>NC_042617.1:177824316-179196816 GCF_901001135.1 Rhinatrema bivittatum
CCTGGATATTTTTATCAAACAAAACACCAGAAGAGCCTATTCCAGACCCCTCTGGAATACCAAGACCTCCAAGGCCTCATTCTCCTCTTCTACCATCAAGGCCTAAGGAGCCTTTGCTAGTGCCAGTCACTCACCACACTCCACGGGATATGGCTACTGACACAAGCTCAGAATATTCTTCAGATGGGGATATTTTTTCTGAACCCTCCCCACCTGACGACCACAGGAAGTCACCTCCTGAGGACCTTTCCTTTACAAATTTTGTAAAGGATATGGCTGATACCATCCCCTTTCAACTACAAACGGAGGTGGATGCAAGGCAGAAAACATTGGAGGTTCTGCAATTTGTAGATCCTCCTAAAGAAATGTTAGCAGTACCAGTCCATGAAGTTTTTCAAGACCTTCAGTACAGGATATGGGAACACCCAGGATCAGTCTCAGCAGTCAATAAAAGATCAGAGGCAATTTATTTGGTACAACCTATCCCAGGTTTTCAAAAATCACAGTTGTGCCACACCAGTCAGTCGTGGTAGAGTCCGCCCAGAAGAAGGCGAAACGACTGAAATCTCATTCATCTACACCACCTGGGAAGGAAAGTAGATTTCTGGATAATCTAGGACGCAAGGTTTTTCAGGGTTCCATGCTGGTATCCAAGATAACATCATACCAGCTATATATGAACCAATATCAAAGGAACCTGTGGAAGCAGGTTCAAGACCTAGCTCTCTCTCTCCCTGAGCAGTATCAAGAACCATTCCAGAATATCGTCCATAAAGGCCTCGAATCAGGAAAACACGAGGTCAGAGCTACTTATGACTGCTTTGAGACTGCAGCACGACTTTCTGCTTCAGGCATAGCTTCACGCAGATGGGCATGGCTAAAGGCCTCTGATCTCCGTCCAGAGGTACAAGAACGTTTGGCTGATCTTCCTTGCTTGGGGGACAACCTTTTTGGAGAGAAGGTCAAAGAAGCTGTGGCGACTATGAAAGACCACACAGAAACACTAAAGCAATTATCCTTAATACCTCAGGACACTCAACCTTCCACAAGGAGGATTCCAAAGCGTGATACCAGACGTCCATACTACCGTCCACGCAGGTATTATCCCCCAGCAAATAGACCCAGAACAGCCCGCCCACCTCAACGCCAACAACCTAGGCAGAGGCCTGCAAGGGCACAACCACCACCACAAACTGCCACTACATCTGGTTTTTGAAACAATTCAGAGAGCAGCAGCCTCATCAACCCATTTCCACACATACCAGTAGGGGGTCGTATAACATACTTCCAAAGCATTTGGGCCTCCATAACCACCAACCAGTGGGTGTTATCCATCACAGCTCACAGTTACAAACTAGATTTTCTTACTGTTCCAAAAGAAAACCCACCACTTCCATCTTGGACAGTAAATCAACATTCCATAATTCTTCAAACAGAATTATCCACCCTTCTGAGAGCCAGGGCCATAGAACCAGTTCCTGAAACTCAAAAGGGCAGGGGATTCTACTCCCGCTATTTCCTAATTCCAAAGAAAACAGGAGGCCTTCGACCCATTCTAGACCTCAGAAATCTCAACAAATTTCTCAAAAAAGAAAATTTCAGGATGGTGTCCTTAGGCACCATTCTACCTCTTCTTCAAAGGGAGATTGGCTCTGCTCTCTGGATCTTCAAGATGCCTACGCTCACATTCCCATCTTTCCTCCTCATCGCCAGTACTTGCGATTTCTGGTAAAGGATCAACACTTTCAATACAGAGTGCTGTCATTCGGCCTTGCATCAGCCCCACGAGTATTCACAAAGTGCATGGCTGTAGCAGTGGCACACCTCCACAAACAGAGAGTGCATGTGTTCCCTTATCTGGACGATTGGCTCATCAAGAGTCAAACAAAAGAAGGAGCTCTCACGTCTCTCAAGCTCACTATCCATGTGCTTCACTCCTTGGGATTTCTCATCAGCTACCAGAAATCCCATCTGTCACCAACTCATCTTATACAGTTCATAGGTGCAGAGCTAAATACTGCAATAGCAAAAGCTTTCTTCCAAGAGACCGTGCTCAAACACTTGTCCTCTTGACTCACACTCTTTCGAAATCAATTCCAGGTAACAGCTCACCAGTGCCTCATTCTTCTAGGGCACATGGCTTCCACAGTTCACGTAACTCCCATGGCCAGATTGACCATGCGACTACTGCAATGGACACAAAGCACAGTGGATACAAGCCACTCAACCAATGTCCACTCCCATTCATATCACACCAGAGCTCAGATCTGCACTCATCTGGTGGACATCAGTGAACAACCTGCTCAAAGGCCTACCTTTCCAGCAACCAGTTTCCACAAGTACTTTGACTACAGATGCATCCACCTTAGGTGGGGAGCACACATTGGTCATCTAAAGACACAGGGCAAGTGGACAAAGCGCGAAGCCTCTTTTCAAATAAACTTCCTGGAGCTTCGAGCTATACGCTATGCGCTGCATGCGTTCAAGGACTGCCTGTCACACAAGACTGTTCTGATCCAAACGGACAACACAGTAGCCATGTGGTACATCAACAAACAAGGGGGGACAGGTTCTTACCTCCTTTGTCAAGAAGCAGCACAAATTTGGGACTGGGCCCTGACACACTCAATTCTTCTACGGGCCACTTATCTAGCAGGCATCCACAACATAGTAGCAGATCGCCTCAGTCGTCAGTTCCAACCGCACGAATGGTCCTTGGATCCAGCAATAGCATCCAAGATCTTCCAACGCTGGGGTCAACCGACGATAGATCTCTTTGCATCCCATCTCAACTACAAAGTGAACAATTACTGCTCTCTACTCCGACAGCAGAACGGCCTACCAAAGGACGCATTTGCTCGCCATTGGAATTCAGGCCTATTATACGCGTATCCACCGATACCACTCATAACCAAAACACTAGTAAAGCTACAACAGGACAAGGGGACTATGATACTCATAGCCCCATATTGGCCTCGACAAGTATGGTTCCCCACACTGCTAGATCTCTTAATCAGGGATCCAATTCGCCTGGGAGTAGCTCCCAATCTCATAACTCAGGAACAGGGTCAGTTGCGCCATCCCAACCTTCAATCCCTCTCCCTGACAGCATGGATGTTGAAAGCTTGATCTTACAGCCTCTCAACCTTCCAACCAATATATCTCAAGTACTTATAGCTGCACGTAAACCTTCCACTAGAAAGAATTATTCCTACAAATGGAAACGGTTTACTCTGTGGTGCACTCAGAAAGATTTAGATCCTTTCACTTGCCCCACTACCTCACTACTTGATTACCTTTACCATCTCTCAGACTCTGGTCTTAAGACGTCATCTGTAAGGGTACACTTAAGTGCAATCTCAGCTTACCATAACAAGCTGGGAGACGCACCTATCTCCACACAGCCTCTCGTCAGTATATTCATGAGAGGCCTAACTCACATTAAACCTCCAGTTCATTCCCCAAGCATACAATGGGACCTGAACGTAGTATTAACCAGGCTTATGCGTTCTCCATTTGAACCCATAAATACCTGTGACCTTAAATACCTTACTTGGAAAACGGTATTTCTCATAGCCATTACATCAGCTAGAAGGGTCAGCGAATTACAAGCGCTAGTTACATATGAACCTTTTACAAAGTTCCTACATGACAGAGTAGTCCTCCGTACACATCCAAAATTCCTTCCTAAGGTTGTCACGGAATTTCACTTGAACCAATCAATAGTTTTACCAACATTCTTTCCTAGGCCTCATTCCCATCAGGGTGAAAGAGCCTTACACACTTTGGACTGTAAGCGTGCGTTATCCTTCTATTTAAACCGCACAACAGCCCAAAGAAAATCCAGTCAGCTGTTTGTATCCTATGATCCAAACAAACCAGGTAAAGCAGTGGGTAAGCATACTCTGTCAAACTGGCTAGCAGATTGCATACAATTTTGTTATGAAAAAGCAGGCCTTACTCTTCAAGGGCGAGTAAAAGCACACTCAGTCAGAGCAATGTCAACCTCAGTAGCACACCTTCACTCTGTGCCTATTCTGGACATTTGTAAAGCAGCAACATGGAGTTCTCTTCACACTTTTACAGCTCACTACTGTTTAGACAAAGAAGGAAGACAAGATTCAGCCTATGGACAATCCGTCTTAAAGAACTTCTTTCCAGTATAATCCCAACTCCTTCTACATCCAACCTGCTGTGATCTTCGGCTGATTCATCTCAACAACAATACTTCACTGTTGCTTCACTACAAAATTACTCAGCCTCTAGCTTGCTAATCACCCATATGTGAGGACTAGCATCCTGCTTGTCCTGGGATAAAGCAAAATTGCTTACCTTGTAATAGGTGTTATCCCAGGACAGCAGGATGTAGTCCTGGGATAACACCCCGCGGAGTTGGGTCCGATACGTTTTATTATTTTATTTTTGGCTAATGCTAATTGCTACAAAACAAGACTGAAGGGAGACCCCTGTGGCAGGGAATATCATGGCATGCTGGGCATGCTCAGTAGGCACTCTGGTGCCAGTCAAAAGTTTCATGGAAACTTTTAAAGAAGTTTTTCTGTACATAGGGCTCCATTACCGATGTCACCCATATGTGAGGACTACATCCTGCTGTCCTGGGATAACACCTATTACATGGTAAGCAATTTTGCTTTTTGACTTAAATGTGACTCATTGAACTTGTTATTAACCATTGCTTCATTTGAGCATTTGCAGTTGTTTTAAAAATACATGATGTCCTAGAGACTGTTTATGGGAGTATATTTTGCATTAATAGGGGTTGTAAAAATATATACATGGATCAGAAAAGATAACATGGGGATGGGGTAGCTCCATTGGGGAGTCTGCAAGTTTAATCTGGGAGTTTCTTAGCCGTACATAAGGAAAATCTGTAATGTTAGGTAAATTAAATGTTGCGTGTGTTATACTGAGAAAGTTGGAATCTGTGAGGGATGGAATGGTCTTAGTATGGAGGTTGCAATAGTTTATATGTTTGTTCTGGAGCAATGATTCTCAACCAGTGTTTTGCGACACACCAGTGTGTCGCCAAGCACCAGCAGGTGTGTTGCATCTCCTGGTGTCCCACTGCCCAGTTGTACTTTCCTTCTCCCTTTTTCCAGCCCCTGTGGGCCAATTGGAAGCCTCTTTTCGTCCTAACCCCTCTGCACAATGGGAAGCCGCCTTCATTCTTCCTGCCCCCGTGCAGGCCAATTGGAAGCCTCCTCCCTTCTACCTGCCCATGGAAGTAGAAAGAAGGGAGGAAGCCTTTGATTGCCCGGTGAGGCAGGAAGAAGGGGCATCGCATAGCCTGGGGGTGGGGTGGGAGGAATGTCAGTGTCAAACTCTGAAGAAGCAAAGCTGCCACAGGAACTCATCCCCATAGCGATGAAGAGGAAAACCCGACCCCGACCAAGCAAGGCCACCATGGGAGCTCATCCCCATGGCGGTGAAGAGGAAACCCAACCCCGACCAAGCAGGTCCACCACGGGAGCTCATCCCCATGGCGGTGAAGAGGAAAACCCAATCAAGCAAGGCCGCCTCGGGAACGCATCCCCGTGGCGGTGAAGAGGAAACCCGACCCCCGACTGAGGCCACCACGGGAGCCCATCCTCGTGGCGGTGAAAAAGAAGGCCCGCCGGAATAAAACTGCAGCTGAACTGGAGCCCATCCCTGCAGTGAAGGAAGAAGAGGTATTTGGTGAGAATTTGTGTGTGTGGGTATGAATGGGTACGTGGGTGATAGATGGTGTGTGTGGGTGTGAATGGGTGCCTGCGTGAGAGCTGGTATGTGTGGGTGTGAATGGGTGCCTGGGTGAGAGCTGGTGCTGTGGGTGTGAATGGGTGTCTAAGTGAGAGCTTGTGTCTGTGAGTGTGAATAGGTGCCTGGGTGAGAGCTTATGTGTGGGGGTGTGAATGGAAGCCTAGGAGAGAGCTTGTGGGTGTGAATGGGTGCGAGAGCATTTGTGTGTGATTGAGAGCTTGTATATAAGAGAGCATGTGTGATTGAGAGAGAGACTGGTCGGGGAAGTGATGTGTTTCTGTGTGTGTAAGAGAGACTGGTCAGGAAGATGACTGGTGTGAGAGAGACAGAGACTGGGTGTGGGGGTCTAATTGTGTGTGTGTGTGTGTGTGTGTGTGACTGGTTGTGGGCACTAAGGAAGAGGACTGTGAGGACAGAGCTTCAGCAGCCCTTGCTGCTTCTGGTGAGTGCTATTGGCCTGGAAGGGAAAGGAGTAGGAGAGTTGCTGGAGAGGGTAAGTAAAGGTGGCTTTTTAAATTTATTTTTCTTGATTGACTGCCATTTTAATTATTGGGTATTATGCAATGTCTGCTGTTTTGAAATATTTTATTGATATTTGGACATGTTTTAATCATTTTTATGAGTTTGTTAGATGTTGTTCTGTTCAGCAGCTGTTTTGTAACATTTATTAGTAAAGCTTTACAATTATTTCTGTGTGGGTCTCTATAGCAGCTTGGCTTATTCTGTTTTCCTAATAGGAGGTACATTAGTGTTTAGGGCCTGGTTTAATAGTTGTAGTGTTGCCTTTTCATAGATAGAGTTGTTTGAGTGTGTTCCATAATACAGGTGTAACTTTGTTTGGGTTAGTTTGTGTGCAGTATTGCAGATCCTGGGACTATGTTAGGTGCTATATTTCTCTTTCCATTTCTCCAGGTTCACACTGCATGCAGAGTGGCTTTTTTGGTTTCCCATTCCAGTTTCTGTCTCTATATTTATAATTTGTGGTTTTTCTGTACTTGGTGAAGGTCAGTTCTGGGTGTGTGAACAAGGTGAGGTATTTTACTAGCATGTAGGCATTTGTATCAATCTTATTTGTTATGTTTTCTCAATAGGATATGCATTAGTGGTAAATTACTGTCTTTTCATAAGGAAGGCTATTGTGCCTGGTTGTAAAGGGAGTTTCTTTTGCTTTTACTGAGATGTCATCAGAACCAGAATATCTTTTTTGTATGGTGAATTGTACAGGGTAATGCTCTAGATCTGCTCTGCACTCATTGCTGGGGGTTGAGGGGATTCCTGTGGATGCAGAGTGCATGTTTACATTTAGGCTCTTGATGGTCACATGTTCAGTGTGTCACGCATATGAGAATCATCTATCAGGTGTGTCCTGGCCAAAAAATGGTTGAGAACCACTGTTCTGGAGAATGGTGCCAAATCAATTCAGGGATGTGGGTATAGGGAAAGGTTTGTATATAGAGTATGCTAGTTAAAATGAGTAAAAGGGATTCATTGGATGAATGTTTACAGGGGAGGGAAAGAGAAATGTAGAAATAGGTCTGGAGTAGGTGAGAATTCAAAGTGAATGATGGAAGAGAAATGAACATAAGAAGAGTCATGCTGGGTCAGCCCTGATTTGGAAGATCTCTTCCTTGTTACTCATTCCCAGATATGGGATATGGCAAACCCTTTGCTTGAATAGCAAATACGTGTCAGCAGATCTATTCTTTAGAAATGTATCCAAACCTTTTTATAAATTCAGCTATGCTATTAACTTTGACTATATCTCCAACAACAAATTCCACAGCTTAATTAGAAAATAGAAATATAGAAATGTGATGGCAGAAAAAGACCTTAACAGCCTATCTAATCTGCCTGACTACCCCAACCATTCAGCTTTACAATCTTTACCACTTCTTAAGAGATCCTCTGTGTTTATCCTATGCTTTCCTGAATTCAGATATTGTCCTTGTCTCTACACCTCCACAAGGAAGCTATTCCATGCATCAGCTACCTCTTTTGTAAATAAATATTTCCTTAAATTATTTCTGAATCTACCCTCATCCTATGACGCCTCATTCTAGAACCTTCTTTCCTTTGAAAAGAGACCCCTTGGGTATGGAAGCCTTGGAGGTATTTAAATGTCTCTCTCATATCTTCCCACCCTACCTTTTCTCAAGTGTATACATATTTAGTTCTTTAAATCTATCCCTATATGCTTTAGAATCCAGATCACTGATCAATTTAGTAGCTATCCTCTAGACTGACTCCAATTGGTTTATATCCTTTTGAAGATAACGGTCTCCAGAACTCTACAGAATATTCTAAATGAAGGCTCACCAGGGACTTATACAGGGACAATATCACTTCCTTTTTTCTGCTGAATATTCCTTTCCATATACAGCTAAGCATTGCGGTAAAAAAGTTTATCACAGGGCACCAGGAAAGACAGACAATGTATTTCTTATGAATAACCTTTATTTCTTTATGTGCATAAGGAAGTCAGCTCGTAAGCCTAAGAGCCTGACTTAATTTGTGATTGAATTGGTCAATCTTAAATATCTTTTTCCCCCAGTAATTAAAACAACACTCCTTTGATTTAGGGTCACAAGGTTACGGGAAACATTTGTTTAAACATTTGCTTACTTCTGACATTCCACAGAGCCCTGGGAAGCTAACTAACCTTGATTTTATAACTCTTCATTGTCTTGCCTAGAACTACAAAGATACATATGTTTTTCTGTTATCTAAGTGTGAGACAGCTTCAGAGACAGTTTCAAGAACAGCAGTGCCTTTAATTTACAAGCAAGCAGTGCCCCCTGGACCTTTTCTGGTGAATTTCCACTAAACAGATGGCCCTAATAAATTTTATTATCACAGTACCTTCTTTTGGCCCAGGGGCAATGCTTGTCTTAAATATTAGTTATACTTTCACTCATAGTGCATAGTCTGCTGAACTCTTCATCTGGAGATTTGTTCTGTGGCACTGCAAGTGTTGTAGAGACCAGTATTTCAGGAATGCTTTTTTGCATAACATAACAATGCATTGAACAGACACACATAAAATAAGAAAACACACTATAATAGCTATAATAATCATGAACATTCTTTGGCCCCAAAGTCCTAGCATCCTTCTCAAGCCAAAAGCATCTAGCACCATTATCTAAAACTACTTCTTGAAGAGACTTGATCTCTAATTGCATTAGTTCCATAATCTTTGTTGTCTTGTTCAATGTGACTTTCACAGTGGCAGAAAGGCTTATTAAAGCACTTCCAAGTTAAAAAACTCTTAAACCAGGAAAAACAGTCCTCAAAATGCGATGAACGTATCCCAGTCCATCTGGAAATCGAGTAGGTGACCTGCACTTCCTCTTAGGGGCAAACCAGTTCTGTTGAAAGAAGACACTGGTATAATGTATCCAAAGGAAAACTGAGCAGTAGTATTGAAGGAAATAGTCTTTACTGCTCCCCACGGTGCAAAGAACCACAGTCCTGAGATATTATAAACTGATAGTCTTCTGTCATTCACTTTTACCTCAGAGGTGGTGAAGTAGATTTTTGATATGTTCCCTTCCAGTTACAACAAGAAGGCCCAGCACAGAGCAGCCTTGCTCTTTAATATAAGCCTTGGCAAGCAGAAGCATGGGTGAAGGGGTGTACTCATCATGAATGTAGTTCCCAGTACACCTGAGGTTGCGTCTATAACCAGTAGGGCAGGTTCCCTGAATCCTTTTCTCAGCTTCCATAGGGCACAGCTGGCCTATCTCATAGACTGACTGGCTGCTCTTGCTGTGGTCACAACGAGGTAGAGTCCTGTTAAAGCATGGAGGAAGCTTATAGTCCATGCAGTGAAGGATGTGCCCCGGGGAGAGCCACCATCTTGTTGTAAACCTTATATAGGTGAGCAGTCATGTTTACTTCAAGGACAAAACATTCATGCACAAAGTTCCATTGTGCGGACAGACAGACGATATTTCACCACACAATCGTAGACCTTTTGTAGGTGACGGTCATCGTATTGGTGCAGTTTGCCCAGAGAAGCAAAATCAGGGTCATGTCCATTCCAGTAGCCTCGTGAGAGAGTTCTATGTCCCGGAGCTTCCTGCTGTTGTAATACTGTAAGCCTTTTTACAGTGAGAAAGATGTACCCAACTAGGGTGTCCTTCCAATGTTACTGCAGAATGTGAAGTTAAAAATACCTGATAAGGAAAATCTTCAATAAAAAACAAAATTACTGCTAGTTTCAAGCTCTCAGTAGGCCCAGGGTCCACTGGAGGAAAAGAGGCTCGTACTTTCTGCAACATAAACAAATAATGGTTAAGATATACTTCTTGTGAAAATATAAGAGCAGTGAAGGGTTTTGGCATTAGACCAATAGCCATTGGTCGTCCAGTGACTATCTCAAATGGGGTAAGCCCTGTCTTGGAATGGAGTGATGCCCGCAGGGCCATTAGGGCTAAAGGGAGAGCTTGTAGCCAGGTTAAGTGTGCTGCAGCCATGATAATGCCCAGCTTAGTTTTTAATCAAACAACAATCAAGAGCGAAAGCTCTGTCGCTGGACAATTGAAAATTTTTTCAAAATTGTAATATTGTTTTTCTAATGTTTCTAATTGAAATAAATACCTACACTGTGCAATGGAAAAAATTTTTTTAGTGTTTATGTGATTTATATAAATCACATAAACACTAAAAAAATTTTTTCCATTGCACAGTGTAGGTATTTATTTCAATTAGAAACATTAGAAAAACAATATTACAATTTTGAAAAAATTTTCAATTGTCCAGCGACAGAGCTTTCGCTCTTGATTGTTGTTTGATTAATAACAGTTCGCTGTTTTGGTGTATTGTTGGATATTCATCAGCTTAGTTTTTAGCCTGCCATTGAAGTTTTCTATAAGGGCAGAGGCTTGAGGGTCTGTAAGGGGGTGTGGAACCTGAGAGAGATGTCTAACATCTTAATGACATAACTATGTTATTAACAAAGGGTGTCCCCTGATCACTATCAATTGATTCTGGGATTCCATATCTTGGAATAAACTTTCAGTAAAATCTTAGCTACAGAGATTGTGTCTGCCTTTTATTACTGGAAAAGCTTCCTCTTATCCTGAGAAGCTGCAAAACATTATTAGTACATACTTGTAGGTTTGGCATTGGGGTAATTCAATAAAGTCAACCTGGATCTGCAAGAAAGGGCCCAGGGGGCACTTTAGGTGTGCAGGAGTGATGATCAAGCCCTTGGAGGCCTTGTACAAATTACATTGCATACACTGAGAATATATGGTAATAGCCAGAGCCCTGACTGCTTAAACCATCCTCCACCAGTGATGAAAAACATGATTACTAATGCTGTAGGAGCTGCAGGGTCACTACTTCGTCATTTTGGGCCAAATCATATTTGATCTTGTTCCTGATTTTTGGATAGTGGCCCCTCCTTTTGCCCACAACTTCCAGTAATTCTTATCTTGCGCCTGCAACTGTATCAAAGTTTTAATATTAAAGTCTTTGTTTTTCTCTATGGGGTAGATTTTCAAATACCGCGAATAGGCGTACTTTGGCTGGCGCATCAGGCGCAAGCAAAAGTACGCGGGATTTTAGTAGATACGCGCGTAGCCGCTAAGATCCTGGATCGGCGCGCGCAAGGCTATCGATTTCGTATAGCCGGCGCGCGCCGAGCCGCGCTGCCTACCCCCGTTCCCTCCGAGGCCGCTCCGAAATCGGAACGGCCTCGTAGGGAATCCTCTAACGCCCTCCCCTCACCTTCCCCTCCCTTCCTCTATCTAACCCACCCGCCCGGCCCTGTCTAAACCCCCCCTTACCTTTGTCGGGGGATTTACGCCTCCCCGCGCGCCAGCGGGCCTCTTGCGCGCCGGGACGCGACCTGGGGGCGGGTACGGAGGGCGCGGCCACGCCCCCGGACCGCCCCGAGCCGTAGCCACGCCCCCGTACCCGCCCCCAAAACGCTGCCGACATGCCCCCTAAACGCCGCGACGACGGGGCCCGCCCCCGACACGCCCCCAACACGCCCCCCTCGGAGAACCCCGGGACTTACGCGAGTCCCGGGGCTCTGCGCGCGCCGGTAGGCCTATGTAAAATAGGCTCACCGGCGCGCAGGGCCCTGCTCGCCTAAATCCGCCCGGATTTGGGCGGATTTAGGCGAGCAGGGCTCTTAAAATCCGCCCCTATGTGTTTTAGCAGAGGGCATCCTGCAATTCCCACAGTATTGTTTAGTGAGAGCTACATGCTTGGCTGCTTTATCTTGCCAAGTTTTTTTTTTCCTTCTTTTAATACTGCCAGCCTGAGAGGCAACAAGATAGCTTCCAGCAAAACTCCAACAAAGGACGACTTCCAATCATTCCCCCATCCACTGCCAAAACCTCTCTCACCTTCCACAATGCCCCACAAGTGAGACACAATCCCCCTCCTCCGGTGAGAGGTCCAGCCTCCAGCACCCCCCACCGGACACTCACAGCACATTCAATCTGCAGCGAGCCTGCACCATCATGGAGAGCGGAGCATCTACAAAATAAACTGTGTCAGCATTAGAAAGAGAGATATTTTTTAAAGCCTTTCCAGGGTTGTAATTCACATTCCATTAACATTGCACAATCATGGTCTGGAACATCTAAATCAATTATTTCTGGTAACAAGGTAGCAGGAGTAAGGGCAGATCAGTGATGAAAGATAATATTCCCTGATTGTAAAAGGAGTTCATACTTTGTCATGCGTTCCAAGGTGATTACCTGAGTCTTTGCATTATGTAAAACTATGAAACAAAATGTAATATCTTACTTATAATTGACACATTTGAAGTTTACCTTTTAATACTTTAAGATCTAATGAATGCAGGAAACACATCTCTACTTCAATATGGCCTAGGCAAAATTAGGTGAGACAATACAAAAGAACATTAATAAATTAAAGTATCTTAACCTTCTGGGATAACTGTCAGGTGAGGTAGAGTGCATGGGACTATAAACTATAAATGTTGTAAGTCATGGTTAATTCTGAATCATTTTTGTGTGATTAACTCTAATTACAGACTCTACATTACCACGCCATAGTTTATCCTTCTAATGCTAACTTAGTTGGGAGCTTTATTAAATCTTCAGCTCCTTTATTCTTTTCTTTCGTATACAAATCACTATAATGACAAATATTAAGAAACATTTTTAACCTGGTCACAAAGAAAAAGGTGTCTGTAAGTTTGGAACCCACATGCTGGTACATGGGTTGTGCACTACTTATATAATATCAAATCTAAAACCTTTAAAGCATAACAGAGAGTACCAGTAGGGTTTTCTCAGCCTGCCTTTTTAGTAAAGGTACAGCCTGCAGCTTTCCTGTTCCCTATAAATTCCTGCATCTGCTGTACTGTTTGCAATCCTGCTTTCCTGTATTGCTAATTGGCAAGTTTGTTTAGTAATCTCTTGTGCTGCAAAGTCTGTAAATGCAAAAGAGGTTCTCCAGTAGCTGAAACAAAGCCTTTACTATTCCATTGTCTTAAGTGTTTATTAATAGATGAAAATGTGTATATATATAATGTGAAGCAGTGAAAACTGTCAGGGGAACTAGAGCACCATTCATGAATTCTGCTCCCTGTGCAGACATTTGTGATGGTAGTGAGAACTGTTTACCTTTAAGTAGCAGCAAATCCTGGGTTTGATTTTGTACAGGACTCATCTGTAAATCAAAAATCTCTGCCTATTAGGGGTTAAACAATTCAAATCCCTGGTACATGTGCTTGCAATTTACAGATAGCTGTTGCATATATCACAATCCTTAATTCATAATTTGAAAACCCAAATGTACCAGAGAAATCAGTTATGGGGGTTAAATTGTCATGCTGAGAAGCAGCCGCTGCCCATCCTTCAGACCCATAAATCAATCTTATAACTTAAATCAACAAGAACCAAACTAGGTGCTTTCAATACAAAATGCAATATATCTCCTATGCCTATTGTAAAGTCTTTTAAGTTTATTGTTTATAAACTCAAAAGCTTATTAACTTTTAACCACATGTTAGCCAGCCAGAGAAGGCTGATGAAACCAATCTTTCTGAAAGAATCTACTAAATTAAACTTTAATTCCTCAGCAGTTTGCTTATATCTTTCAAAAGTAAGGTAAACCAGTTTTCCCCCACCATGACCTACTGTGCATATGAATTGCCTGGAGCTTTACCTGCCAACCTAGTTAACTCTGCAGCTCCCAGTGCCGTTTCAAGTGCTGAAATTGCCATAACAATTGTAATGCATTATACTACAGCAGAAATCAGACATAAATAAAAAAACAGATGGCAAGCTACACGGTCAGCCTCGCAGGCAGAGCAAGGGCTTTTAAACAATAGGCTAACTGGCACTGTTGTTTAATTTCCTTGTATAGTATTTTCCAGTGCACATTTATTAACATATATACAGATAAATAATTCACAATCACTTTTAATAAGTTTTCCTTAAGTAAAAATAGTCTACAATGGGCGTCCCCAGAGTAGATCAAAAGAAATAGTGCATTTGACCACAAAAAGAAATTTTTCTAACCAATCTACCATAGCAGAGATTTGAAGTTTGGTTAATAGACAGCAACAGTTGCATAACACGTTTCCCAATGGATATATAAGCAGTTCTTAAAAATAGCCTGCATCATAATAGACACAGTTTCCCTGTATGCAGGAGTTGTAGCTAATGCAGAGATTAAACAAACCATCTAATAGAAAAAAAACCCTCTAGATTGTTACAGCGCTCGATGAAAATGAATTGTAAGGGACCCTTGATTCTGGTATATTTTTATTTTCAAGCAGTGATTCTTTGATTACAGACACTCTCCTTCCAAGCTCCTTTTGTGTCAAATACTCCTTATTTTAAAGGTTTCCGAAGAAATCTGGTATCCTCTTGTCTATTCTAGCGTTTACTTTTTTATTTTGTACTTTTATTGTCTTTTTTACCCCATTTTCTCTTTTTTTTATTTTTTTTATACCATAAGCAGGGGTGCACTTCCCATACTTATCCTAGCCGTTTCCAAGGCTAAACACCTAGGGAATTTACTACCCTGTATCCCAGTCCTAGACAATCCCAGAGAATTCGTCTCCCTGAATGTGGATTGCCCAGACTGTCCCAGCCTATTAAACTTAAGCTGTAAATCTAGGGATTTCACGTCCCTATAGTTCACCGGGCCCGGTATTTTTATCCAGAAGCCTAGCACCCTGTTTGTTAGCAGCTGGCTTTACTGTCCTGCGCCCTGTTACGTAAGCAGCAGGATATTCTTTTTCTTAAGTTGCCAGCTGGACCCGTGCGCCCTTATCTGTTAAGCAGCAGGCTGCCACTACCCAGTGTCCTATCAATTAAGCTACTGGCTTTGTCGCTATATCAGGTACCTTTGCAATGCTGAATGCTTTGATATTCATAAGAATACACAAATTTTAAGAATAGTACAAAAATAATTGAGTAAACACATTTCCCTTAAAGGTCTCCATGTAATAGAGTTCATTGCAAATGAGACCGCACAAAAACAAAGAGAAAAAGTAGAAATACCTTCAGGGATCCTGTGTCCTGTATTCTGTTCGGATCGAGTGAGAGAGCTGTGCATGCCCTTGTCCCAGGTCAGTAGGAGTCCTTTCCCAGGCAGCCCTGCAGAAGGCAAGGTCAGCACTCACTCCCTGCTTCGATTCCCGGCCAACGCACCATCTGCAGTAAAAATGTTTATCACAGGGCATCAGGAAAGACAGACAGTGTATTTCTTATGAATAGCCTTTATTTCTTATGTGCATAAGGAAGTCAGCTCGTAAGCCTAAGAGCCTGACTTAATTTGTGATTGAATTGGTCAATCTTAAATATCTTTTTCCCCCAGTAATTAAAACAACACTCCTTTGATTTAGGGTCACAAGGTTACGGGAAACATTTGTTTAAACATTTGCTTACTTCTGACATTCCACAGAGCCATGGGAAGCTAACTAACCTTGATTTTATAACTCTTCATTGTCTTGCCTAGAACTACAAAGATACATATGTTTTTCTGTTATCTAAGTGTGAGACAGCTTCAGAGACAGTTTCAAGAACAGCAGTGCCTTTAATTTACAAGCAAGCAGTGCCCCCTGGACCTTTTCTGGTGAATTTCCACTAAACAGACTTTTGCTGTATATTGCCTTCTCTATCTATTTGGTGACCTTAAGATCATCTGATAATGATCACTCCCAAATCCTGTTCTTTTTTGGTGCTTAGAAGAATTTCACTCCTATACTGTACTGCTCCTTTAGGTTTTTGCATGACACTGCAGTTTTTTTAAACAATAAAGCTTAGTTATGGAACTCTAGATCATTCGTCGTGCTTCACTAGATCCCTTCTCATGTTTTCCACCTCATGTCTACTCTGTTGCAGATTTTTGTATCAGCCTCAAAAAAACCCAAAACAAAACAAAACAAAAAAACCTTTCCTGACAATCCTTCCTCAATGGCATTCATGAAAATATTTAAAAGAACTGGTTCTAGGACTGATCCCTGTGGGATGCTGCTAATAATGCCCTTCTTCTCAGATTTTTATTTATTTATTTTATTTATTTTATTTGTGTTTTTTCTATACCGGCATTCACGGTTTGTCGTATCATGTCGGTTTACATAGAACAAGGGGTGAGCAATACATTATAACGTACAGATTGAACCCAGTTTACCACTGCTCTTTGTCACCTCCACTCAACCAGTTTTTAACCTAGTCAGTAACTTTAGGGCGCATACAAGGGCACTAAGGTTAGTTAGAAGTTACCTATGTGGACTTCTTAAAGGCCTTACTGAAATCCAAGTAGTCAGCATCTAGTGCTCTTCCCTGACCCAACTCTCTGGTCACCCAGTCAGAGAAATTGATCTGATTTGTTGGACATGACCTACCTCTGGTAAAGCCATGCTGCCTCAGATCTTGTAATCTGTTGGAGTATGGAAGCTGAACTTATCTGTTTCAGCAGCGATTTCATCAATTTGCTTACCATAGAGATAAGACTTACTGTTTCTTCCTTCTTTCCACTTTTGTGAATAGGAATCACATCTGCCTGTCTTTAGTGGGGCTGCCAGCAGTTCCCTATGTTCTCTTAATACCTGCAGATGTATCCTGTCCAGCCCCATATCTAATTTGTTTAGCTAGCTCCTCATGATTACACTTTTCTAAAAATTGATAGATGTATACCTCGCTTCTAATCCAATTTGTATCTTTTTTTTATCGTGGTCCTGCCCTGGGTTCTTCCATAGTAAACAATGAACAGAAATATTTGTTAAGCAAATGCACTTTTTCCTCATAAGCCTCTGCAACCTCTGTCTTTCAATGCCACTTTTGCACTTCCTCCTATAATTAACATATCTGAAAAAAATGTCTCCCCCTCACCATTTTAATATATTTGCCATTTTTTTCTTCCATTTGCTTCTTTGCATTCCTGACTGCTTTCCCAAGTTCCTTTAGCTTTTTTAGATATTCTTACCTGTCTTTATTTTTTGCAGTCTTTGGAAGTTTATACAATGAGTGAAAAAATATTCTCTCTAATTTGTTTTAACTCTGCTACCTGCTATTTTCATAGATTGAAAGAGTAAATAATCGTTTATTTACCTTGTGATTTTATAAACCTCTATCATATCTTCTGTCTTCTCTTCCCCAAGCTGAAGAGCTGTAACCTGTTTAGACTTCCATCCTCTTTACCATTTATGTTACTCTTCTCTGTACCTTTTTTAGTTCTACTATTTTTTTTTTTTAGATGGAGTGATCAGAACTGTTGGTGTTTACTTTTCTCCATTGAGAGAAATGACCATTTAGTCTTACTTCCTGTTTGCTTATCCACAATAAGAAATTGCCGCCTCTCCCATGACTCTTTAATTTCCTGATTAGTCTTTCATGAGGAGCTTTGTCAATGCCTTCTGAAAATCCAGACTTACTATTTCAACAGTCTCACTCCTGTCCACATGTTTAAACCTTTCAAATAAATGTAGTATTTGTAAGATATGACTTCCCCTTGCTAAAAAGATATGACTTCCCTTTGCTAAATCTATGTTTTCTCTGTCCTATTAGTCTGTGTCTATTCTGATAGTAATTTTGTTTTCTAGAATAGCTTTTACCATTTTTCCCGGTACCAACATCAAACTCACAGGTCTATGATTTCCTAGATCACCTCTGGAGCCCTTTTTAAAAATGGCATTTTGACCACTTTCCAAACATGAGATAATGTAGCTGATTTGAATGAGAAGTTAAAGATTACTAGTAATAGGACTACAAATTCATTTTTGAGTTCTTTTAGAACTCTGGGGTGTATGCCATATGGTGCCCATGATTTATTACTCTTTAGTATGTCAATTCACTGTGTTGTATCTCCCCGGTTTACCGTGATTTTCTGAATCTTCACCGTCAAAGGATGTTACTGGCATAGGTATCTCCCCAACATCCTACAGAGTAAAGAAAGACTTAATCAAAGAATTACTTTAGTTTTTCTTTTGTTGCCTTGTCTTCCCTGAGGGTCCTTTTTCCCCTCAGTCATCTAGCAGTCCAACTGACTCCCTTACTTGAAGAAGTTTTTATTTTGAGTTTCTGCAAGTTTCTTTTAAAATTTTCTTTTGGCCTGTGTAATGGTGCTATGCCTTGGGGCTGCGCAATTGGGTCTCTGTTGGCTAACCTTTATCATTAAGCCTAGAGATTTCACACTCTGGGATGCTATGGCTTTAAATAGGTGGAGTGCCTCTTAAGTCAGCGAGCTTCCCATTTCCAGAATCTTCTCTGTTCATGTGTCCCGAACCTCAAACACTGGGATAGGAAGGTATGTAGAAACTAGTATTTATTATCTCAGGAAAGCACTAAGTGGTATAAGTCATCTGACTCACTAAGGGGTAACACGTAGGGTCCATATACCTGGCACCATGCTATATCTATTGTGACTGAAGCTGCTGAGTCAGTAACTAAGACCCGCTGGAATAGAAAGTAACTAAGACCCGCTGGAATAGACATCATTCCAGTACTTCAACTTACCTGACCTTTTGGAAACAGTCCTGGGACCTCTCACTTTAAGGATATCTGAAATTGGACTTCTGTCCCTCATTACTAATTCATGTAATGTCATAATAATTTTCCCACGAACTCTGCTCAACTCTATTTCCTTAGCCCTCAATAATAACTCATCAAGCCATAGTTCAGTTTCTAAATCCTTTTAATTCAAAGGCTGTTACTTAACCCCCAGCCATGGCACTAATACCAGTTTTAAAGCATGTATTAAGACTGTTTAAGACAAATCAGTCTTTGGGCTTTTCTAGCATACAACTTACAGAAGCAAAAGCCATTGCAGTACCACAGTCTTTAAAGCACAAAGTGTTGTCTGTAGGACAAAAATGCCAGATCCTAAGATTTTCAAAAAGCACGTTGAAAGTATGCATCCAAATCTCCACTTCCTCCTGAGTTGGTTGATGTAGAGTCATAAAATGGTTTACAGATTAATCATTCCTCCTACTGTTCTAGAAGTCCTTAAGAACTGCCATTGCTACCAGTCTGCTGAACTTCATAAAAAAGGGCTACAGAAATATTCATAGTTTTTATGGTGGTCCCTTGTTGGACTTCATGGAAAGACACATTTTATGTAACTGTACAGGTGAGACCTACAGGGAGAATCCTGAAAATTAGTCTGTACTTGTTCTGATGTTTAATTTTCATGGTTGTAATTCCATTAATGTACATATTAGTGTGATTCCTTTAATAAAAATAGTATTTTGATTTTACAACACTCCAAGTTATGTATGTAGGGAAGTTCTTTCAGCTATACTTGTTTTGTTGTGCAGCAGGAGAATATTTTATCAACCAACATTCCTATATCTTTAAGAGAGTTCTCTTTAATGACAAAAGAAAATTGGTTAAAATAAAGCAAAACCATATCTGAACCACTTCCAACTCTGGGCTCAAATGTACAGACTGAGCGGATTCCATGCCAGAGTTTCTAAGGCATCAGCTAAAGTCACAATTCCAGCCTTGGACTCTAAATATATGTCATGCTGCACAAGTTAAAGCTAATTAGTGACATTGCACATTCAAGGTTTAAAGATACATTTTCAGGAATTACCAAACCACATTTCCCCAAAACATAAAATACAACTAATTACTAACAATTCCAAAATTTTGGACTTTAACTGTATAAGTTCAGCAGTGGCAGCATTACAATTTCCAAAATCCAAATTAACTAATATTCATTCAAACAGAAATACAGGTCAGGACAACTTCAATATTATATTTATTTAAAAATACTTTTTACTCGCACTCATAACAAAAATGACGAATTGAGTTAAAAAAGGACATACATAATTAAAACAAATACACTAAGGTACAGTAAACTAGTATAAAAACATATGGACAACAATAAAAATGTGTTTTTCTCATATATCAAGTAGTTAACACTGCACTAAAAGCCTATGTATACAGATATGTTTTAATCACTCTCTTAAAGATTTTCAAATAGGGTAACAGCCGCATCTGTTTGGGTAGGGAGTTTCATAGGATGGGCCTGTAACGGAAAAGAGCCTCCCCACTCTTAGCAGATCTAAATGAGCACATTTTGTTGATGGAACTTCTAACAAATTCTTATTAGAAGACCATAAGGTTCGGGAAGGCGTATAAATATGCAAAGCAGCACTGGCTGTTCCTCTCTGGTTCCTTTTATGGGAACTAGGAGCCTATGGTTGTGATTTTGCTGACTCATTCCAACTCAGCCCTTCTCTGCTCCGCCTCTCTCAAACTAACTACAGGGGAATCTGGGAAGTGTAGTTGTGATAGAGAATCTTCTTAATCCAGCTTCAAAACAATCCTAGCCTTATATTTTAGTTCCCTTTCTTTTGTGCAGAGACTCATATCATTGCTATTAAATCCTCACACATGTCTTAATACCTTACATTTAATGTTACAGTGCATATGCGCTTACCTATTTTATTCATTTGGATTCACCTTTCAGTTTTTGAAGGATGTTCTTTGGCTTCAATATTTATTTATTTATTTATGTACATATTTTTATGTTAAGCTATTTTCAATCAATTGTTTATAGCATATCATAATCTAGCCTCTTTCACCTCATCATTTAACCATGCTGGCAGTTGTGTTCGTTCTACATTTTTAAATGAGGTAGTGGTTGTAGGTCATTGTGTTAGGACTGAGAGGGGTTGCAGCTTTGGGCTTATTTTGTCCTGTGGTCTGGCTGGATCAGCGAGAAGCACTACAGGGATTGCTAACAGCTGACTCTCTGAATTGAAATATGAGGGATCAGACTCATAAAAAACCAGGCAGTGCGTTTCGCTATTTTGGTGCTGTGACAATGGGAGACCAAGCATGGAGAAGGAGTCTCGTGTGGGGCAACCATGGGAGAGTATGACAGGGGGACGGATGTCAACTGCGTAAAGCAGAGTGATTGAGAGGTGGTAGGCTGATGTATGGTGCTTGCCACCATTTATTTAAAAAAAAAAAATAAAAAAATTGAGGGTGTGCTACATCTGTGCTGGGGCAACCCAGTCTTGGCACATGGCAGTGGTGGTCTCTGATGCAATGATGGCTGGGACTTAGAAACAGGTGGAGCGGTGTAGCCAGGTTATGTTGAATAGGAAGACTGAGATGGCGAGGGAGAATGTGTACCACATGTTGGTCCTTTGGACACATTGTGACAACATGCATCCCCAGAAGGGGCATGTAGACACAGGGCTCCAGAGTATCTTTGTTGGTCCAGTCAGCATGTGGGAGGGGGCAATACAGGGTTCTTTTGTGACTTACAGTTTTGTTTTTTTTAAAGTGATATGCATACTTACAAGTTGCACTTAGCTGGACAAAACATTTAAAAATATGTGGAGCTCCGGTGCCTATGGTCCCCAGTGTGGTAGGGATTATCAGGATACCTGGAAGTCTGTTAAAATAAAATAAAATAAAAAGAAGAGATGCTATGCAGCAACATTCTACAAGGATCTGGGCATGGCATAGACCTCACTATGGGCTGTCCATCTACCTGTTACATGGTACTCTGTGTTTAGCGAGAAGTTGGAGACTCCACCTAATTCTAACAAATGGGTGGCGGTGGGACTTTTCTGATAGCAAAAAATAATGAAGGCATTAGTTTCAAGCAAGGTATACCCTATGGAGCATGTCTCTATGGCTCATGGATAGTGGCACTCTACCCCAAATCCCAAAGCTGCTGGCTCAAGCTTGTAATCCCAGGTGACTAGGGTGCTATGCAGGAGAGTGCGAGGGGAGTGAGTGCAAGAAAGGTCTGTACAAAAGAACATAGGAGGGATGGACAGAGGTGCCACTCTGGATGGTGCTTGGTCTCAGAAAGGGAAGGTAGGGGGAGAGAGACCCAAAAATATAAAAAATGTTCCCTTCTATCCAGCATCAGTGGTGATTTTGGGAGCATGTGTGTAGAGATGAGATAATACTTGGAGAGCAGCCCAGGGTAGACCAGAATTGCAGTTTTTGCCCCACCCTTGGTAACTGTAGGCTTTTATTTTATTTTTATTTAAATAAAATAAATAAATAGCTAGTCTTGATTTAATGATCCTGAGATAGTTGTTTCAGATCCCAGTGACCTTACACTATGTCATTGTAATATGCTATAGGGCAAGGCTGTCATGCTCGTCTAATACAGAGTCAGCGTTTGAACTTTCCCTTTGGGCTTCTCTTTACTGCTTGCTTTTGGTGCAACACAGGTACAGAGAGAAGAGGGCCATACCAATATCTAGCAAGGTATTTGTCTACTTTCCCACTACTTAAGTGTGTCAACAAGTGCTTACCCTAGCTACCCATATCCCTTGGACAGATGTATTAGGTCCACTATTGGGGCAGGGAAGTATGACACCCAATGTTTACCAAAGCCTGAGTGTGGTATAGGAATTAAGGTTCAAAGGAACCACCAACCCTGACAAGAGAGAGTGGTATACAGGCTTCTCTTTCTTTGCAGGAAGGAGGCTAATCACCAGGGCTGCCTGAACCACAGACAGTGAACCAGAGGCGGTACTTGCAGAACCCCGGAATGACATAGACCAAACATTGGCAACAGGTAACAAAGGAATCCCTTGAAAGGAGATGGGTTTTATGGATTGATAATATGACCATTGCTGGTGAGAGTGGCAGTGCTGCTCTTGTTTCATGATCCTGAGCTTGTGTACATAGACAGCCAGTTAAACCTTTTCTTCAGCTTCAGTACCATATGAACTCAGTTCTTCAGTGCTAAACATAATTTATTAGAATGATGATCATAAGACTTGCCATACTGGAACAGACCAAAGGTCCATCAAGCCTAGTATCCTGTTTCCAACAGTGGCCAATCCAGGTCACAAGTACCTGGCAGGATCCCAAAAGGTCGATACACTCCATGCTGCTTATCAGCAGTGGATTTTTCCAAGTCCACCTTAATGGTTTATGGACTTTTCTTCCAGGAACTTGTCCAAACCTTTTTTAAACCCCATGTCCACCATAATAATAGTTTTATGAACTTTTCTTCCAGGAATTTTTCCAAAATGTTTTTAAACCCATCTCACAAACAGCTTTTACTGCATCCTCCAGCAACAAATTCCAGAGTTTAATTATGCATTGAGAAAAAAATGTTTTCTCCTATTTATCTTAAATGTATCATCTAGTAACTTCATTGCATGTCTCCTAGTCTTTGTACTTTTTGAAAGAGTAAACAACTGATTTTGCATATACCTGTTCCATTCCACTCATTACTTTATAGACCATTATCATGTCTCCCCTCAGCCATCTCTTCTCCAAGCTGAAGAGTCATGACCTCTTTAGCCTTTCTTCACAGGGGAATTGTTCCATCCCCTTTTTATTTTTGTTGCCCTTCTCTATTCCTTTTCTATTTTATTTATTTATTTAGCATTTGTTTATATACCGAGGTACAGCTGACAATGCCTTCACTCCGGTTTACATTACAACGAACCAGTTACATTTGAATTCATAACATTAAAACAGATTGAAACAGAGTATTAACTTAGTAAAAGTTAACAAGTACATTGAACATTAGATAAGACTGTATGCAGTGCTTGAAGTTGACGGTTGAAGCCGTTAATGAGAAAGAAGGTTTCTGCAAGTCGGGCGAGAGTCAGAAGGATTGTTGGAATAAAAAGGCGAGAGGTGGATATGAAAAAGGTTTTATGCTCTGTTATCATTGGGTGAACAGTCATTGTAAGACTGTGAGAGTAGCCATTCTTTAAGTTCCTTTTTAAAGGATTTAAGATTTTCTTGTGAATTGAGGTGTAGAGGTAAAGAGTTCCATAATTTTGGGCCGACTATAGAGATGGCTCTATTTCTGGTGGAGGAAAGTTTGGCTTGTGGTAATGAAGGGACATCCAGCTGAATTTTATATGTAGATCTTGTTGTACGTGATGATTTATGCAGATGTATAATATTGTCCAGGGCAGTGAAGTCTGCTTTGTGAATTGTCTTATGTAGAATTGTGATGACTTTGTACTCTATTCTTTTTTTAACAGGAAGCCACTGTAAGTTGTGGAGTACTGGGGATATATGGTCGGATTTTCTTTTACCAGTCAGGACTCTGGCAGCTGCATTTTGGAGTAACTGCAGTGGTCTTAAGGTTGCATTGGGAAGGCCAATTAGAAGGGAGTTGCAGTAGTCAATACTGGAGAAGATGAGGGTTTGAAGAACGGTTCTGAAATCCTGGGGGTGAAGCAGCGGTTTAAGGTGTTTGAGTATTTGAATTTTGAAGAAGCCTTCTTTTGTTTTTGCTGCGATGTGTTTTTTAAGATTTAGCTCATTATCTAGCCAGAAACCCAGATCTTTAACGTTGTCTTTGAGTTGAATTTGAATGTTGTCAAATTGGAAGGGAGGAGTGTATGTTATACCAGAGTTTTTCCTTGTAATTAGTATACATTCTGTTTTGCTCATATTTAAGCATAATTTTAGGTTGTTTAGTAGTTTTCTTATTGCTTCAAGGTGTGAGGCTGCTTTTGACATTGATTCTTCTAAAGACGAAGTAATGGGAATGAGAAGTTGTATGTCATCAGCATACATCTAATTCTGCTATATCTTTTTTGAGATGCAGTGACCACAACTGCACACAATACTTAAGGTGAGGTCATTTTTTGGAGCGATACAGAGGCATTCTGATACTCTGCTTTGTTCTCTATTCCTTTTCTAATAATTCCTAGCCTTCTGTTTCCCTTCCTTTTCAATATATATATAAATGATCTGGAAAGGAATACAATGAGTGAGGTTATCAAATTTGCGGATGATACAAAATTATTCAGAGTAGTTAAATCACAAGCAGACTGTGATACATTACAGGAGGACCTTGCAAGACTGGAAGATTGGGCATCCAAATGGCAGATAAAATTTAATGTGGACAAGTGCAAGGTGTTGCATATAGGGAAAAATAACCCTTGCTGTAGTTACACGATGTTAGGTTCCATATTAGGAGCTACCACCCAAGAAAATGATCTAGGCATCATAGTGGATAATACTTTAAAATCGTCGGCCCAGTGTGCTGCAGCAGTCAAAAAAGCAAATAGAATGTTAAGAATTATTAGGAAGGGAATGGTTAATAGAACGGAAAATGTCATAATGCCTCTGTATCGCTCCATGGTGAGACTGCACCTTGAATACTGTGTACAATTCTGGTCGCCGCATCTCAAAAAAGATATCGTTGCGATGGAGAAGGTACAGAAAAGGGCAACCAAAATGATAAAGGGGATGGAACAGCTCCCCTATGAAGAAAGGCTGAAGAGGTTAGGGCTGTTCAGCTTGGAGAAGAGACAGCTGAGGGGGGATATGATAGAGGTCTTTAAGATCATGAGAGGTCTTGAACGAGTAGATGTGACTCGGTTATTTACACTTTCGAATAATAGAAGGACTAGGGGTACATTCCATGAAGTCAGCAAGTAGCACATTTAAGACTAATCGGAGAAAATTCTTTTTCACTCAACGCACAATAAAGCTCTGGAATTTGTTGCCAGAGGATGTGGTTAGTGCAGTTAGTGTAGCTGGGTTCAAAAAAGGTTTGGATAAGTTCTTGGAGGAGAAGTCCATTTATGGCTATTAATCAATTTTACTTAGGGAATAGCCACTGCTATTAATTGCATCAGTAGCATGGGTTCTTCTTAGTATTTGGGTAATTGCCAGGTTCTTGTGGCCTGGTTTTGGCCTCTGTTGGAAACAGGATGCTGGGCTTGATGGACCCTTGGTCTGACCCAGCATGGCAATTTCTTATGTTCTTATGTTCTTGGCCACCGCCACACACTGAGCAGAGAATTTCAACATCTTATCCATGATGACACCTAGAGCCTTTTCCTGGGTGGTGACTCCCAATGTAGAACCTTGCATTGTGTAGCTATAATTTGGGTAGCTCTTCTCTATGTACATCACTTTGCATTTGTCCCTATTAAATATTATCTGCCATTTGGATGCCCAGTTTTCTAATTTTGAAAGGTCCTCATGCAATTTCTCACAATCTTCTTGTGATTTTACAAATTTGAATAATTTTGGATCATCAGCAAATTTGATCTCCTTGCTCATTCCCATCTCTAAGTCATTTATAAATAGGTTAAAAAGCAACAGTCCTAGTACAGATCCCTGGGGCACTCCACTATTCACCTTTTTCCATTGAGAAAATTAACCATTTAACCCTACTCTCTGTTTTAACCAGTTCTCAATGCACAACAGAACATTGCCTCTTATCCCATGATTTTTTAATTTCCTCAAGAGTCTCTCATGAAGTACTTTGTCAAATGCTTTCTGAAAATCCAAATACAGCATATCAACAGAATCACTTTTATCCACATGTTTATTCATGCCTTCAAAAAAATGTAGCAAATTAGTGAGGCAAGACTTCCCTTGGCTAAATCCATGTTGGCTTTGTCCCATTAAACTATATCTGTCTATATTTTCAGTAATTTTGCACTTTAGAATAGTTTCAATCATTGTTCCCAGCACTGTAGTTTCCTGGATCATCCCTGGAACCCTTTTTAAAATCCACTGTTAACAATGATCACCCTCCAGTCTTCAGGTACTTTAGCTGATTTTAATGATAGTTTACAGATTACTAACAGTAGGTCTGCAGTTTAATTTGTTAGTTCTTTCAGCACTCTGTGATGTATACTATCAGGTCCAGGTGATTTGCTACTTGTTAGTTTGTCTGTTTGCCCTAGTACATTGTCCATTTTCACTGAGATTACTTTCAGTTCCTTTGAATCATTTCCTTTAAATATCACTTCTGGCATGGGTATCTGCCTTATATCGTTCTCAGTAAAGAACGAAACAAAGAATGTGTTTAATCTCTCTTCTATGGCCTTTTCCTCCCTTAGCATTCTTTTCATCCTTTCATCTAATAGTCCAAATGACTCCCTAGGAGGCTTTTTGCTTTGAATATATCTGAAAGAGTTTTTATTATGAGTTTTTGCTTTCATAGCTAGCATCTTTTCAAATTCTGTCTTTGTCTCCCTTATCAATGCTTTGCATCTGATTTGCCATCTAACTTTGCATCTAACCTTAAATAATTTGGCAAGTATGTTTGCTTCATTTGTTTGCATTTGTGATATTGAAAATATTGTCTGACTTTCTAATGTAATTTTTTAAAGAATTTCTAACTGTTTGTATGTCTCTTTATTTGTTGTTGTCATTTTACTGATATGCTTATACTTTTCTTCTAACAGAAACTTGCTTAATTTTAATACCTCAGCATATCTGTGTTTATTCTTTTGGGTTACATAAGAAATACCTCCTCCCCTACAATATAACTGTTTTTCCTACTTTCCCAGAAATGAATGAGGAAATATGAGGAAGGATTTTAGACTTAGTAGTTATCCAATCTACAGTATTTTTTAAATGTTCACAACTTATATCTTGAATTAAATTTGGATTCAGTCGTCTGCTGCAGGCTCAACTGATTCCACCTATTAGTTCCATATGTACCAAGCAAAAGGATGGTTAGACAGAGCTATGACTCCAATTTTTGCTAAACCAACTTCCAGAAATAGCAAATTAGAAATTACAAGGTAATCCAGTTGAGAGCAACAGACATGGGGTTTGAGTAAAAGGTGTAATCTGATTCTTCTGTATTAAAGATACACCATGTAGCTAAAAAGAAAGCTGTTTGTGAACCAGGATGGCTACATCCTGCTGTCTTCTAGAATGTGCGCAATACTATGACCCAAAAAATCAGCTGAAAAAAAGACTAAGTCACAGGAAACAATGATTCAGCTGTAATAGGAACTCAGTAAAGAGAATGGTCAAGCAACCATCATATAATGCCACAGAAACTTAATGGCTTATAAAGTCAAGCCTGTAAAGTGCTGGGCTTGTCTAATCATAGGTTGCTTTGAATGCGATACTCTCCAAACGGGGCTGTATCACTTGTGCAGACACTGTGTATAGTAAAGCAGCAAATGTATGCACTTATCTTTAGTGTTAGTCCACCAGTAAATCCAACAGATAAAATGTTCAATCCTGAAGTACTTCCTCCTATACAGCGGTGTTTCGGAGTATCCGACTCCTTCTTCAGGGAGCTCCAGGTGGTGACATGCTGTCAAAATATTCTGTGTGGACACAATGTAGAGTTCTTAAAAAATGCCAATGGGCTAATGTACACAAAATGGCTCTGAGTTGAAAAGAAAGGACTTACAAGGTAACTAAAACTGGTCAGTCCATCTGTCAATGTCAGCGTCTACTAGAACGCTGCAATAATGATGATAAGAAAAACATTATTAAAGGCTTAATCTAAATAGTATACTGAAAAGATTTCTGAAAAGAATTACTGCGCACCAATTCTATTATTAAAGAGATGAGAGTACTTACATACACATTCAGAGTGCCTCCCGGTAGAAATTTGTGCCACGGCTGACAAGTGAAAAAGACGCCGGATTAAAGGGGACTCCTCCGACTGCTGGAGGAGAGAGCATGAAATGACGTCGGAACTCCAAATATGGTGAGAGCCATATATAGAGAATGACGTGTAAAAGGGGATGTTCTATGCTTAAATAGATACCAAAAAAGTGAATCGGCGTCATCGGGGTTGCCATATTGAATCGGGCTCTCGGGGTTGATCCTTATATGGGGAATGACGTAGCAAGCGCGGCCATCTTGAATGTTGTGTCAAATAAGGGAAAACCATTCTACTTTTTCATTAAGACCGTGGGGTTCCGTGGAATGTAAGCGGTAAATCCAACGGTTTTCTTTGAAGTTAAGCTGTGCCGATCTATCTCCTCCTCTCCAGTGTGGAGGGATGTGCTCCAAGATAATCCACTTATAATCCTTGAAAGAATGTGAATGTGTAATGCTATGTTGAACCACAGGTGCTTTAGTATCCTTATTATTGATCCTACTGCGATGTTCTATAAGTCTTATACGGATCTTACGCCGTGTGCGCCCTACATATATTTTTTTACATGGGCATTGTAAAGCATAAATAACAAACTCTGTGTTGCAGTTGACTGCTAATTTATTTGTGATTTGGATGCCTGTTTGTGGATCTTGCCATGCGGTATCAACAATGGCTAATGGGCAGAACGAGCACTTCCCACATGGAGAAAATCCACCCTGTTGTGCATCTGAACGATGTTGCGGTGCTGCTCTTACCACTCTTTGCTTGATGTTCTGGCCACGGGTGTATGCAAACAGGGGTGGATCTCGCAGAAACGGGTGAGGACTAAGTACATGCCAATTCTTCATGATGGCTGCTTTAATGTGGGATGTGAGTTCTGTGTATTGGAGAACACAGATTAGGCTTGGAGTTTCCTTCCTTTGTTTATATTGTAAAAGTTGTGCTCTATCTGAAAAGATGACCCTCTTATATGCCCTACGGATGATGCGAGCAGGATAACCTCTTTCTAAAAATCTGTTGCGCAGTTGATCAGCTTGTTTGTTTTTTTTTTTTTTTAATGTTTAAACGGTTTTTATTGAATTTTGAATGTAACAGTAATAATCACCTCGCTTGGAAGAGCAGGACACTTGGCTCCTCCAAGCACTGAACAACAAATACAGCAATAAGTATTCAGCACTCAGGAACCCCCCCCCCCCTCCCCAGACAAGGGCACATTCTGCCATAGGAACATTGCAAACATTCTAACAGTATAACAGTGGTACAGTAGAAGTGGTGCACAATTACTGTCAAAAAAAAAAAACCTTAATCATTAACCACCAAACTTCGGGCGTGCGAGGAAAGGGACTGAATATAGGGTTGCCACACCTTCAGAAACAACTGTCGGCGTTTCGGAGAGGTCCTCGCATCCAAACTCTCCAGCGTCATCATAATATGCCAATGATTTCTCCAAGCCCAGTAGGACGGAGCGTCCGAGGATCTCCATGCCAAAAGGATCAGCTTCTTCCCCACTACACTTGCCTTTTGGAGGAGTAGTCGGGCACCCGGATCTCGAATTCTAATTGGGGAAATACATCCAAAAAGCATCCACATAGGGGTTACTGGAAAAGAGATATCTATCAAATCTGCTAAGTAAGCTGCTATTCTGCGCCAGAAACACTGTATGACGGCACACGCCCAGAACATGTGAGAGAGAGTCCCCACCACTGCGCCACATTTAGGACAGGCCGCAGTGAGCGCTATAGTCGATTGCTGCGCCGCTTGCGGCGATATGTAGGCCCGACTAAGAAATTTAAACTGAAGCTCTCGGTAATTTGTGGCACTCGAGATCCTGGCTATACCCCGAAACGCTCTGTTCAATATAGTCTGACTAACCACAAATACCCCGTCCCTATTCCAGCGAGTTTCCAACACAGCACACATATCTACCTCCACTTTACGAACTAGCATTTTATAGTATATAGATAAAGTGGGGGCGTCAGCGGCCGTGAACTGAAACAGCTGGTCAATGGTATGATATGTCGAGGGGTGTTTGGTCTCCTCGGGTAACGCTTGGATATAATGTCTGATCTGTAAATAAGGGAAGGTATGCGTGACTCCAAACCCAGACATCGCCATAAATTCCTTAAACGACTGACACTTCCCTTCCCCTGTCAGCAAATGGCCTAAGTAAGTAATCCCTCTCTCTTCCCAGCGCCTGAAATAAGAGGCCTGCAATCCCGGGCTAAATTCCATATTTCCCCTTATAGGGAGAAAATACGCGCAGACCCCCTGCGTCTTCAAAAGTTTCAGCAATCGCTGCCATGACTGCCTTAATGGCTCAATCATCATATTTCGGGTAATGTATGGGACAAGATGTGCCGAGCTCGCCTGTAGCGTATACACCGGCGCCACTGGGTACATAATTGCCCGATCTGCTTGTAACGCCGTGTACAGTGGGTTGTTGGTCAACCAATCACGGAGGATGCGTAAGTTACAGGCCAAATTATACAAGCCTAAATCAGGCACCCCCAAGCCTCCTCTTCCCTACCTTGTCTTTAACCAGGACAGGGGCAACCGGGATTTCCCTCCCTGCCACAGAAACCGCCGAATGGCACTCTCCAATCGCAGGATATCTATCCGCTTGAGGAGTAAGGGTAGATTTTGAAGCAAGTAAAGCCATTTGGGCAAAATAATCATTTTAAGTAAATTTACTCGACCTAGTAATGAGAGGGGCAGAGGTCTCCATAGCGCCAGCTTCTCTATGGTCGCTTTAACCTGCCTGGGAATATTAGCCACATAAATGTCGGCCGGGTTCTCCGGAAGTCTGATTCCCAAATATGTAATAAACCCCGATGCCCATTCCAGCGGGAAGGAGTCCGCCCAGTCTCGTCGCAGCGCAGAGGGGTAGGCCATTGCTAGGGACTTGGATTCATTCAGGCGAAGGCCCGAAAATACTCCGAAGTCCCAGATCAACCGCAGTAAGCGTGCCAATGACGTCCTAAGCTCCGTGAGGAAGACCAAGAGATCATCGGCAAAGGCAACACTCTTAAAGATCTGGTTATCAAGACGGACTCCCTGAATTTCCTTCGTCTGCTGCACTGCAAGCAACAATGGCTCTAACTGCAATATGAACAGCAGAGGAGATAACAGACATCCCTGCCTTGTTCCCCTCGCCACCTCAAAGGTGTCCGACATGGCTCCATTGGCAAAAATAAAAGCTCTAGGGTTGCTGTAGAGTAGGGCCACTGCCTTCACGTAAAATCCATCAAAGCCCATCCTTTCCAGTATATCAAATAAATATTGCCACTCCACTCTGTCGAAAGCCTTTTCGGTATCGAAGCTGATAATTAAATGAGGGAGTTGCAGTTGTCTACACACAGTCATAGCAGCCAATACTTGACGGATATTGGACAGGGCATAACGGTTGCGGACAAACCCCACTTGATGCGCCCCTACTAAGCATGGAAGAATTGGAGCAAGCCTGTCCGCTAAAATTTTTGCCAAAATCTTAATATCGGAATTTAGCAAGGAAATGGGTCGATAGGATTCGGGCAGCAGAGGGTCCTTGCCCGCCTTGTGGATAAGTGTGATCAAAGCCAAATTTTCATGGGTTGGAAAGGTGCCCCGATCAACCAGCTCCATATAGGCTTCCGCTAGCGGGCCAGCTATCTGATCCTGGAGTGACTTGTAAAACTCTGCAGTATACCCATCAGGTCCCGGGGCTTTAAAGGGCTTGGTCTGTCGTATGACTTGAATAACCTCGCCCGCCGTGATCGGCCGACTTAATTGTTCCCGCTGAGCTGCAGTCAAGCATGGTAAGGGTAATGCCGAACAAAATCGTTCGCGCATCCCATCATTCCCCCCGTCAGAGGCATATAGGGTTGCATAATACTCCCTGAATTTCCGTAATATAGAGGGGGTGTCACGCACCACCGTGGTAGGGGATGAAAGTAAGGCCGGGATATATCGCCGAGAGCGCGCCGACTTTATCAAGTTGGCCATCATCCGGCCCGGCTTATTAGCGTACTGGTAAAGGCGAAACTGATAATAAAGAAAGCTTTTTTTCTCCCTCTGGTGTATTAACGTGTTTAGGGCAGTTTGCAAAGATCTATAACGATCGCGATTCTGAACACTGCCACGAGCATTTAACTGGGATCTGGCTTTGGTCAGCTGCACATGCAGGGCCAAATTTCGTTTGTCTATCATTTTCTTTCTATGGGACACATAGGAAATGATGTCTCCTCTGAGGACTGCCTTTGCCGTATACCAAAACAAGGAGGGTTGGGTGCAAGAAGCACGATTATTGGTAACATAATCTTTCCATTTACCCTGTATATAGTCCTTAAATTTAGAATCTGCAGCCAGATAATAGGGATAACGCCACAGTTGGTTCCGCATCTCGCTTCCCGCCCACTGGAAATCCACCCACACCGGGGCATGATCCGTGATTATTATGTTATCTATGCGCGCATCTTGTATTTTGGAAAAAACATGGCTGCTGACCAGGAAGTAATCCAAGCGGGAGGTGGAGGCATTGTTGATCAGCTTGTTTATGAAATTCATTAATGTCTGAGCACAGTCTACGAAGGCGAAAGAATTGGCCTACTGGCAACCCTTCTTTAAATGGACGGGGATGATGGCTATCGAACCGAAGATAATTGTTTCTGTCAGTAGGTTTCCTTAATAAAGTGGTGCTGATGCCCCCGTGATCTTTTTGGATTTGAATATCTAGAAAAGATAACTGATTACGATTGTACGTAAGGCTGAATTTGAGATGTGGATTAACTTGGTTGAGCCATTGATGAAACTGTAGTAATTGTGTTACTGAGTGAGTCCAAATGAAAAATATGTCATCTATATATCGTGACCACAATAGAACAGATGCAAAAAAAGGAGATTTGTAAACATATTCTTCCTCAAATTTTGTAACGTAGAGGTTAGCAACATCTGGAGCAATAGGAGATCCCATCGCTACTCCATGAATTTGGAGATAAAAATGACGGTGAAAAGAGAAAAAATTGTTGAATAATATTAGCTCTGTGAGAGCAATCAAAAACTCTGATGGAACACGATGTGGTCTAATTCTGCGTTCAATGGTTTCTTTTACCAATAAGAGAGCGTCAGATTGAGGTACATTTGTATATAAAGCCTCTACATCGAGACTAACCAAAAAGTAGTTGGTAGGAATATCTGTAATAGTGGAAAGCTTGTTGAGCATTTGTGAAGTATTTTGTATGAAAGATGCAGCACTTTGAACTGCTGTCTGAAGGAATAGGTCCATGAACTTAGCTAAGGGTTCCAAAATGGATCCATTCGCTGAGACAATAGGTCGGCAAGGCGGTTTAACCAAGGTTTTGTGAATTTTCGGGACCCCGTATATCACTGAGCACCGTGGTGACTCTACCTTGAGGAAGTTATATTCTTTCGTGGTAAGAAAGCCTTGTGTCAGAGCCTCTTTCAATAGGGTACTAATCTGAATAGATAATGCTGGAGTGGGATCTGTGTCCAGCAGCCGATAATAATTCTGGTCCCCTAATTGGCGCAATAATTCAGCATGATAATCAGTATGATTCATGATAACAATAGCACCGCCTTTGTCGGCAGGTTTGATGACAATTTGTGAATTATTTGCTAATATCTTAAGCGCATGTTTTTCTGCTGTAGAAAGATTATAGAATGTATGATGCTGTCTAGATTCAATGTCCGAAATATCTTGAAGAACAAGAGTCTGAAATGCTTTAATTTGTTCATCTACTATTCCTGGAGGGACCCAACGAGATTTTGTTTTGACTATTGAGATATCCTGTGAGACTTCTGAGGATATAGAAAAAAAGTGTTTGATCATCAAAAGTCGAAAAAATGTATACAAGAATATCCGACAGGAGAAAGGATCGTGTTTGTTAGTGGGAACATAAGAGAGACCTCAGTTCAACACCTGTTCTTCATGTATTGTGAGTTTATATGTGGACAAATTAATTATCGGTGACTGTCTTGGTTTTGAGATCGAGCGAACGGCTTGTGCCACTGTGCATCTTTCTCGTTGGACGGTTGCTGATTGGTCTTTCTTCTGTAGGATCAAGGTGGGCGGGATGGATAACGGCGTTTCTCTAAAAAAGCAGTGGATTGTTGTCTGCGCGGTGCCTGTTGATCATCGGACCGATTGGACGAGTCGTCCGACGAGGCAAATGCTACTTTTTTAGGAGCAGGTGCGCAGTAATTCTTTTCAGTATACTATTTAGATTAAGCCTTTAATAATGTTTTTCTTATCATCATTATTGCAGCGTTCTGGCAGACTCTGACATTGACAGATGGACTGACCAGTTTTAGTTACCTTGTAAGTCCTTTCTTTTCAACTCAGAGCCATTTTGTGTACATTAGCCCATTGGCATTTTTTAAGAACTCTACATTGTGTCCACACAGAATATTTTGACAGCATGTCACCACCTGGAGCTCCCTGAAGAAGGAGTCGGATACTCCGAAACACCGCTGTGTAGGAGGAAGTACTTCAGGATTGAACATTTTATCTGTTGGATTTACTGGTGGACTAACACTAAAGATAAGTGCATACATTTGCTGCTTTACTATACACAGTGTCTGCACAAGTGATACAGCCCCGTTTGGAGAGTATCGCATTCAAAGCAACCTATGATTAGACAAGCCCAGCACTTTACGGGCTTGTCTTTATAAGCCATCAAGTTTCTGTGGCATTATATGACGGTTGCTTGACCATTCTCCTTACTGAGTTCCTATTACAGCTGAATCATTGTTTCCTGTGACTTAGTCTTCTAGAATGTGACAGAAATCCACATTGTCCCACCTATTCACATTTTAGTTGTTGGTGCTCTTCCTCATCTAGATGCATTTTTTGATGGAAATCAATCTGTGTATTCAATTTTTTAAGCGAAAGAATTATTTTTCTCTGAGGACAAGCAAGATGGTCATCCTCACACATGGGTGACATCATCAGATAGAGCCCTGATGCAGAAAACGTACATCGAAGTTTCTAGAACTTTGATTAGGAACTAGGTTGGGGGGTGCAGGAATCTGTCTGCTACAAGACACTGCCAGCTGCTCTCCCACTTTACTTGCTATCCTAAGTCAGGGAAAAGACAACACGTATGCTCCTCGGAAATAGAACTTTATTTATCAGATTTGGCAGGACATAGCATTTAGAAACAACAACAATTCCTATCTTTAACATCCTGGCTACTAAGCACCGGTTTTCCCTAAAGAAAGTTCTGTATCATGGGTGGTAACAAAACATAAGTAATGGAGAGAAAAGATTGCACTCCAAATAATCATCCGAACATCAAAGGAGATGCAAAGAATAAATTCAGTCCATATTTTGACAGATTTCTAATGAAATACATTTTAAATTTTATTTATTAAGTTCACTTAATCAGGCAACTCCATTGCTCATCCTTTTTGAACATAAATAGTTTTCAACCGGGTCCCCTGACACGGACACCTTGTTTCGCCAGAATGCTGCATCGGGAGGGACAGTTATAATGTGTGTTTCCAACAACTGAAATGTAAACACAAAAAGAGACTCACAGTATCTTAAAACTTTAAGGACTATATAATAGCAGGGTATACTGTAAAGCATTTTGCCATTCAGGAAGGATAATAAAAAGTAATTCTTCCGTCCAAAGAAGTCCTATCCACCACCGTCTAGAACTCGTTCCACGAGACTCTTCCAAAAGGCCCAGTCTTGTCAGATACGAAAACAGAAGCCGCAAGCAGCTCCCCAGCTGGGCCCCGCTTCCGGTTTTGACTCCTGCATAGAAAGCAGCAGCCAGCTTCCACTGCCTCAGATACCAGTGGGAGGTCGATTGTGCCATTTCCTCCACAAATGGCACACAATCACCTCAAACCAGTGGATCCTTGCCATAATCTCTCAAGGTTATCACCTGAACTCTCTCCATCCCACCGGACTCCCCACCTCTGCTGACGTGGGGAACATCCAACCACTCACCACTCCTGGAACAGGAGGTCTCCCTCCTCCTCCAGTCCAGAGCAATAGAACTAGTGCCATATTCCCAGCAAGGCCTAGGATTCTATTCCCGGTACTTTCTAATCCCCAAAAAATCAGGCGGCGTTCATCCAATTCTGGACCTACGTGCCCTCAACAAGTACCTCTACCGAGAAAAGTTCAAGATGGTGACCTTGGGTTCCCTCCTTCCTCTTTTGCAAAGAGGAGACTGGCTCTGCTTTCTTGATCTCCAGAACGCATACACTCATATTGCGATAACTCCATCTCATCACAAATACCTGAGATTTCTGGTAGGCCCCAAGCACTATCAGTACCAAGTGCTTCCATTCGGCTTCGCGTCTGCACCACGAGTCTTCATGAAATGTCTCGTAGTAGTTGCAGCCTTCCTCAGGACTCAAGGTGTTCAAGTCTATTCCTATCTAGACGATTGGTTGATCAAGGCTCCCACTCAGCAAACTGCTCAGTCGTCCCTACATCTTACCTTACACACTCTTATTTCGCTAGGATTTTTCGTCAACTACGACAAATTCTACTTAGTACCATCTCAAACCTTATCATTCATAGGGGCAGACTTGGAAACCTTGCAGGCAAAAGCTTTTCTACCTCGACAGCGAGCTCTCACTCTTGTCTCTCTTGCACACCAGCTGCAGTCTCAGCGCTACACGACTGCACGCCACATTCTCATCTTACTGGGACACATGGCGTCCTCAGTTCAGGTCACCCCAATGGCCCGCCTAGCCATGAGAGTCATGCAGTGGACTCTTAAGATCACAATGGACTCAATGCATTCAGTCCCTGTCGACCATTGTCCACGTCACCAACTCAGTCCGTCAGTCTCTAGCTTGGTGGAAAAATCACATCAATCTCATCCAAGGCTTGCTCTTCCAGGCTCCAGACCCTCAAATAACTCTCACCACCAATGCTTCCAACCTCGGCTGGGGAGCCCATGTGGCTGATCTGGAGACACATGGATCTTGGTCTCCAGAGGAAGCCAAATACCAAATACATTTCCTGGAGCTTCGAGCAATCAGATATGCTCTCAGGGTACTCTTACCCAAGGTAGTTTCGTATTTTCATCTAAATCAATCCATCATACTACCTACCTTTTTTCCCAGGCCCTATTCCAATCCAGGAGAGCAGATTCTGCATACCCTTGATTGCAAACGTGCTATAGCATTCTACCTAGACCTTACAGCTGCCCATAGGAAAAGCACTCAATTGTTTGTCTCTTTCCATTCCATCAAATTGGGGCAAGCTCTGAGTAAGCAGACTCTCTTCTCCTGGTTAGCGGACTCCATATCCTTTTGCTATCAGCAAGCAGGCATTCCACTTTAAGACCATGTTAAAGCACACTCTGTGAGGGCCATGGCGACTTCAGTAGCACACCTACGATCGGTGCCGCTTCCTGATATTTGCAGGGCTGCCACCTGGAGTTCTCTCCATACCTTTACAGCCCACTATTGCTTGGACAAAGCCGGAAGACAGGATTCCATCTTCGGCCAATCTGTCCTGCTCAACCTATTCACAACTTGACGTACCAACACCCTTTCGCCTGCCCGGTAGGGTTCAGGATGCCCTCGGCCAAATTTCACCCCAGTCCTATTGCCTTGCACACCTGGGTAGATTTGGGGCACACTCGGACATCCTCAGCTCGGTACTCACCCATATGTGAGGACTACCATCCTGCTTGTCCTGTGAGAAAGCAAATGTTGCTTACCTGTGACAGGTGTTCTCACAGGACAGCAGGATGTTAGTCCTCATGAAACCCGCCTGCCGCCCCGTGGTGTTGGGTTTGTTACGTTTCTTATTTTATTTTTCGGCACTTCCTGTAGCTTTTTAAACAAGACTGAAGGGCGACCCCTGCTGGCTGCAGGGTTAGTGCCATGCTGGGCATGCCCAGTAAGGGCCAGTCAAAGTTCTAGAAACTTTGACAAAAGTGTTCCATGATTGGGCTCCATCCTGTGATGTCACCCGTATGTGAAGACTAACATCCTACTGTCCTGTGAGAACACCTGTTACAGGTAAGCAACATTTGCTAAAGGTGAGGGGGCTGTGCTGCGGATGGCACGCAAACACCTCAAATATTGACCATTCAAACTATTACAGATAACTAAATGGAAATCAGGAATAATATATGATTGCTTACGTAGTGATTTTGTAATTGCAGGCTCTGTTCCTCCATATAAACCCATAAAAAATATGACATCAGTGTTCTAATACTTGTATATTTTCTTTTCTGGCAGGACTGCTGAAGGCCCTGTTTATTAGATCTTTGGAGATGGGAGTGGTTCCATGGGACTGATGAAGGGTGGATGTTGCTCTTCTTTATAAAAGTGATAATAGGGAAAAGGTTGGAAATTACAGAACCATTAGCTTGTCTTCAGGGGTGGAAAAATTAATCAATTTATTTATTTATTTATTTATTTATTTCTTTTGTATACCGACATTCGATCGAGATATCACATCGGTTTCCAGATAACTAAAGGAATAGGGTGATAACGGCCCTATTTTACATTATAACATGGTATTAAATAGATATAAGAATATTTTACATTATAACATGGTAATAAATATAACAAGAATATTTTACATTATAACATGGTAATAAATATAACAAGTTGTAACAGAACTAACAGGAGTACATGGAACATTAGACTATAGTATATAACATATGTACATAAATGGCTTGTTGATAAGGATAAATTATGGTAAGGAGAGCAGGGAGAGTAGAGGGGGGAGGGGAGAGAAAGGGATGTGTGGGAGGAAGGTAGTGATAGGGAGGGAAAGGGTGGTGTGAGATGCTTGTGTAGGGAGGGAAAGGTGTGGGGCGTGATGCTTGTGGAGGGGGCATGGAGTGGATGGTGCGATTGGGCGGGTTATGTGTCGGGTGGGAAAGCTTTTAAAAATAGCCATGTTTTGAGGTGTTTTTTGAAAACTTGCAGTGAAGGTTCGTTTCTGAGACAGGTGGGGAGGGTGTTCCATAAGGTGGGGCCCGCTATTGTTATGGCTCGTTTGCGGGTGACGTTGAGGTGTGCAGCTTTGAGATTGGGGACGGCTAGGAGTCCAGTGTTGGTGGATCTGAGAGTTCTTTGAGTGGGGTAAGGTTGTATTCCGTTGTTTAGCCAGTCCATTTTGTTGTTGTTTATTTTTTTGTGCATGAGGGTGAGGGTTTTATACTGGATTCTTTGTGTAATGGGTAGCCAGTGGAGTTCTTTGAGCGTGGGTGTGATGTGAGGGGATTTTTTGTTGTTAGAGATGATTCTGGCGGCAGCGTTCTGTAGAACTTGGAGGGGTTTGATGTGTATTTCTGGTAGTCCGAGGAGAAGGGAGTTGCAGTAGTCGAGTCTTGACAAGATAATTGATTGGAGGACTGTTCGGAAATCGTGCTCTTGGAGAAGGGGTTTGAATTTTTTTAGTGTCTGCAGTTTGAAGAATCCATCTTTGATTGTATTGGAGATGTGTCGTTTAAAGTTGAGTTGGCTGTCAATTGTTACGCCTAGGTTTCTTGTGGACGGCGTGAGTGAGGTTTGTGAGATTTGTGGCACTCCCGGGTTGATTGAGTTTCCTGGGTGGTCAGATGGGGTGCACATGAGTGGATAGGAGGGATGGTCATCGTGAATGTGAATGATTTCTGTTTTGGCTTGGTTGAGACATAGTGATAATTGAGATAGTAAGTGGGATAAGTTTGAGCTGAGTTTGTTCCATTTTTCCATAGTGAGTTGAATGGAGTTGTTTATGGGGAGTAATATTTGTATGTCGTCTGCATAGACAAAGTAGGTGAGGTTTGCCTCTGATAGGTATTTGCATAGTGGGATGAGGTATATGTTGAAGAGGGTTGATGATAGGGAAGAACCTTGTGGGACTCCATGAGTGAGGGGCACTTGTGAGGATTCGGATGAGTTCATCTTGACGATGTAAGATCTGTTTGAGAGGTAGGATTTGAACCACTTGATTGTGGTGTCTTGGAGACCAATTTCTTTAAGTCTGGTGAGGAGTGTTCTGTGATTGATGGTGTCGAAGGCGGCTGATATATCAAGAAGTATCAGGAGGAACGATTTGCCTTTGTCGCGGCCTTTGAGGATGGTATCGGTGAGGGAGAGGAGGAGGGTTTCAGTGCTGAAGAGTTTTCTGAAACCATGTTGTGCAGGCTGAAGAACATTAAAGGTTTCAAGGTGGTCTGTGAGTTGATTGTTGACTGTTTTTTCGATGATTTTTGCTAGGAATGGGAGGTTGGAGACAGGTCTGTAGTTTGCTGGGTCGGATTTGTCGAGTTGAGGCTTTTTGATGATTGGTTTGATGATGGCGTTTTTGAGTTTTTCTGGGAAGATTCCTTGTTCTAGGGATAGGTTGATGATGTAGGTTATTGGTTTGACAATAATCTCTCTGAGTTTTAGGGTTTTGATGGGGATGGGGTCTAAGGGGTGGGATGCAGGGTTGGTTTTTCTGATGATAGGTTCAATTTCTGTGGTAGCAATGGGAGTGAATTGTGACCATGAGTGGATAGGAGGGGGGGTGTCAATTAAGTCATTGTGGGTTTGGGGAATCTTGGCAATGATGTTGTTGACTTTATCCTTGAAGAATTGTGCTAGTTTTTCACTGGAGATGTTGCTGGAGTTTGGCGTATTGTCATTTTGGATGGGGTTGGTAAGGTCCTTGACATAGGCGAAGAGGGTCCTTGGGTTAAATTGGTAATCGTGAATTCTTGATGTGTGGAAATTACGCTTTGCTGTGTTAATGTCAGTTGTATAGTTGTGTAGTAGTGTTCTGTATTTGTCTTTCAGGTTTGAGGTGGGGGTTCGTCTCCACTGTTTCTCAGTTTGTCTCAGTGTTCGCTTTGAGGTTTTCAGTTCTGGGGTGTACCATGGTGCTCTTTGCTTTGTGGATTGTTTTATTTCCTTTTTTATCATGGGGCATAATGTATTGGCTATGTCTGCGTTGATAGATATCCAGGAGTTTGTGGCTGTGTTGGCGTCATTTAAGTTGATTGTTTTTAGTGCCTCAGGTAACAGTTTGGCGATGTCTTCACTGGAGCATGGTTTGGTGAATTCGATGATTCGGTTGTTTGTTTGTAGTGGGTTTGATTGGAGTTGAAGCTTGGCTTGGATGAGGCTGTGGTCAGACCATGGGGTGGGGGTTGTAGATGGTGGTTCAGTTGCAGATATTTTGTTGTTTATGAATATTAAGTCCAGGGTGTGTCCTGATTTTTGAGTGGGTGAGTTGATGATTTGGGTGAATCCGATGGCAGACATGGTGGATAGGAGCAGTTCGCTTGTGGGGGATGGAGGGTGGGTGTCGATATGGAGGTTAAAGTCTCCTAGTATTATGGCTGGTTCTTGTAAGTTTATGTGGGTTGTGATGGATTCAATCAGGGGGGAAAGGTTGTGCTGTAGGCAACCAGGAGGTGCGTATAGGAGGAGAATTTGGAGATGTTTTGATTTGAATAGGTTGGTCTCGATAGGGGGTGGTAAGTTTAGGGAGTGGGAAGAGATCCTCTTGTAGAACCAAACTTTACCCTAAATAGGTGCTATTCAAAATCCCTTAAGATATCAGACAATAACTAGATCTAGTGACAGTAATATTTCCTCTTCATTCCAGTGTACACGCATGCATGGAGACAGCATAAAATCTATGTGCTAATCTAACAGATTCAGGAAATGCAGACCAATATGTCATGTTGGGTAATTCATTAGTAAACAGTAGAGAGCATCATCTCATTAGTTAGTACTCAAATACTAATTGGATCCTGCACTTCTGGGTGGTCTTACCCTCAACATGAAATCAGCTTCTAACTGATAATTTTATTTATTATCAATAACTCTGCATATTTAGTAAAAATAATTTAGAAGTTGTGAGAAGTCTCTAGTTCTCTAAGAATGCTGCTGTTAGCTGAAAAACTGATCTGGTCTGAATCAGTTTAGGACAATACTTTAGCTGAAGAAGAGCAAAAGTAATTATAATTCACAGCATACATGTTTTTCTTTCTATGTCTATAAATTTTAACTCAGCTATAATTCTTAACTCTGTTAATGGGGCCTTAGAAAAAGCACAATTGGGCTGAAAGTCAGCATTGCTAAAACCCCTCCCTCTGGAGGATAAAATGCATTTTGAATCTAATGGGTTGCAGGATCTGAGGCAAATTGATTTTACCAGAGGAAAATCCATGTTGTATAAATTGAATCAGTTTTTTTTTGACTAGGTAACAGAGAACTTGATTAGTGGAGGGTGCTAGATGTAATATACTTGGATTTCAGCAAAGCCTTTGATACTGAACCTCATAAGCTCATAAACAAATTGAGCTGTGTAGGAAAACTTTCAGACGGGCTGAGAGGGTTAACTGTAATTAAACCTACAAGCAGACTTAGGAGTGTTACCTAAGATAGGAGTGATGCTTGGCAGTAATGATCATAATGAAATCAAATATGATATATCTGGAAAGAAACTAATAAATAAAACTACTATTATAGCATTAAATTTAAAAAAAAACCTGATAAAATGAGGAAATTAAAAGGATACTAAACATAGTTGCAAAGATTAAATGTTTGCATGACACATGGAGATTGAATGACATAATGTGCTGCATAGACTTTGTGGATGATAAAAGGTATAAAAATAGAGTGGATGCATGAAATAGATGGGTCTGTGATGGCCTTAAGTTAAATATATTGTAGTTTTAAGTGCATAAGAAAAAGTAATTGACAAAAAGAAGAGATGTCTTTAATTGGGGTTATAATTATACTAGCAACTGTGGCAGTATGCCATATTGCTGCAGATTTGAATATCCCATGTGTTAATTTAGTTTCTGAGGGCACTGAATGAGTTGCATAATTGAAGTCCACAATGATTATACAAGATGTTTAAAAATGTCTTCTTGGGAGTCCAGATAAAATGTATTCTACAAGTTAAAATGTTTGAAAGAGGTCCAAATGTCTGCCAGCATGGCTAAATGATGCTGTGAAAGATGCCATAAAAGCCCAAAAATGTGTCTTGAAAACTGTATATCAATGAGGATAGGGATAGGACTGCCATTATTGTTGTCAATTCAATCATAAGAATATAGAGGGTTGCTTGGAAACTTGCTTGCCTGGTATGAAGTTAGCAGACCTCATGCACCACATAGATAGGATTTTAGAGAGTGCTGAGGTTTTGCCAGTTGCCGTGGTCTAATTGCTACCAATGACATAAGAAAGTGCAGGAGGCTAAAGTAAAGCTGCTAGAATGGAAACTAAAATCCAGAACCTCCAGAGTAGCATTCTTGAAAATGCTCAAAATTCTATGTGCAGGACCCCAGATGAACTCCAGAGTCTCAGTGCATGGATGAAACAATGATGCAGGCAGGGGGCTTCAATTTAATTAGGAGCCAGGTAACGTTTTGGGAGGAGTTTATTCTATTTTGATGGGATGGGCACCACCTTAACCAAAATTGGAACCTGGCTGCTGGCGCAAATATTTAAAAATGGGGTAGATCAGTTTTTAAGCTAAGATGAAGAGTGGGTGGCTCGCGGGAATGACAGCTACTGCGTGGAGATAATACCCTTATTCAATAAACATACACACGGTTAATGCGACTCCAACTTTGCTCTAAGCTTCAACGGCAAGAGGAAATGTGGAAAAAAGGATTTGCATTCACAAAAAAGCAGGGAGTAGCTTGCTTGTTACGGCGGTTACTACCCCAAACCAAATAAGCCTGATACTTCACTTTCAACAGCATAGCTCTCTGCTTCAACGGCAGGGGAGAAAGACTGATACTTCATGCATATCCAGCATAACTCTCTGCTTCAACGGCAGGGGGGATGAAGAAAAGTGGATCTATATACAGACAACAACCAACAAGGACTGAATTACATAGTCTGGGTAAACAAATAAACATGGGTGTAGCTTGCTTATTGCGGTGGTTACTACCCCTAACTAATTAAGCTAGATATTTCACTTAGATGCAGTTCCAACACTGCTCTCTACATTAATGGTGGGGGTGGAAGGGAAATAGAACCAAAAGGTTACTAAGAGCCAAAAGTAACAGATAAGTATGAGAAAAAAAAAGTGCGAAGCTTGCTGGGCAGCCTGGATGGGCCGTTTGGTCTTCTTCTGCCATCATTTCTATGTTTCTATGTTTCTGTTATGAGGTAGAAGTTGCTCAGGAGCACATGGTTCAGAGCAGGGTGTCCATAATGGATACTGGTGGGGGGAAGATTCAGAGTCCTGACAATGAGGATGTAGAAAAGTTTAAACCAAATTACCAGAATCTACTGATAGGTTATGAAAAAGAATAAAAAGAATAGATTTAGGTGTCTATATGTAAATGCCATACGTCTAAAAAATAAAATGAGAGAGTTAGAGTATATGGTATTAATTGAAGATATTGACATATTAGGCATCTCAGAAGCCAGTTTGAAAATGGGATGTGGCAAATAGGGTACAGCATATATGGAAATGACAGAGGAAATAGAGGTGGTGGCAGCATGGCCCTAGATATTAAGGATTCTGTAGATTCACATAGCATACAAAATCTGCAGTAAACAAATTATTGCCTGGAATCTCTTTGGATAGAAATTCCATGTGTGATGGGGAGGTGTATGGCAGTTGGGGGTTACTTCCATCACCCAATCAGGATGGTAAAATAGATTGTGAAATGCTGACAGAGATTAGACAAGCTAAGAAACATGGAAATGCAGTAATAATGGGAAATTTTAATTACCCCAATATTGATTGGATGACACTCGTCAGGGCATGTCAAGGAGGTTACGTTTCTAGATGCCATAGATGATTGCTTTATGGAGTAGTTGGTTTTAGAAGCAATGAGAGGGGCCATAACTTTAGATTTAGTCTTCTGTGGAATGCAGGATCTGGTGCAAAACCTTATAATGGTGGTTGAGTCATTTAGAAATAGTGACCATAATGCAGTCACCATTAATCTCTAGAGGGAAAATAAAACTACTGCAGTAACATATGCTTTAAAAAAGGATGACTATGATAAAAGAAGAGACTAGTTAGAAATTAAAAGGAGCAGCTGCAAGGGTTAAAAGATTGCGAAGCATGAGGTCTGTTTAAAGTACCGTCTTGGAAGCCCAGATAAAATGCATTCCACAAATTTAAAAAGGTTGAAAGAAGAACAATCTTCTTCCACAAAGGCTGTGAGAGAAGCTTTTAAAGCCATAAACACATCCTTTAAATAAGGGAAAGCAGGACCTAACAGGGAAAATAGAAAAGGGTATAAGTACTGGAAAGGTCAATGTAAAACACTAATTAAGCAGGCCAGGAGAATTTGAGAAGAGACTTGCCATGGGAGTGAAAACAATCATCAAAGCTTTTTCAAGTACATTAAAAATAGGAATCTGTAAGGGAATCAGTTGGACTGTGGCGATCAAAAAAGCAAACAGAATGTTAGGAATTATTAGGAAGGGAATGGAAAATAAAACTGAGAATGTCATAATGCCTCTGAATTGCTCCATGGTGAGACCGAACCTTGAATGCTGTGTGCAATTCTTGTCACCGCATCTGAAAAAGGATATAGCTGTACTAGAGAAAGTTCAGAGAAGGGTGACCAAAATGATATGGGGCATGGAACAGCTGCCCTATGAGTAAAGGCTAAAGAAGTTAGGGCTGTTCAGTTTGGAAAAGAGACGACTGAGGGGGGATATGATAGAAGTTTACAAAATCATGAAAGGATTGAACAAGTTAATGTAAATCGGTTATTTACTCTCTCAGATAATAGAAGGACCAGGGCACTCCATGAAGTTAGCAAGTAGCTCATTTAAGACAAATCGAAGAAAATTCTTTTTCACTCAGCGCATAGTTAAACTCTGGAATTCATTGCCAGGGGATGTGGTTTAAGCAGTTACTGTTACTAGGTTTAAAAAAGGTTTGGATACATTTCTAGATGTTGAATCCATAAGCTGCTATTACGGTAATTAATAAGCAATAATAGCTTGTGATCTATCTAATGTTTGGGTTCTTGCCAGATACATGGGACTTGGATTGGCCACTGTTGGACACAGGATACTGGGCTTGATGGACCCTTGGTCTGATCCAGTATAGCATTTTTATATTCTTATGTTCTTATTTATCTTGGATTTGAGGGCCTTGAACAAATTTCTGCGAAGAGAAAAGTTCAAGATGGTCTTGCTGGACACTCTGATTCCCCTCGAGCTCAAAGATGCATATGCCCACATCGAGATCTTCCCCAGTCACAGGAAGTATCTACGATTCTTCGGCGACATCCACTTCCACTACAGGGTGTTGCCGTTCAGCTTGGCTTCGGCCCCAAGGGTCTTCACCAAATGCCTGGCAGTAGTGGGTGTGCACCTCTGCCAGCTGGGGGTGCACATATTCCCCTACTTGGACAATTTGCTGATCAAGAGCACTACCCAGGTGGGGGCACTTCGCTCCCTACGCTTGACCATTCAGGTGCTGGAGTCCCTCGGGTTTGTCATCAACTACCCAAAGTCCCATCTCACTCCATTGCCTCAGTTGGATTTTATCGGTGCCAGGCTAGATACAGCTCAGGGCTGGGCCTTTCTTCCTTGTGATTGGGTGCTTGCTCTGGTGTCTCTGGTGAATCTAATCTACCAAAGGTGACAGTCATCGGCCAGGCTTCTGCTTTGCTTACTGGGTCATATGGCCATGTCTGTCCATGTTATTCCTGTTCCTCATTTATGTATGTGGAGGGCTTAGTGGACCCTGCAGTCTCAGTGACAGCAAGCAACCCAGGACCTCAGTGTATGCATTCACATCACGCCACCTCTCCACACCTCCCTGTTGTGGGAGAGTCTGCCCAATCTGGAGCAAGCGGTTCCCTTTCAGCCGCCCTTCTCCCCGACCCAGGTTGTGCTTACCAGCGATGCTTCCACCTTGGGTTGGGGTGCGCATGTCGACAGCCTCTGCATGCAAAGTCTGTAGTCTGCTCAGGAAGCTCAATGCTAGATCAACTTCCTGGAGCTTCGGACAATCAGGTACATGCTCTGGGTGTTTCAGGATCATGTGACCAACCAGGCAGTCTTGGTACAGACTGACAACCAATTGGCAATGTGATACATCAACAAGCAGGGAGGTACAGGATCATCCCTCCTGTGTTAGGAGGCTGTCCAGATTTGATTCTGGGCTCAGTCCCAGGGCATGCTGCTCTGGGCCATATACCTGGCTGGGACGGAGAATGTAGTGGCGGACCAGCTGAGTCTAGCGTTCCAACCCCATGAGAGGTCCCTGGATCAAACAGTGGCAGATCGTATCTTCCACTTCTGGGGGATCCCGGACGTGGACCTCTTCGCTTCCCCATGTACCAACAAGGTGAGCCGCTTCTGCTACCTGTATAGGAGGGATGGAAAGCCAGCTTCAGATGCCTTTTCCCGCCATTGGGTCAAGGGCCTTCTGTTTGCATATCCTCTGCTTCCTCTGGTTATGAAGACCTTCCTGAAACTCCTGTAAGATGGGGTGACCATGATTCTCATTGCCTCTCACTTGCCGAGACAGGTCTGGTTCCTGCTCCTGCGGGATCTCTCTGTCAGAAAACCAGTCGGTCTGGGGACCTTCCCCAGCTTGATCTTGCAGCTTCAGGGCAGGCTGTGTCATCCCAACCTCAGGGCATTGTATCTAACAGCCTGTATGTTGAAAGGCTAGTTTTGCAGCTCCTTGACCTCTCTGACAGCATGTCTCGGTTCTTGTAGCTTCCAGGATGCCTTCCATCAGGAAGTATTATAACATGAAGTAGAAGAGGTTTTCCATCTGGTGTGAGAGTCAAGGCTTGGATCATTCTCTTGTCCCACTCCGAGGTTGCTTGACTATTTGTCGCACCTTTCAGCCGTAAAACCCATCTCTTTCTGACTAGGGCCCTTTTTTCGGGTTCAGGCTGTCTCCCCTTGTTCTCCACAGCACGGCAGTTGTTGTGCCTGTTGCACTAGGTTATATGCCTGTGGGTTTAGAAAAATTTGGGAGCAACCTGTAGCTACATATTCACCCATGTGTGAGGACTACCATCCTGCTTGTCCTAGGAGAAAGCAGAGTTGCTTACCTGTAACATGTGTTCTCCTAGGACAGCAGGATGTTAGTCCTTACAAAAACCGCCTGCCAACACACAGATTTGGGTTTCTCCTATGTTAGTCATTTTATTTTTTCGTACTTCTATATTACAAGACTGAAGAGGGACCCTGCATGGATGCATGGATAGTGGCATGTTGGGCATATTCAGTGTGTCAGTCAAAGCTTCTAGAAACTTTGACAAACGTTTTCCATGCCGGGCTCCATCTGATGATGTCACCCAGGTAAGTAACTCTGGTTTGTCAGCAGGGGAAGGTAGCTCAGTGGGCACAGCACACGTGCCTTCTGCTTTTGGCAATGGATCCTTCAGACTTTTCTTCGGTAGAATATTTTCAAGGATTGCAATCCTTTCTTCAGGCACAGTCCTCAGTCTCATCCAATCCTGCCAGGTCAGAGTTACAGGTGGTGGCCTCTCACTTGCCCGGTACAACTGTTAGGCACCAAAGTACACCTAGATCAGCAGTAGGTCTTCCAAATAGGAATATGGATGATGAGGCCGATCCTGACTCTCTGGAGGATGGCAAAATTCCTCTGGGTCTGGAACCATAGAGGACTATGTTGCGGTTCTTTCATAGAGATGAACTGCTGGCTTTGATTTCCCAGAAATTAAAGATGCTGGGAGTACCTGGGGCAGCAGATTCCATGTCTGAGCCAAAGAAAAATCCCATTTTGGTTTCTTTGCGTAAAGCCTCTTGTTTTTTCCCTGTTATACAGGCCATTCAAGTATTGATTGATCTTGAGTGGGGTGCCCCAGAGGCTAATTTCAAAGGGGATCGGGTTTTAGAAGGCGTGTACCCCCTGGATTCTAGTGGCAAGAGAGAGTTTGCGTTTTCCGAAAGTGGATGCGCTTGTCTGTACCATTTCCAAGCAGATGACTATCTCTGTGGAGGGAGGAGCGGCCTTGAAGGATGTGCACAATAAGATTGAGGCTATCCTTAAGCAAGCATTTGAAGCAGTGGCAATGACCTTGCAGATAGCTTCTTGTTGTTCCCTGGTGATTTGCTGCTGTTTACTTCTCTCTCATGAGGTTGATGAATCTGGAGTGAATTCCAGGGCAGTTATGGAGCCAGCTCCGCCTTTTTATTTATTTATTTTATTTATTTAAAATCTTTTCTATACCGTCGTTAAGCGGGCGCCATCACAACGGTTCACAAAAAGGCACAAAAACTATGTTGTATAAAGGGTTTAGAATTCTAACTCTTAAACAGGTGCCATCAAAAATACTGTAACATAATATCATAGTAAATGCTATTTGGTGAGTGTTATAAGTCATGTCCAGTTTTTTTAACTCTGTTATAAGATTTGTGTTGTTTAACTCTAGTTTTTTGTTGTACAAGGTAAAAAGAAGAATTTAGAATGTAGGAGAGAAGACACACTTTAAGAAGAAATGTGTGTGTGTGTGTGGGAGTTTGCCTGACTGCGACTAACACTTCCCTGGGTTCTACTCTCGATTCTCTTTGTGGTATGCTTGCTTAAATAGCCATGTTTTTAAATTTTTTCTGAATGTTTTAATGTCTCTTTCCAATCTGATTTCTACCGGCATGGTGTTCCATATTATAGGTCCTGCTTGGGATAGGGCCCTGTCCCTTACTTGTGTTAATCTGGCCGTTTTGACTGACGGAATAGTTAGCAGTGCTTTGTTTGCTGACCTTAGATTTCTGTGGGGGGTATGTACGCGGAGGGCTGTGTTCAGCCACTCTGCTTTTTTGTCGTGTATTAATTTATGAATGGTGCATAAAGTTTTGTATTGTATTCTTTGTTCAATGGGTAACCAGTGTAATTCTATTAAGGTTTCCGTGATATGGTCTCTTTTACTTTTCCCAGTTAGAATTCTTGCCGCTGTGAGATAAGGGCTGTGATTTGGTCCGCTCCTCAGCCAGATGGATTAATAGCGTCCAGATGTCATTTATGGCTGAGAAATTGGTCAGCTGATCAACCTCCAAAGCTAACCTTACAAAATTGCCCTTTAAAGGCTTGCTGTTATTTGGGAGCAAATTGGAGAAACTGGCGAGTAAGCGGGGTGAATCCTCAGTTACCAGAGGATAAGAAGCAGACGCCATGCTCCTTTGGCGTGAGAGGTCATGCCAGGGGATCCAAGCATTTTCGACCCTTCAGAGGAATGACCTTTCAGAGGACTTGACCTTTCGGTAGGTCTCAGTCCTTTCATCCCAGACAGCCCAGACAGAGCACGGGCTCGGGTAGTGGAACCTCCTGAGCCTCCCAGTGAAGGGTTGCTGAACCACGAGCAGGAGCTAGGAGAGTGCCTCTCTCTCTTTTATCAGAGGTGGGTCGAAATCACATCAGACCAGTGGATCCTGTAGGTGATATAGAGAGATATGCACTGGAGGTTTCACAGTGTTCCTCAGGACATATTCATGGTGTCTCCCTGCCATTCCCCACAGAAGAAACAGGCAATGGCATGTACATTGTCAAGGCTCCTCAGTCTGAGAGCTATGGTTCCACTGCCCAAGTCTCAAAATAATACGGGTCAATAATTCATTTATTTCATTGTGTCCAAGAAGGAGGGCTCCCTTTGTCCCATCCTTGACCTCAAAGGGGTTAACCATCAATGCGGGTGACTCATTTTCGCATGGAAACATTGCGCTCAGTGCAATTCCCCCCGCATTGCAGGCGGGGGAATTTCTGATCCCCTTGGACCTTTCCGAGGCATATCTGCACAGTCCCATCCAACTAGAGCACCAACATTTTCTGCGATTTGCGGTTTTGGGACACCGTTATCAGGTTTGGGTGCTGCCTTTTGGTTTGGCCACCATACCCAGAACCTTTTTCAAGGTTATGATTGTGGTGGCGGCAGAGTTGAGAAAGGATGGGATCCTGGTAGACCCGTATTTAGACAACTGGTTGATTCAGGCCAAGTCTCTGGAAGGGAGCTGCCTAGTTTCCTCCAAGGTGATTTCCCTGATGCCGGAGCTTGGCTGGGTGGTGAACCTGGCCAAAAGCAGTCTTCAGCCTTCTCAATCGCTAGAGTATTTTGGTGTTCAGTTCGACAAGAAGCAGGGCAGGGGTTTCCTGCCAGAAGCTTGTATTCAGAAGTTGATGGTGCAGGTGCTTCTGTTGATGATCACTATTCACCCAACAGTGTGGTCCTATCTGCAGGTACTTGGTTTGATGGCGGTAACTCTGGAAATGTTGCTGTACGTGAGGGCGCATATGCATCCTCTTCCACGCTTCCTGCTGACACGTTGGAAGCTACAGTCTCAGGACTATTCGATTCAGTTCCACCTGCCGATGGAGGTCTGATCTCAACTACAGTGGTGGTTACCAGCAGATCATCTAAGAAAGGGAGTTTCCCTAAACTCACCGGACTGACTAGTACTCACGACAGATGCAAGCCTCCAGGGTTGGGGAGCTCACTGTCAGGGACTGACGGCACAAGGTTGCTGGAGTTCAGAAGAGTTTCTGTGGAACATCAATCAGTTGGAAGCAAGGATGGTCTGGTTGGTGTGCTTGCAGTTCAGCGGCAGGTTGCAGGGTTCAGCAGTCCAGATAATGTTTGACAATGCCATGACTGTGTCTTACATTAATCAGGAGGGAGGAATCAAGAGCCAGCATGTGTCAGAAGAGATAGACCAACATGGAATGAGCAGAAGTGCATCTTCAGGAGATCTTGGCCTCGCAAATTGCAGGAAAAGACAGTATGAGAGCAGACTTTCTCAGCAGGGAGAATCTGGACCCAGGAGAATAGGTATTGTCCTGATGAAGTATTGGATAGTGGATGACTGGGGCCTTCCGTTTCTAGACTTGCTGATTACTTTTCACAATGAGAAGGTTCCTCAATTTTTCAGTCACTGGAGAGATCCGAAGTCCTTGGATATTAATGATCTCGTGCAGGAATGGCTGGAGGATAAGCTGCTGTATGTTTTTCCCCCATGGCCCATGTTGGACAGAATGGTTCTGAGGGTCGAGGGTCACAGAGGGATGGTGCTTCTGGTGGCACCAGATTGGCCCAGGAGACCATGGTATGCCGATCTGTGAAGGCTCCTGGTAAACTACCCCCTCCAGTTTCCAGCCAACTGTAATCTGTTGCGGCAGGGACCTGCTCTTCATGAAGATCCGACTCAATTTTGTCTTATGGTATGGCCCTTGAGAGGGTTTGCTTGCTAAAGCGTGAATATTCTACTAACATGCTTGCCACCTTGCTATGAGCGAGATAGTTCTCCACTTCCTTAGCCTATGTGTAGGTTTGGCAAGTGTTTGAGGTTTGGGAAAAAGATCCTGCTCATTTTGAAAATTGATCTCGTAATCTTTTATACAAATGTATAAGTCAATGAAGGCTGTACTATATTGTAACATGAATAACTTTCCAGTAATGGGAGGTCCAAGGGAGATGTGAGCTAGAATAGTGATGGATGGAAGGGTCTTGAATCAGTCCATTTCCCTGCCATCTCTGGTTAGGGAAAGAGATGCGGAGGAATATCACCTCTTGTGACCCTTAGATGTTAAGAGACACATCATGAGGTATCTGGAAGTTTCTAAACCTTTCCAGAAGATGGATCTCCTGTTTGTCCTTCACAGTGATAATAAACAGGGCGCGCCTACTTCACAGGCTACAGTAGATCGCTGGATTAAGGATTGTGGTCATGGCTGCGTATATGGATGCTGAACAGCTGTTGCCTAGTCAAGTTAGGGCTCATTCCACTAGGGCTCAAGCAGTGTCATGGGTGAAAGTCAGATTGTTGTTTTCCGTTGACATTTGCCGAGCTGTGACGGGGTCTTCCTTACTCACCTTTTCCAGGTATTATCATCTGGTTGTGCAGACCCCAGAGGATGTAGCGTTTGCACGTACTGTTTTTACTGGACCGTGGGCAGCCTCCTGCCCTATTCGGGAGTAGCTTGGGTACATCACACTGGTTCAGGATTCATCTGACTAGATGCTAAGAAATGAGTAATTACTACATTCCTGATAATTTCCTTTTCTTTAGGATAGTCAGATGAACCCAACTTCTCGCCCTTGGCTGCCAAATGATTGTGCTATGATCCTCCTGCATGGCTAAGTATTCCAGGGGTTACTGGTAAGTGTTCGTCCAGTCCCTAGTCTAGTGTTGATGTATTCTTTATCTGAGCTCAATGCTTCCTGTTGGCTAAGTATTGAAATGGTTATCTGTTATTGATCAAGTTTTTGCTAGTCTGTCCACAGTTGGATTTTGAAGAGAATATTAGCAGGCTGATGTCACTGCACGAGTATATATACTGAGATGTCAGCTTTGTTCCGTCTCCATCTGCTGGTAAAGGTGCATAACCCACTGGTTCTGGATTCATCTGACTATCCTAAAGAAAAGGAAATTATCAGGTAAGTAGTAATTTCTCATTATTTAGGCAGAAGTTTATCTTTTGTGAATTACTAAAATCTAGAGATTTTTCTGTTGAGAATTAAACTGTAGCATTAGGTGTTACATTTTGTTAAATCAGAAGGCATTAGTGTATTGCACTTGGAAGTTGGACTCAAGGGGACCATCCTGAGATTTTCATGGGAATGTTACCTTAGCTTTAAATAATTCTTTTCAAAGACTTTATTTTGTTGAAATGCACCAGATTTCATCCCACTTCATGGATGCTGTACTTTGTTAGCAAGGGGGAGAGATGAAATGAGTGAGTGGGCATCTCCAAAGTCCATACAGAAGCACTGCATTTATGTAACCTAAGAGAGAAATGTTATATTTATCTCCAGTTATCCGGCTAGAATTTAACTGGATAAGTTGGGGTGGATGGGAGGCATTTCAAGGAGGAGTGGAGTTAGCTGAATAAATATTCAGCTAATTTCAGGATTCCGAGTTAGCTGAATAATATATCTGGCTAACTCGGGTTGTGCTGCTGACCTGTCCAAAATTTAGCCAGATAAACTTATCCAACTAACTTTAAAATAGCCAGGTATATTCAACAGCGTGACTGTGCTGCTGAATATACTCTGCTAGTAAACTGGATATGTTTATCCAGCTAACTAGCTGAGCTGCACAGCAGCTGAAAATTGATCTTGTAATCTTTTAAACAAATGTAGCCCCTGCTAAGTCACTGAAGGATGTACTATATTGTAACATGAATAACTTTCCAGTAATGGGAGGTCCAAGGGAGATGTGAGCTAGAATAGTGATGGATGTAAGGGTCTTTCCCCCAAAGAGGATAGTTTTGGAAGTGATATATAGGTTGCTTCCATGAGCATTGGGAGAAACATTTTGAGAAGTAGTTGTTAAGTGAAATTCCAGAGTCAGCCTTCAAAGAGTTCAGCACTAGAGTATGGAAGATTATTGATTACTGGAGGAGCAGAGGGCGCCATCTAGGAGGATAAGGATCTCTCAGCCTATGGGGATAACTTTCTATTTGGGAAGCCCACAGCTTGAGGTAGGACCTGAGGAGAAAAACGTTTTTTTTTCATTTCTTCACCAGGGCCTAGAGACATTAAGAGGCCTTGGTGGGAGCCAATGCCCAGTTACTGAGAAAAAAAATGAAAATATAGTGGAGAGTTTTTGTTAACTATCTAAGAAGCTGCTTTTTGTTTTGAGTATTTTAGACTATGCTGATTTTTTTCTTCTTTTCATTGCCTTTTACTAGCCTCCTAATCTTTGTGGACTTCCAATAAATTCTTTTATCTTCTTTTTGGATAAAACTTTTGGGTGTTGACTGCTGCTGTTTCTTTGGTCCTTTATATCAGGGGTCCCCAACCACCGGTCCGCGGACCGGGACCGGGCTGTGGGAGTTTTTTGCCGGTCCGCAGCGCCGCCAAGCACCGGCAGGTGTGTCGCGCGCTCCCGGTCTCTCCCGCTGCTCCTCCTTCCCTGCTGCCGTTGCCGCTGGGCTATCAGCACGTTCAAGCCCAGCAGGAACGGCAGCGGTGCAAAAAAAAAAAAAAAAAAAAGCTGTGGCATCCGCGGCTGGCCTTTTCTTCTTCCCGGCCCTCCCCCCTCTGACCCGGAACAGGAAGTGAATCGCGGTGCGCGGGAAGGAGAAAGAGCCGTGCCACATGACAAAATAGCGGCGACAGCAGCATCGGCTCCCGAGCAATCGAAGCAGCTGATAATAGGTAAAGGAGACAGCAGCATGAGCCTCCCGTGGCCGATGGGATTCTTCTTTCTTGGCCTGCGGGGGCTGGAGGAGGAGGTGATGCAGCTACCGTTTGTGCTCGGGGGGGGGGGGAGAGGAAGTGAGTGAGAGAAAGAGAGAGAAGCAGGCAGCCAGCATGTGTGTGATTGACTGGTCAGAGAGCTGATGTGTGTGTGTATGTGAGAGACAATGAAAGTGATTGCTCAGGGAGATGACTGATGTGTATGTGAGAGTGTGAGACATTAGTCAGGGAGGTGACTGATGTGTGTGTGTGAGAGAGAAAAAGCATGGAAGTGAGAAGTCTGGGTATGTGAGAAAGCATGGACGTAAGAAGCCTGGTGTGGGGGTGAAAGAAAGCATGGGAGTGAGAAACCTGGGTGAGTGTGCATGCATGAGAGAGAGAGACTGCTTGGTAAGGTGACGGTGTGTGTGAGAGAAAAAGACTGGTGTGTGTGAATGTGAGAGAATGTGATTCAGGGAATGAGAAGCCTGTGCACTGGAGAGTAAGCATGGAAATGAGAGAGACTGGTGTGTGTGTAACAGAGAGAAAGTGATTATGGGAATGAGAAGCCTGTGCATGTGAAGAGTGAGCATGGGAGTGAGAAACCTGGGTGTGTGTGAGACACATCTTGGGAGGAAGAAGCCTGTATATCTGAAAGAGAACATGGGAGTGAGAGACTGGTGAGTGTGTGTGTGAGAGAGAGATAGAGAAAGTGATTATGAGAGTGAGAAGCCCATATATGTAAGTAGAACACGGGAGTGGGAAGCCTGTGTGTGTGTGTATGGCATGAGAGAAACTGTTCAGGAAGGTGACTGGTGTGTGTGTGCCAAAGACTGGGAGATGATTGGTGTGTGAGAGACAGAAACTGGTCATGGGGGCATGACTGGTATGGTGTGTGTGTGAGTCATGGGCACTAAGGAAGAGGACCATAAGTATAGAGCTTAGCTTCTACTGCTGCTTCTGGTGTGTGCCATGGCCTGCAGGGAAGGGGAGTAGGACAGCTGCTGGAGGGGGTAAGTAAAAGTGGCTTTTTAAGTTTATTTTTCTTGACTGCCATTTTAATTGTGTGATGTCTGCTTTTTTGAAATATTTTATTGGTGTTTGGAGAATGTTTAATAGTTTTTATGAGTTTTTAATTGTTGGATGTTATTCTGTTCATAGCTGTTTTGAAACATTTATTCTGCTTATTAGTATAGTTTTACAATTATTTCTGTGTGGGGATCTATAGCTGCTTGCTAGTTCTGTTTTCCTAATAAGAGGTGTATTGGTTTTTAGGACCTGATTTAATATTTGTAGTGTTGTCTTTTCATAGATAGGGTTGCTCCTGTTTGAGTGTATTCCATAATACAGGTGTAACTGTGTGCAGATTAGTTTATGTGCATTACTACAGATCCTGGGAGTATGTTAGGTCGGTTCTGTGTCTGTTACCGAGATGAAATATTTTTCTAGCATGTAAGCGTTTGTATCGGTCTTATTTGTTGTGTTTTCTCAAGAGGACATGCATTGGTGGTAAACTGCTGTCTTTTCATAAGTAGGGCTATTGAGCCTGGAAGTAGAAGGAGTTTGAGTTGCTGTTACTGAGATGTCACCAAAACCAGAATATCTTTTTTGTAGGGTGAGTTGTATGGGGAATGTCATAATTCTGCTTTACATCCATTATTGTGGGTCAGGGGGGTTCCCGTGGATACAAACTGTACTTTTACATCTAGCCCCATGACGATCATGGGTCAGTGTGCCATGCATATGAGAACCTATGGTGAGTTGAGTCACATTCACATTATAAATGTTATAATTAAATGATAAGTGTGCACTAAAATCCAACCCCCTCCATAACCCCGCCCTCATATGACCAAAGCCCCGCCCCTGCCCCGCCCTGCCGGAACATGGAAAAATGGTCTTGCTTGAAGCCGGTCCCTGGTGCAAAAAAGGTTGGGGACCACTGCTTTATATCATATGCTATCCCCACTGGATGAATCCTAATCTGGGTCTATAGTCTGTTTTTTTCCAACTCTTTAGTGTCCGAAGGTGACCCCCTTTGATGGGGGGATTACACAAACAATAGAAGCTAAACCCACAGTAAAAAAACAGGGGGGGGGGGAGAAAAAGAGGTGATACAAAAAATATAGGAAACTAAATCTCCAAAAGAAAAAGAAAAGTGGCCCCCATACTATCATCTAGACTAACTTGCAGATTGACCCTGTATAAGGATAGTAGAGGAATTTAACTTATTTATTTATTTATTTGTTTATTTAAGCAAGTTTATATACCATTTTACCAGTAAAACTAACTGACCAAAGCGGTTTACAATATCAAAATAATATAAACAAATCAGAAATAGTTAAAATTAAATAAATAATTGACTAAATAAAACTTAAAATACAGTACGAATAAAAGTACAATATATTAAACAATCAATAAAAAATAATGGTGACAAAACAGGAATTTGGCCATTACAGTTAAAAACTAAAAGAGCCGAAATAAGTAAGAGCAAAAAGTATATAATTCAAATATATTTAACCTTATTTGCTTAACTAGAAGGTTCAAGATCCTTAAAAGCTTCCTGGAAAAGATGGGTTTTTAAAGCCCTCTTGAACTCCTTTTGGCTGCCTATTAACCTTAGAGGGTCTGGCAAAGCGTTCCATAAAATGGGACCAGCAACCGAGAAAGCTCTATTCCTTGTCATACTCAGTGCTGCATTTTTTACTCAAGGAATTTCCAGTAAATTTTTACCTGTTGATCTGAGTTCTCTGAGGTTTATAGATATGCAATGTGGAACACAGCCAAGTGGAATCAGTGTTGTTCAACAAAGAATGAATTAACATGATAATTTTATATTGGATTATATGTTTAACTGGAAGCCAATGTAGTTTATGCAAAATTGGTGAAATATGTTGTTTTAAAGGGGTTCCAGTAAGGAGTCTAGCTGCCGAGTTCAAAATCAGTTGTAAAGGTCTAATGGTAGAATCAGGTAGTCCCATATATAGACCATTGCAATAATCTAAGCCTGACAAAATCAGTGCTTGCAGCACTGAACGATAATCATGGAAAAATAAGAGAGGACGTAATCGTTTTAAAACATGTAATTTAAAAAATGAGGTCTTTACCACTTTGGAAATGTGTTGTTTTAACGATAGATTAGTATCAATCCACACTCCAAGATTACGTGCTAGCTTAGTGACCTGTATCACTTCTTTACCTACAGTTACGCTAGCTGGTGGGGCGTTGGTAGGATTTGATATAAAGCTTAAACACAGAAGTTCTATTTTCTTTTTGTTCAGTTTTAAGCGGTTATGGGCCATCCACTGTTCGATTGTACTGATGTATATCTGAATCAGAGAAAAAGTGTCCGCCCAAGATGACTTATAAGGGACAAACAGTTGAATATCATCAGCATAAACTTAGAATTGATTTGCCTTGTAGAAGCCACTCCAGGTGCAAAGGATCTAAAAAAGCAAACTTATTCCCATTATAATTCATAAGACCCTGGAAGCCCCCTGCGCCTTCCTCCAACGGTCCTGCTTCTGTTCCGTCTGCGCCGGGTCTCATTTGGGGCGCAGAACGCCGCCGGCCTCCCTGTCTGCCAGGTCCTCTCTCTAGGCGCGTGCACGCGACTATGGCCTCCCCTTAAAGGGCCAGTGGCGGGAAATTCCCGCGGGCCCCGCAGGATGTCGTCACCACGCTTGGCTTATTTAGGCCTGCTTCTCCTACACATCCCTGACTTGGCAACGAGTCTCCCTCCTTGCAGTCGTGTTCTAGTCCCTCTTCTCCTCAGTTCCTGCCCTCCATTCCAGCTTCCTGTCCCTGTTCATGTCTTCAGCTCCAACTCCCTCCTTCTGCTCCTGTTCCTGCTCCCGGCTCCACACTCTTTACTCTTTCACCCCTGGAACGGACCTCTTGGCTTTTGACTTCGGATTGGACCTCACGCTGTTTGCTTGCCGCCTGCCCAGGACTTCGGATCGGACCTCACACTATTTGCTGCCACCTGCTCAGGACTTCGGATCGGACCTCACGCTGTTTGCTGCCACTTGCCCAGGACTTCGGATTGGACCTCACGCTGTTCGCTTGCTGCCTCGCCAGGACCTCGGACCAGGACTTTGTCCCACCTGGCTGTGTCTCCTTGGAACCTGCCTCCGGTACTTCGGCAGAACTCCCGTACAGGGGCCCACCTAAGTCCAGCCGGTCCCGGCACCCAAAGGCTCAACCCGTGGGGAAACGGGATTGGTATTGGTGAAACTCCAGTCGGCCCCTGTCTTCCGTCAGCCTCACCTCCTGTCATTGGGAGCCTGCAGCAGGTCTTTTTCCCAGGTAGCGTCAATCCCAACACAGGCCAGGGGTCCACATTTCCATTGAGGTCACAACACTGCTTCAGGATGCTGAATGCTAGATGAAACAAAAATCTTTAAAGGGATAGCCGTGTTAGTTTGGTGTAGCAAAAATAGCAAGAGATGAGTGGCACCTTATAGATTAACCAATTAATTTTTTTATTAATTTCAATGAATACATCAAATACACATTTCATATTTGACAGAATAAAAAAATGCAGAACAATAAGAAATAGATACAAATAAGATGAAAAACAAAGTAAATAAATAATGCACTTATACAGACCACTGTAATTGGGGGAGAATGATATAAGGCTCTAAAAATACAATATCAATAATATATTAGGAAACAAAAGAAACCTGAACAAAACACCCTTTGTGTATGCATAACATGCCCCTCAAGGGGTATTTAGGGTACCTAGGAGATAACATTACCACTAGCATCCAAAAACCCCCGCAATTGGATTGGATAAAAAAATATATATTTGACACCATTCAAAAGAATCAAACATTTGCAAGGAAATCTGATATCACAGATAGCACCTAAAGCCTGTAATTTAGATCTCATACTTTGATCCTGTGTTGTTTTAGATAAATCTAGAAAAATCTATAACTTTAGGCCCTTGAAAGAAGCACCTCTGTGGTGAAAAAGCAACTATAGGATGTGATTTCTGTCTTGTAAGAAAACAAATGAAACCAAAAGTATTGCTCTAGATGTAATATTATCTTCTGAACTCTCAAGAAAATTAGAAAGATTAGGTAAATTCTGGAAAGCCTCCCCATCTATTGATTTCTTAGAAGATGGAAGATAATATAACTTAGCAATTCCTCAGGAATCTCCAATACATCTTTCATATAAGATTTAAATAGTTCAGATGGTGAAATAAGTTGTATATTCAGAAAATTAAGTACATACAGATTCACAGCTTTTGAGAAATTTTCCAAGTTCTCAATTCTACGTTAAGATATGGTTAAATCTTTAATGATTTCAGATTGCACTGCTTCCTCTTTTGTAGCAGAAGACTCCAGATCAGTTATCTTTTTCTTGCATTGCTGCAATCTAGAGTCTGGAACGGACACCTTAGTATGAATATCTAAGGTAAGAACCTCTAAGGAGGAAACAGTCTTATCCATGGAAGCTATAACCTACCAAAGGGCATCAAGGGAAACACAGGGTAGCTTAACCAAAACAGGTCTGACCTGAATATCCATAATGGCAGTCTGCAATAGATGTGTGTCCACATAGTCGATGGGGCTTGATCTACAATGGTCCCCTGCTTTTCTTCTAGCTCCTGGCTCAATGGAGATACCTGTAGTTTGGAGTAAACTTTCCCTCCTCCAAACTATATTGGGGAAATGCCACCAGACAACACAGAGGAGTCACTGCAACCTGTTCATTGTTCCGCACAGGCAGTGTCACTAGGTAGCCATGGGGCCTAGCGCACCTCGAGGCTGAGAAAGACTTTAGCCAACGATGGGTCTTGGGCCTTAGTTCCAGCCAAGCCATTCTTCGGGGTGGAAGTCAAAGGAGTTGAGGCGTACTCGGGCATAGTTGTTTGCCGCAATCCTCCCTCTTAAGGAAAGCGCCGCACTTCTCCCTTTCTTTTCCACATTCAAAGGTTGAAAAGCATCTGGCAGCAAGGTAAAAAGGAATAATTAAGGGAGAGCTCAAGCATGCATGTCTGGTTCAAGCGCCATCTTGATTCCTTCCCCCAGACTAACCAATTTATTGAGGTATGAGCTTTTGAGGACAGAGTCCACTTCTGACAAAAGCTTATGCCTCAATAAATTGGTTGTTCTATAAGATGCCCCCCACCTCTTATCATTTATGAAACAAAAGAGTTGATCAGTCCCTTAACCAACAGAGGAGGCTGAGCAGATCTGCAAGCTAGTCGTCATTTTCCTTCGCATATCAACTAAACAGATAAGGTCAGTGGGAGCTCAGGTATCAGCATCCTGTCCAGGTGCCATCTTGACTCCTCTTCCTCCCCCTTTTAGTTTTATATCTTTTTAAAGACGGAACAATATGAACTGTTCACAGTACTCAAGGTATGGATGCACCATAAATGTTAACAGTTTTTTCTATTCCTTTCTGAATAATTAACTTTTTTTTTTGCCTGCTGCTGTATACTGAGCTACGGATTTCAAACTGTTATCCACAATGATTCCAGGGTCATTTTCTTGACGATAACTCCTATGTTACCAACATTGTGTACCTATAGTTAGGATTATTTTTCTGTGCATGCATCACTTTGTACTTGTCCACATTAAATTTTATCTGCCATGTTTTAGCTTAAAGACTCATATTTGACTTTTGTTGTATGACTTGTCTGTCTGGACTAGAATGTGAGCTTCAAGGAGTAGGGACTGTCCATTAAATGTCTATACAACACTGCTTAATTCTGGTATGCACTACACAAATATTGATAATCTCGTGATACTTGATGATCTTCTGTCTCTCCCTACCTAGTACAGAATAGTTTGGCACTGATACTTCTTTTGGCAATGCTGTTCTTGGGTTTTTCTTCTTTACTACTCTATAGGCCAACAATTAAGTCTTTAGATCTTGGGGAAAAGTTTGATGACACGCCTTCTATAATAGTTCACATTTCATTATTCTCTGTTTTAATTTCTCTGCTCATTATTTTGGGCTGTCAAGGAAAAGCAGTATAAAATGGATTTGATTGGATGTAACAAATCTAGTTGAGAGAGTTTTTTATGGCTACAGAGTTCCCTATCCCATAATCTGGTCTGAAAAGATTTTTAGGAAGCTTATACCTATCAACATCGATTCAGTGCACTATACAGCTATACTGTATTCCTAGGGTCCCGCTCTTCCTTATTTTATGGGAAGGAAGAATAAGTGTCAGTAATACTGTATAGATAGTTTTCAAAATATAACTTGCTTGTTTCTTGTCTCCACTGCTGGTAAGCTTCCTGCACCCTTGCATACTTGAGCTGTCCCGCCAAAAGTTCAGTAGGCAAATACAGAGATCCCTGGGTGGGGATGTCCCACAAATTTGCAGAATACAATTCAAAACTTGCTCCTAGAACACTCTCACAAAGGGGCATTCCCACTACACATGGTAATAATGGCCCACCTTCCCACACCCAGACCAGCAGTCAGGGCTTCTAGAACTGAATTTAGCAAAAGATTCTGGTGTGCAATATGCTTCCAATCTTTCTAATCTAGGGCTCTTAGGGAAGATAAGGCAATTGCAGAAAGACTAAATGAATTCTTTGCTTCTGTGTTTACTAATGAGGATGTTGGGGAGATACCAGTTCTGGAGATGGTTTTCAGGGGTGATGAGTCAGACGAACTGAACGAAATCACTGTGAACCTGGAAGATGTAGTAGGCCAGATTGACAAACTAAAGAGTAGCAAATCACCTGGACCGGATGGTATGCATCCTAGGGTACTGAAGGAACTAAAAAATGAAATTTCTGATCTATTAGTTAAAATTTGTAACCTATCATTAAAGTCATCCATTGTACCTGAAAACTGGAGGGTGGCCAATGTAACCCCAATATTTAAAAAAGGCTCCAGGGGCGATCCGGGTAACTATAGACCAGTGACCCTGACTTCAATGCCGGGAAAAATAGTGGAAACTATTCTCAAGAGCAGAATCGTAGAGCATATAGAAAGACATGGTTTAATGGAACACAGTCGACATGGTTTAATGGAACACAGTCAACATGGATTTTACCCAAGGGAAGTCTTGCCTAACAAATCTGCTTCATTTTTTTGAAGGGGTTAATAAACAAGTGGATAAAGGTGAACCGGTAGATGTAGTGTATTTGGATTTTCAGAAGACGTTTGACAAAGTCCCTCATGAGAGGCTTTTAGGAAACTAAAAAGTCATGGGATAGGAGGCGATGTCCTTTCGTGGATTAGATACTGGTTAATAGACAGGAAACAGAGAGTAGGATTAAGTGGAAAAGGGTAAACAGTGGAGTGCCTCAGGGATCTGTACTTGGACTGGTGCTTTTCAATATATATATAAATGATCTGGAAAGGAATACGACGAGTGAGGTTATCAAATTTGCGGATGATACAAAATTATTCAGAGTAGTTAAATCACAAGCGGACTGTGATACATTACAGGAGGACCTTGCAAGACTGGAAGATTGGGCATCCAAATGGCAGATGGAATTTAATGTGGACAAGTGCAAGGTGTTGCATATAAGGAAAAATAACCCTTGCTGTAGTTACACGATGTTAGGTTCCATATTAGGAGCTACCACCCAGGAAAATGATCTAGGCATCATAGTGCCTAATACTTTAAAATCGTCGGCTCAGTGTGCTGCAGCAGTCAAAAAAGCAAACAGACTGTTAGGAATTATTAGGAAGGGAATGGTTAATAAAATGGAAAATGTCATAATGCCTCTATATCGCTCCATGGTGAGACTGCACCTTGAATACTGTGTACAATTCTGGTCGCCGCATCTCAAAAAAGATATTGTTGCGATGGAGAAGGTACAGAGAAGGGCCACCAAAATGATAAAGGGGATGGAACAGCTCCCCTATGAGGAAAGGCTGAAGAGGTTAGGGCTGTTCATCTTGGAGAAGAGACGGCTGAGGGGGGATATGATAGAGGTCTTTAAAATCATGAGAGGTCTTGAACGAGTAGATGTGGCTTGGTTATTTACACTTTGGAATAATAGAAGGAGTAGGGGGCATTCCATGAAGTTAGCAAGTAGCACATTTAAGACTAATCGGAGAAAATTATTTTTCACTCATCGCACAATAAAGCTATGGAATTTGTTGCTAGAGGATGGGGTTAGTGTAGTTAGTGTAGCTGGATTCAAAAAAGGTTTGGATAAGTTCTTGGAGGAGAAGACCATTAACGGCTATTAATCAAGTTTACTTAGGGAAGAGCCACTGCTATTAATTGCATCAGTAGCATGGGATCTGCTTAGTGTTTGTGTAATTGCCAGGTTCTTGTGGCCTGGTTTGGCCTCTGTTGGAAACAGGATGCTGGGCTTGATGGACCCTTGGTCTGACCCAGCATGGCAATTTCTTATGTTTTTATGTTCTACCTGCAAATCTCTATTCCAGGAGGCTATTAAGTTTGGTAATGTTGCCTCTGCTCCTGCCTCGTTACCAATACACAAATACAATTTTCTAATCAAACATTTGCCTCCCTTTTTACAACAGGGAAATCCTTCTAGCCCATCACTTTCCTCTGTATCCTCATCCATGCCCTGCATGTTAATGATATTTCTTCTTAATTGGAGATATAAATAATGAGACTGGGGAGATCATGTGGTGCAGTGAGGGAGGAGGATGTAGATCTCTCTTGGCGCCAGGCCTGCTGAATCAGACTCCATCCATTCCACTAATGGCGCCAAAGTAAGCTTAAATTATCACTGAGCTGTGGCTGAATCATTTGGGCTCTGATTGGATAGGGAATGTCCACATGTGTAGTGGACAAGGAACGGGGGAAAAATCGTCTCAAGCCCGCAGAAGACCCTGTCATGGCCGCTGTGAGCGGGTCCGTTAGCCCCCCCCCCCCGTCGCAGCGATCGCTGATATTAAATACGCAGTCTTGGAGGCATTGGGGCCTGACCTTAAAAATATCTCCACTAAAATAAATGAAATCTCGGACAATTTGGGCAAGTTTGAAGCCCGGTTTGAGGAGATTGAAAGTCGCTTGTCTGATGCGCAAGATGGCCTCTGAGTGGCCCAAACTGATATCGGGGCTTTGCAAGTGGCAGTGGAGAAGCAGGCGCCCAAATCGAGGATCTCAAGAACAGATCACGCAGGTCTAACCTGCGATTTGTAGGGCTACCTGAAACGTTCAGATGACCGGAGACTCGCTGTGACTCTGGAAGCTTGGCTGGAAAAGGACTTAGATCTATCCCGCGCACATGACAAGCTGCGCATAGAGAGAGCGCATCGTTTGGGCCCACAAGTGCAAAATGATATCAAACCGTGGGTAGTGGTGGCAAAAATCTTTAATTATGCCCATAAGCAAGAAATTCTGCAAGCGGTGCGCGGCAAAAAGGAGCTCACCTTTGAAAATGCCCGGGTCCTTGTGTTCCAGGACTTTACAGCACTGTAGCAGTGCAGCGGCGAGTCATGGCCCCGATCTGTACCCAGCTGATATCTCAGGGTGTGTGGGCTACCCTTCTTTATCATGCCCGCCTGCGAGTTACTACAGCTCAGAGGGTGCTTTGATACCACACTGCCGAGGAAGTGCGCAAGCTATTAAAAGAATCAGCGCCCAAAACAGACACCTCGCAGACCGGACATGTGGAGCTTTAACCTCTCTTGCCTATCATGGCGGTGTTTTTTTTTTTCTCTTATTTTTGCCTACTGAGTCATGATGTTTAGGGTCATTGGCAAGGTTTGTCTTTGTAGGGGTGGTTGATGTATTTTTTGATTCTGACTGCCCTGTGCTACCAGTGCTCTTGGAATATTACAATTGCTTGTAATATTCCCTTTGGCTCTCTGGGTTTTTTTTTCTTTTTGCTTTTCTTTTCATTACTAGCTCTGCCAATGGGGTCCTGGGTTTCTGTTGCTGGTTTCCTTTCACTGATTTATATCCCTTCCTGAGTCCTGGGCAGGCTGTTCATTGGTCTCCATTTTGCATCCCTGAAACCGGGGCATTCGTCGGCGGTTGGGGTTCGGGGACCCATTCTGCAGTGACACTTGGAGGCAGTTTTTGGGACTGAAGCTCCAGACTCCACGTGCCGTGGGGTCTCTCTGATGTTTAGCTTCCAGGCCTCTGAGACCACACTTTCCTGGATTGGGGGCTTCCATGAGCTGCCCCGCACAATGACTGCTGCATTAGTGGCGTTTTGTTCCTGCAAGCCTCCATTTTGGCCCCTGTGGGGATTTTATGAAGTCGAGGTTCTTGGATTTGAAGGTTCACTGTTCTGTATGTGGTTCCGATGGGTTGATGATTTTCTTCCTTTTTTCTTCAGACTCTGCATGTCAATAAACCTGACTCCTTCTCTTCTGGTTAACTGGCTCTGGGGGGTGTTTTCTCATTGCATTTTTTTCTTTGTCCTGGTCCGATGTTGTCATTATATGCCTTAATTAATTGGATCCTGCACGTCTCTTGTGGAACTTTCAATGTCAGTATGGGGATTATAGTTCTTAGAATTGTTTTTTACATTGCGCCTTATCCGTTCCTGTTTACTAACCCCTTCCAACACTGGCCGGCCTGTCCTGATTGCTGTGCCGGGAATGCCTTGCCAGTTTTTCATTTCACGGTATGGCTGGTTGGTGTTTTTGGAAGGGGATGGTGGGGGGTGGATGGAGTCTGAGGGTGGGGGGCAGGGTTAGCCAGCATGGTGGTGATCTCGACCTTTGTTAAAGGTTTAGGCATGTGGAAAGGGGTTGGGGGGGGGGGGGGGGTGTCAGGGTTTTTTGGGATTTGTTCATATTTCTCACTGTCCATATTCTGCTGGTTTATTTGTTGTCACTTGTTCTGATACGTCAACATTTAGGAATCGCCTGTCTGGCAGTTGGCAGTCTTGGCTGGGAGGGCCCTCGCTGCGGCCTACTTAAGATATGGTCTACCATACAAGTTTTTGTGCTCTGTAGTCTCTAATACTGTCACTAGTGTAATTACTTGGAATGTCTGTGGGATTAACTCTCCCATTAAACATTCTAAAATTGTGTCTCTTCTGAAAAGGCGGAAAGTCAACATTGCTTTTTTACACAAAATGCATTTTGGGGGGGGGGGGAGAGATATACTATGCATCTGCCACCACCATGTTAGCGGGCGTAGCAATTATGATCCTTCCTAATCTGCCCCTCAGAATACATACAGAAATTAAAGACCCCCTAGGGTGGTACATTATTTTGATAGCAGACTTATTTCACACCTTGGTGATTCTCTGTATCGTGTATGCCCCAATAACTATAGCCCCATTTTTTATCGGGAGATATCAATATTTACTGCCACACTTGGGGGCCTTTTTGTTATGGGTGGTGACTTCAATATCATTTGCTATCCTCAATTTGATAAATCCCCCTCCCGTTCGACCTTCCTCTGGATTTGGCAAAGGTCCGTCTTTTTCTAGAGTGTTCTCTGTAACTGATGGATGTGTGGCGGGTGTTACACCCTGGTGAAAAGAACTTCACCCACATATCCCGAGCGCATGGCACTCTTTCCCACCTAGATTACTTCTTGGTCAGCATAAGTGGTCTCTCCAAAGTTCGTACGGTAGTAATAGATGGACATTTTGTCATACTGACCATGCTCCCGTACATTTAGATTTAGAGTTGGCGCCTGTTAGTTTTGCTTCCCCTCATTGCCGTTTTCCGTTTTATTTAACTACTGAGGTAAATTTCGGGAATATCTGAAAACACAATGGCCAGAGTATGCCGAATGAATGCACAACATACGTCTTCCCCGGTATTATTTTGGTACGCAGCCAAAGCAGTAATGCGGGGAGATTGTTATTTCATTCATGGCCCATAGGAAAAAGGCGATGGAACATAAACTCCTGATCTTGACAGCCCATTGAATAGAGAGCGAGCCCGTTTGAATAGGAATAATACAAGCAAGGCTTGGGCACAATTCTTGACCATCCAGGGGGAATTGAATACATTGTTGCATCAGAGGGCCCACAAAAGCGTTCTGTATATCAGTACAAACTGTATCAAACATAGTAATAAATCGGGTAAATTGCTTGCTAATTTGGTACGCTCTGCTCAGGGTTCCCACCACATACCAGGTGTTTGTGTTTGCCCTCGGGTCAGATGCTAACAGAACGCCCAGCAATTTTGCAGTGCTTTAAAGATTTCTATAGCTTGCTATACACGTTGGAAGGCTGATGGGATAGCGCAGCCCTGTGATTGGATTTGCTCAAATTTCCATCTTCCGCAATACCGCTAGAGCAGAAGGTGGGGTTGAATAGGCCTTTCTCTTTGGCTGAGGTCCTCTTGGTTATTCGGCAGGCTAAACATCTTAAAGCCCCAGGGCCAGATGGCTATGGGGGCGGAGTTCTATAAGTGTCTGACTGACTCTGTGGGTATGCCTTGGTAACGCCTTTTCCGCAATGCTGGAAGAAGGCTCATTCCTGGCTCATATTAATATGGCGAATATTACCTTATTCATAAATCTGGGAAAAGACCCTTTATTACCGGAATCGTATCGCCCCATATCCCTTTTTAAACTTTGATCATAAAATCTTAGCTAAAATAATGGCGGATCGTTTAGCGGAGATCCTTCCGACCCTTATTGGGATTGATCAAGTGGGTTTTATCAGGAAACGCTATGCGCTTACCAATGTTCGCAAAATATTGGCTGCTATGATGATGTGTCAACAAATGGAGACCCCATTCCTTGCTATTAGTTTTGATGCTGAAAAAGCATTTGATAGGGTTGAATGCGCTTACTTGTTCCATATACTGCGCAAGATGGGATTTGAAGGGCTGTTCTTTAATGCAATTCGTCTCTTATATCAGGCCCCGGAAGCGATAATCCTGGGAAATGGCTCCAAGTCTGAGGTCTTTAGTATTACTCGGGGTACTCGCCAGGGGTGTCCACTGTCCCCCATTACTGTTTATTCGCCAGGGGTGTCCACTGTCCCATTACTGTTTATTCTTCAGTTAGAGCCCTTATTACAATCCACCCAATTAACTAAGGAGATATGGGGAGTCCGGTTTCAGTCCACTCTTTTTAAATATGTGGCCTTTGTGGACGACATACTTGTCTTCCTCACTGATCCATGTCAGTCTCTTCGCCCTCTCCTTCAATCAATTTGGGCCTTTGGAGTATTTTTGGGCTTACGCCTAAACATGCTTAAGTCCTCAGCCTTAGCCTAACCGGTAGCTCTACAACAGGATTGGGGGGCCAACTTTCCTCTTCAATGGGTGGCCGATTCGTTTACTTATCTTGGGATTATTATTCCCCATACGCTGTCCCACATTTACAACCTAAGGGGCAGATTTTAATATCTACGCCCAATTTTATAACATGTGCATGCAGCTGCGCGCATATTATAAAATCCGGGGTCAGCGCGCGCAAGGGGGTGCACACGCCGAACCCTAGAGGAGCCCCGATGGCTTTCCTCATTCCTTCTGCCCCCCCCCACCTTCCCCTCCCTTCCCCTACCTAACCCGCCCCCCAGCCCTACCTAAACCCCCCCATACCTTTATTTTACAAGTTGCGCCTGCCTCTGGGCAGGCGTAGGTTGTGCACACCGGCCTAGCAGCCCAACGAAGGCCTCTGGCCATGCCCCTGCCACGTCCCGGACCGCCCACGCCCCACCCCTTTTTCAAGCCCCGGGACATACGCGCTTCCTAGGGCCTTGCACACGTCGCCGGGCCTATGCAAAATAGGCTCGGCGCGCGTAAAACTTTTAAAATCCACCCCTAAAGGTCCATCCTCTACTTAAGGGCCACTAAAGATCGACTGAGTGGTTGGACTTCTTTGCCACTGTTGCTAGGGGGCCGGGTAAATATTTTCAAGATGATTTTTTTTACCTAAATGGCTCTATTTATTCCAGAATTTACCCCTTTTGCTGCGTAGAGAGGACTTAACGCAGTTAGACAAAGTGCAGCGGAGATTTTTGTGGGCGTGGTGGGAAGGCTAGAGTCCCTTTGATTTGGTTGCGGGAGCAGTGGGGTAGGTGGGGTTTGGGGGTGCCTGATTTGGAGCTATATATTTTTTATCACACTGATAATCGTAAAAACAACTGAAAAGTGCTTCACCCATGAGTCATGTATCAATGGTAATATATATCATTATTCAACTAGTTTTTAACATTTCTCTTGTTACTGCATACTACTGGGCACCTTTTTTTGTAAAGCACTAAACTATACCCTACTTTATGTGCCTTTTTTGTAAACCGTTATGATGGTAATAACTTAATGACGGTATAGAAAATTTTTTAAATAAATAAATAAAAATATATAATCTGGCCAGCAATCTCAGCCTGTCGGGGATTGGGTACCGGGAACGTCTACCTTTATTAATCTTCTCGCTGATAAAGCATCGACTAACCCTATTGCTCTTCCATTTGTTTTGCAAGTTGTGTCTACTAAGCTTCCTACATTTCTGGTGCAGAATGTTCTCACTAAACCCTTTCGTGCGTCTCTTAAAGATGCTGGTGCGTCTCTTAAGAGGGATCGAACTTGTGCCTATCTTTTGCCTGTCCGGGGGAATCCGGACTTATTCCGGGCTTATAGACCGTGGCTTTCCGCAGGTGGGAGGGTCTAGGCATACTCAGTTGGGCCATATATTAACTCCAGAGGGTCGGATCTTGGCCTTTTCTGAACTTCGAGAGCTATACGCTCTATCTGCGAAAGAGGTACTCCCATATTTGCAAATTCAGCAATATATTGCCTCATTACCCTCTGTCTCCCGAAAGGCTTTGACCTTTCACGCATTAGCTGCGATTTTGTTGCTTGAACAAACGAAGATTCCCTCCCTCTCAATTTATTACTGCCTGCTTAAGCAACTAAATGTCCTCGATATGTGCTCCATCTTGGTGGAATGGTGGAATAGAGATGGGGTGTTCATGGTTACTGAATACATTCTTAAAGCATGTTTCAAGCGAGTATCTCAAATCTCAGTTAATATGTACTACCACGAAATGCAGTACAAATTTATCAGACGAGGATATATTTCTGTTCAAGATGCTTTTAACTCTAAGATATCGTCCTCCGCTGCCTGCGTGCGTTTGGTGTGGGACATTTATCTGGTTCTTTGTCCATGCCTTTTGGGCATGCCCCGCCTATCCAGTCTTTCTGGCATAAGGTGGTCAGATACTTGGATTGTGTCTTGGAGATTCACATTCCCTTTTCTCCTCTTTGGCTTCTCTTTGGCTGCATTTCGCCACTGCGTGTGCAAGCTTTGGGATCTTGCTTGTTTATTCATAAGGCCTGTTTGGTGGCCAAGAAGGTCATTCTCCTGCATTGGAGGGACGACGACCCCCCCGTCATACTGGACCTGGCGTAATTGTTTACATCGTATGATGCAAATGGATGCCACTGTTATGAAACATTCGCCGCGACAAAAGAAGATGTTTCTTACTATTTGGGACCCCTATTTACAGCTTCTCTCACATCGGTCCCGCAGTTTGATTCTAAATGAGTGACAGTATGTGGCACAGTGATTCCTTTGTGTGAACTCTTGTACCGAATGCTCGACTTTGGTGCAGTTTTATGGACTTTTTTTTTCTACATGGGCTGGGGGGGAGGGGGGTTGGAGGGATGTGGGTGTTGATGTTACAGTCTGAGATTTTGCTATTCTGTTTTTGTCAGAGGGTATCTCAGGAACCCAATGCTCTCTGTATTGTTGTGTTGTATTTATAAAAGAATAAAAACTGTTATTAAAATAATAATAATAATAATAATGAGAATGGTTGCAAACTGTAAACTCAGCCATAAGATCATAGGACATTTTAACCTGCCCATCTAATAGGAGCTGACCCAAAAAGTTTAAGCCCTTCCCTTCCCATTCCAACATATCCGTTGAGAAGGTCTCCTGTGAAAGTCACGGGTTTTTTATTAAAGAAAATGTATAAGATGATTTTATACTGGAAGTCCCGAGTTTCTTATTAACAATGTGCCAAATTTTAAGAGTGTGGGCTATAATCGGGTTGGTTCTACTCACTGTCCCATAGGCTATTGAAGTAGGGGGCAAATGAAGACGTTCCGCTAGTCTGAAACTTTCTGCACATCCTCACTCTAGTGAAAGCCAGTGCTGCATCTCATCCATTCCCAACCTGTTTCTAAAGCAAACTAGCCATGCAGCCCAATAATATAACTGTAAATCCGGGAAGGCTACCTCGCCATCCTGCTGAGATTTGGTCAATTCTATGTATTTAATCAGGGCTGGCCTGCCTTGTCATAGAAAACTAAGGATTTGTCCTTTCAACGTGGAAAAAATGGCATTAATATTGCATAGAACATGCATGAAAGGGTATAGCAGCTTTGGAAGAATAGCCATCTTAACCATATTTACTCTACCCAGCCATAATATAGCAAGAGGGGTCCACTTTATCAAATCACTCTTTATTTTATTTATAATAGGTAAATAGTTAGTAGTGAACAATTTAGATAGATCTTTAGGGATTCAGATCCCTAGATACTTAAATCCCTCCTCTGCCTTTTTGAATAAAGTAATATGATTACTCTTTGCTTTTTAAATTTGTTGTAGATCTATTTTTAAATTGTTTCAGTTCATTGTTATTTATGCTTTATATATATTGGCTGCATGCCAGCAAGATTCCCTAATGATTGCCAGCACACAAGTATTTTAGACTACTTACATTTGCCAGGTTGGATAAATAAGACTAGCATTAAACAAAAATAGAATTAGAATACAAAAGGAGTTTACTAAGATGGCAATAACAATAAAATAAATATCTAGAAAATCTGTTAGTGCTGCAGTTTTAAATAGAGCAATCCGGTAGTCAAACACTGTAAGAATTTTGGTTTGTACTGTTTAGTAGTCTTACCAGTAAGGCCAGAAAAAACTGCCACCTAGAAGACTATTTCATTGAAAAGTTGTACATTGGATTGGAAAAAAACAGGTTCCATTATTTTAAACTGAGTTTTAAATGTCATGATTACTGTAAATGTATATATTGTTATGAATGTATGCTATAACTTTTACTGGGCATTTTTACGATAGGACAAGTTAAAATGTAGAATGAAAATAATTTCCCCTAATTTTTTCCCCATGGATTAGTTACTTCCACATTTATAAATATTTGATATTCTGCCTTTTTCGAATGGTCTCAAAGTGGACCATTTAGTAGACTAGCAAGTACATTAGCAGTAGCCTTAGTTGTAGTATTCATATCAAGTTTTCATAGCATAAATGCTAAGATTTAGTGAATGTTAATTTTTTATTAACACAGGGCTGGAGAAGGGCCTAGCTGAATAGCCATACCTTTGCTTTATTTTTTCAGAAACTGAGGTAGCATGTTCAAGGCACAAGGGGACAGTGGTATATCATTCACCTGAAAGCCTGGAGTCTTGTACAGGACAATTTTATGAAAATCATGGGAGTGAAGGGAGGATAGATAGGCATTTTAAGTGGATCCAAGTTCTCTGGTGGCGGGTGTTGTAAGAGGCAAGAAAGAATGGAGAGATACTCTTGGGCCTTTTTATTCACACTTTTTTTTTATTTTTATTTATGCAATTTTATATTATAGAGTCCAAGAAAATTTCTTTTAATGAAAACAGAAAATGACAATAGGAAAAAAAAATAGGAACAAAATAAACCACTGAGGAAACAAAACCATAATCAGTTTCAATCCAAATCTACAATATAGGGATCCAGACACAATTCAAGGAAAATAGAAAAAGAGGAGAAAAGGAAAATTGTAGATCTAAATAGGGGCTCAATTATTACCGGACTCTTTTCTGCCAGTACTATATGGGTTTAAGTAACTACAGGGAGGGATGAATGTCTCCCCAGAGGTATCTTATCATTTAGGAATGAGATAATTATGCTGGTTGAAAAAAAGCCATAGGAAACATCTGTATACTTAATACAGCATTTGCATGGGTATTTCAGGATTAATAAAGCTCCCAGCTGTAGAACTTTAGGTCTCATAATAAGAATTGTCTCTTTCTCTGTGTTTATCTAGCCAAATCCAGGAAAACTCCAAAACAAGAGAGTTATCAGTGTTGAGGAATAACCCCCTCACTATCAAACGTTTCAGTAGTACTGCAAGAAATATTATCCAACTCAACTGGAACACATCAGGGGGTCGAACAGGACTACCAACTTCTGTTTATTTGGATGACGGTAGGGTAAGCTTTAGAGATGAGAGGGAGAGCTTGTTCAGGAACTTTTAATATTTCTAGGAAATATCTTTAACCATGTCCTTAGATGGTATTAAAGGAATCTTGGGGAAATTATAAATCTCAATTTCTTTGCCTCGTATAGTATTTTCAAGAATCCTCCATCTTATACAAAAGCGCTTGATTTTCTTTAATAATAGATTGCTGCAAAGTTTTTGTAGACTCAACATCTTGTATAGTAGAGTCTAATGGAAGTACCAGTATTGGCTTTAAAAAATTCCCAAACTTGAACCCGAGCTTCCATATTAGATCATTTGGTAATCAGAGGATTGAGTTAAGCTGTTAGAAACATTTCCAAACCTTCAATAGCCTCCCAAATCGACTCAAGTGTAAACTATGTTGGTCATACCAGAGAAAAGCTCACTGGGGGGAGCTTGAATGTCCACAAGAGATTGGGGAGAAGGAAGACAAAGCTGTTTCATCTTGACCGCAAGTTATTAGTGGCAGATAAACCCCCTTCTCCTCTGGGATATTCAAAACTGGAGTCACAGCAACGGTAGAAAAGAAAGATCACCGATCTCTGCAAAGGAGGCAGCCACAATCAGCGTATCAACTGGCTGTTATGTTTTGGTATGGAGTTGAACCTGGGCTGAGGGGGAGAGATGGACTTTCCGCCCATAGGGAGGAGCCCAGTGGCCTCACTGCCAGTAGGCATGGTCTTAGAGGCTGAGGACACAACTGTAAGAGAGACTTTAATTATAGAGGAGAAAGAGCAGAACTGTGGAGCGGGAACTGTAGTTAAAGACCAGTTCTTGAGCATAATCCATGGAGTGGGGACTACAGTAGAGATACAGTTCGTGAGCAAGTGGTATGCCCAGGGTGATACCTCAGATGTAGATATCTGATAGTGGCCTGCGGAGCGGGGAATGCAAGGCAGCTTTCTCAGTAGTGAAGCAATTACCATCAGGTGTGCAGACCCGGTAGGTAGTAGTGGCCCGCAGCGCAGGGTATGCCGAGGATGACTGTAAAATGGTGGTGATGGCTGAGGTAGTAGGAGGAGGTACGGAAGCTCAGAAGGTTCCTGAGGAAGTTGAGGCAGTAATCTTGCACTGCAGGGTATGGTGAAGAGGAATCCCTGCTGAGAGAGAGCGCGGTAGTGGTCCGAGGCACGGGGTACAGCGCAGGGAATCCCAGCAAGGCTTGATAGAGTTGAAGTACGAAGAAGGTACTCACGAGGCGTGGTACCAAGGGAAGTCCTGAGAAGTAGAACAAACAGGAGTTGAAAGGCAGGAAGGCTCTCCGAGGAGCTACTAGCCTAGGAACACGGAAGAGCCCCCGAGGAGCGGGTACTCAGAGCGTTCATAAAGCAAGCCAGGAACTGGAACCGAAAGTCCAAGTGTAGTGGATTCAGCAACGAGGAAACTCCTTGCTAACTCGTCAGTGCATAGGGCCGGTCTGCTTAAGTACAGGTAGCGAGACTACGTCATCCGGAGGGGAAGCCCCCGAGGATCCCTCCATGATGCGTACATAGCTGGCCCATGCGCGCGTGCCTATGTGACTCCAGATTTGATGGTGCACCAAAAAAAGAGGTGAGCATGAGAGGTCGCAGTCGTCTGCGACTGACTAGCACAATAGCGGCGACTCTTCCAAACTCGGTGCAGGTGCCGTTGCCCATACTACGAGAGGATTCATTGGGGGAGTCTGAACAATTGGGGAGAGAGATGCAATAGAATTAGAGGAGGAGGCGAGTAATTCTTTGTCTCAAGATATTCCCAGCAATTGAACGTCTGATTTTGGCATCCCCCACACAACATGGGTGACCATCAGACCGAGAGTGGGAGAGTCATGGAGAACTGCGGAGATAGCCCTCTCCTTCGCCCTTTTCTTTTGGCTAGCATGTGGCATAGTAAAGGTAAGATTCAGGAAATAAAAAGGAAACCACATCACGCTGAAAAGAGCTACACATTTAAAGGTGAAGCAAAGAGTTTTGAATCTTATCCTGGTTTCTACCAGTTGCCAATGCAGTTTATATGGTCTAATGCTTTGACTCCTGCCAAAATTCTAGCTGCAATGTTTTGCAATAGTTGGAAGCATTTTAAACCATAGTAAGGGATATCATTCAGTAGTGAGTTACAATAGTCAATTCAGCTGGTAATAAGTACATGAATTATAATAGCTTGGTTATATTTATCAAGGTAGTTGCATAATTGTCAAATCTGACATGAGTTCATAAAAGAGGCTCTCACTACCTTTGAGATGTGGGCTTCCATCATGAGATATTGGTGTTGTTGAAACTTTGGCTTCATACTGATTCTTTGGGCTGAAGTGGGGTTCTTGATAGAGAAGGTAGAGATAGCAAGGCATGACCTTGGTGGCTTAGCTATAGATGTTCAGACTTGGAGAGGTTAAGTTTCAGATTCTAATTACGGAGCCCTTGGGCTACTGCCATAAGACAGTTATTGAGATTGGTAATGGAAGTGGCTTGGTTGGATCCTATTTTGATGCAGAGTTGATTGTCATCTGCTAATAGGTGGCATTCAGTGTTGAAGGACTGAATAAGGTCACAGATTAAGAACATAAGAAATTGCCATGCTTGTTCAGACCAAGGGTCCATCAAGCCCAGCATCCTGTTTCCAACAGAGGCCAAACCAGGCCACAAGAACCTGGCAATTACCCAAATACCAAGCAGATCCCATGCTACTGATACAATTTATAGCAGTGGCCATTCCCTAAGTAAACTTGTTTAATAGCAGTTAATGGACTTCTCCTCCAAGAACTTATCCAAACCTTTTTGAACCCAGCTGCACTAACTACACTAACCACATCCTCCAGCAACAAATTCCAGAGCTTAATTGTGTGTTGAGTGAAAAAGAATTTTCTCCGATCAGTCTTAAATGTGCTACTTGCTAACTTCATGGAATGCCCCCTAGTCCTTCTATTATTCGAAAGTGTAAATAACCTATTCACATCTACCCGTTCAAGACCTCTCATGATCTTAAAGACCTCTATCATATCCCCCCTCAGCCGTCTCTTCTCCCAGCTGAAAAGTCCTAACCTCTTTAGTCTTTCCTCATAGGGGAGCTGTTCCAAGCCCTTTATCATTTTGGTTGCCCTTCTCTGTACCTTCTCCATTGCAACTATATCTTTTTTAAGATGCGGCGACCAGAATTGTACACAGTATTCAAGATGCGGTCTCACCGTGGAGCGATACAGAGGCATTTTGACATTTTCTGTTTTATTAACCATTCCCTTCCTAATAATTCCTAACATTGTTTGCTTTTTTGACTGCTGCAGCATACTGAGCTGACGATTTTATAGTATATACTATGATGCCTAGATCTTTTTCTAGGGTGGTAGCTCCTAATATGGAACCTAACATCATGTAACCACAGCAAGGCTTATTTTTCCCTATATGCAACACCTTGCACTTTTCCACATTAAATTTCATCTGCCATTTGGATGCCCAATCTTCCAGTCTTGCAAGGTCTTCCTGTAATGTATCACAATCCGCTTGTGTTTTAACTACTCTAAATAATTTTGTATCGTCCGCAAATTTGATAACCTCACTCGTCTTATTCGTTTCCAAAATCATTTATAATTATATTGAAAAGCACCGGTCCAGGTACAGATCCCTGAGGCAATCCACTGTTTACCCTTTTCCACTGAGAAAATTGACCATTTAATCCTACTCTCTGTTTCCTCTGTAAAAGAATAAAAAAAAAGAAAATGTTTTTAAAGTTGAATTATTATATTGTTATTGAGTGGACATAGTTTTGCATTCATTTCCATCAGTAATAGTGTGTATTTATAGTTGATGCAATTTATATTATTTACAAAATAATTAATGATTCTATTTAAGTAGACAAAGATAGCTAAAGAAAAAAAACAGTTTATAATACACGAAAGGTCATCGCCTCCTGTCCCATGACTTTATAGTTTTCTTAGAAGCCTCTCATGAGGGACTTTGTCAAACACCTTCTGAAAATCCAAATACACTACATCTACCGGTTCACCTTTATCCACATGTTTATTAACCTCTTCAAAAAAATGAAGCAGATTTGTTAGGCAAGACTTCCCTTGGGTAAATCCATGTTGACTGTGTTCCATTAAACCATGTCTTTCTATATGCTCTACGATTTTGATCTTTAGAATAGTTTCCACTATTTTTCCCGGCACTGAAGTCAGGCTCACTGGTCTAGAGTTACCCGGATCGCCCCTGGAGCCTTTTTTAAATATTCTAATATATCAGTTACATTTAATGGTGTCAGAGATGGTTGTTCCTTATCTAATGTATTTTTCCATGAGGGGATGTAATATACTTGAGTTAAGGGGGGTAACGTTTGCTGGGGAATTTTTAGCACCTCCATAGCATATTTGTTCCACATCTCTGTAGCTGAGAGATGTGGAACTTTAGGAAAATTAACCAACCTTAAGTTTTTATTTCTCTGTTGATTTTCCATACCCTCCATTTTCCTAGAAAGGTATTGATTTTCTTTTATAATTAACTCATTTAAAATTTTCAGTTTCTTTAATTCAGCTGTGTTTTTTTCAATGAGCTGGTCCCTCACACCATCATTAATTATCTTATTAACTCTTGACTCTATTTTTTCCATATTATTAACTATTGGGTTCAGTTGCAGTGATACATTTTTATTTAATACAACTAAGGTTTCCCAAATGGTTTCCAGAGAAAAGACTAAAGGTCTTTCTATGGGAATTATTTCAATTTCCCCTCCTTTTAGATCTTGGCCCTGAGTTGACAATAAACCTTCAGTTATCTTCCCCCCTGGTTTACTAGTAAAACTAGTTTGCTCTGCTCCTTGTACTGATTGGTTTAGCAGAGACCAACCCTTATTGGATTAGGTATTTCTGCCTCACCTTGGCCTGGTTATCCTGCTGGTTCATTGTTGTTGTTCTTGCCCTAGTCCTGTTGTTGATTTCATGACTTGGGTTCCTGCCTCTAGACTCATAGGGTTCATAGTTCCTAGGTTCTTATTCTTGTTGCTGCCTATTCTGAGTTCGTAGTACCAGGATTATTATCTTAGTCCTTGCCTGCTGTGAATTCTTGTTTATGGATTCTTGAATTGTTTTTAATCTTTTCTTGGTTTTTTTTGACATGTCTTAGTTTCCTGCTGTTTAAGTATAGTGAAATTAACTTTGTTCAGTTTCAAGATATGCCCAGTCCTTGTTTGGAAGGTATCCCCTACAGTAAAAGCCAGGGATGCCCAGTTTATGTAGGCTGGCTGCATCCTAGCCCGGGGTCCCCTGGCAGGGTTTGTGCAAAAGTGTTTGGCACCCTAGGCAAACCTTTGGTCATGCAGCCTCCTCACGCAACTTGACGCCAACACAGTTCTTCCTCCTACCATCAACAGTAGCTCTAGCACTGCATTCCCTTCTTGCAGTATTGGCTCTGGCATAGCATCACTTTGGACTTCATGCTTGCTGGATTTTGCCACCCACAAAATTCTGGTGCTCTAGGCGACCGCCTAGTTTGCCTAATGGAAGCACCGGCCCTGACTCCTGAAAAAAGCTGATTGGTTTACCTTTATACTAATTTTATTACTTATTTCTATAGTGCTGCTAGGCACACTCTGCTATATAGGTACATCTAAGAGATTATTAAAATTATTTTCTCAAAGCAAATTTTGTTTGCATGTGTGTGAACAAATAGGGGTAGATTTTCAAAGGGTTATGCGCGTAAGATACACGCATAACCCCCGAAAACGTACCCCCTGCGCGCGCCGAGCCTATTTTGCATAGGTTTGGCGGCGCGCACAAGCCCCGGGACGCGCGTATGTCCCGGGACTTCGAAAAATGGGCAGTCCGGGGCGTGGCTGTGGTCCGGGGGCTTGGCCAGCCAGCGCGCGCAAGTTACATCTGCCAGAGGCGTAACTCCATTGAAGAAGGTAGGGGGAGTATTTAGGTAGGGCCAGGGGGTGGGTTAGATAGGGGAAGGGAGGGAAAGCTGGGGGGGATCCAAAAAAAAGTTCCCTCCAAGGCCGCTCCGATTTTGGAGCGGCCTTGGAGGGAACAAGTGTGCACCCTCTTGCGCGCGCCAACCCTGGATTTTATAACATGCGTGCGGCAGCGCGCGCATATTATAAAATCGGGTGTACATTTGTGCACGCCAGGTAGTGCGCAGAAATGTACCCCGCGCGCCTAAGAATAAAAATCTGCCCCATACTGTATACACATGCACAAACTGTTTTCACACAACCATATACATCTAATTATAGTAGTATTCTAGGCATACATCCTGAACTGCCATGCTAATAGGTCACATATCTGGAGGAGCATCAACTAAGTTAAAGAATTTTCACAAAACTTTCTTAATAGATGGCATTCAGCCATTCCCTTATATTACAATGAGCAAGAATATTTGAAAGTGCATTACAGATAGTCATATGTTTGAAGTAATTATTGATGCTTGGTAATATAGCTGTACAGAGATTGTAAAGGAGCTTAAATATTTTTTTTAAGTCTTAACAGTAAAAATTTGATAGAATGGGGATTTCTATGGTATATTCTTGAAATATTACACAGTACACGGAAGATAGTTTTCTTTTGAACACAGACCACTTCAGTATTAACTATTCAAAACAAAACATTAGAATATAAAGATGACACATCTTAACTCAAGTGACTGCAAATGGCTGTATAATGCTGAATGTTCTGGTGAACTCAGTCTTCCAGGAAATGTAGCATCTGCCATCTCAGCCTGTAACTTTGTGGAATAGTAAAGGATAGTGAAAAGCCTGTGAAAAGCCTGGTTTATAATAATTGGTGAATTTTGAATTGAGAACCCTTGTGAAAGTAGAATAAGGAGAGCACAATTAAAACAAATAGAGAAAATCACCTACAACCTGCTTTATAGGCAGTCTGGATAACATACTCTTATAATGTTAAAGAGAGATTTACCTTGTTGAATGATCATGCTGTTCTAAAGTGGACATGCTTTTTTGCATTGATTTCTAACCGTGTGCTTTTGTGGTTGATTATATTTACAAAATCAATTAATGATTCTAAATAAATAGGCAGATACATAGCTAAAGAAAAAAAAATTAAGAATTTTTTAAACAGTTTAATAGACCTTATTTTGGATTGTAGTGGTATCTTTCTTGCATATTTTGAATGTCAGTGTACTTGAAAGACACATGTAATATAGGTCTATATAGCTTTTCTTTTAATGAGTATCCAGTTTTTCTCCTAATTAGTTTTTAATCAAGTAAGCATATGGATAAATAAAACTTGCATGCACTCCTACTGTTTTATATGTGGAGTAACATTGCCACTCTGTGGTCAGGGACCTGCATATATAGAAGTACTCCATGGGGATTTTCTTTAATCTTCAATTAATCAGGATTTCAGTTATACATTCAACTACATCTTAATCCAGCAAATGTCTTCTTATAGAGAAGTGATCCCTTGAGCTCCTCTGGTTTTCAGCTTGTTGGGTAAGAAAATTAGTGAGATTTTTTTTTTTTAATCTTATCATGGAGTAAGTTTCTGCTTCATTTCTTGACTTGTCCTAATTTTGGAGCTGCTTATAAGCCATTGGTCTTTGTAGAATCACTTTATAGATACCCTTGTGAAATAATATAAGCATTTGATCCTTAAGGATGAAGAAAAGTAAAAGAATAAAAAAAAAAAAATGTTTTTAAAGTTGAATTATTATATTGTTATAGAGTGGACATAGTTTTGCATTCATTTCCATCAGTAATAGTGTGTACCGGTATTTATAGTTGATGCAATTTATATTATTTACAAAATAATTAATGATTCTATTTAAGTAGACAAAGATAGCTAAAGAAAAAAACATAAGGAATTTTTTAAAATAGATAATAGACCTTATTTTGGATTGTAGTTGTATCTTGCATATTCTGAATGTTAATATACTTGAAAGATTCATGTAGAATTAAAAAATTAATATACTTGAAAGATTATGTAGAATTAAAAAAAAAAACACCCAACCATCCAGCTTTTCTCAAATTATGAGTCAAGTAAGCATTTGGACTGAATAAAACTTGCATGCAATAGAGGTGTTTGGCGCATACCTACTAAATCCATAGCTGTCTGTTGAAATGGCAAATGCATGAATTTCAGGAAGTGAAGTAGGGATGAAAAATAATCATAATTAGGCAGACGATGTCTGAATGTTAGAAAGTAGCATTCATAGAGAATAATTTTTAATACCATATGAACATTTGTTCTGGCAGCCTCATAATTCTATTAAAGGGGATATATAGAGATGTTAGTGAAAATTGTGATAAATTTGATACAGTTTTGAGGACATTGATTAATATTTATATTAAAACTTGAGAAGGCAAAAATTTCAACTAAAATTTGAATATTTCCATGAATAAAGTAATATAGTTGTTTTATTCCACTTGAAATCACAGAAATAAAAGTCAAATAAAATTAATATGAAATGATTACCTTTTTATTGGACTAATTTATAATATTTTTTTACTAGCTATAGGGAATAAACACTCCCTTCCTCAGGTCCAAAAAGAAAGAACAGGTCAGAGTAAATGATGATATTTTGCTTGAAAATACAAATAAATAATAGAATATTTTATAATGGTACTGGAAAGGGAGGAGTATGGATGGAGGAGTGAGAGATGAGGTGGAAAGGAGGGGTGGGGCAAGAGAATGGGGTGGAATGGAGGAGGAATGAGAAGACTGCACCATGGTGTGGTGGGTTTTGTGTGTGCTTATCAGGGAAGAATTGTATTTATATAATATGATTCCTTTTTGCTTTTCTAATAAAAATGTTCAAAGTGAGTTACAAATAAAAATTGAATTACAAAATTTGTCACCACATAAAAATAACAAAGCATAATAATAAACATCAATATGACAGATAAAGCAATGACAGCAGAAAAAAATCAAATGGTCCATACAGTCTGCCCAGCAAGTTTTCTTATGGTAGTAGCTCTCGCTCTGTGCAGGTTAGCCACAAATCTTATATTAAGGGTAGTAATATTTTGAATCAAAACCAAACACTGTCAAACCATAACAAAATTACTGCTAGCAACAATTTTACGGGGTGAGTAGCCTTCTGGATAATTCAGACAAAGCTACTTGAATGTTCTTTGCTTTTGGACTTGGCCAAAAAAGAAGAGTGATGCAGTTGCATCAAAAGCAGCAAGGCTAATTAGTTAAGGTTAGTAATCCTCATGCCTTCGATTAAGGGTAGCAACTGCCACACCATACAGGTTGCCCCTATGCACCCTTGTGTTCATTTCCAAACTCTAGCCTTACTCTTTTGAATTGGTTTACTGTTTTTGTCATCACCACCTGTTCTGTTTCTGTAAGGACTTTCCAGGCATCCACCACCCTCTCCATAAACAAATATTTCTTGATGTTGGCTCTTAGTCATCTCACCTGAAATTTCATTTCTTGACCCCTAATTTTACAGTTTCCTTTCTAACAGAAAAGGTTTGAAGTTTGTGCAGGTATCTGAATGTCTGTATCATATCTTCCCTGCACCTCCTCTCTTCCAGGGTGGACATATGCAGATCATTCAGCTTTTCCTCATAAATCTTGCAGTACAGACCCCATACCATTTTGGTCACCCGTCTCTGAACCTCCTGTGTCCTTTCTCTATTCGTTTTGAGATATGGTCTCCAGAACTGAACACAATACTCCAGGTAAGGCCTCACCAAGGACCTGTACCAAGGGCATCACCACCTCCTTTTTCTAACTGGTTATTCCTCTCTCTGTTCAACCCAGTATTCTTCTAGCTTCAGCTATCACCTTATCACATTGCTTTGCCACCTTCAGATTGCCAGACACCATCATCCCAAGGTCCCTCTGCCTGTCGATTCAGCACCCATCACATACAGCTCTTAGGGATTACTGCACCCCAGATGCATGACACTACACTTTATTTATGTATCTATTTATTTATTTATTTATTTATTTGCTGGTTTTATATACCGGCATTCAGTGTAGCCATCATAACGGTTTACAACAGTAAAAGAATACAATAAAACCAAAATACATAACATTACATTGGCGTAGAAACATCACAATAAAATAGTATTTAGAATCAAATAAAATTAAAAGCAGGTAAGAACAATATAATAGAACAATGGAAAATTAAAATAGTAAAAGATAACATTTATGTTCAAACAATTTTTATTGAGCAGAAGCAAATATACTTCATCCAGGCTGTGGGGAATCTTCCACAGCCCAGAAACATTGTAACAGTGAAAGTAGTCTGTAGCTCATTAAGGACCTCACTATATTCGCCCTTCCCCCAACTTCCACCCCTAGCCTCCCCCCCCAACCCCCCCTCTTGGATTCCCATCAGTGTCCTTTGGTGAGAGTGGGTAGTCAAATACAAGCTGCACTCCCCTGGAAGTCTTTGGGCGCCCTGCACCAACTGAACCAAAATGTGAAAGTCCTCCTTCAGTCGTTCAAAATCAGACTCCGTGTGTGATGGGATAGGGATTGTATGTAAACGTCTCAGATCTTCAGAAATTTCTGGCGGTGCAGTGGTGACGATCTCGAGGCCAAACATTCCATCTCCAGCAACTTATGAAGAACATTTCTCCACATCCAATAAGAGGGAGCGTCAGAAAACTGCCACTGAAGTAGAATCAGTCTTTTACCCACCTGACAGGCTTTGAAGAAAAGCAAGCGAGAGTCGCTTCACCTAATCGCAGAGCATGGAACAGAGCCAAACAACAAAGCTGACGGGGAGAATGGAACCTGGATATCCATTAAGTCCTGCAAATAGTGGACAATCTTGGACCAAAATAGGCGAATCTTTGGACAGCTCCAAAAAAGCATGAGATAGACTGCAGGCTTCAGCCAAACATTTCTCATATTGGTCTGAGGTTCGTAGCCGTGCTTTAAATAACATATGGGGTGATAAGCCCTCCATATAAATTTATATTGCATTTCCCGCAAGCTCATACTACTGGACACTCTGGGGATCTAACCAAAACTGCACTTCAGCACAGCCGGAGTCACCCCGAATATCCTGTCCCGGTTACATCTCTCCGCCAGCATCACCGCGGGATCATCAACCCCTATACCTCGAAGTCCCTTATGTATCCCAGCCAATGTCACTTTGGTCTTTTTTTCCAACTGTAGCAACTTATTCACTGCCTCAAAGGCCGATGGGACCTTACTGTTTACCGGCAGCGAATGCACAATTGTAAATGTGAAAAGACCTGGGTTTGTCTTATCCCATAAATATCCCGAAGTTGTGGAAAGGAAAGAAGCTTCCCCTCACCATCCAGCACATGCCGCAACATTGTGATACCCTGTAACGCCCAGTAGCGAAACGTCGCTGTATGGGACCCTGGCATAAACTGCGTGTTCCCCTGCAGTGGGAGAAGGTATGCCGTGAGAGAAGGAATGCCTAAGTGTGTGCACAGTTTCCGCCATGCCCGCCTAATAGGTTCGAGTAGGCTATTATTTCGTAGCATGTCAGGAAGCTGTGTGGTCGGCCCAAGCAGAACAAATTTAAGATCCAAAGGTGCCACCATCATTTAGTCAGCCTGGATGGGGTATGTATGTCAACAAGCCCAGTAACCATCCCCTGACAATACTTATTTATTTATTTATTTATTTCAGATTTTTATATACCGGCATTCGAGACAGCAGTCACATCATGCTGGTTCACATAGAACAGGGGTGCATAGTAAACATAACTATAACAATGGTGCTGAAAAGGCAGTTACATATAACAGGGTGATAAGAACTTGGCTGAGAAGGAAGAGAAAGGACAGGTTATTAATTCACACAGGTAAACGATAGAAGATATGGTTAAACAAGGTGTAGTTGGAGATTAGTTGACCATGTTGGCGTCCGGGAAAGCTTGCATGAATATCCAGGTCTTTAGTCTTTTTTTGAAGGTTGAGATGCATGGTTCTGTTCTGAGATTTGAGGGGATGGAGTTCCATAACGGAGGAATGGCTGTAGAGAAAGCCCGGTCTCTTAGTGTGCAGTGTCTAGTAGATTTGGACGGTGGTACCTGTAGCGATCCCTTGTATGCATCTCTTGTCGGTCTTGACGAATTGTGTAGTCGGAGAGGGATCTGTAGGTCAATGGGAGCCAGTTGGTGGATGATTTTGTATGTGGTAAGAATGGCCTTGTATATTATTCTAAAGTGTATAGGTAGCCAATGGAGGCTCTTTAGAATCGGGGTTATGTGGTCCCTTCTCCTGGTATTTGTCAGAATTCGTGCAGCTGCATTTTGCACCATCTGAAGTGGTTTGGTGTATGAAGCGGGAAGGCCGAGTAGGATGGTGTTACAATAGTCTAATTTTGAAAAAATTTAATTTAAAACTTAAATTTAATTTAAAACTTAAATTTAATTTAAAACTTAAATTACTCGCTAAGTTGTATAGGCCCAGATCAGGGACCGCCACGCCCCCACCTCCCACGTAACCATTTCAAAGCAATGCGGGAAGGTTTCCCCTCCAAAAAAATCTACAGAGCAGCGAGTCAAAGACCCGCAAATCCTTCTGCTTAAGGAGGAGGTGTAGGGTTTGAAGCACGTACAACCACTTGGGAAGTAACACCATCTTAAACAGATTAATTCAGCCCCCCAGTGAAAGCGGTAATTCCGCCATCCCTGAAGTTTGTCTTTCATGTGAAGCAGGAAGGGTGGTACATTTAAAGTGTATAAATCCGTCTGGTCGGAGGACACCAAGATCCCCAGGTACCGGATATGGCCATGGGCCCAGCGAAGGGGGAATGACCCCCGCCACCCACTCCGAACAGTATCTGGAAAGCTCAATGCTTCGGATTTCTCCCAATTGATTTGCAAACCAGAGAAAACCCCGAAAGCCTGAAATAAACAAAGGGCGGATGGCAGCGAACGGGCCAGTGTAGTGAGAAATAGCAAGATATCATCCGCAAACGCAGCGTATTTGAACACCGACTCCTGGAACTTAATGCCCCGGATATCAGGGGTAGCCTGAATATGAAGCAAAGGCTCCAGTGTTAAAAGGTAAAGCAGAGGGGACAGGGGACTTCCCTGCCTCGTGCCTCTATATATGAAAAAAGGTGAATACTGGGCATTGTTTGCAATAATGGATACCGTTGGGGTGAAATATAACAAGCAAACGGTATTTTAAAAAAACCTCAAGCCCCAAGCGTCGTAAAGAAGGAACATATAGCTCCATTCAACCCGATCGAAGGCTTTTTCAGCGTCTAAACTGGCCACCAAAAAGGGGTCCCCCACCCGCCTACATAGCGCCATTACCGAAGTTATGAGACAAATGTTATGAAGGGCATAAGGACTCCGAACAAATCCCACTTGTCTGAGCTTTATCAACGTGGGCAAGACCCTTGCCAACCTATCTGCCAGAATGTTTGCCAACAATTTCTGGTCCATATTCAAAAGGGAGATGGGACGATAAGAGGCGGGGGACAAAGGGTCCCTCCCTGGTTTAGGGATTAGTGTAATATGAGCAATGTTCGTGTGAGCCGGGTATTCACCCTTCTAAGTTAGGTCACGAAAAACCAAAGGCAGCAGGCCCCCCAGGTCAGTAGAGAGGGTTTTATAAAACTCCGCAGTGAACCCATCTGGGCCTGGGGCCTTAAGCCTGGGTGCCAGATGGATAGCGCACAGAACTTCTTGAGTAGTAATGGGTTCCTGCAGATGGGCTATTTGGTCCAATGTTAAACTGGGAAGCGTCATGCTAGAGAGAAAATGATCCGCCGCCGGCATCTGATCACTGTCTGAGGAATACAAGGTCAAGTAAAATTGATGAAAAATGTCCAAAATCTCAGGTGTGGTCGAGGCAATGGTCCCTGCTGGATCCTGCAAAGCGGCAACATGACAGGAGCGACGTGCTGTATGGACCATGTTGGCCATCAATTTCCCCGCCTTACTGCCATGTTGGAACAGGCGGTACTGATAATATAGCACGTTCTTTTTCGCTCTTTGATGAAGCAAAGTATTCAGCGCAGCTTGGACCATGAGCATACCTTCCCGGGTGGCCGTCGAGCGGACCTGGAGAAAGGCTCGCTTAGCCTTGTGGAACTGAGCTGTCAGGGCCAACAATCATTTATCCAACATTTTCCGGCGGTGAGACAAAAAGAAGATAATATCCTCGCGAATGACCGCTTTACCCGCATACCAAAATAATATCGGGTCAGAGACATGTTCCCTATTGAGATGAGTATATTCCGCCCACCTGGCCTTAAGAAATTCCTGAAAACGGGTGTCCTCTGCCAAAAAAAATTGGGGTATCACCACAGTCTAGCCGATGATGGGGCGGTGGACCAAGCCAAGTCCAACAAAATGGGTGCCTGATCTGAAATGCTAAGTTCCTCAGTCTGAGCATCCAGCACTTTGGTGAAGGCATGATCACTAATAAAAAAAAGTAATCTAAACGCGATGAGGGAGCATTTGCCCACGAAAAGTGAGTGGTCAGCTTCTAGGATGAAGCGTCCTCCACACATGAACCAGATGTAGGGATCTTTCGAAAAAGGCAATAACTTTACTAGACGTGCGCATGGAACGGTCTCCATGTGAGGAATCTAGAGCTGGGTCCCGTTAAAGTTGCCTCCCATTATGATGATCTGGTCCACATAGGGCACCAGCTGACCATAGACATCCCTGAAGAAGGCGGGTGTGTAACTATTTGGGGCATACACATTACACAGCACCAGTGGACTATTATACAGTTCCGTGATCAGTATGACGTGGGTCTCTCAGTTCTTTTAGAATGTTAAGAGGAAGATTCTATGTATGAGTATGGCAACTCCTACCGATTTGGAGGAGGCAGAAGCGTAGTGGACTGCACCTACCCATCCCTGTTTCAGTTTGAGATGTTCCTGGTCTGAAAAGTGTGTTTCCTGAAGGAAGGCTATGTCGGTGTGCTTTTTCCACAGGATTGTGTTAATTTTTGTTCTTTTGATCGGGGAATGAATTACACAGACATTCCATGAAACTATCCGAGGTCTAGGGCCCATCATCATCCAGGAGGATCAATCAAAACTGAATGCTTACATTCCCAACAAGAGATGGGGATGCCGTCCCAGCCTGGAAGCCCCCCCCCCCTCAAAGCCTGCAACCCTCTACTCTGCACCCCCTCCAATAGTAAGTCATCCTCTGAAAGTCAGAAAAACAAGAATCCAAGATAGTCCTTGTGTCCCCTTCTACCCCCCTCCTCTTCTCCCTCCTACCCTCCTCCCCTCTCCCAGTATCCCCAGTGCAAAACAACGGGAGGAGATCACCATCACGCGAACCAGGCCCATCCCTATCCCCCCCACCCCATCCAACACAAAATCAATAAGAAAAGTATATCATGTCCCGACTGGACAATATATGGAATGAAATTGGGCCCGCACAGGCTAAATCACCATACAGCTGCATAAAAAAAAAACAGGCGAGCATGCATCCAAGCCCAAACATCAACAGGGCACCGGACGCGCCCAGCAAATTTAACAGAAACCCCCACCATGTTCTGATGGGGTCTTCAGTAGTCAGACGGCATAGCTCTGGGGGAAGATTATAATTTTCAAATAACCATTTACTACTGTTTAGCACATGTGGGGTATGATCAATAATCTCTGTGTAACACTGGACACTGAGTTCATCATTTAGGACTTGGCAAATACCCTTTTTTTCTGCCAGGGTTAAATCTAATGCTTTCAAATATCCATGAATCAAATAGTGGCAAAAAACGTATAGGAACAAGAAACAATCACAAACCCCAAAATGATATATAATATATAATAATACAATAATAAATCACTTCAAAAATTTTTTTTTACAAAACTTTATTAAATACCATTGTATTCAACATTCCACCATCATGTGAATAACGCTACCCCCAACCATGGATGTAACGGTTTGGGGGACCTTTATTCACATGATTTGGTTTATCGGCCGTGTTTTGAATGAGCGTTGCTTCTTGGATATGAAGGATTCAACAATAGAACGCTGTCTTGTGCTCAGAGAGTTGTTTGGAGGATATTTCTCATGAATTCATAATCAGTGAGTATAGAGATTTCCTTTTGAATTAAGGAATCTTTACGATGGAAATTTTCTTCTACGAGAAGGATCATTCTATGGGTTTGAATGCAACAGCAGTGAAGCTAATTCTAAGGATTAGAAAATTGAAATTCTCATCTGAGGGTTTGGAAGCAGCTATATGAGTAAAGATAGAGACTCCTTTTATGTTTTTGAGGAGGAACTTTTTTGAAATTATGATTGTGTTCACCTTTTGGAGTTTGTTAAATGTGATTATTTAAATTCACTTTCACAGTGATTTGTAGTGATACTTTTTGACCTGTTGTTTACAAGAGATTTTCTCTGAAGAAGCTTTAATAAGTGAATATGTGGGAAGTGTATTTTAGGAACTGTGTATAAAGGTTTTGAATGTATGTATGTAGTATGATAGTCATTATTGTAAACCGTTGTGATCGTTTACATGAAACGACAATATAGAAAATGTCTAAATAAATAAATATGAACTGTGAGTGTGTTCTTTTTATTATTTTTGAAATTAGAGACAATGACAGTGCTTTGAATATGATGATTCATGTATTTGGTGGATATGTTGGTATGTAATAGATTTGTGTAAAAAAAAAAGTTTTTAAGTGATTTATTATTGTATTAAATATCATTTTTTGGTTTGTGATATATTATCCATGGCATAAGGACGAGTTTCATCTGTCTGAGTGCTAAACAAGTGTAGATTATCCTAGGTTGCATTCTTAAGGGTTTCTACTAGGGCTTGTAAGCACAGGACAGCAATAGAGAGATGGCCAATAGCATGTATGTTGGAAAATGGGAACCATGCAGAATCCAACAATCTGTGACATTCTTCAACGTAATAGGTATGTATTGTAAGACATTCTCACTGTCCAAATTGGAGAAATCCAGGAAGGGGAGTTCTAAGGTTTGCCATTATTAACAGGGTCCTGCTTGTGTTGGGGAAAAACAGAAATAGGCAAATAAGCATACACAAGGGTACAATTTTCAGTTACTCAGCAGGGAGAGTAGCTTGAATTAATATTCTTTTGATAAGAGAAATACACAAGAGCTGAAGCATGGATGGGAAATAGGCTATGAGGACTGAATAATCATCTAATAAACCACTCTTCCCACAAATGTGTTGTGTTCCGCGGCCGTGGCACCCCACGACCGCGGCCCCCTACCTGATTCGCGGCATTCCTTCGCCGTGGGAGCCTCGGGGGAGGGCTCCGACTCGGGCCGCCGTGCCCACGCAGCCTCCGGCGCTGCCCATTGCAGGGGAAGCCGTCCTGCTTCCCCCCAGCGACGTCTCCCTCCGCGGGGGAATCCAAAATGGCTGCTGCCATTCTTAGGCGCGAGGCCACGCCCCTCCACAGAATTAAAGGGACCCCAATCCCTTTAAATGACTTCACCTGTTTTCTATCAGCCAGGGCAGGGGAAGTATAAAAGGCAGCTTCCTCTGCTCATCCAGTGACTTGGCAACGTCCTCCAACGCTGTCTAGTCTGCTTGCTTCAGTGAATTCCCTGTGCTTGGACTCTGGTTCCTGTTTCGCCTTGGTGTTCCTGGTTCCTGACTTCGGATTGGCAAGCGGTGATTCTCTGGTACACGACTTCGGACTGGTGAGCGTCGACCCTCTGACACTCGACCTAGGACTCCTTCAAGACTACCATCTCCAAGGGCCCACCTAAGTCCTAGCGGCCTGGGTCCCTACGGGCTTCCTCCTGGGGGGACCGCAGGCTTCCAGGGCGAAGCTCCAGTCAGCCCTTGCACCGACTTCTGACCTCTCAAAGGTCCGCCTAAGTCCCAGCGGTCTGGGTCCCTACGGGCTCCTCCTGGGGGGACCACAGACTTCCAGGGGTGAAGACACAGCTCCTCTTCTTGTCTCTTCATCAATCTCCGCTGCCGCCTCAGTCTCCAGTGCCAAGGGTCAGCTTGTCCCGTCTTCTGCTCTGCCTTGCCACCCGACTGGAGAACCTTCGGACTGCCCTCCTAAGGAATTCCATCCTCCCGTCGACCCAAGGGTCCACAACTCGAGCTTAACAAAATGCAAACATGAGGCATTGTTATGGGATGGGAGTTTAGTATGATTCACTAATACTGAAGTTATCTCAGTAACTACTTGGTACCGCTGGAATATCTGGTTATGATATTGCATGGCACCAGCAAAAATATTGGCGATTGCAGCTTGCCTTGAAGGGATGAAGTATTCCTCCCTCATTTAGGAATGAAGTTATAATCCACTGTCTCATCTCTGGAGTAGTTAAAGATATTGCTTAGTCATTATGGTAAAATTACATGAAATGAAAGTGTTTCCTATTAAGACAATGGGCTAAATCATGGGTTTGGATTTGAGTTGTTAGTAATGAGGGTTCAGTAGAAACAAACTGTAAATGAGTAAGAAAGAGGGACATTTCAGAAGGGAAAAGTATCATTAACTATAGGTCTAACTTGTGGGCACAGAGTAAAAAAAAAGATCTGGGATTAGTATTACTATGTGTACAGTTAGCCATTATGGCTAATGATATGGGAGCATTCTGTAATATACCAAACATGGGGCAGTATAATTAGAAATATTAAGAAAGGCCAATAATATTTTAAGAGCTAAATTCTGAGGGATTATGCTTATGGCATATATGTATATTATCATAATTATCATGGACAAAATACAATGCACACCATCCCTCAATGTTCAAGAAATAAACCGTAATACTATGTATATCGACGCATCAATCTATTTCCTTATATCCCATATGAAAGTGTTAGAAAAAATTGTTTTTGGAAGAGATTGATGGTTTCATATAAAGTACAGACTGTTACCATCCCGGTACTCAAATTATCATAACGTGATATTTATGAATGATTCTAATGCTAAGCATGTAAAATGAAACACAAAAAAAAATGACCTAACAACCCAAAAAGGTTAAAGCAAACAAACCAGTCTTTTGTATAGAATGTTCATAGTTATAGTCCCAAGAAAGTAGAGATGAACACAAAGGGGCAGATTTTCAAAGCCCTATGTGCTTAAATCCTCCTGATTTACATGTGCCGGGCTTATAGCCCCAGGACACGTCTAAGACCCTGGGCTTTGAAAAAGGGGCGGGGCAGGGACAGAGGTCACTGGCACAGCAGCCATTTGCCGCTGTGTTGGAGGATCGCGTGCTGGCCGGGTGCCGGCAGGTGCAGAAGGTAGGACAAAGGTCCGGGGAGGGGGGGGGGGGGGGGCTAGAATAGGGATAAGGGGTGGGTTGGTTAGGGGAAAGGGAAGGGAGGTTAGGGTAGGGGGTTGGGAAGTTTCCTTGCGCGTGCTGACCCCCGATTTTATAACATACGGGCACCTGCACGTGCATGTTCTAAAATCGGGCATCGCTGGGTAGCGCGCACACATAGATGCCTGTGCGTAGCTTTTAAAATTTACCCCAAAATGTGCAGCATAGATGGTCTTTTGTGTTTCTGTGCTTGCATCAGGTTTTGTGGAGAAACATTCATTCTGATGACAAACAGCTGAGCAACCCACAGTGTCACATTGTCTTTCAGCAGTGATTCCTGCAGCATGCTGTAGTAGGGATAAAAGTACAGGGCAAAAAATCCAAACTTAACACTATCCATTTCTTTGTACATAATACTGTTCTACATTTATTTAAGATTCTAAATACATGCTCTAAACCTTTTTCAACATAACTATTATCAGACTAATTTATTCCTCCACCACCCGTCCAATAACTAAGATAGCTCCATATCACTAAACTTATAAAGTCTCTCTCTCTGTGGCTTTCTAGGTAAACATCCTGCATCTCATTCTGCAATTCTTGCTATAACATACAGGTTCCTTCACAGTAATAGGAATAGAGAATAAGAAGAAACTTATGAACATAATGGGTCAGAAGATGTTCCAATCTGATGGGAGAAGTTTGCTGTAGTTGATCGAGACCTTGCACTTCCAGTCTTGTTTCACATTTTTTGTAGTGGGATCTCAGCAGTAAATTAATTTATCAGACATTCAGACTAATAGGCGCATCTGCCTGATGCAGAGATGGAAAAGGAGAGGAGCGGCAAGAAGGGTTAACAAAACATATTATTTATATCCAAACAAAATAAGAAATGCAGGCTATTCTCTCTGTTTTTGATCAAAATTTCTCACATTCCTTGGGGCAATTCTGGTCTAGCCAGCATAATTGTAATCCATCTCTTGAAGTGAGCAGCAGTTATATGGTCTCCTAACACCCATTCTACAGGGCAGGACTCTATAAAAGTACATAGAAGGGCTAACAGTTGTATGGCTATAATACTATCAGCTAAAGAATTCCTTAAGAGTATCTTTGAAAGAAAGGAGCCATCGTCAAGGTACAGTTTCTGTAAAAACTCTATGATAGTGCCAAAACTAATCATATTTAACCATAAACCCCAAAATTTTTAAAAATATTTCTACTTATATAAAGGCATTAAACCTGGAGCTTCACCATGAAATTTTTAAGCGAAAGACTCCATCCCATGTCATTATATGCCAGTCTTTTGTAATTGTGTGCTTTTAATAATGTGAAATAATTAAACATACAAAAAAAGTTTGAAAAACTTCTGAAAAAGTGTTACATATTGGAAAAATCACTTTTGAAGAAAAATCACTTCACTAGGACAAAAGCTTAATTCTGAATTGGATGACCATGTCAGCCAACAAACAGGTTACTTAACTTCTGCAAAATTTCCCATGTTGCTTTCGTGCATCAAAGATCCAACAGTTCCAAAATGTTTTCAAAGCATTGCTCAGTAACTGTGCCGCAGCATTCAATTTTCCTACCTTGCAGTGATAGGACAGGACTGTCTGAATTTAAAAATCCTGCGGAACCAGCTCACGTCAGGTTCACCTCAGGCCAACAATGAAGAACTGACATTTCTAGAGTTCTTCCCCTTAAAAGATCCAGACCTGTATCATAAAGACTGTTAAGACTCCTAAATCCCAGAGGCAATGCTAACAGGAAAACTGGAAAACTAGTTATGTGACTAATTTAGAGGTAACTGGGGAGGAAGGGTCAGAGTCAGGGGAAGAGCAGCAATCCATCCAGAATATCATATTTGTCCCTTTGAGTGGGAAAATGGAGGTGACTGGGGAAGCTTCAGATGGGCCCAGAGGGGGGATGAGGTCTTTAAGTGGGCTCAGGAGCATATACAGAGGGTGGACAGAAAGCTAGTCCCTGGAGTGCAGGTTACAGACCCTATTCCTCATTTTTTTAATGAAAGGGGACCTATTTTATTGAGTCACAAAGGGAAGTTTGGAAGGGAAATTGGAAGAACATCTCCTAGTTCCCAAACCATATTGCCAGAAGGTCATGCAACTAGCACACAGGCATCTTCTGGGGGATCATCTAGGGGAGGAAAAGGCCTGAGAGAAAATATTGGCACGGTTCTATTGGTGGGGCCTACATAAACAGGTCAAGTATATTGCTGGTCCTGCCCTACCTGCCAACTCAAAGCCTGCAGGTGTACAGGCAGCACATCTCATACCAATACCCATCATCAAGACCCCTTTTGAAAGGGTGAGCATGGACCTAGTGAGACCACTAAAAAGATGTACTCAAGGAAATAAGTACATACTCGTAATTCTTGACTGTGCCACAAGATATCCAGAGGCAGTACCACCATGGAATATGAAGACCCCCTGACAGTGGTAACTGCTCTAATGGTGGTTTTTCATGACTTGGGCTGCCCATGGAGATCCTGACGGATCAGGTTACCTCATTCATGTCCAAGGTCATGAAACAATTCTGCATCTTGCTCAAGGTAAAAACTCTGTGTACCTCAGTGTATCACCTGTAGACTGAAAGACTCTATCATTTCAATCAGATGCTCAAGCAAATGTTGAGGAAGTTTGTGGATGAAGAAGACAAGAAATGGGACTGATTGCTACCCTGCACACTGTTTGCAATCTGCAAAGTTCTCCGGACATCGATGGGGTTTTCCCCTTCTGAGTTACTGTATGGGAGGAGGCCGAGAAGAATCTTGTACATAGTTTGCAAATCTTGGGAAGACAATGGGAACTTTAGGGAGAACCTTGCTGACTATGTTCTCTGAGTGAAAGAGTGCCTAAAAATACCTGATAAGGCAGCCTGCCTATGCCTAAGGAAGGCTCAGGCTACCCAAGCCCAATTTTACAATCACCCCACGGTCCCAAATAATATTCCAGCCAGGGGACCACGTCCTTGTCCTCCTCCTGTATTCGGAAAGCAAGTTGTTAGCCCATTGACGAGGATTCTATGAATTTTTGGATTACAATATAACCCAGGCAGAATAACAAAAGAATGCTCAAATGTACCACGTAAACCTTCTGAAGAAGTGGGTTGCACAGGTGTGTGGAGTGAAGCAAGAAGATGATTATGGTCCAGAAGTCGGACGTGAAGTAGACTGAACCAGATTCCTTTAGGAGAGGAGCTGTCCACCGCATAGACAGCTGACAAATCAACTGTTGGAGCAAAGCAAGGAGATCTTCTCAGACCTACCAGATTGTACCCACTTGGTGCAGCAACACATCATTAAATTTCCTGGGCTTGTTGTATGGCAGCAACCCTGTTGGATTCCCGAGGCTAGGTGCTGTGTCTTTGAGACCAAAGTGAAGGAGGTGCTTCAGCTAAGAGTTATATAGGAGTCTTACAGTGATTTGTTCTCACCCTTAGTGCTGGTGCTGAAGCCAGATGGGAGCATAAGGTTATGCATTGAATTTAAAAAGCTCAGCAAGGTCTTAAAACTCGATGCATACCTAATGCATCGAGTGGAGGAACTGTTGAGCGTCTGGGACCAGCCCAGGTAATTTCTACCCTAGATCTTACAAAAGGGTATTGGCAGGTGCCTCTCATGCCAGCAGCGAAGGAGAAGATTACATTCTCGACAATAGGGAGACTTTTCTAGGTCACTGTCCTTCCTTTTGGACTTCATGGTGCCCCCACAACTTTTCAGCACTTGGTTGATCCACATGCTCTGCCCACGACAAGGATATGCAGCTGCCTACTTGGATGACATTGAGGTATACAACCCACTTTGGAAAACGCATCTAAGCCAACTCCAGGCCATGCTAACCAGTCTGAGGAAAGCAGGACTGGCGGCCAACCTAAAAAAGTGCTTGTTGGGAGGGCAAGAAATCCAGTATCTTGGCTACATCCTGGCAAAGGGCAAGGTCCCATCCACAGACCTAGAAGATCAAGGTGATCACCTGGGCGCCAAGTCCCACAAACAAAAGCAAAAGTGAGGCATTCCTAGGACTCATGGGGTATTACCAAATCTTTAAAAAACTGAAGCCCTTTGGTTTTCCAGAAATTTTCAGCTGGAGGGGCTCCCAAGTATTTTGATAGATGGAGTCAATATTGAGTTTCACGATCCAGTCCATAACCTGGGGTTTTATTTTGACCCTCTATTGACTTATAAAACGCAATTAAGCTCTATTATATTTTCTGATTATAACAAATTAAAACAACTTAGACATCTTAGACTTTTAATAGAACAGTCCAACTTCCACACAATAGTCCAAGCTTTTGTTCTTACCACTTTGGACTATGGTAACTCTGTTTACTTGGGGATCCCAAAAAGAAGGATGTGAGAATTGCAGCTCCTAAAAATTCAGCAGCTAGGCTGATATTAAAGGCTCCACTGTGGGAGTATGTAACTCCTGTTCTCTACCAGATCCATTGGTTACCAGTAGAGCATAAGGTTAAATTTAAGATTTTATCTTTAATATTTAAATCTGTTCAAGGAAACGCCCCATTGTTTTTATCAGATTTTTTTAAGGCCTATGTTCCTAAAAGATCATTACATTTGTCTGACAGAAAGTACCTCAAGATGCCTTCAAGAAAAGCCAAAAATGTTCATACTTGGCAACAAACACTGTCTATTGAAGGTGCTATGCTCTGGAACAGCTTATCAAATGTTGTTCGAGGAATATGTGATTATAAGCTGTTTTGGAAGGCAGTAAAAACTGTTTTATTTCTAGAGGCATTTCAGCAAGCATAGATTTTATCTACTTTAATGTTTGTAATTTGTGATAGTTACTTATTCTAATGTTCATTTTGTAATTCGCATAGCATAACACAGTTAATGTAGGTGGAGTATAAATATTTTAAATTAACTACTTGAAGGTAGAGCCTCTCGCAAGGCTGCTGTTGAAGCAAGCATCAGAGAAGTCCAGTGATCAGCTGAAGCAGAGGAGGCCCTCCGGGCAATGGAATGGGTGTTATGCTCCAAACTTCTTCTGATAAGTCTGAACTTCACCAGACCTTTCACAGTGTAGATCGATGCCTCAAAAATAGGCTTGGGAACAGTGTTAGTTCAAGAGAATAATGGCCAAGAAAGTCCTGTGGCATGCATTAGCCGAAAGCTGATGCTACAGGAGAGAGGCATTACTCAACAGTCGAGAAGGAAGCCTTGGTAGTCAAAAGGGCCTTAGAAGCCTTGTGGTAACAGGAGTTCCCGGTAGAGGAGGAAGAATGAGAAAGCCTGAAAGAACTAATGGCACAGCTGTTAACTCCTCATCTGATTCTGCCACTGATTGGGCCTGGTGTCATCTTTGGGCAACTGACCTGCCCCATAAGTCAGCAGTACTGCAGAGTGCAGCCGCCAGTGCAAGCCAAAGGGTTGCACTCCTACGGAATATATATATATATTTTTACAGGTCAGTACATTCAGTGGCAGCTTGAGAGACAGAGCAACTTCCATTTCTGGGACTTCTTAAATCATTTATTTATAAGTTGCATTGCCTCCGACCGCTCCCTGCCTCCCCTCCCCCCCCAGCCCTCCTCTAACTTGGAAAGCATGAGAGTTAATGGTTCTCCAAAGGTATTAATTCTCCTTCTCTTGGAGGAAATGAGATTTCTACAGTTTCACCTATTTCTTTACTGCCCCCTTTAAGGGAGTCAAATGTGGTGCAGAATTTGTTGGTGATCTCTCGGCTGGATATTGGGGAATTAAGCATGCCTTTGAGACTTCCATTGACATCAGTTTTGTCCAATGTTAATGGAACTGATTCCCAGGAAGATCCATCTAGTATATCCTTAGTGGATATATGGCGGGTAATTAATAAATTGGACAAAACTTTATCTAATTCTCTCGGACAATTAAATAAGAACACAGAAGATACGAGATCTAAATTGTATGAGCAAGTTACTTGCTTGAACATTTATAGAAAATGTGTTACAATCTGCAAATAATAAGTTGGTCTCTCCTAAAAATGTGGGGGCGGCTAATATCAAAGATAACTTAATTCTGTATAATCCTTTGGAAAATATGGAGAATATGTATAAGGGGAAAACTTTGCGATTTCTTAATTGTCCTATGTCTAGATTACTGCAAGCTCATGAGTTATTCAAGAAATATATTGCTGAGATCTTATCAATTCCAAAATATAAATTTTCTTTGGTGTCTAAGATTTTTTCCTTCCTGAATCTAGGAAGGTGTTTTCCTCTGAAGGAGCCATGGACTCTCTGACATTAGACAGTCCTGGGCTCTCTGATTTCCTTGAGTCATCAATTGACTGCATTCCTGTAAGAGCAACTATGATTGTTTCATTTTGCTTAGAAAAGAAAAGGATTGAGGTAGATTTTAAAAGCCTTGCACGTGCAAAAACGGCCACAGACGCGTGTAAGTGAGCCGTGTGGGAGCTACGTGAATTTTAAATAGCCAGGAAGGATACGCGTACATTCATTTACATGTGCCCTGAAAAGGTAGGTGGAAAAGGGGTAGGGCATGGGTGTTCCAGAGGCAGGAGCACTGACATGTGTAGCTCCCATTTTTCCTCAGCCAGTGCGCATATGTTACGCACGCCACAGCTCCTCAGTAGGAGTCTGCTGGGGGGAGGGAGAGAGAGAGAGACTCTTTATAAGGGTCAGTGATACATTGTGGACCATTGTGAGAGGGGCACTTTGATTTGGGGTGAGTTTTCGGGAGGTGGGTTGCCTGTTGCATTGTACAAATTAACTCATTTTCATCATTTATAAGGTCTAAAATTCTTTAACAATGTCAATTTTACAATGAATACCTCTGAATGTGTCTAACACCCCCCAACCCCAACCCACTTCCTGAAAACTAACCCCCAAATCAAAGTGCCCTCTTATAATGGTCCAAATACAGAACACCAGACTTATAAAGAGGCGCTCTCTCAGCGCAAAACTGCAGCCATACATGCATGAAGGTTATTTTATAACTTGCATGTAATCTTTATAAAATAGCGCGTATCTTTGCATGCAGTGAGGCACGCATGGCCCTTTTAAAATTTACCCAATTGTGTTTTCCAAGTTTTGTAAGAACAAAGAGGTATCCTTCTGCAGCCAAAATATTAGTGTTTCCCGATGTCTCTCAGACTACTGAAAATTGTAGAAAACTATTTCTTTTATTAAAATCTCAGGTCCTGGCTATGGGAGCTACCTTCTTTCTTAAATATCCCTGTAAATGCCTCATCTCATACCAGCAGAATCAGTATGTGTTTATGGATCCATGTCATCTTGAGTCACTTCTCAAGGATAAGACTATAGAGGTGTGAGTGAAATATTTCTCCTCTTGATGCACTTTAACTGAATATCTTTCTTTTTCCTTGCTCTGTATTATTGTTTCCCTCCCAGAATATGTGGGCTAATGGCATACTTATTTATTTATTTATTTAGGACTCTTATATACCGATATTCTTGTAACAAGTTACAAATCACTTCGGTTTACATTATAACAAAAACCTGTGGCAAAAGAATACATTACATTAAAACAAGGATGAGCAAACTTGGATCAGTAACATGGTTTAACATGTGGGTTTAACATGGGGATAACTGGAAGAGATCGTCTGCATAAAGAACAGAAAGCTAGAGATGTTGTTCTAGTGGCGAGCAGCATAACTGACTCTAAGGTATAAAAAGACTCTACTGTTCGTCTGAGCAAGAGAAGGCTTGGGTGAACAGCCAGGTTTTGAGTCTTTTTTTTAAATGTAATCGTGGATCTTTCGAGCCGGAGATCTGGCGGGAGAGAGTTCCATTGTGTTGGGCCAGATGTGGAAAGCACTCTCTTTCTTACTGATGTTTTGATGAGGGGCATGGAGGGTGTCTCTATACGCTGATCTCACCGGTCCTAGAGGGTATTCGTGGCCGAAGTGGGATCTTGCAGTTCCAGTGGTGTGATGTTGTGAATGGCTTTGTGAATGATCGTTAGAGTTTTGTATAAAATTCTGAATTTGATTGGGAGCCAATGTTAGATTCCGCAGGATGGGAGTAATATGGTCTCTTCTGTTGGTCTGGTCAGAATTCTTGCCGTTGCGTTCTGCAGCATCTGTAAAGGTTTGATGGTGTTGGTAGGGAGGCCGAGGAGGAGTGAATTGCAGTAATCGATTTTTGAAAAAAACGATTGCCTAGAGAACTGTACGGTAGTCCTGGAAGTGAGGAGGGGTCTCAACCGTTTTAAGACTTGAAGTTTAAAAAAGCAATCCTTTGAGATGTTATTGATGAAACTTCTGAGGTTCAGATTGTAATCCATGATGACTCCTAGGTTTCTGACTTGAGGGGAGAAAACTGGTTGAATTGAGGGGTATGTGTTTGTCTCTGGATAATTTCCGTCTTGGGTGACGAGTAGAAGCTCTGTCTTGTTTGTATTCAGGATCAAATTGAGGCTTGTAAGAAGGTTGTTTATGGATTGAAGGCAGGTGTTCCAGAACTCCAGGGTTTTATCTAGTGAGTCGGTAATCGGTATGAGAATTTGGACGTCATCTGCGTATAAGTAATGAGTTAGATTTAGTTTGGAAAGGAGCTGGCAAATCGGGAGCAAGTATATGTTGAAAAGAGTTGGAGATAATGAGGATCCTTTTGGGACTCCCAAGGTAGAGCTGACGGGGTGTGACTCTTTATTGTTGATTTTAACCTTATAGAATCTGTTTTGAAGGAACGATCTGAACCAGCTGAGGGCGGTACCTTTGTTGCCGATGTCCGATAGTCGATCTATGAGTATAGTGTGGTTCACTGTGTCAAATGCTGCTGATAGGTCGAGGAGAATTAGAAGACAAGGTTGTTTTTGTCGAGATTTAGAAGGATGGAGTCTGTTAAAGAGATTAGGAGGGATTCTGTGTTCGGGATTTGCGGAAGCCAAACTGTGACGGAGAGAGGATTTTGTTATAGTCCAAGAATTCTGAGAGTTGTTTATTTACTATTCTTTCCAAGATTTTGGAGATGAATGGAAGGTTTGCTATAGGGCAGAAATTGGCTGGGTTGTCTGGAGATAGATTTGGTTTTTTCAGTAGAGGTTTTAGAATAGCAAGTTTAAAGGGATCAGGGACTTGGCCTTGTGATAGGGAGCAGTTAATGATCTCTGCATAGGTTTCGCGATAGCTTTAGGGATGGCAATGAGAAGGTTGGAAGGGATCGTGTCCCATGGGTGTGAAGCTGGTTTGATCTTCTTCAGTACGTTTCGACCTCTAAGGAGGAGGTAGGCTGGAAGGTTTCCATGTTTGAAGTCAGGTTTATAGAGGTTGTGATGAGGGGTGTAGGAGTAAGGTCTTTCTTATCCTTAAGCGGCGCAATTGATCTTACTTCCTTTCTTGTATTTCCTTTAGAATTTTTGTAAAACTATGCATTGTATGAAAATGCAAAGAAAATTCAATAAAATTGTAATAATACAGAAGCGTTACGGCACTATCTGCTGGGACAGCAGACCAGCAACGGACCACCAACTAACTGCTCCTATGGATAAATAGAAATACAGGAGTCAAATGCAAGGGTGATAACATGGCTCTTGGCCCTATAGCCCTTCATCTATAAAATCTGACATAGGGCAGGAAAGGGAATATCACTGCAGATTTCCTGTCCAAAGAGGTGTCTCTGGTACAGGGCAGGTGCTCACCGAATAAGGGTAAGCTGAGGGGGGAAGGTATGTGAGAGAATGTACAGGAAATTCCTCAAACCACTTCAAGGGACCAGTCACAGTTATCTGGCCCATTCCTCCTTAAGCGTCAGCCCCACAAGAGATTCTGGGTGAAGGAAAACTCCTTGCACCATACCATAAGGAGTCAGAGCCCAGAAGGGTTAGAGAGGTCCCGAGGAGAAAGCAGGAATTGAGTGTATGCGAAGACCCGCTACGTTTAATGTTTGAGTGCTACTAGTACTGCAAGGTGAGCTACATTATTTTCTGTTTGCTTTTAGAAACAGTAATAGTTTGCTTCTTTTGTCCCACTGGCTGTTTCCCAAGCCATGACCACCAAAACTACCAGAGAACCTTAACATTTTTTTTGACTACTCTTAGGGACCTTATTTTCAAGTTTGTTTTTTTTTTCCCCTAGAATTTATCAGGTTTATTACAAGAAGAATAACACTGGAAGAAATCAGTAGAAAAACATGACTCATTGCTTTTCTGGCGAAAAACATTTTTGTTCTTGTAATAAATACCGATAAATTCATAGGACAAATATAATAACTGAAAACAGTTACCTAACTACAACATATTGATAGGATGATTAATTTGATGGTGTATATTTTACATCAAAACCTGTGTACAACATTCAGTTATACATAACAGATGATACTGCTCATCTGTATGAAATAAAGATTTTTGATGCATAATTATCTGGTTTCTTGAGAAGCAGTCGTATAGGAAGAAAGTCACAGACTACACCATGGCTTGACAAATTTTTTCACAATCTTGGAGCCAGAAGTGATACCTGTGAAGAGGGTTTCTTCTGAAGAAGATGGAAAGAGAGTGTCTCTTGTAAAGCCCCACTCCCTTCCATGAGCTCACTCACTTCCAGCCTGCCCACACTTGACCTCTCTTTCCCCCTCTCCTAGATCCTCACCTACATCCTTTTAATTAACCTCTCCCTTCTCCTCCAGCTCTCCACCCCTCATTGACTTCTCTCACCTCCTCCATCTCCACTGTACCCTACATTGACCTCTCTCCTAGCTCTCCTCATTAACTACCCTGCAGCACCCATCTCTCTCTTCCCTGGTACCCTGGCAGCAGTAACTCTCTCTCTGCAGATGTGGCAGGTGGGGAATTGGGCCAGTGGCAAAGGTAATGTCCCTGATCTTCAAAACATGGGAGGAGGGTGGTGATGAGAGAGCTGTAGGAGCAGATACTGAACACACCTCTTTTCTTCCACATTCCTATTCTGTGGTTGCGCAGGTTCTAATTGATTGTGTAGGAGCACAACACCGATACTGCATGATGGCCACATTTGGCACCACAGAGAAATTTATCATGATCATGGTGAATTTGCACCTGGGATTTGTCAAGTCCTGGATTATATTACCTACATTGGATACGATTGGTCCATAAATGACTTTGATTTCACAAATTACATTACGCACTGCATGAGCCAATTGGATGTGAAGCAATAAAATTTGCAGTTGGATTGCATTTCATATTTCAGACAGATATGTTAAGAATAAAAATTGTACAGAAATGGTTAAAGAAGTTGTTGAATTAAAAACCTTTAACTTTTTAATAAAATCTGAACAGATGATCCAATATATTATATTTTTTTTGGAACTGGCAGGTTTTAGGCCCTCTAATTGGCTTCCTAGCTATACAGAGTAATTACAGCTTCAAGCAAACTTTGTCATCTGTGGTTCAGAATGGTGTAAAATAAACAGAACGGTTTGAAATTCAGTTTGTAAATTGAAAAGCTCAAAGGGCTTGACTAGGAAAGGCATAAATATGATTTCTTTTGTGTTCATATAATTTTTTGAATTCAAAAGAATGTTTTTTTAATACAATTTCCATTTAGTGAACATAGCATTACCTCATTTGGGAGTATACTACTTCCATATAATACAACTTGTCTAGTGATACAACAAAATATGTTGCAATTGCAGCACTTGGATTAGGTAATTTGCCTTTTTCCAGATCTCTTGAAATTTTCATAGTCTATAATATTTCACAGGTACAACATCTACATATATGAAGCTACACCTGTGAAATATAATATGTATTTTTAGATAGGAACTATTGCTTTAGTTTTAAGGATGAGTTTTAATGCTAAATATAGTAAAATATGTATCTGTTATTACAGACTATCTGTAGTAATTACAGTAGATTCTAGATAATGTACATTGAAATTAAAGCTTGTTTTGGTTACATCGTTTATCTTTAATCCTCCCCAATACCCTTGTACAAAACTTCTTTATATTACAGGAATATAACATATGTGAGAATGTCTCTATTTCTATGTGTCAAGATGTTGAGTTCGTGGACCCTTTAACCGGCTAGGAATGATGAAAGCGCACTGTGAGAAGGCCCACAGCGGAGGTTGTAGCCGGGAGGCGGATCAAGTCAGGAGACCCACCGAACCTTCACCACTGGAAGCCTGAGATCCCCCTGGGAGGAACCCTTGAGGATCCGAGCCGCTTGGACTTAGGTGTGGTCTCCTGAAGAAGAGTCTCCAAAGAGTTGTCCTGAAGTTGTGAAGTGGAGGAGTGGTTGGAGTCAGGAGACCAACAAGAACTTCACCACTGGAAGCCCGAGGTCCCCCCAGAAGGGAGCTCGTGAGGACCCGAGCCGCTTGGACTTAGGTGAGGTCTCCCGGATGGAGTGAACGCGGAGTAGTCCGGATCAAGACAGGCAGCAGACAAGCAAAACATGGAACAAACCAGGAGTCAGGGCAGGCGGCAGACAGCAGAGACCGAAGATGAATTAGGGGTCCAGACAGGCAGCAAGCAGGATATCATAGAATAAGCCGAAGTCGGGAGCCAGGAGACGAAGGAACAAGAAGAGGACTGCAACTACTAACCTCAAGAAGGGAACCTCGTTGTAAGGCCGAGAGTGGAGCTAGTTGCAGGGTTTAAAAACCCTGAAGGCGTCCGACGTCATCCCCGGGGCGGTGCTGTCTTTCCCATGCTGGTCCCTTTAAATTCCAAGCCCCTGCGCGCAGCGCCTGGGGGGCGGGGCCAGCTGGAGAGGCGTCGGCGGCGTCTCCCTCGAGGAGGGATCGCTGCGGGAAAGGCCTAGCAAGGCCTGAACGGAGTGTTGCGGTACCCGGAGCTGCCCTGAGGTAGGAGAAGGGGCCGATCGTGGACCTTCGCAAGCTGGGACCGCAAACTCAAGAACCAGCATTTATTACGTTCTTAGTATTGAATTTGTAGATTTTTACTGGTGTTTAGCCTTTCCTATGAGTAATAAAATACAAATGTCTGAGTAAGGGATGTGGACATTCAAAACTTGCACTGATTGGCTTAAAAAAAACCCAACCATGCTCAGTCTTCTAAGTCATTTCCCACACTTTTTTCTATGAGTAAGTATTTTCTACAAAAACTTACTGTACCTCAAAACCATTTGAGAGAATGCTAACACGTTGTCATATGTTAAAAATATCTGGTATATTTTACAGTAAATGAATATCAGTATACAGTGCAGATAAGTGAATCATTGCATGTGGATGACATTATTACCTCTTGGAGCTAAACAGATATTTCAGAATGTTCCAGGAATTCAAGAAAAGCATCTTTGAACATGTGTGGAAGTTCCCTTGGTCCTGCAGCTATCTGTATTTTTTCCAAACATGTGAAATGGATATTGGTTTTTTTCTTAACAGTAATCTCCAACTAAATTAATTTTTAGCAGTGCTTTTTCAGATGTTTGTGGCCTCAAGTTTTTGTTTTGTCTATTCTAGTTCCCTAGTTGATTTTTAACAGTTTTAAAGCTTGTCATTTTGGCAGGTCCTATGAATGGGCCATCAGGCCTCCTGGTCAGAGTTTTATTACATCTCCAGTCTTTCTCTTTTGTAAAAATGTCTTCCTTTTATTTCACCTCATTAATTTTGTGCACAATATTTTAAGAATAGCATTAGTGGTTTGATGTTTTACCCTCAAATGCAGGCAGCATGCACATCACAATGTCTACTACATGTATTTGGGGAAGGGACATGATTGTACCCTTTGTAGCATCTGCTCAAGAAAATCTCTAAAAGCATTCAAGTTTTGCAAGATGAGACTCTAGTCTTATCTTGAAGAATTGAAGACAGAATTGGGCAAACCACCATGAAGCCATATCTTCCACTGGAGGCATGAAAGTGCTAAAGGCAGTATCCATCCTTTCAGCACTGAAGACAAAGGAACAACCCAAGAAAAGAGATTGATCTTAGCATTGGGCACCAAACCCTCGAACTTGAAGCCTAGAGGAACCAGTGAAGGCAAAAGAACATTGGTACTGCTTTGTATGGCTCCAAGAGCAGGGAGATTCTGAAGGCTGCTCTTCAACCCATCACCTGGAGACTAACTCTACATTTTATCCAGCAAACTTGTCACAATGGTCTCTTGGATGTCCAGCTTCAGGCTTTTGGTTCTCCTCAAAAGACTCTGAAGGAGTCAAGTCCAGTTTAATATATTCATTGAGACACATCAACTTTTTAAATCTGTAGTCTTTAGGGAAAACTGCAAAGGAGACTAGCAAATATGGTTGCTTGGCATGTGAAGAGTTGAGATCTCTCATTTTGTCAACTTGCTCCTCCCCATTTAGAATTTTAAGTGGCATGCCTGTTTCATTCTCTAAGGCACCAATATCAAGCTTTTGATGCCAAGGTTCTGGTTTGGCATCAAGCATATCAAATTGGAACCAAGCAGGCTTGGAGAAGAAAGTTTCAGCTTCTCTGTGGTCATTGGTCCTGAGGCTCCAGGAACTGAGTTTAAATGCAGAAAGGCAGTTGATACTAGGGTTGACAGCAGCTCAGATATCACTTCTAGCTTTCTTTGAAAGTGAATGAACAGTCATGGAATTTCTTCATACAGGTCAGAGGAGTTGGATTCTGATGAGGAATACTCACTTACCTGACCGGCCCTCAGACATCCTTACCTTCCATAAAAGAAATAATCATGTCCCTACCTCCCAGGACCTTTTGTTTGCAGTTTATGTAGGTTATGACCATACATGACCATACATTACTGTAACTCCCTGCTATTAGGACTACCTCAATCTACAATACGACCACTGCAAATACTGCAAAATTCCGCTGCAGGAATTTGGACTGGCAAAAAAGAAATGACCACATTACAGGAACACTTGCTGAACTTCATTGGCTTCCAATAGAACAAACAATACAATATACGGCATTACGTATAATCCATAAACTAATCCACGATGAAAAAGCCGACTGGCTTAACACAGCACTACGCGTCCATGTTCCACAGAGAAACCTGAGATCTGCCAATAAGGCTCTTCTAACCATCCCCTCTGTCAAATCAGCACGTCTCACGCAAGTAAGGGAAAGAGCACTGTCACTGGCTGGTCCTGTACTATGGAACACCATGCCACTTGAAATAAGACTGCAGAGAAATTTGAAAATTTTCAAAACCAATCTGAAAACCTGGCTTTTTAATCAAGCTTTTTATAAAGATAAAGAGAAGGAGAAAAACAGATGAGGAATAAAGACGCACCAAAGTTAGAAGCTGTTATTTTAACCTAACGATGCATTGTAATGGTAAAGCCAATCCGCCTAAATGTTCCCAACAAACAAGCTTAACATACACACTTAGTTTATAATTATGAATTGTTACCGTACAATGATGGCACATAACCAATTTGTAATCTATACCACCCATATGTTTCATTGTTGTGCCCTTATGTAAACCGTTGTGATGGTTAGCTAACTTAACGACGGTATAGAAAAGGTTTTAAATAAATAAATAAATAAATAAAATAAATACAAATTGATGTAGAGATTGGCGAACACAGGGCACCCTTTTTTTGGTCAATTGAAGGGCCTGGATGGTCCTAAGATTTGGGGCCAGTACCCATCCATCCCCATTATCAGAATGCATTCAGAAGAATTTTGGAAACCCTACACTGTATTTCTGTAGGCAAAAGAAGGGCACAGAAACCTTATTCAAGCGACTGAGAAATTTGACTAGTCTTAATTGCCTGCACAGCAATCTGTGGTGTTGAAATTCACCCTGAAAATTCTAAAACACATGACTCAGTACCCCTTAAACATAGGGCCGGATTTTAATAGCTAAGCGTGGGCGTAGATTTGTGTGTGCAACCCGGCACGCACAAATCTACGCCCGATTTTATAACATGCGCGCATGTTATAAAATCCAGGATCGGCGCGGGCAAGGGGTGCACGTGCCGAGCCCTAGGGGGAGCCCCGATGGCTTTCCCCGTTCCCTCCGAGGCCTCGATCCCGGGCACAGCGGCAAATGGCCGCCCCTTTTTTTGAGCCCTGGGACATATGCACATCCACAGCGGCAAATGGCCGCCCCTTTTTTCGAGCCCTGGGACATATGCACATCGTGGGGCTTTTTGTGCGCCGCCGAGCCTTTGAAAATCTGCCCCATAGTGTCAGAACATAAGTCTACAAGTACATTTTTTAATAAAGATTTTAAATCTTCTTGAACATAGTCAAACCAGAATTTCTTTTATGAAATTAAAGAGGAGAAATCACTTCTTTGGAATTTCCACAGAAGCCCAATATGATTCATGTTTTGAGGCAAACTCTGCTTTGGGGCTGTCTTTCTTTTACTACCATCATTACATCTATGTGCTGCTTGTCTTGCTCGTGAACAGGGACTATAACATGGAATGAAGGGAAGTTTAAAATCTTAGCAGCCAATCACTCAATTTCATTTTTAATATCCTAATTTCAGTAATTCATATGCCATTTATAATTTATGCTGTTTAGCAAACATCAAAAACCTTAGAAAACATTGGCCTAGGAAATAATGAAACAATGTAGTCAACATTTTAAAGCAACATGCACTAGTTTTTGCTATAAAACAGGTGTTATCTCCTTATTTGAAATTTCAAAAAATCTAAAGGAAAATACTCCAATCCAATTCTGTATTTAATCTGTTAGGTTCCAAACTATTTAAATAATAAATCCATTTTTGTTCCTTATAATGTAATAAGATTCATGATCTCATTTATGCCAATCCAATCTAATATGTTCAACAATGAGTCACTACAGAGGCATCTATTTGCCAGTCTGAATATGTTCAGTTACTTGAGTCTTCACCATTCTTTTTGTTTTCCCAATATAGTTCATAGCAGAGAGACACTTAGGGGCGGATTTTAAAAGGGTTACGTGTGTAATATATGCGTGTAACCCTTTAAAACCCCTCCTACACACGCCGAGCCTATTTTCCATAGGCCCGGCGACGCGCGCATGTCCCGGGGCTTGAAAAAGGGGGCGGGTGGTGCAGGGGCAGGGCCGGAGCCTCGAGGCACAGCGGCCATTTGCCACTGTGCCCGGGATCGCTGGCCGGCCATGGGCCGGTGCACGCAACCTACGCCTGCCCAGAGGCAGGCGCAACTTCTAAGTTAAAGGTGTGTGTGTGTGGGGGGGGATTTAGGTAGGGCTGGGGGGGCGGGTTAGGTAGGGGGGGGGCAGAAGGAAAGTTCCCTCCGAGGCCACTCTGATTTTGGAGCGGCCTTGGAGGGAACGGAGGAAGGCTGTGCAGCTCGGCTCGCGCAAGGTGCACAAGTGTACACCCCCTTGCGCGTGCCGACCCCGGATTTTATAACATGCGCACGGCTGCGCGCGCATGTTACAAAATTGGGCGTAGATTTGTGCGCGCCGGGTTGCGCGCACAATCTGCGACCGCACCTAAATCTTAAAATCCGGCCCTTAAATAACAAACGTTAATTTACAATTGGTAAAAAAAAACCCAAACAAACCCAAAACCCTCAAGATTGATTTAAATATTTGGCCTTTCAATACTATCAAATACATAGTGCTATTTCCATAGAGATAATGTCCTTTCAAAGCTACCTCTTTCTGTATCCCCATAGTTGTACTTAAAGGTGCTATAGGACTCAAACCTTGTTCTTTTATGTTTTGTCCCCTAAAAAAAGCAAATCTCATTCATTCTTGCAGAGAAGGGTGAACTTATAAAATTGACCAGTGCTGTTTAACAAAAATGCACATCTTTAATATTAGTTTGTAATGCTATAAAATAAAAGTGAAATGATCTGGTTTATCTTTTTCTTGAGCCTTATAAGCCAATAACAAATCACAATTTGAATAAAGAACATGCAAAAACATTTTTTTAGGAGCCAGAATTGGATATTCTTTGTTCAAGAAATGATTTGTTATATGTGTTTGTTTTGTATAGGCCTCGACGTTAGCACAAAGACAGTGAATCCTCTGTTTTGACTGATTGGCAGTTTATTCTTGAACAGCCTTGGATGAAAGCTTTCATATCGTAGATTAGTTCTCTCAGTAGGTTTGCGATAAATATTGATGATAAAAATCTTGTCAGTTTTATGAATATAATATCCAGAAAGAAATGGAATCATGATAATACTTAATGGTTACTTTAACCATGGATCCTGAGCATTAAGCCATGGATGTATGTAATGCCAAAAAGAGGGCTCAGTGCCATTCCATATAAAAAAATAGATCATCAATATATCATTTCCAAGTCAAAATATTTCCCATCCATTTACTCAAATATAAAATTGAATTTTCAAAATAAGTGGAATAGCTACTTATTTTGGAGTGGAGGAGTAGCCTAGTGGTTAAAGTAGTAGGCTATGAACACATGCACACGCAATTTTAAGTGGATACCCGCCTGTGCATGCAAATGCTGCTTCTACTGCTTAAGTGGGGATTTTAAAAGACATGCGCGCCAATGCCATTACAAGTTTTTCCAGTTCGCCCAGGTAAGGGATAGAGCTTCCAAAGCCCCTTAGTTTAATATTAAGTATTGCTTGTCCCCTGTTAGCCCTGATCTGTAAAACCCCGCTGATCTGCCTAGAATTTTTTTGTTTTATAACTTACACATCATCTGTACCAGAAGTAAAGTTATGTGGCTAAGGGACACTGTGTGTAGGTATTTAAGTGCAAATTTCAAGTTTAAAGCCAAGAAAGACCATGCCCCACCCCTTTTTTGAGCTTTTCATGGAGGTAACCTGCATGGAGCGGCAGTTACTACCTTGGGAAGCTTGCTGGGCAGACTGGATGGACCATTTTAGTCTTTTTCTGCATTCATTACTATGTTACTGTATTTATGCATGCAGTGGCAAGTACATGCATATCCAGGCAGCTTTTAAAAGCCACTTGGCGTATGCAAATCTGACTTGTGTGCGAATCTCCCGGTTTTGGCATGCGATGGGCTTTTAAAATTCACCTTTAAGATTGTAAGGCATCTGGGGATAGGGAAATACCTACAGTACCTGAATGTAATCTGCTTTGAAGTGCCAAAAGAGAATATAAAAACTGAATTAAAAAAAAAGAATGATAACTCAAAAGTGATTCATCAAAATGGAATATTCAGCCACTTATCCAGCCAGATTAAAATGGTACATGCTAGGGAAGGACTGAGATATCTGGCTAACTTAGCCGAATATCACATATATCTGACTAAGTTAGAGGGATAACATAAGACCTGCTGCAGAGCAGGTCTAAAACTATCTGATCTTGTATGGCCGGGGTCTCGCCTATGAACTATCCAGGATTTGCTCCAGGGCCTGGGAGGCCTCTATGTTCTTGGGGCCTGCCTGAGGCTGCTTGTGTTTGCATGGACTTCCTGGTTTGAGCCATGCCCTTCTCCCTAGGGGCCGGCCCGCAGCACTCCCCCGTAGTTATAGGGCCAGCTAGGTGTGGGCCATCCAAACTCCTCCCAGGAAGTCGCCGGTCTGCAGCCCTATAAAAAGGACTTCCACTTCCAGTCAGCCTTGCCTTGCATCGGAGTTACTTCATCTCTGGAAGCTTCTGCTGTCCAGTGCTCCGACAGGCCTTTGTCTTCTTCCTGGAGCTCCTCGTTTCGTCTGTGTCTTGAATCATGTCTTCATTGCCTGAGGTCCCCGTCCTGGTTGTTTCAGCTCCTGATGTCTTGCTTCCTGATGTCCTAGCCCTCCTTGGTGTTCGTGCTTGCTCCGGAGCCTTCTGTTCTGCCGGCCGTGGATCTCCAGGTGACGCAGCTTCGTCATGGGAGATGCCGGCAGTGGACTAGTGTCCTGTGCTCCTGAGCCGTCTTATCCTCCCAGCCCTTGTGGAGCTCCGGATGACTTCTGGCTCCGTCGTCGAAGTTCTGCCTCGGCTGGATTCTTCCCTGCGCTTGTCCCGTTCTCAGCGTGGTCTGTGACCAGCCTCCTCGGGCTGTGTAGGGCGCGCAGTGGGACAGGGTGGTCAGTGACCAGCCCATTGGGTCCGCCCATGAAGGTGGGCTGAGTAGGGCGCCCTGAGAGACAGTGCCAATGTCCTTCCTCCCTACTTCTCGTCTCGTTTGGCCTTTGTCAAGTTCCTCGTCTCTGATGCCGTTGCATCAGCCCTGGTGTCATGTCTTTGCTTAAACCCTCGTCTGTGATGCTGTCGCATCAACCTTGGTGTCATGTCTTCGTGTCAAGGCCCATCTGCCCTCGACCTCAGGCCAGGCCTGCTGCTCCATGCCTTTCCAAGCAGCAGGTCTGAAAGGGCTCGGAATGGTCGGAGGGACCATTCACATTCCAACATCATCCTGTTGTTGGCCTTGGGAGCTTTCAGGCCTGGCAGAGGGTAGACCGTCAGCTATGCTGGAACACGCCGTCAACCCTCTGTTCGGTCCTGGATCCGTCTGGGGTCGGGCTGAGTCCCATGGGCACACTAAACACAACCTCATGTAACATTAACCAGCTAAATTCAAAGAACACAGCCAGTTAGTTACGTTCCTTTTTAAAAAATAAAAAATATTGAAGGCCTATAGGTCCAAACGTTTTCCCCACCTCTCTACCACCAAAGTTGCAAAGGCCCACTGGGCCGACCATGCCACCCCCTCCCCAAAATGACCCAGCTCATTGCATCAAAAATATTTACTTGGAGCGGGAGTCCCCCCACCCCGTTTTATCCCTCTCTCCCGCTTTCCTGTTATTTTTAAGCACACATTGCACTGTATCCAGCCCCCTGCCCTACAGCCAACCCCAACCCTTCCCTTTCAGGCGCCCCCCCTCCCCCACCGCCCCAATACCTTTATTTATTGTAGTTGTACTCCCTGATCCCAGTAGCCTACTACCGTAATCCAGACCTGGTGGTGCCATTGTAGCTGTAGTATGCTTTTGCCATTGCTAGGCTACTAAAAATGGAAGTGTACCATAGTAAGGCCTGGCAACAGCAGAAGACTATTAAATGGAAGCGCCGGACCCAGATCATCTTAAGAAAGGTGGAAGGAAGGCCAGATGATTGCCAGTATGGTTAAAAGGCGAGGTGAAAGAGGCTATTTTAGCCAAAAGATCTTCCTTCAAAAATTGAAGAAGGATGCATCAGAAGAAAATAGAAAAAAGCATAAGCATTGGCAAGTTAAATGTAAAACATTGACAAAAACAGTCATACGAACATAAGAACATGCCATACTGGGTCAGACCAAGGGTCCATCAAGTCCAGCATCCTGTTTTCCAACAGTGGCCAATCGAGGCTATAAGAACCTGGCAAGTACCCAAAAACTAAGTCTATTCCATGTTACCGTTGCTAGTAATAGCAAGTGACTATTTTCTAAGTCAACTCAATTAATAGTCTAAAAAGGAATTTAAAAAGAAGTTGGCCGTAGATGCAAAAACTCATAATAAAACCTTTTTTAGATTTATCTGAAGCAGAAAGCCTGCAAGGGAATCAGATCATTAATGATCAAGGGATTAAAGGGGCACTTAGGGAAGATAAGGTCATCATTGAAAAAAATAATGAATTCTTTGCTTTAGTGTTTACTGATGAGCATGTTTGGGGAGATACCCATTCTGGAGATGGATTTCAGTGGTGACTATTCAGATGAACTGACCCAAAGCACAGTGAACCTGGAAAATGTAATACGCCAGATTGACAAACTGAGGAGTAGCAAATCACGTGGATTGGATGGTATACATTCCAAAGGTTCTGAAAGAACTAAAAAAAATGAAATTTCAGACCTATTACAAGTAAGTTGTAACCTATTCATTAAAATCATCCATTATACTTGAAGACTGGAAGGTGTCTGTGCCCCTCTTGGTGAGCGAAGTGAGTTGTGCTTCCAAGGTACAAATAACTAGCAACTTATGCACAATAAAAAGAGTAGTACACCAGTGACCTAAAAAAAAACATTGAAAGTGCTCCTTGGTGAGGTTTGTAACCTAATGCAAAATAGAAACAAATTTTAAGTTCAACAAATTCCATACCTATTATATACAGCCCAAAAATACCTACAGTAAAAGTCAGAAAATAGGAAACAAACACGGATGATATAATCACTGTTGTGGGAATTTTAAGGGTATTTATTAGCCTGATGAAATAGTTTCTACAAATGCTTTGCCTGCTTAAATATCTTTGATAATTTTTAAATCTCCCCATTATGAATGATCCAGAGTTTTGCTGGAAACTGTAGAGAAAATTTGATGTTCTTTTTAAACAAGACCGACAGATGGGGGCAGATTTCCTCCACTTTACAGTTACTGTATTTGAACAGTCTTGAAATACAAGAATTTGGTTGCCCTCATGATGCAAGTCGCCACACTTACAATATGCCTGCAAGATTTCGGATCTATATGCAAAATTCAATAGCTTTGTGATTACCACTCTTACCCAATACAATTACCCAATCTACAAGCCCATCAAATTTGACCTTATCGATTAGGCCTTCCAAGCCCAATTCTTTGAGGGGCCAGTCCTCCAAAATGAATCACAACCACTGATCTGGAATCGTTTCACAAAGCCCATGAAAGCTAAGTTATCCTCGGCGAGAGCAGTTCTCTAGGTTGTCAAATTTAGATTCGAGTTATTGCACTTGTGGCATAAGTTTTAGTGCACAATTGTTAGATTGAGCCTCCAAGTTGACCTCCATAATAAGCCTCTGATTCTCATACATCTGTTTTTTAATGTCTGCCAATGTCACATTCACAACCTCAGTCTTACTGGAGATTTGTTTCAAGTTTAGTGCCCGGCACGATCACAACTGTCGAGGTTACCTCAGACACTAACGCAACCTTATTTCGCCATTGCCAGCGGACTTAGTCTCATCCGCTAGCTTGGGCTTCCACTGATTTTCTGTAGAATTTCTCTTTTTTTTGTGGACGTTGTTTGACATCTCTGAATCCTGCTTGATTACAAAGTTGTCCATATGTTGTTCACAATTCAAACTGTAAGTCTCCCTCTCGCAGCAATCGCCTGTTTTGCAGATTTTATAAAAAGATCAGGAGGGGCTCCCGGAACAGGTTTACAAAATGTCCTGATGCTCATCATGTCACATGGTTTTCCATTCCCATTATTTTAATTTCTGTGTTACCTTAAAAAAAAAAGTCCTAATGGCCTGTTGCTAGAAAAAAACATTGCTGTGCCCATTGACACGTTTCCTGTAGATTATCCTTTTTTTTTGTCTGAAAACACCCTGTAGTGAGGGAGACCCTACCTGTGAGGACCTCTCACAATACTACTTTGTCCTCAGAAAAAAAAACAAGTTTACTTATCCAGTAGCAGATGTTCTCAAATGATTGTAAGATGTAGGTCCTCACATATCCTCATTAGAGCTCCGAAATCTCTAGAAGCCATGAAGTCAGCTATACCAGCTGGATTCTGTCTGTCATCACCCATTTATGAGGACTTACATCATACTGTCCTCAGAGAAAACCTGCTACAAGTAAGTAACTTTCATTTCTTATTATTTTCCCCTTTTATATTTAAAGACCTTAGCTAGCTAGTCTAAGTGTGCCTTCATTGAGACTTTTTGTGATCAGAAAATATGAAATACCTATGGAATACATTTTCAAAGACTTTAGTTGCCTGTTATAGTGAAGGTAAAAACAGAGTTAACCCATGCAAGCCAACCATATACACACACATTTGTTTTGTCATAATATGAATAAAAGTCTGCATATAAAAGAGACATTCTAGGACATTAAATTTTCAGAAGCTACATGTAGATGACATGCTGCTAAGATGTCTAACTTTATATCTCTTCTTTTACTTTTCCTAAATGTATATGCATACATTGCACACACAATCCTATTTTCAAACTCAATATACATGGATACCTGGTGTTTGAAAATCACCTTGTTCTCTGTGGGCTTTCAAGTATATATATATATAATATATATATATATATATATATATATACTTGGCAGTTCGTCACCTTACTGAAAATTGACTCCATATGTTTGTTCTCAGAGTACAGCAGCTCAGTGAATTCATTCAACCCTTTCATTCCTCCAGTCTTGAGAGGAGTTAGTTAAAATATTTTTTCCTAAAACATGAGTCACAATTGGTCTGTGGTGTTGTCACACTTTTGCACAGTTTCATAGCTTTCATGAAAAATTCTGGATGATTTATGTCACTATCACATAACCTTGCGTGTCTCGATTGAGATACTGTAATTAGAAAACAAATATTACAGGCAAGTAATTTTCCCATTATCGCTATCTATAGTATATTGATATTAAAAATATGGAGGCCCAATATTTTGCGCGATTTAGCTGAATAAGTATTTATGCCATATAGGGAATGTATTTGTCTGGCTAAGTAGCTAGCTGGATTTTCTTGGGATCACGCAATGGGAGGGTCGGGGGCAAGGATACTTATCGGTTAAGTGCTAATATTCGGACTATCCAGTTAAGTGTTAACCAAATAACTCATAGATTCATCAAGCTGTGGTAAAAAAATAGCAGAAATATGGCATTAAAGGTGGTGTGGTTAAGGAAATTAAGGTGAGTATGGTTAAGGAAATTAACAAAATACCTCATTGCGTTTGTAACTGTCACATTGTGCGAAGTATTAAGTGTCGCACATCATTTTGCACATCGTTTTATGTATGGCGCTTTATTTTCTTTGCTTATACACTTGTGCTCATAAGTTAACATACCCCTGGCAGAATTTGTAAGATGTGTAGCATTTTAGAAAACATGAGTGATCAGAACAAAACCACGTCTGTTATTTTTACTGTGTTCAAATTTAACTATTATGCATCACAGAATAACACAATTATTTAAAAAAACCCAAACCAATAAAGGAAATAATAAAATGGTCCTGTTCAAAAGTTTGCATAATCCTAATTCTTAATATTGTGTATTGCCACCTTTTGTATCAATGACGGCTTGCAGTCTTTTGTGATAGTTGAGAATGAGGCCCTTTATTTCTCATGTGGTAAAGCTGCCATTCCTCTTGGCAAAAAGCCTCCAGATTCTGTAAATTCTTTGGTTGTCTAGCATGAGCTGCTTGTTTGAGTCATCCCCCAAAGTGGCTCAATGACGTTGAGGTCAGGAGACTGTGATGACCACTCCAGAACCTTCACTTTCTTCTGCTGCTGCAGCCACTGAAGAGTTGACTTGGCCTTATGTTTCATATCATTGTCATTGTTTGGAAAGTCCAAGTGTGCCCCATGCGAGCTTCCTGGCTGATGAATGCAATTCGCCTTCAATATTTCCAAAGATGCTGCGTCATCCTCCCATCAATTTTTCTAAATTCCCTGTGCCTCTGTAGCTCAACCCCCCCACCCCCAAATTGTAGAATCCCACCTCCATGCCTTCATAGTAGGGATGGTATGCTTATCTTTATAGGCCTTGTTGACCTTTCCTTTCCAAACATAGCGTTTATGGTTATGACCATAATGTTCAATTTTATTCTCGTCACTCCGAATTATTTTCTTTTCTGAAGTTTTGAGGCTTCTCTAGGTGTTGTTTGGTGTATTGCAAGTGGGCTGTTTTCTGGCATTGGTGCAAGAATGGCTTTTTTCTGAACAATTCTACCATGGAGACCATTTTTGTTCAAGTATCTTGCACTCCACTTTGTTTCAGAGAAGCCTATATTTCAGTAGAAGTTGCAAGTGTGTGTTTCTTTGCATCCTGATAAATTTTCCTGGCAGTTGTAATCTGAAATTTTTCTTGGTCTATACCTTGGTATTAACAGAATCCATAATTTTCCATTTCTTGTTCAGAGTTTGAACAGTACTGATTGGCATTTTCATTTCGTTGGATATCTTTTTATATTCCCTTTTCCTGAGTCATAAAGTTGAACTACTTTTGTTTGCAGATCCTTTGACCACTCTTTGGCTTCCCCATGCTTCAGTACCACTAAAGTCAGTGCAAGCCCTGGACGAAATGCAAATGGGATTCTCAAGAGCTAAGAAACTAATTAACAATTTATACACAGACAATTAATTACAATCAAATAAGGCACAGGTGTGGATACCTACCCTACATTTCCATCTCAATCTGTGTGTGTGTCAACTTCAGTGTATTATCAGCTCAGACATTCAAGGGTATGCAAACTTTTGAACAGGATACTTTTATTTCCTTTATTGCTATGTTTTTTGTTTTTTTTAATGATTGTGCTATTCTGTGATTGCATAATAATTTAATTTGAAACATTAAAAATAACAGCCGTGTTTTTGTCTGATCACGCATGTTTTCTTAAAAATGCTACACATCTTACAAATTTTGCCAGGGTTATATAAACTTATGAGCACAACTGTATATACCAGCTTCTTGCAGCTGCCTCTTTGAGGGTGTTTCAGGAGTTAGAGGAGAAGAGGAGTTTGGTGAGTAGTTGGAGGCATAGTTAGAGGAGTTCTTTATTTCATTACCTGATTGAATTGTCTTGTTTCTTGTGTTTCATCTGTTTAACATTTACCTTTATCTATGTGTTAACTGTATGTGAAAGAAGAGTGTTAGTTTTGTGCATTTGGCTTGTTTGGTCTCTGTCCCTTTGTGTGGAGGAGTGGAGAGGAATGGCAAGGAATGGAGTGGGAAAGAATGGAGCGTGCAAGGCATGGGGAGAGATGAAGAAAGGAAGAGGACAGGAGTGATAGGGGCCAGAATGTTAGGTAGGAGGAATAGTGATAGGGAGGAGGAAAGGGATAGGAGGAAGTGGGAGGGGTCTAGGCAGGTGAGTGTGGAGGGAAGTGGGCAGTAGGTTAGGGCTAACAGAGGACAGAGGGTGGGGGAGCTGTCAGGGTAGGTGCAGGAGCTGGGGGAGGAAGGAAGGGGAGAGGGGAGTGGAAGCAAGAGATAGGAGAGCGACACCACCTCTCCTGAAGTAGAAGTCACAACCCAGTCTTCTGGGAGCCAGACAGCAGCTCATCTGGGAGCCAGACAGCAGCTCATCCACAGCTATGTGCCTACAAGTTCAACATGGAAGATAACAAGCAGTTCATCACTGGGGTCCTAGAGAATTACAACATGCACTTTGGCAACGGAGCTGCGATGACCTCCAGGGCTGCCTCGTGGTATGATTGTTCATGTCACTGGCTATTCTGCAGTCCTGTCATCCAGAGATACACATTTGGTGGACATGACGTAGTGAATAGGATTGGCCTAATGCACATCCCACAGCATCAGTTGAACCTGTTGGTACTCCTGTGATGTTCAAGACAAACTGTGGCTGGCATCCTGGCTGTCAGAGCATAAGCACTACAGACTGGATACCAATATGGCATTGTTAGCTGAGGGCTGACAGAACACTAACAGAGGGCACACCTGACCTGGGAGTCCCTGCATTGTGAACCCTAAAAGATTTTGATTGGCAAGTGATATTTCAACAGCCCCAAGAGAGAGAGTTTGAACAGTCATTTGTTTAAAATGGACAAGTTGAAAGTCTTGCAAGTTGGTTAAAAGACAGAAAACAGAGAGTATTAAATGGTCAGTTTTCACACGTGGAAAAAGGTAAACAGTGGAGTGCCTCAGGGATCTGGACTTGGACAGGTGCGTTTTAATATATTTATAAATGATCTGGAAAGGGGTACGATGAGCGAAGTGATCAAATTTGCAGATGACAGTAAATTATGCAGCATAGTTAAATCTCAAGCGGATTGTGATGAATTGCAGATGACCTTGCGAGATCAGAAGATTGGGCTTCCAAATGGCAGATGAAATTTAACCTGGACCAGTGCAAAGTGATGCATATAGGGAAAAATAACCCTTGCTGTAGTTACACAATGTAGGTTCTATCTTAGGAGTTACCACCCAGGAAAGAGATCTAGGCGTCATAGTGGATAATACATTGAAATTGTTAGCCCAGTGTGCTGTGGAAATCAAAAAGCAAACAGAACGTTAGGAATTATTAGGAAGGGAATGGAAATAAACTGAGGATGTCATATGCCTCTGTATCGCTCCATGATGAGACCACACCTTGAATACTGTGTAATTCTGGTCACCACATCTCAATATTTGGAAGAAAACAACATTCTTGTATCTTCCCAGTATGGCTTTCGGAAATCGTTAAGCACTGAATCTCTCCTTATCTCTCTTAGCCGATTCTATTCTATCTAATATGGACAAAAAACAACCACATCTTTTGATACTACTAGATCTCTCTGCAGCCTTTGACACTGTCAACCATTCATCTCTATTAAAATGTCTGGCAGATATAGGCATTAAAGGAACAGTCTTCAGCTGGTTCAAATCCTTCCTAGCAAATAGACAATTCAAAGTAAAGATTAACAACAAAGAATCACAACCAATCCCTTCCAACCGGGGGGTCCCTCAGGGTTCCTCCCTTTCCCCTACCCTCTTCAACATTTACCTCTTACCTCTATGTCATCTACTTACTAAACTAAACCTAACTCACTATCTCTACGCGGATGACATCCAGATACTCATCCCAATCTCAGAATCCTTACAAAAAACCTTGGCTCACTGGAACAATTGTTTGCAAAAGATCAATCATCTTCTCTCCAGCCTTTGCCTCATTCTTAACAACAACAAAACTGAGATCCTAATCATCAATCAAGACATCAACATCAAACTTCTAAACCCAGCTGACCTACTCAACTCATCCACTCCCATATTAAATCACTCACCACATGTTCGAGATCTAGGTATCATGCTAGACAATCAGCTCAATTTTAAAAAATTCATAAGCACAACCACCAAAGACTGTTTTTATAAGTTACAAGTCTTAAAAAAATTGAAGCCTCTTCTTTATTTCAACGATTTTCGGATGGTCCTACAAGCCATTATTCTATCAAAAGTCGACTATTGCAATTCGCATCTCTTTGGCCTTCCATATTCATCCATCAAACCCCTCCAAATGCTACAGAACTCTGCAGCCAGAATCCTTACCAATACGAATAAAAGAGATCACATCACCCCCATTCTCAAGCTCCTCCACTGGCCGCCTATAAAGCAAAGGATCCTATATAAAGTACTCACCGTAATTCATAAATCCATTCACAATATCTCTCCTCTTCAATTATGTAACCAACTACGCCCTCACTCCTCCTCTAGACCCATCAGAGGAGCATATAAAGGCACACTCTATGTACCTTCAACAAAATCCTCGCATCATAAACGTGCCATATCTACAGCAGGCCCCATTCAATGGAATGCGCTCCCACCAGACATTCGGCTTGAGTTCTGCCACTCTTCATTCAAAAAAAAACTTAAAACCTGGCTCTTTAGCCAAGCTTTCCAGGACCATGATCATCATTTTTCCCCTCCAACCAGCAAGAACATATCTTCTTCACAAACCCCCATTTTCCATACCACTACCTACTTCGGTATCTAATCTCTTGCTGCAGGACACTTGAGACGTTCTCACTTATACGTTATAATTTTTATGCTCAATAAGACCTGTCAACTTAATTGTTTGTCTTTTTATTTTTTTTTTTTTTTTCTCCTTTATCTTTTGGTCATCAATGTTACAACGTTATCATTAAATTTTGAACTTATGTACACTGTTCCAAGTTTCATAACCTTGTTCTATGTAATGCCTTTTGGCAATTTTCATGTTCTGTTTCAATGTAAACCGATGTGATCTTTATTTCATATAGGAACACCGGTATATAAAAATCTAAAAATAAATAAATAAATAAAAAGGATATAGCTGCACTGGAGAAAGTGCAGAGAAGGGTGACCAAAATGATAAAGGGCATGGAATGGCTGGCCTATGAGGAAAGGCTAAAGAAGTTATGACTGTTCAGTTTGAAGAAGAGACGACTAAGGAGGGATATTATAGAGGTCTACAAAATCATGAAAGGACTTGAACTAGTTAATGTAAATCAGTAACTTACTCTCTCAGATAATAGAAGGACCAGGGGGCACTCCATGAAGTTAGCAAGTAGCTCATTTATAACAAATCAAAGAAAATTATTTTTCACTCAGCACATAGTTAAGCTCTGGAATTCATTGCCAGAGGAGGTGGATACAGCAGTTAGTGTAACTGGATTAAAAAAAGGTTTAGATAAATTCCTAAATGATAATCCATAAACTGCTATTGCGGTAATTAATAAACAATAGTAGCTTGTGAGCTACCTAATGTTTGGGTACTTGCCAGGTACTTGTGACTTGGATTGGCCACTGTTGGAAACAGGATCCTGGGCTTGATGGACCCTTGGTCTGACCCAGTATGGCATTTCTTATGTTCTTATGTCTATAAAGGTCTGTCACACACTGACCTTAGTGGAAACTGCATTGTATGTGCACGCAACATTAGCAGGCCTCTACAGCATGGAGAGATAAGCCTGGGCCCTGGCACTTTGGATTGTTGACCTAAATGTGCAAGCCACTTTTCATTTAACTGATGCAGTCACATTTCTGACAACCCCCATGTCACTGCCGTTTCCTGTAAACACATCGCTGGAGAGGGATGATAGAGAGAAGTACTGCTTTTACCTATTAGGCAACCATCACCATAGAGTCTGTCTTCAAAGTATTCAAACTGTCCAGACTGCATAAGTATAAAGGAATTGTATGCTTTTCCTGGGTACCTGGTGACCACATCAAAGATATGCAGTTGAGCATCACAAACCACTTGCACATTGATGGAGTGGAAATGTTGTCTGTTGCAGTACATCTCTTTCTTGCAATGGGACAGGATTATGCCTATGTGAGTGCAATCAATAGCCCCCCAGAACATTTGGAAAGTTTGCAGTGGCATAAAAATCTCTCTTCAGGTCCAGCAAGTGCTACCTTTTATGAGGGAATCTTATGTAATAATGAATGAAGGAGTTAATAAACATGTGGATAAAGGTGAACCGGTAGATGTAGTATACTTGGATTTTCAGAAGACGTTTGACAAAGTTCCTCATGAGAGGCTTCTAGGAAAAGTAAAAGTCATGGGATAGGTGGCGATGTCCTTTCGTGGATTGCAAACTGGCTAAAAGACAGGAAACAGAGAGTAGGATTAAATGGACAATTTTCTCAGTGGAAGGGAGTGGACAGTGGAGTGCTTCAGGGATCTGTATTGAGACCCTTACTTTTCAATAAATTTATAAATGATCTGGAAAGAAATACGACGAGTGAGATAATCAAATTTGCAGATGACACAAAATTGTTCAGAGTAGTTAAATCACAAGCAGATTGTGATAAATTGCAGGAAGACCTAGTGAGACTGGAAAATTGGGCATCCAAATGGCAGATGAAATTTAATGTGGATAAGTGCAAGGTGATGCATATAGGGAAAAAATAACCCATGCTATAATTACACAATGTTGGGTTCCATATTAGATGCTACAACCCAAGAAAGAGATCTAGGCATCATAGTAGATAACACATTGAAATCGTCGGTTCAGTGTGCTGCAGCAGTCAAAAAAGCAAACAGAATGTTGGGAATTATTAGAAAGGGAATGGTGAATAAAACTGAAAATGTCATAATGCCTCTGTATTGCTCCATGGTGAGACCGCACCTTGAATACTGTGTACAATTCTGGTCGCCGCATCTCAAAAAAGATATAATTGCGATGGAGAAGGTACAGAGAAGGGCTACCAAAATGATAAGGGGAATGGAACAGCTCCCCTATGAGGAAAGACTAAAGAGGTTAGGAGTTTTCAGCTTGGAGAAGAGACAGCTGAGGGGGGATATGATAGAGATATTTAAAATTATGAGAGGTCTAGAATGGGTAGATGTGAATCGGTTATTTACTCTTTCGGATAGTAGAAAGACTAGGGGACACTCCATGAAGTTAGCATGGGGCACATTTAAAACTAATCGGAGAAAGTTCTTTTTTACTCAACGTACAATTAAACTCTGGAATTTGTTGCCAGAGGATGTGGTTAGTGCAGTTAGTATAGCTGTGTTTAAAAAAGGATTGGATAAGTTCTTGGAGGAGAAGTCCATTACCTGCTATTAAGTTCACTTAGAGAATAGCCACTGCCATTAGCAATGGTAGCATGGAATAGACTTGGTTTTTGGGTACTTGCCAGGTTCTTGTGGCCTGGATTGGCCACTGTTGGAAACAGGATGCTGGGCTTGATGGACCCTTGGTCTGACCCAGTATGGCATGTTCTTATGTTCTTAATGCTGCTACATACAGCTCTTAGGATCTGGACCAGACAGCGGGATGTTTGAGACATTCCCCTGATGACCCCAGCTGTTGTTTGGAATAAGCCAGATACCATAAAATGCAGGGCACATAATAGTTTAGTAAGGCCTGGTATAACATGAGACTTTTCTGTGACTAGGTCCAGCTCCCCTCTGAGTTTTTGATATAATTCCATGATTGCCTGAGAGCTCAGGTGATGCCTCTTAACCATGTGCTACTCCGGCATCCCCATCAGTGTGGTGTGGGGAAGAAAAATGCACTTCCTGTACTACCTGCCTGCCCTCCTGCATGGCAAGCCCTAATGTGGGCCATTGTGCTCCACTGGCAGGTTTTGCAGCTCTGACTTCAGTGCAGGGACTTCCCTAGGAGGCGTTTGAACCTCCTTTCCCTATTGTTCTTGTAGTTCTTGTGTCCCACTCCTAGTACACTTCCGCATAACATTCTGGCTTTAGGAAGATGGGGCAGGAAAGAAAAGGTGTTTTTATTGGAACACCAGGGCTATATAGGTGTGTCAAAGAGAAGTCTTCATTTTATTGCATGCGATAATTGCCGCTATTCCATGATAACGGTGCTATGGCGTGATAAAAACCTTTTTGCCACCCTACTGCAAATAAGAGGTGTTATTTCCCTCATTAAATCCGGCATTAGTATGCAATATTATGGCACAAAATGTGGTAGGAACTCATTTGTATAATTTTCTGAATTTAGCATACTCATATTTAAATACTAACACTATATTGTCATAAGCATTGCACTTTAGTATTGCTTTATCACGCAATAGACACAGTTTTGCGCAGAATGATGCCCTAATGCAACTCGATGAATGATTTGGTAAGTTAGACCTGCTCAATAGCAAATTTAAAGTTAGCTGAATAGAACTTATTTGGATATATCAGCAGCATGGTCATATCACTGAATATCTTTTCTAAGTTAGCCAGATAAGTTATATCTGGATAACTTAGCCAATTATCTTTGAATATTGGGCCTATAATTTTTTTCAGCATTACTTTGTACTGTTTTTGTATACTTCGGGCCGATACAGTAAAAATCGCGGGAGAGTGGGCGAGCGCCCAGGACACTCTCCTGTGCGTGCGATACAGTAAATTAATTTATTGAAATTAGGGTCCGCGTCAAAAAGAGGCACTAGGGACACTAGCGCGTCCCTAGTGCCTCTTTTTGGACAGGAGAGGCTGTCAGCGGGTTTGACAGCCGACGCTCAATTTTGCCGGTGTCAGTTCTCGAGCCCACTGACAGCCACGGGTTTGGAAACCGGACGCCGGCAAAATGGAGCGTCCGGTTTTCAACCCGCGAACCGCGGGCCCATTTTAAATTTTTATTTTTTACTTTTTTTTAACTTTTGGGGCCTCCAACTTAATATCGCCATGATATTAAGTCGGAGGGTGCACACAAAAGCAGTTTTTACTGCTTTTCTGTGCACTTCCCTGGCGCCGGCAGAATTTAACGCCTACCTTTGGGTAGGCGCTAATTTCTTAAAGTAAAATGTGCGGCTTGGCCGCACATTTTACTCACTGTATCGCGTGGGAATACCTAATAGGGCCATCAACATGCATTTGCATGTTGCGGGCGCTATTAGGTTCGGGGGGTTGGACGCGCGTTTTCCAATCGCTGGTTAACGGTGCGCTCCGCCGGAGCTCACTGTACTGTATCAGCCTGTGTGTTAGTACTTATATTTTATGCATAAATATGTTGGTGCATTAATGAACAAATATAATGAATGCGCACATAAGACATACTGAATTTTGCAGGTTTATTGTCATTTTTTTAAATGAGGATTTGAGTGAAAAATGTGTTCTCTCTTTCTTAGAATGTCAGCTAATGAAAACAGAACGACCAAAGCCAAACACATTTATTATCCGATGTCTCCAATGGACCACTGTCATAGAGAGGACTTTTCATGTAGATACGCCTGAGGAACGGTGAGGAATAAGTTATTTTTCTGTGTATAACTTTCACCATATGTAACTAATTTCAATAACCAAGTATTTCAGTCTGTCTTTGTAATGCATCTCTATGCTGCTGCAGTACATTTTGTAGAAAATGAAATACATATCTTCTATTTGAATGTTTTCTTCATGACTTTTATTTTTGTATTATGGTTGTTCCATTTCCTTTGTTTATGGACTTGCTTCATGACTTCCAGGTTATATTCCCTTTGAGATCCATAATTAGCCGCTGAGCGGCTCAGCTAGTTAACCGGATAAACCTATCTTGTTAACTTAACCTGCAGGGCTAGTGCAGGAATATTTGGTGACCCAGGCAAACCTTTGATCATCTACACCCATCCCCAACTTACATATTGACAGCAGCTGCAGCACAATGTTCCCTTCTTTAGCAGTATTGGCCTCATGTTGGTGGGATTTTGCTGTTCCCACATTTTCTTATCTAGTTTTCCTAATGAAAGCACTGGCCCTGTTAGCCTGTATATTTAGCGGTGCGGGCATACCGCTAAATATACCCAGCTGTCCTAAAGTTATTTGGATAGGACAGGTCTATATATTAAACAAATTTAACGGGATAACTTATCCGGATAACTCAGCTCCTCCCAGTTTGAAAGGCCAACCAGACCTCAGTGTCCGGTCGGCCGGGGGGTAATGTGGGCCCAGGCCACGAGGGAGGCAGGCCCTGGCCGTGGCGTGGTGCCAGAGGGCACCGCGAGGAGAGGGTCGGCGCGGGGGGGGGGGGGGGGGGGAGGTCGGCGGGGGGCCGCGAGTTGGCGCCGGCGACGGGGAGGGATGACCACGCGCTTCTGGGAGTGCACGTGTGCGCTCGTGCTGGGAGCAGGTCAGAGCCTGATTGGCTAGGGGGCGGAGCAGGGGAGACGCGGGGGGGTGGTTGAGCTCTGGGAGCCTGCCTGCTCAGTCTCTCTCGGATTGTTGTTTATGGGGTTTGCTGGGGTGTATGTTGTCGCAGCTGGGGTGGGAGTTGTGGCGGATGGCCCGAGCCGCTACAGGTCGCTATTGTTATGGAAGGTTGGTTGCCTGATAAGGAGGAGACAACTGGGGGCTGTTGTCAGGGGGGGAGGCCCCTTGCTAGGAGGAGGCAGGGGCCTCGTTGGCCTGACTCCTTGCTTGCCAGCGGCGGGAGTCCACCGTGTTGGCCTCTTGCTAGAAGGTGGTGGGGGTCTGAACACGTTGTAGGGCAGGTGGGTCGAGCCGGATGGCTGGTCCTGGCTGCCTTGCTGGTGAGGCGGCGGGCGGTCGGGGGTGGGGGTCGACCAGTTAATGTTTGGAATGTTAATGTTGTAAGGCTCGGGTCTCCCTGGTTAATAAAGCTGCGGCCCTGTTTAACCCAAACTCTTGTTGTTGGTGTTGTTTTGTAAAAGAGGGCGGATGCGAGTGAGTGAGGTCCTGGATGCCCATATTGATGCCTTTGTTCCACTCATCACTTAGCTAGCTAACTGTTTAGCTAGATAAGTAGTTATCCAGCTAAGTGGTGGCTGCTGATCCCATGCACATATTCAGCCATCGCTGCTTAGCCAGATAAGTCAAAACTTATCCGGTTAAGTGGCGCTGAATATAGACCTCCCTGTTTCTTAGAATCGCTACTTAGTTTCTCTTTTAGAGGGTAATTTTCAAAGTCATTTCAATGGGTAAACTAGTGCTTTTTTAAAATTGCCCTCCCTGTGTATGGGTAAACTTACACATGTAGTCCCTCTACATGTGAAACTTTATCTGAACTGAGAAGAAGTGTTCTTTGGTGGCGGGGTTAGAGAGAGGTTTGCACTTACATGGATACTTTAGACTTTTCAAAAGTATACCCATATTTTTGTTTTAAAACTATTTGCACAAATTAGCATGTAGTTTTCCTGAGATAATTTTCAAAGTGAAAGTGTGTGCATTCTTTGACCTTGAAAAATGGGACAAAGGCTGCGGGTAAAAGTACCCATAAACTTTTCACCAATGTGGGAAATTAAAAAATAACGCCTTTTATGTTCACTGAAAGTGGATTCTTCAGTGTAGGCATTATTCTCCCTACTGAGGACATCAGACTGTTACCAGTCTCTTGAATTAAGTAAAAGCAGGAACACCAATGCTTCTGGGTAAGAATCCTCTTTCACCGAACAGTTGCATTCTTGGTGAAAAATAACAACAATTGGAAAACTTGAAGTTATGCCAAAGAAGCCAAATATCTTAGAGCCAGTTGCATTACACATTTTTCATGGCACAAAAGAAGAAAAACCCTTCAGTACATTTGGCTTATTTTAGAAATGTAGACATCAAATATATATTGTTTTTGATGCTTACTAAATCAGACAACAGATCTTTGTTGTACTTCTGAAATGACATTTTATGATATTCTAGTATTTTTATGTTCAAACTTGTTTATTGGTAAATCAGTATAATATATCAGACATAGCACAGTAACATTTTCAGTGTACATCACAAAAGAATAAGTTATCAAACAGATATTTTCCCCTTTTTCTCCATTCACAAATAGTTAAACATTTAGTTAGGGTTTGTTAACACTCAGTAGCTCGGTGCACATTTGTTTCTTATGTACACCCAGCCTCAATTATTCAGACAATGTTCTGGAATTAGTCCAGCATGCACAACTCTTAACTACTCTCACAAACATAGACTATCCTACCTAACCTCTCTTTCTCCCCTACTATGATTTTCCCTACTTTCACTCTTCTCCCACCCTGCCACCCCCACAGCAATCTTGATGTATATAAATTTGTATATAAAATCCAAACCAAGATCCTCCAACAACTTTATGGATTGTAGTTGAACAGGCTTCTATCAACTTTACTCCTTTTCAATCCTCATTTTCTTAGCGTCTGCTTGGATGAATCCAGGACCAGTGGGTTATGCACCTCTAGATGAAGATGGAGCAAACTGACGTCACAGTATATATATACCCCTGCGGTGACATCAGCCTGTCGGTATTCTCCATCTCCAGCAGATGGTGGACATGCATCTCCCTACTGGGGATTTCTTTACTTTGAAAAAGAGAAATAAAAGGAAAATTAATTTGCCCTGCTCTTCTGTGGTGATACCAAATGGTCCCTCCCCCAGTTGAGAATTCCTAAGGTGGTTTCTGTGGTCCCTGAGTGCCTTGGTCTGGTAGCTGGTTGTTCAGCTGGCGTGGACTTAGCCGTTAAACAGCTGAAAGGCAGTGGGTGCAGGAAGCCGAGCGAGGCAGTGAAGGTATATGCCCATTCCCACCACAGCCAGAGACCGTCTCTGTATTCAGCCAGCTAGGGCTGAGTTCATCTAAGTTAAAAAAAAAAATAAAAAATACTGAGACAGGCTTCCTCCTTCCTCCAGTCTCCATGCCTGGTGAGCAGTTGCGACATTCATCGTGCTCCGTGGGAGGTTAAGGGATGTGGGCAGCCTGGCAGGTTGAGCAGCCTTCTTATGCTAGGCCTCTATGTGAGGCTTTTTCACTGCATGCCGTGTGATAGGGCTGAATGCTGTTTTGTGCGGTTTTGTTAGGCTGCCCTCTTCAGGATTGTCAGTTCGGCTAGTGCATTTACCTGCACGACTAGGTTGTGCATCCAGTTTTTGGATGTTTAGTTTAAAGTTAAACGGTGCCTTAGTGGCTGCATGCTTATCTGTGCGCATAAATTGGGCTTTTGTTGTGCGCTTAAAGTTGGGGCGCCTAGCATTACGGCACCTATCCGTGGGGATGCTTAGATTTTAGGACGCCTAAGTTGTGGATTCCTAAGTTGGATGTATAAACTTTCTCACAGGACAAGCAGGATGGTAGTCCTCACATATGGGTGACATCATCAGGATGGAGCCCAATCACGGAAAACTTCTGTCAAAGTTTCCAGAACTTTGACTGGCCCCTACTGGGCATGCCCAGCATGCACTAACCCTGCAGCCAGCAGGGGTCCCTCGTCAGTCTTCTTTTTTCCGCACAGCAGTAGCCTCGCGGTTTAGGAGCTCTGAAGAGATTCCTGACAGGAATTTTCCTCACTGAGTTAATTAAACTTAAATTGCCCCACAGGGGTCCCTCCTCTAACTTTTCTCAGGCCGCAGTACTCCGGTAAGTTTTTCACCGTTTTTCGTTGATTATTGTCGAGTTTGGCCCTCGCGGCCTACTGGCCGTCGACCGTACCTCGGCTCGATTTTTCTATGGCCATAGCATCGGGGTTTCGTCAGTGCCCGGACTGTACTCGCACCATGTCTATCACAGATCCTCATAGAGTCTGTATAATGTTTTTAGGCCGTGAGCATGATGTCCTGACTTGTACCAAATGTGCCCTCATGACACCAAAAGGTCGCAAAGCCAGAATGGAGAAGATGGGACTCCTTTTCCGTGCTCACACCCCGACACCGTCCATCACATCGACATCATCGGAACCGGCACCGTCGAAGTCGCACCAGCATCGACAACTGTCCGTGACCGCCCGCCATCGACGTCATCACGGCCATCGACTCCCGTTTCTCCCCCTCAAGATCGAGGGGATCGTAAGGAGAAACATTGCCACCGGCATCGTAAGTCTCGGACCGTCGAGGGAGCAAAATCATCGACCTTGTCACCATCTGAGCCACCATCGAAGAAGCCCCGACCAGGAACAGCACCGACCACTCCTGCGACCGGGACATCGAGGCAACCCTCACCCGATTGGGGTTTGGGAGTCGCGATTCCGCCTATAAAGGTGGTCCCTCCGACTGTGCCTCAGCCTCCCTCTTCCGTCATGGAGCCGGGGCTGATTGCCCCAGGTCTCCGGGAAGAACTGGACCGGCTGGTCCAGGAGGCCATCGACAAGGCGATGCAACGACTCCAGGTTCCTCCGGCATCGACACCGGCACCGAGAGTGGAACCGGTCACCGACCCGATTCCAGCAGCGCTGGCACCGCTGCTATCCCGGATGGAAGCGCTCATGACTGCCCTTCCACCGGTGATTCCCGGGTCTCCAATGGCTCCGGTGCGCTCCCCGATGACAGCTTCATCGGGAGGAGAAACACCGTTCCGCATTCCTCCTTCGGGGGTATTGCCTCAGCCATCGGTGCCATGTCGTCCCTCGCCACCGATTCATTCATCGGGGGCGATACGCACATCGGCGCCATCGATGCCTTCGATGCCGGCACTGATACCCCCCAGGGTGTCCACGGTGCCCCCGGTGATTCCTTCGATTTTCTCGGAGCCTCAGCCGGGCCCTTCGGGTATCCAACCCCCTTCTCGTCCTACAGATCAGCCTGCTGAATCCTTATGACACCTGGGGTGATGATACTTCCACAGACACCGATGACTTACCTTCACCTCCCTCTCCTACTGAAAGTAGAAAGCGTTCTCCTCCAGAGGACCTTTCTTTCATTAATTTTGTGAAGGAAATGTCGGAATTGTTCCCTTTTCAGCTTCAGACGGAGCAAGATGATAGGCACCAGATGATGGAGCTTCTCCAGTTCCTGGATGCCCCTAAAGTAATCACTTCTATTCCCATTCATCAAGTTCTTCTTGACCTCCTAAAAAAGAACTGGGAAAACCCTGGATCCATTGCCCCAGTACACAGAAAGGCTGACACTACCTATCTAGTACAGTCAGCCCCTGGCTTTCAAAAATCTCAGATTGACAACCACTCAGTTGTGGTAGAATCAGCTCAGAAGAAAGCAAAAAGGACGAAGCCTCACTCCTCTACCCCTCCTGTCAAGGAACACAAGTTCCTAGACAATATTTGTCAACGAGTGTTCCAAGGGGCCATGCTCATCTCCAGAATTGCTTCTTACCAGCTGTACATGACCCAATACAACAGGGTCATTTTCAAACAAATACAGGACTTCTCTGAAACCCTGCCTGACCAATTCCAAGAACATCTTCAAATCCTTATCAACAAGGGGTTTGAGGCAGGAAAGCATGAGATAAGAACAGCTTACAATATCTTCGACACCTCCACTAGAGTGTCTGCAACTGCCATTTCGGCAAGACGCTGGGCCTGATTCAAGTCTTCTGACCTTCACCCAGAAGGACAAGACAGGCTGTCTGACCTGCCCTGTATAGGAGATAATCTGTTCGGTGAACAGATTCAGCAAATAGTGGCTAATTAAAGGACCATCATGAGACCCTCAAACAGCTCTCATCGATACGTTCTGACTTCTCTTCTAGACAGCCCTTAAAGAAGGACTCTAAGAAATCATTCTTCCGCCCAAGGAAGTACTATCCTTCACCAACAAGGTCCCGAGTTACGAGGCCTTATCAAAAATCTCAGCCTCGCCAGCCCCGGAAGCAAAAGCCACAAGCAGCTCCCCAGCCGGGGCCTGCTTCAGGTTTTTGACTTTCCCTTGGAGAGCAGCAGCCTGATTCCTCTGCCAAGCATACCAGTGGGAGGTCAATTGTGCCACTTTCACGGCATGTGGCAAACAATCACAACCGACCAATGGGTGCTAGCAATCATTGCTCAGGGTTACCACCTGAACTTTCTCGCTCTTCCACCGGAATCACCACCTCTACAAGTGTGGAGAGTAACCGACCACTCTGTCCTTCTGGAGCAGGAGGTTTCCCTTCTTCTCCAGTTAAGGGCAATAGAACCCATTCCTCTTTCACAAAAAGGCCTAGAGTTCTATACTTTTTGATCCCCAAAAAATCCGGGGGCTTCGTCCAATTCTGGACCTACGTGCCCTCAACAAATACCTCCAGCGGGAAAAGTTCAAGATGGTAACTTTGGGCTCGCTTCTACCTCTTCTACAAAGAGGAGACTGGCTCTGCTCTCTGGACCTCCAGGACGCATACACCCACATTGCGATAGCTCCAGCTCATCGTAAGTACCTCAGGTTTTTAGTAGGCCCAAGGCACTATCAATACTGGGTGCTTCCATTCGGCCTAGCATCGGCACCACGAGTCTTTACCAAATGTCTCATAGTTGTCGCAGCCTTTCTCAGAAAAGGTGTTCACGTCTACCCCTATCTGGACGACTGGTTAATCAGGGCCCCAACCCAGCAAGCCGCTCGATTGTCCCTGGATTTGACCCTACACACTCTAATTTCTCTAGGATTTCTCCTCAATTACGAGAAATCCTATTTAGTCCCATCTCAAACCTTGTCATTCATTGAGACAGACTTGGACACCTTACAGGCAAAGCCTTTCTCCCTCAACAATGAGTGCAAACGCTCGTGTCCCTCGCTCACCAGTTGCAGTCTCAGTATACAGCAACAGCGCGGCAATTCCTAGTCCTTCTTGGACTCATGGCGTCCTCAGTCCATCTCACACCAATGGCCCGCCTGGCCATGAGAGTTATGCATTGGACTCTGAGGTCAAAATGGATTCAAGCGACTCAGCCTCTGTCAACCATTGTCCACATCACCGACGCACTCCGTCTGTCTCTCGCCTGGTGGAAAGATCAGAAGAATCTCCTCCAGGGACTGCCTTTTCACCTACCAGATCCTCAACTCATTCTCACCACCGACGCTTCCAACCTTGGGTGGGGAGCTCATGTGAACGATCTACAGTCACAAGGATTTTGGTCTCCAGAGGAAGCCAAACACCAGATAAATTTCCTGGAGCTTTGAGCAATGTGATACGCTCTCAGAGCTTTTCAGGATTGCCTATCAAATCACGTCATCCTGATTCAGACGGTCAACCAGGTGGCCATGTAGTACATCAACAAGCAGGGAGGCACAGGCTCCTTCCTTCTGTGTCAGGAAGCTTTGCAGATTTGGGCGGAAGTGCTCTCCCACTCGATGTACCTCAGGGCCATCTATTTGCCGGGAGTGCACAATGTCTTGGCAGACAAACTGAGTCGTGTCTTCCAGCCACATGAGTGGTCTCTCAATCCCTCGGTAGCGACCTCTCTCTTCCAGCAATGGGGTCATCCCCAAATAGACCTCTTTGCATCCCCTCAGAACCACAAAGTGGACAATTACTGCTCCCTCATTCGGAGCGAGCGCTCTCAGCCCAGAGATGCATTCTCCCTCTCATGGGCAGCCGGTCTGCTTTATGCATTCCCTCCACTTCCTCTTCTCTCGAAGACTCTCGTGAAGCTCCGTCAGGACAAGGGAACCATGATCCTGATAGCACCTCACTGGCCATGCCAAGTGTGGTTTCCCATACTCCAGGATCCCTCCATCCGCAGGCACATTCCCTTGGGAACGCACCCGCTTCTGCTCACTCAGAACGATGGATGTCTACGCCATCCCAAACTTCAGGCCTTGTCCCTGACGGCATGGATGTTGAAAGGTTAATCCTTCAACTACTTAACCTTTCAGATTCGGTTTCTCGTGACCTGATTGCTTCACGGAAGCCTTCCACAAGAAAGTCTTATTCCTATAAATGGAAAAGGTATACATCATGGTGTACTTCGCAATCCCTTGATCCTTTTTCCTGTCCAATCCCAAGATTTTTGGACTATCTCTGGCATCTGTCAGGTCTAAAGACCTCTTCCATCAGAATGCATGTCAGTGCGGTAGCCGTCTTCCATAAAGGTGTCGGGGATGTCCGTATATCGGTACAACCCCTCGTAACACGTTTTCTTAAAGGCTTGCTCCATATCAAGCCACCTTTACGTCCTCCGGCCCCTTCTTGGGAACTTAATCTGGTTCTCGGGCGGCTCATGAAACCACCATTCGAACCTCTTCACTCCTGTGACCTAAAACATCTCACATGGAAAGTGAGTTTCCTTTTGGCTATCACTTCAGCTCGCAGGGTTAGTGAGTTACAGGCCCTAGTTACCTATGCGCCTTACACTAAACTCCTGCAGGACCGGGCGGTACTCCGCACTCACCCTAAGTTTTTGCCTAAGGTAGTTTCGGAGTTTCACATTAATCAATCCATCATACTACCTATCTTCTTTCCCAGGCCCCACTCCAACCCAGGGGAACAGGCGCTGCATACCCTTGTCTGTAAACGGGCTCTAGCGTTCTACCTAGACCGTACAGTTGCCCACAGGAAGAGCACTCGGTTATTTGTCTCTTTCCATCCTAACAAATTAGGGCAACCTGTGGGTAAGCAGACACTCTCCTCCTGGTTGGCAGACTACATATCCTTTTGCTATCACCAAGCAGGCATTCTTTTCCAAGACCGTGTTAAAGCACACTCTGTAAGGGCCATGGCGACTTCAGTAGCACACCTACAATTGGTGCCGCTTCCTGACATTTGCAGGGCTGCCACCTGGAATTCTCTCCACACTTTCGCAGCCCACTATTGCTTGGACAAAGCCGGAAGACAGGATTCCATCTTCGGCCAATCTGTCCTGCGTAACCTATTTCCAACATGACATACCAACACCCTTCCGTCTGCCCGGTGGGGTTCAGGATGCCCTCTACCAAATTCCACCCCAGTTGTTGTGCATGTTGCACGCCGTTGGGTATCTTTGGTGCATTTTCGGACATCCTTAGCTCGGTACTCACCCATATGTGAGGACTACCATCCTGCTTGTCCTGTGAGAAAGCAAATGCTGCTTTCCTGTAACAGGTGTTCTCACAGGACAACAGGATGTTAGTCCTCACGAAACCCGCCCGCTGCCCCGCGGTGTTGGGTTCGTAACGTTTTGTTTTATTTTTTCAACACTGCCTGTAGCTATCAAATAAGACTGAAGGGGGACCCCTGCTGGCTGCAGGGTTAGTGCCTGGGTATGCCCAGTAGGGGCCAGTCAAAGTTCTGGAAACTTTGACAGAAGTTTTCCGTGATTGGGCTCCATCCTGATGATGTCACCCATATGTGAGGACTAACATCCTGCTGTCCTGTGAGAACACCTGTTACAGGTAAGCAACACTTGCTTTTTTGGACGTATAAAAAAAAATAGCGGGACGCATGCCTTCAGTTGCCTGTTAAGCATACTTACGGCCTAATGGCGCCTATAGCTAAGAAACCTAAGCGCTTTTCCCCTCTGTGCTGCCTGTGATATTCGAGCATCTCAGTCTGGCGTGCCCTCAGACTTGTGCCAGTGCTGTTTGGAGGCTCAGGGAGAATTATCTTCTTCTGATTTTACTAAGCCTGGTTCTTCCCAGCGAAATGAAGGTCTGAGTAAAGACGTGTCAGGAGGGGCGCCTGATCTTGAAACCCTCCTAACTGGTTCATCAGGGAGAAGGTTAGCTCAGTGAGTACGCCGCAGGTGTCTTCTGATTTTTGGCATGGATCCTATTTCCTTTTCATGGGTCAAATTTTTCCAGGGATTGAAATCCTTTCTTCAGGCACAGTCCTCAGCCCTGTCCAATGCTGCCAGGGCAGAGTCACAAGTGGCGGATCTCTCTTTCACCCAGTTCTACTGTTCTGCACTGGAGTACACCTAGATCAGCAACAAGTCAGCCCGATAAGGATCCAAATGGCACAGATGATGAGGCCGATCCTGATTCGCTAGAGGATTTATTTATTTATTTATTTATTTATTTGTGATTTTTCTATACCGGCATTCACGGAGTTCGTATCATGTCGGTTTACATAAAACAAGGGGTAAGCAATACAAAACTATAACTTGAATGTATACATTACAACTTATAACAAATTATAACAAATTATAACAAGTGCTCAGAAGAAGAAGGTACAATAAAACAGGGATGATTCTGACTGGGAGTAAAAGAAGAGGAAGATAGAAGTTTAACAAGAGGTAGAACTTTGCGGTGATTGTTAATGACTATATTAGTTTAACGGAAGATGATCAGTCTTGTTGTATTTAGTGTAGGAGAATCAGTAAGGGTCCGGAAAGGCTTTCTTGAACAGCCATGTTTTAAGTCTTTTTCTGAAGGTTGGTAGACATTACCAACCTTCAGAATGGAGAACCTTCAGAATGGATGGAGAAATTACCAACCTTCAGAATGGATGGAGAAATTACTCCAGGGTTAGAACCATATAGGACTATGTTGCTGTTCTTCCATAGAGATGAACTTCCGGCCCTGATTTCCCAGACCTTGAAAATGGTGGTAGTACCTGAGGCAGATTCCATGTCTGAGCCAAAGAAAAATCCTATTTTGGTTTCCTTGCGTAAATCCTTTTGTTTTTTCCCTATGATGGAGACCATTCAAGAATTCATTGATCTTGAATGGGACACACCAGAGGCTAATTTCAGAGGGTTGGGTTTTGGAAGGCCTGTACCCTCTGGATCCAGTGATGAGAGAGCGTATACGTTTTCTGAAAGTGGATGCATTTGTCTGTGCAATCTCCAAGTGGACATCTATCCTCGTGAAAGGAGGAGCGGCCTTGAAGGATGTACATGATAGGAGGATTGAGGCTATCCTTAAGCAGCTTTTGAAGCAGTGGCAATGCCTTGCAGATCTCTTCTTTTTGTTCCCTGATTGTTTGCTCTTGTTTATTTCTCTCTCAGGATGTCGATGACTCTGGGGTGAATTCCAGGGCAGTTATACAGCCAGGAGCCGCCTTCTTGGCAGATTCAGGCTGCGATTTGATCTGCACCTCAGCCAGACGAGTGGCTTCAATAATAGTGGCCAGGCATCAGGTATGGCTGAGAAATTGGTTGGTGGATGCAACCTCCAAGGCTAACCTCACGAAGCTGCCCTTTAAAGGCTCACTTTTGTTTGGGAGTAAGTTGGGAAATTTGGCCAGTAAGTGGGGCAAATCACCGGTTCCTCGATTGCCAGAGGATAAAAAACAGACGCCATGCTCCCTTAGCATGAAAGGTCGTGCTAGGGGATCTAAGCGTTTTTGACCCTATAGAAGAGTGACCTTTCAGAGGATTTGGCTTTTCAGTAGGTCGCGGTTCTTTCGTCCCAGACAACCCAGAAGGGGTCTGGGCTTGGATAGTGGACTAGAGCAACAATGTTTTCTGTGTTTTGCAGTTCTGCGTCGCCATTATCAGTTTCGAGTGCTGCCTTTTAGTCTGGCCACCACTCCCAGGACCTTTTCCAAGTTAATGGTGGCAGTTGCAGCAGAGTTGAGAAAGGATGGGCTTCTTAGTACACCCGTATTTGGACAACTGGCTGATTCGAGCCAAGTCACTGGAAGAGTGCTGCCTGGTGACCCACAAGGTCATTTCCCTGTTGCAGGAGCTTGGCTGGGTGATGAACTTGGGCAAGAGCAGCCTTCAGCCTGCTTAGTCATTGGAATACCTCGGGGTTCAGTTCAACACAAAGCAGTGAAAGGTTTCCTGCCAGGAGTTCATATTCAGGAGTTGATGGCACAGCTGCCTTTGTTGATAAACACTGTGCGCCTGACTGTATGGTTCTACCTACAAGTGCTTGGTTTAATGGTGGCAACCCTGGAAGTGTGCCCATGGGCAAAGGCGCATATTTATTTATTTATTTAAAGTGCTCCCTGCTGCTCAGTGGAGTCTGCAATCTCAGGATTATTCAATTTGGCTCCACCTGCCAGTGAAGGTCTCCTCCCAACTGCAGGGGTGGCTACAAACGGATCATCTAAGGAAGGGAGTTTCCCTAGCATCACCGGACTGACTAGTTCTCATGGCAGACATGAGCCTCCTTGGTTGGGGATCCCACTGGCAGGAATTGAAAGCGCAAGGGCACTGGAATGCAGAAGAGTCTCTCTGGTACATCAGTCGGCTGGAAGCCAGGGTGGTCCGGTTTGCATGTTTGCAGTTCAGCGACAGGCTGCAGGGTCGATGGGTCTGGATAATGTCGGACAATGTAACAACTGTGGCTTGCATCAGTTGGTAGGGAGGAACCAAGACCCAGCAAGTATTGCAGGAAATAGATCAACTTATGGAATGGGCCAAAGTGCATCTCCAGATGATCTCAGTCTCACACATAGCAGAAAAATACAATGTAAGAGCAGACTTTCTCAGCAGGAAGAGTCTGGACCCAGGAGAATGGGCATTGTCAGACAAGGAATTTCAGCTGATTCTGGATCGCTGGGGGTCTTCCGTTTCTAGACCTGCTGGCAATGTCTCGCAATGGAAAGTTCCTCGACACTTCAGTCGCAGGAGAGATCTGAAGTCCTTGGGGATCGATGCTTTCATGCACAAGTGGCTGGAAGACAAGTTGCTGTATGCTGTTCCTCCGTGGCCCATGTTGGGCATATTGATTCTGAGGGATGAGCGTCACAGAGGAATGGTGCTCTTGGTTGCTCCAGATTGACCCAGGAGACCATGGTATGCGGATCTGAGATGACGCCTGGTGGATTCGCCCCTTCGACTTCCGGTACACAGGAATCTGTTGTGGCAGGGACCTGTTCTTCATGAAGATCGGATTTGATTTTGTCTTGCTGAAATGTGTATATTCTGCGGCAGTGATTTCCACCTTGCTAAGAGCTAGAAAGTTCTCCACTTCTTAGCCTATGTGCGGGTTTTGGTGGATATTTGAGGCCTAGTGTGAAAATCGAGGTGCTCTTCCTTATTCGGCCAAGATCCCGCTCATTTTTTAATTTTTGCAGGATGGGTTGAATAAAGGGAGGATGCAGCCTTTGCATGTGCAGTTTTGACAGGACAGTGGGCAGCCTCCTATCCTATTTATTTATTTATTTATTTATTTATTTATTTTTTAATTTTTATATACCGACATTCTTACATCCGATGTAAATCATACCGGTTTACATTAAACAGAATAGCAGGAAATAAATTTCCATAGTCTAATATAATGAACATTTCTAATTAAAATTGTTAACAAGTGAAAAGAAAAGGTAAAGAATTGGAATAAAGGTTACATAACAGAAAAATATAAAAGTTTTTTTTTTTTATTTTTTTTTTAAGAAGCACAAGGGTTGCACGAAGGGGTGCACAAAGGACTATTATTTGGGACTAATTTGGGTACATTCCACTGGTCCTGGTTTCATCTGACCAGACTCTTAAGAAATGAGAAATTACTACTTACCTGATAATTTCCTTTTCTTTAGGATGGTCAGATGAATCCAGCTTCCCACCCTTGGCTGCTGAATGATTGTGTTATGGTCCTCCCTCGTGGCTATGTGTTACAGGGGTTTCTGGTAAGTGTTTATTCAGTTCCTAGACTAGTATTAATACATTTCTTGTCTGAGCTCAGTGTTTCCTGTTACCTGAGTATTGAAATGGTTATCTGTTTTTTATCATGTTTTTTGCTAGTCTGTCCAGAGTTTGCTTTTGAAGAGAATACTGGCAGGCTGTTGTCACTGCAGGGTATATATACTGTGATGTCAGTTTTCTCCATCTCCATCTGCTGGTAGAAGTGCATAATCCATTGGTCCTGGATTCATCTGACCATCCTAAACAAAAAGGAAATTATCAGGTAAGTAGTAATTTCACATTTCTTCATGGGTAATTGAAAGACTTGACTTCTGGCTGCTGGCCAAGTGGCTGAATATAGTCATCCCAAATCTTCAAAAAGCTCTCTTTCGCTCAACTGATGCCTTGATACCATATTCTCCATCTGCAGTAGAACATGCAATGTATTCCTCCATTGTCAAAAAGACAGAGGGTCCACCTCCCTCCAAAATGTTAATATCTCCTTCTTGAATATAAAATATGCCATCATTACAAAAAGCCTCTGGCTTTTTCCTTTGAAACCCCCCCCCCCCAAATGCAAGCTCATAAAAAATTACCCCATCAACAGTAAATTTTACCCATTTTCCGTTGATAAGTAGTCTGAATTAGCCATGATCTCTGGGTTGACGCCCTTTGGTATCAATGAATGGACTTCTCTCTCATAGCTAGTAGAGCTTTTTTGCTCTACTGAGCATGTGTGGCAGTTCCTGCTCAGCCAGTACCCTGCAGTCTCCTCAGTCTTTTTTCGCTTTTTTCGTCCGCGCAGGAGCATGGATGGATTTCTCTCTCTCTCTACAAGATTTTCACCACACGGTGTTTGTCTTTCAATTTTCTTCTTTTTTCAACTGCTTTGCAGTCCCCAAGTGGCACTTTTCAGTACCATTTAAAAAACAAAACAAAAAACATTTTCTCGGAAGCTGTTTTGTTCGAGATGGCTAACAAGAAACCGGTAAGCGGCTTCAAGGCCTGCAAGTGTGGGTGATTGAATTCAATCACAGACACGCACGATAAGTGTTACCGCTGCTTGGGGCCTGATCATGTCCAGCCCTTCTGCCTAGCCTGCGGCGAAATGTCCCCATGAGCTCAAAGAAAAAGAGTGAGTTAAATAGAAGAGCTGTGTCAGATCCAAAAAGGCTACAGTTAATCTGCATACCTTTCCCTGGGCAGTACAGTGAGCATCAGCTCATCCCATTAAATAACGACCAGATGCCCTAAGTCTTTGCACAAATGGAAAAGAGAAGGGGAGTTATAAAAAAGCTGAAAGGGGTCCCATTGACCCACAACTCAACTCACCACAAAATAAAGCTGACTCACTCGAAGCCCATTGCTTCGGAGAAACAAAGGGCCTCAAGTGCCGAAGAATCTTCAGGCATTGGAACAATCGACGCATGCCTCGACTAAACAGGCACAGAATAAATGCCCATAGCTAATGGAGCATACTAAAAAGATTACACACGAAACCCCAAGCACCTCAAAGTATCCGACACAGGATGTCTTGGATTACCCAAAGTGATCTAACCAGACCCACCGAAGCAGCCTGTGCACAAAACACCTCCAAGCACACCGGAGTGTCATGTAGCCTCACCAATGCTCCCAACACACTCCTCAGTACACATAGTCCAGGGAGAAAGTCAAGAACCTTCCAGAGATTTTTATCTGGCTCACCACTCCCCGTGGAGTGAGCCAATCACAGTTCAGTCAACTTCACTCATCCTGGCTGAGGCTTTGCCAGTGCTGTATTGTACCATGTCATACCCATCACCAACTTTTTATTGTCCTCCATCGATATGCACAATGTCTAGTAATCACTTGATGTCAAGGGTTGCATTTTGAGGGCCTAGACCCAAGATGCTCCATTTAACCCACTGTCTTCAATGAAGTCTGCTGCTTTACAGCCAAACAGATGCAGGCAAAGGCTTCAAAAAATCTTTAATGCAACTATTCCTGGAGAAGCAAGTTCCCATAGGAGGCAGAATAAGTCTTCTTACCAATATAGCAAGGTACGATGGATCTTTTCCATTGTGTGATGGGGCTACCAACTCAACTTTTCCTACCTTCCACAAGTACCAATCCGGTGACTGTTCATACCATTGTTCACCATCAACGTTAACTTCAGACAGAGGTACACAGTCTGCCCTTCCACCGGGCCATAGAGGTAGTTCATCAATCGCAGAAGGGGTTCAGGATTCTACTCTTGTTACTTCCTAATCCCCAAAATGTCAGTGGTCTACCGGCCATCTTAGACCTCCAACAATGGAACATCTACCTTCGTAAGGAAAAGTTCATCATGCACTCCTGGGACAAGCTTATCCTTTCTTCAGCAGGGAGATTGGATGTGCTCACTAGACCTCTAAGATGTATATGCACACATCTCAATTCATTTATCCTGCTGGAAATACTTTGGTTCCAAGTGAGTGACAACCATTAGAGGTATAGGGTAATTCCATTCAGACTCTTCACAATACCATGAGTCTTTATGAAGTATCTAGTGGTTTTGGCAACACATGTATGCCAACAGAGAATCCAAGTATTCCCTTACCTAGACGACTGGTTGATTACTGCTCCATCCCATATAGAAGCACAACTTTCCCTCCAAAAATGCATCAAGCTTCTCCAGGACCTAGGATTTCTAGTGAACTTCCCAAAATCCCATACATCATCGATTCAATCCCTCTAATTTATTGAAGCATTGCTAGATATATACAAAACCAGGATTTGTTTTTTTCCAGAAAGAATACTGAGTCTTTACCTTTATACGTCTTCTCTACTCAGCCGATCATGGGCAACAGCTTGACAAATTCTTGTAGCCTTAAGACACATGACAGCTACAATCCATGTGGTACCCCATACGAGGTAACATATGTGCCAACTGCAATAGGGTATTCAAGCTCAATGAGATCAGTGGAGGCAGTCTCTCTCCCATACAGTAATGGTCTCACAAGCCATGAGCACAGACTTATCATGGTGGCTATGGTTGCCTTACCTGACAATGGGAACTGATTTTTCTCCAAAGTCTTATCAAAAAATATTATCAACACATGCATTTAAGATGAGCTGGGGGGCTCACATATTATTATCCCACTGGATGCAGGGGACATGAACAACATTCAAGAGAATGTTTCATATCAACAGACTCAAACTTCGAGTGATAAAGTATGATCTTCGAACTTTTGCTCATATAATCCAGCACAAGACTATTCTCATCCAGACGGACAACAGGTCGCCATGTTTTATATCAAAAAGCAAGTAGGCACAGGATCATGGATGTTATGCCAAGAGACTCTACAGTTATGGCAATAGAGTGTTATGCATGCCGTCTGCAGCAGACCCGCGGCGTGGCCCCCTCACCTTCTTACACGGACTCCTGCTCCTCGTTCCTCCTTGCTAGCGGCAGTGGGCCGCCTCTGGTGCCTCCGGCTCTGGCATGGTCCCCAGTGTTGCCAGTCAAGATGCCATTGCTCGTCGGGCCTCTCCACGTGGTCCGTGGAGAGATGCCACCACCCGTGCCGCATCCCCTCCCTAGGCACGCACGCTCGCATCGCTAATCCTTTTGAAGGGCCCGTGGCGGGAACCTAGCTGCGGCCCCAGATGATGATGTCAGACTTTCCAGTGTATTTAAGCTCAGACCTCACTCCATAGCATTGCCTTTGCAACAGGCCTCCTCGTGCTCCTCGTACTCGATGCTGATAGAAAATCCTTTCTATTCCTTGTTCCTGACCTTCGTTGTTCCTGGTTCCTGTCTTCATCGTTCCTGCCCTGTCTATGTTTTGGACTGACTCTACGGATATCGACTTTGCTTTGTTTGACTACACTACAGCCTATCTCCAGACCTTGACCTTTGCCACGCCTGACTACTCTACTGCCTATCTCCAGACCCAGACCTCTGCTATGCCCGACTACGCCAGACTTCTTCATGATCAGACTTGCCATGATTGACTACGCTATAAACGTCTCCTTATTCAGAACTCTACATTGCTTGCCACAACTTCCACTTATCACCAGCCCTGATCCAAGCCTGTTATTGACACCCCTCCTAGCCTATTCCCTGGACGTGGACTTACCAGGCTTCGGCCTGTCTTTGCTCGAGTGCCTCCAGCTACTCTCTGTTCTATTGGTGCCCGAGTTCCAGTACAGTACCCAGTCTGGGGTAAGACTACACCATCTATCGACTGCTGTCTCTGGCTGAACCAACTTCTTTTGCAAACAACCTCGAGGCCCACCTAAGTCCTGCCGGCCCCAGCACCCAAAGGCTCATCCCACGGGGAACGAGGGCTGGTATAGGTGAAGCTCCAGCGGCCTCTACTTTCAGCCCACTCCACCTGTCGACGGTGGGGACATGTAGGTTCTTACCTATGGGTTGCGTCAACCCCACCTTGGCCCAAAGGTCCACCTCCGACACAACATAGAGTTTCCTTACAGGTGACGTATGTTCTTGGAATATAGAGCACCCAAGCAGACAAACTCAGAAGGTTATTCAGTCCTCATAAGTGGTCCTTCAAGCAGACCACAGTTGACAGGATTTTCCAACAGTAGGTTTATCCATCCATAGACCTATCTGCATTGGACAGCAATCACAAAGTAGATTAATTATGCTCAATCCGATGAGTCCTCAGAGGATCATGCAAGTCTCTTTTCTACTCAGTTGGGAGTCAAGACCTCATGCACGCTTTTCCACCTTTTCCTCTAATCACCAGAACAATCTAGAAACTAATCAAAGACAAAGCTCACATGATACTAATTGCTCCAGCATGGCCCCGACAAATATGGTCCATGTATCTGGAACAGCTATCATCACATCATTCAATACGCTTAGGCAGTGTTCCCACACTGCCAATGCAGGAAGAGGGCCAGCTTTTACATTCCAACCCTATGACCCTCCACCTCACAGCATGGACGCTGAATGCACAATAATCAGTGAGTTACAACTTCCATGGGAAATAGTAGAAGTACTCCTTGCTGCCAGAAAACCACTTACTCGACGAAATGCATTCAAATAGCACTGCTATTCCTCGTGGTGTGAGAATCTAGGTTTAACTCCCGATCCTGTGACCCCCAAATCATTAGTATTATACCTACACCATCCTTCCATTCAGGGGCTAGTAACATCTTTAATAAGGGATCACCTAAGTGCCATAGCGGTCTACCATAATCATATTAATGACCATTCTATGGTTACGCATCCTCTGGTAGCTTAATTCATGAAAGGAATGATACATATTCATCCATCGATCACTCATCCAGCCACTCCATGGGACTTAAATTTGGTACTCCAGTAGTTTATGGATCTACCTTTTGAGCCTATGGAATCTGCTCCCCCTGAAATTCCTTATGTGGAAAGCCCTTTCTTAGTAGCTGTCACCCTCAGCATGTGGAGTTAGTGAACTTCAAGCATTAGTTCACTACATGTTTTACCTCCTATTTTTCCATGATAAAGTGGTGCTCCACAACAACCCAAGAAGGAATCATCTTTTTTACATGAAATAATCAACATTTTGTCCTAGACCCCATACTTATTAGGGAGATAAGCGGTCGCATACCCTAGATTGCAAGAGAGCACTAGCCTACCACAAAAGAAAGGCAGAGTTTCTCAGATTCACATCACAACTTTTTGTCTCCCATGATCCTAATTGCTTAGACTCATGGCGAACTGGCTAGTTAATTGCATCCGACACTGCTATGATGCAGCACAGCTGCAGCTGTATTGTCGAATAAAGGCTCACCAAGTACGGCAGTTAGTATACTAGGTTTAAAAATGTTTTGGAAAGGTTCCTAAAGAAGAAGTCTATAAACTTCTATTAGTCAATAAGGAATAGCTTGGGATCTATTTAATGTTTGGGTACTTGCCAAGTACTTGTGACTTGGATTGGCCACTGTTGGAAACAGGATGCTGGGCTTGATGGACCCTTGGTCTGACCCAGTATGGCATGTCTTATATTCTTGTGTTCAATGGCAGCCTAGGTAACAAATCTACAAAATGTAGCACTCCAGGGCATCTGCAAAGCGGCACATGGTCCTCCGTACATACATTCACACCACACTACTATGGCTAGATAGCGCAGTAGGATGGGCAGTATGGTCTCAAGTTCCTCCTCACTAATTTGCTCTCCACTGGGAAGTAAACCTGGGTTGCAAAAAAAAAAAGTACACATGGCCAAAGAAAGGGGGTGAACTTTTCATATCTTAACACACTTAACTTTTTTCACAACCCTCAGTTTGGGACTCTCAAGAGATCATGGTTAATTCAGACTGCATATCTACAGAAATGAGCAAGTTTGCTTACTGTAAATGGTGTTTTACGTAGATAGCAGGATGAATTAGCCATGAGCAACTCACCCACTTCCCTGGTGATCAGATTAGTCTCGCTCCTTTTAGCTTTGATATAGACTGAGGAGACTACAGTGGTCTGGCTGCACATAAATTTCCACACATGCTCAGTAGAGGAAAAAGCTGTATTAGCTAGAAGTCAGTTCATTGCTACCAGAGGGCATCAACCCAGAGATCATGGCTAATTTATCCTTCTATCTACAGAAAACACATTTTATCGTAAGCAAACTTGCTCTTGTCCAATTATCTGAATTAAAATAAACTTTATATCCTACTCCAATATTCCTGTATGGCTGAACAATGACAGAAAGAATATCCCCAAGTCCCACTTTTTTACATCTCTGACACTGATCTGTTTGTACTGTTTTAGCTTTGAATGCCTATGCTGGCAAAATATATGCTTTCTTTAGCACTTTAAACTGCATCTCCCTCAAAGATATGGCATCTACCAGTTTCAGAATTTTCCCAATGTGTCTGGACAACTGCCTATGTTAGATTTAAATCCAGGTTCCTCTTCTACCTATTCAACAAAGCCTCATGTAGATCCTGATTCCAGTTGTTTACTGCTTTATATAGCAACAACCAAGCAAAGAGTGAAATCTTGTCCCAAAGTTGAAAACACTTATGTAACCACAGAGATAGTATATAAATGTTATTAACTAAAGGACACAAAATTCATTCAGAGCATGAAATATTAGTGTCAGAAAGCTGGATGGGGTTGGTTAACATCTGAGGCACCTGGACTTATCCCAGGACAAGCAGGATGCTAGTCCTCACATATGGGTGATGTCATTCATGGAGCCCTAATGCGGGAAAACTTCTGGCAAAGTTTCTAGAAGCTTTTAACTGGCAGCCTGGGGCTACTGAGCATGCCCGGCATGCCATGATATTCCCTGCCACAGGGGTCTCAGTTCAGTCTTCTTTTTTCCACGCTGCTAATAACATCGCGGTTCACAGGAGCCCTGTGAGGTTCTCCTCACAACTAGAAAAAAATTAGAATAAAATTTGCCCTTTACGGGTCTCATTTGCTTTGTCACCGGCTGGTGACAAAGAATATATTTTTCGCTAAAGAAAATACCTATTTTTCGTCGACGGAAAAGACTTTAGGCTTCAAAAAGTGCCCGGCCTGCAACCGAACAATGTCCATAACGGACCCGCATGCCGAATGCGTTCGGTGCCTTGGTGGAGACCATGACATCGCGGCCTGTTCAAAATGCCAGGAAATGACGGTAAAAGGCAGGAAACTCCGCCAAGAAAAAATGGCACTAATTTTTCAGATTCAAGCAGGACCGTCTCCAACGACTTCCACAAAATCGTCGCCGGTAGGCCTCACAAAGAAGATACTAATCAAGAAAAGACTTCCGGAGGGTTCGGGGGATGCCTCCTCTCCAACACCCTCCGCATCATCGACAAGGTCGAGTATCTGAGTCACGTTCAAAGCATAAACACCGACGGCACCGATCCATTCCACCGCTTCCGCCGCCGGGGGAACCGATCCCTAAGAAGCAAAAGATTTCATCTGCTTCCGTGACATCGGTTCCGGAATCGATACCATCGACATCGATTACTGATTTGACTGCTTTAATCAAACAGATAGTCACCGATGCCCTGCAACATCAAATACCGGCCGACCACCGTGTCGATGCCGACCACCGTGTCGATGCCGGAAGAATCGCCGATGTCTTTAACTTCGATACTGGCTTCACAGCCGATGCCGGCGACTCCACCGACAATGCCGACACTGCACTCGATGCCGGCATATACGCCGATGCCAGCGATGACTTCATCGATTCCGCTGATGACTTCTTCGATGACTTCACAGAGTTCGATGCCCATGATGACTTCTAGGCCAATTTAATCGATGATTCCAATATCGATGTTCACCTTCCATACCTCATCGATTCCACCTACTGCACAATCGATGTCTCTTTACACAATGGCACCAACTAAAGCACCTGTGCCAAGAAAGACAACTTCAGGTCAAAAGTCATCGGGAAAATTTAAACACTCTTCATTTACAGCTCCAGACACTTCTACTTCTGAAGCACAATTACATAACATCCTCACTAAGAGGTATCAAGACCTTCTAGCCTCATTGCCCATTGCACCTGGTCAAGAAGAAGAGGATAGAGAGTATTCACCGGATCCTCAAGATCCCCTACAAGGACCTTCAGGAGTTCCTCCACCTCAAAGGCCGGAACCTCCTCAGTATCATATTCCAACATCAGATACTTGGTCAGACTCAGAATCTGAACATTCCTCAGAAGATTTCTTGTCTGAGGCTTCTCCACCTCAAGCCAAAAAGCAATCACCTCCAGAGGACCTTTCATTTTCCTCTTTTATTCAGGAAATGTCTGAGTCCATACCCTTCCAACTCCAGGCTAAAAGAGATGAGAGGCAACAAACACTTGAAATACTGCAATTTGTAGATCCTCCTAAGCACAATCTAGCAATTCCAGTGCATGAAGTGCTATTGCAGCTTCAACAGAGGATATGGGAACATCCATACACAACCCCTGCTGTAAACAGGAGAGTAGACTCTACTTATCTTGTTCAAGCAACCCCAGGATTTGAAAAACCTCAACTCCCTCACAACTCCCTGGTTGTAGAATCTGCTCAGAAAAAATCCCGCAGATCCAGGACTCATGCCTCAATCCCTCCAGGAAAGGACAGTAGATTTTTAGATTTAATGGGAAGAAAAATCTACCAAGGAGCCATGCTCAACTCTAAAATTGCTGCATATCAGCTCTACATGACGCAGCACCAGAGAAATCTCTGGAAACAAATTGAAGAGTTCCTACCATCTCTGCCTCAGCAACAACAGGAGGCAGCACAGCAGATCATCCAAAAAGGCCTAGATGCTGGAAAGCATGAGGTAAGGGCAGCCTATGATGCTTTCGAAACATCATCTAGAACAGCTGCATCCGGCATCAGTGCAAGAAGGTGGGCCTGGCTAAAGGATTCAGATTTACGCCCTGAAGTCCAGGACAAATTAGTTGACCTTCCCTGTCAAGGGGATAATTTGTTTGGCACCAAGGTGCACGATGCTGTCGCCCAGCTTAGAGAGCATTCGGAAACATTGAAACAACTTTCAACCTTACCTCATGACACTGCAACTCATACAACTCGCAGACCACCATGTAGAGAGGCTAAACATCCCTTCTACCGACCAAAGAGGTACTATCCTCCGGCCTCTAGGTCAAGACCTCCAAGGTCTCAACAAAGACCGCAGCAGAGACAACAACGGTCTGCAAGGCCTCAGCCACCTCCTCAAACAGGTTCCACCTTGGGTTTTTTAAATAAATTTCAGAGCGCAAAGCCAAATGCCCAATCCTTATCCCAAATTACCAGTTGGAGGGAGAATTTCACATTTCTACAAAGAATGGTCAAACATTACAACCGATCATTGGGTCCTGTCCATAGTTCATCAAGGCTACCGCCTAGACTTCTTATCTCTCCCTCAGGAGTTTCCACCAGAAAACTCCCATCTCAATCACATACCTCAGTTACAAACAGAATTATCTGCTCTTCTGAAGGCAAAAGCTGTGGAACACGTACCACACACTCAGAAGGGAAGAGGATTCTATTCCCGGTATTTCCTAATTCCAAAGAAAACCGGAGGCCTACGTCCCATTCTAGATCTCAGAAATCTCAACAAATTCCTAAGAAAAGAAAAATTCAGGATGGTTTCGCTAGGCACCATGCTTCCACTGATACAAAAGGGAGATTGGCTTTGCTCTCTCGATCTTCAAGATGCATACACACACATTCCTATATTCCCGCCTCATCGCAAGTATCTACGATTCACTGTAGGACATCAACATTTCCAATACAGAGTGTTACCATTCGGCCTGGCTTCAGCTCCCAGAGTATTCACCAAATGCCTGGCAGTGATAGCAGGACATTTGCACAAACAAGGTGTTCATGTCTTTCCTTATCTCGATGATTGGCTAATCAAAAGTCAATCACAACAAGGAGCAGTAAACTCTCTACATTACACAATAAAGTTACTTCACAAGCTGGGATTCCTCATCAATTATCAAAAATCCCACCTGAACCCTTCTTATCTACTCCAATTCATAGGAGCAGAATTAAACACAAATATTGCTCAGGCTTTTCTTCCAGAAGATCGTGCAATCACACTGTCCCAGTTGGCGTATTCAATGTCCCTACAACAACAGGCGACAGCTCACCAGTTTCTAATCTTACTAGGCCACATGGCCTCAACGGTTCAGGTCACTCCTATGGCCAGACTTGCCATGAGGCTAACCCAATGGACTCTTCGATCACAATGGATCCAAGCCATTCAACCACTACATTATCAAATCCAAGTAACCCACCAACTACGCTCCTCGCTACATTGGTGGACAATCAAGGACAATTTACGCAAGGGCCTACCCTTCCAAAAACCAGTCCCTCAGATAACATTAACTACAGATGCATCCACCTTGGGGTGGGGAGCTCACATAAACTCTCTTCAAACTCAAGGAACTTGGACAAAACTCGAAGCCACATATCAAATCAATTTTCTGGAACTTCGAGCTATACGTTATGCGCTACATGCGTTCAAGGACTGCCTTTCACACAAAACTGTACTGATCCAAACAGACAATACGGTAGCCATGTGGTACATCAACAAACAGGGAGGTACGGGCTCGTATCTCCTTTGTCAAGAAGCTGCACAAATTTGGGACTGGGCCTTGAGTCACTCAATGTTCCTACAGGCCACTTATCTAGCAGGAATTCAAAATGTACTAGCAGACCGACTCAGTCGCCAGTTCCAACCACACGAGTGGTCCCTGAATCCCTCGATAGCGACCAAGATATTCCAACGTTGGGGACAACCAACAACAGACCTCTTTGCGTCGCATCTGAATCACAAAGTGGACAACTTCTGTTCTCTACACAAACAGAAGAACCAGCCAGCCAAGGACGCTTTTGCTCGCCCTTGGAACTCAGGCCTACTATATGCCTATCCTCCAATACCGCTTATCACCAAGACACTGGTGAAGCTACAACAGGACAAAGGGTCCATGATACTCATAGCCCCATATTGGCCTCGACAAGTATGGTTTCCCACACTGCTAGACCTTTCAGTCAGGGATCCAATACGTCTGGGAGTAGCTCCCAATCTCATAACTCAGGATCAGGGTCGGTTGCGCCATCCCAACCTTCAATCCCTATCCCTGACAGCATGGATGTTGAAAGCTTAATCCTACAACCACTCAATCTTTCAACTAATGTTTCTCAAGTGCTTATAGCTTCCCGCAAACCTTCCACAAGGAAGAATTATTCTTTCAAATGGAAACGATTCACTTTATGGTGCAAGCAAAACAATATTGATCCTTTCACTTGCCCCACTACTGCTCTTCTAGACTATTTGTACCATCTTTCAGACTCTGGTCTTCAGACTTCCTCAATCAGTGTACATTTGAGCGCAATCTCAGCTTATCATAACAAGATAGGAGATGCACCTATATCTACACAACCTCTCGTCAGTAGGTTTATGAGAGGTCTAACTCACCTTAAACCACCAATTCGGCCTCCAGCCACACAATGGGACCTGAATCTGGTTTTAACAGCATTGATGCGTTCTCCCTTTGAACCCATACATTCCTGTGATTTTAAATTTCTCACATGGAAGACTATCATTCTTATAGCCATTACATCAGCTAGAAGGGTTAGTGAGTTACAAGCACTAGTCACGTATGAACCTTATACAAAGTTCCTACATGACAGAGTGGTACTCCGAACACACCCAAAATTCCTTCCTAAGGTAGTTACAGAGTTCCACTTAAATCAATCCATAGTTCTACCCACATTCTTTCCAAGACCTCATTCTCACCAAGGGGAAAGAGCTTTGCACACTTTGGACTGCAAACGTGCGTTATCTTTTTATCTGAATCGCACTACGTCCCTCAGAAAATCCAATCAGCTTTTTGTATCTTATGATCCAAATAAGCCAGGTAAAGCAGTGGGAAAGCATACTCTATCCAATTGGTTAGCAGATTGCATACAGTTTTGCTATGAAAAAGCAGGCCTTCCTCTCCAAGGGCGAGTAAAGGCGCATTCAGTAAGAGCAATGTCAACTTCAGTAGCACATTTTCGTTCAGTGCCAATCATTGACATCTGTAAAGCAGCAACATGGAGTTCTCTTCACACCTTTGCAGCTCATTACTGTTTGGACAAGGAAGGACGACAAGATTCCGCCTATGGACAATCTGTCTTAAGGAACTTGTTTCCAGTTTAATCCCAACTCCTTCTACAACCAACCTGCTGTGATCTTCGGCTGCATCATTTCCTCAAAAACGCATCACTGCTACCTCCATGGACAATGACTCAGCCTCTAGCTTGCTAATCACCCATATGTGAGGACTAGCATCCTGCTTGTCCTGGGATAAAGCAAAATTTCTTACCTTGTAATAGGTGTTATCCCAGGACAGCAGGATGTAGTCCTCACAGAACCCACCCGCCACCCCGCGGAGTTGGGCCTCAGACTTTTATTATTTTCCTTTGCTGACGCTAATTGCTACATACCAGACTGAACTGAGACCCCTGTGGCAGGGAATATCATGGCATGCTGGGCATGCTCAGTAGCCCCAGGCTGCCAGTTAAAAGCTTCTAGAAACTTTGCCAGAAGTTTTCCCGCATTAGGGCTCCGTGAATGACGTTATCCATATGTGAGGACTACATCCTGCTGTCCTGGGATAACACCTATTACAAGGTAAGCAATTTTGCTTTCTCTATCATCCACCTGATGCAATGGTGTAACTTCCAATCAGTCTTTTTTATTATTTTGTTTTTATTTACAATTAAAAAGCCCTGACAGCTGTTGTTTCATGACAAAACTGCTTCAGGGGTATAATTTAAAAAAACTAAAACTCATCTGTTACGCGTGCCGTCCACAGCAGACCCGCAGCACGGCCCCCCTCACCTTTCTACAGTGACTCCAACTCCTGGTTCCTCCTCGCTGGAGGTGGTGGGCCGTTAGCTCCGTCCTCAGGCCTCTCCCAGTGCCTCCGGCCCTGTTGCTGTCCCCGGCATTCCCGGTCCAGCCACCACGTCCATTGCTTCTCGGGCCTCTCTGCGTGGCCCGCGGAGAGATGCTGCTACTCGGCGCCACGCCCTTCCCTAGGCGCGCGCATGCGCATCACTGATGTTTAAGTAGGGACCGCGGTGGAAACCTAGCCGCGGCCCCAGATAATGACGTCAACAGAGCTATAGTATTTAAGCACAGGCTCCGCTCCCTAGTGCTGCCTTTGCAACAGTTGTCCTCGCTGGTCGAGTACTCGTTGCCTCCTAGAGATTCGTCTCACTCCTGCGTTCCTGCTCCTCGTTTGTTCCTGGTTCCTGTCTCCTTGTTCCTGTCCTGCTTCATACCTCGGATTGCCTATCTCCAGACCCAGACCTCTGCTTTACCTGACTACACTATTGCCTATCTCCAGATCCAGACCTCTGCTTCACCTGACTATGCTATTGCCTATCTCCAGACCCAGACCTCTGCTTCGCCTGACTACGGTATTGCCTATCTCCAGACACAGACCTCTGCTTCGCCTGACTATGCATTGCCTGTCTCCAGACTCAGACTCCTGCTTCGTTTGACTACGTTTGACTTTCTCCGTGATCAGACCTCAACCTCGCTTGCCACTGCCTCTGGATTGCCGACAGCCCTGACTCAAGCCTGTTCCTTGATGCCGCTTCAGCTTACTTCCTGGACTTGTTCTATTCAGGCTTTGGCCTGCTCTTGTTCGGACGTCCCCTGTCTGCCTTTGTTCCTTTGGTGCCTGAGTCTCTAGAGCACTACCTTGTCCAGTGTAAGACTGTACTATCTCTCACCTGTTGTCTCTGGGCTGAACCCGATCTCTACATCGATTACATACAGAGGCCCACCTAAGTCCAGCCGGCCCTGGCACCCAAAGGCTCAACCCGAGGGGAACGAAGGCTGGTATTGGTGAAGCTCCAGCTGGCCTCTGTCCTTCAGCCCACCCCACCTCAGCCCAAGGGTCCACCTCTGACGCAACATCATCTGAAAACCAAGCTCTCTCTCAGACCACTCTGTCTTAAAACAAAAGAAGACTCCTCCTCTGGTAGGAGCCTCCTCTTTGGAAAAGCTGTGAAACTGAGGCGCTAGTTAGCTGGATAAGTCAAATTTAGCCATATAAGTGAGTTCAAATGGTATACATGGTTATCTTTACTTCTAGTTTTAAAGGGATACGTGAGGGATTTTACAAGTGTAACTTAGAAGCATTTACTCCCCTCAAGTCAGCTTTTACACAGTCAGAGAATTTTCTAATATGTGAGTGGCAATGAAATAACTATTTTTCTCACAGGACAAGCAGGATGGTTGTCCTCACAAATGGGTGACATCGAGGATGGAGCCCACCACGGAAAACTTCTGTCAAAGTTTCAGAAACTTTGACTGGCCCCTACTGGGCATGCCCAGCACGGCACCAACCCTGCAGCCAGCAGGGGTCTCCCTTCAGTCTTCTTTTTTCCGCGCAGCAGTAGCCATGCGGTGAAAGAGCTCTTAACCACGTTCCTGACAGGAATTTGGAATTTCTTATTCTAAAGAAAAATTTGCCCCTCAGGGGTCTCCCTTCGACTAATTTTTCATTCCGCGGACCCTCGGTAAGTTTTGCCGTCGTTTTCGTCGACTTCTGTCGAGTTCCACTCTCGAGGCCTGTTGGCAGTCGACAGTCCCGCGGTTAAAGTTTTGGCTCATAGCCATGGCGTCGGGTTTCCGTCGATGTCCGGACTGTACCCGGACTATGTCCATCACAGACCCCCCACGGCGTCTGTGTTTTGTGCTTAGGTAGTGAGCATGATGTCCTGACTTGCACCAAATGTGCCTTAATGACGCCAAAAGGTCGCAAAGCCAGGATGGAGAAGATGGGACTCCTTTTCCATGCTCGTACCCCAACGCCATCGATTGCATCGACGTCTTCGGAACCGGCACCGTCGAGATTGCACCATCGGCAGCCCTCCGGTGACCGTCCGCCATCAACGATTGCACAGCCATCGTCTCCAGTCCCTCCCCCGGATGGTCGAGGGGACCAGAAGGACAAGCATCGTCATCGACGTCACAAGTCTCGGCCTGTCGAGCATCCATCGTTATCGACCTCCATTCCGACCGAGCCACCGACTAAGAAGCCGAGATCAGATCTGGCACCGTCCACCTCTGGTTCGCAGGCACCGAGGCAACCCTCACCCCCTCGGGGTTTGGGAGCCGCGATTCCACCTATGACGGTGGTCCCTCCGGCTCAGCCTCAGCCTCCCTCTCCCGTTGAGCCGGGTCTTGTTACCCCTGGTCTCTGGGCAGAACTGGACCGGCTGGTCTAGGAGGCCATCGAGAAAGCGATGCTCAAGCTCCAACCTCCACCGGCACCGACTCCGGCACCGAGAGGGGAACCGGCCACCGAGCCGATTGCTGCAGCCCTGGCACCGCTTCTCACCCGGATGGAAAAGCTCGTATCAGCCCTTCCACTGGCGATTCCAGTACCATCGAGACCTCTGTCACCGACAGACCTTTCATCGAGTGGAGAAACACCGTTTTTGATTCCCCCTTCGGGGGTGGTTCCATCGGTGCCTTCTTGGCCATTGCCACCGATATATTCTTCGGTTCCACCGAGATTTCCGATGCCGGCACCGATTCCACGGCGACCGGCGCCGGTGCCCTTGATGCCATCACCGGCTCCGGATCCAGCACCAATCCCATCGAGGTTATACTCCAAGCCCTCGGTGCTTTCTTCCAGTTATCCAGAGCCTTAACCAGGACCTTCAGGAATTCAGCCTCCACCTGGTCTTACCGGTCATCCTGATCCTTATGACTCTTGGGGTGATGATACTTCTTCTGACACAGATTTACCTTCACCACCTTCTCCTACGGAGAGTAGAAAGCGTTCTCCTCCTGAGGACTTGTCTTTTATAAATTTTGTGAAGCAGATGTCAGAAGTAGTCCCTTTTCAGCTCCACTCTGAACAAGATGACAGACATGAGATGATGGAATTACTCCAATTTTTGGATGCTCCCAAAATCATCACCTCCATTCCCATCCATCAGGTCTTTCAAGATCTTCTTAAAAAGAATTGGGAATCGCCTGCATCTGTTACACCAGTAAATAAAAAAGCTGATTCGACATATCTGGTACAGTCAGCTCCCGGTTTTCAAAAACCACAATTGGACCATTGCTCAGTAGTCGTTGAATCAGCGCAAAAGAAAGCTAAACGACTAAAGCCTCATTCTTCTACACCACCTACTAAGGAAAATAAATTCCTAGATGCTGTAGGCAGGAAAGTTTTTCAAGGAGCTATGCTGATATCAAGAATTGCCTCGTATCAGCTGTATATGACTCAGTATAACAGAGCCATTTTCAAACAAATGCAGGACTACTCAAATACTTTATCTGAACAATTTCAACCACAGCTTCAAGCCCTTATAGACAAAGGTCTTGAAGCTGGAAAGCATGAAATAAGAACTTCATATGATGTCTTTGATGCTTCCACAAGGCTTTCAGCAACAGCCATCTCAGCCAGACGTTGGGCTTGGCTTAAATCATCCGATCTTCGGCCGGAAGTCCAGGACAGACTCTCGGATTTACCTTGCCTAGGAGATAATTTGTTTGGAGAGCAAATTCAGCAAATAGTAGCTGAATTGAAAGAGCATCATGAGACGCTGAAACAACTTTCATCCACTCCTTCAGACTTACCCTCCAAACAGCCTTTTAAGAAAGACCCTAAAAAGCCCTTCTTTAGGCCTCGGCGATATTATCCACCATCGGCTAAGTCCCGGCCTGCACGTACCTCGCACAGGACTCAGCCACGCCAACCTCGTAAACAAAGGCCTGCCACAGCTCCACCTCCGGGCCCTGCGGCTGGTCTTTGACCGTCACATAGACAGCACTTACCAGACCCCTCTTCCAACTATCCCAGTAGGAGGTCGATTGTGCCATTTTCTGCACAACTGGCTTTGCATTACCACAGATCAGTGGGTGATAGCAATAATTACACAGGGTTACCACCTCAATTTCACAACTCTTCCTACAGACTCCCCGCCTCTACAAACATGGAGTCTTCCCAATCATTCTGCTCTTTTAGATCACGAAGTATCCCTTCTCCTACAATCAAATGCTATAGAACCCGTTCCTCCCTTACAACAAGGACTGGGATTCTATTCCAGGTACTTCATGATTCCAAAAAAGTCAGGGGGCCTACGTCCCATCCTCGACCTGCGGGCTCTCAACAAGTACCTTCTCAAGGAGAAGTTCAAGATGGTAACCCTGGGTTTGCTTCTCCCCCTGTTGCGAAGAGGGGACTGGCTATGCTCCCTAGACCTAAAAGACGCATATACCCACATTGTGATTACAAAATCTCATCGCAAATACCTGCGTTTTCTGGTAGGCCAAAACCATTACCAGTACCGAGTCCTACCTTTCGGCCTAGCATCCGCACCACGAGTCTTCACCAAATGCCTCGTGGTAGTGGCAGCATTCCTCAGGAAAGAAGGTGTCCACGTCTACCCCTACCTGGACGATTGGCTAATCAGGGCTCCAACTCAACTACTTGCTCAATCCTCCCTAGCATTGACAATTCAGACTCTCCTTTCCTTAGGATTTCTTGTAAATTACGAGAAATCTTGCTTGGTCCCATCTCAAACCTTATCCTTCATTGGGGCAGACTTGGACACCTTACAAGCAAAGGCCTTCCTTCCTCATCAACGGGTTCAAACCCTCGTGTCCCTAGCTCGCCAGCTGCAGTTTCAACACACAGCCACAGCTCGCCAGTTTCTTGTTCTACTGGGACACATGGCTTCCTCGGTTCAAGTAACTCCCATGGCCCGTCTGGCCATGAGACTTACACACTGGACTCTAAGACACCAATGGATCCAAGCTCTTCAGCCTCTATCCTCCATTGTCACAATCACAAACGCATTACGTCTGTCTCTTGCCTGGTGGACGCATCCAGTCAACCTTTTAAGGGGCTTACCCTTTCTTCCACCAGATCCCCAGGTAATCCTCACCACCGATGCTTCCAACATAAGGTGGGGAGCCCATGTCGACAATCTACAGTCTCAAGGAATCTGGTCACGACAGGAAGCCAAACACCAGATCAACTTCCTGGAGCTACGAGCAATACGCTACGCTCTCAGGACCTTTCAAGATTATTTATCACATCAGATAATATTAATCCAGACAGACAACCAGGTGGCAATGTGGTACATAAACAAGCAGGGAGGCACAGGCTCCTTCCTTCTGTGTCAGGAAGCTGCGCAGATCTGGGCAGAAGCTCTCTCCCATTCCATGTACCTCAAGGCCACCTATCTGCCGGGAGTAGACAATATATTGGCGGACCAGCTGAGCCGTGTCTTCCAACCACACGAGTGGTCACTCAATCCTGTAGTAGCGACCTTTCTATTTCACAAGTGGGGTTATCCCCGCATAGACCTCTTTGCGTCCCCCCAGAACCACAAAGTGGACAATTATTGTTCTCTCATTCGGAGCCAGCACTCTCAACCGAGGGATGCATTCTCCCTCAAGTGGACGACCGGTCTGCTCTACGCATTCCCTCCACTTCCTCTTCTGTCGAGGACTCTCGTGAAGCTACGCCAGGACAGAGGAACCATGATCCTGATAGCACCCCACTGGCCACGCCAAGTGTGGTTTCCCATACTCCAGGATCTCTCCATCCGCAGGCACATTCCTCTGGGACAGGACCCGCATCTGCTCACTCAAAACGACGGATGCCTCCTCCATCCCAACCTCCAAGCCTTGTCCCTGACGGCATGGATGTTGAAAGGTTAGTCCTTCAGCCATTCAACCTTTCAGATTCCGTTTCTCGTGTCCTGATAGCTTCACGAAAGCCCTCCACCAGAAAATCTTACTCATACAAATGGAAAAGGTATACATCATGGTGCACTTCTCAGTCCCTTGATCCCCTTTCCTGTCCAATCTCTAACTTCTTGGACTATCTCTGGCATCTCTCAGAATCAGGTCTAAAGACCTCTTCCATTAGAATGCATGTCAGTGTGGTAGCCGCCTTCCATAAAGGTATCGGGGGTGTCCCTATCTCAGTACAACCCCTGGTAACACGATTTCTTAAAGGATTGCTCCATTTGAAACCGCCTTTACGTCCTCCGGCCCCATCTTGGGACCTTAATCTGGTTCTTGGTCGCCTGATGAAACCGCCTTTCGAACCTCTCCATTCATGTGACCTAAAATATCTCACATGGAAAGTGTTATTCCTTTTGGCTATCACTTCAGCTCGCAGGGTTAGTGAATTACAGGCCCTAGTTACCTATCCGCCTTACACTAAACTCCTGCAGGACCGGGCGGTACTCCGCACTCACCCTAAATTTTTACCTAAGGTAGTTTCGGAGTTTCACATTAATCAATCCATCATACTACCTATCTTCTTTCCCAGGCCCCACTCCAATCCCGGGGAACAGGCTATGCATACCCTAGACTGTAAACGAGCTCTAGCTTTTTATCTAGACCGTACGGTTTCTCACAGAAAGAGCACTCAATTATTCGTCTCTTTCCACCCTAACAAGTTAGGACAACCTGTGGGTAAGCAGGCTCTTTCCTCCTGGTTGGCGGACTGCATTTCTTTTTGCTATCAGCAAGCTGGCATTCCTTTTCAAGACCGTGTCAAAGCACACTCTGTGAGGGCCATGGCGACTTCAGTAGCACACCTTTGATCGGTGCCGCTTCCTGACATCTGCAAGGCTGCAACCTGGAGTTCTCTCCACACCTTTGCAGCCCACTATTGTTTGGGTAAAGCTGGAAGACAGGATTCCATCTTCGGCCAATCTGTCTTGCGTAACCTTTTTCCAACTTGATGTACCAACACCCTTCCACCTTCCCGGTAGGGTGCGGATGCCCTTTACCAAATTCTACCCCTGTTGTTGTGCTTGTTGCACACCGTTGGGTATATTTGGTGCAAGTCAGGACATCCTCAGCTCGGTACTCACCCATTTGTGAGGACAACCATCCTGCTTGTCCTGTGAGAAAGCAAATGTTGCTTACCTGATGTAACAGGTGTTCTCACAGGACAGCAGGATGTTAGTCCTCACGAAACCCGCCCGCCACCCCGCGGTGTTGGGTTCGTTTTTTCTTTTATTTTTCGGCACTGCCTGTAGCTTTAAAAATCAGACTGAAGGGAGACCCCTGCTGGCTGCAGGGTTGGTGCCGTGCTGGGCATGCCCAGTAGGGGCCAGTCAAAGTTTCTGAAACTTTGACAGAAGTTTTCCGTGGTGGGCTCCATCCTCGATGTCACCCATTTGTGAGGACTAACATCCTGCTGTCCTGTGAGAACACCTGTTACATCAGGTAAGCAACATTTGCTTTACTAATTCGTTTACCAGTTTGCACAGTCCATCTGCAGCTCGTGAATATCCTTCTGACTCTTCAGCCTGAAGTCCCCCATTTCATCCAACTTTCCCATTGAGTCAATTTTGTACTTTTAAGATGTTTACGATCACTTACTCCTGATATTGAACAAGAGTAAAATATATGTAAGGTGCCACATTTACATATAAAAAGCAACTTACATAAATGTTGTCCCCTATCCAGATGCCCCTGGCCAACTTTTTTTTTTTACATGTGTAAATTTACTCTTGGAACCTGATTTATGAGTGTATATTCCAGATTTTAGAATAGCATATACTCACATATATGCTATTTTACACATGAAGTGCTATGTTTTTATGCACCACAGCTTATGAAAATTCACTCTTATGTGCACTTGATGTGGGTAAAACCTAAATATGATTGAATAGCATATATTTAGCAATTTTCAAAAGCTACTTAACATAGATAAAGTGCATTATCATAGAACTATGATGGCAAAAAAAGACTGCATGGCCCATCTGGTCTGCCACTCCATCCAATTAATTTAACATTATAATTCCCATCACTTCCTTAGAGATCCCCTGTTTTTATCCCATGCTTTCTTGAATTCAGATTCTGTTTTTGTCTCTACCACCTCCACTGGGAGGCCGTTCCATGCATCCCCTGTTCTCTATGTAAAGAAATATTTCCTAAGATTATTCCTGAGTCTACCCTCTTTCAACTTCTTTGCATGATCCCTTGTTCTAGAACCTCCTTTCCGTTGAAATATGCTCACCTCTATGCATGGAAACCTTTGAGATATTTGAATGTCTCGTCTTATCTTGTCTTTCTTCCAGGGTGTACATGCTTAGATCTTTGTCTATCCCCATATGCTTTATAATGAAGATCACTGACCATTTTAGTAGCGACCTTCTGGACCGACTCCATCCTGTTTATATCCTTTTAAAAGTGAGGTCTCCAGAAGTATACCCAGTATTCCAAATGAGGGCTCACCAGTCACTATAAAGGGGCAATATCCCCTCCCTTTTTCTGCTGACCACTCCTCTCCTTATGCAGCCAATAATCTTTTTGGCTTATACCTTGGTTTTATCCACCTGTTTGATGACCTTAAGATCATTAGATACAACCACTCCCCGATCCCACAATTCCTTTGTGTTTGGAAGAATTTCATCATCAATAGTATAGCTTTTCCTTGAGGTTTTGCATCCTAAATGCGTAAATTTGCATTTTTTTAGCATTAAATCTTAGCTGCCAGACCTTACCCCATTCCTTGAGCTTTCCTAGATCCCTCCTTATGTTTTATACACCTTCCTGGTTGTCCACCCTGTTATAGAATTTGGTATCATTGGCAAAAAAACAAACCTTTCCTGACAATCCTTCCTTATATCACTCACAAAAATGTTGAAAAAAATCGGTCCAAGGACTGATCCCTGAGGCACTCCACTATTAGCAACTCTATCCTCAGAGAAGACACCATTTACCACTATCTTTTGTCACCACCTACTCAGCCAGTTTCTAACCCAGTCAGTCACTCTAGGTTCCATACCAAGAGCTCTCAATTTATTTTCAAATCTTTTGTGTGGAGCCATGTCAAAGGCTTTGCTGAAATCAAGTATACTCTGTCTAGCACTCTCCCTTGATCTAACTCTCTGATCACCCAATCACATGTAAAGTCCAGATTTAAGCATGTAAATGCTTTTAACAATCAGAGCCATACTTCTTAATCCTAAAGAAATCAGGTGATCTTCTCCCCACTTTAGATCTCATGTACAGAGCTCTTCATGCAAACAAATTCAAGATGGTCACATTACCCATGATCCTACCTCTATTAGACAAAGGAGTCTGGCTTTGCTCTCATGAGCTCAAAGATATGCTAACCCACATAATGATATATCCAGATCACAGACAATTCCTTAAATTCATCAAAGGATCTCTTCAGCTCTCTTCGGTCCCAGGCATCTTCACAAAGTGCTTAATGATAGTTGCTGCACACTTCAGAAGATGTGGCATACATCTCTTTCCACACAATGATAAATTCCTTAACAAAAGCAATTTGTACTCTGGAATGGTAGAGGCATTGAATTTCATATTTCAACTGCTGGAGCATCTAGACAGTCAAACTATCAAAAATTCAATCCAATCTTAACACTACAGTCAATATTCATAGGAGCCCTATTCAATTCTCAGAAAGCAAACATGTTTCTTATCACAGAAAGAATAATTAATCTCATGTATTAGATGAACAACATATTTAACAGCTCAACAACCAGAGCTCATGATTTCATCAAAATGCTAGGCTATATTTATTTATTTATTTATTTTTAATTTTTATAGACCGAAGTTCTTGTAGGAACTACAAATCAATCCGGTTTACATACAACTTTTAAATGCCCAAAAAGAGTAGTGGACTTTACATAGAACAGTTGAACAATAAAACAGGTAACAATAGAACAATAACAATAATGATGGAACAAATAGAATAGATAACCAATTAAACATAGTAATATAGTAATAAATATTATATAGAAAATAAATATAAAAGAGATAGAGTAAATGGAGTGTGAGTACAGTATAAATACAAAAGATGAAAGAGCTCAAAAATTAAGGTACAGTTGAAAAAAATTATGGCTTCCATTGTTCATATTCTCCCTAATGCCAGGGTCCATATGAGACAGCCCCAGTAGAATTGGTCCTCACAGAACTGCCTTCATCAGGTACAGGTGACGAAGCTAAAAAACCTCTGTCTTTGTGGCTTCTCAGGAATGATATGATGACTGGTTTGCCTCTTCACAAACCTCTGTACCAGGTCATACTAACAGATGCATCACTCCTAGGCTGGGGGACACATTCCCAAGTTCTTTGAACACAGGGTTATTGGTCTCTCCAATAGCTGCGTTAGTACATCAAGCTATAAAGCTTGTTCTCATACTTTCTCAGCAACTAATATTCAACAAGATCATTCTAAGTCAAACAGGCAATTAAATTGTAATGTTCTATATAAGAAACAGAGGGACAGGATATTTTGTTAGGAAACAATCAAGTGGGAGCACTGAGAGGAGAATATCATCTTGCTGGTGTCTGAAGAGGATCAGTAAGTATTGCTTTGGGAAATTTTAGAACTTACAATTCTGGGGAGATGTAAACTATTGGGGTATATTCTTTAGTGTGTGTGTGTGTGTCTGTTATAAAAATCTAGCCAAAAGGTAGGAAAAAGCTTAATGTGTGTGTTTGTTATAAAAAGCTAGCTAAAAGGTAGTAAGAAGCTTAACATTTGGTGTTTGTTATAAAAAGCTTGCCATGAGATAGGAAAACACTTCCACCCACCCCTAGCACATTCTTTGATGTATAGGCAGGAGGCACTTTCAAATTAAAAAACAAAAAGCCTTTTATCTAAAACACAGGATTTCCTCTGGCTTTATCAAGAGTTTAATTATCCTATTGCAGGTCACTACCAGATTAATAGTTAATATACCAATACAATTAAAGGACCTTATTTACACATTCCTAATCCCTTAGCAACCTAAACTTAACTAAGAACTTAACAAAATTAAGATGAAGGCAGCAATCCATCAGCAAGAAGGGGCCCTTCAGTCTTCTGCATTGAATGTCACATGTATGATTTTTCACTAGCTGGTGAGAGATTGTATCTGTGCACCTGGTGCATAGAGTTCCTGGTTCTCAAAGAATGAATCCAATCTCTGCAGGCTAGAATGGCAGACCTGGAGTATCTGAGGCAGACAGGGAGGTTTATAGATGAGACCCATCAGGAACATAGCCAAGTTCCAACTCCAGTCTGGCAGCCCTGGTGCTGCCTAGGAGGAGGAAGGTCTCCAGGTCAGAGAGTATCAACCTGGTGCAGCAGGAAGTGATCCTGTAACAAGGACTGCTCTCCAGGTGATGCATTATCCTCTCGCTCTGAGGATGTGTCTTCCAGGGCTACTGTCCAGGAGGAAAGGGTAGGTCGACCAGCATAGTTGGTGGCTGGTGGGCATGAGGATCACCTGGTAACATGCCTGCTTGGTGTGAAGGTCGCAGATCTCACGCTTCACCTAGATAAGATTTTAGACAGTGTTGGGGAGGAGCTGGATGTCGTGGTACACATGGACACCAATGACACAGGAAAATGTGGGAGGAAGGTTCTGGAAGCCAAATTTAGGCTCTTAGATAGAAAGCTAAAATCCAGAACCTCAAGGGTAGCATTCAAAGTCTCAATGAGTAGATGAGATGATGGTGCAAGGACGAGGGATTCAGTTTTATAAAGAACTGGGGAACCTTTTGGGGAATGGGTAGTCTTTTGCGAAGGGACAGGCTCCACTTCAACCAGGGTAGAAAACGACTGTTGGAGCTAACCTTTAAAAAGGAGATAGAGCAGCTTTTAAACTAGAACAAAGGCGATAGCAGACAGTCACTCAGCAGCACATGGTTTAGAGCGAGGTAGCTTTGAAGGATACTAATGAAGCAGGAGAGTTAGGGCATTGCAACAGTGAGGTTCCAATAAAAGTCTATGTTCCTATATGTAAAGAGTCACTTGAGCTAAATGATTCCAAATTATCCCGGTCAACTGAAAAGCAGGCTAATACAAACAATATACACACTTTGAAAAATCACTATGCCAATGCCAGAAGTCTAAGAAGATGGGAGAGTTAGAGTGTATAGCAGTGAAATAGAGATAGACTTAATTGTCATCTCCGAGACATGGTGGAAGGAAGATAACCAATGGAATAGTCCATTCTAGAGTACAAATTATATCATAATGATAGGGAGGAGCAAGTTGATGAGGGTGGGGGAGGGGGTGGCGCTTTATGTCCGAGATGGCATATAGTCCATCAGGATAAGGATCCTGCAAAAGACTAAATGCACAATAAAATCTTTATAGGTAGAAATCCCATGTATGTTGGGGAAGAGTATAACCGTCCACCTGATCAAAATGATGAGATGGATGATGAAATGCTAAGAGAAATTAGGGAAGGTTACCAAATTGGTAGTTCAGTAATAATAGATTTCAATTACCCCAGTATTGACTGGGTAAATGTAACATCTGATCATGTTAGAGAGATAAAGTTCCTAGGTGGAATAAATGACAGCTTTATGGAGCAATTGGTTCAAGAACCTATGAGAGAAGGAGCTATTTTAGATCTAATTCTTACTGGAGTGCAGGTTATCTTAGAGAGGTAATGGTGGCGGGGCCACTTGGCAATATTGATTATAACATGATCAAATTTGATTTGAATTTATATCTGCAAGGGGACAATAAGTAAATCCAGGCTCTGGCACTATACTTTAAAAAGGGAAACTTTGATAAAATGAGAAAAATAGAAAAAAACTAAAAGGTGCAGCTACAAAGGTTAAGAGTGTACAATAGGCGTGGGCATTGATAAAAAAAAATACCATCTTAGAAGCGCAGTCCAGATGTATTCCACACATTAAGAAAGGAAAGGAAAGCCAAACAATTGCCAGTATGGTTCAAAACTGGAAGATGGATCCATCTGAAGAAAATAGGAAAAAGCATAAGCATTGGCAAGTTAAATGTAAAATATTTATAAGGCAAGGCAGGCTAAAAGAGAATTTGCAAACTTCGCTGTAGAGGCAAAAACTCATAACAAAAACTATTTTAAATATATCCAAAGCAGGAAGCCTGCAAGGAAATCGATTGGATGGTTAGATGATCGAGGATTAAAGGGACACTTAGGAAAGATAAGGTCATTGTGGAAAGTCTAGACCAGTGGTCCCCAACCCTGTCCTGGGGGTCCACCAGCCAGTCGGGTTTTCAGGATATCCACAATGAATATCCATGAGAGAAAATTTGCATGTTATGGAGGCAGTGCATGCAAATTTTCTCTCCATGCATATTCATTATGGATATCCTAAAAACCCGACTGTCTGGTGGGCCCCCAGGACAGGGTTGGGGACCTCTGGTCTAGACTATATGAATTCTTTGCTTCAGTGTTTACTGAGGAGGATGTTGGGGAGATACCCATTCCAGAGATGGTTTTCAAGGGTGACTTTTCGTATGAACTGATTCAAAGCACGTTGAATCTGGAAGATGTAGTAGGCCAGATTGATAAACTAAAGAGTAGTAAATCACCTGGACAGAATGGTATACATTCCACTGTTCTGAAAGAACTCAAAAATGAAATTTCAGACCTATTACAAGTAATTTGTGACTTATCATTAAAATCATCCATTGTGCCTGGACTGGAAGGTGGTCAATATAACCCGGATATAGCTCCAGAGGTGATCCAGGAAACAATAGACTTGTGAGACTGACTTCAATGCCAGGAAAAATTGTGAAAACTATTTTAAAGAATAAAATCACAGAACATATAGATAAGACATGATTTAATGGGACACAGCCAGCATGGATTTATACAAGGAAAGTCTTGCCTTACAAATCTGCTACATTTTTTTGAAGGGGTAAATAAGCATGTGGATAAAAGTGAACCTATAGATGTGGTGTATTTGGTTTTTCAGAAGGCGTTTGACAAATTCCCTCATGAGTGGCTTCTAAAAAAAACTAAAAAGTCATGGGATAGGAGGTGTTGTCCTTTTGTGGATTGTAAACTGCTTAAAAGACAGGAAACAGAGAATAGGATTAAATGGTCTATTTTCACAGTGGGAAAAGGTAAACAGTGGAGTACCTCAGGGATCTGTACTTGGACCAGTTCTTTTTAATATATTTATAAATGATCTGGAAAGAGGTATGACGAGTGAGGTGATCAAATTTGCAGATGACACAAAAGTATTCAGAGTAGTAAAATCACAAGCGGACTGTGATAAATTGCAGGAAGACCTTGCGAGACTGTAAGATTAGGCATCCATATGGCAGATGAAATATAATGTGAACAAGTGTGAGGTGATACATATAGTGAAAAATAACCCAAGCTGTAGCTACACGATGCTAGGTTCCATTTTAGGAGTTATTATCCAAGAAAAAGATCTGGGCATCATAGTTGATATTACATTGAAATTGTTGGCTCAGTGTGCTGTGGTGGTCAAAAAAGCAAACAGAATGTTAGGAATTATTAGGAAGGAAATGGCAAATAAAATGGAGGATGTCATAATGCCTCTGTATCGCTCCATGGTTAGACCACACCTTGAATACTGTGTGCAGTTCTGTTCGTCGCATCTTAAAAAATATTTAGCTGCACTGGAGAAAGTACAGAGAAGGCCAACCAAAATGGTTAAGGGCAAGGAATGACTCCCCTATGAGGAAAGGCTAGAGGTTAGGGATGTTCAACTTGGGGATACTTTAGAGGTCTACAGATTCATGAAAGGACTTGAACAGGTAAATGTGAAACGGTTAATTTATTCTTTCAGATAATAGAGGGGGCACTCCATGAGGTTAGCAAGTAGCACATTTAAAACAAATCGGAGAAAATTATTTTTCACTCAACGCACAATTAAGTTCTGGAATTCATTGCCAGAGGATGTGTTTATGGCAGCTAGTCTACCTGGATTTAAAAAAGGCTTGGGTAAGTTTATAGAGGAGAAGTCCATAAACTGCTGTTATTTGGGAATAGCTACTGCTTGTTGCCGGCATTATTAGCATGGGATCTGTTAATATTTGGGTACTTTCCAGGTACTTGTGACTTGGATTGGCCACTGTTGGAGACAGGATGCTGGGCTTGATGGACCCTTGGTCTGACCCAGTATGACATATCTTATATTCTTAAACAAAATCTGGAATTGGGCAATAGCTTATACATCTAACCTCTGAATCACATATCTACCAGTCATAGGGAATTTTGATAGTGGACAAACTGCTGGTTTCTTGACCCACACAAATGATCTCTGAACTGTTAGATAGCAAACATATTTCTGCTAAGGAATCCCAGACATAAGTTTATTTTCTATCCATCTTAATAGCAAAGTTCTGAAGTACGCTTCCAGAATTAATTTCCCAAGCAGTCTAGTGCTGGATGCTTTCTGAACACATTATGGGAAAATACTTTCTTATGCCTATCCTGTTTTACCACTGATAGCCAAAACTTGTTGACGCTGAGGATGGATCAGGAAACCACTCCTGATAGCTGTTTTGGACCAGGCAGGAGCTAAGTTTACCCCTTTTCCTTCAACTGCCTATAAGGTATTCAGTTCATCTGAAACCTCTTCCAACTCTGGTGTCACAAAACAAAGGTACTTTGTTTCATCTGAACATAACTTCCTTCACATTAACAACTTGGATATTGAAGGGCAATTGTATTATCATTTGACTGTTCTCACAAAGTTTCCCAGGCACTCCTTGCATCAAGGAAGTAGTCAACTAGAATCTCTTACTCATTTAAATGGAAGAGGTATACTGTTTCGTCTTAAAGTAGAAGCATATCTCCCTTCTCTTGTCCTATACTAAAATTGCTAGACTATGTGAATCTGGCTTGAAATAAAATTAAGTCAAATTTCACCATAGCTCAAGAGCTACTTACCACAATCAAGATGTTGAAAAGTTAATTTCTTCCCATCCTCCTGTTTCTCGTTTAATGAAAGCATACTTTGCCTAAAGATAGCTGTGAAACCACCTGCACTGTCCTAGGATCTCAGTGGAGTCCTGACTCACTTGTTGACACCTTCCTTTGAGACTTAGAGAAACTTGTTCTTTCAAATATTAAACTTAAAGGTAGTATTTCTTAGGGCAATTACTTTTGCCAGACTAATCAGCAATATATGTAAAGCTGCTTCTTGGAGCTCAGTGCATACATTTCTTTCTCACTACTGTTTAGAGTCTGATTGAAGCCATGATAATAAATTTTAGCATTCATTATTAAGGATTCTATTCAAAAATTGACTCCAAATTTTTGTTCCGTTCCTTTCCACCACTCATTGGTGCGGTTTGTCTTAAATAGAGGATGGAAAGAGGACTTTAAGACATTCCTAAGCTTGGGCATCCCCATAGTTAGGATTGATTTAGTTCTAGTTGTCTTAAGAAGAAAAGCTTGCCTGCCCACCTACTTTCCCTTGTTGAAATTGTTTTCTTTCTATATTAAACTATAGTATATGACCGAGGAGGCTTTATGGCACATGCACCTGTACAGAACAAACTGTACATGAGCAGAAAAAGTGTAATGGGATTTAGCTAGTTCACGTTCTATATTTAGTGCCATCAGATGATGCCACCCACATATGTTACTGATTTACCTTGCTATCCACAGAGAACAAATATAAGTAAGTAACTTTGTTTGCATGTATATACATTATAGATGAGTTTTCTGTGTACCCAATTATGTTGTGAGACTCAAGAAAAAGTTGAATTCATTAGCAAGAAGTGGAAAAAATTACAATATAGGTTGAAATATGTTAAATTTTATTACAATTCTTGAGTACATCATATATTTCCTTCACTTTATTCCCTAATAGATATGCACATTGATTGACTGTAACCAGACTAATACATTCAAGACAAACTGAATTTTTGTGTGTAAGGATCTTATCTAGATTATAATTTTCTTCAATTAATGCTGTGTTGTACCTGTATATCCACTGAGGTTGATATTGAAAAGCTTTGTCTGGCTAATTTTTGGCATTAGCCAAGATTTGAATATTTCCCCCCACTGTGTGGATACATTTTGTGTGCACAAAATGTATCCATATAAAAAGAGGTGGTGCTGGAGGCATTCCAGGTTCAGGGTTAAACTTTAGCCTATGCATGCAGATATTGAGCATGTAAGTCTGGTTGGAAATATAAAGGTATCCTAAAGTTATCTGAGTAACATTGTGTGTAACTTGTCCAGGTAATTCCCGCTGAATATCCAGATAAAGTAAAATGCATATCTTTATCCAGATAACTTACCTGCTATTTCTCTGAATATTGTCCTCCGTAAGTTCATTTTCATTTTTTAAAACTAGAATGAACTACAGTGTCAATATTTCCTAACTCCCTTATGTGAACCAGACAACATTATACATTTTGTTAACCCTTGCCTCAGTATTTGAAGATTTGGTAGCTGCTGACTCTAAATTAGGAACAAGGACTTTTACTCTTTGCAGAGAAGAATGGACAGAAGCCATTCAAGCAGTAGCAGACAGGCTACAGCGACTGGAGGAGGAAAGGATGAGCTGCAGTCCAACTTCACAGATAGACAACATATGTGAAGAAGAAATGGATGCTTCCACAACCCACCATAAAAGAAAGGTAAAAATTGAATGCAAAATAACTTTTCTGTGCTGGGGCTGTGGCACTTTCTAATGCAGTATAGGGGGGACTAGTTTGAATTTGCTGTCTGATGGAGCCAGTAGGGCTTATGCATAGTCTGAAGACGTCACACGAGTCGAAGGAGGGAGGGAAGATGAATATTGCCTCACTGATGATCCCTTCTAGTTTATTGCAGCGCTGATGATTAGCCAAAATTATTCTAGCTCTCAAGGCTGGAACAAATATGAAAGCTACCTAGGAATGTCTTCTGTGATGGAATGGGAGGGTAGGATAATATTCACAAGTATTTTTGAGACCGGGCATTTCACAACAAACTGCTGCAAATCTCAGTTTTCAGATTGTGCTATAGCTCCTATTTGCTAATAAATACACTGACTGAATGGAAATGTCAGACAAGTTAAGTATTGGATGATACATGGATACAAATATAGGTATTTAGTCCTAAACTAAAATAAGGTATAACATAAGCTTCTCTTCTTATCTTCCTGTCATGCTGCATGTGCAGTTCTGTAGGAAAATAGTTTCTCCAAGGACAAGCAGGATGGTAGTCCTCACATATGGGTGACATCGGATGGAGCCCGGCATGGAAAACTTTTGTCAAAGTTTCTAGAAACTTTGGCTGGCACACTGAGCATGCCCAGCCTGCTGCTAACCACGTGTCCAGGCGGGGGTCCCTCTTCAGTCTCTTCCTTTCTGTGAAGCTGCTGCCTCATGGTCGTGAGCAAGCACTTCTTTTCCACAGTTTTTTTCGTAAATTTAGCAGTTATCTTTTCCCATTTCACATAGGGTCTCTCATTTTTTTTGATTGTTTCCATTTTCCGCAGCCTGGTAAGTCCTTTAAGCATTCGTGGTTGATTGCCGACAGTTTCATCTCCCAGTGTCTGCAGACCATCGACTGCGCGCCACATAATTTTTGCAATGGCATCAACCGGTTTTCGCTGGTGCCCCCGGACCATGTCCATCATAGACCTCCACGAGGTCTGCATCCTCTGCCTGGGGACATCCCACGGTGTCTGCGGTTGTGACCTCTGTGCCCAGACGACCCCTAAGGGCCATTTGGCACATCTCAACAAGATGGAGAAATTATTCGGGTCCAAAAGATCCGATCCGTCATTGACTTTGGGGACCTCCACTCTGCTTGGGAAAGAGTTTCTGGTCTCGACGCCATCAGGGTCACCCCCTCAGCCATTCCCCGGTCCCATTCAGGAGCCGGAGACCAACCACGGTCTCTGTCCTGTTCCCGATCGGGTTCTTCACCGTCTCCCTCAGTTCCAGGAAAAGGCCGTAGTGACCATCGAGAACAATCGAAGAAACATTGATATCTGTCATTGTCTTCTAAGCCAGACCATGGACAGGCATTGGTGCCTCCTCTGAAGCAGTCTTGGGCAGAGGAAGAGATTCCTTCCGACACCTCTGAAACCTCCAGGCAGCCTCCACTGACACCGGTGGAGGGATTGGTGCCCCCCAGTACTCTAGGGGATGTCCCAATTCCGCCTCCTCTTCAAGCCATTTTGTTCTCAGCTGTCTTTGAGGAGGAGTTGAAGAGGCGCGTGCGGTTGGTGGTCGGCCGGACCCTGCAGGGCTTTGAGTCCCCAGTTCCACCGGGGAGGCGTCCATGTCCTCTACTGAGGAATCGGAGGATCTGCCTTCAGAGCCCTCTCCACTGGAGGAGCAGTGAAAATCTCCCCCGGAGGATCTCTCCTTCACTGAATTTGTAAAATCCATGGCAGAATCGGTGCCTTTCCAGCTTTTAACAGAGCAAGACACAAGGCACAGGATGCTTGAGATTCTGCAATTCATGGATGCCCCAAAGGAGATAGTGCTCTCCACCTTTGGGGGCACTCCATGTTGGTGCCACCGGTGAACTGTAAGACAGGCGCAGTTTACCTAGTCCAACCTACCACCGGGTTTGAATGCCGACAGCTCCTCCACCAGTCGTGGTGGTAGAATCAGCCTTGAAGAAGGCAAAGAGGATCCGCACCCATGCCTCAGCCCACCTAGGGCGGGAACATAAGGCCCTCAATGCCCTAAGTTGCCAGGTGTTTCAGGGCGCCATGTTTACTGCCCAAATTACTTATTACCAATTCTATGTGGGTCCGTACTCCAGGAATCTGTGGAAATAGGTCCTTGAATTTAGTGAACGCCTTCCACAGCAATTCCAGGAGGATTTCCAAAACATTGTGCAGCAGGTCCTTGAGTGTGATAAGCACGAAGTTCTCTCTGCTTATGACATCTTCAAGATGGCCATGAGAACCGCCACGATGGGCATCGGGACTCAGCAGATGGCATGGCTTAGTGCCTCAGACCTACGCCCTCGCAGGGCACTGACTCTCTTGTCAGGGGTCGGCTACAGCTGTTTGCAGACCGATGGACCTCAATTACATCGGACCTCTGGGTCCTGTCCATTGTGCTTCAGGGCTACAGGTTGCATTTCCAGCGAGTTCCACCCCACTCACCTCCGTGTCCCTTTTGGAGAGCAACAGGGGATTTACAAATGCTTTGAGTAGAGCTCTCCACCTTTGTACTGGCTCGAGCAGTTGAACCCGTTCCGCCCAGTCAGCACGGCAAGGGGTTCTACTTCAGGTATTTTCTAATCCCCAAGATGGGGGGCCTCCAGTCCATTCTGGACCTGAGGGCCTTAAACCATTCTTTAGTAAAGGAGAAGTTCAAAATGGTTTCGCTGGGCACTGTGATTCTTCTTCTCAAAGCGGGAGACTGGCTCTGCTCCCTTGATCTAAAAGATGCATAAACCCATATCTCCATCTTTCAGGTGGATTGACAATACCTTCGGTTCCTCATAGACAGGAATCTCCTCCAGTATCGCATTCTGCCCTTTGGTCTGGCATCCATGCCCTGTGTCTTTACAAAATGTCTAGCGCTGGTCGGTGCATATCTTCGGAGACGGGGGATTCATGTTTTCCCGTACCTCGATGATTGACTTATCAAGAGCACTTCCAGGCAGGGGCACAGAGTGCTCTGTGCACCTTCATCCAAATTTTGGAAACTCTGGGATTTCTGATCAACTGTCCAAAATTCCATCTCCAGCCATCCTTGCAACTGGACTTCATTGGGGCTCGACTTGACACTGCTCAGGTGAAAGCTTTCCTGCCTCGGGACTGGGCGGAGACCCTCATGGCTCTTGCTTGAGTGGTCTACACTTGCTCCCATGTCTCGGGACATCAGTTTCTCCATTTGCTGGACTGCATGGCAGTGACGGTGCATGTCACTCCCTTTGCTTGACTGCACATACACATGGCACAGTGGACCCTGTGTTCTCAATGGTGTCAGGCTACTCAAGACCTGCATGTGCATGTCCTAATCACCACACAGCTATGCCAATCCCTCCAGTGGTGGGCAACTCACTCAAATCTGGAAAGGGGAATTCCGTTCTGGAACCCACAACCCCAGGCTACCCTCACCACAGACTTGTCACAAGACGGGTGGGGAGCACATCTTGCGGGTCTCCATACACAGGGGCTTTGGGCTCTACAAGAATCACAGTCTCAGATCAACTTCCTAGAGCTGTGAGCAATTTGCTACATCCTCCAGGTATTCCAAGAGCAGCTCCTAAACAAGATGGTTCTTGTTCAGACTGACAACCAGGTAGCTATGTGGTATCTGAACAAACCGGGGGAATGGAGAATAGGGAATGGGGGAATGGGGTCCTTCACCCTCTGTCAGGAGGAAGTACACATTTGGTCATGGGTTATCAACAACAGCATCCTCCTCAAGGCAGCGTATCTCCCAGGAGTGGACAACACCCTGGTGGACTCCTTGAGCCGTGCCTTTCGACCTCATAAGTGGTCCCTCAGTCAAAAAGTGGCAAACCGGATCTTTCAATCATAGGGGACTCCAGACATAGACCTCTTCGTCTCCTTGGGAAACAGGAAGATGGACCACTTCTGCTCCCTAGGCCGGAGTAGCAGTGGATCGCTGGCGGATGCTTTCTCGATTCATTGGGCTGCTGTACGCTTACCCTCCCCTTCCCCTTATCTTGAAAACACTCCAGAAGCTTCAGCAGGATCAGGGCTCCATGACCCTGATTGCCCCCTTTTGGCCCTGTCAGGTCTTGTTTCCGACCCTACGGGACTTGGCCTCGCACCACCCAATCTGGTTGGGGACGGCTCCGGACCTAGTCACCCAGGACTGGGGCAGGTTCCGTCACCCCAACCTACAAGCCTTAGCCCTCATGGCTTGGATGTTGATCGGGTGGCTGTTGGCTTTTTGGAAGCAGTATTGCAGGTTTTTCTGGAGTCCAGAAAATCTTCCATCAGAAAATCTCACAATATGAAATAGAAAAGGTTTTCAACTTGGTGCGAGGGACGCGGTTTGGATCCCTTTTCTTGCTCCCCTCCCACGCTCTTAGACTACTTGTTGTTCCTCTCTGAATCTGGCCTGCAAACCACATCGGTGAGGGTTCACCTCAGCGCCATAGGAGCATACCACCGGGTACGAGTAGTACTTTGATCTCTTCTCATCTGCTTGTGGGGCAGTTTATGAGGGGCTTATTTCAACAAAAGTTCCCCACTCGCCCTCCAGCAGTTTCTTGGAATCTCAATGTCATCCTGTCGCAACTCACGAAATCTCCAATTGAACCATTGAGATCGTGCGACCTGAAGTACCTTTCCTGGAAAGTCATCTTCTTGGTTGCAGTTACATCAGCCCATAGGTCAGCGAACTGCAAGCTCTGGTGTTGTACCGACATACAAAATTTTGTTACGACAAAATGATCCTCCAGGCACACCCGAAGTTCTTTCCCAACGTGGTTTCCGAGTTCCATCTCAACCAGTTCATTGTATTGCCTTCCTTTTTCCCAAGGCCTCACACTCACCAGGATGAACGGGCTCTGCACACACTAGACTGCAAGAGCGTGCTGGCTTTTTACTTGGAGCAGACGGCACTTCACTATCTCTCCACTCAACTCTTTGTCTCCTTCGACATAAACAGGTTAGGGGTTGCTGTCTCCAAACAGACTTTATTCCATTGGCTGGCAGACTGCATTACCTTCTGCTACGCGCAGGCGGGCTTACAGCTTGACGGTCATGTCAAGGCTCACTCTGTATGAGCCATGTCAGTCTTGGTGACTCATTTGCGTAGAGTCCCTATTCACAAGATTTGCAGAGCGGCGACTTGGAGTTCCCTCCACACATTCATTTCACATTATTGCCTGGACAAGGATGGTCGGCAGGACAGCCGCTTCATTAAATCTGTCCTCTGTAATTGCTTACCTGTAATAGGTGTTCTTTAAAGACAGCAGGATGTTAGTCCTCACGAAACCTGCCCGCCACCCCGCAGAGTTAAGTTTTCCCTCTTGGTTTTTTTTTCCGCAAACTGTATGTTATAAGACTGAAGAGGGACCCCATGTGGATGCGTGGATAGCAGCATGCCCATGCTAGGCTCCGTCCGATGATGTCACCCGTGTGTGAGCAATAACATCCTGCTGTCCTTGTAGAATACCTGTTATAGGTAAGCAACTCTGCTTAATGCTAAATGGAAGAATAGACTATTGCTTAGCTGTATCTGTATGATTTTTTTTTTAATTGACTAGTATGTACCCATATGTGCTAGCTGAATGATCAACCTAGAAGACCTTTATTTAAGCAACCAGTTAAAGAATCCTCTAGGAAGAATGTCATGCTTTTCTTTTCTTTTTTTTCAACATTTAACATTGCAGATTGGAATAGAATGAAGCAACAGATAATTTCTGACCAATCAGATGTGATAGATGTTAGCTGTTTTCTCAGTCCCCCATGAGTGAAACAAAATAATATACAGCAGTTTGGGAAATAGCTGGAAAACCCCCAAGTTTTGAACATCCAACCTTGTTGAATGGCAAATTTTTCTTTTTTGCTAAGTCATTACCTGGCTAAAATGTAGCTAGATTAAAAAAAAGGGTGTTGGGGAGGGGTTTCCAGCTACATGGTGTTAATTTACTGTCTAGCACCGAATATCAACATTTGCTGGGTAAAGTTATCTGGCTAACTCTGGCTGAAAAAAACTCTGGCCTAAAGTAATTTGCCTAGCGCGGGTAAATCTGGCATAGGCAGATGATAAATAAACATTCTCCCAGGACAAGCAGGGTGGTAGTCCTCACGTATGGGTGACATCACTGGACGGAGCCCTATCACAGAAAACTTTTCTGTCAAAGTTTCTAGAAAGCTTTGACTGACACTGGCGCACTGAGCATACCCAGCATGCCATGATCCCTGTGTCCACAGGGGTCTCCCTTCAGTCTTCTTTTTTCCATGATGCAGTTTGCCTCGCGTTCAGGAGCTCTGTGAGAGATTTCTCACAACTTTTCCTCACGGAAACACTTGAAGTTTTGCTTCACAAATAATTTTTCCCTACATGGGTTTCCCTTCGCAAACATTTCATCGACGCTCTGTGAGTACTATGCCCTGTTTTTTGGTCGGTTCCTGTCACCTCACTAACTGTTCCCCCTGGTTACCAATCAAACTGTGGCCTTCTCTCTCGCTATGTTTATCACCTTCGGTCAGCCCTATGATACCTGCGAGTGTCCTTCCTGTGATCCTCCACCGGGTTCAATGGGGCTAGAGGGATAGGGACGTCCACGGTTACCATTGCTGCCAGGGCCACTATCGATGCTCTAATCTATTCCATTGGTCTCTCCATTGATTCCTTCGATGCCCTCATCCATGCCGTCCATGCCCCCGTCGATGCCTCCATCGATGCTGTCGATGCCCCCATCGATGCTGTCGATGCCCATGTCGATTCCATCGAAACCCATGTCGATGCCATGGATGCCAGCGTTGATGCCATCGATGCCCTTATCGATTTCATCGATGCCCTTATTGATTTCATCAATGCTCACATCGTTCCATCGGTGCCATTGTCAATTCTATCGATGCCATTGATGCCTTCGTCAATTCCATTGATGCTTCCATCAATTACATTGCTGCCGTTGATGTCCTTGTTGATGCGATCGATTCTGTCGATGCTGCCAACAATCTGTCAATGCCGCCATCGATTCCACTGATGCCATCGATATCCCATCCATTTCATAGATGCCACATCGATTCCTTCGATCCCTTCATCAATGCCATTGATGCTCCGCTCATGCCATCGATGCCTTCACCTGTGCCCTCGATGCCGCCTTCAATGCTGTCATCAATACCGTCGATACTTCAGAAGCACCTCAATCAATGCCCTCGACTAAACAAACAACGCTCCATACTCCGTGTTTTAAACCAGAGCACTGTTTAATCCTTGGGTGATAAACAGTGCCAGGAGCAGTGAAGGCATGGTGACAGTCCGTCACCAATTGCCATCCGAAACAGCGAGGGCATCTACCTAGGTGCTGGGGAAATACCGGGCCGAGCACCGTGGGAATCACCGGCACGGTGACCGTCCGCCACAAACGCCATCCAGGGCATCAGTGGCATCTTACTCGGTGCTGGAGATTGACCGGCCGAGCGTCGAGGGAGACATCGCTACTGCCACCCACACTGTTCCAGACATTGGTGGCAGTTCCTCAGTGCTGGAGAATGACCAGGCCGAGCTCCGAGGGATACAGCCAGCAACGACGTGGGTTCCATGTTCAGTGCCGGCACTTATACCACACTGGCATCAATGTCCATTGAGCCAGTGGCGAAGCGGGCCTGGGTACATGAGTCCTGTGCTCCTCTGCACCTGAGGCACTGAGGCGTTCCCCACCGACATTGGTGCCGGGTACTTTGCCACCACATAATAATGTGGAATTGCCAGTAACGCCTAGCCTGTCTCCTCTGTAGCTGCGCTTCCATACCAGCTTACAAAGTGGAGCCGGACGTTTACGTCCCTCAGGCTGTCCTCGGTGCTTTCCGAAAACTACTAACACCGGAGCCATCGATATTTCCACCGTTGTGGCACCGCCTCGTTGTGGCACCTACCAATGACAGCCTAAGTCATTGCCACCGACTCGTCCTTCTGAGCCTCTACCACGAAGAGCAATGGGCACTTTAATCCCGCAACAGCTCCGATCCCATCGAGACCTGGTCACTAAAGCCCGATGTTCTCAGAAGGTTCTAGTTCGTCACATCTTCCAAGAACCATATGGGTGTCACATATTGCTATATACCAGCTATGTTTGACACAACACCAAGGGAACCTCTCTGCCAGCAACAAGGGATTGCTTTGAGTCGTCCTCCCATTGCCAATAATGGGACTCTGTACTCGATAGTAGCTGGCTTCCAGCCTCTGATTTACGGCCTGAAGTCCAGGATAAACTAACTGAATTGCCATGCAAAAGGTCCAGCAGACAGTGCCTCAATTGCAAGATCACAGTGAGACCTGCAACAGCTCTCCACGTTTCTTGCACAGCAGAGGGAGAGATGCTAGAAAGACCTTTTACCGCTCACGCTCTCGCCTGTGACTAATGGATATCCAGATTATACCAGCTCCGCCAGTCCTGGATTCTTCAACCTTGCCAGCAAACAGAGCGGCCATCCCACTGAGGACCAGGGCTCAGGGCACCGTTCCCCGGGCACTATCCCCTTTTTTCAACGGAAGTTTCTTCAGGAAGGAAAGTTCAGAATCGGGTCTCTCGGCACCATTCTTCCCTCTATCCTCTGGTCTTTCTATACGCTTCATAGTGAGTCAATATTTTCAATACCAAGTTCTACCGTTCGATCTAAATTTGACGACTTGTATATTCACCAAATGCCTAACAGTGACTGCCGTGTATCTACAAAGAACAACAGTATTCACGCTTTCCTTACCTGGACAGCTGCCTAATATGGAGTCAATCCAAGCAAGGGGCTCTACGTTCTCTAAGACTCACTATAAATCTACTACATTTACCTGGGATTTCTGTTTAACTACCATAAATCCCATATGGAGCAGTTCTGGGCACTACAGTCGTAACAAACTTCCTGTCCAATATCCGCGCAGACATCCTGTCAAATTCTCCACATCTCTGCGTGCATGCAACATAGCCTCAGCCCCTCAATTCTTTTATTGCTGGGCCACGGGATTTTCACATCACTCATATGTCCAGACTAGCCATGAGTAAGATTCAGTGGATTTTCAAATTTCAATGGCTCTAAGCTGTTCAACCACTTTCGTCCCTGATCCATATTACCGATCCAGTACCAAATCCTCAGATGATCCTGGCCACGGTCGCATTCACCTAGGGTTGAAGAATTAGACTCCACATCTTCCCAACTCAAAATGTGTCTATTCCGCTCCATGAAGAGTTTCACATTAACTTCTTGGAGCTTCGAGCCATGCGTTTTGCCTTTATGCCTTAAAATGCTGCCTCTGACACAAACCTTTGTGCATACAGATAGACAGCATAGTAGTAATGTAGTATTCCAACACACAAGCACGCACAGCCTCTTATGTGCTCTGCCAGGAGGCTGCGCAGCTCTAGCCCTAGGCCCTTGTACACTCCATGCCTCTCTGGGCCATTTATCTGATAGGTCTATCTCCATAGATGTCTCCATCCTCGCGAATGGTCTCTGAATCCATGTGTAGCGAGCAAAATCTTCTAGCGCTAAGGTCAACCAACCTTTGACCTCTGCGTCCGAATCAAACCACAGAGTGGACAGATTCTACTCTCTACACATGCTTCGAAATGCATTATCATGGACGCCTTGCTTGCTCTGCAACAAAGGCCTCTGCTATGAGTCTCTTCCGATACCGCTCATAGCCAAAACTCTCATGCTGCTACATCAGGACAGGTTTCCAGTGATTCTCATCCCGCATCCTGGCTTTGATAAGTATGCTTCCCCACACTTCTCAACCTATCACTCCAGTAACCAATTTGCCTGCCCACAGGTCAGTCTCATAACACAGACTCACTGCTGTTCTCAGGTACTGGTACTTTCACAATAGCTTTCCACACATAAATCTTACCATTCGAAATGGGCAAGGTTTACCACATGGTGTGCACAAAAAGGAATTAGCCCCTTTTTTCTGCACCACTCCATCTCTCTTAGGCTATTTAGTATACCCCTCGGATTCTGGTCCCCAGATATCCTCTGCACGGGTACACCTCAGTTCCATTTCACCGTACCACCTGAAAGTAGGGGATGCCCGATTAATGGCTCAATTTCTTATGAGTCTGTTTATCATGAATTCTCTACAAATTAAGCCTCCTCTACGATCACTGGTTACAGAATGGGGCCTACATGTAGTGCTTACAAGACTCATACGTTCCCCATTCAAGCCTTTGCATTCCTATAACTTTAAAATTCTAACTTGGGAAATTCTTTCCCTCATAGCCATCACTTCTGCTCAACGGCTCAGTGAGTTACAAGACCTCGTTGCATACTCACCCGACACTAGGTTCCTCCGTGACCGACTGGTCCTCCATACTCACCCTAATATTCTTCTTAAGGTAGACGCAGCCTCTCAACTTACTCAGAATATACTCTGCTCATTTTCCCAAGGCCTGCCTCTCACCAGGACGAGAGGGCTTTCCGCACCTTGGACTGTAAGCATGCACTTGCATTCTACCTAGACCACACTGCACTCCATACAAAATACACCCAGCTCTTTCCCTCTTAGACAAAGACAAGCTGTGTGTTCTAGTGGGCAAACAAACTCGCTCCAACTGACTAGCAGACTGTATCAAATTCTGCTATGAAAAAGCAGGCCTTCCTCTCCAGGGGTGAGTGAAGGCACATTCTGTAACGGACATGACAACATCGGTATCACACTATCGTTCAGTACCAATTGCCCACATTTCCTGGGCTGCGCCATGTAGCTCTCTTCACACATTCGCAGCCCTTATTGCTTACATATGGAAGTCTATCAAGATTCTGCCTTTGGCCAACCTGTCTTGACATGCTTTCTTCCACTATAATCCCCAACTCCTTCTACAACCACCTGCTGTGATGTCAGGCTGCCTCATCATTGCCAATAGCACCCCAATTATTGTGCCTGTGCACGAGTTGTCTGCTATTGGCCTGTTGTAATACGAGTCAGCCTGTAGCTTGCTAATCACCCATATGTGAGGACTACCATCCTGTTTGTCCTGGGAGAAAGCAGAGTTGCTTACCTGTAAAAGTGTTCTCCCAGGACAGCGGGATGTAGTCCTCATGAAACCCACCTGCCACCCTGCAGAGTTGGGTCCACTTAGGTTTCTTATTTTATTTTTTTGCTCGCACTTTTTGCTACAAACGAGACAGAAGGGAGACCCCTGTGGACACAGGGATCATAGCATGCTGGATATGCTAAGTGCACTCAGTGTGCCAGTGTCAGTCAAAGCTTTCTGGAAACTTTGACAGAAAAGTTTTCCGTGATAGGGCTCCGTTCAGTGATGTCACCCATATGTGAGGACTAACATCCTGCTGTCTTGTGAGAACACCTGTTACAGGTAAGCAACTCTGCTAATTCCTTCTCCTATTGGTCTGAACAGTAAATACTAGTACAGATGTTAGTTATACCTGTATTTAATAGGGATGTGCACTGATTTTTCTTTTTTTTTTGTGACATTTTCGTTTCAGGTTTTTTTGTGCTTAATTTTGTTTTTTTAAATGGTTCGGGGGGTGTTTTTATCCCTAATTTCAGACTTAGTGTGCACTAAATCCCGTTAGTGTGAACTAACTCAAGATATTATTTATACGAAATTTTGTCTTTTTTTTTTGTTTCGGGGCGCTCCCGAAACAAGACAGAATAGACAATTTTGTTGCCATTGTTATGGGAGTCTCAGTTTAGTGGGCCCTTGGGCCGACCTGCAGGAGACTGGGAAAAGATGGTCAATGTCTCTAGTAACTGGCAGGCCAGGAGGCAGATGTTCAGGCTGGATGAGAGGTGCTATTCACCCTGGAAGCTGGTACTCCCCCGGGAGGAGCCCATAGGAGCCCAACCGCTGGGACTTAGGAGACTTCACCCTTGGAAGCCGGAGCCCCCCCAGGAGGAGCCCGTAGGGGCCCAGTCGCTGGGATTTAGGCTGTAGTGGATCAGGACAGGGAACTGGAACCAGACTAAGACAGTAGGTCAGTACTGTAATAGGGTTTGGGTTCTGGAACCAGGCAGGAACTGTAGTAGGACTCAGGTACTGGAACCAGGCAGGAACTCTAGCAAGACTCGGGTACTGGAACCAGGCAGGAACTGTAGCAGGTAAACAGGACCAAGCAGGTACTGTAGCAGGCAGGCAGGAACCAAACAGGTACTGTAGCAGGTAAACAGGTACCAGGCAGGTACTGTAGCAGGCAAGCAGGAACCAAGCAGGTACTGTAGCAGGAACGGAGCGAATAGCAAGGCAGGTCGCTCCAGGGCACAGCGCAACAGGGATCCTGTAGGTAAGCCCGTTGCAAGGCAAAGACTGGGTGGCCGCGCCGGCTTATCAAGGCCGCGGTGTCTGACGTCTGGAATTGGGCGGAGTCACCACTGGCGGGAAATGGCCTAGAAAAGTGCCCAAGTGGCACGCACGCATGCGCGCGCCTAGAGACAGGACATCCATAGAAGGCTTCCCAGCGGCGCGGCCCTCGCAGGGACGCCACCGAATAGGCCAGGAACTAGGCCAACGAAAGCGGGACCAGGTCCAGGAACATGGAGGTAAGGGTCTGGTCGCGGCGCTCGTGGCCAGAACTGCAACAGCACCTCCCCTCTTACGCCCCCTCTTAGCCGGTCCAGGTTTACTCTGGTGGTCCAGATGGAACTGCCGTAATAAGTCTTTGTCAAGGATGTTACGGGCCGGTTCCCAAGAATTATCTTCGGGTCCGCAACCCTCCCAAGCAAGCAGGTACTCCCATCGGCGTTGGTGAAACCGGACATCCAAGACCTCATGTACTTGATACGTGACCTTGTCCGGTACTGAAGGGTCAGATGGTTCAGAAGCCCGGGAGTGATATCTGGATAAAACAAGAGGCTTCAGCAATGACATATGGAACATGTCATGTATGCGCATGGAGGAGGGTAGGCGTGGTCGGTACGAGACTGCTCCCACTCATTCTGCGACTCGGAAAGGCCCACAGAATCTTGGAGCTAGTCTTCGAGACGGAATACGTAGCTGTAGATTTTTGGTATAAGCCAGACACGGTCTCCTGGGAGGTAGATAGGTGCTGGCTGACGATGGTTATCCACCCATTTCTTGGCGGACTGGGCGGCTTTACGGATCTTTCCCTGGATAGACGTCCACAAGGAAAGTAGCTGGCAGGCTGAAAGTTGCACTGGTGGGAGTGCATTAGGCGCAGGTGAAAGCAAGGACGATCGAAGTTGCTTCCCATAGACAACCAGGAAAGGCGAACCTCCAGTAACAGCATGCGTGTGATTATTATACGAGAACTCCGCCCACGGGAGTAGCTTGGCCCAATTATATTGGCGTTCGTTCATGAAGGAACGAAGAAATGTCTTCAAGGTTCGGTTAGTTCGTTCCGTTTGCCCATTACTTTGAGAATGAAACGCAGACTAAAGACTAAGTTGCACATTGAAGCGTTTGCAAAGTGCCTTCCAATAACGAGCAGTGAACTGCAGTCCTCGATCGGAGACAATATCCTGCGGGAGACCGTGAAGTCTGAAGATATGCTGGTCGAAAAGGTTAGCTAGGTCAGGTGCAGAAGGCAACTTTGGCAGGGGAACAAAGTGCGCCATCTTGGAGAATCTGTCCACGGTTACCCAAATGACCGAATTACCTCCTGAGACGGGGAGGTCCACGACAAAGTCGGTGGAGATGTGTGTCCAAGGCTCCACCGGGATGGGCAATGGTTGCAACAGGCCCCTGGGTTTCCCAATGAGCGGCTTCTGCATGGCGCAGGTCGGGCACGAGCTCACAAAAGCTTGGACGTCCTGTCTCACCGTCAGCCACCGGTAGAATCTGTTCAACAAGTCTAAGGTCCTTTTACAGCCAGCATGGCCCCCCGTGAGGGAGTCATGGGCCCAAGTGAGAACTGCTCTCCGGGAGCAATGTGGAACGATGGTCTTCCCTTGGGAGGACACCAAGGTTGTTGCTAGACTGACTTTCGCAGGATCCAAAATAAACTGAGGCGTGTCAGGGGTCTCTTCGACCTCAGAAGAGCGTGAGAGCGCATCGGCTCGAACATTCTTAGAGCCGGGTCGATAGCGTAAGATAAAGTCAAATTGGTCAAAAAACAGCGACCATCGGGCTTGCCTTGGGTTCAGGCGTTGGGCTTGCTTCAAGAATGCTAGGTTTTTGTGATGGGTGTAAATCGTAACCGGATGTTTGGCTCCTTCCAACCACTGTCTCCATTCCTCCAGAGCAAGTTTCACGGCTAGCAACTCTTTATCTCCAACACAGTAGTTGCTCTCTGCCAGGGAGAATTTCTTCGAGAAATATGAACAGGGTGGCAATTGTCCCGAATCTGAGTACTGGCTCAGCACGGCCCCCACGGCCACATTGGAGGCATCAACTTCCACCTCAAAGGGCCGGCTGGGATCCGGATGACGAAGGCAGGCATCTAACAAGAAGGCTTCCTTAAGGGCCTCAAAAGCTTGGGAGGCGGGAACAGGCCAATCCACCGCGTTGGCCCCCTTTCGGGTGAGAGCATTCAACGGGGCCACGATGCGGGAGTAGTTAGGAATAAAGTGACGGTAGGAATTGGAAAAGCTGAGGAAGCGTTGCAACGCTTTAAGGCCCTTAGGCTGGGGCCAATTCTTAATTGCCGCCACTTTCTCAGAATCCATTTGAAAGCCTATTGCCGAGACTATGTAGCCCAGGAACGGCAGGGACGTCTTCTCAAAGCTGCATTTTTCCAATTTCGCTTACAGACCATGCTCCCTAAGTATTTGGAGCACTTGACGGACATGCTGAAAGTGTGAAGGCAGGTCCTGGGAGTAGATTAACACATCGTCGAGGTAAACGATCACGCAGGTGTTCAGAAGGTCCCATGACACCTCATTCGTAAGATGCTGAGACATCGCCGGGGCATTACATAAGTCCAATTTTGTGAAAACCTTTGCCCCCTGGAGCCTATTGAGGAGCTCCGGGATTGACGGGCGAGTGAACCTTTTGGCCAAATTCTCTGAACTGTACTCGGGCTTGGCCCGGGTTTCTGTTAATGATAAGGGAAACACCCCTCCTCGGGAAGGTAACAGGTCCATCGCACAGTCATACGGTTGATGCTGCAGAAGGATCTCCGCCTTGGTCTTGGAAAATACGTCCATAAAGTGCTCATAATGTGCAGGAGGGCCCAAGGCAGAGTGCATCAAAGGAAGTGTGGGAGTCTGAAGTACTTTCATACAATTAGCTAAACAGAAAGGACTCCAGTTGACAATCTGTAACGTATCCCACTGAATCGTGGGCGAGTGCTTCTGTAACCACGACAACCCTAGCATCACAGGGTGGACAGTAATGGGTGCCGTGGACATCAGGACAGGTCCTGGAAGGAGGGTCCCCTGGATAGAGGTAATTCATAATGGGACCTCCTGTCTTTGTGTAGGAATACGCAACTGGGAGACTAGGTCCCTCAGGATGAAATTACCTCCGGCTCCTGAATCCAGGAACGCCATCGTCTCAAACGAACCTCCAGGATATTCCAGGGCAACAGGGACGGTACATTGAGGAGCTGTAGCACAGCCTAGGAGGAGCTCCTCCCGACCTCCTAGGCTCTGGCGTTTTCCGCACGCTCCTGGCAGCGTGCCAAGAAGTGGCCCTTCTGACCACAATATAAATACAACTTCAATGAACGACGACGTTGCCTTTCTTCAGTAGAAAGCGGGGCCCGTCCCAGCTGCATAGGTTCACAGGTGAGAGCATCTGGACGAGAAATCTGGAGAGCAGATACAGGTCTCGCTGGCCCACGGGCAGGACTATGGTGAGAGGAGCGCTGCTCCTTGGCCTGTTGTTGTAGGCGGCGATCAATGCGAGCAGCCATCTCTATCAAGGCATTGAGGTCCTCCGGCAGATCTCGAGCAGCAATCTCATCCTTTATGCATCCGGAAAGACCCTCCAAGAAGATGGCCTTAAGACTGCCATCCTGCCAACCTACTTCTTGGGCTAAAGTCTGCAACTCCATAGCATAATCTGCCAAGGAGTGAGCCCCCTGTCGGAGTTGAAGCAGATCAGACGTAGCCGTGGCTACTCGGGCGGGCTCATCAAAGGTCTGACGAAAGTTCGAGATGAACTGTTGTAAGTTCGTTAGCGAAGGATCATTGTTTTCCCAAAGGGGAGAAGCCCATATTAAGGCTTTCCCATCAAGCAGGGACAGGATGTACGCCACTTTCACCGCATCCGAGGGGAACTGCCGAGGCAACAGGGAGAACCGTACAAAACATTGGTTTAAAAAGCCGCGGCAGGTCCTTAAATCTCCAGTGTAGTGGGAGGGTGCCGGCAGCTGAGTCACTGAAGAGTCTTGACCCTTGGGAGCTGGTTCTGGGCCGACCTGCAGGAGACTGGGAAAAGATGGTCAATGTCTCTAGTAACTGGCAGGCCGGGAGGCAGATGTTCAGGCTGGACGAGAGGTGCTCTTCACCCTGGAAGCTGGTACTCCCCCAGGAGGAGCCCGTAGGAGCCCAACTGCTGGAACTTAGGTGGCTTCACCCTTGGAAGCCGAAGACCCCCCAGGAGGAGCCCGTAGGGGCCCAGTCACTGGAACTTAGGCAGTAGTGGATCAGGACAGGGAACTGGAACCAGACTAAGACAGTAGTTCAGTACTGTAACAGGGTTCGGGTTCTGGAACCAGGCAGGAACTGTAGCAGAACTTGGGTACTGGAACCAGGCAGGAACTGTAGCAGGTAAACAGGAACCAGGCAGGTACTGTAGCAGGCAAGCAGGAACCAAGCAGGTATTGTAGCAGGAATGGAGCGAATAATAAGGCAGGTCGCTCCGGGGCACAGCGCAACAGGGATCCGGTAGGTAAGCCCGTTGCAAGGCAAATACTGGATGGCCGCGGCCGGCTTATCAAGGGCGCGGTGTCTGACGTCAGGAATTGGGCGGAGTCACCACTGGCGGGAAATGGCCTAGAAAGCGCCCAAGTGGCGCACGCATGCGCCTAGAAACAGGGCGTCCATAGAAGGCTTCCCGGCGGCGCAGCCCTCGCAGGGATGCCGCCGAACAGGCCAGGAACTAGGCCAATGAAAGCGGGAACAGGTCCAGGAACACGGAGGTAAGGGTCTGGTCGCGGCGCTCACGGCCAGAACCGCAACTGCCATTGTCTATGTTGTCTAAAACGAATGCATACCCCTAGTATTTAATATTCATTATTTACTTTACCATTGATTGGTCCCTTCACTGACAGCTGCTGTTCTGAATGGGTTATGTACTATTCAGGAAGTGGGAGAAGGAAAGAACCTTTCTTCCTGCTGCTTGCTTGGAAAGAGAATTTTGGGTGTTATCAGGTAGGGATGGGAGGAGATGGGGGGGGGTGTGTGGATTTGGGGGTTGAGATGAAGACCCAATAGCTATAATATAATCATCATTGGGATCGGGTAGGGGGAGTCAGCTGGACACTTCTGGGCACTTTTGGTTTGTTTTGGGGTTTATTTTAAACTGGTGACTGGTAAAGTTACCTGGATAACTTTAGCAGAGAATATTCAATGGTAAACTTGACCTGCTGAATATTTAGTTAAAGCTATCCAGGTAACCTTTACCATTGGCTGGCTTACTGAATATTGACCCTTAATTTATTTCCAATTTTAGACAAAATACCACTCACATATTGACCAGAATAAAGCAGAAAAATTTAGGGAAAATATTCTGTTTCTACTAATGCTACTATTACTACTATTTGTCATTTATATAGCGCTGCTAGACATGCCGCGCATTATAGATATACACAAGAAACAGTTCCTTCTCCATGGAGCTTACAGTCTAGTCAAGACAAACATACATGATAAATAAGAGTCAATGAGAAAAACGTTTAGGGATAGATTTTCAAAGTCTCGCACGTGCGTCCATGTATGTGCACATGGATGCAGTGATTTTATAACATGCACACGTTGCCACGCGCATGTTATAAAATATGATTCCCACGCATGCATGTGCGGGTGGGTGGCATCTTATTTATTTATATTTATTTATTTATAACTTTTTTTATACCGAAGTTCAGGTAACAGAATTACTTATCACTCCGGTGTACATTACAACAGGTAGTAAACAATGACAACATATGTCTTACAATGAACAAGGGAGTGAACAACTTGGATAACATAACATCACATAACTAGGAACAGTAACAGTACGCACTATTAGAGCGAAACAAGCCCATGGGGAGGGAGATTTGCTAATAGGGGGGGGGGGAGGGGGGAGGAAGGTTGTACGGGGAGGGGGGGAGGAGGGAGTAATTTATTATTGATGAGTAAAAACATGAACATCTTGCGTGCGCAAGGGGGAGATTTTAAAAAACAATGCGCAGCAATGCGAGTAGGCCTTTCCCAGTTCCCTCCCAGACCGATCCAATTAAGGACCAGACTGGGAGGGAACTTTCCTATCCCCCTAACTACCCTTCCTACCTTTTCCCCTCTCCTCTCCTCCCCGACCCCTAATCCCTACTTATCTAGCCTATTTTTTTTGTTTTTCAACTTACTTCATCTTTGGAGGAGAAATAAGTTCTGTGCGTCAGCTGTCGGCACGTGCTTCCCTAGGACAGTGTCTAATGGCGGGAAGGAAGCCCTGAGCGGCGGAGCTTGTTCAGCGTAGAGAGCATTGATGCAAACATGCAGGGCAGGAAAGCCCGAGCCAGATCTCTGCTGCAGATGTAGGGACAAGGCTGTCCCGTGTTGGTTACCTGGTAGTTTTCAGGCTAATTTTCCTTTGCTTCCAGAGACAAGAAGGGTTGTTCTTGTATTGCTGACATACAATCACTGTTTATTGAAAGAAACAACATCACTGACTGGAATAGTGGAGCCCCTGAGGCAGCGGCTGTAGAGCTGCGAAACTCGGCCTGAGTCGGGCAATTTTATGGATACGTCTCTGCATCAATAAAGTATTGGAAAAGATTTGGCCACTGTTGGAGACAGGATGCTGGACTTGATAGACCCTTGGTCTGACCCAGTATGGCATGTTCTTATGTTCTTAAGGAGGCGTCAGGGGACACATTATTGTCCCTAGCACCTACTTATTATGCCGGGCCTCATTTAAATGCAAAATCGCATGCCCAGGTGAGGTGCCTGGGCGTGCATTGGGAGAGTAGGCGCTCAACTCGGAGCGCCAGCTCTTTTGCACCTTTTATTGAATCATCCTGATTGACTATTGCATTCTGCTCCTGTTTGGTTTCCAGAAAGTTCTTTATGGGCTTTGCAGATATTATAGACATTGGCAGCTTGTATTTTATCCAGGTGAGGTAGATATGACCACATTTCTCCTGTTTTGGCTTTCCTCCTTTGGCTGCTGGTCATTTGAAGAATAAAATTTAAGATAATGAGGGGATACCTTGGTTGGGGGTGCTCTTGTGGGTATATATACTATTCAATTCACTTTGATCTGCAAATAAGGGTCTCCCTGAAATTCCAAGTGTACATGTAGCTCATTTTGGCATAGTAAGGGAAAACGCCTTTTCAATCACAGGGCCTGTCCTTTGGAATTCTATGCCAGTGCAGCTCTGAACTATGTCAAATATAAACATGTTTAAAAAAAGCATTGAAGACATGATTATATCAACAAGCCTTCAATTTTAATAGCTAAAAAAAATAAGGGGCCGGATTTTAAAAGGGTTACGTGCATAAGGTACGCGCGTAATCCTTTTAAAACCCCCCTGCGCGTGCTGAGCCTATTTTGCATAGGCTCAGCGGCGCGCAAGCCCAGGGACGCGCGTGAGTCCCGGGGCTTGCAAAAAGGGGCGGTCGGGTGCATGGCCAGAGGGTGTGGTGTTGGATCGGGGGCATGTTCGGGGGAATGTGGGCAGTCCGGGGGCGTGGCCGAGTGCCCCGATACAGCAGCCTGTGTCGGGGCCTGCTGCGCCGGCACGCGCAAGTTACTACTGCCCGGAGGCAGTATAAAGGTGTGGGGGGGGGGGGGGGTCTACATAGGGCTGGGTTGGTGGGTTAGGTAGGGGAAGGGAGGGGAAGATGCAGGGGGGGGGGGGGGTGGTGGAGGGAACGGGCAGTGCGCGCAGGGCTCAGCGCCCGCAAGTTGCACATATGTGCACCCCCTTGCGCGCGCCGACCCCGGGTTTTATAAGATACATGCGGCTACGCGCGTATCTTATAAAATCTTACAAAAGTACGCACGCTGTCTTTTAAAATGTACCCCAAGATTTATTGCAGTCAGTGGATTATGTTAATATATTGTTTGGGCTTACTATAAGATTTTCAGATTTCTTGTAAATAGGGACATTTTTGAGGTTTTGGTTTTTTTTTTAACAAGAAGTAGGTTGTTTTTTTTTTTTATCAGGGCATCATATAAATGGTTTAGCAACAGCAAGAGAGAGCTAATTTTCAGGACCATTTAAATAGATCTATGAGTGTATCACAGATATATGGTTTAATGACAGCAATAGATGATACATTTTTATGATCATTTAATATTACTATGGGATTGCGGAACTTTTATGGATTTTTTACTGTTGTATTTTTTTAATTGGTTATTATGTATGTTTTTGTAAATCGACTTGTAAATCGACTTGACCTTTGGATTGTGCAATTATTTATTTATTATTTATTTATTTATTTTTAATTTTTATATACCGAAGTTCTTGTAGGGACTACAAATCACTCCGGTTTACATAAAACAGTGAACTGCCCAACAGAGAGCGGAGCTTTACATAGAACAGTAGAACATATGGAACAATATAACTAGATGACAATTTAACATAGTGATAAATAAATATTATAGTTTAACTGGTAATACTAGATGACAATTTAACTAGATGACAATTTAACATAGTGATAAAATAAATTATAGTTTAACTGGTAATACATAAAAATTATATTATTTAATATAAGCAGTATAACTATTTAATGTAGAATAAAGGCGTATTAACAGTGCCAAATATATATATAGAAATGAATTTTTTGAACTCAAAGATAGTTGTTCAGTTGCAGAGTCTTAAAAAAGGACTTGGTGTGGTATTTAATAATTTTAAGTAAAATACTGAAGCCCAGTAATATAGCTGAAATTCTAAGAATGACAGTCAACCTCTCTTCTGTCTCTTCTCAAAATACTCCTAAGCTTTTTTCCTCTCCATATAAAGTAGAATTTTATTTAGCGTTTTGAAGAATGTGGGGTAGATTTTAAGAACTTGCGCTCGGGCGTCCATATGCATGCGCTACCCGGCACACACGCACATAGATGCCCGATTTTATAACATGCGTGTGCAGGTGCAGGCGTGTTATAAAATCGGGGGTCAGCGCATGCACGAGGGTGCACAACTATAGACCAGTGATTCTGACTTCAATGCCTGGAAAAATTGTGAAAACTATTCTAAAGAACAAAATCTCAGAACATATAGAAATTCATAGTTTAATGGGACACAGCCAGTATGTATTTACACAAGGGAAATTTTGCTTCACCAATCAGCTACATTTTTTGAAGGGTTAATAAATATGTGGATAATGGTGAGCCAGTGAATGTGGTATATTTGAATTTTCAGAAGGCATTTGACATAATGCCCCATGAGAAAATTAAAAAGTCATGGGATAGAAACCAATGTCCAATTGTAGATTGCAAACTGGTTAAAAGATAAGAAGCAAAACATAGGATTAAATGGCCAGTTTTCTCAGTGGAAAAGGGTAAGCAGTGGAGTGCCTCAGGGATCTGTACTGGAATCCGTGCTTTTTAATATATTTATAAATGATCTGAAAAGGGGAGCAAGAAGTGAAGTCATCAAATTTTCAGACATTACAAAATTTTTCTGAATTGTTAAATCACAAGAGGAGTGTGAAAAATTGCAGGAGGATCTTGCAAGACTGGACATTTAAATGTCAGATGAAATTTAATGGGGACTTGTGCAAAGTGATGAACATAGGGAAAAGTAAGCCACATTGTAGTTACACGATGTTAAGTTGCATATTAGGAGTTACCACCCAGGAGAAGGACCTGAGTATCATAGTGGACAATACCTTGAAATCCTCTGTTCTGTGAGCAGCAGTGATCAGAAAAGCAAATAGAATGTTAGGAATTATTAGGTAAGAGATGAAGAATAAAACGGTGAATGTCATAATGCCTGTGTATCGCTCCATGGAGAGGCCGCACCTAGAGTATGCAGTTCAGGTTACCACATCTCTAAAAAGGTATAGTTGCATTAGAAAAGGTACAGAACAGGGCGACCAAAATGCTAAAGGGGATAGAATGGCTTCCCAATGAAGAAAGCCTAAAGAGGCTGGGTCTGTTCACTTTGGAGAACTGCCTGTCCAATTCTGGTATGATTTAAACTACTACTTCTAGCTCATAAACTTCTCAATGCTAATTCTTTCCCATGGATAATTTTTTTGCTGCAAATTTACCAATCAACAAGAACCCTTCAGTCTCGGCAAAGAGGATTCCCCTACGTTGACATCAGATAGAGACCGGCACGGAAAGCTTTTGTCAAAGTTTCTAGAATTTTGATTGGCACACTGAGCATGCCCAGCATGCCACTAACCGCATGTCCACGTGAAGTCCCCTTCAGTCTCTTTTTTTTCCATGGTGATAGTTGCCTTGCGGCTTTTGGAGCTCTGCTCTACAATTATCTTTCGTGCTTAAAACCAGCATTTTTTTACCCATCCTACGTCAGGTCCTTCTCCGGTCAGTGCTTTTCCTGGCGCGGTAGGTATTTTTACTATCTTTACCTTCTTTCCGGTCAATTCTTAGCGTGTCGCTCCCAGGTGGCCAACGGCCATTGACCATTTGCCGGCTTACTTTTATGGCATCGTCTGGTTTTTTTGGTGTCCGCAGACCATGTCTATCACGGATCTGCATGATGTCTGCATCCTCTGCCTGGGGGCTTCGCATGATGTCTGAGGGTGTCAGCTGTGCAATCAGATGACCCCCAAAGGCCGTAGTGCTTGGCTTGATAAAATGGAGAAACCTTTTGGGCCAAAGAAGTCTACTCTGTCCACGCCGACTTTGGAGTCTCCAATGCCCGCGGGTCAAAGGAAACTGATGGATACCCTGCCCGTTTCCATGACCCTGGGAGTTCTTCCAAGGAGCGAGGAGCCGGTGTTGGCCCTCGCCGATTTCGGTGCTCTCCAGGACTTCAGGATCCTCAGCTTCCTCTGTGCCAGGGAAAGACTGGACCAAAAACTGTGGAAAGTCCCGCAAGCATAGATACTGGTCACCATCAGCGCATGGCTCTGGTTCCAGTGCAGCACTGGCAGTATCTGTGCTGCCACTGAAGAGACTCCGTGGCGAGGAGGCCCGTGAGTCCCAAGCATTCCCCACCATTAACGGTGCTGGGCATCGAGCCTCTTTGGGGTTCCGTGGAGGCTCCAGTGATGCCTCGTCCCCCTCCATCAGTCCTGTCTTCACTGGACTTCCAGGAGGAGTTGGACCGCAGGGTGCAGAGTGTGGTGCTCCGAGCCCTGCGGGGCATCGAAACGCCACCAGCGCCAGCCCCATACTGGTGCTGGATCCTGCGCCATCTCTCTTGGCGCCCCTGCTTGAGCATCTGGACATCCTACTCTGTGTTCTTCCGACGCAACCAGTGTCCATTGGCTCTTCTGTTCCCCACTGGACACTGATGCCCTCCTTGGGACCGATTCCCATCACTGGGTCCTCTGAGGAGGATGATATGCAGTGACGGTCGATGCCATCTGGTCCTTTGGTCCCAAGACCACAGTTTCTGGAGCCGGTGGCTGGGACATCGGGTCTCTCATGGTCATCAGCACCATTGTTGCCGATAGGGCTCCTAGTGCCCTTGGCGCCTCCAGGGCCTTCGGTGCCCAGGCCTCTGCCACACAGGCTCCCGGGGACCTTAGCAAGGGAGAAGGCCTGTATGACCCTTGGGGAGATGACTCCCCCAAGCCTTCCTCTGGTGATCTCTTCTCGGAGCCCTTGCTGCCAGAAGAAAGGCATCGGTCTCATCTAGAGGATCTCTCTTGCGGATTTTGTTCGGGCCATGGCTGCAACCATCCCCTTCCAACTCCTCAAAGAGGAAGATGCCCGCTATAAGATGCTGGAAGTGCTCCAGTTCGTTGATACCTCAAAGGAGATAGTGACTGTTCTGATCCACCACATCTTCAAGGAGCTCCTCCTTAGGCTGTGGGAACACTCAATATTGATTCCTCCCATGAATAGGAAGGCGGATGCCACCTATTTGGTACAGCAAGCCGTAGAATTGAAACAATACCACCTCACTCACCAGTCGGTGGTAGTGGAGTCAGCTCTTAAAGAAGCCAAGCATTCCCACACCCATGCTGCCTCCCCTTCCTGGCCGAGAACACAGGGGGCTGGATGTCTTGGGTAGGAAAGTCTTTCAGGGCGCTATGCTCATCACTTATTTCACCTCCTACCAGTTATATATGATGGGTCATATATAACTGGTAGGACGGGTCATATATAACTGGTAGGAGGTGAAATAAGTGATGAGCATAGCGCCCTGAAAGACTTTCCTACCCAAGGCATCCAGCCCCCTGTGTTCCCGGCCAGGAAGGGGAGGCGGTATGTGTGTGGGAACGCTTGGCCTTTTTAAGAGCTGACTCCACTACCATCGACTGGTGAGGGAGGTGGTATCGTTTCAATCCTAAGGCTTGCTGTACCAAATAGGTGGCATCTGCCTTCCTATTCATGGGAGGAATCGATATCGAGTGTTCCCACTGAATGCCTGCCACAGCAGCAACAGAGTCGTTCTTTGCAGTTGTTCAACAGGGTCTAGAAGCCAGAAAACACAAGGTGAGATCCACCTACAATGTTTTTGAAACAGCAGCCAGGGTGGCCGCAGTGGTGATCGGCGCCTGTAGGATGGCCTGGCTCCATGGCTCTTTGGGGTAGCTCAATTGAGTGATCACAATGAAACCCTTCAACAGTTGTCAGCTAGCACTTCTGATACACCGTCCTCTGTCAGGAAATGCTCCTGGCCAAGTTCCAGGAAGTCTTTTTATAGGCAGAGAAAATATTACCCTCCTGCCTCCCGGGCTTGCACATCCCGTGTTGGTTCCAGGGGCGCTGTCGTCAGCAGCGAACCACCAAAACCCAGCCAGCTCCCCAGCAAGCCCCACCTATGGGCTTTTGAATAGAGATGAGGGAGCATGGGTCAACCAGCCATACCCCCTGTTGCGCCGGAGGTGGACCCTTGGGAAGAGGTGGGGTTAACGCAACCCGTAGGAGGGATCCTACGGGTTCCCATCGTCGGCAGGCAAAGAGGGCTGATAGAAGGAGGCCGGCTGGCGCGTCATCAATACAAGCCCTCGTTCTCTGCGGGTTGAACCTTTGGGTACCGGGGCTGGCTGGGCTTAGGTGGGCCTTCGTCAGTCGTCGATGGAAGAATCGAGGTCAGCCCAGAGGCAACAACAGGAGAGATTGACAGTCTGTACTGGATGAGGTGAAGTCCCGGAGACCCGGGTGCCAGTAGAACCAACGTCAGACAGGGGGCACCTGAGCAAGAACAGGCCGAAGCCTGAATAGGCCAGGTCCAGGACGTAGACTGAAGAAGCGTCATAGGGCAAGCCGGAGTCAGGGCTGGAGGCAATCTGGAAGCAGTGGCAGGTAAGGCTGAGGTCTAGACAAGGAGAGAGTCAAGAGCGAAATCAGGCAATGCAGAGGTCTGGGTCTGGAGAGAGGCAATGGAGTAGTCAGGCAATGCAGAGGTCCGGGTCTGGAGAGAGGCAACGGAGAAGTCAAGCAATGCAGAGGTCCGGGTCTGGAGAGAGGCAACAGAGTAGTCAGGCAAAACAGAGGTCCGGGCTTGGAGAGAGGCAATGGCGTGATCAGGCAAAGCAGAGGAATGGGCTTGGAGAGAGTCAACAGCGTGGTCAGGCAAAGCAGAGGTCCGGGCTTGGAGAGAGTCAATGGTGTGGTCAGGTAAAGCAGAGGTCTGGGCTTGGAGAGAGTCAACGGCGTGGTCAGGCAAAGCAGAGTCAAAGACCGAGAAGGCAATCCAAGGAAGGGTTGACGATCAGGAACACAGGAACGAGGAGGATCACAAGGAGGCAACGAGTACTCAACCAGCGAGGAGACCTGTTGCAAAGGCAATCTTAGGAAGCGGTGTCCGGGCTTAAATACCAGAGCTCTGCTGACGTCATCATCCGGGGCCGCGGCTCAGTTCCCGCCCCGGGCCCTACTTAAGACTTAGAGATGCGCATGCACATCTAGGGAGGGGCACAGCGCTGAGAGGTGGCGTCTATCCGCGGGCCACGAGGAGAGGCTCGACGCGAAGCACCAGGATCCATAGCTGAGCCGGAGGCCTACCGCCGCCAGGGACTAGGGACCAGGTCCTTGATTCAATTGAGAGAGGTAAGGGGGCTAATCCGTGGGTCTGCCGCAGCTGGAACGCGTAACAATATTCCACCCTTCCTTGGAGGTCTGGGTTTGCCCGGATGGGCACGATGAAATTGTAGGAGGAGGCTTTAATCCAGGATGTTACGAGCTGGCTCCCACGAATTTTCTTCAGGGCCGTAACCCTCCCAGGAAAGGAGGTATTCCCACCGGCAGCCCCTACGGCGAACGTCAAGGATTTCATGAACTTTATAGGAGGTGTCGGTCTCTGCAACCAATGGAGGAGGTTCAGGAGCTTTTCACGAAGGCCAGGATAAGACCACAGGCTTCAATAGCGATACATGGCACATATTTATTTGTTGATTTTTATATACTGACATTCGTTGGAACATCATGCCGGTTTACATTGTAACAAATTAACAAGAGAATGAAATACAATAAACAGGGATGGGGAAGGGGGGGAGCAGCAATGAAGGAGGAGAGAGGACAGCAGTAGGAAGGATAGGGAAAGAGAGAAATTTGATAGGAACATACTATGGGTTCCCGATGTAGGGGAAACCGAAGCTGGTATGTAACTGGTCCAACACAATGAATAATTGGAAAAGGTCCAATATTCCTTGGTGCAAACCTCTGGGAAGGTATTTTAAGTCAAATATACCAGTTGCTTAACCAGACTTTCTGGCCAAGGAGGAACTCAGGAGCTGAGTGTTGATGGTTGTCAGCAGATTTCTTGGCCCGGGAAGCGGTTTGGTGCAAGCGAAGATTCATTTGGTTCTAGAGTGCCTTGAGGGCATCAGCAGTGGCTTGCACAGCAAGAGAAGTTACTGATAACAGTATGAGAGTGGTGGCCGCAGTTGCTTCCCATAGACGATGGAAAAGGGCGTTGTACCTGTGGCAGAGGCAATATGGGAGTTGTGGGAAAAATCCGCCCAAGGAAGAAGTTCGGACCAATTGTCTTGACGGTCGTTTATATAATCGCGGAGGAATGACTTTAAGGAGTGGGTCATATGCTCAGCTTGTCCATTGGCTTGTGGATGGTACGCTGTTGTTATACTGATATTGATGCCAAATTTTCTACAAAGAGTGAGCTAGAATCGGGCAACAAACTGTGGGCCCCTGTCAGAGACAATGTCCTTGGGCAAGGCATGTAGTTGAAAGATGTGATGAAAGAACATACGTGCCAATTCGAGAGTGGATGGTAGGCCCGGTAGTGGAACAAAATGGGCCATTTTAGAAAATCTATCTACAGTAACCCATATGACCATGTGACCTCTGAATGGTGGTAAATCTACGATGAAATCTGTGGAGAGGTGTGTCCACGGTTCCTCGGGAGCTGGAAGTGGCTGGAGCAAACCCCATGGTCGCCCGACCGGGGGTTTTTGCTGAGCACAAGTGTTGCAGGAATCGACGTATGCTTTAGCATCAGAGACCATAGTGGGCCACCAGAAGAACTGCTGGAGCAGCACTAGGGTTCACACTCGCCGTGGGTGGCTGGCAAACTTAGTCATCTGCCACCGGAGGACTCTTTCACGGAGTTGATGGGGCACAACAGTCTTCCCAGTGGGAAATGGATGAGTAGCAGACAGATAAATACAGGCTGGGTCAATAACATGACCGGGTTTTTCCGGGGTGTCTTCTGGTTCAAAAGAGCGTGATAGGGCATCTTCCCAGAGATTTTTCCCAGCTGGACGATAACGAAGCTCAAAGTGAAATCTAGAAAAAACAAAGCCCATCGGGCTTGACGGGCGTTGAGACGTTGGGCATGGCTCAAGGGTTCCAGATTCTTGTTTTATGTTGAGTGCCCTCTAGCCATGGGCACCATTCTTCTAATGCCAATTTGATGGCTAGTAACTCGCAATCTCCAATACTATAATTTTGTTCCGCTGAAGAGAATTTGCGAGAGTAGAAGGAGCACGGAACTACAGATCTGGAGGCAGAATGTTGGCTTAGGACCGCCCCGGCCCCAATCGCAGAAGCATTTACCTCAACCAGAAAGGGGCGGTTAGGATCTGGATGGTGAAGGCAGGATCCAGTTTGGAAGGCCTCTTTGAGGTGATAAAAGGCTATAACCGCTTCTAGGGTCCAGTTTTGGGTGTTTTGGCCCTTACGGGTCAGTGCAGTAAGAGGAGCTGCCAGTGTGGAATAATGTGGTATAAAGTGGCAGTAATAGTTTGTGAATCCTAGAAATCGTTGTAACGCTTTAAGGCCCAATGGGTTTTGGCCAGTCTTGGATTCCTTTAAGTTTCACAGGATCCATTGAAAATCCCCATTGGGAAATTATGTACCCATGAAAGGGCAGACTGGACTTTTCAAACAAGCACTTATCCAGTTTTGCGAACAGATGATTCTCACGGAGACATTGTAGAACAGTACAATCATCGGTGCAGTGCGTAGCCAGATCCTTGGAAAAGGCAAGGATGTCATCCAGATATGCCACAACTTTCATGTATAACAGATCTCTGAAGATTTCATTAATCATTCGCTGGAATACTGCGGGAGCATTACAGAGGCTGAAGGGCATCACAAAATATTCGTAATGTCCGTCTCTGGTGTTGAAAGCTGTCTTCCAGATGTCATCAGGACGAATACGCACCAGGTTAAATGCCCCACATAGATCCAACTTGATGAATATAGGAGCTCCGTGTAGATGGTCAAATAGTTCAGAGATCAAGGGCAAAGGATATTTGTCTTTGCGGGTAATCGTGTTTAAGCCGAGGTAATCGATACACGGCTGCCAAGATCCATCTTTCTTCGTAACGAAGAAGCATCCTGCACCGGCAGGAGATGTAGAGGGACGAATGAACCCTTTCGCAAGGTTTACTTGGATGCACTCCGTCATGGCCTTGGTCTCAGGAAGAGACAGAGGATATGTACGCCCTCGAGGAGGTGTGGTTCCAGGCAGAAGGTCAATGGGGTAATCAAACCTCCGAAGAGGTGGCAGGAGGTCCGCCTTTTGCTTTGAGAACACATCTTCAAAGTCTGCATGGGGGCTGGTATGCCAGAGGAGGTGGTCGCCAGAGAAACCACGGGTGGTGCGCCTCTTTACGCAGACAAGTCTGATGGTAGGTGGAGCCCCATTCCACTAGCTGGAGCGATCCCCAGTCAAATTCGGGGGAGTGACGTTGGAGCCAAGGTAGTCCTAGAACTACTGGGTGAATGGATTTCTCGAGTACCAACAGTTCGATTTCTTCAGAATGAAGGGCACCAGTAAGTAGTTGAACTGGTTCTGTAGACAAGGAGGTTCGACTAGGTAGCGGCTCTCCATAGATCGAAGAAATGTACTAGGAAGTCTCTAAAGGACGGGTATTTATACCCAAGAGTTGAACTAGGTCCTTGAGGATAAAATTGCCTCCTGCTCCGGAATCTACCAGAGCAAGAACTGGAAAGGACCGGGATTCCCATATCAGGGTGACAGGCACAGATAACTGAGGAGTCGGAGACATTGCGCCCAAGTTCAGGACCCCGACAGAACTTAGTTCGGGAAGTTTCCTGGACGGACTGGGCAGGTCTGTAGATGATGGCCAGGGGCTCCGCAATACAGACACAGGCCTGTTTGTCTCCGCCGGAGGCGCTCTTCCGGGGACAGCCGCCCACGGCCCAACTGAATGGATTCATCCATTTTGGCCACAATAGCGGTCCTGCTGGTGGTGAATGGAAACGAACCTAAGAGGGCTCTTGGGCATCTGATTCTTCCAGTGACGCTCTTGGAGACAATGATCAATTCGGCCGGCTGGATTTAGGTGGGCCGGCCGGCTGGATTTAGGTGGGCCTCAAACAGTCGTCGATGGAAGGATCGAGGTCAGCCCAGAGGCAGCAACAGGAGAGAATGACAATCTGTACTGGATGAGGCGAAGTCCCGGAGACCCGGGCGCCAATAGAACCAAAGTCAGACAGTGGGCACCCGAGCAAGAACAGGCCGAAGCCTGAATAGGCCAGGTCCAGGACGTAGACTGAAGAAGCATCGTAGGGCAAGCCGGAGTCAGGGCTGGCGGCTATCTGGAAGCAGTGGCAGACAAGTCTGAGGTCTAGACGAGGAGAGAGTCAAGAGCGAAGTCAGGCAATGCAGAGGTCTGGGTCTGGAGAGAAGCAGTGGAGTAGTCAAGCAATGCAGTGGTCTGGGTCTGGAGAGAGGCAATGGAGTAGTCAAGCAATGCAGAGGTCAGGTCTGGAGAGAGGCAACGGAGTAGTCAAGCAAAGCAGAGGTCTGGGCTTGGAGAGAGTCAAGAGCATGGTCAGACAAAGCAGAGGAACAGGCTTGGAGAGAGTCAAAGGCATGGTCAGGCAAAGCAGAGGTCCGGGCTTGGAGAGAGTCAACGGCGTGGTCAGGCAAAGCAGAGTCAAAGTCTGAGAAGGCAATCCAAGGAAGGGTTGAAGATCAGGAACGCAGGAATGAGGAAATCAGGAACAGGATTCAACGAGGATCAGGACCAGGAACGAGGAGGATCACAAGGAGACAACGAGTACTCGACCAGCGAGGAGACATGTTGCAAAGGCAATCTTAGGAAGCGGAGTCCGGGCTTAAATACCAGAGCTCCGCTGACGTCATGATCCGGGGCCACGGCTCAGTTCCCGCCACAGGCCCTACTTAAGACTTAGAGATGCGTGCACGCCTAGGGAGGGGCGCAGCCCTGAGAGGTGGTGTCTCACCGTGGGTCACGTGGAGAGGCTCGATACGGAGCAACAGGAACTGTAGCTGAGCCGGAGGCACCAGGGGTGGCCCGAGGACGGAGCTGGCAACCTTCTGCCGCCAGGGATGTGGGACCAGGCACTGAATTAATTTGAAAGAAGTAAGGGGGCAGAGCCGTGGGTCTGCCGTGCCCAGCACGCGTAACACCCCTGGCACATGATCCCCCCGTAGGGGGCAGGCTTCTTTGTTTCTCCCACTGCTGGCCGCTCATCACGTCTGACCAGTAGGTGTTCACCATCATTCACCAAGGGTATCATCTGAATTTCAGTGAATTCCCAGCGGATTTTCCCCCTTGTCCATTGTGGGGTTCCTTTGCAGGAAATACTTTTGACAGAGCTTTCCGCTTTCCTGATGGCAGGAGAGGTAGAACCCGTTCCCTGTTGTCAGCAAGGCCGAGGGTTCTATTTGAGGTATTTCCTGATACCAAAGAGAACTAGGGGCCTACATCCCATTCTTGATCTCAGAGCCTTGAACAAAGTCCTTCAAAGAGAAACTTCAAAATGGTCTCTCTGGGCACTCTGATCCCACTCCTCAGAAAAGGAGTTTGGCTCTGCTCCCTCGATCTCAAGGAGGCTTACGCCCACATTGCGATCTTCCCAAAACCCACAGCAAGTTTCTTCGCTTTGTGGTTGGACAGGCTTACTACCAGACCGGCTACTGCCGTTTGGCTTGGCTTTAGCCCCTTGCGTGTTCACGAAGTGCTTGGCAATGGTGGCAGCACACCTCAAGCTTCAGGGAGTATGTGTTCCCTTACCTAGACAACTGGTTGGTTAAGAGCGCCTCCCACGAGGGGGCGATGAATGCTTTGACCCTTACCGTACAGGTGCTGCAATTTCTAGGGTTTGTTATCAACTACCCAAAGTCCCACCTCTGCCCGTCTCCCCAGCTGGACTTCATAGGAGCTAGACTGGACCCGACTCAGGCAAAGGCATTTTTTCCCACGATTAGGCTCTCACCCTGTCCTTGCTGGCGACCTTAGTGTTCAGCAGTCAGCAAGTAACTGCCCGTCTCCTGCTTCATTTGCTGGGCCACATGGCAGCCTCTATCCATGTCACACCATTTGCCCGCCTCTGCATGCGCAGGGCACAGTGGTCACTGCGGTTGCAGTGGCAACAGGCATCCCAGGATCTCGGAGCCCACGTCTCCATTACGGAGCCTCTGAGGGATCTCTCTGTCCTGGTGGGATAATCTCTCCAATCTGGAGCAGGGGATTCCTTTTCAAGCTGCCCTGCCTCAAGTGGTTCTTACCATCGATGCTTTCCTCCATGGTTGGGGATGTCCATGTAGACAGCCTCCACACACAAGTCTCTGGACGATTCAGTAAGCTCTGCACTAGATAAACTTCTTGGAGCTTCAAGCGATTCGCTATGCTCTTTGGGCATTTCAAGACTGCTTGTCCCGCAAAGTTGTCCTGATTCAGACAATCAGGTGGCAATGTGGTACATCAACAAACTCTCTGTGAAGAGGTGGTGCAGATCTATTCGTGGGCTCTGTCGCAGGGCATGTCCCTGCGAGCGTCGTACTTGACTGGAACGCTAAACGTACTGGCGGACCGCCTGAGCTGCTCTTTTCAGCCACATGAATGGTCATTGAAGTTGGCACTGGCAGCCCAGATTTTCCACTTATGGGGAATTCTGGATGTGGATTTCTTTGCCTCCCCATATAACCGCAAGGTGAGAAATATTTGCTCCCTTTTCAGGATGGACGGACGCCCAACCTCCAACACCTTTGCCCTTCAATGGTGCACCCTCCTATTCCGCTGCTCATGAGAACTCTTCTGAAACTCTAGCAGGACCAGGGGACTATGATCCTGGTGGCCCCATTCTGGCCCAGACAAGTCTGGTTCCTCTCCTTTGGGACCTGTCGATCAGAGATCCCATCAGTCTAGGGACTGCACTCGATCTGATAACGGAGGATAGGGGAGCATTGCGCCATCTGAACCTCTGGGCGCTAGCCCTGACGGCCTGGATGTTGAGCGCTTAGTCCTCCAGTCCCTGGATTTGTCTGAAAATGTGTCTTAAGTGCTGGAAGCTACTAGGAAGTCTTACAGTTTAAAGTGAAAGAGGTTCTCCGTCTGGTGCGAGGGGAATGGCTTAGATCCATTCACTTGCCCCATTCCAAGTTTTCTGGACTACTTGTGGCACTTCTCCGAGGCTGGGCTCAAAACCACCTCGGTCAGGGTTCATTTGAGTCCAGTCAGTGTTTACCATCGTGGCATTGCTGGTTTGCCTATCTCTGTTCAGCCTATAGTAGGTCAATTTATGCAGGGTCTGCTTCAGCTAAAGCCCCCTCTGCAGCCCCCTGTTGTGTCCTAGGATCTCAACATTGTGTTGGCACAGCTCAATCATCCTCCTTTTGAGCCTATGTGCTCCTGTGTGCTGAAATTCCTCACCTGGAAAATCCTTTTCCTGGTGGCGGTTTCTTCAGCTCGAAGGGTAAGTGAGCTTCAGGCCTTGGTTACATACCCACCCTACACAAAGTTCTTTCAGGATCGTGTGGTCCTGCGTATGCATCCCACGTTCCTGCCTATGGTAGTAACAGATTTTCACATCAATCAGTCCATTGTGTTGCCCACCTTTTTTCCAAGGTCCCATTCCCACCAGGGAGAATGGGCTCTACATTCGAAGGATTGCAAAAGAGCCCTGGCCTTCTGTTTAGAACGCACAGCAGGACACAGACAGTCCACCCAACTATTCATATCTTTCAATAAAAATAGAATGGGGGTTGCGGTGGGTAAACAGACCTTATTCAATTGACTGTCAGACTCCATCTCATTCTGCTATGCACAATCGGGCCTTCAGGTGGGAGGCTGAGTTAAAGCTCTTTCTGTGAGAGTTATGGTGGCAGTGGTGGCTCACTTATGGGCGGTTCCTGTGTCGAAATCTGCAGGCTGTAACATGGAGCTCCCTGCACATGTTCATTGCCCATTATTGTTTGGACAAGGATGGTCGACAAGACAGTAGCTTCGGACGATCTGTTCTACACAACCTCTTCCAGGTTTAAACTCAACTCTTCCTACTTAAGACCCCTTGGTTGGGACCAGGTTATCTCCCTGTTTGACCAACAGCGCCACAGTTGTGGGGCCCATTGGCACCTCGTTCGGTACATGCTAGTCTTGGTTGTTGCTGGGAGCAGCCTGGTGCTTGGTATTCACCCATCTGTGAGGACTACCATCCTGCTTGTCCTAGGAGAAAGCGCAGTTGCATACCTGTAACGTGTTCTCCTAGGACAGCAGGATGTTAGGAAACCCGCTCAGCACCCTTCGGAGTTGGGTTCTCCTGCGTTTTGTTGTTTTATTTTTTTCGCTTGGAATTTTTTTTCTATATTACAAGACTGAAGGGGGACCTCGCATGGACACGTGGATAGTGGCATTCTGCGCACGCTCGGTGTGCCATTCAAAATTCTAGAAACTTTAACAAAAGTTTTCTGTGCCGGGCTTCATCTGATGATGTCACCCACTGTGAGGACTAACATCCTGCTGTCCTAGGAGAACATGTGTTACAGGTAAGCAACTGCATTCTTCTTGAAATACCGTCAGCGAATGCAGCACGATTGTCCATGACAAGAGACTCTGCCTTCTCTTTGACTACGTTCTCTATCTGGAAAACAACACTTGAAACTTTAAGACTTATGGAATGCACAAATACTTTTAAAGCATTCCCGAAATGTTTTTGCTGGGACTAGTGTTTGCTTGATTTTGTGTGTTTAGAACACTTTCGTTCTTGCAGATCATTTGATTATGATCTTAGCAATGGTTGTTGTTATCTTAAATTGTAAATTGTCTTATTTTTAAATCTGTCACAAGTTTGAATCTTTTGTACTAATTATGTTATGTGTATCGCTTAGGGCCCAGACACAAACGATTAACACATTTTAATAAATACAAATACAAATAGACTGCTGAAAGGGATATAATAGATGTCTATAAAATCATGAGTAAAATAAAATGGGTAAATATAAATCAGTTATTTACCTTTTCAAAAAATAAAAAAACTAAGGGGCACGCCATGAAGTTAATAAATAGCACATTCAGATCAAATCAGAAAATTATTTTTTACTCAATGCACAGTTAAGCTCTGGAATTCAATACTGGAGCTTGTGGTTAAGGCAGTTAGTGTAGCTGGGTTTAATAAAGGTTTGGATAAGTTCCTGCAGGAGAAGTCCATAAACTATTATTAAGCAAGTAAACTTAAGAAATAGCCACTACTTATGACTTTTCTCTAGCAGCATTGGATCATTTTACTCTTTGGAATCCTGCCAGGCACTTGTAACCTGGATTGGCCACTATTGATACAGGATATTGGGCTTCATGAACCCTTGTTCTGACCCAGTATGAAATAAGGGAAGCCTTGGTGGCATTAATTACAGAATGGGACATACATAAAAAGATATTGGCACTCCAGGTGCAAAATATTCCCAGTCTGGATGGGTTCCACTTGGATTTTTATAGTCACTTTAGACAAGAACTAGTTTCCCTCTTATGTGAGGCCTTTAAATAAAACAGTGACTTGATGTACCAGAAGGATTGTTGACTGATGTCATAATTACACTAATTCATAAGAGAGAAAAAGATCCTTTTTCCTGTACATCCTACTACCCAATGTCTCTTATTAATACTAATGTAAAAATATTGTCAAAAGTGCTTCAGTTGATGATGGAGTGGGTTATACCCAGATGTGAATCAAATGGGCTTTGTTAAAGTAAGATCGTAAGAATGTAACCTGCCTAAATCTTTATTTTTTGTATAACTTCCTAAATCTCCATTTTTTCTATAAGTGGTTTCTCACAGTACAAGCAGGATGGTAGTCCTTACATATGGGTGACATCACAGGATGGAGCCCAATCACGGAACACTTTTGTCAAAGTTTCCAGAACTTTGACTGGCCCCTACTGGGCATGCCCAGCATGACACTAACCCTGCAGCCAGCAGGGGTCCCCCTTCAGTCTTCTTTTTTCCGCGCAGCAGTAGCCTCATGGTTAAGGAGCTCTACAGAGATTCCTGACAGGAATTTTCCTCACGGAATTACTAAAAGTTAATTTGCCCCAAAGGGGTTCCTCCTTTAACTTTTCCAAGCCGTGGTACTCCGGTAAGTTTTTACCCGTATTTCCGTCGATTACCGTCGAGTTTGGCCCTTGTGGCCTACTGGTCATCGACCGTACCGCAGCTAAATTTTTTCCATGGCCATGACGTCGGGGTTCCGTTGGTGCCCAGACTGTAATCGCACCATGTCCATCACAGACCCCCATAAAGTCTGTGTAATGTGTCTTGGACGAGAGCACAATGTCTTGACCTGCACCAAATGTGCCCTAATGACACCAAAAGGTCGCAAGGCCAGAATGGAGAAGATGGAACTTCTCTTCCGTACTCAAACCCTGACTCCGTCCATTGCATCGACGTCGTCAGAACCGGCTCCGTTAACTTCGCGCCAGCATCGACCACCGACCAGTGACCGTCCGGCATTGATCACATCTTGGCCTTCAACACCCTCTACTCCCCCTCAGGACCAAGGGAATTGTAGAGACGAACATCGCCATCGGCATCGAAAGTCTCGGACCATCGAGGGAGCGAAATCATCGACCTCGCCATCGCCCGAGCTGCCATTGAAGCAATCCCGTCCAGAAAAGGCACCGACCGGGTCACCGAGGCAACCCTCACCCGACAGGGTATCGGGAGCCGCAACTCCGCCTTTAATGGTGGTCCCTCCAGCTATGCCTCTCCCTCCTTCTTCTGTTCTGGAGCCGGGGCTGCTTGCTCCAGGTCTCCGAGAAGAATTGGACTGGATGGTTCAGGAGGCCATCGACAAGGTGATGCAACGACTCCAGGTTCCTCCGGCACCGACACCGGAACCAATTGTGGAACCAACCACCGACCTGATTCCAGCAGCGCTGGCACCACTGCTCTCCAGGATGAAAGCGCTCATAGCTGCTTTTCCACCGATGGACCCTGGGTCACCGATGGCTCCGGTGCCCTCCCCGCTTAATTTGTCATCGGGAGGAGAAACACCGTTCCGCATCCCTCCTTCAGGAGTTCTGCCTCAGCCATCGATGCCGATACGTCCTTTGCCATCGATACAACCATCGGTGAGATATGCCCTTCGGCACCACCGAGCCATGCATCGATGCCCTCTATGCCTATGCCTGTACCGGTGCCTTCGATGCCTTCATCGGTGCTTCCACCTATTCCTTCGATTCCTTCGGAGCCTAGACCAGGACCCTCGGGTATCCCACCACCCTGCCCCCCTCTAACTCCTAGAGGGGCAGGTGCTGATCCCTATGATACCTGGACTGATGATTCCTCCGCAGACATCGATGATTTACCTTCACCTCCTTCACCCACTGAAAGTAGAAAGCGTTCTCCTTCAGAGGATCTTTCCTTTATAAATTTTGTGAAGGAAATGTCTAAATTGGTTTCTTTCCAATTACAGACTGAACAGGATGATAGACATCAGATGATGGCGTTGCTTCAATTCCTGGATGCTCCCAAGGAAATAACCTCCATCCCTATCTACCAGGATCTTCTCGATCTCCTGAAGAAGAACTGGGAACATCCTGGCTCCATTGCTCCAGTTCACAGAAAAGCTGACACTACCTATTTGGTGCAGTCAGCTCCAGGTTTTCAAAATCCTCAATTGGATCACCAATCTGTAGTGGTTGAATCCGCACAGAAAAGAGCAAAAAGATCAAAGCCTCAGACTTCTTTTCCTCCTGGCAAGGAACAGAAGTTTCTAGATACCATTGGTCGCCGTGTCTTCCAAGGATCAATGATCATCTCCTGAATTGCCGCTTATCAGCTCTATATGACCCAATATAATAGGGTCATTTTTAAGCAGGTACAAGATTTAACAGACTCCTTGCCTCACCAATTTCAAGAGCAACTCTAAACCCTAGTAAACAAAGGGTTTGAGGCAGGCAAGCATGAGATCAGATCATCCTATGATATATTTGATACTGCTACTAGAGGATCTGCAGCAGCTATTTCGGCAAGGAGATGGGCCTGGCTCAAGTCTTCCAACCTTTGCCTTGAGGTAGAAGACAGGTTATCTGACCTACCTTATGTAGGAGATAATCTGTTCAGAGAACAGATTCAACAGACGGTGGCAGAAATTAAGGACCATCATGAGACTCTAAGACAGCTTTCTCTGATACCTGCTGACTATTCTTCAAAACAGCCCTTCCGAAAGGACTCTAAAAAGTCATTCTTCCGCCCGAAGAAGACATACCCGCCACCAGCCAGATCCCGTTCCACGAGACCTTTTCAAAAAGCCCAGTCTCGTCAGAAACGGAAACAAAAACCGCAAGCAGCTCCTCAACCAGGTTCTGCGGGAAGCAGTGTGGCGCTTTATGTCTGGGATGGCATAGAGTCCAACAGGATAAACATCCTGGAGGGACTAAAGGCAAAATTGAATTTTTATGGGTAGAAACCCCTTGTATGTCGGGGAAGACTATAGTGATAGGAGTATACTACTGTCTACCTGGTCAAGATGGTGAGACGAACAGTGAAATGCTAAGAGAAATTAGGGAAGCTAACCAAATTGGTAGTGTGGTAATAATGGGAGACTTCAACTACCCCAATATTGACTGGGTAAATGTATCATCAGGCCATGCTAGAGAGATAATGTTCCTGGATGGAATAAATGATAGCTTTATGGAGCAATTGCTTCAGGAACCAACGAGAGAGGGAGCAATTTTAGATCTAATTCTCAGTGGAGCACAGGATTTGGTGAGAGAGGTAACGGTGGTGGGGCCGTTTGGCAATAATGATCATAATATGATCAAATTTGAATTAATGACTGGAAGAGGAACAGTATGCAAATCCACAGCTCTCGTGCTAAACTTTCAAAAGGGAAACTTTGATAAAATGAGAAAAATTGTTAGAAAAAAACTGAAAAGAGCAGCTACAAAAGTAAAAAGTGTGCAAGAGGCATGGTCATTGTTAAAAAATACCATTCTAGAAGCACAGTTGAGATGTATTCCACACATAAAGAAAAGTGGAAAGAAGGCAAAACGATTACCGGCATGGTTAAAAGGGGAGGTGAAAGAAGCTATTTTAGCTAAAAGATCTTCATTCAAAAATTGGAAGAAGGATCCAACAGAAGAAAATAGGATAATGCATAAACGTTGGCAAGCTAAATGTAAGACGTTGATAAGACAGGCTAAGAGAGAATTTGAAAAGAAGTTGGCCGTAGAGGCAAAAACTCACAGTAAAAACATTTTTAAATATATCCGAAGCAGAAAGCCTGTGAGGGAGTCAGTTGGACCGTTAGATGATCGAGGGGTTAAAGGGGCACTTAGAGAAGATAAGGTCATTGCGGAAAGATTAAATGATTTCTTTGCTTCGGTGTTTACTGAAGAGGATGTTGGGGAGGTACCCGTACTGGAGAAGGTTTTCATGGGTAATGATTCAGATGGACTGAATCAAATCACGGTGAACCTAGAAGATGTGGTAGACCTGATTGACAAACTGAAGAGTAGTAAATCACCTGGACCGGATGGTATACACCCTAGAGTTCTGAAGGAACTAAAAGGAACTAAAAAATGAAATTTCAGACCTATTAGTAAAAATTTGTAGCCTATCATTAAAATCATCCATTGTACCTGAAGATTGAAGGATAGCAAGTGTAACCCCAATATTTCAAAAAAAGCTCCAGGGGTGATCCGAGAAACTACAGACCGGTTAGCCTGACTTCAGTGCCAGGAAATATAGTGGAAAGTGTTCTAAACATCAAAATCACAGAACATATAGAAAGACATGGTTTAATGGAATAAAGTCAGCATGGCTTTACCCATGTGGATAAAGGTGAACCGGTAGATGTAGTATACTTGGATTTTCAGAAGGCGTTTGACAAAGTTCCTCATGAGAGGCTTCTAGGAAAAGTAAAAAGTCATGGGATAGGTGGCACTAACCACATCCTCTGGCAACAAATTCCAGAGTTTAATTGTGTGTTGAGTAAAAAAGAATTTCTCCAATTAGTTTTAAATGTGCCCCATGCTAACTTCATGGAGTGCCCCCTAGTCTTTCTATTATCCGAAAGAGTAAATAACCGATTCACATCTACCCGTTCTAGACCTCTCATAATTTTAAACATCTCTATCATATCCCCCCTGAGCCGTCTCTTCTCCAAGCTGAAAAGTCCTAACCTCTTTAGTCTTTCCTCATAGGGGAGCTGTTCCATTCCCCTTATCATTTTGGTAGCCCTTCTCTGTACCTTCTCCATCGCAATTATATCTTTTTTGAGATGCGGTGACCAGAATTGTACACAGTATTCAAGGTACGGTCTCACCATGGAGCGATACAGAGGCATTATGACATTTTCCGTTTTATTCACCAGTCCCTTTCTAATAATTCCCAACATTTTGTTTGCTTTTTTGACTGCCGCAGTACACTGAACTGACGATTTCAACGTGTTATCCACTATGACGCCTAGATCTCTTTCTTGGGTTGTAGCACCTAATATGGAGCCCAACATTGTGTAATTATAGCATGGGTTATTTTTCCCTATATGAATCACCTTGCACTTATCCACATTAAATTTCATCTGCCATTTGATGTCCAATTTTCCAGTATCACAAGGTCTTCCTGCAATTTATCACAATCTGCTTGTGACTACTCTGAACAATGTTGTGTCATCTGCAAATTTGATTACCTCACTCGTCGTATTTCTTTCCAGATCATTTATAAATATATTGAAAAGTAAGGGTCCCAATACAGATCCCTGAGGCACTCCACTGCCCACTCCCTTCCACTGAGAAAATTGTCCATTTAATCCTACTCTCTGTTTCCTGTCTTTTAGCCAGTTTGCAATCCACGAAAGGACTCTCACCAACGATGCTTCCAACCTCGGATGAGGAGCTCATGTGGCTAATCTGCAGACACAAGAATCTTGGTCTCCCGAGGAAGCCAAACACCAAATAAATTTCCTAGAGCTTCGAGCAATCAGATATGTCTCAGGGCATTTCAGCATCGCCTCTCAAATAAAGTTATCCTGATCCAGACGGACAACCAGGTGGCCATGTTATACATCAACAAACAGGGAGGCACAGACTCCTTCATTCTGTGTCAGGAAGCTGCACAGATATGGGCGGAAGCTCTCTCCCATTCGATGTACCTCAGGGCCACCTGGTTACCGGGAGTGGACAATGTGTTGGCAGACAACCTGAGTCGCATCTTTCAACCGCACGAGTGGTCTCTCAACCCCTCAGTAGCGAATTCCATCTTCCAACAATGGGGATGTCCTCAAATAGACCTCTTTGCGTCTCCTCAAAACCGCAAAGTAGAGAACTTCTGCTCTCTCATTCGCAGCAAACACTCTCAGCCCAGAGACGCATTCTCCCTCTCGTGGACAACCGGTCTGCTCTATGCATTCCCTCCACTTCCTCGTCTCTCGAAGACTCTAGTGAAGTTATGTCAGGACAAGGGAACAATGATCCTGATAGCACCTCACTGGCCACGCCAAGTGTGGTTTCCAGTACTTCAGAATCTCTCCATTCGAAAGCACATTCCCTTAGGAAATGAACCGCTTCTGATTACTCAAAACGATGGGTGCCTCCGCCACCCCATTCTTCAAGCCTTGTCCCTGACAGCATGGATGTTGAAAGGTTAATCCTTCAGCCACTCAACCTTTCTAAACAAGTTTCCTGTGTCTTGATTGCTTCACGGAAGCCTTCCACGAGAAAATCTTACTCTTACAAATGAAACAGGTTTACGTCATGGTGCTCTTCTCAGTCCCTTGACCCCTTTACCTGTCCAATCACGAAGTTTTTGGACTATCTCTGGCTCTTATCAGAGTCAGGTCTAAAAACTTGCGGTATCTGCCGCAATGACATGCATTGCGGCAGATACCGCAATGCATGTCATTGCGGTATCTGCCTTCCATAAAGGTGTCGGGGATGTTCCTATATCAGTACAACCCCTTGTAACACGTTTTTTGAAGGGCTTGCTTCACCTCAAGCCTCCACTACGTTCTCCGGCCCCTTCTTGGGACCTTAACCTGGTTTTGGGTCGCCTCATGAAACCACCATTCGAGCCTCTTCACTCCAGTGAACTTCGATATCTCACATGGAAAGTGATTTTCCTTTTGGCAATCACTTCAGCTTGCAGAGTTAGTGAATTACAGGCCCTAGTTACCTATCCACCTTACACTAAACTTCTGCAGGACCGGGCACTACTCCGGAATCACCCTAAATTCTTACCCAAGGTAGTTTCGGATTTTCATCTAAATCAATCTATCATACTACCTACCTTTTTTCCCAGGCCCCATTCCAACCCAGGAGAGCAGGCTCTGCATACTCTTGACTGTAAACGGGCTCTAGCATTCTACTTAGACCGTACAGCTTCCCACAGGGAAAGCACTCAATTGTTCGTCTCTTTCCATTCTAACAAATTAGGGCAGCCTGTGGGTAAGCAGACTCTCTCCTCCTGGTTAGCGGACTGCATATCCTTTTGCTATCAACAAGCGGGCATTCCATTTCAAGACCGTGTTAAAGCACACTCTGTGAGGGCCATGGCGACTTCAGTAGCACACCTATGATCGGTGCACTTTCTGACATTTGCAGGGCTGCCACTTGGAGTTCTCTCCACACCTTTGCAGCCCACTATTGCTTGGGCAAAGCCGGAAGACAAGATTCCATCTTCGGCCAGTCTGTCCTTCATAACCTGTTTACAATGTGACATACCAAGACCCTTCCACCTGCTCGTTAGGGTTCAGGATGCCCTCGGCCAAATTTTCTCCCAGTCCTAGTGCTTTGCACACCTGGGTACATTTGGTGCATTCTCAGACATCCTCAGCTCGGTACTCACCCATGTGTGAGGACTACCATCCTGCTTGTCCTGTGAGAAAGCAAATGTTGCTTACCTGTAACAGGTGTTCTCACAGGACAGCAGGATGTTAGTCCTCACGAAACCCGCCCGCCGCCCCGTGGTGTTGGGTTCGTAACAGTTTATTATTTTATTTTTCGGCACTGCCTGTAGCTTTTAAATAAGACTGAAGGGGACCCCTGCTGGCTGCAGGGTTAGTGCCATGCTGGGCATACCCAGTAGGTGCCAGTCAGAGTTCTCAAAACTTTGACAAAAGTTTTCCGTGATAGGGCTCCATCCTGTGATGTCACCCATATGTGAGGACTAACATCCTGCTGTCCTGTGAGAACACCTGGTACAGATAAGCAACATTTGCTATACAAAAGCTTTTAAATAAATAAATAGATAAATAAAACCATGTGATTAACATCCACATTGCTAAGTGTAAGCAAATGCCAGGCCTAATCCTAACACTAGATGCAGATAAGACATTTTTCTACAATTCTTGAAGTTCTTATTTGAGATGTTAAAGACATTTGGATTCCCCAGTGATTTTGTGATGTGGATCTGAGCTCTCTGTAAGATCCCCCAAGCTATGGTAATGACAAATGAAATTCAATCGGCAATATTCTCTATTTGGAAGGGACAAGGCAGGGATACGTTCTGTCTCTCCTCTTGTTCAGTTTTATTCTTAAACCCCTAGCACGGTTATCCATGTCTCCTTGAATTATAGGTTTTAAGTTACAAGATATTCTTCATAAAATTGCACTGTATTCCGGTGATGTTATACTGTTTATTAAAAATGTTAAAAAATCAGGTCCCACATTAATTAAGCTCATGGGTGACTATGGAACATATTGAAAACATAAAATAAATTATTCTGAATATCAAATTGTACAGATGAGACTCAGAAGAAGTATACCAAATTGCCTACAGGACATCTCTTTGACCAAGTCCAGAATTAGATATTTGAGCATTAATGTATCTGTAAAGTTTACAGATTTATATAATTGAATTAGCTTTCTATGCCAAAAAATATAAACATGACCTTGATAAATGGCCTTCGCTGCTGATATCTTTGCTAGGACAGGTCAATTTAATTAAGATGATGATCCTTTCAAAATTATTGTACTTGTTTCAGAAAATTCCTTGTAATATTCCTATATCTGTATTTGGTACCCTTTGGACAAATTTCCTCTTTTTTTATGCTATATATAAAAAAGAACCACAAATTAGGTATGCCACAATGCAGCTACCAAGGGATTGTGGGGGATTGGGTCTTCCCAATCTGTGTTATTATTTAGAGCCAGATTAGTTTTTTTATGTGGATAATTCGGACTGGAAGGGGCCTCAGGATGGTACAATTTAAAACGCTTGTAAGTTAGCAGATAGAATCGTGCTTCAGTGCGTTTTTATCCACCAAGGTAGAATTAATAGAAATAATTCTTTGATATTACATACACTTAAAATTTGGTGAGTAACAAACCAATGTTTGGGTAAAGATATAGAGAAGTTATCGACTGTCCATTGTATGATAACCCACAGTTATCCTAGGTGACTCTTTCACCTGATGTGCAGACAAGGAAAAGAATAGGACTTCAATATCTAGGACAGTTCTGGATGGGATAGACCCTTAAATCCTTCACCGATTTGAGAAATGAGTTTGGAATTCCATCATATTCTCTTTAATTTACATACAAATGAGAAGTTCTTAAGAAATGTGGTGGTTCATTGATACCTAGGCTCAGTAATGTTCTGGAAAGTATTATTACAGACCCAAAAAATAATTAAAATAATAACCCAAATTGATAAATATGTTAACTGCTGGAGGAGAAATAGAGACCAGTCAAAACCTGACAGATAGATAGAATCAGGATTTAGATGCACCTAATGATTTGGTGTTCTGTTTCCAAGCTATTAGTGTTTAGTAAAAACCAGGAACTGATGTACAGACTTCTACACCATATATAAATAAGTACTCTTATTGTTCTCCAAATTAAATAATTCTAGCCTATTGTGCTGGAAGGGTTGTAGAAGTTTAGATACTTATATTCATATATGGTGGGAGTGCATGGAGGTGGATAAATTCTGGAATATAACTGGAGAGAAAGAGAGAATATGATTGTAGTGCATCTGCAAATGACTTGAGTTATACTTGCTTGGAAGCTGGATCTCTCAGGAGTTTAAATGAGAGACATTTAATTTTCCATCTCTTACATGCTGTGAGACTGACTATTACATACTACTGGAAGACCTCAACATAGAGGGAGTTTTCAATATTATTATTATATATTTTATTTTTAAAAATGTATAGCCCACATGCTCCAAAGTTCGCAGTGGTTACAGTACATCATAATAGATATAAACAGAAAATAAAAACTATAAAACACAATCAGTAGCAAACAAAAAGATACACAACATAAGTTATGTAGGAGAATGAAGGACTGCATTGTCAAATGTAGAGGAAAGAGGTAGGGTTTCAACTGCTTCTCACTTAGAACAAGAAATTAGCCAAAGAAAATCTGGCAAGGAATTCCATAAATGTGGACCAGTGATTAAGAAAGCCCAATTACAAGTCTCACCTTGAAGGGACATAAAGGAAAGAATGGTCAGCAGAGCGATTGATAAAGCAGGGGAATGGAACTCAGAGGGAAGTGGTCTCAGCAAGAATCACTTTGTTTTATAGTGAACACTTTGTAATGTACTCTCCAATGAGCAGGTAGCCAATGGAGGGAGTTCAGAACAGGACTGATCTGCTCCCTCATATTAGTACATGTTAGGATTTGTGCAACTGAATTCTGTATAACCTGAATAGGTTTTAAAGTGGCAGCAGGTAAACCTAAATATAACGCAATACAGTAATCTAAACATGTGAGCACAAGAGTCTGAAAAACAGATTGAAAATGATCAGGAAGCAGAAAATGTTTTAAGTGACAGAGAATGCGTGATTTGTACAACGAGGATTTAGTCACCTGTTGAATATGCAACTTCATAGATAAATCATAATCGAGTCACTCCAAGATTCATAACATGTTGAATAATGGGAATGTTGTATCCATCAAAAGAGATTAGCAGAGGACATTCAGCCACAGGAATCTGACTCAATAGAATCAGCTCAGTTTTATTCACATTGAGAAGAAGCTTGTTATGATATAGCCATTTTGTTATAGTTGAGATGTAAAGCAAAATAAATTTTAAGGCAGTAGGCCAAGAGGAGTTAACTGGGACAAAAACATGTATATCATCTGCAAATATTTTGCAGCTGAGACCAAGCCCAGCCAGAATTTTACATAATGGGATTAAGTAAATATTGAAGAGCATAGCTGAAAGAGCTGAACCCTGAGAGACTCGGTGGATAGATTGTATAACTTTGAAACATTAGACCCAAACCAGCTGAGAATTTTCTGAGAGGTATCACGAAAACCAATGGAGGACAACACCTGTTATGCTAATTTCCTATAGCTGAGTGAGCAGGATTTTGTGATCAGTGATAACAAAAGCCAAGGATAAATCAATGAGGATCAGAAAATAATGGGTTCCATTCTCAAACCTCTGGGGTAGATTTTAAAAGAAGCGCGATCAGCCTACTTTTGCTTGCGCATCAGACTCAAGCAAAAGTACGCTGGATTTTAGTAGATACGCGCGGAGCCGCGCGTATCCACTAAAATCCTGGATCGGCGCGCGCAAGGCTATCGATTTTGTATAGCCTGCGCGCGCCGAGCCGCGCTGCCTCCCCCCGTTCCCTCCGAGGCCGCTCCGAAATCGGAGCGGCCTCGGAGGGAACTTTCCTTTGCCCTCCCCTCACCTTACCCTCCCTTCCCCTACCTAACCCACCCACCCGGCCCTGTCTACACCCCCCCCTTACCTTTGTCGGGGGATTTACGCCTCCCGGAGGGAGACGTAAATCCCCGCGCGCCAGCGGGCCTGCTGCGCGCCGGGCCGCGACCTGGGGGCGGGTACGGAGGGCGCGGCCATGCCCCCGGGCCGTAGCCACGCCCCGTACCCGCCCCCAAAACGCTGCCGACACGCCCCCGCAACGCCGCACGCTCCGGCCCCGCCCCCCGACACGCCCCCCTCCGAGAACCCCGGGACGTACGCGAGTCCCGGGGCTCTGCGCGCGCCGGGAGGCCTATGTAAAATAGGCTTCCCGGCGCGCAGGGCCCTGCTCGCGTAAATCCGCCCGGTTTTGGGCGGATTTACGCGAGCAGGGCTCTGAAAATCCGCCCCTCTGTGAATAGTATCATATGAGGAAATCATGACAATTTTAATACTTAAGTTTTTACGAAAGCCATATTGGTTTATATCAAGTAGTTGGTGAGTCTCCAAATAGTTAAGAACACGCCATACTGGGTCAAACCAAGGGTCCATCAAGCCCAGCATCCTGTTTCCAACAGTGGCCAATCAAGGCCATAAGAACCTGGCAAGTACTCAAAAACGAAGGGGTAGATTTTAAAAGGTGTGCGCGGTGTACATGTGCGTGCGCTACCTGGTGCCACACATGTACTCCCGATTTTATAACTTGCACTTGCAAGTTATAAAATCGGGGGTCGGCATGCCAAGGAGGTACACAATTGTGCACCTTGCGCGCACCAAGCCACACTGCCTTTCCTGTTCTCCCTAGCCTGAACTTCCTCTAACCTTTCCCCCCTAGCCCTACTGTTACCCCCCCCCCCCCCCCCCCCCCCCGCGACCTTTGTCTTCCCTGCCTCAGGGCAGGTGCAAGTTGTGTGCCCCAGCAGCCTGCCGGCACGTGATCCTCCAACACAGCAGCAAATGGGCGCTATGTCGGAGGCCTCTGGCCCCACCCCGATCCACCCTGGACTCCCCTGCCCCTGGACCGCCCCTTTTTGCAAGCCTCGGGACTTACTCGCATCCTGGGACTTTATGCGCATCGCCGGCCCTTTGTAAAATAGGCCCGGCATGCGTAGGGCTTTTAAAATCTGGTTCTAAGTCTATTCTAAGTCTATTCCATGTTACTGTTGCTAGTAATAGAAGTGGCTATTTTCTAAGTCAACTTAATTAATAGCAGGTAATGGACTTCTCCTCCAAGAACTTATCCAATCCTTTTTTAAACCCAGCTGCACTAACTGCACTAACCACATCATTAGTTGCTTAAGAACAACAGCTTCTAGCACTTTGGCAAGGAAAGGAAATGACAATGTCAGTCTATAATTCCACAGTTGTGTAGGATCTAAGGAAGGGTATTTTTTAGAATTGGACTAATTGAGGCTTTATTTAGGAGAGATGGTAAAATGCCTTCTCCAAGAGAAAGATGAACAGTGTGAGATAATGCAGCCGTATTATTTATTTATTTATTTATTTATTTAACTTCTTTTACTATACCGATACTCAAGACGAGGTCTTATCGTACCGGTTTACAATAGAACAGGGGAATCAGAGCACAATAGCTTAAGCAAATATGTAGGGCATTGATTTAACGGACTAGAGGCGTGGTTTATCTTTTGTATAATGTTAGAAATTTCAAGATTCGATACTGTTTCAAATGTTTCCCATTTAAAGGTTAAATTAGATGAAGTGACTGGATTACAATTTCCAGAATTACCAGTAAATTATTGGATAATACGTAAAATCTTTTCATAAAAGAACTTAGTGAAATTCTCAAAATTCAGAACAGAATCTGAGGGCAGTTTGACCTTATTTGCCAAAGTCAACTTTTTTACTATAGAAAACAATTCCTTAGGATTATAACGTACTGAGATAATTCTTGAACTGTAGTAGGCTTTTTTTGCTTCATTTGTACAAGTCACATATTTAGACTGAGTTTTCCGAAAAGTTATCAGATCAGGGAAGGCCTTGGTTTTACACCATTTTCTCTTAGAACACTGTACAGATCCTCTCATCTGTTGTAGATTCTCATTGTACCAGGGGACACTCGTGGATCTACGTAGTTGAAAGGTATTCAAAGGAGCAAGCTCATCAGTGATTGTAGAAACGGAATCATACAAGGTCTGAAGAGCTAAGCAAATATTGCAGTTGGCAGAGCAAATAAAACAGGCAGTAATTATTTCTGGCTTCTGTCGGTAGCTGAAATTTCCTCTATAGAGCAGACATCTGCACTTAAGGGCAAATCTGATGGGTACAGGAATATATTTTGTAAATATTGGCAGTGGCAATGGATGAATTTGTAGACTCTTAACAGGCAATTTCATGTTTTAATATGTTAGGAAAGCACATTTATTTACTTGGACATTGTCTTTTCAATGTGGGGATGTATGTCTGGCAAGGAGTATGTATTTTACCAATACTGTTTTGAACTATGTTTTCCCGGCGGGAATTCGGGAAAGTAACTTCAGACAGCTTTTTGATCTAAAAGGCAAATTTATTGATAGCAATACAAAGACAATATAAAAAGAGGAACAAGGAAAGAGGAAGTCGTCGTTTCTCTGGAGACGCAGGTCAGTAGTAAAGGACATTCAGCTTGCTTCTCAGATGCGGAGCTCCCCGGCTGGAGTTTTTAAACTTTTTTCATTGTCCAATAGAAATACATTGATGCGCATCCTGGGTGTGTTATCTTCTTCTAATATCCAATTATGAACGTTGCTTTATAGTCCAATCAGGTACCGTCTCTGGGGTGTTGCCTTCTTCCGGTACTGAGCTTGCCAAAGCACATGGTTGTGAAATATGTTGCCAGCAAAGTCAGGAAATACATAGCTCAGGCCTAAGGCCTATATACATCCCCCCCTTGAATCGTTGGGAAACGATTCACCAATGAAAGGCTGAGATTGTATTTCCTGTATTGAAATGGTCATAGCATCAATTTAGTATGACCCACCTTTTTGTACTGTTAAAAATGGCTTCCATATTCTTTATGGTGTTGAATCATTCCTTTTTATAAAACTCACATTCACAATCACAATTGTTCAGGCATACTCATTTTGTACTATGTTTTATTGTCATTCAATCTCACATTCATCCTTCATTCAGGTATTGTTCTGGCCTTCTTCCAGTTGATCCAAGATTCTGTAGTGTGCTCCTATTGGCAGCATACCAGTGACCTATATTTCCAATTATTCCTCTCAATGATTGATTATTGATTGTCAATGAATGGTTAGAATGGTTAAAGCAATAATCCATCATTCTACTCAGGGTTAATGCCACTGTCTTAGGTTGCCCATGGTACGCAATCCTAATGATTGGCTACCTGGTGCTTACCCGTCATCGTTAAGCATAACAGCCTGAGGAGATAACATTGCTGCTGGTAAATGAAAGGCTTTCTGTTGTCTTCGCAGATGATATCTTCAGGCCATTAAAATAACAAACTTCATTCATTCTCACAATTAACCATTGCAAACTCACTTAGAAATGTAAGCCACTTTAAACTGTGTTTCCCGTCAATTAAACCAAATTCTGTGAAAATACAACCTTATCCTTTAGAAAATCTCACTCATTAGTTTCAGAAGAGGATTCAATCATGTTTATCATTAGGTGTTGTCTAACTGCGGAGACTTGAGAGTAACTTGAGAGTATTTGAGACATAGTAGAAGCAATAGTTAGAATTGATTAATAGAAGCAAAACTACGCTTGGGAGTACTATTGCTTATGTCTTAGCCTACCATACATTTGAGCATTATGGGAATATAAACAAATGCTTCAAATCTAAATTAAGAGTAGGATGTCGAAGGAGACATCCATATGGATGAGGGATAAGAAATCTCTGTAACCAATGGGATGGTATCTACAAACTCTAACTGTGTGGTGTTTAAGAATTGGGGAATCAAATGAATGTCATAATTCTGTCTTCAATTACCAAGAATAACTATATAAACATTTGGGACTACATTAAACCTTTAAACTTACTAAATGTACTCGAATTGAAGAGGACATACTTATTTGCGCAGCCAATTCACATGAGCTGCCTAAGAACGGTGTGAAGGCTGAACTGACAAACCACGCTGCGGCACATTGCGCCGGTCTGCCATTGGCTCGCAGACATCTGAACAAGTCTGGACTAGGAAGGGCAGAGTGTAGCAACTGGAGATGAATACAACGTGGAAAGCAATAATGAAATCATATAATAGGTGGTGATTCAAACCAGTTATCTATGGGACCTAGGGATGAATGATCATCTTAATTAATCATATAATGGATATGAGAGAACTGGGAATAGCAGCAAAACTTTAGTATTTTAAGTTAATGTGGTTTGTAACATGTAGGTGTATGTAGATGTATGTAGATATCCAAATCATGGCATTTGCAGAATGGCATATGGGCTTGGAGTATATGGCAATCAATTATCAATGACATTTGACAAAGCATAGTGTGGTGTAATGCATAACAGTTAGTCCTTGTGTAAAGAGATGACAATGATTGGGAATGGATCTAATCTGATCAGGGCAATAAGATTCACACAATCATGAGAACTGCATTAATGTAGAGTACAACAACATAAAGGCAAAATATAATCAAGCAAGAGTAGTAAAGTTCAATGATGAGTGGAAGATGAATTCTGTGTTAAGGCTGAGACTTCCGTAGAAGGGATGGGAAGAATGGAGTAAGTACTCACATAAACATAGTGCAAGAACAAAGATACAGTTCCATCCAAACTTCACAATTATTTTTATTTTTATTGTAAGTTTGGCGCTCCTGATGTCAACTTTAAAGACATAATATTTTGCTGTGGTCCCTCCTGATGCAGCTCACCCGAAACGCGGACCGCGTCGGGGGACTTTACAAGTATTTTTTATGTTCACTTCATTGGAGTTGCCTCACTTAAATGCATTACAAATACCTGAACTTACAATAAAAATAAAAATAATTGTGAAGTTTGGATGGAACTGTATCTTTGTTCTTGCACTATGTTTATGTGAGTGCTTGCTTATGTGCAAGGTCGCTTCTGCTGATTTCAAGAATGGAGTAAGTCCCATAAATGTTGTTTTCACGCTTTCAGTAAGGTGTAACAGCTTTTCATTCATCATGGCCTAGTGGGGATATGTGCTTCTTTAATAGTTTCAGATACCTAATATGGTAAAGTAGCATAAAAGCAAATTAAGCATTTAAAGAAAAGTCATCTGCGGTAAGCTAAACCACAAATAACGAACATAAGTCACACTAGACTGACACACACTCATCCATCCATCAAATATACTTTTGTTATCTTCTTAACATTAGACAACAGATAACATATAATATGAGCTCAAAATTCGTATCAAAAATGTATCAAAAAGAGTAGATCAAAAATCAAAAATGTGTATGAAAAATAAAAGTTCAGAATTCTGTCCAAAAAGTAGAAGTCCTTGAAGACCTGAAAAGTAAATACTAGCATACAATTGAAATATCAAATTAGCAAATATTGTACATATAGATTTCCAACCAATAATATTAAATAAATTTAATCAATAATGTTCTGAGCTTATAGTCAATGTGTCATACCAAATAATTAGAATAATTAGAACTCAAATATCAAATAATTAATACTTAAATATGCTACATTTTAAACTAGAAATTATTTCTCCTTTTTTTTTCTTCCGTTCACCGCACAGCCAGTGCTGGCAGAACAGATAAGCTGTACTCTGCAGGTTTGCAACACAGACAACTTCCCCCTTTTTTTTTGTAAAGATACAATTTAACTCTTTAGCTAAAATGTCCTTTCAAATTCATAATTCTCCTCTCAGAATCATAATTCAGCAGCTCAGACTCTAAATTTTAACACTAGTATATGTTCTTGTCAGTACTCCAGTTCAGTATTAAAGAAATGTGAAGTCAGTAACGTAATAAAGGATCAGTATGTAAAGTTGAGAGCAAAGGGGATTTATATTGGTGGGAGATGTGTCTCGCTCCCCCCCTTGATCCCTCTTTTTCCACAAACGTACAGTTTAGAGCAGAAAGGAAATAACATGTTGTAAAAGGAAGATATCGCATGCGCTTGGTGATCACCTTAATAAAAATGCATTTACATTGAAAAGAGGAACTTACACTTAAAACTGAAAAACTCAAACTTAAAACCTAAGGCTATACGGTACCGTTTGAGAATTAACTTACTTATACTAAAAATCCTTATCATAAAAATATACCTGCAAATGATAATAGAACTAAATCTTAATAGCTTGAACAATAAGACCAGTAAATACATTAAAATGCGAAGTCTAGCAACCCGTTATATCTGTCCACAAACCCATTAATTCTAGGGCGTTAAACGTCTGTGATGGCATTACAAAAGTTTTTCAATCTGATAAAAGCTGACCACATGCATCTGATCCCAGTGCATGGCTGCTGTCCCTATTACAGAAGACAGGGAAGCACGTAATTAGTCAGGCAAAGTCTGTAGAGACATATCTATTTATTTTTGGATTTTATATACCGGAGGTTCCTGTATGCTACGCGTATCACTCCGGCTTACATGACAGACATCGGGAAGGCTGGCAAGGATTTACTAGTCTCTATGTACACAAATATCCTAGGTAAGCAAATTCTTATCTTAGCTTCTTTGTCCTTAAATGAATATTGCAGTAATGCAAGCAATAGCTATAAAAATAAGGCTCAGATTAAGGAGATCATCCTAAAGGATGGTCGTATTAAATGTGGTTCCATTTAAAACTGTGTTTCATATTAAGTTCACACTGTGTCCTGTCCAAGCTTCACTAAGGTGGCAATGTAAGGTCCTACATACGCTGATACCTTCTCTGATATGTGTGAACTCACTGTATCTGGGGACATGCTCTCTAAAAACTCAGGTTTCCTGTAACGGAATACAAGGGCCCATGAAAGGCACTTCTTCCAGATGTTTTCAGCTTGCCCCATTACTTGGCGTAATCTGGTTTGAAACAGGCCATTATATTGTCTTACCAAATCATTTATTTCACGCCGACACTGTTTCTGTTTATTATGCCACTGTGATGTCAGTAGTGAAGCTACCTGGCCTAAGGTCATGCATCTGGTCATGCATTTGGAGGCATGGTTACGGCTTCCAGCACTCCGAACAGTGTTCAGTGCAATTGCAATCAGGGATCCTTCTAGAGGACAGACTCTCTTCTGTGGGCTTAAGGCAAGTGTCCATCCATGAAATGAATCAACCCAAATAGTGACATAAAAAAATGAACGATCTAATTTAGCAATTTTGGCTGCTGGAGGACCAGCGGCAGCTGAAGTTACGGTGACTAGTTCAGTTTCCTCACTACTTTCCGTATTCTCATCGCTACTTACAATCAAAATAGGCATAGGTCGGAGGCAGGGAGTGGGTGACAGGTCAAAAGGTTCAGGAATTGGTGGCAGTACAGGAATCTCAGAAGGTGGTGACAATACTGGAGGAGGTGGTGTAGGAGGAGGTGAAGGAAGAGGTGTGGGAGGAGGTGGTGGACGAGGGGGTGATGAATCATCTGGCACAAGAATAGTACTCGGTGCAGAATCTACTGGCATTCCAGTGTCTGCTGAATTGTGCACATCTGCAATTACTGGGCTTTCTACTGGGTCTACTAACCACATGCCGTATTCCTCAATTGCAGGAACAGCATCTTGAAAAAGGTCATCTTCAATCTCAACTGTACTGAGTTGGGGTGTGCTTGTGTGAACTGTGGGGCTTACTCGGGGTTCTCCTTCCCTTTCTGAAAGTGCAGCAGGATCTGAATGTAAATTACCCACTGCAGTCACTGTTTCTTCAGGCACTAAACAATCACGAACATATAGTGAATCATATGGGGGTGGTGACACTTCTCTATCACCAGTAATAGCTACTAAATATGTTCCTGTCATAGCGAACCATCTGGACACTTGTATATGGTCCGCTAGCCTCCTATTGTCTTTTGCCCTTGGCTTGCTATACCTGTTCTTAAAATAGGCTATTAGCTGTATGAGCGTGGACGGGTCAAAGGAGCCCCCTACTGGCCATTCTAGGGAACTATCCCTTGCTGCCCACGCAACCCACTTAGAGTGGCATTTGCGAATTAATTTCTCATTGGGCTTATGCAGAGCAATGACTCTGCTCAGGGGACATGACGGACAGACCTCCCCTGCTATCTTGGGACCTCTTAATATTGCAGACCAAAACTTCGACATAATTATTAATAATAAATTTCGTGTAGCCACTCTCTTATGAGAAAGAGTGGTTCAACCTTACCTTAATTGTAGTTTCCACCGTACCGTGAATTCACGCTTCCGGTGTGCTGTACTTCTTCAAACGCGAAGGTATTCACAGCGGGACAGGGAGAGACAGCCTGCAGACAACTATCTAACTATCTAACTATCTAACTATCTAACTAAAGACCTATCTACTCCTTTTCGTTCCGTTCGACTGGTTACCGGTTCCTACTAAATTACTTGGGCTCCAGTGCGTTACCGCCGAAACAACCGGGATAGGGCCAGAAGGCAGCGTCAAGTCTGCCAACTGTTTTCGAACTTATTAGTACACTAACGGAAAAACCTATGACTCACTCGTATAAGACAAGTTTTTACTTACCTTTCCAGACAGCTCCACGTACGTATTCCGTGGAATGCTTGATCTGAAGGCTTCTTTTTTCTTTTTGTGTGGGGCCCACCTGACTAGTTCCTACTCCGTCCCTGTAGCATGTTCCCTCGGGGGTTCCAGGCAAGAGTCCCAGGTGGTATGTCGAAATATTCAGCTTGGGCTTACTGATTGGTACTGTACAAGATCTGCCAGATAGCAGTGCGCGCCAAGGTCTAGGAGATAATAAAAGTTACTGAACAATTTTTTTTTTTTTTTCTTTGAGAGTAAGACTTACTTCCTCAAATGCTTCCTTAGTGGTTTCTGAAGTGCTTCAGGTCTCAAAAATCTCAAAGTAGATTCTGGATGCTTCAGGGTGGGTCCCACTCCCGAACGACGGCACCCTCACTTTCTTTGATGCTGGCGATGAGATATTCCTGAAGGAATGCTTGTCCGCGATGCCTGCATTCTCCACCAATATGTTTTCCCGGCGGGAATTCGGGAAAGTAACTTCAGACAGCTTTTTGATCTAAAAGGCAAATTTATTGATAGCAATACAAAGACAATATAAAAAGAGGAACAAGGAAAGAGGAAGTCGTTGTTTCTCTGGAGACGCAGGTCAGTAGTAAAGGACATTCAGCTTGCTTCTCAGATGCGGAGCTCCCCGGCTGGAGTTTTTAAACTTTTTTCATTGTCCAATAGAAATACATTGATGCGCATCCTGGGTGTGTTATCTTCTTCTAATATCCAATTATGAACGTTGCTTTATAGTCCAATCAGGTACCGTCTCTGGGGTGTTGCCTTCTTCCGGTACTGAGCTTGCCAAAGCACATGGTTGTGAAATATGTTGCCAGCAAAGTCAGGAAATACATAGCTCAGGCCTAAGGCCTATATACAACTATTATTATAATACTGCAGTTTATGCTTTGTGGTCTTTGGTTTTGAAAAATAATTAAAAAAAAAAAAATCACTACATATTCGAATGGCTCAGCAATCAAGAATAAATGGGATTGTTCACAGGTCTGTTTTATCTGCAAAAATGGCTTTGAAAATTACCCTCTTTATGTGTAAGTAACTTACATCCTTCTTCATCAGTTTTTGTTTGCTATAGTCTATGGGGTTTAATTAGCAGGCATTTTGAAGTTAGTTGCAAGTAGTAGAAAGCAGCTGTTGTATGTTGTCTGGGGATAGGAACTGTCAACATTTTTATTTTTGGAAAGAAAAAATAATATATATATATATATTTGAAATTTGTTCCTCTAATGTTATCTTTATCCAAATGTAAATGAGAAGTATGGTTTGTCAGTACATTTGTATTTTTAAACTAATGCTTATCATGGAGAAAAAAACTCAGTATAAACAAAATTAAGTATTTGCCTGATAAATGAGACAATTCTTCATGTTCAGTGTCTGTATGCTGATGCCATAACAATATATTGCTCACAGGGAGGATAATTGAAACATGCACGTGCATGCCTATTAGCGTGTATATAGATATGCACAATTTTAGTATGGTATTTTATAACATGCATTTCACATATACACATATTATAAAATATGTATATGTCTGCTACACAATACATGCACATATCTAGGCCAAATACATATGATACATTAAAACGTATTTCAATGCATTGAACGCATGTAGTTTACCCACTTGTTTTAAACATATATGTATAATTTATGTGCAAAATGGGGGCTTACGTAACTCGGCCAATTGTATAACATGCGTGCATTGAGGAAATTGCCAATTTTACCTATTAGTCTACCTGTTTGCCCAGTTCTTCTCCAGGCCATCAAAATCCTCCTGGAATTCTCAGCCTGAACTCGCCCCCAGTTTACCCAGACCTGCCTCCCAGTCAGTACTGCACAATAAACACATTTATTATAACTTACGCCAGATAATTAGTAGGTATAAAAATGTCAGTTGGAAAAGATGTATGCGTACTTATCTTTTAAAATAGCAACTTATACGTACACGTTAGCCCCACCATGGGACGCTCCTAACCAGCTCCTTTTTTACACGTTAAAGTGAATATACGTTCATGCGTATAGATTTTATAAAATGTGGAATACGCATAGCGGCTACTTACACACATATATGCTAATTTTTGCATATTTAATGCTTTTAAAATTCTCCTACTGTCTTGTATATTTTAGAAATAGAGCATTTACACTGAGAAAAAAGGGACAATCATGACATGTACAAATAAACATATAGGAAGTAATTTTCAAAGGCGTTAATGCATGTAGGTAGCATATTTCATAGCAATTTTCAAAACCCATGTACCCGCAATAAGTGCACATAATGCAGGTAAAATCAATTGACAATTCAATGGCATATATTGTAGCAGTTTCAAAAGCCTACTTACCCAGGTAAAGTGCTTTTACACATGTAAAACCCAGTTTTAAGTGTAAAAATTACCCTCAAAGGAAACACTATACGGAAGAGTGAACAAAATCCCATGAGATGATTTCAGTCCAGTGGCAAGGTGGGGGAGGAAGGGAAAGGATCTATTTTTGGGTAGCCTTGCACAAAGTATTTATATAGGAAAGCATATCTCTGTTGAACGATCAACCAAAGAGTTAACCAGTTACTAACTCCAATGAAAAAAATCAAAGAGCTTTCTACAAATCAGACAACCTAGATGCTTTATCTACCAAAAGGTTTCACAGATGTCCCCAGTTAAAAAACATTTTCTCCAAGGATAAGCAGGATCTAATAATTCTTTAGTGTCAGGTGATATCATCTGATGATTTCTGTCTGGTGATAATTACTAGAAAACTTCTAGAATTTCTGACATGCTTCATCGAGCATGTTTGTTCTGTCCCACATCACAGATCTCATACATGCCCCTCTCAGTTCTACCTTTTCTGCGGATCCTAACAATCACAAATCTGATTTCTTTCAATGCCAGAAAAATTCTTTAATATATTTTTTTGTTGCATGGCCTCCTGATTCATCTTTTTCCACCTCAGGTTCACTAGATAGGTGTTTATGGCTCCAGTTAGTTTTCTTTATTTTCTGTCTTCCTCTGGTGCATCGGAATCAGTGTATTTAGAATTAACATTGAAGCATGATGGCATATCATGTGGTATCAGGTTTTTGGTAAAATTGAGTCGTTTAATTTCATCTCGTTAATTTTCTGACCGAAAACCAAGAAGCAGAAGGCGACCAGCAGCTTCAATAAGTGCCCTCAGTGTGGACATATCACATCTGTCATGGATCCCTATGATAGATGTGTACTTTGCTTAGGAAATAGCCACAACATCAAGGAGTGCTCCACATTCTAAAAGATGACTCCTAGAGGACATCCTTCTCATTTGGAGCTCATGAAGAAGGTCTTTGGGAAGTCTAAGTGTGGCCTATTGACATTGGAGGCATCAACATCAAAGGGCTTTGGAGCTACATTGGCAGTGCATCAGGAAAGGAAGCATTGTTCTCCCTTGACATCGAGAGCCCATAGAGGCCAGGAAGACAGACCATCTGCTAGCTTCCATTATCCGAGTAAATTTTAATCAGTAGAGGCATTGAGAAGTGCAGACATCAGGCACTGAGTGAAGACAAAGTTGCATGTGGCACTAAAGCCCCCATGAAGCATTCCCATTGAAAGGGAAGTTCACACTCACATCAGCCTCAGGAATCACAACAGCCATCCCTGATGCCAGCCGCCAACATTTCTCCAGGAAGATGTGGCCACTCCTCCTGCTTCTCTGAGGTCAAGCAGGATGGCAGTCTTCACACATGGGTGACATTGGATGGAGCCTGGCACAGAAAACTTTGAGTGAGCCTCTCTGAGCATGCTCAGCATGCTTTATACCTCGCATCCATGCGGGGTCCCCTCAGTCTCTTCTTTTATGCAGAGCCTCATGTGTCGCGGCAACATTGAGTCTCTCTCTCCTTTTTCTAACTTCTTAGGAAGTCGGGCTTTTCTTAGTGGTTTTTCACGATCGCAATTGATGCAGGGTCCCTTCTGGTTTTCCCCTTATCGTCTTAGCCAGGTTTTTCAACGTTTTTGGGTAAATTTTCTTTCGTAGTTGTAGGCCACCGCCATTAAGTTTAATTTTGCGTCCCGTTTGTTTTCAGTTGACATGTCCATGTCTGGGTTTAATCCATGCCCCTGGTGCTCGACTACTATGTCCATCATGGACCCTATGATCAATGTAACCTCTGCCTGAGGGAATCGTACAATGTCCAGGGTTGCACAAGTGCACCCAGATGGACCAATAAAGGACGTTTTATCCGGCTCAACAAGATGGAGTGACTCTTTTTGGGCAAGAGAAGACCAACCCAACAGATTCAGAGACATTGGTATCAAGGAGCCACAAAGCTGCACTGATGGACACCAAGCCATTGACATTGGTGTTGGCAGTTGCTAGGGATGCTGGAGACTGGCCATCTTCTGCGTCACCCAGGTTGAAGAGGGGTTCATCATCTTTAGCCTCACACTAGGGAAGGACCGATTTGAGCATTGAGGGAAGCTGAATTAACATCGGCATTGGTCCCCATCATTGCACCAGCTTCTGCTGTGATGCCCCTGAAGTGTCTCCAAGGTGAGGAGAGCCAATACACCATCGATAACCCGGGTACACAATGGTCTCCACCAGTTCTGATGCCTGCCACCAATCACCTTTTCTGTTCCAAAGAGAATGTGTTTATACTTCCTGGGTCCCAATTTGTCTTGGCATTAGCACTTTTCAAAGAGGAGCTGGAGGGGTGTGTGCAGCTGGCTGTGGAGAAGGCAGTGCGGAGCCTCTGCATCATGACACTGAAGGCACTGGTACCATATCTTCTCGAGCTGCTGTTGGAATCCCTGCATGCATTCATTTGAGTGTTACTGATGCAGCCGGTGTTGGTTCCCAGGGTAGCATTGGTGGTGCCACTGGCCAATCTGGTGCTTTTTTACTGTTTCTCGGAGGAGGAAGCTTAGCCAGGGATTGGTGTAAAACTGGGTCCCAAACCTCTACAGTTGAGTCAGTGCCTTTACTGCTGGCTGAAAGCCTAGGGCCCCTTCTCCTCCTTTGGGCAGTGAAGACAAGGGCCTGTATGACCTCTTGGGGGGGATGATGACTTCTATGTTTCCAGCAATGCATCGGATGATCTCCCCTTGGAACCGTTTCCTCCTGATGACAGAAGGAAGTCTCTGGAAAACCTCTCCTTCGCAGGATCTGATAGGGTGATAGTGAAGGCCATCCCATTTCAGTTACAGACTGAGGAGGATACCCAACCCAAGCTCCTGGATATCCTCAGGTACATGGAGCCTCCCAAGGACATCATGGCAGTCCCAGTGCACAGATCCTTGTAGAGTTATTGATGAGGATGTGGGAACACTCTCAGTTTTCCCGTCAATAGAAAGGTGGATGCGATTTATCTTGTCCAGAAGGCTCTCAAATTCGACAAGCGTCAGCTGCTACACCAGTCTGGGATAGTCAAATGCACTCTTAAAAAGGCCAAGCACACTCAGACCCATTCCTCAGCACTCCCAGGAAACGATCAGAGGGCCATGGATGCTCTTGGGAGGAAAGTCTTTCAGGGCACTATGCTTATTTCCCGCATAGCAGCCTATCAGTTCTACATGAGCCAATATATGCGGGAGGTAGCTGAGCAACTGACTCAGCAACAGCAGGACGTTCTCCAGTTACTGGTGCATAAGGACCTGGAGTGCAGAAAACACAAGGTCAGATCGACCTACGAGGTTTTTGACACAGCATCAAGGATCTCTGTGTTGGGTCAGTGCTCGCAGACTCACCTGTCTGTCGTTATCCAATCTCCATCAGAAAGTGTAGGAATGACTCGCTGACATGCTGTGCACCAGAGAGAATCTCTTCGGAGATAAGGTGAAAGGTGCAGTAGCTCAAATGCGGGAGCACCATGTGACACTCCAACAGCTCTCCATGCCACCCAGGACCCATCCTCCTCTGCAAGAAGATCTTCGAGCTCTAGCCAGAGGAAGTCTTCTTCCACCCGAAGAAATACTATCCTCTGCCTCCTCAACCCTGGCAGCAACAGCAGGCCCCTCGCAGCTGCCCTAGGCAGGGGAGGGCTCTGAAGACCCAGCCAGTATGCTAGTCAACTCCTGGGACTAGATCATAGGAAACATAGCCAAGTCTGCCAGAGCAGAGATGGATCCCCCACAGCAAGCCAGTGGCCCAGTGTAACCTCTGACCAATAGGTTCTGTCCAACATCCATGGAAGTTACAAATTGAACCGTTTGAGTACTCCGCCAAATTGCCCCCTGAATCTGCAGTGGGAACCAATAGCACATCAGGAAGTACTTTTTGCGGAGATCTCATCCCTCTTTACGGGCAGGGCGGTCAAGCCCTTTCCACCAGGGCAAAGGGGGTGGGGATTTTCTCACAGGACAAGCAGGATGGTTGTCCTCACAAATGGGTGACATCGAGGATGGAGCCCACCACGGAAAACTTCTGTCAAAGTTTAAACAGAACTTTGACTGGCCCCTACTGGGCATGCCCAGCAAGGCACTGACCCTGCAGCCAGCAGGGGTCTCCCTCCAGTCTTCTTTTTTCCGCGCAGCAGCTGCCACGCGGTGAAAGGAGCTCTCTTACCACGTTCCTGACAGGAATTCGGTTTTTTCTTTCCGAAGAAAATTTGCCCCTCAGGGGTCTCCCTTCGACAAATTTTTGTCACCTTCGCGGAATCCGGTAAGTTTTTTGCCGATTTTCATCGACTGCCGTCGATTTTGGCCCTTGAGGCCTGTTGGCACTTACCGATCCCGCGGCTAAATTTGGCCCTAGGCCATGGCGACGGGGTTCCGTCGTTGTCCGGATTGCACCCGGACTATGTCCATCACAGACCCCCATAGGGTCTGTGTTCTGTGTTTGGGAAGTGAGCATGATGTCCTGACTTGCACTAAATGTGCCCTAATGACACCTAAGGGTCGTAAAGCCAGGATGGAGAAGATGGGGCTCCTCTTCCATGCACCCACCCCAACACCATCGATAGCATTGACGTCATCGGAACCGGCACCGTCGAAGTTGCACCACCACCGTCAACCCTCCGGTGACCGTCCACCACCGATGACTTCTCGGCCGTCGACTCCTGTCCCCTCCCCGGATGGGCGAGGAGATCGGAAGGACAAGCATCGCCATCGGCGGCACAAGTCTCGGCCCGTCGAGGATCCACAGCCATCGACCTCTGAACAGGCCGAGCCACCGACAAAAAAGCCTCGGTCAGACCTGGCACCGTCCACGTCTCGTTTGCAGGCATCGAGGAAACCCTCACCCTCTCGGGGTGTGGGAGCCGTGATCCCACCGGTTACGGTGGTCCCTCCGGCTCTGCCTCAGCCTCCCTCTCCCGTCGAGCCGGGTATCGTTACCCCTGGTCTCCGGGCAGAACTGGACCGGCTGGTCCAGGAGGCCATCGAGAAAGCGATGCAAAGGTTCCAGCCTCCACCGGCACCGTCTCCGGCACCGATTCTGGCACCGCCTCAGGCACCGACCTCGGCACCGACTCCGCCACCGAGGAGGGAACCGACCACCAAGCCTCTAGTGGAAGCGCTGGCACCGCTACTGAATCGTATGGAGGCACTCATGCGGGCCCTTCCATCGGTGATTCCAGTAGCACCGACTACACCATTGTCTCCGGCAGGATTCTCATCGGCAGGAGAAACACCGTTTCGGATTCCCCCGTCCGGAGTAGTCCCATCGGTGCCTTCGCATACCTCTCCACCGATTTATCCCTCGGCTCCATCGATTCCAAGACCGGCACCGATTCCATCGGCAGCCCCGAAGCCCTCGATGCCGTTTACAGTTCCGCTTGCAGCACCGATTCCATCCAGATTTCCATCGATGCCTTTGGATCCTCAACCAGGTCCTTCAGGTCTGCAAGCCCCACATGACCCTTATGATACCTGGGGTGATGATACATCTTCTGATACAGATTTGCCATCCCCACCATCTCCTACAGAGAGTAGAAAACGATCTCCTCCTGAAGATCTCTCCTTTATTAATTTTGTAAAGGAGATGTCAGAAATTGTACCTTTTCAGTTGCAATCTGAAACCGATGACAGGCACCAAATGATGGAACTGCTCCAATTTCTGGATGCCCCAAAAATCATCGCTTCCATCCCCATTCACCAGGTATTTCTGGATCTTTTAAAGAAAAACTGGGAATCTCCTTCATCTGTGTCACCAGTTAATAAGAAAGCTGACTCCACATACCTTGTTCAGTCAGCACCAGGATTTCAGAAGCCTCAACTGGATCATCGCTCTGTTGTAGTTGAGTCTGCACAAAAGAAGGCCAAGCGCCTAAAACCACACTCTTCCACTCCCCCTATCAAGGACAACAAATTCCTAGATAGTGTGGGACGGAAAGTGTATCATGGGGCCATGTTGATATCTCGCATAGCTTCATACCAACTTTACATGACTCAATACAACAGAGCCATCCTTAAACAGATGCAGGACTACGCTGACACGTTACCGGACCAATACCAGCCACAGCTTCAAGCCCTTCTTCACAAAGGATTTGAGGCTGGGAAGCACGAGATCAGAACGGCCTACGATATCTTCGATGCTTCCACAAAAGTCTCAGCTACTGCCATCTCAGCCAGACGTTGGGCTTGGTTAAAGTCATCTAACCTTCGCCCAGAGGTCCAGGATCGTCTAGCCGATTTACCCAGCTTAGGGGACAATCTGTTTGGAGAACAGATTCAACAAATTGTGGCAGAATTGAAGGATCACCACGAGACGTTGAAGCAACTTTCGTCTGTTCCATCTGAGGTATCCTCCAAACCACCACCTAAGAAGGACTCTAAAAAGTCTTTCTTTCGGCCACGTCGTTATTATCCTCCGTCGGCTAGGCCTCGTCCGGCTCGATCCTCCACTAGACCTCAGCCACGCCAACCTCGAAAACAAAGACCTACTGTGGCCCCACCTCCTGGGCCTGCGGCAGGCCTTTGACTTCCCGGTACGGAGCACATGCCACATCCCACTTCCCGACATCCCTGTGGGGGGTCGTCTGTGCCACTTTTTACAGTATTGGATACAGATTACCTCAGATCAGTGGGTGCTGGCAATTATCACACAGGGTTACCACCTCAACTTCATAACTCTTCCGGCAGACTCCCCGCCTCTTCAAGCATGGAGTCTATCCAGCCACTTGACTCAATTACAACAGGAAGTATCCCTTCTTTTGCAATCAAATGCTATAGAACCCGTCCCTCCCTCTCAACGAGGCAAGGGATTCTACTCCAGGTACTTCCTAATTCCAAAGAAGTCAGGGGGGCTACGTCCCATTTTGGACCTTCGGGCCCTCAACAAGTACCTTCAAAAAGAAAAGTTCAAGATGGTAACCCTGGGTGCGCTACTCCCTCTGCTGCAAAGGGGGGATTGGCTGTGCTCCCTCGACCTAAAGGATGCTTATACCCATATTGCGATAACACAATCCCATCGCAAGTATCTGCGGTTTCTGGTAGGCCGCGACCATTATCAATACCGAGTACTACCTTTCGGTCTGGCATCTGCTCCACGAGTCTTCACCAAATGCCTCGTAGTGGTAGCAGCATTCCTCAGGAAGGAAGGTGTCCACGTCTACCCCTATCTGGACGATTGGCTAATCAGGGCCTCCACCCCTCAGATTGCCCACTCCTCCCTAAAATTGACAATCAACACACTCCTTTCCTTAGGGTTTCTTGTCAATTACGAGAAATCTTGCTTAGTCCCATCTCAAACCTTATCTTTCATTGGGGCAGACTTGGACACCTTACAGGCAAAGGCCTACCTTCCGCTGCAGCGGGTCCAAACTCTCATGTCCCTAGCTCGCCAGCTCCAGTCTCAAGACACGGCTACGGCTCGCCAATTCCTCATTCTCCTAGGACACATGGCATCCTCAGTTCAAGTCACTCCCATGACCCGACTAGCCATGAGAGTAACACAATGGACTCTGCGACACCAATGGATTCAAGCTTCTCAGCGCCTGTCCTCCATAGTCGCAGTTACACAAGCGCTTCGCCTGTCTTTAACCTGGTGGACGACTCAAATCAATCTCCTTCAGGGCTTACCTTTTCTCCTACCAGATCCACAAGTAATCCTGACCACCGACGCTTCCCACATCGGTTGGGGGGCTCATGTGGACGATTTCCAAACCCAAGGGTTATGGTCACCAGAGGAAGCCGAACACCAGATAAATTTTTTGGAACTTCGAGCAATCCGTTACGCGCTCAGAACGTTCAAAGATCGTCTTTCGAATCAGATAATCTTTATCCAGACAGACAACCAAGTGGCCATGTGGTACATAAACAAGCAGGGAGGCACAGGCTCTTTCCTTCTGTGTCAGGAAGCTGCTCAGATTTGGGCAGAAGCCCTCTCCCACTCCATGTACCTCAGGGCCACTTACCTGCCGGGAGTAGACAATGTATTGGCAGATCAGCTGAGCCGGGTCTTCCAACCACACGAGTGGTCACTCGATCCTCTGGTAGCGACCTCTCTATTTCACAAGTGGGGTTCTCCCCACATAGATCTCTTTGCGTCCCATAAGAACCACAAAGTAGACAATTACTGCTCTCTCATTCGGAGCCACCACTCTCGGCTGAGGGATGCCTTCTCCCTCAAGTGGACATCAGGTCTACTCTATGCATTCCCTCCACTTCCTCTTCTGTCAAGGACTCTCGTGAAGCTTCGCCAGGACGGAGGAACCATGATCCTGATAGCACCCCACTGGCCACGCCAGGTGTGGTTTCCCATTCTTCAGGATCTCTCCATCCGCAGGCACATCCCTCTGGGAACGGATCCGCATCTGCTCACTCAGAACAACGGATGCCTCCTCCATCCCAACCTCCAAGCCTTGTCCCTGACGGCATGGATGTTGAAAGGTTAGTCCTTCAGCCTTTTAACCTTTCGGATTCGGTTTCTCGTGTCCTGATAGCTTCACGAAATCCCTCCACCAGAAGATCCTATTCGTATAAATGGAAAAGGTACACATCTTGGTGCACTTCCCAGTCCCTTGATCCCCTTTCCTGTCCAATCTCTAAGTTCTTGGACTATTTATGGCATCTAACGGAATCGGGTCTTAAAACCTCTTCCATTAGGATGCATGTCAGTGCAGTAGCCGCTTTCCATAAAGGCATACAGGGTGTCCCTATTTCAGTACAACCCCTGGTAACACGCTTTCTTAAAGGCTTGCTCCATCTGAAGCCACCCTTACGTCCTCCGGCCCCATCTTGGGACCTTAATCTGGTTCTTGGTCGGCTAATGAAACCACCTTTCGAACCTCTACACTCCTGTGAATTAAAGTATCTCACATGGAAGGTATTATTCCTTTTAGCTGTCACTTCAGCTCGCAGGGTTAGTGAGTTACAGGCCTTAGTCACCTATCCGCCTTACACTAAACTCCTGCAGGACCGGGCGGTACTCCGCACTCACCCTAAATTTTTACCTAAGGTAGTATCGGAGTTTCACATCAATCAATCCATCATACTACCTATCTTTTTTCCCAGGCCCCACTCCAACTCCGGTGAACAGACTCTGCATACCCTAGACTGTAAACGGGCTCTAGCATTCTATCTAGACCGTACAGTTTCTCACAGAAGGAGCACTCAATTATTCGTCTCTTTCCATCCTAACAAGTTAGGACAACCTGTGGGTAAGCAGGCTCTTTCCTCCTGGTTGGCGGACTGCATTTCTTTTTGCTATCAGCAAGCTGGCATTCCTTTTCAAGACCGTGTAAAAGCACACTCTGTGAGGGCCATGGCGACTTCGGTGGCACACCTTCGATCGGTGCCGCTTTCTGACATCTGCAAAGCTGCAACCTGGAGTTCTCTCCATACCTTTGCAGCCCACTATTGTTTGGACAAAGCTGGAAGACAGGACTCCATCTTCGGCCAATCTGTCTTGCGTAACCTTTTTCCAACATGATGTACCAACACCCTTCCACCTTCCCGGTAGGGTGCGGATGCCCTTACCAAATTCCACCCCAGTTGTTGTGCCTCTTGCACGTCGTTGGGTGCATTTGGTGCAAGTCGGGACATCCTCAGCTCGGTACTCACCCATTTGTGAGGACAACCATCCTGCTTGTCCTGTGAGAAAGCAAATGTTGCTTACCTGATGTAACAGGTGTTCTCATAGGACAGCAGGATGTTAGTCCCCTCGAAACCCGCCCCCCACCCCGCGGTGTTGGGTTCGTTTTGTTTTTACTTTTTAGGCACTGCCTGTAGCTTTGAAAATCAGACTGGAGGGAGACCCCTGCTGGCTGCAGGGTCAGTGCCTTGCTGGGCATGCCCAGTAGGGGCCAGTCAAAGTTCTGTTTAAACTTTGACAGAAGTTTTCCGTGGTGGGCTCCATCCTCGATGTCACCCATTTGTGAGGACTAACATCCTGCTGTCCTGTGAGAACACCTGTTACATCAGGTAAGCAACATTTGCTTTACTCCATAATTCCAAAGAAAACATCCCATCCTAGACCTAAGAGCCTTGAACAAGGTTCTCAGAAGAGAAAAGTTCAATATGGTTTCCTTGGGCACCTTGATCCTCTTGTTGCAAAAAGGGGACTGGCTATGCTCCCTCAGTCTGAAGGATGCGTACACTCACGTTGAGATCTTCCATAGTCACAGTAAGTATCTCAGATTTGTGGTAGGACAGCATCACTTCCAGTATCACATTTTGCTGTTTGGGCTAGCATCAGTCCCACGTGTCTTCACAAAATGCCTAGTCATGGTGGCGGCACATCTTCACAGACTGGAAGTTCATGTTTTCCCTTACCTGGACAATTGACTGGTCAAAAGCACCTCTTGAGCAGGGGCTGAGGAAGTCCATTCATTCGACCATCCGGGTGTCACTGGATGGTTGAGTAAATGGAGTCACTATGGTTCGTTATAAACTATCCTAAGTCCCATCTCAGCCTGCCACCACAATTGGACTTCATAGGAACCCTGCTAGACACGGCTCAGGCCAGGGCCTTCCTAAAGTGCTAGAGAGCCATCTCGGCAGAGATTCAAGCGAGCAGGCAGGTCTCAGCATGACACATGTTGCAGCTGTTGGACCACATGGGTGCAACAGCAAATGTCACTCTCTGGGCATGATTACACATGCAGACAGCCCAAAGGATGCTATGGTCTCAGTGATGACAGGCCATTCAGGGACTTCAGGACTGCATCTGAGTCACTCCATCCCTCTGGGATTCCTTGGCCTGGTGGCAGGAAGATTCCAATCTGGACAGGAGGTCTCCTTCCAAATATTTTGAATCCCAATTGTACTTACAATAGATGCATCCACCCTGTGCTGGGGAGCTCATGTACTTGGGCAAAACACCAAGGTCTCTGGTCTGCCCAGGAACTGCTGTGTCAAATAATCTTCCTGGAGCTCTGGATGATGAGGTACACTCTGTGGGTTTTCAGAAATTGACAGTCCAATAAAATTGTGTTGATACAAATCGGCAACCAGATGGCAATGTAGTATGTCAACAAACAGGGAGGTCCTGGCTCGTACCTCCAGTGTTGGGAAGCAATTCAGATATGCTCATGGCCCTCTACCAAAGGATGGTGTTCAGGACCATGTATCTAGCCAGAATGAAGAATACAATACAAACAGACTGAGTCATTCCTTCCGACCCCACAAATTGTCTCTGGACCAAAGGGTAGCAAATTGGATCTTCCTCCTATGTGGAAGCCCAGAGGTGGATCTGTTTGCAGCACCTTGGAATAAGAAAGTTCCTCAGTTCTGTTCCCCTCACATGACAAACTAGGTTCAGACACCTTCACTCGCCATTGGGGCGAGGACTTCCTGTACGCATATCATCCAACTCCACTGGTAACGAAGACTTTGTTGAAGCTTTGTGAGTGCAAGGGGACTTTGATCCTCATAGCCTGTCATTGGCCAAGCCAGGTCTAGTTTCCACTCCTCCAGGAGATGTTCATCAGGAAACCAATCAGGCTGGGGACTTTCCCAGATCTCATCACCCAGGATTGAGGCAGGTTGCAGCATCCTAATCTCCTGGCACTGTCACTCACAGCCTGGATATTGAGAGGCTAATCCTACAAACACTTGACCTCTTGGAAGGTGTGTCTCGGGTCCTGGTAGCTTCCAGAGAGGTTTTCACTGGAAAGTCTTATGCAGTGAAGTAGAGGAGGTTTTCCGTGTGGTGTGAGCAAAAGGCCCTAGATCCCTTCTCCTCCTCAACAAAAAAAACTGCTTGACTATCTTCTACACCTTTTGGAGTCTGGTCTGAAGACTAACTCTGTTAGGGTTCACCTGCGTGAACTCTGTATGTATGTTTTGGCTAATATGGGCACCAGATTTATACACAGCAACTCTAAGCCCTTCACAGCTATCCAGTCAAAGCCAGATTTGGATTTTTGAGTGGGTCCAGGGGAGGTGGTCAGTTCTCTAGTCCATGTGACAGAAGATCCTTCCTTAAGGAAGGAGCCTGAGATTTTTTGAACCTTGGCTCCTCGTAATATTCGGTAATTAGGTCATCTGTATTGTTAGGGTCAGTTACAGATTGATTCAGATGTTGAGATAAAGGATCTCTGCCAATATAAAAATCCCAGCTTTAACTTTATACCAATTTGCTCTTTGACAAATGGAATTGTTTGATGTACATTTGGGTAGCTCTGCAAGTTATGCTCCTGTTTTGTCATTGTAGGATACCTGGGGATTGAAGCTGCAAGGTCTTTGGTCATATAGTAGTTATGAAAGAGCTTGCTGAGTGCATAAGTGGTGACTTCTTCAATAGGGTAAAGTGAAATATAATTGGCCTCAATCAGTCCAGGTGTATCAATTTTTTTTGAATGACGTGGTTGCCTATATAACGATATACAATAGTCATGCTTGTACTATATCTGAGAGGCAGCAGTTGCCAATAGATAACTGTTGTGTACTATCCAGATCCATTCCTTCCCCAGTGTCCTAACACATATCTCCTTTCCCATTTGGATAGCTTTGTTTTTATACTGATTATATTGTTTAAATTTGTTAATAAATCAATAAAAATGTTCGACTATGGAGTCTGTAGAATGGTAGGTTGGAGAATGATGTTTTCTGTTTATGATGAAGTTTTGTGAAAGGAGTGGGCCTCTTTGATATGAGGTGATGGTCATAAGTGAGCAAGCGCAAGGCAAATTTCAATAGAGATGAAATGATTATGTTTTATCGATTTCTGTATATACATTGACCTTCACAATCTAATGCTAAAGATTTTCTGTAAACTCTTAGAAATCTTAATAATCTTCTTTCTACCATCAAATAAAGATAAACATTTTTAAAAATATCTCCTTTTCCACTTTTCTGACCAAATCCTATGAAGTGAGGTTGTGTAAAAGCTATTTTGCCTAATTAATTAAGACAATGTGGGGCGGATTTTAAGAGCCCTGCTCGCGTAAATCCGCCCGGATTTACGCGAGCAGGGCCCTGCGCGCCGGTGCGCCTATTTTACATAGGCCTACCGGCGCGTGCAGAGCCCCGGGACTCGCGTAAGTTCCGGGGTTCTCCGAGGGGGGCGTGTCGGGGGGCGGGCCCGAACCGCGCGGCGTTTAGGGGGCGTGCTGGGAGCGTTTTGGGGGCGGGTACGGGGGCGTGGCTACGGCCCGGGGCGGTCCGGGGGCGTGGCCGCACCCTCCGTACCCGCCCCCAGGTCGCGGCCCGGCGCGCGGGGATTTACGCCTCCCTCTGGGAGGCGTAAATCCCCGGAGAAAGGTAAGGGGGGGGGGGGCGTAGACAGGGCCGGGTGGGTTAGGTAGAGGAAGGGAGGGGAAGGTGAGGGGAGGGCGTTAGAGGATTCCCTCCAAGGCCGCTCCGATTTCGGAGCGGCCTTGGAGGGAACGGGGGTAGGCTGTGCGGCTCGGCGCGCGCCGGCTATACAAATTCGATAGCCTTGCGCGCGCCGATCCAGGTTTTTAGCAGATACGCGCGGCTCCGCGGGTATCTACTAAAATCCAGCGTACTTTTGTTTGCGCCTGGAGCGCAAACAAAAGTACGCGCTCGCGTATTCTTTAAAAATCTGCCCCTGTGGTAATTGACATGTGAGCAAGTGTTTTGGGCTTCTTGGCCTTTCTATATGATGTCAACATTGGTGGAGCTTGTCCAGATCACTTCATATAATTCAGGTATTGGTGACATTAGAAAAATGCAGATTGGGAAAAGAGTAATGAAGGTTACACATATTATAATAAAGCAGATAATGTATCAGGACAGGAGCAAGTTTAAAAAAATCATAAAGAATAGGTGCAAAATTTTATCAAACGTTTGGTGCAATGAAATATTGTATATTGGGGAACAATTTTTACTTGCCCACATCATTGCAAAGTTTACAAATACTTTGTTCTCTGGAGGCAAGCAGTTCACTAAAGTCGCACACGTAACTAAAGAGTTACCCGGCTAAATTTCCCTTGGTGAAATTACTAGATGGTTATATTTACAAGTGGCAAAACAAGACTGTCCTGGAGTGGGTCAGGTTGGGGAGGGAAAATACATGCATAGCTTTATTTTTCTAATTTGTTTGGGGTTCTACCCTCTTTCCACTGTCTGCAGAAACTGGAAGTGCAAAGTACACAGGGACTCACTCCTTAGTTACCTAGCTAGATTCCTTTGAAAATTGTCCATCATATTTTTAAATACAGTGCTGTGCAGTATGTATATTAGCTAGTATAGTAATTTAAATGAAGTTTTGCGAATTGTCTTTTGTAAAGAAATCCTTTGTTTACTGATTTACCTAGTCATCAAATACTGTAATTCGTTAATATTGGTCCTTCCCAATTGTTCCCTTAGGGCACTTCAAATATTGAAGAATTCTGCTCCTTGTGTTTCGATAGGCTGTACTAAGTATGATCATATCTCCACTTGTTTTGGCTAGGTTACTCTGATAACACATCTCATTTAGAATCCATTAGAAAGTTGTTAATCCACAAAGTACTCATTTTTTATTTATTTATTTATTTAAGGTTTTTATATACCGGCAATCATGAGCACATATCTTGCTGGTTTACATGAAACGGGAGTGCATTAAATACATCAACTAGAACTGTGGTGATCGAAGGAGCAGTTACAAATAACAAGGGTAGCAGAACTTGGATAAGAAGGAAGAGATAGGAAAGAATAAACGGTTGAACGGTATACAAATAAATTAAATGCTATGTAAAAATGGCATGATTAATGGCTGAATATTTGAAGTCCTTGATTTGTATCTATGACGTGATATTAGATTGTGTCTGGGAAAGCTTGCTTGAATAACCAAGTCTTAAGTCCTTTCCTGAAAGTTAAGAGGCAAGGTTCCAGTCTGAGATCTGTGGGAATGGAATTCCACAGAGAAGGGCCAGCAGTGGAGGTGGCACGATCTCTTAGAGTGATGTGTTTGGTCATTTTCGCAGGGGGAACTTTGAGGGCGCCTCGGTAGACATTTCTGGTAGGTCTTGTCGAGTTGTATACTTGGAGGGGGATTTGTAGATCGAGGGAGATGCGTTGATGAATAGTTTTGAAGATGACACAAATGGCTTTGTACATGATACGGAAGTGGACGGGTAGCCAATGTAACTCTTTCAGAATGGGGGATATGTGGTCTCTCTTTCTTGCGCCTGTTAGTAATCGAGCTGCTGAATTTTGAACCATCTGTAGTGGTTTGGAGTAGGAAGAGGGCAGACCTAGCAATAGGGAATTGCAGTAGTCTAATTTTGCAAAAATGACTGCTTGGATGATCGTTCTGAAGTCTTGGGCATGGAAAAGAGGTCTTATCCTCTTCAGAACCTGGAGTTTATAGAAGCAGTCTTTGGTTGTTTTGTTGATATGGGCCTTGAAGTTTAGCCGGTTGTCTATTATCACTCCTAAGTCTCGAACTTGTGTGGTAGGTAGATTGGTGGGAAGAGTAGTGTTGGAGATGTTGGTTTCCGGAGAAATGAGAAGGATTTCTGTCTTAGAAGAGTTTAAGATGAGGTGTAGGTTGTTTAGTAGTTGTTTGATTTTCAGGTGGCATGATTCCCAGTAGTCAAGAGTTTCAGAATATGTATCTTTGATGGGGATGATGATTTGGATATCGTCTGCATAAAGGAAGTACTTTAGATTGAGGTTGGTGAGAAGTTGGCAGAGAGGAAGAAGATAGATATTAAATAGGGTCGGAGATAATGAAGAACCTTGAGGGACTCCTATGACAGAGTCAAATCTAGAGGATTCCTTGTTTTGGATTTTAACTTTGTAACCTCTGTTATTGAGAAACGTTTTGAACCAGGATAGGACGGTGCCGCTGATTCCTATAGACGAGAGTTGGTTTAGGAGGATGGCGTGGTTGACCGTGTCGAACGCTGCTGAGAGGTCTAACAAGATCAATAGGAATGAGTTTCCTTTGTCAAGGCCCATTAAGATATAATCTGTCAACGAGGAGAGGAGGGATTCTGTGCCTCGATTTTTCTGAAGCCGTGTTGTGGGGTGAAGAGAAGATTGTTGTCTTCGATGAAATCTGAGAGTTGAGAGTTCACTAGTTTTTCCATGATCTTGGCGATGAATGGGAGGTTAGCTATGGGGCGGAAGTTGTTGGGTTCCTTCGGGTCAAGGTTAGGTTTCTTTAAGAGCGGTGAGATTGAGGCCATTTTGAGGTCATCAGGGCAGATTCCTTGGGCTAGAGAGCAGTTGATGATATTTGTCAAAGATGTGGCTATTGTGTCTGGAATAGATAGAAGTAATTTGGAGGGGATGTGGTCTGCAGGATGAGATGAAGGTTTCATTTTTCTCAGGATGGCTTGTATCTCAGTGGAGGCTACAGGTTCAAAGGTGTTTAAGCTGGCATTTTTGTGTGCAGGTTGTTGATATGTCTGGAGGGCTGCTGTGTCGGGAGGCAGTTGTGTTAGGAGATTGGAAATTTTATTTTGGAAAAACTGAGCGAGTTCTTCGGCTTTGGACTGAGCCATATTGCCGGGGATTTCTCGCGGTATGGTTTGAGTGAGGCTGGAGACATAGGCAATTTGGTTAGGGACAGCTTTACATCTGTATACCCCACAATGCACTTTAAGATCAGTTAACAAGGGCCTTCTTGCAATACCAGCAATACACCAAAAATATCTGGGGGCAGTAAGGAACTGCACCATCTGAGTAGCGAGACCACTATTATGAAATATTATGCCTGAAAATTTGAGATTTATGGCTGACACCAAGTCTTTTAGGAGTGGCCTGAAAACTTGGTGGTTCTTGAAAGCATTTTGAATATCTTACTCCTAATGTAATGTGGGGGTTACTATATCTCAGTTTAGAAATAATAAGGGCAAGAGTGCAGTACAACGGTTGGAGGTTTTGTGATTTTGGGCTGTAAGATTCTATTTTAATTTGTATTGTCTACTTATTTTAATGTTTGTCATTTTTGTTTTATGTTTCTTTTTTAATTTTTTAAGTGTTCACAATTATGAATATTTTTATTTTATTAGTTGCCTCAATCTCTTGAGTGAGTGGTGTAAAGAAATAATTTTAAATAAATCTAGTTATTTTTAAATATCCGATGATTTTTTTGAGCATCAGTTGATAAACACTACAATATAAATAATGGGCAAATTCAAAGGTTAAATTTCAATTCATCTACAAATGACTAGAGGTTTTCTGTTGGTGTTATCTGAAAAAATTTAAACTCTTTAAAAGTGATACTAGGATTCTCACAGGACAAGCAGGATGGTAGTCCTCACATATGGGTGACATCACAGGATGGAGCCCAATCACAGAACACTTTTGTCAAAGTTTCTAGAATTTTGACAGGCACCTACTGGGCATGCCCAGCATGGCACTAAAACTGCAGCCAGCAGGGGTCCCCCTTCAGTCTTCTTTTTTCCGCGCAGCAGTAGCCACGCGGGTTAAGGAGCTCCACAGAGATTCCTGACAGGAATTTTCCTCACGGAATTACTAAAAACTTTCATACCCCACAGGGGTCCCTCCTTCGAATTTTTGACTCTGCGGTACTCCAGTAAGTTTTTACCCGTTTTCAGTCGATTCGCATCGAGTTTGGCCCTCGCGGCCTACTGGCCGTCGACCGTACCACGGCTCAATTCTTTCAGAGGCCATGGTGTCGGGGTTCCATCGGTGCCCGGACTGTACTCACACCATGTCCATAACAGACCCCCATAAAGTCTGTGTAATGTGTCTTAGGTGCGAGCATGATGTCTTGACCTGTACCAAATGTGCCTTAATGACACCAAAAGGTCGCAAGGCCAGAATAGAGAAAATGGAACTTCTCTTCCGTTCTCAAACCCCAACTCCGGGCCTTCGACTACCTCTACCCCCCCTCAGGACCGAGGGGATAGTAGAGAGAAACATCAGCATCGACACCGAAAGTCTCGGACGATCAAGGAAGGAAAGTCATCGACCTCGCCATCGTCCAAGCCTCCATCGAAGAAACCCCAACCAGAAAAGGCACCGACCAGACGGGTATCGGGAGTCACGACTCCACCTTTAACGGTGGTCCCTCCGGCTATGCCTCTGCCTCCTTCTTCCCTTCCAGAGTCGGGGCTGCTTGCTCCAGGTCTCCATGAAGAACTGGACCGGATGGTTCAGGACGCCTTCGATAAGGCGATGCATAGACTCCAAGGTCCCTCGGCGCCGAAATCGGTGCCAGTCACAGAACAGACCATCGATCCCATTCCAGCAGCATTGACACCGCTGCTCTCGAAGATGGAAGCGCTTATAGCCGCTTTTCCACCGATGGATCCTGGGTCACCGATGGCTCTAGTGCCTTCCCCGCTTACTCTGTCATTGGGAGGAGAAACACCATTCCGCATTCCGCCATCAGGTGTCCTGCCGATGCCTCAACCATCGATGCCGATACGCCCATCGGCTCCACCGATCCATCCATCGATGCCCTCAATGCCTGCACCGGTGCCCTTGATGCCTTCATTGGTGCCTCCAGTACGTCCCTCGATGCCTTCGGAGCCTAGACCGGGATCTTCAGGAATACCATCGTCCCGTCCTTCTCAGGTTCCTAGAGGGGCAGGTGCTGATTCCTATGACACCTGGACCGCCGATTCTTCTCAAGACACCGATGACTTGCCATCGCCACCTTCTCCTACTGAAAGCAGGAAGCGTTCTCCTCAAGAAGACCTATCCTTCATAAATTTTGTGAAGGAAATGTCTGAATTGGTTCCCTTCCAATTGCAGACTGAACAAGATGACATACATCAAATGATGGAGCTGTTACAATTCCTGGATGCTCCCAAGGAAATAACCTCCATCCCTATTCACCAGGTTCTTTTTTAGATCTCCTCAAAAAGAACTGGGAACACCCTGGTTCTGTTGCTCGAGTCAACATAAAAGCTGATACCACTTATTTGCTCCAGTCATCCGCAGGATTCCAGAAACCTCAGCTGGATCACCAATCTGTGATTGTAGAATCTGCCCAAAAGAGGGCAAAAAGATCAAAACCACACTCTTCCTTTCCCCCAGGTAAGGAACAAAAATTCCTGGATGCCATTGGCTGACGTGTCTTCCAGGGATCAATGCTCATTTCTCGGATCGCCTCTTATCAGCTGTATATGACCCAGTATAACAGGGTCTTATTCAAGCAGATACAGGACTTTGCAGAGTCCCTGCCTCAGCAATTCCAGGAACAACTTCAAACCCTGGTACACAAGGGTTTTGAGGCAGGGAAGCATGAAATAAGATCCTCTTATGATATCTTCGACACCGCTTCCAGGGTGTCTGCAACTGCTATTTCGGCAAGAAGGTGGCCTGGCTTAAGTCTTCTGACTTACAACCTGAGGTACAAGACAGATTATCTGATCTGCCCTGCATAGGAGACAATCTGTTTGGCAAACAGATTCAGCGGACGGTGGCGGAAGTCAAGGAGCATCATGAGACCTTTCGCCAACTCTCTCTGATGCCCTCTGAGTATTCCTCCAAATAGCCATTCAGGAAGGATACTAAAAGGTCATTCTTCCGTCCAAAGAAATCCTATCCACCACCGTCTAGAACTCGTTCCACGAGACCTTTCCAAAAGGCCCAGTCTCATCAACCTCGTAAACAAAAGCCACAAGCAGCTCCTCAGCCGGGCCCTGCTTCCGGCTTTTGACTCCTGCATAGAGAGCAGCAGCCAGTTTCCACTTCCTCAGATAGCAGTGGTAGTTCAGTTGTACCATTTCAACAACAGGTGGCACACAATCACCTCAGACAGTGGGTCCTTGCCATCATCTCTCAAGGTTATCGCCTGAACTTTCTCTCCATTCCACCAGACTCCCCACCTCTACCGATGTGGAGAACATCCGAACACTCACTACTCCTGGAGCAGGAGGTCTCCCTCCTCCTCCAGTCCAGAGCAATAGAACCAGTGCCCTACTCCCAACAAGGCCTAGGATTCTATTCCCCGTACTTTCTAATCCCCAAAACATCAGGCGGCGTTCGTTCAATTCTGGACCTTCGTGCCCTCAACAGGTACCTCCACCGAGAAAAGTTCAAGATGGTAACATTGGATTCCTTCCTTCCTCTTCTGCAAAAAGGAGACTGGCTCTGCTCTCTCAATCTCCAAGATGCATACACACACATTGCGATAAATCCATCTCATCGCAGGTTCTTGAGATTTCTAGTAGGCCACAAGCACTATCAATACTGAGTGCTTTCATTTGGCCTGGCATCTGCTCCATGAGTCTTCACCAAGTGCCTCGTAGTAGTAGCTGCCTTCTTCAGGACTCAAGGTGTTCGCGTCTACCCCTATCTAGACGTTTGGTCGATCAGGGCTCCAACTCAGCAAGCTGCTCTGTCATCCCTACGTCTTACTTTTCACACTGATTTCGCTAGGATTTCTCGTCAACTACGCAAAATCCTGCTTAGTCCCATCTCAAACTTTATCACTCATAGGGGCAGGCTTGGACACCTTGCAGGCGAAGGCATTTCTACCTCGAATGCGAGCTCTCACGCTCATCTCTCTTGCACACCAGCTACAGTCTCAGCGCCGCATGACTGCACGCCACTTCCTTATCCTACTGGGACACATGGCGTCCTCAGTACAGGTTACATCAATGGCCCGCTTGGCCATGAGAGTCATGCAGTGGACTCTAAGGTCACAATGGACTCAGTTTGTCCAACCTCTATCGACCACTGTTCACATCACCGACTCACTCCGTCAGTCTCTAGCCTGGTGGAAAAGTCAGGTCAATCTCCTCCAAGACTTGCCCTTCCAGGCTCTAGACCCTCAAATAATTCTCACCACCAATGCTTCCAACCTCGGCTGGGGAGCCCATGTCGCCAATTTGCAGACACAAGGAACTTGGTCTCCAGAGGAAGCCAAACAACAAATCAATTTCCTGGAGCTGCGAGCAATCAGATATGCTCTCAGGGTGTTTCAGGATTTCCTTTCCAATCAGGTCATCCTGATTCAGACGGACAACCAGGTGGCCATGTGGTACATCAACAAACAGGGAGGGATGGGCTCCTACCTCCTGTGTCAGGAGGCTTCTAGGAAAAATAAAAAGTAATGGGATAGGTGGCGATGTCCTTTCGTGGATTAAAAACTGGCTAAAAGACAGGAAACAGAGTAGGATTAAATGGACAATTTTCTCAGTGGAAGGGAGTGGACAGTGGAGTGCTTCAGGGATCTGTATTGGGACCCTTACTTTTAAATATATTTATAAATGATCTGGAAAGAAATACGACAAGTGAGGTAATCAAATTTGCAGATGATGCAAAATTGTTCAGAGTAGTTAAATCACAAGCAGATTCTGATACATTGCAGGAAGACCTTGTGAGGCTGGAAAATTGGGCATCAAAATGGCAGATGAAGTTTAATGTGGACAAGTGCAAGGTGATGCATATAGGGAAATATAACCCATGCTATAGTTACACAATGTTAGATTCCATATTAGGTGCTACAACCCAAGAAAGAGATCTAGGCGTCATAGTGGATAACACATTGAAATCGTCAGTTCAGTGTGCTCCGGCAGTCAAAAAAGCAAACAGAATGTTGGGAATTATTAGAAAAGGAATGGTGAATAAAACGGAAAATGTCATAATGCCTCTGTATCGCTCCATGGTGAGACCACACCTTGAATACTGTGTACAATTCTGGTCGCCGCATCTCAAAAAAGATATAATTGTGATGGAAAATTTACAGAGAAGGGCGACCAAAATGATAAAGGGAGTGGAACAGCTCCCCTATGAGGTAAGACTAAAGAGGTTAGGACTTTTCAGCTTAGAGAAGAGACGGCTGAGGGGGGATATGATAGAGATGTTTAAAATCATGAGAGGTCTAGAACGGGTAGATGTGAATTGATTTTTTACTCTTTCGGATAATAGAAAGACTAGGGGGCACTCCATGAAGTTAGCATGTGGCACATTTAAAACTAATCGGAGAAAGTTCTTTTTCACTCAACGCACAATTAAACTCTGGAATTTGTTGCCAGAAGATGTGGTTAGTACAGTTAGTATAGCTGAGTTTAAAAAAGGATTAGATAAGTTCTTTGAGGAGAAGTCCATTACCTGCTATTAATTAAGTTTACTTAGATAACAACCACCGCTGTTACTAGCAACAGTAACATGGAATAGACTTAGTTTTTGGGTACTTGCCAGGTTCTAATGACCTGGATTGGCTACTGTTGGAAACAGGATGCTGGGCTTGATGGACCCTTGGTCTGACCCAGTATGGCATGTTCTTCTTATGTTCTTATGAGGCCCTCTCCCACTCGATGTACCTCAGGGCCACCTATTTGCTGGGAGTGGACAATGTGTTGGCGGGAAACCTAAGTCGCTCTTTCCATCTGCACGAGTAGTCCCTCAACCCCACAGTAGCGGACTCAATATTCCAACGTTGGGGTCATCCTCGCATAGACCTCTTTGCGCAAAGTAGAGAACTTTTGCTCTCTCACTCGCAGCCAACACTCTCAGCCAAGAGATGTGTTCTCCCTCTCATGGGCAACCTCATGGGCAACCTCTCCTATGTGCATTCCCACTTCTCTCAAAGACTCTCGTGAAGTTATGTCAGGATAAGGGATGCATGATCCTGATAGCAACTCACTGGCCTCCATACTTCAGGATTCCATACTTCAGGATCTCTCCATTCGCAGGCACATTCCCTTGGGAACGGACCTGCTTCTTATCACTCAGAACGACGGATGCCTACGCCACCCCAATCTTCAAGCTTTGTCCCTGGTGGCCTGGATGTTGAAAGGTTAATTCTTCAGCATTTAACCTTTCGGAGCCAGTTTCCCGTGTCCTGATTGCTTCATGGAAGCCTTCCACGAGAAAGTCTTACCTATACGAATGGAACAGGTTTGAGTCATGGTGTTCTTCTCAATCCCTTGATCCCTTTACCTGTTCCACCACAAAGTTTCTTCAGTAGCACACCTACGCTCGGTGCCGCTTCCTGACATTTGCAGGGCTGCTACCTGGAGTTCTCTCCATACCTTTACAGCCCATTATTGCTTAGACAAAGCTGGAAGACAAGATTCTATCTTCGGCCAGTCTGTCTTGCGCAACCTTTTTACAACTTGATGTACCAACACCCTTCCGCCTGCCCGTTAGGGTTCAGGATGGCCTCTTCTAAATTCCACCCCAGTCCTTGTGCCTATTGCACATCTTGGGTACATTTGATGCATTTCTCGGACATCCTTAGCTCGGTACTCACCAATATGTGAGGACTACCATCCTGCTTGTCTTGTGAGAAAGCAAATGTTGCTTACCTGTAACAGGTGTTCTCACAGGACAGCAGGATGTTAGTCCTCACGAAATCCGCCTGCCGCCCCACGGTGTTTTGTTCGTTACATTTTCTTATTTTATTTTTCGGCACTTCCTGAAGTTTTAAACAAGACTGAAGGGGGACCCCTGCTGGCTGCAGGTTTAGTGCTTTGCTGGGCATGCCCAGTAGGTGCCAGTCAAAGTTCTAGAAACTTTGACAAAAGTGTTCCGTGATTGGGCTCCATCCTGTGATGTCACCCATATGTGAGGACTAACATCCTGCTGTCCTGTGAGAACATCTGTTACAGGTAAGCAACATTTGCTAAATTCTTAATCAACTGTAAGATGTAGGCATCTAAACAACAAATTCAAAAAATCTTATCTAATAACTACCGGTATATCAATTTGCACAATAAAAATGTATTGTATATGTATTGGCAAGACCTTCATATTAAACAGACATTCATGTTTTGCTGCAAATTTATCTGCAACCATTTTTCACCTGGATAATTTTAAATCAGTGTGCCCACCTACTTACCCTATTTTTTAAATTTTTAAATGTTTCTATACGCATTCTTAAAAACTTAGTACTAGTGAAAAATTTAGTGTAATGAAAATCTTATCTTGAACATCCATCAAAAACGCCATGATGCAGTATAAGATTATGACTCTGGATGAAAAGACCCTCATCCAATGCAGTCCACATTTAGGAAGTCCTCTCCTTCCTACATCAGGGAATTAGATGAATGGTCTATGAAAATTTTGCCCAGCGAGCATTCTCCATATCTATCACCAGTGATGTTTAATCCATCTTGTAGGCTTCCCACTCTTTATTGATACCATTCCATAATGGTGCTTCCTCTAGAAATGGCCATCTAAACAACATCATCATTAAATCCCTTTTAACTTTTATAGGACTACTCCTACAGTGAAGGAAGGTAAATATGATGATAAAGCCATTTTTGTTGATACTTTTCTCATTAAGCAAATTTAAAAAACATTGTATTGCTATCAAGTACTATCCAGGAAAAGAAGTTTTGCCTTTGATATTTGCATTTCCAGCTTTTTATTTAAGAGAAACTCCTAAAAAATAATATTGAAAATTTCTTCCTTAAATTACTGATTTATAATAAATCATTCATTTTAATGCTTTTAGTTGCTTGGCTTATATAAAGTATAATTTAATTTCTAATCCATTTTGCTCCATACAGACAATGAATGACTTTGACTACTTAAAATTACTTGGCAAAGGCACTTTTGGCAAAGTAATTCTGGTCAGAGAGAAGGCAAGTGGGAAGTATTATGCAATGAAGATTTTGAAGAAAGAAGTTATTATTGCAAAGGTAAGTTAATATATCAGAATTTGGGGGACTTAGACCAGAATAGGATGTGGTACAGTCTATTACCATCACTATGAGTTAAATTAGTTCCTTAAAGATTATTCACTAACTTTGTGGCTTCTTCTATAGACTGGAAAGGCACTGTCACCATAAAAAAAAGCAGTTTTTCTCTCACTGTCACATATATGCAAAATGTATTTCAGAAAACAATCATATCCCTTCCCCATAAGGGTTTATGTAGGTTTTGACACTGTCAAACCTCAGACACAGGATATCCTTACCCTGAACCCTTCTTGCATCCCCATATTACAGTTAGGAAAGACTCCATCCTTTTATAAACTGCCCTTGCCCAGGGATATTGCAAGAGTATTATGCATCCTAGGTGAAACTTTAGTCTCACACCACCCATGCAATTAACTATTAGACCCAAAGTCCACCCCTACCCCTACCCAGGATCTTGATAATAAAAAATCAACAACTATGATGACACAAATGCTACCTCTCCCAGAACTATCCTGTAAAAACACAAAATTGGACATCATTGTTTTACCCAAAACACATATACACACATAATGGGACATCAATAAATAAGGCAAATTTAAGCTGTTTTGATTCTGTGCTTAAATTCACTTTATTGATTCTCCCGGTATATTTAATACAGATATGTTTCAAAAATCATTTCACAGTGTTTGCTAAATGTGTCATCTGTTGGCTTGATATTCAGCCAGCAGATAGCCAGAAAAGGTACCAACAAGAGGAGACAACTTTGTAGTAATCAACTCCTTGTTGGTGCTTTTCATTGATTCAAATGATAGAAATTCATTAGTCATATCAAATTTGCAGTTAATTCCTCTGATTGAGTATGTAAAACCACCCCGAGTTAAAACTGTCCTCTCTTACAGTGGTGTGTGTATATATATATATATAGAGAGAGAGAGAGAGAGCATGTCACATTGACTCTCTACAGGGTCTGTCTTTCTCTCTCCCCCTCTCCCTCTCATCCTATTCGGCTAACTTGGATAACTAGATAACTTTTGAATATTGACACCTATGAATTTTGGGGGTAGACTACAACAAAAATAAAGTAAGAAATATATAAATGTACATATTAAAAGAAATCCATACTACAATACCTGACTGACTTGAACTAGAATGTTTCAAACTCAAACAGCACCAATCTTATCTATTAAAAGGCAACACCACAGATATTACATGAGGCTGTTATAGATTTTTGCACAGAAACTGTACACTAGTACAGTGGTTCTCAACCGGTGTGTCGTGACACACCAGTGTGTCGCCAAGCACACGCAGGTGTGTCGCCACACTTCCCGGTTCCTGCTGACCCAGCTGCTCCCCCTACCCGAGCAAGATAGGTCCTACACCCGGGCTTAAAACGCTGAAAACCCGAGCGGAACGCAGCAGGAGAACAGGAGTCAGCGGCACCAGCATGCTCTCTTCTTCTCGCCACCCCCCCCCCCCCCCCCCGTGGCCCAGAAGAGGAAGTGTTAAGCAGTGGGTGTGTGCGCGGGAAGAAGAGACCTTGCTAGTGCGCTCGGCATCGACCTGAAGAAAAGAAGAGAGGCGCGGTCTGAAGAATGAGCAGCGCAGTTCAGAGAAAAACGAAGAATGTCGTCAACACCCGTGACCGATGGGACTCCTTGCTCAGCGAGGTCTGAAAATGAAGTAGATTGCTGCTGCCTTTAAGGTTAGAAGTGGAGGAGGCTGCTGCTGCCGCTAGTTCAGGGGAGGGGGGAGAGTTAGTGAATGAGCAAGCATGTGTGTTTGAGATCCTGTGTGTGTGTGTGAATGATTCAGAGCCTGTATATGTGAAAGAGAGTATGTGTGTGATTGAGAGCTGGCTTAGGTGAGGGAGTATGTGATTGAGAGCATGTGTGAAAGTGAGAGAAAGATAGCATGTGTGTCTTGTGTGATTGAGAGCTGACTTAGGTGAGGGAGCATGTGATTGAGAGCCTGTGTGTAAATGAAAGAGAGAGCGCATGTGTGTCTGTGTGTGATTGAGAGCTGGTTTAGGTGAGAACATAAGAACATGCCATGCTGGGTCAGACCAAGGGTCCATCAAGCCCAGCATCCTGTTTCCAACAGTGGCCAATCCAGGCCATAAGAACCTGGCAAGTACCCAAAAACTAAGTCTATTCCATGTTACTGTTGCTAGTAATAGCGGTGGTTGTTATCTAAGTCAACTTAATTAATAGCAGGTAATGCACTTCTCCAAGAAATTATCCAATCCTTTTTAAAACACTGCTATACTAACTGCACTAACCACATCCTCTGGCAACAAATTCCAGAGTTTAATTGTGCGTTGAGTGAAAAAGAACTTTCTCCGATTAGATTTAAATGTGCCACATGCTAACTTCATGGAGTGCCCCTTAGTCTTTCTACTATCTGAAAGAGTAAATAACCGATTCACAACTACCCATTCTAGACCTCTCCTGATTTTAAACACCTCTATCATATCCCCCCTCAGCCATCTCTTCTCCAAGCTGAAAAGTCCTAAACTCTTTAGTCTTTCCTCATAGGGGAGATGTTCCATTCCCCTTATCATTTTGGTCACCCTTCTCTGTACCTTCTCCATCGCTATTATATCTTTTTTGAGATGCGGCGACCAGAATTGTACACAGTATTCAAGGTGCGGTCTCACCATAGAGCGATATAGAGGCATTATGACATTTTCCGTTGTATTCGCCATTCCCTTTCTAATAATTCCCAACATTCTATTTGCTTTTTTGACTGTCGCAGCACACTGACCCAACGATTTCAATGTGTTATCCACAATGACGCCTAGATATCTTTCTTGGGTGGTAGCACCTAATATGGAACCTAACATTGTGTAACTATAGCATGGGTTATTTTTCCCTATATGCATCACCTTGCACTTATCCACATTAAATTTCATCTCCATATCGATGCCCAATTTTCCAGTCTCACAAGATCTTCCTGCAATTTATCACAATCTGCTTGTGATTTAACTACTCTGAACAATTTTGAATCATCTGCAAATTTGATTATCTCACTCATAATATTTCTTTCCAGATCATTTATAAATATATTGAAAATTAAGGGTCCCAATACAGATCCCTGAGGCACTCCACTGCCCACTCCCTTCCACTGAGAAAATTGTCCATTTAATCTTACTCTCTGTTTCCTGTCTTTTAGCCAGTTTGTAATCCACAAAAGGACATCACCACCTATCCCATGACTTTTTACTTTTCCTAGAAGCCTCTCATGAGGAACTTTGTCAAACGCATTCTGAAAATCCAAGTACACTACATCTACTGGTTCACCTTTATCAACATGTTCATTAACTCCTTCAAAAAAGTTAAGCAGGTTTGTGAGGCAAGACTTGCCTTGGGTAAAGCAATGCTGACTTTGTTCCATTAAACCTTGTCTTTCTATATGTTCTATGATTTTGATATTTAGAACACTTTCCACAATTTTTCCTGGCACTGAAGTCAGGCTAACTGATCTGTAGTTTCCCGGATCGCCCCTGGAGCCCTTTTTAAATATTGGGGTTATATTATCTATCCTCCAGTCTTCTGGTTCAATGGATGATTTTAATAATAGGTTACAAATTTTTACTAATAGGTCTGAAATTTCATTTTTGAGTTCCTTCAGAACTCTGGGGTGTATACCGTCTGGTCCAGGTGATTTACTACTCTTCAGTTTGTCAATCAGGCCTACCACATCTTCTAGGTTCACTGTGATTTGGTTCAGTCCATCTGAATCATTACCCATGAAAACCTTCTCTGATACGGGTATCTCCCCAACATCCTCTTCAGTAAACACTGAAGCAAAAAAATCATTTAATCTTTCCCCGATGGCCTTATCTTCTCTAATGGCCCCTTTAACCTCTCGATCATCTAACGGTCCATCTGACTCTCTCACAGGCTTTCTGCTTCAGATATATTTTAAAAAGTTTTTACTGTGAGTTTTTGCCTCTACGGCCAAATTATTTTCAAATTCTCTCTTAGCCTGCTTTATCAACGTCTTACATTTAACTTGCCAATGCTTATGCATTATCTTATTTTCTTCTGTTGGATCCTTCTTCCAATTTTTGAATTTAGATCTTTTTGCTAAAGTAGCTTCTTTCACCTCCCCTTTTAACCATGCCGGTAATCGTTTTGCCTTCTTTCACTTTTTTAATGTGTGGAATACAAGTGGACTGTGCTTCTATGATGGTATTTTTTAACAATGACCACGCCTCGTGCACACTTTTTACCTTTGTAGCTGCTCTTTTCATTTTTTTTTTCTCCTTTTATCAAAGTTTCCCTTTTGAAAGTTTAGCACGAGAGCCGTGGATTTGCTTACTGTCCCTCCCCTTTCCAGTCATTAATTCAAATTTGATCACATTATGATCACTATTGCCAAGCGGCCCGACCACAGTTACCTCTCTAACCAAATCCTGTGCTCCACTGAGAATTAGATCTAAAATTGCTCCTTCTCTTGTCAGTTCCTGAACCAATTGCTCCATAAAAACGTCATTTATTTCATCCAGGAACTTTATATCTCTGGCATGTACTGATGATACATTTACTCAGTCAATATTGGGGTAATTGAAGTGTCACATCGAACGAAAAGTGCAGGGAGAGGGTCAATCCTGACAAAGACTCCAAATGGATTTCAGAGTTGATAAAGATTTTTATTCATTTATAAGGCTACTCCACTGATTCAAATCCCAAGCAGTGCTTAACGGCGTCCCCCGACATGGTCCCGTGTTTCGCCTAGGGCTGCATCGGGAGGGTAACACCAACAGGGTTTCTCAATTGAGAAACCCTGTTGGTGTTACCCTCCCGATGCAGCCCTAGGCGAAACACGGGACCGTGTCGGGGGACGCCGTTAAGCACTGCTTGGGATTTGAATCAGTGGAGTAGCCTTATAAATGAATAAAAATCTTTATCAACTCTGAAATCCATTTGCAGTCTTTGTCAGGATTGACCCTCTCCCTGCACTTTTCGTTCGATGTGATATTATCTTAAAGTGCAGTCTGCTCTGATATACTTTTGGTAATTGAAGTGTCCCATTATTATCGCACTACCAATTTGTTTAGCTTCCCAAATTTCTCTTAGCATTTCACTGTCAGTCTCACCATCTTGACCAGGTGGACGGTAGTATACTCCTATCACTATAGTCTTCCCCGACACACAAGGGATTTCTACCCATAAAGATTCAATCGTGCATTTAGTCTCATGCAGGATGTTTATCCTGTTGGACTCTATGCCATCCCGGACTTAAAGTGCCACACCGCCTCCTGGTGCTCCTTTTTGTCATTGCGATATCATTTGTACCCTGGTATAGCACTGTTCCGTTGGTTGTCCTCCTTCCACCATGTCTCTGAGATGCCAATTAAGTCTATGTCATCATTCCCTGCTATACATTCTAATTCTCCCATCATACTTCTTAGACTCCTGGCATTAGCATGCAAACATTTCAAAGTTTGTTTTTTGTTTGTATTTTCATTCTGCTTTTTAATTGATAGGGATAAGTTAGAATTTTTTAGCTCAGGTGAGTTTTTAGTTACAGGCACTTGGACTACTTTTCTTATTATTGGAACCTCACTGTCGGGATGCCCTAATTCTAATGCATCATTAGTATCCTTTGAAGATACCTCTCTCTGAACCATGTGCTGCTGATCAACCGTCGGCTTTCCCCTTTGTTCTAGTTTAAAAGCTGCTCTATCTCCTTTTTAAAGGATCTATCTCCTTTTTAAAGGTTAGCGCCAGTATGTGATTGAGAGCATGTGTGAAAGTGAGAGAAAGACAGCATATGTGTCTGTGTGTGATTGAGAGCTGGTTTAGGTGACAGAGCATGTGAGTATGTGATTGGGAGCCTGTGTGTAAATGAGAGAAAGAGAGAGCATGTGTGTCTGTGTATGACTGAGAGCTGGTTTAGGTGAGGGCGAATGTGATTGAGAGCCTGTGTGTAAATGAGAGAAAGAGAGAGCATGTTTGTAAGCATGTGAATGAGTCTGTGTGTGTGAGTGAAAAGGACAACATGAATGTGTGTGCTTGAATGCCTGTGTGTGTAAGCCTGAAAAGATAGACAGCATGTGTGTAAAAATGTAATTAAGAGCCTATATAAGTGAGAGAGAAAAAGCATGTGTATATGTGAGTGATTGTGAGCCAGTGTGAGAGAGAGAGAGAGAGGAGAAAGTTGCAAGCAAACCATCCCTCCTCATGCTAATTCAAAACAATCTCAGGGCACCTGGCTATCAAACGTTCCCAGGTATGCAGAGCAAAATATTTTTTGTATCCTTATTATCCCAGGACAAGCAGGATGCTAGTCCTCACATATGGGTGACGTCACTGAACGGAGCCCAGGTGGGAAAACTTTCTGTCAAAGTTTCTAGAAACTTTTGACTGGCCCAGTGAGGCCACTGAGCATGCCCAGCATGCTATGATATTCTCTGCCACAGGTGTCTCTCTTCAGTCTTCGTTTTTCCGCGCTGCGGTTAGCATCGCGGGTCTGGAGCCGTTGAGTGTTTTTTCTCTCGACTTAATAGTCTTAAATTTGATATTCTCTATCACAGAAAATCTCTCGGGGTTTTTCCTTACCGGCCGGTAAGTAACCCAGTCTTAAATTTTCTGTTTCGAGGAGTAAAGATTTTTCTCCTCAGTCGAATCGACGGCCGTCGATCTTACAAAAATGTCAACAGGGTTCAAAAAATGCCCTGTTTGTGCCAGAAAAATGTCACTTACAGACCCACACACCGAATGTGTGTTGTGTCTGGGTGAAAAACATGATGTACAAAATTGTCCAAAATGTGCGGAGATGATGCCAAAAACCCGGAAAACCAGGCTCAAAAAAATGGAGCATTTATTCAGCCTGCAACTCATACCTTCTCCGTCGCAGTCATCGAAGTCGTCTCTGGCTGGAGCAACTAAGCGCATAGTACTTAAAAAACCTTGTCCGGGACCGTCGGGGGATCATTCGTCCCCTTCATCGTCCTTGACGTCGACAAAATCGACAGAAAAATCGAAGTCGAAACATCGACACCGGCATCGAAGCCCCTCGTTGTCTGACTCTGCTTCCCAGGAAGCCTCGACAGCGAAGCGGGCTAAACATCAGGACACATCGGAGTTTTCAACGCCTCGGCCTACTTCGACTCCATTGCCGGCGACAGATCCAACACAAGGTACGTCTCAGGAACTTGTGCTTCAGCCTACGCCACCGCCCTCAACCGCTCTGCTCCCAACGGTTGTGCGGCCGGAATTGTCAGATTTAATCCGACAAGCGATTTCACAGGCTCTGAAGGATCAACTTTCAGTACCGACTTCTCTGTCGATGCCGATGCTTACTACATCGATGCCGGCAAACTTGCCGATGCCGGTGGTAACACCGATGCCGGGGTCCTTCTTGACTCCGGTACAGAGGGAATCAACGTCGACACCAAAGATTATTACGTCATCGACGTCGATATACGCTGAAATCCCATCTCTTTCATTGATACCGATGACATCGATGATACCGCCGTCGACAGTATCGACACCGGGCAGACCAGCTTTGACAACGACATCGAGGCCACCTATCATTTCATCGATACCAACAATACCAGATGATAGTGACCCTCAGGAGTTAGCACTTTTTCAACGTCTTCTACAAAAATATCACAATGTCATCGACACAACTCCTCAGAAAACCACAGAAAACATCCCTCCAATGATTTCCATCGATGAACCTTTACCTGGACCATCGGGTGTTTCCACAAATTTAAGAAAAACCCCAAGAACTCCCTATCAAGAACCAGATGAAGAAGATTCTTGGAATGATCAAAGGTCAAACACCTCTTCTGAGGAGTTCATGTCCGAACCCTCACCTCCTGAATCAAGGAAAAGATCCCCACCAGAGGACTTATCCTTTTCCAGTTTTGTCCAAGACATGGCAAACACAATCCCTTTCAAGCTTTCATCAGAAGAAGATTCAAGGCAACATACTCTAGAGGTCCTGCAGTTCGTGGACCCACCAAAACAGGTTCTGGCAATCCCTATCCACGAGGTGCTGTTAGACCTACAACACCGAGTATGGGAGCACCCATGCACGGTTCCAGCAGTTAACAAACGTGTGGACACTACCTACCTAGTGCAGCAAGCACCAGGTTTTCAAAAAACACAGTTACCACATCAATCTGTGGTAGTAAAATCTGCCCAGAAAAAATCCAAGAGGGTACGTCCACACTCCTCAGCTCCTCCAGGGAAGGATCATCGCTTTCTAGACTCCCTTGGCAGAAAGGTGTCCCAAGGTGCACTTCTATCTTCCAGAATCTCCGCCTATCAACTGTATATGACACAGTATCAAAGGGATATCTGGAAGCAAATGGAACAATTTGCAAATTCTCTCCCAGAGCAATTCCAAGAATCTGCACAATCCATCATTACTAAGGGCCTGGAGGCTGGGAAGCATGAGGTAAGGGCTGCTTATGACAATTTTGACACAGCCTCAAGAACAGCAGCTGCTGGCATTACAGCAAGAAGATGGGCCTGGTTGAAAGCATCAGATCTCAGGCCTGAAGTACAGGAGAAGCTTGTGGACCTGCCATGTCTTGGAGATAATTTGTTTGGGGAAAAAGTACAGGACGCTGTCCAACAACTTAAGGATCACACAGAGACCTTAAGACAGCTATCCCAATTACCACAAGAACCAACAACTCAGGACACTAGGCGTCTTCCTCGTCGAGAACCTAGGCGACCATATTACAGACCAAGAAGGTACTACAACCAGCCTACAAGAGCTAGACCTTCTAGGCCTACTCAGCGCTCTCAATCCAGGCAACCAAGAACAGCCCGCACTCAACCTCCTCCACAGACTGGTCCAGCTACGGGTTTTTGAACAACAGTCCAGAGAACAGGCCCTCCCTCCTAAACCCCAAACAACACATACCAGTGGGAGAAAGAATTTCATATTTCCACTCAAATTGGGAAAAGATAACAACAGACCAATGGGTACTTTCCATTGTAGCTCACGGCTACAAACTAAATTTTCTCTCAATTCCTCCAGAATTCCCACCAACTTCCTACCCACAACAAAATTCTCAAATAATTCAATTACAAATAGAATTATCCACCCTCCTGAAAGCCAGGGCCATTCAACCAGTGCCCAGGTCACAGCAGGGCAGAAGATTCTACTCCAGATATTTCCTCATTCCAAAGAAAACCGGAGGCCTTCGTCCCATCCTCGACCTCAGAAATCTCAACAAATTTCTAAAGAAAGAAAAGTTCAGGATGGTTTCCCTAGGTACAATGCTCCCACTTCTTCAAGCAGGAGATTGGCTCTGTTCTCTGGATCTTCAAGATGCTTACGCCCATATACCAATATACCCTCCTCATCGCAAGTATCTGCGCTTCATGGTGGGCCTTCAACATTTCCAATACAGAGTGCTGCCATTCGGACTAGCTTCTGCTCCCAGAGTGTTCACCAAATGTCTGGCAGTAATAACAGCACACCTACACAAAGAAGGTGTACATGTTTTCCCATATCTGGACGATTGGCTCATCAGAAACCAATCTCAACAAGGGGCAATACAGTCTCTCAACCGAACAATTGCTCTACTACACTCCATGGGATTTCTCATCAATTATCCAAAATCACATCTAACTCCAACTCATCTCCTACAATTCATAGGAGCAGATTTAAACACCAGCCTATCGAAGGCTTTTCTACCAGAAGATTGAGCAAACACACTTTCCCTACTGGCAAACTCGATTCACTCCAAGAAACAGGCAACAGCTCATCAGTTTCTAACATTACTAGGCCACATGGCATCCACAGTTCATGTCACTCCTATGGCTCGATTGGCCATGAGATTAACCCAATGGACTCTAAGATCTCAATGGATACAAGCCATTCAACCACTGCATTCTCCAATTCAAGTAACCCACCAACTACGTTCTTCTCTACTATGGTGGGTGAACAAGGACAATTTGTGCAAGGGCCTACCCTTTCAACAACCAGTCCCACAAATAACTGTGACTACAGATGCATCCACCTTGGGTTGGGGAGCTCACATAGGGAACCTCCAAACACAAGGAACATGGACAAAGCTCGAAGCAACATTTCAAATCAATTTCCTGGAACTTCGAGCTATACGTTATGCTCTGCATGCCTTCAAGGACTGCCTTACAAACAAGACTGTGCTGATCCAAACAGACAACACAGTAGCCATGTGGTACATCAACAAACAAGGAGGGACAGGCTCGTACCTCCTTTGTCAAGAGGCAGCTCAAATATGGGGATGGGCCTTGAACAACTCCATGTTTCTCAAAGCCACTTATCTGGCAGGCATTCACAATGTAGTGGCAGACAGACTCAGTCGTCAATTCCAACCACACGAATGGTCCCTGGATCCCACAGTGGTGACCAGGACATTTCAACGTTGGGGATGGCCAACAGTAGACCTGTTTGCATCACATCTGAATCACAAAGTGGAAAACTACTGTTTCCTATACCACCTGAACAACAGGCCAGCCAAGGACACATTTGCTCGCCCTTGTAACTCAGGCCTACTTTACGCGTATCCTCCAATACTGCTCATAACCAAAACACTAGTGAAGATACAACAGGACAAGGTGACTATGATACTCATAGCCCCGTATTGGCCTCGACAAGTATGGTTTCCCACGCTTCTAGACCTCTCAGTCAGGGATCCAATATGCTTGGGAGTAGCTCCCAATCTCATAACTCAGGATCAGGGTCGGTTACGCCATCCCAACCTCCAATCCCTATCCCTGACAGCTTGGATGTTGAAAGCTTGATCTTACAACCACTCAATCTCTCATCCAACATATCCCAGGTTCTTATAGCTTCACGTAAACCTTCCACAAGGAAGAACTACGCTTCCAAATGGAAGAGATACACTTTGTGGTGCAAGCAAAACGACATCAATCCTTTCACTTGCCCTACAAAGTCTATACTAGACTACTTGTACCATCTTTCAGAATCTGGTCTACAGACTTCATCTGTAAGAGTACATTTAAGTGCAATTTCAGCTTACCATAATCAGATAGCAGATGCACCTATCTCTACACAACCTCTTGTCAGCAGGTTTATGAGAGGTTTAATTCACCTCAAACCACCAATTAGACACCCAGTCACACAATGGGATCTAAATTTGGTTCTAACTAGACTCATGCGTTCTCCTTTTGAACCCATAGATTCCAGTGATCTAAAATTTCTTACATGGAAAACTATCTTCCTCATAGCCATTACATCAGCTAGAAGGGTTAGTGAGTTACAAGCACTTGTCACATATGAACCCTACACTAAGTTCTTACATGACAGAGTGGTTCTCCATACTCATCCTAAATTCCTCCCTAAGGTAGTTACGGAATTCCACTTAAACCAATCTATAGTTTTACCCACATTCTTTCCAAGGCCTCACTCCCACCAAGGAGAGAGAGCCTTACACACCTTAGATTGCAAGCGTACTCTGTCTTTCTACTTAAACTGCACTGCAATCCACAGGAAAACCAATCAACTATTTGTTTCCTATGACCCAAACAAACCAGGCAGAGCAGTGGGTAAACATACTCTATCCAATTGGCTAGCAAATTGTATACAGTTTTGTTACGAACAAGCAGGCCTTCCTCTCCAAGGGCGAGTAAAAGCACATGCAGTAAGAGCAATGTCAACTTCAGTTGCACACTATCGTTCAGTGCCAATACTTGACATATGTAAAGCAGCAACATGGAGTTCACTTCACACTTTTGCAGCTCATTACTGTTTGGACAAGCAAGGAAGACAAGATTCAGCTTATGGACAATCTGTCTTAAAGAACTTGTTTCCAGCTTAAACCCAACTCCTTCTACATCCAATGTTCTGTGATCCTCGACTGACTCATTTCAACAACAACATTCCACTACAAAATGACTCAGCCTCTAGCTTGCTAATCACCCATATGTGAGGACTAGCATCCTGCTTGTCCTGGGATAAAGCAAAATTGCTTACCTTGTAATAGGTGTTATCCCAGGACAGCAGGATGTAGTCCTCACAGAACCCACCCACCACCCCGCGGAGTTGGGCTTTCTACCTTTATTATTCTTTTTTGCTAACGCTTTTGCTACATACGAGACTTAAGAGAGACACCTGTGGCAGAGAATATCATAGCATGCTGGGCATGCTCAGTGGCCTCACTGGGTCAGTCAAAAGTTTCTAGAAACTTTGACAGAAAGTTTTCCCGCCTGGGCTCCGTTCAGTGACGTCACCCATATGTGAGGACTACATCCTGCTGTCCTGGGATAACACCTATTACAAGGTAAGCAATTTTGCTTTTTTCATTACTGGGTCTTTGTGTCTGCTATTTTAAAATATTTTATTGTTATCTAGAAATTTTTGATATGAGTTTTTAATTATTGGATATTCCATTCATCTGCTGTTTTGAAATAATTTGTTCTTTTTGTTAGTATGCTTTTACTGCTACTGATTTTATATTTCTTGATTTGTTTTATAAGGATGGGTGATGTTTCTTTTTTTCCTTTGTTGCACTGCATACAGATACTCTGGCTTGTTGCATTTTCCAATTCAGTTTTTTGTCTGCATGCTTCTAGTTATGCGTTTTGGTCTCCTTATTCTTTGTTAGGAGAGGGTCAGCACATGTGTTTCAGGTGAGGTTCTCTGCTGGTGTGTTGTTTCTGTGAAGGGCTCTATAGCAGCCTGACTTGGTCCATTTTCCTAATAGGAGATGTATTGTCTTAAGGCCTAGTGTAATATTTTCAGTATTGCCTTTTCTTAGGTAAGGTGGTTACTGTTAAGTGCTGGAAATTGGTGCTGTTTTGGTGTGGGATGTTTACCGTTTATTCAATTTTTGTTCATATACAATATGTATCTTTTCCTTGTGTCATTCTTAACAATAAAAATAATACTGGACCTTTATTTTTTATTTCCGCCGTAAATTGTAATGAGCAGTCTGTCACACATGTGAATGTGGTCTATCAGGTGTGTCACAATGGGAAAAAGGTTGAGAACCACTGCACTAGTAGAATACCTCTCCGCAGTCATACAAGCAGAACATAAACACTCACTGATTTAGAAACAAAATATACAGACAAGAGCTAAACTCTTCTTTGCTCTGTTGTCTACTTCAGCCTTAACCATTGCAGACAGGAGGAAGGACACACAGGTCAATCCAGTAACGAGCGGTAGGAAGAGCTGCGTTAGTGCCCGGCGCACCCGAAGTTGCCGCACGCACAGTGCAGCTCCCCTACCGCTCGATCCTGTATGTAAATAGCTTGCAAATGCAAGCTGCGTCTAAGAAGCGTCCGTGAAGCGTTAGGCCCGCGCAACCCATTTTACTGTATAGAGCGCCTATACAGTAACCTGGGTGCACGGGCCTAACGCTTCACGGCCACGCTGGTATCTGTCATTTCAAATGTCATTTGAAATGACAGGTACCAGGAAGTGGCCAGTTCTCCGACACTCGGGATTGTCAGCCCTCTCCCCTCCTCCCGAAGCAAGCAACCAAAGCGGAAAAAACGAAAAAAAAAAAAAAAAAGTAGCAAGAGAGCGAGGGGAGAGAGGACGGGCAATCCTAAAAGTGAGTAGAAAGCCGGTTAGGAGCAAGGTAACCGCGGCCGCACTTTACTGTATTGAGCTGACAGATTGGAAACAACAGGAGAGGAGGGGCTGGATTGGCAGAGTAGCTCTTTGAGGTTGTGCTCTGTGCTCTCTAGCCTCACCCACTTGGGTATTGGGTTCCCTTCCATTGCGTAGGAGTGGAGGGGCTGGAGAAGTAGGCAGAACTGCTGTTTTCTGCTTTCTAAATTAAGATATCCCTTCTTCCACCCCCAAATTTATAGTGCTCTAGGTCAGGGGTGTCTAATCTGTTGCTATTCCATGTGCAAAATGTAGCTTTTGTCTTCCTGGCCACATGACAACTGAGCATCACTGCAGAGGACACGAGGGGAGGAGCTGAGGCAAGAAGCACACAGAACAGAGAATAGACATTCTGCTTCTTGCTTTAGCCCCTCACCTTCTGACCTCAAAGTGCTGCTGGTTGCTGCAGAGGCAGAAGGGAGGGGCTGGATCAGGGATGAGGCTTTTCTCTGCTCATCCCTGCTGTACTTCTCATCCCTGTCTGCAACCAGCAGCTGTGGAAGTCAAGAGGAGAAAAGAGGGGTGAGGCTGGCGCTGCAGGATAGCAAAGAAAAGCCAGTTATCTCCCTGCTCTTGCACTCCCTTTCTTGTCTAAACCCCATCCTACTTGCTGCCAGTAATAGAGGGCTCTTCTCTGGTCTGCTGTTTGGAGAGGAGGGGAAGAGGAGAGAAGGAGATGATGTAGTTGATGAATACTTGGGGGTCAGACCAAGGGTCCATCAAGCCCAGCATCCTGTTTCCAACAGTGGCCAATCCAGGCCATAAGAACCTGGCAAGTACCCAAAAACTAAGTCTATTCCATGTTACTGTTGTTAGTAATAGCAGTAGCTATTTTCTAAGCCAACTTAATTAATAGCAGGTAATGGACTTCTTGTCCAAGAACTTATCCAATCCTTTTGTAAACTATGGCTTCTATCTCACATTCCTCTTTCTGAGTTGAGTTGGAAATTGGTGGCTCAGGCTTGGGTAAACAATAAATTTCATGTGCTTCGCAGTTGCCCAAGCACATGGAATTCTTATTAAATACAAGGATTTAGCTGTTCCAGTAGAGACCATTGATAGTTCAGTACTCATTTTTGGGAATATTCGTGATGGAGACCAACCTGTTCATGATGAATATTATAGATGGTCCTCAAGAAACTATGCCTCTGAATCTGATCTGCACCCCTGCATTTCACTGTGATCCTAGGTCTTTAAAATATAGACTGCCCTCTCACTGTAAAAACCATCAAACCTGCTCATCCAAATAGAAAACCCTGGTAGTCAACTGAACTCAAGAAACTCAAAACCCTCCTCAGAACATCAGAAAGACACTGGCGTAAACATCCTTCACCAGCATCTAAGACAGCCTACTACCAACTTATGCACCAATACAGGAAAGCTACCCTCTCGTCCAAACGAGAATACTACGCCACGAAGATCCATAGATTCCAATACAACCCCAAGGCGCTCTTTTCTTTGATCTCCAGCCTCACCAACTCCCCCCATACACAAACACAATCCTCCTCTGTAATAAATCGATGCAATGAACTTGCACAATCTTTCCAAAACAAAGTCTCATCCCTCACTGCACGTTTCTCCTCGAACCCTAACAACGTGACGCTGCCCGCTTTCAACATATCAGCTACCCTATCCTCCTTTGATGCATCCTCTTTCCTGGAAATAGAAAATATCCTGCGAAAGATGAGACCTTCCTCCCATTCCTCCGAAACTATCCCTACCAAACTTCTCCTATCTATTCCCAAAGTCATCGCCAAACCACTCTCCTCCATCTGCAACCTTTCATTAGAACAAGGCACAGTTCCCAACCTCCTAAAACAGGCGGTGGTCAAACCCATCCTTAAAAACCCAATCTTGATCCCTCCACTCTAGCCAATTTTAGACCCATCTCCAATCTCCCTTTCCTGTCCAAAATCCTAGAAAAATTAGTCAACTCTCGTCTATCTGAATACCTTGAACAAAACAACGTTCTTACTTCCACACAATACGGCTTTCGAAAAAATCTGAGCACCGAAAATCTACTACTTTCCCTGACTGACACCGTCATCAAAGGCTTCGACACAGGGAGTTCTTTTTTCATTGCCATGCTAGACATCTCTGCTGCTTTTGATACTGTGAATCACACTATCCTAATCAATATCCTCTGCAGTATTGGAATCTCCGGCACCGCCCTTTCCTGGATTATTTCATACTTACAAAATCGTCACTACACAGTCTCCATTGATAGCAATGAGTCCAACCCTATGAGCCTTAACCAAGGTGTGCCCCAGGGCTCCTCTCTCTCATCCACTCTTTTCAACATTTACATGCTTCCCCTCACTACCCTCCTCACCAAACTTGGCTTCGAACACTTCATCTACGCAGATGATGTTCAAATTCTGTTCCCCTTCACTGACTCTCTGCAAACTGCTCTTCAAAACTGGGAATCATGCCTGACCGCCATCAACCAACTACTCACCAAAATGCACCTTGCACTCAACCCCCAAAAAACTGAACTCCTCATCCTCTCCAACAAGCGTCCACTACCTTCCATTCCCCTCGCCTACTCCGCTACGACATTCCCCACGCACACCCGTAGTCTGGGTGTCCACATCGACAATCAACTCTCTTTCAAACCCTTCATCAGATCCATCCTAAGTGACTGCTATTTCAAACTACAAACTATAAAAAAAAACTCAGACCTCTTCTCTACTTCTCTGATTTTCGCACAGTATTACATTCTATTATTTTTTCCAAGATTGACTACTGTAACTCTCTTTTCCTTGGCCTCCCTGCCACATATACCAAACCTCTACAACTCTTACAAAATGCCTCAGCACGCATCCTCACTAATTCCAAAAAATGTGACCACTTCACACCAACTCTTATCGATCTCCACTGGCTACCTATACATTCTCGAATTCTTTTCAAGGCTATCTCACTTATCCACAAAAGTATCACTAATGAAAACTCCGACTGGATCAACCCTCCCCTTCTTCCTCGCACCTCCACCCGTCCAACCCGTACTGCTCTCCAAGGAACCCTACGTACCCCTTCCATTAAATCCACCAAACTCAACTCCACAATGAACAGAGCCTTCTCCCTAGCAGGTCCCACCCTTTGGAATTCCATGCCCCCTGACCTACGCACTGAAACCTCCACAGCTAAATTAAAAAAAAAAAACTAAAATCCTGGCTGTTCATACAGGCCTTTCCTTCCTCCATGAGCCGCCCTCCTGAAACCACCTAAACCTTTGAGTACACCTCCTTTAGCTTCCAGTACTCCCTGCTGCTTTTAGCAACACTCTCCTTCCCCTCCTCTTCCTCTCCTCACCTGCCCTCTGATCTTAACGCTTTTGCAACCTAACTTTTGTCTAATATTTTGTAAATTGTCCATCTTTGCCTTGCCAGTTACCGAAGTTGCATATCTTCTCGATTTGCCCCGCTTCCCTTCCTAGTTCCCAAGCTGTAATTAATCTATTCTGTCTCCTACTTTTGTAAATACTATTAATGTGCTTTTAGATGTTTGCTGTTCCCTAGTTCACAGTTTCTGTTCCATGTAAAGGCAATGCCTAAAGTTTTTAGTTATCTGTAAACCGATACGATGTGCAAACGGTTGTCGGTATATAAAAGTTTCTAAATAAATAAATAGTGTGTTGAGGTTTGGTTGGGTTAGGTTGGAGACAAAGTTGAAAAGAATTCTGAGGTTGTACTGGTGTTGGTGGATTTTCTTTGAGTAGTATTCTCTTTTGGCTTTGTTGGTGTCAGACCTGTATATATGGAGCAATGCTTTGTATGTGTCAAGGTGGAGAGCAGTAGGATGTCTTCGCCATCTTTTCTCTGCATGTCTGAGACGTCGTTTGGTGTTTTTTAGTTCTGATGTGTACCAAGGGATTTTATGTGGGTTGTCCGTGTGGATAATTTTGGTGATCATCGGGCATTTGGATTTGGCTATTTCTGCGTTGATGGAGATCCATGAGTCTATGGCGGTGTTTGCATTGTTGAGGTCGAGGGCGGTCAGGGTATTGGGAAGTATTTCTATCAGTTCTTCGCTTGGGCATGGTTTGTGGAATTCAATATATTTTTTGGATTTGGTGGTTTCAGCTTGGAGGGTTTTCAGATGAAGTGTGGTCTGTATTAGTTTGTGGTTTGACCATGGGATGCTGGTTGTCGTAGGTGGTTTGATTGCGGATGTAGTTTTGACATTGATGAAAATGAGGTCAAGTATGTGACCAGATCTTTGGGTAGGTGAGTTGACGGTTTGTTTGAAGCCCATTGCAGACATGGTGTCGAGAAGGAGGGTGCATTGGGGGGGGGGGGGGGGGGGGTTGTGACGTTGATATGGAGGTTGAAGTCTCCAGGGATGATTGCGGGTACATCAGTGTTGATTTGGAAGGATATGGTTTCAATGAAGTTGGATAGATTGTGATCTAGGCATTTTGGTGGGAAATGTAATAGCAGGATTTGGAGGTTTCTTGACTTGAAGAGGTCTACCTCTAGGGGGGGAGGCGTTATGGTGATGGTGTGATGTGTGAGTTGGAGGTTTTTTTGGGCCAGGAGGAGTAGACCACCTCCTTTTTTCTTTGGTCTGGGTAGGGAGAAGATGTGATAGTTTGAGCGAGGTAGTTGATTTATTAATGCTCTATCAGACTTTTTGAGCCAGGATTCGGTGACGCATAGGAGCTCAGAGAGGTTGTCTGTAAGGAGGTCATGTATGATGGGGATTTTTTTGGAGACTGAATGGGCGTTTACTAGGAAAAGGGTAAATATTGAGATGGTTGGTATACAGCGATTGTGAGAATTGTTTTAGGTGTCTTCGGCGATGGTTGTGGGTTTTTAGTGATGTGCAGTTACATTTCAGGTGTGGGAGGTTGGGGTGGGTGTGCATAGTGTTTTGGTTCAGTGGGGGACTGGGGTCTTAAGTAGAGGTCCACTGGTGGCTTTGTGGGGTGGAGATGGTGTGGAGGTATAAGGAGGTTAGGCGTGGGAGAATCAAGGGTTGGTGGTACGAGGGCTGCGTGGGGGTTTGAGTGTTGGGTAGAGTAGCTGCTGTGGGCTTCATGCTTGGCCGACATGGGAGACGGGTTGATAGGGTTGGTTGTGTGGGAGGGTAATGGTTATTAGGATCCATTGCTTGACTTGTCTTTCAGGGGTGCGGGGTAGGGGGCCGGGGGGAGGGGGGGCGGCACAAAGGGGCACACTAAGGGGCAGGCCCCTTGGTCGTGCTCCTTAGGCGCGTGAAGCCTGGGAGGGCACCGAGTCTTTGTAGGGACTTCCTGCCCTGCCCTTCGCCGACACGGTGAGGGTGGTCCTCATGGGTCAGTCTCCAGCGTCGATCGCGGCGTCTATCTCCAGCACTCGTTTATTGCCTACCAATCTAGTTTTCCATTTTTCCCATATCTGAAATAACAGCTGCATAAAGGAAGAGAGGTCTTTAAACTCGCTGTGTCCCCTCTGCCATGCCCAGATATGAAGGGGGGATGATTACTTGCAGGAGAAGCTATCCTGGCCCATGGTTTAAGTTGAAGTTGATCCCCTGATTGACACTGAAGGAACTCATTCAATTGTGAAGCCCCAAAATACCATGTTAAGTTAGGCACCTGAAGGCCTCCTTGGAGTTTCTCTTGAAATAGGGTTGCTCGTCCCACCCTGGGAGGTCTACGCTTCCAAATAAATCTGAACAACCTACATTGCCAGTGGGTCAGAGTGATGTCAGGTACCAGTACTGAGAGTGTTTGGAAGAGATAGCTAATACGGGGCAATATATTCATCTTTACTATTGCTATTCTCCCGAACCAAGAGAACAATCCCCTGTCCCAGCGATTCAAGTCACTCTGAATATTGCGAAACAGAGGGTCATAATTTAGGCGGAAGAGGTCCCGATGTATTCACCCATTCTTTCGCAACTCGAAAAGGAAGAGTACGTGCAATATCATCGAAGTGGGTTGGCTGGACTGATATATTAAGAAGCTCCGATTTATCTTCATTAACTTTGAAGCCTGAGACTCCCCCAAAATCCCTCAGATCTTGCAATAAAAGAGGTAGGGAATGCCTGGTTTTAGTTATTGTGAATAAGAGGTCATCTGCAAACATAGAGGGGCAGATTTTAAAAGCCCTATGCCTGCCGAGCCTATTTTGCATAGACCCGGTGTTAGCGATCGGCTCCCCCAGAGGGGAGTAGTTAGCAATCTGTTAGCGACCAGCTCCCCAGAGGGGGAGGAGTTAGCAATCTGTTATAGATCTGCTCCTCCAGAGGGGAGGAGTTAGCAATCTGTTATGAATCTGGCTGCTGGATATTCCGTTGAAGGAGGAATTAGCAATCTGTTAATGAACAGCCCGCCAGGGGGCGCAGTTAGCACTCTGTTACGGATCTTGCTAAGGAGTAGCGATCTGTTACTGCTCTGCTCCTCCAGAGGGATGGAGTAGCAACTGTTATGCTTTGTTCCTGTAGAAAGATGAGCCAGCAACCTGTATGATCCCCATGGGGAGATAGCTATGTGATATGGATCAGCTTCCGCAGAGAGAGGAGTAATGGTCTGATGTGGGTTGACTCCCACAAAGTGGCAGATGATAATACCACTCCATTAGTGTAAGAAGTAACACTTAGTAGAAATAGTGAATCCCTGGGCCGATGGCAGATGACAGCGCCCTCAAGTGGAGATCTTGAGAGGGACCACCGGCTAGGCTGGAGTATTGAGACAAACACAGATAGTTCTTTATTAGATTGGAAGTAGAACCACCAGAGGTGGCAGTAGTGAGTTGATAAGCCCGGCAGGGCTGAAGTCCCTCTGATACTGGAACTACGATCTCTGAGCTGCTGAGCTGTAAGGAGAAACTATAGGTAGTGAGTAGACAGAGTATGCTGGACATAACCTGTGATAGATGATACACTCACAATTGTAGATCTCTGTAGTGTCTTCTTTATGCAACAGAGAGTCTTCACTATTCAGGAACAGGAGCCACAGACGAGTACTGGTTCCTAAAGGCAGTCTGAAATAGAACTCACAATAACTGTGTATGGGATGGCTTCTAGAATAGAAGAGAGGCTAGAAGAAATTTAGGAACGTAGGCCCTCATGGAGCGAGTACCGGTTCCTGTCTGTTAATCTGTATTTATTTATTTATTTATTTAAGGGTTTTTTATATACCGAGGCACGTTTGCAAAACATCACCTCGGTTCACAATGTAACATAACTTAGCAACTAGCTTTACAATAAAAACATTAACAGGGAGAGGGTTAACAAGGGCAGGAGATGATAAAATGAGAATTATATACATATGTACAAGTTAGATTTAACAAGATAGTTAAACAAAGCAGTCAGGATAATTAGGAGGGTGAAGTAATGAAGGGAAGGGGACGGGGGGGAAGGAAGTGGGGAGTATACCCACAGTGGGTGGGAGGTAGGGAGGGAGAATAGAGAGGGTGAGTGTCAGAAGGGCAGTTATGTCGCATCTTTGGGGAGAGTCAGTTCGTCAGTCAGGGTACGCTAGTTTGAACAGCCATGTTTTAAGATTGTGCTTGAATTTTTTGTGGCAGGGTTCCTGGCGTAGTTGGGAAGGCATTTTGTTCCAGTGGGCAGTTCCTGCAAGATATTGATATGTGATATCTTCTGAGAAAGGAATTAGGAACATAGGCCCTCGTGGCCCGAGTACCGGTTCCTATCTGCAATCTGCAATGGTAACTCACGATTTCCGTACCTGCGATAATGTCTTAGACTGAAGGGAGCCTTAGCGATTAGGAACAAGGGCCCTCATGGAGCGAGTACCGGTTCCTGTCTGTAATAGGACTCACTGTGTTCACGTCTGCAATCGCCTCCAGGCAATAGGAGTCTTCTGAGTCTTCGGGAACGTAGGTCCTTGAGGAGTGAGTACTGGATCCCGTCCAATAATCTGAAAACAAGAATAGAGAGAGCGGAGCCCCCGAAAAGCAGGTACTCCTGGTAAGTTTGAAAAGGCTGAGCAGTGGAGAAAAATTTCCCCTTAGCTGACTCGGATCATTGTTGCAAGTAGCGTGGACTGCCGAAGCAAGTCCCGATGGAGTTCCTTGCTAACTCGTTTGAGGTAGGCAAACAAAGACCTTTTAAATTGAAAACGGATGACGTCACTACGGGAGGACGCCCCTGAGGTTCGCACCCTTGCTGGTACAAAGTCTGGAGCGCGCGCCCTTACGTCCTCAGGAACATGGTGGATCCATGGCGTCAAGCCAGCCCGGGGATACTGGGACCAAGAGGTGGGGAGAAGCCACGGCTGCATCTGTCCATCTGAGCCGAAGGGAGTCGCCACAAAGGTAGAGAGGGCGAGAATAGGCATGAACGCAACACCCGGGACGCACGTAGGTCCCGGGGCTTGAAAAAAAGGGTCGTGGCTAGAGGCCTCCATAGGGCCTCTAGGCCGGCGCACGCAACCTATGCCTGCCCAGAGGCAGGCACAACTTGCCAAACAAAGGTTATGGGGGTTTTAGGTAGGGCTGGGGGGCAGGTTAGGTAGGGGAAGGGAGGGGAAGGTGGGGAGGCGGAGGGAACATGGAAAGCCATCAGGGCTCCCCTAGGGCTTGGCGCACACAAGGTGCACAAGTGTGCAGTCCCTGGTGTGCGCTGATCCCGAATTTTATAACATGCGCACGGCCGCACACGCATGTTATAAAATTGGGCGTACATTTGTGCGAGCCGGGTTGCGCTCACAAATCTACACCCGCACATATGTACTAAAATCTGGCCCAGAGATCTTATAGTCGCAGGAGCCCCTCACTAAACCCCGAACTCCTAGATTCGCCCTGACCCTTGCTGCAAATGGTTCGAGAGAAAGGGCGAACAGAAGCAGTGTTAGGGGACACCCTTGTCTAGTTCCCCGCTTTACTGGGAAAGGGGCAATGTATTCACCATTTACCTTTAAGCTCCCCCGTGGGTTTTCATATAAGCGATGAATCCATTTAATAAAATGGGGGCCCAGTTGGAATTTATCGAGGACTTTAAACAAGCATGGCCAGTGTACCCTATCAAAAGCCTTCTCAGTATCAATCCCCAATAGTACTAAGGGTACCTCTGTCTGTTTTGCTTGCCAAATTATCTCCAGCACTCTCCTCGCATTATCTGAGGCTAGTCGGCCTGGAACAAACCCAGATTGATCCTCATGAATCAGAGACGGGGCTACTTTTGCTAGCCTTGTGGCCAGTATTTTGGCAAGCAATTTAAAGCCCACATTGATCAAAGAGATGCAGCGATAGATTCCACCTTGAGTTGGGATCATGTTCACACTTGGCTAAAATCATTATTTATTTATTTATTTAAAAGTTTTTTATATACCGCACATGGGGTCACTTACGTGTCCGTCTAGGCGGTTTACAATTTACATACACAATAAAAACAATTTGAACATAAGACACAATAAAACAAAAATAGTTCTTTCTTTACAAGTATCAAGCAGATATGGGTAATTCAGAGTAAACATTTAAATAGTGGTACTGAGATTGTATGCTTCATTAAATAGAAAGGTTTTAACCATCTTTTTGAATTCATTTCGATTAGATGTCATTCGGATACTGTCTGGTATAGAGTTCCACAAGGAAGGACCAAAAACTGAGAAAGCTCTGTTTCTTGTTAGGGCTAAGCTAGTAGATCTGACTGATGGAATTTCCAGTAAACATTTGTCTGTGGAACGGAGCTGTCTTGTTGGTTTATATATGTGTAGCATAGAGCAGAGCCATATAGAATTGGGGTTATAAAGTAGGTTGTGGATAGTGGTTAAGATTTTGTATTTTATGCGGTGAGTAATGGGAAGCCAGTGTAAATGTTGGAGTACTGGGGAGATATGTTCTCTTTTAGGAAGGTTGAAAATCAGTCTAGCAGTAGCATTCTGGATAAGCTGAAGTGGGCGTAAAGATGATAGTGGGAGTCCAATGTATAGTGCATTACAATAATCCAGATTTGATAATATTAAAGCTTGTGCTACGGTTCGGAAGTCTGATGACAAGTTAGATTCAGAGGATATTGAGCCTTCCTCCCTCAGCGAGTTAAACATATTCAGTAAGGGAGGGATCACTTCTGCTTGGAAAACTTTATAAAATTTGGCCGTAAAGCCATCGAGCCCCGGGGATTTACCCATCTTCATCCCTTGAATCGCCTGGTACAATTCTGCATGGGTAATTTCGGCATTGAGAAAACCTTGCATATCTGCCGGGAGTGTCGGAAGTTCCACCCCCCCTAGATTGTCATCGATATGAGAGAGTCCCTCGGCAGATGAAATTTAATGTGGACAAGTGCAAGGTGTTGCATATAGGGAAAAGTAACCCTTGCTGTAGTTACACGATGTTAGGTTCCATATTAGGAGCTACCAGCCAAGAAAAAGATCTAGGCATCATAGTGGATAATACTTTAAAATCATTGGCTCAGTGTGCTACACCAGTCAAAAAAGCAAATAGAATGTTAGGAATTATTAGGAAGGGAACTGTTAATAGAAAGGAAAATCTCATAATGCCTCTGTATCGCTCCATGGTGAGACCGCACCTTGAATACTGTGTACAGTTCTGGTCGCCGCATCTCAAAAAAGATATAGTTGCGATGGAGAAGGTACAGAGAAGGGCAACCAAAATGATAAAGGGGATGGAACAGTTCCCCTATGAGGAAAGGCTGAAGAGGTTAGGGCTGTTCAGTTTGAAGAAGAGACGGCTGAGGGGGGATATGATAGAGGTCTTTAAGATCATGAGAGGTCTTGAACGAGTAGATGTGAATCGTTTAGTTACACTTTTGAATAATAGAAGGACTAGGGGGCATTCCATGAAGTTAGCAAGTAGCACATTTAAGACTAATCGGAGAAAATTCTTTTTCACTCAACGCACAATAAAGCTCTGGAATTTGTTGCCTGAGGATGTGGTTAGTGCAGTTAGTGTAGCTGGGTTCAAAAAAGGTTTGGATAAGTTCTTGGAAGAGAAGTCCATTAATGGCTATTAATCAATTATACTTAGGGAATAGGCACTGCTATTGCATCAGTAGCATGGGTTCTTCTTAGTGCCATGTACTTGTGGCCTGGGTTTGGCCTCTGTTGGAAACAGGATGCTGGGCTTGATGGACCCTTGGTCTGACCCAGCATGGCAATTTCTTATGTTCTTATGTACTCTTCCGCCGCATAGAGGTCAGTGTAAAAGCTAGTAAAACGGTTGCTAAATGCATCCGCGGTGTATAAAGGTGCCCCTGACATATCTTTTATCTTGGTGATGTGGGACTGGGCAACTTTTTCCTTTAGTTTATGGGTCAGAATACACCCGGCTTTGTTCCCAAATTCAAAATTTGGGAACAAAGCCGGGCCAATTTTGCAGAATCTAAAACTTGTAGGTCTTTTTGGGCAGACTTAAGTTCCTCTAGTTTCTGGGGGTCTAGGGACCGTTTATGACTTAGTGAAAGGTGGGCTGTATGGTGAAGTAGTTGGACTCATTTAGAATTTCTTTCTGGGGGGTGCTCTCTCCGCAGAGCAAGATGGCCACGTGACCTAGAGCTCTCGCTCAGCCTGAGCCCAGCGCCTGCCGAAACCGCAATTAAAAATAAAAATACAGGCATCAAACCTCCCGATATTGCTAGCGGAAACATCCAAGATGGCCCAGCGCAAGAAAGATTTTAAGCAGTTTGCTTTCTCTAAACTCGCTGACATGAAAGACAGGCCTGTCAGCACGCCTGAAGCCTCGGACTCGAGTGAGCAGCTACCTGAGGGAGAGCGCAAATCGGGGGGAGCGACGGTGCTGGCGCCCGATCTTCCAATGCAAGACGAATTTCACAGATGGTTCGGGGACCTCAGAAAAGAAATGAAAGATAATAAAAAAGAACTTTTACCCTCTATAGAGCAATTAAAAGAAGACATGGCTGATATAGGGAGAAGAGTGGATGACTGTGACATGCTCTTAGATGCACAATCAGAAAAGCTGGAAAGTCCTCAAAAATCAGTACAAAATGTAACGCATGATTCAGAAGATATGCTTGCCAAACTGGAAGACTTAGAAAACAGAAGCAGGTGTAATAATTTGAGGTTCAGAGGCATACCAGACACGGAGGCTTATGCTGATTGTGAGACAACAATCCAGAGGTTATGTGCTTTTCTCCTACAACACCAAAAAGACAACACAGAACTAGTCTCAGCTCCAGATGTAGAGCTGGAACGTGCCCATAGATCTTTGGGCCCCCGGATTACCGGTAAACCCAGGGACATCATAGTGTGTTTTACTAGATATCCCATAAAAGAAAAAATCTACTAAATTGCAAGAAAGCAATCTGTGTGGGAATGGGAGTCTCACAATATACAGATCTACATGGATCTCTCACCATTGACCATAAAGAAGAGGATGGAATTCAAGGAGATTACAGCGGTGCTCAGAAAAGAAAACTTCCGATATCGCTGGCTGTTCCCATTTGGCATTGCAATCACTATAGATGGCACTACCATTAAAGCTAAAAATATAGCAGAAGCAGCGGCCATCTTGAAAACAGCGGGACATCACGTGAAAACAACCGCCGGTGGTCTAACATCCTCCGCAACTATGGAAACTCCTCGTTGGCAAAGAGTCTGTAATGGAGGAAAAAGACTTCGAAGGAACTCTAGGGATAGTGCATCCGACCAGGACAAAGGGAAGAGATGATACCCTCGGACAGGCACTGCATGAAGTTTTCTATGTGACAGAATCTTGACAAGAATCTTGATCTGCTGGTTTCAATTTTATGGCCTGTTTCAGGTTTCTAGTTTAAATGAGGTTTGATCTAAGTTTGATGTTATGTGCAGGGATGGCTGGGCGGGCTCCGTGATCGATTTCGACCCCCATAGCCGACACAGAAATGCTACAGGCTCTACTCTGTGTGGCATATAAGAAACACGAGGGAGGGGGAGGAAAGGAGAGGGATTCAGTGGAAAGTTTATCATACAAGACATGCACGAAGGATAACATCAAGTGTAAATTTCCTATTTAGCTCAGGGATTAGAATGAGTAATGATACGGGTGCTCATTATATAGTGGACGAAGAACATTGGGGTGCGGACAACAAAATGGGGTGGAATGGATCTATATTCTGGAGTGCAGACTGGGATCTGATTAGACCGATAATATGATGCCCATTAAATTATGGTCCTTAAATGTGAAGGGCCTAAATAGTCCGCAAAAATGGCAGTTTCTTAGATATGAGGAACAGTAATCAAAGGCAGATTATTCAGGAAACGCATTTGCAGAAAAGATATGAGCATTTACTTCAGTGGCCACTCTACTCAAGACAATTTCACGCAGCAGCATCTAAGGAGGGGAAATATACTGGTGTCAGTACACTTTTATACAAGGATTTTCAGGGTACAGTACTCAAACACGTAGCAGATCCCTTGGGGCGTTTCCTACTGGTACAAATAGATATCGATAAAGAAAGCTATATTATACTAAATGTATATGCCCCAAATAATACACAACAAGATTTCTTGGATAGATTAGACAATGTATTGAACACAGTGGATGAGGGCCACCTGATTATTGCGGGTGATTTTAATCTCACCATCCAACCACGCTTGGATAACTCATCCGGGATAGGATTAGAGGCTTCCGAGGGACGCAAACGTCTTAAAAAATTTATCAGGGACCGAGATGTATTGGATATATGGCGACATAGGAATACCACCACACGGGATTATACCTTTTATTTACACCCTCATCACTCTTACTCCCGCATCGATTATTTTCTAGTAGATAAGCTGCTCAGCCTCCACATTAGAGATTTAGGGATAGGCCCCATTACGTGGTCAGACTACAGCCCGACCTGGTTGTCTTTACAGACACGCAAACTACAGATGGGGTTAAAGTATTGGAAACTAAATGACTCATTATTGGAGGAAGACGCATTTTGTCAGAAATTGCGTTCAGAGATAGATGAGTATCAACAATTTAATGGAACAAATTCACACCCGAAACCCCTACTTTGGGAATGTTTAAAAGTAGTTCTCCGGGGTAAAATCATATCCCAGGCTTCTTATCAAAAAAAGACAACCCAGGCGAAAGAAAATGCATTAATCTCCAATATTTCTGCTTTGGAGAAGCAGCACAAAGCATCCCTGTCTCCTAGAGTCTATAATCAACTCCAGAGCGCTCGCAGTGCACTGAAGGCAATACAAGCAAGTGACATCGCTTATAAATTACAATTAGTGCGGCAAGAACATTTTGAATGGGGCAATAAATCGGGTAGGCTATTAGCACGCAAATTGAAGAAACAGATAACACAAAATCAATTAACTAGGATCAAAGCGGCAGATGGTTCCATATTGGACTCTGCAGAGACGATACAGCAAAGATTTCAACAATTCTGTGGTGAGCTGTATTCTGCAGACTCCAACATATCTCTGGCAAATATCGAGGGTTATCTTGATAATATCACTTTACCCATGCTAACAGAAATGAAAAAACAATATTTTGAGGGCCTTATAATACCCACTGAGCTCCACCAATCTATCAAAGCTCTCAAAGTTAATAAAGCACCGGGACTTGATGGGTACATGGGCATGTTTTACAAAAAATTTACGGACCATCTATCACCTTACTTGTTGAAGGCCTTTAATGCACTTAGAGAAGGGGGTGCCCTTCCTGCTGAAGCTAACATTGCAGGAATCACCATACTGGCGAAACCGGGAAGAGACCCCTTGGAGTGTGGATCTTATCATCCCATATCACTAATTAATATAGATTTAAAGCTACTAGCCAAGATTTTAGCAACATACCTCAATAGAGTGATGACTAAATTGACACACCCAGATCAGGCCGGCTTTATTCCAGGGTGGAAAGCGGCATATAATGTCCAGAAAATAATAGAGACATAGTACAGGCTATATACCCAGATGGCGTGACGTCAGTAGAGGGGAACGCCCCCGAGGTTCGCGCCATAGCTGGAATAAAGACGTGGGTGGCGTGCGCACTCGTACCCTAGTAGGCCCTTGGGAGGAGCATGGCGGGAGGCAGCACCATAGCCGTTCCGGGGACGCCGGCGAGGTCGGCTTGTAGACACAGCGGCAGCCATTTTCCCTAGGGATGCAGGAGGAGCCGTGAACAAGGTGAGGCAAACAGGGCGAAGCCGTCTAGCACTGACGGACGCAACATACAAGGTACCAGAATAAAAACCTGTCGATAACACACAGCTTACACAGCCAATATGACTTAGGTTGGCAGTGTCATTAGCTTTCCCGTTCCCCCTCTACCCCCCCACACTAAACAATAATGAGGCCCAACTCCAGACCCAGTGGGCCTCCAAGCAGAGAAGTGTGTACATCGTCATCCCCAGACCCCCCCCCCCCAGCTCAACCCTCCAAGTACAGAAAAATTATAAAAGTAGAAAATGTAGACCCCCGTATATGATAACTAGTATATGACACCAATATGTTGTCCTCAAAGAGTTCTTGTGTGCAAACTCGACTTGTAGTGATGTCCACGATTGCAGTCCCTAGCAACAAGTCATCCCAGACAGTCATTCAGATGCATGGATCTGCTGGAGTGGCGCCATAGCCTTTTGCCTCCTTTTTCAACACGTTGCCATCTTGGCGTTTTGCCATGTGACCAGATGGGTTTCTCGCTTCCTTGGGGTGCACTTGTTCTGGTGGTGGTGATGTTCATGCCCGCCGCTTGTAGGATGTCTCCCGATTCCTCTGATGTAGAAATTCTGGAAGTGACTCCGGCCACCGTAAAAAGTCCAAATGGGAATAACCAGCGATATTTAACATTGTAGTTGCGAAGCGTGGACACCACGTCCCTGAGGTCTCTCCTCTTTCGGATGGTAGTGGGAGCCAAGTCCTGGCATACCTCTGCGTGATGTCCCTGCCAGTGGACTGGCCCTGCTTTTTGAGCTTTCGTGGCAAACTCCTCTTTTTGCACATAGCTGTGAAAGCATACCACTATGTCTCTCAGGCGGTTGGCACGTGGGGCTCCTAACGCCCTATGGGCCCTCTCTATTTTCACCATTGGTACAGAGTCTGAGCTCTCAGGTATATGCCCCAGGAGCTGGGCGCAGATGCTATTCACCACTTTGTTACAGTCTAACTAATCGGGCAATTTAGGTATGCCTCTGAAACATAGGTTTGCCCTCTGGGTCCTGTTTTCTAGGTCCTCCAGTCTATTTTGCAGCTCCACATGGGTTGATAGCAATTTGTCCTGTGCTAGCTTGCAGGAAGAAAGCTCTGAGGCCTAGTCCTCCAAGCGAGTCTCTAGCTCCTCCACTCTGCTCCCCAAGACTGCTATCTCACCAGCAGTCTCTGACCTCAGGTCCCTGAGGTCTTGTTGTAGCCCTGACATGGCAGCCCGGAGCTCCCCAAACCAGCCCAGGAATTCTGCCCAGCTTGGTGCTGCACCTCCCGCGCCATCTCCTCAGGCTGCACCCACCTCCGTGTCTGCATGGCCTGCGTGCTCCTGTTCTGCCCCACCGGCCACCATCTGCGCTGCTACGCCGGTAAATGAAAATTTCTGCAGGTCAGTCTTTTTCCGCGGCAGGGACAATTGCGGCTGCTCGATCAAGCTGTAGTGCCGAAAATATTTGCACTTTTAGCAATTTGGGGTCTGGCTGGGGAGGGATTACTGAGCTGGAGCAGGAGCCCGAGATCAAGCGGCCATTGCCGTCTATGACGTCACTTCCTCCTCCTGCACGGCTGGGAATTTAAACCCCAGCTGCACTCCAAGCAGACACCTCAGCAAAACTTTTGTGCTTAGTCTGCAGTATGTGTTGCCTCAGTGTATTCCTTTCTCCAGCCTGCCCTCCTTGCCTCATTTAATCCAGCTTGCCTTGTCTTGTCTCTTCAGCCTGCCCTGCCTTGCCTTGTCTCATCCAGCCTGCCTTACCTTGTCTGTCCAGTCTGCTTACCTTTCTCCTGCCTTCTCCTTAGACTGACTACTAGACTGACCCTTGTCTGGACTTTGACTATTCTTGACTGCCGCCTGCCACTGAAACTTGCCTGAACCTCGACTACTCTTGCTTGCTGCCTGCCCTAATCTAAGCCTGGCCCCGGACCTTCTGTCTTTCCTTCCCTGCGGGACAATCGCCTAAGCCCTGCTGGCTCTCGGTACCTAAGATCTCAGCCTGTGGAGAAGGGGGCTGGTAAAGGTGAAGCTCCAGAACCAGTCTGGGCCCACAGTACACTCGCTGTCGGTATGGGCCTAAGGGGTTCGCTCTCTAGGCTGTGCCAACTACACCATCAGTAAGGGTCCACCTTCCTTACAGTAAGTATTTTGTCACTTGGCGCACAATCAAGTTGTGGAATCTGTTGCAGGAGGTCGTGATTAAAGAAAACAACATATTGGGGTTCATAAGAGGATTGGACAAGTTCCTGAAAGAAAAGTCCATATACAGTTATTAGCCAAGTAGACTTAGGAAAGTTTGTGCTTATCCCTGGAAATGAGATACAAGACATAGATCAACTATTGGGGATCTGATGGGTATTTGTGATGCAAATTGGTCACAAGAATTTCAGACAGAATTCTGGGCTTGATGGACCTTGATCTGACCCACATGACACTTTTGTTTCTCCTTCTCATGTTGATCAACGAGAGGAGAAGTAGAGCGGTGGTGCCTTAGGCCATGTTGTCATCCACTGCCACCTGGCCTGATCTTTCAACTCTTCTCTCATATCTGCCCCAAATATGGCCAAAATCCAACACAGTATTGGCCTTCTCATTCTTTCTTGGAGCTCTGATGCAATCATAGCACTTCTTTTTAGGGTTGTAACTGCTCTGCATGCAGGATACCCTCATGCTTTCTTAGATCTAAGATGCTGTTTTAAGTTGTAACTGCTGTTCTGTTCCATTGTGTTTCATTTCCACCCTCTTGCTTATCCCACACTTTAAAATATTCCACCTTTTCCTAGGAAGGGCACAAGGCAAATTTTAATGAAAGATGTTAATTGCAGTACATATGTGTGTGTGAAGGGGCGGGGGATGAATTGATTTGAATTGCCTGTGATTCTTTGACTGGAATTTATCTCTGTAGAGGTACTTTTCTGTGACTAGGATGTATTTCACATTTATCATAGGCAACATCACCTCCACTATTGCCAGCTGGCCTATTGTTGGCACCTTAAGTGTTCACAAAATGCCTAGTTAGTGATGCTTGCTCAAGAGCACATCTTAGACTGTGGCTGTTGAATCTATGCACACTATCCAGGTGTAGGAATTACTTGAGTTTGTTTTAAATCACCCAATGTCCAAATCACTTCAATTGCTATGGTGTTTTGCTATGTACAACTTGGGCAAAAGCCTTTTTCTCTACTGCATGGATCACCTAGTTAATGACCACTGTGAAGTAAGTCATTCACAGTCAGTAGACATCATCTTGGGACATGCTAGGGATATTGGAACACATGGCTTGAATATCTATGCATGAGAGAAATCCAAATGATCTGAAAATGTCAGTGGAATCATGCCACTTAGGGACTACAGGAGTTGCTCTGTGTTGCATAACAGTTTAAAAAAATGCTCTAGCTTTTGCTGGCTTTTCCATTCCAATTTAGTCAGAGGTTTTCTTTCTAGATTCCTCCTCATTAGATCACTCTTGACTACTGATGCCACCAATCTGTGCTGGGGAGCCCATATGCTAAGATATTGCACCCAAGTTGCTTGGTCTATTCAGGAAATGTATTACAATATAATCTTGCTGGAACTTTGAGTAGTAATGAACACTAAAGACTTTCAAAGATGAGCTGGCCAACACAATTGTTCCATTTCAAACAATCAGGTAGTCATGTTCTACCTGAAAAGTAATGAGAAACAGGCTCACTTTTCTTGCATCCGAAGACTGTTAAGCACCTGAGACCTCTCTCACAGAATGAACCTAAGAGCACATACTTGGAACAGAAAAAAATTATCTTATCAGACAAGTTTTGTCAGGTCCTGGACCCCATTAGTGGTTTCTGGATTAGGAGGTGGCTAACAAGTTATTTCTCAAGTGAGGAACACCCAAGATAGATCTATTTGTGACAAACAAGAAGGTCCATAGTTTCTGCTCCAAAAGATGATATAAAAACAGCCAAGTAGCAGCTGCTTTCTCCTATGCAGTATCCTCTACCCCAGCAAACCTAGAGAACAGAAGACCCAACTCAGAGATTGAACCAAGGACCTTTCAGTGCAGAACTGTCAATGAACCACCAGGCTGGCTCTTTTTTTGTCTATTTTAACACAATGCATGTCCTCATTAAATTAACATTACAACTGCAAAAAATATTGTATATTTGTCGAGTTAAAAAATATTTCGAATTGAGTGTTAGACTTAAAACAGAAAATAACTAGGACTACCCTGCTTTGTTAAACTTTGCTAGGAACAAACAAGGAGGTAGGTCAGTAAGAAAAAAAACAGGAAAATATGACTAGGTGGGAGAATTCTCAGAGATACAGCGAGGGAAGAGATTTGATATTTGTTGGGTTTTGTAGCAAAAATAATATTGGTGCATAACAAAGAAATATGTTTGCTATGTGTTTTTTAACAGACAATACCAACAAAATATTAATGCGGGATTAAGAGGAGCTATTTGATAGGGGTGTGAATCGTGTGATCGATCGTCTTAACGATCGATTTTGGCTGGGGGGGAGGGAAATCTTATCATCATGTTTTGTTTTGTTTTTTAAATCGTTAAAAATCATAAATCGGGGGAGGGCGGGAAAACCGGCACACCAAAAAAACCCTAAAACCCACCCCGAACCTTTAAAACAAATCCCCCACCCTCCCGAACCCCCCCAAAATGTTTTAAATTACCTGGGGTCCATTGGGGGGGTCCCGGCGTGATCTCCCTCTCTCTGGCCACGACTGCGTTAAGAGAAATGGCGCCGGTGGCCCTTTGCCCTTATGTGACAGGGCAAAGGTAGCGCCGGCGCCATTTGGGTTCCTGGCTCCCGACGTCACGCGTGCAGGAGATCGCCCCCGGACCCCCGCCGGACCCCCAGGGACTTTTGGCCAGCTTGGGGGGGCCTCTTGACCCCCACAAGACTTGCCAAAAGTCCAGCGGGGGTCCGGGAGCGACCTCCTGCACGCGGGCCGTATTGCCAATCTTCAAAATGGCGCCGGCGCTACCTTTGCCCTCACTATGTCATACGAGCGACCGTCGCCCGTATGACATAGTGAGGGCAAAGGTAGCGCCGGCGCCATTTTGAAGATTGGCAATACGGCCCACGTGCAGGAGGTCGCTCCCGGACCCCCACTGGACTTTTGGCAAGTCTTGTGGGGGTCAGGAGGCCCCCCCAAGCTGGCCAAAAGTCCCTGGGGGTCCGGCGGGGGTCCGGGGGCGATCTCCTGCACGCGTGACGTCGGGAGCCAGGAACCAACATGGCGCCGGCGCTACCTTTGCCCTGTCACATAAGGGCAAAGGGCCACCGGCGCCATTTCTCAACGCAGCTGTGGCCAGAGAGCTGGAGATCGCATCGGGACCCCCCCCACTGGACCCCAGGTAATTTAAACCATTTTGGGGGGGGATTTGTTTTAAAGGTTCGGGGTGGGTTTTAGGGTTTTTTTTGGTGTTCCGGTTTTCCCGCGCCCTGTTTAACGATACAATACAAATGCCCCTGATGATAAATCGGGGCATTTGTATTGTGTCGTGCACTCTAACGATTTTGGACGATTTTAAAATTATCTGAAGATAATTTTAATCGTTCAAAAACGATTCACATCCCTACTATTTGATACTAGTGTTACTTGTGGATAAATAATAAGATGAGATTTTCTCAGTGCAACTTCTTTATAACCATGACAGAAGCTTTCTGCATAGCAAAACATGTACCTTATCTACAAATGGTCTGAAGTATGCAAATTGATAATAAAAATATCTTAAGACCAGATGCTAATAGAATTTTTTTTTATTCCTTAGGATGAAGTGGCGCACACGCTTACAGAAAGCAGGGTTTTAAAAAATACTAGACATCCTTTTCTAACGGTAAGTACTTATAGGCCCAGAACTTAATAGTGCTTTATACTTGTGAATCTACTGCAATTCAGTTCAATGTATTTATGGTCATACATTTGTTTAACCAAAAAATGATGAATTACCCATTGATAGATATTGGTAAGAGTCTTAACTATTTCTGTATTGTCTTTAAAATGTAATTGTCAAATGTTAAATTAATTTTCACAATCAAAACATTTGTTAATCAAGACATCAGTGAGTCACCCTGGCTGACTAACTGAAGTGTTAAGGTTGTGTGTTTGATTTGATTAGGTACCATTATTCGTTAATCAGAACAGCAGTGAGTCACTCAGCACAACTAACTGTAGTGTAAATCTCCAAAGGGATTTTTTTACACTAATTTACCTTAGAAGCACATTATATATTGCAAGGGAAGAGCTCAGTAACCCACAATCCAGTGGGAGCACTATGAGGAGAGGATCACCTTGCTGGTGGCTGAAAGGAATCAGTAAGTTTTTACTTGGGACATTCCCTTTTTTAAAAATATTGGGGCAAAGTTAACTATTTGGGAATATTATTTAGTGTGTTTGTGCTTTTAATAGTCAGTAAGGCAGTGAATAAACAGAAGTTAGACTGTATTTTCAAATAATCAGTCAGTAAAGCAGCTAGTAAGCAGTAGTTAGTGTGTTTACTTTTAATAGTCTGTAAGGCAACTAGTAAGCAGAAGTTAGAGTATTTGTATATTAAAAACAAAAAACAAAAACCCCAAAAAAGTAGCCAGAAGCTAGAAATAAGCTAGGAGCAGTGTATACCTAAGTTAAAAGGTTGAAAAGTTCAGTTCAGTTACTCACCTTGGAAAGGTGTTGAAGTAGTGTGATTTGGTTTGATTAGGTACCAACATTTGTTAATCAAGAGAGCAGTGAGTCACTCTGGCTGACTAACTGAAGTTAGACTGTCATGGTACATGTGGGCACCAACAACATAGGAAAATGTGGGAGGGAGGTTCTGGAAGCCAAATTTAGGCTCTTAGGTAGAAAGCTTAAATCCAGAACCTCCAGGGTAACATTCTCTGAAATGCTCCCTGTTCCACGCGCAGGTCCCCAGAGGCAGGCAGAGCTCTGGAGTCTCAATGCGTGGATGAGACGATGGTGCAAGGAAGAGGGATTCAATTTTGTTAGGAACTGGGGAACCTTTTGGAGAAGGGGGAGTCTCTTCCGAAGGGATGGGCTCCACCTTAACCAGGGTGGAACCAGACTGCTGGCGCTAACCTTTAAAAAGGAGATAGAGCAGCTTTTAAACTAGAACAAAGGGGAAAGCCGACAGTCGCTCAGGAGCGCATGGTTCAGAGAGAGGTATCTTCAAAGGATACTAATGATGCATTATAATTAGAGCATCCCGACAGTGAGGTTCCAATAATAAAAAAAAGTAGTCCAAGTGCCTGTATCTAAAAACTCACCTGAGCTAAAAAATTCTAACTTATCCCTATCAATTAAAAAGCAGAATGAAAATACAAACAAAAAAAAAACCTTTGAAATGTTTGTATGCTAATGCCAGAAGTCTAAGAAGTAAGATGGGAGAATTAGAATGTATAGCAGTGAATGGTGACATAGACTTAATTGGCATCTCAGAGACATGGTTGGAAGGAGGACAACCAATGGGACAGTGCTATACCGGGGTACAAATTATATTGCAATGACAGAGAGGAGCACCCGGGAGGCGGTGTGGCGTTTTATGTCTGGGATGGCATAGAGTCCAACAAGATTAACATCCTGCATGAGACTAAATGCACAATTGAATCTTTATGGGTAGAAATCCTTTGTGTGTCGGGGAAGACTATAGTGATAGGAGTATACTACCGTCCACCTGGTCAAGTTGGTGAGACTGACAGTGAAATGCTAAGAGAAATTAGGGAAGCTAACCAAATTGGTAGTGCAGTAATAATGGGAGACTTCAATTACCCCAATATTGACTGGGTAAATGTATCATCGGTACTTGCTAGAGATATAAAATTCCTGGATGGAATAAATGACATTTTTATGGAGCAATTGGTTCAGGAACCGACAAGAGGGAGCAATTTTAGATCTAATTCTCAGTGGAGCACAGGATTTAGTGAGAGGTAACGGTGATGGGGTCGCTTGGCAATAGCGATCATAATATGATCAAATTTGAATTAAAGACTGGAAGGGGGACAGTATGAAAATCCACGGCTCTCATGCTAAACTATCAAAAGGGAAACTTTGATAAAATGAGAAAAATTGTTAGAAAAAAACTGAAAGGAGCAGCTACAAAGGTAAAAAATGTGCAAGAGGCGTGGTCTTTGTTAAAAAATACCATCCTAGAAGCACAGTCCAGATGTATTCCACACATTAAAAAAGGTGGAAAGAAGGCAAAACGATTTCCGGCATGGTTAAAAGGGGAGGTGAAAGAAGCTATTTTAGCCAAAAGATCTTCATTCAATAATTGGAAGAAGGATCCAACAGAAGAAAATAGGATAATGCAAAAGCTCTGGCAAGTTAAATGTAAGACATGATAATACAGGCTAAGAGAGAATTTGAAAAGAAGTTGGCCGTAGAGGCAAAAACTCACAGTAAAAACTTTAAAAAAATATATCCGAAGCAGAAAGCCTGTGAGGGAGTCAGTTGGACCGTTAGATGAACGAGGGGTTAAAGGGGCACTTAGAGAAGATAAAGCCATCGCGGAAAGATTAAATGATTTCTTTGCTTCGGTGTTTACTGAAGAAGATGTTGGGGAGGTACCCGTACTGGGGAAGGTTTTCATGGGTAATGATTCAGAAGAGATCTAGGTGTCATAGTGGATAACACATTGAAATAGTCGGTTCAGTGTGCTGTGGCAGTCAAAAAAGCAAACAGAATGTTGGGAATTATTAGAAAGGGAATGGTGAATAAAACAGAAAATGTCATAATGCCTCTGTATCACTCCATAGTGAGACCGCACTTTGAATACTGTGTACAATTCTGGTCGCCGCATCTCAAAAAAGATATAATTGCGATGGAGAAGGTACAGAGAAAGGGTGACCAAAATGATAAGGGGAATGGAACAGCTCCCCTATGAGGAAAGACTAAAGAGGTTAAGGCTTGACGGCTGAGGGGGGATATGGTAGAGGTGTTTAAAATCATGAGAGGTCTAGAATGGGTAGTTGTGAATCGTTTATTTATTCTTTCGGATAATAGAAAGACTAGGGGTCACTCTATGAAGTTAGCATGTGGCACATTTAAAAGTAATCGGAGAACGTTCTTTTTCACTCAACGCACAATTAAACTCTGGAATTTGTTGCCAGAGGATGTGGTTAGTGCAGTTAGTATAGCTGTGTTTTAAAAAGGATTGGATAAGTTCTTGAGGGAGAAATCCATTACCTGCTATTAATTAAGTTGACTTAGAAAATAGCCACTGATGTTACTAACAACAGTAAAATGGAATAGACTTAGTTTTTGGGTACTTACCATGTTCTTATGGCCTGGATTGGCCACTGTTGGAAACAGGATGCTGGGCTTGATGGACCCTTGGTCTGACCCAGTATGGCATGTTCTTAACTGCAGTATGAATAGTTGATTATGAGGATTTTTAAAGTAAATTTATATATCTAGTACAATTAAAGACTATGGGGGTCATTTTCCAAGGAGTTACCGCGGGAGATAAATTTGCAAATCGTGCTAACAGCCGTTAACGCGATTTGCGAATGCAAATTTGTAATTTGGTATTCAGGGGGGCGGGGTTGGGGCGGAGCATATGTAAAGCAGGAAACAATTTATCATGTGCCACGAAACAGCCGCAGTGTTAGCGCGGCTCATAGCTACAACCCTTTCATTCGCGTTACATTGTGCGCTAGGGGCCAGTAAAGGTTTATTGCGGTCCACGACAATTCCGAACAGCTTATGAGAGAGAGAGAGAGAGAGAGAGAGAGAGAGAGAGACAGACTTGCTATAGTGCCTATGCCCTAGACAAGTATTTATATCCCTATGGGTGGGCCACCTAGTAACTCGAGGCGGGAATTAGGTATGAGCGAAGGGGGTTGGGGGCCACTTTCACATTCAACATGAGACGTACGGAAAGAACAGTGGTCTCTAGTGAAGATGGGCTGGCCGTCGGAGTGAGGAAACTCACTCCAAGAAGAGATTTGGGCAACATTCTCTCAACCTAGCTTGATGGACACTCTACCTGGGCAACAACAAGCTAGGTTGAAAGAATGTTGGCCAAATCTCTTCTTGGAGTGAGTTTCCTCACTCCGGCCAGCAAATCTTCACTAGAGACCACTGTTCTTTCCGTACGTCTCACGTTGAATGTGAAAGTGGCCCCCAACCCCCTACGCTCATACCTAATCCCCGCCTCGAGTTACTAGGTGGCCCTCCCATAGGGATACAAATACTTGTCGAGGGCATAGGCACTATAGCAAGGCTCTCTCGCTCGCACTCTCTCTCTCTCTCTCTCTCTCTCTCTCCTTCCAGACAATTGCTCAGTTTCATATATCATGTTGCTTGCAGCACCTAAGAGTGGAAATAGGCTGTTTGGACACTTTTGTGTACTGCGAAGATTCATTGGTTGTTTTATCGCGGTGCACGATGTATTCACGATTTGCGAATCCATTTCCGCAAATGGCGAGAACATCGCGTCACGCGGTTTCCCCGCTGCACGAAAGATGCCTTATTTGCATGGGACACGCCCCCTCATGCGTTACCACTGCGATATTGGAAAATGAGGCCCTATATTTGGTGAGCAAGGATGAGATCTTTGATTTTGCTTTGCACATTTAAACAGTCTTATAATATTAATGCCTGTCTTGTTAGATATTGAAACTTAAAACAGTGAAATAGTGGCCTGTAATTTAAAAAGTTCATGTTTAATTTTTTTCAGTTTTCTTAAAAATGAAAATTGCCCACATTTAGAATGTTCTATATCTTTCTCAAGAGACCAATTAGAGTTAAGTGGATCAAACTGTTAAAAATTAACACCACAAGTTGTTGAAACACATCTCTTGTCAACAACTGAAGAACTAACTGAAGCAACACTTTTGAGAGCTGACATGTGGCATTTTAAATACAATTAAAGTGTTATAAAAATGAAATGGAAATGTAAAATAACTCTACACAACTGTTTTAGGAAAAATTATATTTCTAATGTTTTAAAATGAAAAATTAGACTAGCAGATTGAATATGGTGTTCCCAATGTAGCAATTGCCAGTTGTAAACCACTACAGAATTTAATCAAAAAATTGGAAGTTCACAGTGGTATTCATTCTGGATTTCACATAACTGTAAACATAATGGAAAACATTTGTACTTGAGATTGCCCATCTGTTAAGTTTCATTATTTGTAGAGGTATCATGATTTCTAATATGCTGTAGATTGTTTGGATATTTTTCATCAATTATTTTTCATTTATTTTCTCCTTTTTACTATTTTCTCTTCTCCCCAATAGTTAATGGTTTTCTTTCAGATTTCTTTGATATCACTTGATCTGAACACTGTTGCCCTGGAATTCCATTTTGCTTAATTGCAAAGCAAAGTTAAGGAGTAACTACAATAAATTAGGCAATAAACACATATGGCAGCAGGTTTTGTGCAAAATTCATATCTGAATGTCAGACTTTAGAACCATATTACACCTGTCTTGTTGACTAATGTAACACAGTTCATCTTGATCTTCTTATATTTGCGCTAAAAACACTTCAAATGGTCCAGAACTTTGCCATATAGATTTTGACTGGAACAGCCTGCAACGATCATAATACACTTGTATTGCAGTCCCTCCACTGGCTTCTCGTTAAGTGACAAAGTTCAAAATTGTAATCTTAATTCATAAAGCACTCAGTAATGATGCTCTGTCATTCATTAGTTTTCTTTTGAAGATATATAGGCCAAACAGAGAGCCAAGATCATTTGGCCATTGTCTTGATGTTACTTCCATATGGTCAATCAGACGCTGAGTTCCTTGAGAAAATCTTTGTGGTAGCTGGCCCTCCCAACCTGAACAACTTTGGAAATTTTATGAAACAGCCAAAGACATTACTTTTTCAAAAAGATGTGGGGCTTTTATTCAGTTTTAGTTGAATAATGTGAACCCATCAACATTTTTAATTTGTATTAGAGCTCTGTGGTTGGAGAATTAATTACTGTGTCTGCAGGTTTGAGTTCATTTTACTCTGTATATAATAGTTGTCCCTCCGTCCCCCACTTCAACATTATACTATTAATCCAGCAGGTTCACTCTCTCTCTCTATCTTGGTGCTTTTTCTCTTCATGGCATTGCCGACTAGTCAGTAGTTTTGCTGAGTCTCCCTTTTTGAGCATTGAAAATACAAATATATGGCATAATTCCTTTCTCATCCTACTATACCAGCCCAGAATGATTGGGTTTATCTCCCCCTCAGCAGATGGAAGCAGATTACATGACAATTTCTGTGACATCATATCTATTTACTTGTGGTGTGGGACAGTTAAAGCCGGTATTCTCTACTTCCAGCAGATAGAAGACATACAGGTGGTGCAACAGGAATTTCCATAATGGTTTTATTTATCTTTTGAGTTCAAATAACTGAAATAAGAAGTACAGCTTTATCTACAATGTATATAGCTGTCTCTAGGCCCTGATGCTATCTCCCAGTCCCATTGAGGGTCTTGGTAGACCTTGAAGGGAGACTCTAGATTAAGGATTTAAAAGAAAAGAATAACAAGAGGATCTTTTAACAGTTACTATCTCACCTTCTATTTCCTATTTACATTTTTCTCTCCAAAAAAAGAAAGGTTTTTTTCCCCCGAGGGGTGAGGTAAGCTAATGAAAGCAAATTTTGATTTATAATGACTGCATATTAACTCTTCCCAAGAGAATAAGTGTTAAATTTAAATGCCCCTTATGTTAATAAGTTATCAATGTCAGAGTGAAGCTGACATTATCTCTCCTGTGGTGGGAGACGAGCTGTGGGTGCAATTGGCTCTCTCTCTCCACAATGAAAATGACTCAGAGCAAGTTTCAAAAACAGTTCAAATGAGCCAGCCAGGGGCTTTAGAGGCTGGGACAAGATTTTTACTTATTCCGGGCTGAAGAGAGAGTAGTCGAGGATTTCAAGGCAGCTGTTAATGATGGGATGTTGCCCATATTGAAAATGAGCTGCATGGTTTTCACAGTGGCACAGGCAAACAAAAAAAATGCTGTCCTTCCAGTTTTAACTCATGAGGTCAGTCAGGCATTGGATTCAGATATACATGCCTGCTATTGGAGAAATCTCCCCAGAGTTTTTCAAATTCCTTTACCAGATTTTTTGTGCTTTGCAGAAATCTAGAGAAGGAACCATTTCTGTGGTTCATACAGGGCATAAGCTTCAGGACAGCTCCCAATAAAATTATTTTCCATTTCAAAAAAGAGAGACTTTCACCTGATACAGGTAGAGTAAGTTTTTCTCAAACCTAAGAGTCTCTATTTATGGACCATGAGGATATATATAGAAGGAGTAGCTGTGACTCTATTGAGGAAAGGGAAGCTGGGTCTGAAGGAGTGGAAAATTTAGTTTTTAGACTCTTCCATAAAGATGAGATTGCAGCATTAATTTTACAAGTAATTTCATCTCTTAGAATCTGAGACAACAAATTGGATGACACCCCAGATTAGGATCTATTTATTAAAGGGGTTCACAAGACATAAGGGGCTTTCCCTCTTCATTCTGAAATAGAAAATAACTGCACAGGAGTCACCACAGTCTGGACATAGAAGACCAAAGTCCTTCTCAAAGCTATATTCACTTCCTCACAATGTTTTAGAACGACTATTCCAGATGTCAAGAGTAGATGCTATGGTCTCAGCAGTAACTAGAAAAACTACTATCCCTATGGAAGGATCCACAAGATAGGACATGAGAGAGAATATTCAAACGTGTTCTCACCAACAATTCTTTCATACCAAATTGCTAATTGTAATCATTTCATAGCTGGAGAAAACTTCACTAGGTGCAGCAACTCCTAGAAAAGGAAGAATCAGTTTGACTGTAATCAACAGCAGCTTATTTTTCAGAAAGCCTGAATAATCTTCTTCAGTCACTAGTTTCATCAATAGGAGTTAGAAGGCTAGCTTGGTTTTGTCAAAGTGTTAACTGACTGTCGGTCAAAAACAAACTTATACAAGCTTCCTTTTAGAGGAAAACTTTTGTGCAGAAAGGAACTCGAAAAGTTAGTCAAAAGCTTGGGTGAACAAAAACACCAAAGACTACCAGACAGACATAGACTAATTTTTAGGTGATACAGAGTGTGAGGACAATCACATTACATCAGAACATAACAGGGAAACAATTTGTCACACAGGCCACGAGATTTAGAGGAAGAACACAGGCCTTTGGAGCAAGAAAGACAAAAGCCGAAACAGCAAGTTCTTTAAAAACAATACCCTCATTCAAATGAAGATTGGCAAATTAACTTTTAGTACAGCTGATAGGCAGTCCACTTCAACAATTTTACAAAGAGTAGATCCAGGTAACCTCGGACCAATGGGTCTTGGAAATAATTCAGAAGAGATATGCTTTGGAATTAGTACATGTGGATAGAAATTCCATGTGAGAAGGGGAATAGAATAACAGGACTACCATCCATGTGGCTGGAATGAACAGAGATGAAGTGATAATAGAAATTAGGGAAGCTAACAAAAATAATAACACAGTAATAATGGGTGGTTTCAATTATCCCAGTATTGCCTGGGTAAATGTCATATCAGGACGTATTAAAAGGGTAAAGTTTCTAGATGAAATAAATGACTACTTCATAGAGCAGCTGGTACAGGGACCGACGAGGATAGGGGGAGCTATTTTAGACCTAACTTTAGTGGAACACATGATTTCCTAGCATGTAGCCAGATGGACTCAGGACCAGTGGGTTACATACTCCCCTCCTAGCAGACTGAGACTGAGTCAGGTTTCAAAGCTGACATCACCTTAGAAGAAACCTGCAGTGACCTCAGCCTTTCAGTATCTCTCCATCTCCTAGCAGATGTGACCGTGCTTTCCCTATTGGGATCACTGAACCCTTTAGAAGAAGAAATTCTATTTTTAAATTGGAGAAAGATTGAGCCCCGCTCTCCTGCGATGATACCTAAAGGTTCCTCCCCAATTGAGAATTCCTGAGGTGATTTCCGAAATCCCTCAGAGGTATGCCTTGGTCCAGTAGCCAGTTCCCGGCATGGACTTTGCTGCTGAAGCAGCTGAAAGGCAGCGGGTGCAGGAAGTTGAGCGAGGCGGTGATGATCATAACCCTCTCCCCCCCGCAGCCGGAGTCTGTCTCTGTACTCAGCTGGTAAACTCTGAGCCCAGGTAAGTTAAAAAAAAAAAAGAGACAATTCCATCTGATTCAAAGACATTGGATGGGTTTCGGTAAGACTTCCTCCGGTCTCTGTGCTCAGCCCGCCGTACTGACGTCATTTCGGATCCCGTTGGGGTAAGGGGAACAGGGCTTCTGAGCGGCCCACTGGTGGGCACACCATGTGGTAACCTGCGGCAGCGCAATCTTGCGTCAGTATGTGTCGTGCATGCCGGCTCTGCGCGCACACACTGTGAGTGTAACTCCACACACCACATCACGTGTATACGTGCATGCACATCATCGCGTGGTTCCTCTAAACACAGAATTGAGGTAAAACCAAGCGCAAGGGGTATGCACGCATCCCGCCGTGATTCACCTAGGTGCCCAAAATCTGTGCACACAAAATTTTAAGCACAAGCCGGCTGAACACTCTGTTACCATCCCTAATGGCTCCGGCAGGAAAGAAACATAAGCACCATTCTCTCTGTGCTGCCTGTCATATTAGAAATGCACAGTCTGACCCTGATTTTTACTTATGTCAGCACTGTGAGGAGGCCCAGGGAGAGATGGGCTCCCCAGACTTTACTAAGCCTGGACCTCCCCGGATCTGAGTAATCCCGGAGCTGGGTCTTCCATGGAAGAGGGAAATCCAGCGGCACCTAACCCAGTACCTCCTGGGCTAGGCATGGGCCCGGCAGCCTTCACTTGGGTGGAATTTCTTCAAGGTCTTCAAGCCTTTCTACAGGCGCAGTCTGTTTCACTTGCCCTTGGCCCGATGGTGTTGCGCCAGAGGTGGACCCTTGGGCCGAGGTGGGGTTGTCGCAACCCATAGGTAGGGATCTACGGGTTCCCACCATCGGCAGGCGGAGTGGGCTGATGGACAGAGGCCAGCTGGACCTTCACCAATACCAGCCCTCATTCCCCTCAGGTTGAGCCTTTGGGTGCCGGGGCCGGCTGGACTTAGGTGGGCCTCTGTATGTAGTTGAAGTAGAGATTGGGTTCAGCCCAGAGACAGCAGGTGAGAGATGGCACAGTCTTACACTGGACAAGGTAGTGTCCTAGAGACTCGGGCGCCAGAGGAACAGAGGCAGACTGAGGGCACCTGAGCAAGAGCAGGCCGAAGCCTGAATAGACCAAGTCCAGGGAGTAAGCTGGAGAGGCGTCAAGGAACAGGCTTGAGTCAGGGCTGGCTGCAAACTTTTTTTGAACCCAGCTACACTAACTGCACTAACCACATCCTCTGGCAACAAATTCCAGAGCTTAATTGTGCGTTGAGTGAAAAATAATTTTCTCCGATTAGTCTTAAATGTGCTACTTGCTAACTTCATGGAATGCCCCCCTAGTCCTTTTATTATCCGAAAGTGTAAATAGCTGTTTTACATCTACTCTTTCAAGACCTCTCATGATCTTAAAGACCTCTATCATATCTCCTCTTAGCTGTCTCTTCTCCAAACTGAACAGCCCTAACCTCTTCAGCCTTTCCTCAAAGGGGAGCTATTCCATCCCCTTTATCATTTTGGTTGTACTTCTCTGTACCTTCTCCATCGCAACTATATCTTTTTTGAGATGCGGCGATCAGAATTGTACACCGTATTCCAGGTGCAGTCTTACTATGGAGCAATACAGAGGCAATATGACATTTTCCGTTTTATTAACCATTCTCTTTAGCGTCAGAGACCATAGTGGTCCCCCAGAAAACCGCTGGAGCAGCGCCAAGGTTCGTGCTCACCCTGGGTGACCAGCAAACTTAGAATCATGTGCCCACCGAAGGACTCTTTCTCGGAGTCATCGGGGCACAACAGTCTTCTCAGTAGGGACTGGATGTGTGGCAGATAGGCAAATACAAGCTGGGTCTATTATATGACCGGGTTCTTCTGGAGTATCTTCAGGCTCGAAGGAGCGTGATAGGGCATCTGCCTGGAGGTTTTTCTCAGTTGTATGGTAACGAAGCTCAAAGTTGAACCTAGAAAAGAATAAGGCCCATCGGGCCTGTCGGGTGTTGAGACGCTGGGCATGGCTCAAATGTTCCAGGTTCTTATGGTCAGTGAATACGATGAATTTGTATTGAGTGCCCTCTAACCATGGGCGCCATTCTTCAAGGGCCAATTTAATGGCAAGTAACTTGCAATCTCCGATAATATAGTTCTGTTCCGCAGATGAGAACTTGCGAGAGAAAAACGAACATGGGACTGTAGATCCGGAAGCGGTGTGGTGACTCAGGACTGCCCCAGCCCCAATTGCGGAGGTGTCCACTTCAACTTGAAATGGGCGGTTCAGGTCTGAATGATGAAGACAGGACTCAGCTTGGAAAGCTTCTTTAAGGCAGTGGAAGGCTGTGATGGCTTTAAGTGTCCAATTTCAAGTGTCTTGACCCTTGCAAGTCAATGCAGTCAGAGGGACAGCCAAAGTGAAATAGTGTGGAATAAAATAGCAATAATAGCTTGAGAATCCCAGGAAGCACTGGAGAGCCTTAAGACCCATGGTTTGCGGCCAATCCCAGATTCCTTTCAGCTTAGCAGGGTCGATAGAGAATCCTCGTTGGGAAATAATGTATCCGAGGAAAGGCAGACTGGATTTCTCGAATAAACACTTATCCAACTTTGCGATTAAGTGATTCTCGTGAAGGCATTGGAGGATGGTACGGACATCAGTGCGGTATGTGGCCAGATCCTTAGAAAAGACAAGGATATCGTCCATGTACGCCACAACCTTGATATACAGCAAATCTCTGAAAATTTCGTTCATCATTCATTGGAAAACTGCAGGCACATTACAGAGACCAGGGGGCATGACCAGGTATTCGTAATGACCATCTCGGGTGTTAAAAGCAGTTTTCTAAATGTCGTCGGGATGGAACCGTACCAAGTTATACGCTCCGCGTAAATCAAATTTAGTGAATATAGATGCTCCATGCAAGCAATCAAATAGTTCCGAGATCAGCAGCAGAGGGTACTTGTCTTTATGGATGATGGAGTTTAGGCCGTGGTAGTCAATACCTGGCCTGAGCGACCAATCCTTCTTAGTCACAAAAAAGAATCCTGCCCCAGCAGGAGAGGTAGAAAGGCGGATGAATCCCTTCACAAGAGTTTCTTGAATGTACTCTGTCATGGCTTTTGTCTCTGGGAGAGACAGAGGATAAGTGCGTCCTCGGTGAGGCGCGGTCCCAGGTAAGAGGTCTATGGGACAGTTGAACCTCCAAAGAGGTGGGAGAAGTTCTGCTTTTTGCTTGGAAAATACATCTTCTAAATCTGCATAAGGAGAGGGTATACTTGAAGAAGTGGCAGCCAGAGGAACCACAGATGGTGGTACCACTTTCTGTAGACAGGACTGGTGACAGGCAGGGTTCCACTCCACCTGTTGCAGTGAACTCCAGTCAAATTGGGGAGAGTGACATTGGAGCCAAGGTAGTCCTAAGACCACTGGATGGATGGATTTTTCCAAATCTAACAGCTCATGTTCTTCTGTCTGGAGGGCGCTGGTGCATACTTGAACTGGCTCAGTAGTGAGAAATATTCGACCAGATAATGGTTCCCTATAGATAGAAGCTATGCACAAGGAGATCTCCAGAGGACGGGTTTTTATACCCAGGAGTTGAACTAGATCCTTAAGGATAAAATGACCTGCACCGGAATCCACCAGAGCAAGAACTGGGAAGGACCAAGAGTCCCAGATCAGGGTGATCGGTACAGACAGTTGAGGGGCTGGAGAGGTTGCACCCAAGTTCAGGACCCCTACTGAACTTAGGCCGGGAAGTTTCCCGGATGGACAGGGCAAGCTGTAGATGGTGGCCAGGTGCTCCTCAATACAGACACAGACTGGTTTGTCTCCACCAGAGGCGCTCTTCCGGGGTCAGCTGCCCACAGCCCAACTGCATGGGCTCTTCCGTCTTAGCCACAATGGAGACCCTACCCGAGGCAGGGCTGGTGGCGAACGGGATCGAACCCGAGAGGGCTTCTTGGGCATCCGACTCTCCCGGTGACACTCTTGGAGACTATGATCAATTCGGCCTGTCAAGTCTATAAGGTCCTCAAGGGAGGAAGGGAACTCCCTTGTAGCCAACTCATCCTTCAGCTGCAATGGGAATCCATCCAAATAGCTAGCTCATAGGCAGTCTTCCTGCCAAGCGAGCTCAGAAGCCAAAGTCCGAAACTCAATGGTATAGTCGAAAAGACTTCTTTGATCTTGACGAAGATGTAACAAGCTGGAGCTTGCCACAGCCTGTCGCTCAGGATCAACAAAGGTCCGTCGAAACACAGCCATGAAGTGAGACAACTCTCTTTAGGAGGGAGTCCGATCGTTCCCATAAGGGCGAAGCCCAGGCCATCACCTTCCCTTCAAGACAAGTCAGGATAAAGGTGACCTTGGTTAATTCGTCCTGGAAGACGGAAGGCTGCAGAGCGAATTGTATGTAGCATTGGTTGATAAACACTCAGCAGAGCTTGGAGTCACCATTGAAGCATGGGGGCACTGGTAGGGCAAGCAGGGGTCGAGGCATCGACGATGATGGCTGTGGATGAGTAGGAGCTGGTATTGGAACTGGATTGCTGGTGGAGGAAGCCAGTGCCTCAAGAAACTGCTGCTGTTCTTGTACCTTGGATGCCAGGCCAGGAATGGCCTGGAGGGCACGCAGCTCCACAGAGTCCATGGCCTTTGCAACCTGTTGCGCTGGAGGTGGACCCTTGGGCAGAGGTGGGGTTGACGCAACCCGTAGGTAGGGACTTACGGGTCCCCACCGTCGGCAGGCAGAGTGGGCTGATGGACAGAGGCCAGCTGGAGCTTCACCAATACCTCATTCCCTGCAGGTTGAGCCTTTGGGTGCTGGAGCCGGCTGGACTTAGGTGGGCATCTGTATGTAGCTGAAGTAGAGATCGGGTTCAGCCAAAAGACAGCAGGTGAAAGATGGCACAGTCTTACACTGGACAAGGTAGTGTCCTGGAGACTCGGGCGCCAAAGGAACAGAGGCAGACTGAGGGCACCCGAGCAAGAGCAGGCCGAAGCCTGAATAGACCAAGTCCAGGGAGTAAGCTGGAGAGGTGTCAAGGAACAGACTCAAGTCAGGGCTGGCTGCAATCCGGAGGCAGTGGCAAGCAAGACTGAGGTCTGATCACAGAGAAAGTCAAGCGTAACCAGGCAATGCAGAGGTCTGGGTCTGGAGATAGGCAACAGCGTAGTCAGGTGAAGCAGAGGTCCGGGCTTGGAGAGGGTCAATGGCATGGTTAGGCAAAGCAGATATCCAGGCTTGGAGAGAGTCTATGGCGTGTTCAGGCGAAGCAAAGTGTAGGCAATCCGAGGTATGAAGCAAGGCAGGAACAAGAAGACAGGAGCCAGGATCCAACGAGGAATAGGAACGCAGGAGTAAGACGAATCTCTTGGAGGCAAAGAGTACTCGACCAGCGAGAAGACCTATTGCAAAGGCAACGCTAGGGTGCGGAGCCTGCGCTTAAATACTGAAGCATTGTTGACCTCATCATCCAGGGCTGTGACTAGGTTCCGCCACGGTCCCAAATTAAACCTTGGTGATGCGCATGTGCCTAGGGAGGGGCGCAGCGCCGAGTAGCAGTGTCTCTCTGTGGGCCACACGGAGAGACCCGATGAGAAGCCGTGGACATGGTGGCTGGAGTACGCCAGGAACTGCAGCTGGGCTGGAGGCATCGGGGGAGGCCCGAGGACGAAGCTGATGGCCCTCTGCCACCAGCAAGGAGGAAGCAGGAGCTGGATTCACTGTGGAAAGGTAAGGGGGCCGTGCCGTGGGTCTGCCACAGACGGCACGCATAGGGCCTCCCTCTCCCAGCCCTGTTGGCAGGCCTCAATTCACCAAGGGTATCCCTGGCAGGGACCCAGATAGTATGGACGAGGAAGGGGATCCAGATTCCTTGGAAAATGGGGAAATCCCACCAGGTTTGGAACCATATCAAACCATGTTACATTTCTTCCATAGAGATTTATTTATTTATTTATTTCTTTTGTATACCGACATTCGATCGAGATATCACATCGGTTTCCAGGTAACAGGTTGAATAGGGCGAGATCTGCCCTATTTTACATTTAACAAGATAACAATTGATTAAACTATTGAAGTGAAAAACATTGTAACATATGAATACAAATGAATGGGAGTATAATTTGTAGCATCTAACCTATATACAATATATACAGTTTGAATTGGTTACGATTACGATTAGTTCTGGTGGGAATAGGGGGGGAAAAGGAGGGGGTGGTTGTGAGGGGGGGTGATATGCGGTAGTGCATGTAAGGGTCAAGTGGGCAGGTTTTCAAGAACATGCAGTTGAAGGGGTTGGGAATCCGGAGGGAAGGCTTTCAAGAACAGCCATGTTTTTAGCTGTTTTTTGAAGACTTGTGGTGAGGGTTCGTGTCTGAGATGAGTGGGGAGGGAGTTCCATAGGGTAGGGCCAGCTATTGTAATGGCTCGTTTGCGAGTTGCATTGAGGTGAGCATTTTTGAGATTTGGGATGGAGAGGAGACCTGTGTTGGAGGATCTGAGGTTCCTTTGTGTGGTGTATGGCTGGATAGTGTTGTTTAGCCAGACCATTTTGCTATTGTTTATTTTTTTGTGTATAAGGGTGAGGGTTTTATACTGTATTCTTTGTGTGATGGGCAGCCAGTGGAGGTCTTTGAGAGTGGGTGTGATGTGGGAGGATTTTCTGTGGTTGGTGATAATTCTGGTGGCAGCATTTTGTAGGACTTGGAGGGGTTTGATGTGGATTTCTGGTAGTCCAATGAGGAGGGAGTTGCAGTAGTCGAGTTTTGAGAAAATAATTGATTGAAGTACTGTTCGGAAATCGTGCGGTTGGAGGAGGGGTTTGAGTTTTTTAAGTGTTTGAAGCTTGAAAAATCCATCTTTGATTGTATTGGAGATGTGCCGTCACATCTCCAATACAATCCAATCCAATACAATACAATACAATCCAATACAAATTAGATGAATTGCCTGCCCAGGTTTCCTAGACCCTGAAGACACTGGGAGTTCCTGGGGCTGACTTTATGATGGAACCAAAGAAGAATCCCATTCTGGTGTCTCTACGGAAAGCCTCTTGCTATTTTCCGGTGCTGGAAGCCATCCAGGAGTTAATTAACCTGGAATGGGACGCCGCTGAAGTGAATTTTAAGAGTGGTCAAGCATTAGAAACTCTATATCCACTGGATTCGGCGGCGACAGCACGCCTGCATTTCCCTAAAGTGGATGCGCTGATCTGTGCTGTTTCGAAGCGAACAAGTATCCCAGTGGAGGGAGGAGCAACCCTAAAGGATGCGCATGATAGGCGGATGGAGTCCATCTTTAAGCAAGCCTTTGAGTGACACCAGTGACTCTACAGATTGCTTCCTGTTGTGCCTTGGTGGCTCGCTCATGCTTGCTCCTCTCTAGAGAGGTGGATGATTCAGGGGCGTATTCCAGAGAAACTATGGAGCCTGCCGCTTCCTTTTTAGCTGACGCGGGCTCTGATCTGGACTGTATCTTGGCCAGTGGAGTGGCATCAGTGATAGCGGCCAGAAGACAGCTATGGCTATGAAATTAGTCAGCAGACACGACCTCTAAGGCAAACCTCACAAAGATGCCCTTTAAGGGATCACGAAATCGCTCTTTTCGAAACCAACTTACAAATTTGCCTTATATACTGCCCCCCAAGCCTTCTAGAATTAAACATCTCACCTCTAATTGAATTCCTAACTACACACTTAAATACGTCAAAACCCACCATTGTATTAGGTGATTTCAACTTACAAATGGATGCACACCCCTTATCTAACACCTGCCAAACACTAATGGATATCATGATGGCACTAGGATTTACTCTAACTACTGACAATCCCACTCACAAAGCAGGACACTCTCTTGATTTATCATCATTTATCAACCACAGACACCTAGAGCACATTAAAACTGACTACACACAGATACCTTGGTCAGATCATTTCCTCATACAATCCTCTATCAAATATACTGAACAAGTGACACAAAAAATAATAGAACCCATTGAATTTAAATATCGCCCACCTTATAACATAGAAACCCTGAAAGACAAATTGGAAGAAAAACTAACAGAAATAGATTACACTGACTGCTCCTCTGCTACTTCAGCATGGTTGCAAACAACCAATAATTTAGCTAATGAGATAAACCCAATAAAATGTATTAGCATCAAGGAACCCAAGGAAACAAGCCCCTGGCATAATGAAAAGATAAAGGCAGTCAAAAGAAATCTAAGGAAAAAAGAATTGGAAAAAAATAAGACAAATGAAAACCTAACTAAATACAGAAAACAACTAGCCTACTATAAACAAGTAATTCTCAGCGCAAAGAAACATTACAGCACTAAAATAGAAAAATTTGCAAATAACCCAAGAACATTGTTTACCATAGTAAAAAATCTCACAAATGACAAATCTGACCCTGCACAAAACCTTCCAATAAATAGATGTAATGAAACAGCTACATTTTTCAATGACAAAATTAAGAGCCTAAAAGCAAAAATCCCAAAGATAACTAAACAAAAAATTAAAATGCAAAAAGAGATATTAAACAATGGACAACATTCAATGAAATATCATAGCTAGAAGTCGAATCTATGCTAAAAAAGATAAACCCCGCCTCACATGCACTTGACATAATACCAACCCTAGAAATAAAAAAAATTAGCCAACATACTCTCGCCGATATTAACAAATATTATCAATTTATCCTTTAAAAGAAGGAACCATGCCAGACACACTAAAAGAGACAATCGTAAAACCAATTTTAAAGAAAGAAAGCAGCGATTCACTCATCCTGAGCAGTTATAGACCAGTGTCAAACCTACCACTAATTGCCAGACTAATAGAAAAAAAACATACAAAATCAATTAGCAGAACACTTAGACAACAATAATATCCTATACCCATCACAACATGGCTTTCGCAAAAACTACAGCACTGAACCACTACTGCTCACGCTAACAGACAACATCATGAGAGGTTTCGACATTTTAGTGATGCTTGACCTGTCAGCGGCATTTGATACAGTAAATCATGACATCCTATTAGATAGATTAAAAGAAATAGGATTAAGCAACAAAACAATCAATTGGTTCAGATCATACCTAAATAACAGATACTTCCAAGTACAGATCAAAGACGTAATATCAGAAAAAATAAACCTTCAAACAGGAGTGCCAGAGGGATCAACCCTATCCGTCACGCTATTCAACATATACATGCTGCTGTCACCTGCTAGCTGGTCTGGGTATCTCACATTACATATATGCTGATGATATCCAATTAATACTTCCCATCGATGACACAATTGAAAAAACATTAAACATAACCAACATGTATCTAGATATCAAACAACTACTAAACCAAATGGAATTAGTAATTAATATAGAGAAAACAGAATTCCTACATTTAGAACATAAAAACATAGAGATCATTCAAAACCCAATCACACTCAAAAATAACCAAAAAATAGAATTAGCTGAAAAAGTACAAAACCTTGGAGTGATAATTGATATGGAACTAAGTATGAAACAACACATATCTCTAAAAGTAAGGGAAGGATACGCCAAACTTATGACTCTTAAAAGACTAAAACCACTGCTAACGCCAACAAACTTCTGATCAGTGTTACATGCTTAATTTTTGCAAGCACTGACTACTGTAATTCCTTTCTACTGGGTTTACCTTACACCACGATAAGACTACTCCAGATACTACAAAACACGGCTGCTAGAATTCTGACTGGTAAAAGTAAAAGAGACCATATCACCGAAGCCCTAGCTGAGTTACATTGGCTACCCATTGAGCAAATAATACAATACAAAACACTATGTACCATACATAAATTAATACATAACGAAAAAGCAGAATGGCTGAACACAGCCCTTCGCGTACATATCCCTCACAGGAACCTGAGATCAGCAAACAAAGTACTGCTCACTATTCCTTCAGTCAAAACAGCAAAACTAATGCAAGTAAGGGAAAGGGCTCTATCCCTAGCAGGACCTACAATATGGAACACCATGCCGTTAGAAATCAGACTGCAAAGAGACATCAAAACATTCAGGAAAAGTTTAAAAACATAGCTATTTAAGAAAGAGTATCACAAAGAGCAGAGAGAGTAGAATCCAGGAAAGTGTAGAATGCAGTCAGTAAGACACCCACACACATCACCTTAATCAATGTGTGTGTATTTTATTTTATTTTATACAAGCCATTAAGCCCGTTAAAACGGGCTACATTACATTTTGTTTTCAGTCCATTTTCTAACACAGCACCCTTCTACACTTTTTCTCCCTCTCTCCCCCTTCCCCTCGTTCACTCCTCCCCTTTCCTCCACTCAGTCTTACTCACCCTCTGTCTCCCACTGCCTTCTTCCCCTCACTCTCACCTCCCTCCCCTTCCCTCAGTCACTCCCACCTCTCTCCCCTTCCCTCAGTCACTCCCCACCCTCTCTCAATCCCATCCCATCCCCTCCCCCTCAGCCCTCCTCCACTCCCTTTTTCTCTGCTCCACAACTTCTTACCCTTCCACTTACTCACATCCCTGTCTCTCACCTCTCCCTCATTCTCCCTCTCCCCCTTCCCCTTCCACTTACTCACATCCCTGTCTCTCACCTCTCCCTCATTCTCCCTCTCCCCTCACTCTTCCCCACCCCCTACCTCCCTCCCACACACTCACCCACTCCTCCCTCCCTCTCACTCAGCCCCTCCCCCTCCCTCACTCTCACTCAGTCCCTCCCTCCCCAGTCCCTCCCTCCCACTCAGTCCCTCCCTCTCACTCAGTCACTCCCTCCCACCGTCCCTCCCACTCCCTCCCTCTCACTCAGTCCGTCCCTCCCTCTCTCTCTCTCCTCCCTCCCTCTCTCCTCCCTCGCCCGCCGCCGCTACCACCACCGCTGCCGCCGCTGCCGCCCGCTGCCACCCGCCGCCGCCGCGTTTTTTTTTTCCTGACGCTGCCTAAGACCGACGTGCTCGCCCGCACATGCGCAGTAGAGCTGCTCTCTACTGCGCATTTGCGGCACATCGGTCAACCTTCATTTATTAGGTTGATTCTCGTATCAATACCAAAAGATAAGATTTAACCATTAATTCATTTTATAGCTGATAAAGATAGAAATGGACATGTTTTATCACACCCAACAATTAGTATTTATTATGAAACTGTTACCGTACCTTGATGGCACCTGTTTAAGTTGATATCATTTAATACATTTGGTAACTAATTTATGTGCCTTATTGTGAACCATTGTGACAGCAACTAGCTTAACGACGGTATAGAAAAGACTTTAAATAAATAAATAAATAAATCACTCTTCTTTGGAAGCGAATTGGAAAATTTGGCCAGTTACTGGGGTTAATCTCCAGTGCCCCAGCTACCAAAAGATAAGAGAATGTCTTTACAGCGCCCCTCACCTATTAGGGGTCGATCCATGGGCTTCCAATGCTTTCAGCCCTACTGAAACTTGACTTTTCAGAGTTCTCAGTCCTTGGGGAGGTCTCAATCCTTTCTGAGTTGACAGCCCAAGAGAGGGACAGGTTGAGGTTCGGCCCGAACTCTCCAATGAAGTTTTGCCGACCCATCCACAGAATGAGGAGATAGGGGGTCGACTATCCCTCTTCTACCAGCGGTGGGTCAAGATCATGTCGGTCAAATGGGTACTGGATGTCATATGAAAAGGATTCACACTGGAGTTTCGCAGCACTCCTTGGGTATATTCATGATGTCTCCTTGCCACTCCCAGCACAAGAGGCAGGCAGTGGAGTCAACCTTAATAAGGCTCCTCAATTTGAGACCTATAATTCCAGTACCTGCACCCCAAGAAAATACAGGCATTATTCCATCTATTTCATTGTCCCCAAGAAGGAGGTTTCCTTTCGCCCCATCCTGGACCTCAAGAGTGTCAACCGACACCTATGGGTAATTCATTTCCGCATAGAAACTCTGCACTCCGTGATAATAGCCATTCAACAGGGAGAGTTCTTAACCTCCCTGGACCTTTCCGAGGCCTACCTTCATATTCCAATCTGGCAAGAACATCCAGTGGTGGCTACTGGAAGCTCACCTGGGCAAGAGTGTAAGCCTGTCCCCGCCGAACTGGCTGGTCCTCACGACAGACGCGAACCTCCGGGGTTGGGGAGCTCAGTGTCAGGAACTGACAGCCCAGGGGTGTTGGACTAAGGAAGAGGTGCTCTGGAACATAAACCACCTGGAAGTCCCAGGCAGTCAGACTGGTGTGTCTACAGTTCAGCCACATACTCCAGGGTCAGGCAGTCTGCGTAATGTCGGACAACGCAACAAAGGTAGCCTGCATCAACTATTGGGGGGAACCAAGAGCTAGCAAGTGTCACTGGAGACAGATCTCCTTATGGAATGGGTGGAATTATGTCTGCAGATAATCTCAGCCTCCCACATCGCAGAGAAAGAGAATGTCAGAGCAGACTTTCTAAGCAGGGAGAGTCTGAATCCAGGAGAATGGGTGTTGTTAGCCAAAGCCTTTCAGCTGGTGGTAGATTGCTGGGGCCCCCGTCAATCGATCTGCTGGCTGCATCTCATAATGTGAAGATTCCCCGATTTTTCAGTCGCAGAAGAGATCAGGGATCCCTAGGGATCAACACCCTAGTTCAGACTTGGCCAGAAAAGGTCTTCCAAAAGCCTTCCCTCCATGGCCCCTGCTGGGCAGGGTCATTCACAGGATCCAGCACCACAGATATTAGTCCTACTAGCAGCCCCGGATTGGCCCAGGCATCCGTGGTATGCAGACGTGCGGAGAATCCTGGTGGAGACTCACCTGTGCCTCCAACCACACAGGGACCTGCTCCAGCAAGGTCTGGTCCTTCACAAGGATCCGACTTGATTCTGTCTTACGGTTTGGCCCTTGAAAGGGCTCGCCTGATGAAGCGTGGATATTCGGTGGCAGTAATTACCACCTTGCTCTGCATGCGGAGGTTCTCTACGTCCTTAGCATATGTGCGGATCTGGAGAGTATTTGAGGCCTGGTGCAAGGAACACGGTGTTGCCCCTCGGACAATCAAAATCCCACTGGTTCTGGACAGCTTGAATAAAGGATTGGCTCTTAACTCCTTGAAAGTCCAAGTAGTCGCTTTCTCTTGTTTCAGGGGCGAGGTAAACGGAACCCGCCTGTCGGCACATCTGGACATGACCCATTTTCTGAAAGGGGTAAAACACCTCCAATCACCCCTATGGTGGCCAGTTCCCTTGTGGAATCTTTATTTAGTTTTAGAGTTTTTGGCAGGGTCCTCCTTTCGACCACTGCACAGTCTTTCCTTGCGGTTATTAACCCTAAAAATGGTGTTCCTGGTGGTGATATGTTCAACTCGTCGCATCTCTGAACTGCAGGTATTATCATGTCAGGAACCATTCCTCTGGATCACTCAAGGAGCGTTACAACTTTGCACCGTCCGATCCTTCTTGCCCAAGATAGTCTCGGAGTTTCATTTGAATCAGTCTGTTTTGTTGCCATCCCCACATAGGCACAAGGACACGGAAGAGTACTACCTCCTCCGCCATTTAAACATCAGTAGGCTTTTGGTGCAGAATCTGGAAGTGTCAGATACGGTGCACAAAACGGACCGCTTGTTTATCCTTCATGGTGGAAGGAGACAGGGTGAACCAGCTTTGCGGGGCTACTATAGCTTGCTGGATCAAGGAGGTGGTCACGGGAGCCTATGTAGAGGCAGGAAAGCCAGTACTTTTCAGGTTAAAGCTCATTCCACTAGAGTTCAGACAGTATCCTGGGAGGAAACTAGACTGCTGTCTCCCACCAACATCTGTTGGGCAGCGACATGGTCCTCCTTACACACCTTCTCCAGGTTCTATCGCTTGGAATTTCAGACCCGAGAGGTCGCAGCTTTTGCAAGGGCGGTGCGAACCGGACCACAGGCAGTCTCCCGCCCTGATCGGGAGTAGCTTCTGTACATCCCATTGGTCTTGAGTCCATCTGGTTAAACGCTAGGAAATGTAGAAATTACTTACCTGATAATTTCATTTTCCTTAGTGTAGACAGATGGACTGAGCATCCCGCCCACGGCCCAAAAATGGTGCCAAAGAATCATCTATGAAACGAATATCAATTCCAAGAGGTTACAGGTAAGCTGACACCCAATCCCTAGATCAGGGAATCTGTAATCTTCCTGGGATTCAGCGTTTATGTTTGGTTGAGTATAGTTACAGTTATCTGTTTTTAATCAAGTTTTTCAATAATATGTCCCCAATGGCTTTTGAAGAGAATACTGAAGAGCTGAGGTCACTGCAAGGTGATGTCAGCTTTGAAACCTGACTCAGTCTCCATCTACTAGCAGTGAGCATATAACCTATTGGTCCTGACTCCATCTGTCTACACTAAGGAAAACAAAATTATCATATAAATAATTTCTCAATTTGGTGAAAGAGAGTAACTTGGCAATAGTGATCATAACATGATCAAATTTGACTTGATAACTGAAGAGAGGACATTAAGGAAGCCAACTGTGATAGCATTTAGAAAATTTTGAGAAAAATGGTTAGGAAAAAACTGAAAGGAGCAACTGCAAAGGTCAAGTTTACATCAGGCATAGATGTTGTTTAAAAATACCATCTTGGAAACTCAGACCAGATGTATTCCACACTTTAAAAAAAAGAGGAAGGAAGGCCAAATGACTGCTGGCATGATTAAAATGTGAGGTGAGAGAGGCTATTCTAGCCAAAAGAGTATCTCAAAAAATGGAAAAAGGATCTGGATGAAGAAAACAGGAATCAGCACAAGCACTGGCAAGTTAGTTGAAAAGCATTGATTATGAAGGCAAAGAAAGAATTTGAAAAGAAGCTTGCTTAGGATGCAAAAACTTATAATAAAAACTTTTCATGTATATTTGAAGCAAAACAGCCTGCAAGGGAGTCAGTTGAACCATTAGATGAATGAAGAGTAAAAGGGGAGCTAAGGGAGGACAAGGCCATGGTGGGGAGATTAAATTAATTCTTTCCCTAAGTGGCTATATTTATTTCAGAACTTGCCTCTTCACCTGCGGCGTGCAGATTTGAGGCAACTGGATAAAACTCAGAGATGATTTTTCTGGCGGGGGGGGGGAGGCCAGGCCCGAATTCCTTTGACCTGGTTACGAGAGCGGTGGGGTCGGGGAGGATTGGGTGTCCCAGACCTGGAGCTTTATAATCTTGCCTGTAATCTTCATTTAATTCGGTATTGGTTGTTGGATATGTCCACTTTTATTGACCTTTCAGTGGAGAAAGCGTTAACTATTCCATTGGCCCCTCAATTTGTTCTGCAGTCCCCATCTCCTAGGCTTCCCACATTTCTAGCACAAAATTTTATTACTAAGCCTTTGCGTTTGTCGTGAGTTAAATTTACGCAATTGTTGCAGACAGATTGTGTAAGAACATAAGAACATGCCATACTGGGTCAGACCAAGGGTCCATCAAGCCCAGCATCCTGTTTCCAACAGTGGCCAATCCAGGCCATAAGAACCTGGCAAGTACCCAAAAACTAAGTCTATTCCATATTACTGTTGCTAGTAATAGCAGTGGCTATTTTCTAAATCAACTTAATTAATAGCAGGTAATGGACTTCTCCTCCAAGAACTTATCCAATCCTTTTTTAAACACAGCTATACGAACTGCACTAACCACATCCTCTGGCAACAAATTCCAGAGTTTAATTGTGCGTTGAGTAAAAAAGAACTTTCTCCGATTAGTTTTAAATGTGCCACATGCTAACTTCATGGAGTTCCCCCTAGTCTTTCTATAATCCGAAAGAGTAAATAACCGATTCACATCTACCCGTTCTAGACCTCTCATGATTTGAAACACCTCTATCATATGCCCCCTCAGCCGTCTCTTCTCCAAGCTGAAAAGTCCTAATCTCTTTAGTCTTTCCTCATAGGGGAGCTGTTCCATTCCCCTTATCATTTTGGTAGCCCTTCTCTGTACCTTCTCCATCGCAATTATATCTTTTTTGAGATGCGGCGACCAGAATTGTACACAGTATTCAAGGTGCGGTCTCACCATGGAGCGATACAGAGGCATTATGACATTTTCCGTTTTATTCACCATTCCCTTTCTAATAATACCCAACATTCTGTTTGCTTTTTTGACTGCCGCAGCACACTGAACCGATGATGTCAATGTGTTATCCACTACGATGCCTAGATCTCTTTCTTGGGTTGTAGCACCTAATATGGAACCTAACATTGTGTAACTATAGCATGGGTTATTTTTCCCTATATGCATCACCTTGCACTTATACACATTGTGCTTACTTTTTGTCAATTCGGGGGAATTCGGATTTTTCACCGGGCTCTCAGTCGGCCGCATTCCACCGCTGGGGAATTAAGGGAATTACCAATTTGGGCCATGTACTCACGCCTGAAAGTCATATTTTGCCTTTTCCGGAGCTCCAGCGGTTGTATGCTCTATCCGGAAAGGAGGTGTTTCCTTATTTACAATTGCACCACTATACTAGCTCTTTGCCTTACCCTGTATGTCAGGCTTTGACTTTTCAGTCCCTGGATGTTATTTTTTCCTTAATGAAGCCCAAGGTTCCCTTGCTATCCAGGTACTATGGGTTACTCAAGCAATTAACTGCCATAGACACTTGTTCCATTTTGGTAGAGCGATGGAATGGGGTTGGGGTTTTTACTGTCACTGAGTTTATTATTAAAGCCTGCTTTAAACGAGTTTCCCAAATCTCGGTGAACATGACGTATAGAGAAATGCAATATAAGATCCTATGCTACTGATGCAATAAATAGCAATGGCTATTCCCTAAGTAAACTTGATTAATAGCTGTTAATGGACTTCTCCTCCAAGAACTTACCCAAACCTTTTTTGAACCCAGCTACACTAAGGGGTAGATTTACAAAAAGGGCGCCCTCGCGTACTTTTGTAGGCGCCTCAGGCGCAAACAAAAGTACGCGGGATTTTAGTAGATACGCGCGTAGCCGCGCGTATCTGCTAAAATCCTGGATCGGCACGCACAAGGCTACCGATTTCGTGTAGCCGGTGCGCGCCGAGCCGCGCAGCCTACCTCCATTCCCTCCGAGGCCGCTCCGAAATCGGAGCGGCCTCGGAGGGAATTCGCTAACGCCCTCCCCTCACCTTCCCCTCCCTTAGTCTACCTAACCCACCCCCCCGGCACTGTCTAAACCCCCCCCCTACCTTTGTTGGGGGATTTACGCCTCCCAGAGGGAGAAGTAAATCTCCGCGCGCCAGCGGGCCGCTGGCGCACCTAGACGCAACCCGGGAGCGGTTCCGGAGGGTGTGGCCACGCCCACGGACTGCCCCGGGCCAAAACCACGCCCCCGGGCCCACCCCCGAAACGCTGCGTCCCGCCCTGAAAACGGTGCGCCGCTCGGCCCCGCCCCCGACACGCCCCCCTCGGAAAACCCCGGGACTTACGCGAGTCCCGGGGCTCTGCGCGCGCCGGTAGGCCTATTGAACATAGGCGCACCGGCACGCAGGGCCCTGCTCGCGTAAATCCGGGCGGATTTACGCGAGCAGGGCTCTTAAAATCCGCCCCTAACTGCACTAACCACATCCTGTGGCAACAAATTCCAGATCTTTATTGTGCGTTGAGTGAAAAAGAATTTTCTCCGATTAGTCTTAAATGTGCTACGTACTAACTTCATGGAATGCCCCCTAGTCCATCTATTATTCGAAAGTGTAAATAACTGTTTCATTTCTACTCGTTCAAGACCTCTCATGATCTTAAAGACCTCTATCATATCCCCCCTCAGCCGTCTCTTCTCCAAGCTGAACAACCCTAACCTCTTCAGCCTTTCCTCATAGGGGAGCTGATCCATCCCCTTTATCATTTTGGTTCCCTTCTCTGAACCTTCTCCATCGCAACTATATCTTTTTTGAGATGCGGCGACCAGAATTGTACACAGTATTCAAGTTGCGCTCTCACCATGAAGCGATAGAAGCATTATGACATTTTCTGTTTTATTAACCATTCCCTTCCTAATAATTCCTAACATTCTGTTTGCTTTTTTGACTGCTGCAGCACACTGAGCCGACAATTTTAAAGTATTTTCCACTATGATGCCTAGATCTTTTTCCTGGGTGCTAGCTCCTAATATGGAACCTAACATTGTGTAACTAGAGCAAGGGTTATTTTTCCCTATATGCAGCACCTTGCACTTGTCCACATTAAATTTCATCTGCCATTTGGATGCCCAATCTTCCAGTCTTGCAAGGTCCTCCTGTAATGTATCACAATCCGCTTGTGATTTAACTACTAGGAATAATTTTGTATCATCCGCAAATTTGATAACCTCACTAGTCATATTCCTTTCCAGATCATTTATATATATATATTGAAAAGCACCTGTCCAAGTACAGATCCCTGAGGCACTCTACTGTTTACCCTTTTCCACTGAGAAAATTGACCATTTAATCCTACCCTTGGTTTCCTGTCTTTTAACCAGTTTGTAATCCACGAAAGGACATCACCTCCTATCCCATGACTTTTTAGTTTCTTAGAAGCCTCTCATGAGGGACTTTGTCAAACGCCTTCTGAAAATCCAAATACACTACATCTACTGGTTCACCTTTATCCACCTTTTATTAACCCCTTCAAAAAAATGAAGCAGATTTGTTAGGCAAGACTTCCCTTGGCTAAATCCATGTTGACTGTGTTCCATTAAGCCATGTCTTTCTATATGCTCTACGATTTTGATCTTGAGAATAGTTTTCACTATTTTTCCCGGCACTGAAGTCAGTCTCACTGGTCTATAGTTACCCGGATCTCCCCTCCCTCCAGTCTTCAGGTACAATGGATGGTTTTAATGGTAGGTTACAAATTTTAACTAATAGATCAGAAATTTCATTTTTTAGTTCCTTCAGTACCCTAGGATGCATACCATCTGGTCCAGGTGATTTGCTACTCTTTAGTTTGTCAATCTGGCCTACTACATCTTCCAGATTCACAGTGTCTGACTCATCACCCCTGAAAACCATCTCCAAAACTGGTATCTCCCCAACATCCTCATTCGTAAACACGGAAGCAAAGAATTCATTTAGTCTTTCTGCAATTGGCGTATCTTCCCTAAGAGTCCCTTTAACCCCTCAGTCATCTAATGGTCCAACCGACTCCCTCACAGGTTTCTTGCTTCGGATAGATTTTAAAAAGTTTTATTATGAGTTTTTGCCTCTATGGCCAACTTCATTTCAAATTCCTTCTTCGCCTATCTTATAAATGTTTTACACTTAACTTGACAATGCTTATGTTTTATCCTGTTTTCTTCAGATGGATCCTTCTTCCAATTTTTGAAGAATGTTTTTTTTTTCTAAAATAGCCTCTTTCACCTCACCTTTTAACCGTGATGGTAATCATTTTGCCTTCCTTCCACCTTTCTTAATGTGTGGAATACATATGGACTGCGCCTCTAGGATTGTATTTTTAAACAAAGTCCATGCCTGTTGAACACTTTTAACCTTTGCACCTGTACCTTTCAATTTTTTTCAAACTATTTCCTCATTTTATCAAAGTTTCCCTTTTGAAAGTTTAGAGTTAGAGCTGCAGATTTACTTATTGTCCCCCTTCCAGTTATTAGTTTAAATTTGATCATGTTATGATCACTGTTGCCAAGTGGCCCCACCACCGTTACCTCTGTCACCAGTTGCTCCATGAAGCAGTCATTTATTACATCCAGGAACTTTTTGTCTCTAGCATGTCCTGATGTTATATTTACCCAGTCAATATTAGAGTAATTGAAATCTCACATTATTATTGCACTGCCAAATTGGTTAGCTTCCCTGATTTCTCTTAGCATTTCATCATCTGTCTGACCATTTTGTCCAGGTGGACGGTAGTATACTCCTATCACTATACTCTTACCCAACACACATGGGATTTCTACTCATATACGTTCTACTGAGCATTTAGTCTCTTCTATGATCTTGATCCTGTTGGACTCTATACCCTCCCGGGCATAAAATGCCACACTCCCACCAAGTTGATCCTCCCTATCATTGCGATATAATTTGTACCCTGAGATAGCACTGTCCCATTGGTTTTCCTCCTTCCACCAAGTCTCTGTGATGCCAATTATGTCAATCTCAGCATTTGCTGCTATACACTCTCGGGCGGATTTTCAAAGCCCTGCTCGCGTAAATCCGCCCGGATTTACGCGAGCAGGGCCCTTGCGCGCTGGCGTGCGCAGAGCCCCGGGACGAGCGTAAGTCCCGGGGTTTTAAGAAGGGGGCGTGTCGGGGCGTGTCGGGGGCGGGGCCTAATGATGTGGCGTTTTTGGGGCGGGACGCGGCGTTTCGGGGGCGTTCCAGGGGCGTGGCCGCACCCTCAGGAACCGCCCCCGGGTTGGGTCTCGGCGCGCCAGCAGCCCGCTGGCGCGCGTGGATTAACGTCTCCCTCCGGGAGGCGTAAATCCATGGATAAAGGTACGGGGGTGGGTTTAGATAGGGCCGGGGGGGGGGGTGGGTTAGGGAGGGGAAGGGAGGGGAAGGTGAGGGGAGGGAATGGAGGCAGGCTGTGCGGCTCAGCGCGCGCCAGCTGCCCAAAATCGGCAGACTTGCGCGCGCTGATCCAGGATTTTATAAGATACGCGCGGCTACGCGCGTATCTTATAAAATCCAGCATACTTTTGTTTGCGCCTGCTGCAATGTGCACCCCCTTGCGCGCGCCGACCCCGGATTTTATAAGATATGCGTGGCTACGAGCGTATCTTATAAAATCCGACGTACTTTTGTTTGCACCTGCTGCCAAACAAAAGTACGCGATCGCGCTTTTTAAAAAAATCTACCCCTCTAAGGGGTAGATTTTAGAAAAGTACCCCTGCGCATTCTTTTGTTCGCGCACCAGGTGCAAACAAAAGTACGTCGGATTTTATAAGATACGCTCGTAGCCACGCATATCTTATAAAATCCGGGGTCGGCGCGTGCAAGGGGGTGCACATTTGTGCACCTTGCGCGTGCTGAGCCCAGCGCGCTGCCCATTCCCTCCAAACCTGCTCCGAAATTGGAGCGGCCTCGGAGGCAACTTTCTTTCGGCCTCCCCCCACCTTCCCCCCTTCCCCTACCTCACCCACCCCCTAGCCCTATCTACACCCCCCCTACCTTTATCGGGGAATGCTGGGAGCAGTATGCAGATGAGCCTTCCGGTCCTCCTCTACTGCAAAGGGTGCGGGGCCTCTGGAAGCTGGGGCTGTGGAAGTCAATCTTTGGTTCACTTGCAGTGACCTCTGGACTCCTCTCCCAGGGGATGCTGGGAGCAGTATTCAAATGAGCCTTCCGGTCCTCCTCAAAACAATAAAAATTCTTAATAATTCTTAATTATAGCGACACATTGCAAGGTTCCACATTGGGATTCACCACTCAGGAAAAGGATCTTTGCATCTTCATGGATAATGTGCAGTGACAGCCAAGAAAGTAAATAGAATGCTAGGAATTATTGGGAAAGGAATGGCAATCAAAACATCATAATACCTCTGTATTGCTCCATGGTGCGGCCGCAACCTGACTCTTGTGTGCAGTTCGGTCACCGCATCTCAAAAAAAGTACAGCAGAATTAGAAAAGATACAGAGAAGGATGACCAAAATGAGAAAAGATGGCTGAGGGGAGATAAGATGAAAGTCTATAAAATGAGTGGAATGGAATGGGTAAACACAAATTAGTTGTTTACTCTTTGAAATGGTACAAAGACTAATGAAACATTCAATGAAGTTACTAAGTGATACATTTAGGACAAATAGGAGAAAATATTTTTTTACTCAACTTATAATTAAACTCTGCCGGAATATGTGGTGAAAGCTGTTAGTGTAACTGGGTTTAAAATAGGCTTAGACAAGTTCCTGGAAAAAAAATCTATAAACCATTATTTAAGTGGACTTAGGGAAATTCACTGCTTATCCTCGGGATAAGCAGCATGGGATCTATCAGCCTTTTGGGATCCTGCCAGGTACTTGTAACCTGGATTGGCCACTGTTGGAAACAGGATACTGGCTTGATGGAGCTTTGCTCTAACCAGCATGGCAAATCTTATGTTATATCCACAAAAGAATTGGCAGTAAAAATCACACTACTCAAGCTGTTGATGTTGAAGGCAATAGGCCTGTTCCCTTTCAGGAGCAAACAGCAGGATGTTGTTCTTTATATTTCATTATTCCAAAAAAGGATGGAATGTTCAGATGAATACTGGACCTAAAGGAAATGAACAGAAATTTACGTCATCCATACTTCCGTAAGCAATCAGTCATTTTGTCCATACAGCAAGGCAAATTTCTAACTTCACTAAACCTATTGAAGCATATTTCATATTCCAATCTGTAAAGATCACTAGAAATGTCTTCATTTTTGTATAACAAGAGAACACCGGCCCTAGACCACGTGACGTGCCTGGACTTGCCCTCCCTGAGCTCTCCGACCCAATCGCAGTGTAAAAGCCGTGCTGTTTGCAGCGCCTGGGAACCTGCCTCAGCCCCTTTAAATTTGGGGCTCCACACCCTGGCAATCTCTTTCCTGGCCGGCCTGCCTGCCTAACTACCTGCCTCCAGCCCCGCTCACGTGATCGGCACCGCCTCCTCGGGGCAAGAGCCCATCGACTCCAGCGACCTCCTCCGCCCCACCAGCCCAAGACCATGTGACCTGCCCGGACGTGCCCTCCCTGAGCTCTCTGACCCAATCGCAGTGTAAGAGCCGCACTGTTTGCAGCGCCTGGGAACCTGCCTCAGCCCCTTTAAATTCGGGGCTCCACACCGTGGCGCCGGGCGTCAAGCGCACGAAGGAGCGCGACCTAAGGGGCCTGCCCCTTGGTGCACCCCTTAGTGTGCCCCCTTTCCTAGAACCATTAGACAGAACCCTAATCCCATGGACTAATTCGCAGACGACCCCATCCACCTCATATTGTCCTGGTATGCTAATGCATTTATCTAATTGTTATTAATCTGTGCTTTGACCTCACAATTGTACCATAATACTTGCTACTGCCAATTATTGAAACTGACTACTGCTAATTACTGTTATCCTTTGCTTCTGCCAACCATTGAAACTGCCATTGCAGCTGCTAATTACTGTAACCTGCTCCTCTCTACTCTTCCGACTATTCACCACACTCTATTCCTCACACTCTATTCCTCACGCTCCCTAGTAGTCACGCCCCCGCACTCCTGCACCAATACCTCAACCTACCCCATCCCCCGCATACACCACCCTTCATACAGAAGCCCTCGCCTCCACCTCACAAACCCCCCAGCCCAGCGCAAATCCCTCCTCCCTATCCTAATCTCCCCATTAACACAACTCATCGGACTCAACACATTATCCCTAATCCTCTTCAACGCCCAATCCCTCTCTAAAAAAAAACAACCCACATCCTAGACTACCTCCTCCTAGACTGCAAGCCTGAAATCTGTGCAATCACCGAAACCTGGCTCAAAGACATAGACACTGTGATCATAAACCAACTCCCCTCGCTATCCTATGATATATTTTCCATTCTCAGACCTAAAAAAAGAGGTGGAGGTATTCTCCTTGCCGCTAAAAAGAGCCTCAATTTCAGACTACTGAACACTAGCACACCACCCAAATATGAAATTGGCCTATTCAAATCCCCTGCGCTACAAATCAGCCTTGTCTACAACCCCCCCCCCCCCCCCCCCCGGCCTTCTAGAACACAACCCCTCCCCCCTTATAGAAGTTATAGCAGACAACATCAATATTGAAAAACCTCCTATACTTCTAAGAGACTTTAATATCCATATAGATTCCTCACCCCTCTCCTCCTCTTGCCGAACCTTACTAGACTCCCTTCAGGCCATAGGTTTCTCCCAGATCATATCCTCACCCACACACAAAGCAGGGCACACTTTAGATCTCATTTTCATTAACTCTTGCATCCACTTGCCCTCCCCTGCCTCCTGTACTCTTATACCTTGGTCCAGAAATTATCACAGCCCATTCCACAAGAGCTCAGTCTTCCTCTTGGGCAGAAGCGGTGGCTGTACATCCTGTAGGCATTTGTAAAGCTGCTATGTCATCGTATTTAATACTTTTACAAAACATTATAGATTGGATGTTTTCGTGAAAGAAAACATCGCTTGTGGAACAAGCATTCTCAGTGTGAGTTTGTCACCCATCCAGAATAATTGGGCTTTGGTATTTCCCAATTGTTCTGGACTGGAATAACAGGATGAGAAAGGAAGGAGAAATGTATATTTATGTGATCATTTTATTTCCTTTGGTCTTGGTACAACAGTCCAGAAAGGTGCCTGGGAAGGTGGTAATGTATTGATAGCAGATTTTTCTTAATTATCGAGCATATAAATTTAAAAAGACATGATTATTTGGCATTACCTAAGTTTATTTCATAAACTTTAAAGAGGTAAATCTTCTAAACTTTTCTAGTTTCTTTTGAAAAAAAAAATTTAATTACAAATTTTAATATAAGGATACATTTTTAAAGTTTATTAAATTGCGTTGTCATGGGAATACTGGCTTTAACTGTCCTGTATCTCACTTACAGGTCTATCCAGTAGAGTGCGGCCGCGTTTACCCCGCTCCTAACCCGCGTTCTACTCACTTCCCGGCCGCGTTAGCCCTTCCTGCGATCCACAACCCCCTTTAACCTACTCCTACCGCGTCCTAAAATCCCCGGGCAACCCCTTCCGCATGCGGTATGTATATTGCATGCAAACGAGCGAATTAGCTATTCCCTACCATCCAGTAATGCGCGCCCCGACTATCGCTATTGTACCCTGGCGTTTTGCTCCGCGTTTAACCTGCTAACTTACCGCCTACCCCTACCCCTGCGTTAGAGGCAGGGGTAAGGGTAGGCGGCAAACTTTCTCCCAGCCCCCGCTCTCCTGCCCTGGCCGCGTCCATGGGTGCCGGTCCCTGGGGCAGCCCCAGTCCTCTCCCCTCCTCCCGAAGCCAAAAAAAAAAACCGAAAAAAAAAGTTGCAAGAAAGAGAGGGGAGAGGACGGGCAACCCTACCTTCGGGATTGGCAGTCCTCCCTCCCCTCCTCCCGAGGCAGGCGCGAAAAGCAGCCTTGCTCCGGGAGGAGGAGGGAGGGGACTGGCAGTATAAAGCGACTTACTTTTGCAGCCCCCCATCCAGACATCAGCGAACGCGACCGCGGCTCCCCTCTCCTGCCTCCAGCTGCTCAGGAAGATGGACGTCACGTCTTGAGCGGCCATCAGCAGAAATGGATCGCGGCTCCCCTCCCCTGCCTCCCGGCAAAGATGGACGCCTGCACGGGGGAAAGCGGCCCCTGTGCGTGCAATTGGCCGCTCAAGACGTGACGTCACATGCCGTGACGCCAAACGTCGTGACGTCACGTCTTGAGCGGCCAATTGCACGCACAGGGGCCGCTTTCCCCCGTGCAGGCGTCCATCTTCGCCGGGAGGCAGAGGAGCCGCGATCCGTTTCTGCTGATGGCCGTCTCTTCCGGAGGGCTGCAAAAAAAAGTAAGTAGCTTGGTCGCTTCACACTGCCAATCCTCTCTCCCCTCCTCCCGGAGCAAGGCTGCTTTTCGCGCCTTGCCTCAGGAGGAGGGGAGAGGGACTGGCCATCCCAAGCTTAGGATTGCCCGTCCTCTCTCCCCTCTCTCTCTTGCAACTTTTTTTTTTTTTTCGCTTTTTTCGCTTTTGTTGGTTTGGGAGGAGGGGAGAGAGGGCTGACAATCCTGAGCGTCGGAGAACTGTCCACTTCCTGGTACCTGTCATTTCAAATGTCATTTGAAATGACATTTGAAATAACAGATACCAGCGCGTCCGTGAAGCGTTAGGCCCACGCAACCCGTTTTACTGTATAGAGCGCTATAGCGGGTTGCGCGGGCCTAACGCTTCACGGACACTTCTAAGACGCAGCTTGCATTAGCAAGCTATTTACATACAGGATCGAAAGGTAGGTGAGCTGCACTGTGCGTGCGGCAACCGCGGGTGCGCCGGGCAGTAACGCAGCTCTTCCTACCGCTCGGTACTGGATTGACCTGCAAGAGATGATGACACAGAAAAAGACATCTATTCTGCCTCCATCTGCTGGAAAGGAGAGATAAACCCAATCATTCTGTGCTGGCGCAGCAGAACTAAAGGAAAATGAATTGTCAGGTAAGAATAAATGTCTCTTTTTTTCACCCTTAGCAGGTCCATCTCTGTGTATTGGTTTAGGTTCATTATGAATGTTATGATGTAAGGCGCCTAGTACAAGACCCATAAATATTTTAATAAAGAAAGAAAGAATATAAGATAAGCCATTCTGATTCAGGCTAAGGTCTTTTGTAACTGGAATCCCATCTCTGATAGTGACAAGTAACCAGCAGATCCCAAAAAATAAATCTATCCCTTGTTATTTCAGGGTTAGCAATGACTTTCCCTTGTGTGCCTGGCTTTTGATATTCTATGGACTTTTTCTCCTGAGCTTATCAAAACCACTTTTAAATCCTGCAATGCTAGTCATCTTGACCATTTCTTCAGGTAACAAATTCCCCAGCTTGACTGTGCATTGAGTAAATAAATACTTTCTATAATTAGTTTCAAATCTGCTGGTTGTTAGTTTTAAGGAGTGTCTCTTATTTTAGTATTTGAAAAGGTAAATAATCATCCTTTATTTACTCATTTTACCCAACTCATGATTTTATAAACTTCTGTAATATTCCCTCTCAGCTGTCTCTTTTTCAAGGTGAAGTGTTGTACTCTGCATAACCTCTTATCAAAGGGGGACTACTCCATCCCCTTTATCATTTTTGTCACCTTTCTCTTTATCCTTTTTAGTTTTGCTGTGTCTTTTTTGAAATGAAGGGACCAGAACTGCACATAATACTCAAGGTTCAGACGCACCTTGGATGAATACAGAGACATTATGATTTTCTCCATTTTATTCTTCATTCCTTTTCAAATCATCCTAACTTTCCATTTGCTTTTGTGACCGCTGCCACATACTGAGCTGAGGATTTCAATGTGTTGTCTCCAAAGACTCTAAGGTGTATCTCTAGTTTGGATTTTTTTCTCCTATGCATATTATTATGCACATTTCCACATTAAATTGAATCTGCCATTCATTTGCCGAGTCTCCTAATCTTCTGCAAAGTCCTTCTGCAATTCCTCACGATGCACTGCTGTTTTAATAACTATGAATCATTTTATGTTATCTGCAGATTTCATCACCTCACATTGTTCTCTTTTCTAGTTCATTTTCCATTTGAAAACTGACCATTTAGTCCTACTCTATTTCCTGTTTTTTAACTAGTTTACCACTCCACAGTAGCTTCTATCCCATGTCTTTTAAATTTCCTGAGGAATTTCTCATGGGGGACTTTGTTTAATGTCTTCTGAAAAGCCAAATACACTATGGGGTAGATTTTTTAAAAAAGCGCGATCGCGTACTTTTGTTTGCGCAGCAGGCGCAAACAAAAGTACGCTGGATTTTATAAGATACGCGCATAGCCGTGCGTATCCTCTAAAATCCTGGATCGGCGCGCGCAAAGCTGCTGATTTGGGCAGCCTGCGCGCGCCGAGCCGCACAGCCTGCCCTCCGTTCCCTCCGAGGCCGCTCCGAAATCGGAGCGGCCTCGAGGGAACTTCCTTTCGCCCTCCCCTCACCTTCCCCTCCCTTCCCCTACCTAACCCCCACCCCCCCCCCCCCCCCCGGCCCTATCTAAACCCCCCCGCTTACCTTTGTCCCTAGATTTATGCCTGCGAAAAGCAGACGTAAATCTACGCGCGCCAGCAGACTGCTGGCGCGCCGTCTTCCAACCCGGGGGCTGGTCCGGAGGCCTGGACCACGCCTCCGGGCCGGGGCCACGCCGCATCCCGCCTCCGAAACGCCGCGTCATCCGGTCATGCCCCCAACACGCCCCCGACACGCCCCCTTCGAAAACCCCGGGACCTACGCGCATCCCGGGGCTCTGCGCGCGCCGGCGGCCTATGCAAAATAGGCGCGCCGGCGCGCAAGGCCCTGCTCGCGTAAATCCGCCCGGATTTACACGAGCAGGGCTTTTAAAATCCGCCCGTATCTTAACTAGCTCATCTTTATGTTCATGTTTATTTGCACATTCAAAAAGGCAAGACTTTCCCTTGCTAAAACCATGTTGACTTCTCTGCCATAAGCCATGTCTGTTTATATGACCAATAATTTTGTTTTTAATAACTTCTACCATTTTGCCTGGCACCAACATCAAGCTCATTACATCACCTCTGGAATCCTTTTTAAAAAGTGGTGCTATATTGGCCTCCCTCCAGTCTATAGGAAGCATGGCTGTTTTAAATAATAGGTAACAGATTATTGGGGACAGGTGTAGAATTTCATGTTTGAGTTCTTTCAGAGCTCTGGGGTGAACAACATCCAGTTCTAGGGATTTTTTACTCTTTGTCAGTTTGATCTATTACATCTTCCATTATCACAGAGATTTGCTTTAGTTGCTCAGAATTATCATCATGAAAGAATGTTTTTGCTGTGGCATGTCTCTAATATCTCCTTCAGTAAAGACTTGAAGCAAAGAATGAATTCAATTTTTCTGTTATTTCCTTTTCTTCTCTGAGCACCCCTTTAATCCCTTCATCATTTAGTGGCCCAAATGACTCCCTCATAGGCTTTTTGTATTGAATGTACTTAAAAAAAAAAATTGTATTTTTAGTTTCTGTCTCTGTAGCAAGTTTCTTCTCAAATTCTTTTTCGGCTGTATCACTGCTATTTTACATCTGACTTGCCAGTACTTATGCTCTTGCCTACATTCTTCATTAGGCTTTGCTTTCCATTTTTTGAAAGATGCCCTTTTGGGTTTTACTGACTTTCACTCACCATTAAACCATGCAAGTGTAATAGTTAGCTCTTCCTTCAACCTTTTTTAATGCATGGAATACATTTTATCTGGGTTTCCAAGATAGTACTTTTAAACAATGTTCTTCTCTTTTGCAAACTTTTAAACTTGACAACTATTGCTTTTTATTTCTTTCTAACTAATGTTCTCATTCTGTTATAATCTCCCTTTTTAAAATTATATACATCTGTAGTCATTTCACTTAATATCCTCTCTCTAGTAATTATGTGACATTTAATTACACTATGATCAGTTACTTAATTTACATTTTCCCAGTAAAAATTATTAGACAACTGCAGCCTTATTTATATCAAGAACAAGCCGTTAAGCCCGTTAAAACGGGCTACGTTAATATTTTTTTTGGATCATTTCCTTCCCCCTCATTCTCCCTCCCACCTCCCCCACTCTCTCCCCTCAGTCACTCCTCTCTCTCCCCCCCTCCCTCTCCCCTCAGTCACTCCACCCTCCTCCCTCCCCCTCCCCCCCCAGTCACTCCCCTCAGTCACTCCTCCTCCCCCCCCTCCTCACTCCTCCCCCTCCCTCCTCACTCCTCCCCCATCCTCAACTCCCCCCTCAGTCAGGTCACTCCTCTCTCCCCCTCCCCTGAGTCACTCCTCTCTCCCCCTCCCCTGTGAGTCACTCCTCCCTCCCTCCTGTCACTCCTCTCTCCCCCTCCTCCAGTCCTCCTCCTCCCTCCCCCCTCAGTCAGTCACTCCTCTCTCCCCCCTCCCCTGAGTCACTCCTCCCTCCTCCCCTCAGTCACTCCTCCCTCCCCCCCTGAGTCACTGCTCTCCCCCCCTCCCCCCAGTCACTCCTCTCTCCCCCCCTCCCTCCTCCCCCTCAGTCGATCTCCCCGAAGACCCGGAGCGGTGGCCCGAAGACCCGGAGCGGTGGCGGCGGCCCGAAGACCCAGAGCGGCGGGAGCGGCGGCGGCGGCCCGAAGACCCGGAGCGGCGGGAGCGGCGGCACCGGCCCGAAGACCCGGAGCGGCAGGAGCGGCGGCCCGAAGACCCGGAGCGGCGGCGGCATGCGCGCGAGGGAGGGACAGACGGACGGAAGGAAGTCTGTCCCTCCCTCGCGCGCATGCCGCCGCCGCTCCGGGTCTTCGGGCCGCCACTCCTGCCGCTCCGGGTCTTCGGGGCGGTGCCGCCGCCGCTCCTGCACGGGTCTTCGGGCCGCCGCTGCCGCTCCCGCCGCTCCGGGTCTTCGGGCCGCCGCTCCTGTCGCTCCGGGTCTTCGGGCCGGTGCCGCTGCCGCTCCGGGTCTTCGGGCTGGTGCCGCCGCCGCCGCTCCGGGTCTTCGGGCCGCCGCTCCTACAGCGCCATTTTTATTTTTAAGAGGCACACTGTGACCGACGTGCTCGCATGCGCGGTAGAGCTGCTCTCTACTGCGCATTTGCGGCATGTCGGTCAACCTTCGTTTATTAGGTTGATATCTCATTACAATAGCCTACTCTTTTTTTGCTGCCAGGACTGGATTACCATAATGCAGTGTGTATTGATCTATCCCAGAAGCAATTAAAGTAGCTACAGATTATTAAAAATAGAACTGCAAAAATTATAGGCCACCTGAGAGCAAGGGATCATATGTACTCTCATGAGGGCTTTGTACTGGTTCCCAAAGGAGAGACATACATGAAATTTGGAATTATGACCATTTTCAAAGCCCTACATGAGTTATGGCCTGGTTATTTATGGGATAAGCTCATGGTTTATGCATCAAGATGCCAACTTCATTTGTCACAAAAAGAACTATTGTAAATCCCAGGAATTTCAGATTGTTACGCGTGCGGTCCGCAGCAGACTCGCGGCACGGCCCCCTCACCTTTCTACAGTGACTCCAGCTCTTGGTTCCTCCTCGCTGGCGGTGGTGGACCGTCATCTCCACCCTCGGGCCTCCCCCGGTGCCTCTGGCCCTGCTTCAGACCCAATGTTCCAGGTCCAGCCACTGCCCATTGCTGCTCGTCGGGCCTCTCCACTTGGCTCGCAGAGAGACGCTGCTATTCGGCACCACGCCCCTCCCTAGGCGTGCGCAAATCATTGATGTTTAAGTAGGGACTGCGGCGGGAACCTAGCCATGGACCCAGATGATAACATCAACAGAGCTATAGTATTTAATCGCAGGCTCTGCTTCCTAGCTTTGCCTTTGCAACAGGTCTCCTCGCTGGTCGAGTATTCGTTGCCTCCTAAAGTTTCATCTCACTCCTGTGTTCCTGTTCCTTGTTTGTTCCTGGTTCCTGTCTCCTTGTTCCTGTCCTGCTTCATACCTTGGATTGACTACACAAACTTTGACTCTGCTTTGCCTGATCATGCCATTGACTCTCTCCAAGCCCGGACCTCTGCTTTCCCTGACCACGCTATTGCCTATCTCCAGACCCGGTCCTCTGCTTCACCTGACTATGCTACTGCCTATCTCCAGACCCAGACCTCTGCTTCTTCTGACTACGCACACTACGTTTGATTTTCTCCGTGATCAGAACTCAGCCTTGCTTGCCACTGCCTCTGGATTTCCGCCAGTCCTGACTCAAGCCTGTTTCTTGACGCCTCTTCAGCTTACTTCCTGGACTTTGTCTATTCAGGATTCGGCCTGCTCTTGCTCGGGCCTTCGTTCCTTTGGCGCCCAAGTCTCCGAGACACTACCTGGTTGTTGTCAAAGTTCTGTAGTGAAAGCTGGGAGTTAGCAATCTGTCAGAAAGCTCTGTTGTTAAAGCTGGTATTTAGCAATCTGTAGTTATTTAGAATAGTTGTGGGTAGATCCTTGGACCAGTGGCAGATGACCATGCCCTCGGGGGAAATCCCGAGAGGGACCACTGATCAGGCTTAGTGTAGGAGACAGACACACACTAGTCCTTTTATTAGACAATATAGTAAACCACCAAAGGTGGCAGTAGTGAGCTGGAAGCGCCCGGCTGGGCTGTAGTCCCTCAGGTTCTGGAACAGCAATCCCAAGGTGGCTGAGTTGTAGAGAAAATAAGAAAGTGAGTAGGCAGAGCATGCGGGGTTCAGGAACAAGTCCTTGATGGTAACACTCCCACAATAGTCTCTTAAAGCAGCCCAGGAATTGGTATACATTAGGCCCTCGAGGAGCGAGTACCTGGTTCCAGGGAACGCTCTGAGAGATGGATACAGACTCACTGATGTTAAGCAACAAAGACTTCTTAGAAGCAATATATTAAACCACCAAAGGTGGCAGTAGTAAGCTGGAAGCGCCCAGCTGGGCTGTAGTCCCTCAGGTATTGGAACAGCGATCCCAGGGTGGCTGAGCTGTAGAGAAACTAAGAAAATGAGTAGGCAGTATATGCAGATTTCTGGAACAAGTCCTTGATGGTAACACTCACACAATAGTCTCTTGAGGCAGCCCACGAGATGGTATGCATTAGGCCCTTGAGGAGAGAGTACCTGGACCCAGGGAAAGCTCAGAGAGATAGATGGAAACTCACTAATGTAAGCAGCGATGACTTCTTAGCAGAAGTGGTATTCAGGAGCAAGTCTGGGATGTGGGCCCTCGAGGAGCGAGTACCAGTTCCGACTGCGACCTGCAAAGAAAAAGAGAGAGCGAGGCCCCCGAGCAGCGGGTACCGCTAGCGAAGTCTGTGGAGGCAGAGTAGCTGGGTTTGCGGAGAGCTAATCCCATCTGCAGTGACCAGGAGGAAGCAAACCCTTGTTAACTCGTCTTGTTAGCGAAAACTGAGACCTTAAATATCTGGAGCTGGTGACGTCATCTCAGGGGGACGCCCTGAGGTTCGCGCCAACACTGGTACATCAGTCGGGCCGCATACGCCCTTAGCCATCTGGTCAACATGGTGGCCGGCAGCATCGAGCCAATCCGGAAACGCTGGAGGAAGACGGCCTGGAGACGCCACAGCAGCTAGCCTTCCATCAACCCCAAAGGGAGTCGCTAACGAGGTAAGGTGGGCGAGCAGAGACAGACAGCGACGGACGCAACACTTGTCCAGTGTAAGTCTATACCATCTCTCATCTGCTGTCTCTGGGATGAACCCGACTTCTCCATTGACTACCTACAGAGGCCCACCTAAGTCCAGCCGGCCCCGGCACCCAAAGGCTCAACCCGCGGGCAACGAGGGCTGGTATTGGTGAAGCTCCAGTTGGCCTGTGTCCATCTGCCCACTCTGCCTGCTGACGGTGGGGACCCATAGGTCTCCTACCTATGGGTTGCATCAAACCCACCTTGGTCCAAGGATCCACCTCCGACGCAACAGGTTGCAAAGGCCATGGACTCCGTGGAGCCTTGTGCCCTCCAAGTCATCCCTGGCCTGGCATCCAAGGTACGAGAACAGCAGCAGTTTCTTGAGGCACTGGCCTCCTCCATGGATCATCTTCAAGCTCACCTTGATGCCCTCACCAGCAATCCGGTTCCTACACCGCCTCTTCCTCATCCACAGCCATCACTGTCGATGCCACGAGTCCTGCTGGCCCTACCATCGCCCTCACGTTTCAAAGGTGACTCCAGGATCTGCAGAGGGTTTATCAACCAATGCTATATGCAATTCGCTCTGCAGCCTTCCGTCTTCCAAGATGAACTAACCAAAGTCACCTTCATCCTGTCTCGTCCCGAAGGGAAGGCACTGGCCTGGGCTTAGGCCTTATGTGAACGATCGGATTCTCTCCTAAGGGAGAGCATGGGCTCTTCCATCTTAGCCACAATGGAGATCCTACCCGAGGCAGGGCTGGTGGTCGGTGGCGAACGGGATCGAACCTGAGAGGGCTTCTTGGGCATCTGACTCTCCCAGTGACGCTCTTGGAGACTATGGTCGATTTGGCCTGTCAAGTCTATAAGGTCCTCGAGGGAGGAAAAGAGCTCCCTTGCAGCCAGCTCATCCTTCAACTGTGAGGAACGTTCATCCAGGTAGATGGCTCGTAGGCAGTCTTCCTGCCAGGTGAGCTCAGAAGCCAAAGTCCGGAACTCCATGGTATAGTTGAAAAGACTTCTCTATCCTTGACGAAGATGAAACAAGCTGGTGCTTACCAAGGCAATGATCGGATTCTTTCCTAAGGGAGTTGGCTCAGTTCGTTGTGGTGTTTCGACAGACCTTTGATGACCCTGCCAAGATTGGCCGCAACCCGTGGGTTTCAAGGCTCTCCAGTGCTTCCTGGGATTCCTAATTTATTATCGCCATTTCATTCTACACTATTCCACTTTGGCTGCGCCTCTGTCTGCATTGACTGGCAAGGGTCAAGACACTTGAAATTGGACACCGGAAGCCATCTCAGCCTTCCACTGTCTTAAAGAAGCTTTCCAGGTGGGGTCTTGTCTTCATCACCCAAACCCGAACCGCCCATTTCAAGTTGAAGAGGACGCTTCCGCAATTGGGGCTGGGGCGGTCCTGAGCCAACACACTGCTTCCGGAACTTACTTTCGCAAGTTCTCATCTACGGAACAGAAGTATAGTATTGGAGATTGCGAGGTACTTGCCATCAAATTAGCCCTTGAAGAATGGCGCCATGGCGCGAAACATAAATTCATTGTATTCACCGACCACAAGAACCTGGAACATTTGAGCCATGCCCAGCATCTCAATTCCCGTCATGCCTGATGGGCCTTATTCTTTTCCAGGTTCAGCTTTGAGCTTCGTTATCGTCCAGCTGAGAAAAACCTCCGGGCAGATACCCTATCATGCGCCTTCGAGCTTGAAGGTACTCCAGAAGAACGCAGTCATATAATAGACCCAGCTTGTATTTGCCTATCTGCCACTCACCTAGTCCCTTCTGGGGAGACTTTCGTGCCTCGATGACTCCAAGAAAAAGTCCTCTGGTGGGCACATGATTCTAAGTTTGCTGGTCACCCAGGGCAAGCACGAACCTTGGCGCTGTTCCAGCGGTTCTTCTGGTGGCCCACTGTGGTCTCTGACGCTAAAGCATACGTCGAATCCTGTAACATTTGTGTACAACAAAAAACCCTAGTCGGTTGACCTTGGGTCCTACTTCAACCACTTTCAGCTCCCGAGGTACCGTGGATCCACCTGTCTACGGATTTCATCGGGGACTTACCTCCATCTAAGGGCCATACTGTTACATGGGTAACCATAGACTGATTTTCAAAAATGGCCCATTTTGTTCCTCTTCCGGGCCTACCATCTCCTAAACTGGCATGCCTATTCTTCCGTCACATCTTCAGATTACATGGCTTACCCAAGGACATTGTCTCTGATAGAGGTCCCCAATTTGTTGCTAGATATTGGTGCGCTCTTTTCCAAAAATTCAGCATTGACATCAGTCTAACAACTGCTTACCACCCTCATGCCAACGGACAAGATGAGCGAATGAATTGCTCTTTAAAGGCCTTCCTGCACGCTTATATTAATGACTGCTAAGACAATTGGCCTGAACCTCTGCCTTGGGCAGAGTTTTCTCACAACTCCCACATTGCCACAGCTACAGGCTCCTCAGCATTCTCCATCGTCTATGGAAAGTAACCAGAACCACCACTGCCCATTCCATTGTCTGTACCTTCCCCTGCAGCACAGGCTACTGCGGATGCCCTCAAGGCTTTATGGGATCAGACGAATCTTCGCTTACGTCAAGCCGCTTCTCGGGCTAAGAGAACTGCTGACAGTCACCAACGCTCAGCCCCTGAATTCCTTCCTAGCCAGAAAGTATGGTTGAGTACTCTGTATATCTGACTCAAAATCCCTTCTCAAAGATTTGCTCCAAGATACATCGGACCTTTTACGGTCACCCGACGCATTAGACCAGTTACCTACCAGCTTTGGCTGCCTCTTACGCTGGGAATACATAACACGGTTCATGTGCCGCTGTAAAAAACAGTTGTCTTGTCCTGGCCTTCCCGAAAGGCTCCTGAACCACGTCCATTGGTGGCTGAAACTGATAAGACATACAAAGTACAAGAAGTCCTCGACGTCCGCCGGAGGGGCCGCTGGTGGGAATACCTCCTTTCTTGGGAGGGTTATGGATCCGAAGAAAATTCATGGGAACCAGCATGAAACATCTTGGACAAAACCCTCCTCCTGAACTTTCATTGTGCCCATTCGGGCAAACCCCGACCTCCAAGAGGGGGGCGTAAAGGGGAGAGTACCGTTACACGTGCTGTCTGCGGCAGACCCAAGGCACAGCCCCCTTACCTTTCTACAGTGACTCCAGCTCCTGGTTCCTCCTCGCTGGCGGCAGTGGGCGGTCAGCTCCATCCTCGGGCCTCCCCTGGTGCCTCTGGCCCTGCTTCAGCCCCCGGCGTTCCTGGTCCAGCCATCGTGCCCATTGCTGCTCGTCAGGCTTATCAGCATGGCCCGCGGAGAGACGCTGCTACTCGGCGCTGCGCCCCTCCCTAGATGCGCGCACATCACTGATGTTTAGGGACCGCAGCGGGAACCTAGCCGCGGCCCTGGATGAAGACGTCAATAGAGCTATAGTATTTAACATAAGAACATAAGAAATTGCCATGCTGGGTCAGACCAAGGGTCCATCCAGCCCAGCATCCTGTTTCCAACAGAGGTCAAACCAGGCCACAAGAACCTGGCAATTACCCAAACACTAAGAAGATCCCATGCTACTGTTGCAATTAATAACAGTAGCTATTCCCTAAGTGAACTTGATTAATAGCTGTTAATGAACTTCTCCTCCAAGAACTTTTCCAAACCTTTTTTGAACTCAGCTACACTAACTGCACTAACCACATCCTCTGGCAACAAATTCCAGAGCTTTATTGTGCGTTGAGTGAAAAAGAATTTTCTCCGATTAGTCTTAAATGTGCTACTTGCTAACTTCATGGAATGCCCCTAGTCCTTCTATTATTCGAAAGTGTAAATAACCGATTCACATCTACTCGTTCAAGACCTCTCATAATCTTAAAGACTTCTATCATATCCCCCCTCAGCCGTCTCTTCTCCAAGCTGAACAGCCCTAACCTCTTCAGCCTTTCCTCATAGGGGAGCTGTTCCATCCCCTTTATCATTTTGGTTGTCCTTCTCTGTACCTTCTCCATTAAAACTATATCTTTTTTGAGATGCGGCGACCAGAATTGTAGACAGTATTCAAGGTGCGGTCTCACCATGGAGCGATATAGTGGCATTCTGACATTTTCCGTTTTATTAATCATTCCCTTCCTAATAATTCCTAACATTCTGTTTGCTTTTTTGACTGCTGCAGCACACTGAGCCAACAATTTTAAAGTATTATCCACTATGATGCCTAGATCTTTTTCCTGGGTGGTAGCTCCTAATATGGAACCTAACATCATGTAACTATAGCAAGGGTTATTTTTCCCTATATGCAACACTTTGCACTTGTCCACATTAAATTTCATCTGCCATTTGGATGCCCAAACATCCGTCTGCAGTTCACACTTATGCGGCGCCATTGAGGGTATGGAGCCCCCAAAGTTATAAGATCATTCGTTTGAAACTAAGATATGCCTGCACTGCGGAATGCTATTAAATACATTCTTCAAATCTGAAAAGCCCCAAATTGTTTTTCAATCTGAGAAATCTTGTAAGCCCCTGAGGCAGCCACTGATTAGTGGTGAAACTCGGCCTGAGTCGGGCGATTATTTTGAGCAATTGATTTTATACGTCTCCACCCAATAAAAGTTTTAGAAAAGACTTTTGGGTATCTATATTTTCGTTTTTCCTCACAGCTTTTCTAGATTGCCTACCTTGTTGTTTTTTGGGCCCAATCTCCCAGTCTTGCAAAAGGTCCTCCTTTAATGTATCACAATCTGCTTGTGATTTAACTACTCTGAGTAATTTTGTATCATCCGCAAATTTGATAACCTCACTTGTCGTACTCCTTTCCAGATCATTTATATATATATTGAAAAGCACCGGTCCAAGTACAGATCCCTGAGGCACTCCACTGTTAACCATTTTCCACTGAGAAAATTGACCATTTAATCCTACTCTGTTTCCTGTCTTTTAACCAGTTTGTAATCCACGAAAGGACATCGCCTCCTATCCCATGAATTTTTAGTTTTCTTAGAAGCCTCTCATGAGGGACTTTGTCAAACGCCTTCTGAAAATCCAAATACACTGCATCTACCGGTTCACCTTTATCCACATGTTTATTAACCCCTTCAAAAAAATGAAGCAGATTTGTTAGGCAAGACTTCCCTTGGGTAAATCCATGTTGACTGTGTTCCATTAAACCATGTCTTTCTATATGCTCTACAATTCCTAGCATTGCCTTTGCAACAGGTCTCTACGCTGGTCAAGTACTCGTTGCCTCCTAGAGGTTTGTCTGACTCCTGCGTTCCTGTTCCTCGTTTGTTCCTGGTTCCTGTCTCCTTGTTCCTGTCCTGCTTCATACCTCGGATTGACTACACGGACTTTGACTCTGCTTCGCCTGACCACGCCATTGACTCTCTCCAAGCCCGGACCTCCGCTTCTCCTGACCACGCCATTGACTCTCCAAGCCCGGACCTCTGCTTTGCCCGATCATGCTATTGCCTGTCTCCAGACCCAGACCTCTGCTTCGCCTGACTATGCTATTGTCTATCTCCAGTCCCAGACCTCCGCTTCGCCTGACTACACATTGCCTGTCTCCAGACCCAGACCACTGCTTCGTCCGAATATGCTATTGCCTATCTCCACACCCAGACTTCTGCTTCATCTGACTACGCATACAACGTTTGACTTTCTCCGTGATCAGACCTCAGTCTTTCTTGCCACCTTCTCCGGATTACCGCCAACCCTGACTCAAACCTATTCCTTGATGCCTCTCCAGCTTACGCCCTGGACTTGGTCTATTCAGGCTTCGGCCTGGTCTTGCTTGGATGCCCCCTATCTGCCTTCGTTCCTTTGGTGCCCGAGTCTCCGGGACACTACCTTGTCCAGTGTAAGCGTGTACCATCTCTCATCTGCTCTCTCTGGGCTGAACCCAACTTCTTCATCGACTACCTACAGAGCCCACCTAAGTTCAGCTGGCCCCGGCACCCAAATGCTCAACCCGTGGGGAACGAGAGCTGGTATTGGTGAAGCTCCAGTTGGCCTCTGTCCATCAGCCCACTCCGCCTGCCGACGGTGGGGACCCCTAGGTCTCCTACCTACGGGTTGCGTCAACCCCACCTCAGCCCAAGGGACCACCTCCGACGCAACACAGATGTTTTTTTCAAGAAAACAAAAAGAAGAGCTTTCTCCTTCATAGCTCCAGAAACGTGGAACAGTTTAGCGGTGTTATTATTTAGGAGAGTTGTGGGTGGATCCTTGGACCGGTGGCAGATGACCACGCCCCCAGGGGAAGATCCCGAGAGGGACCACCGGTCAGGCTCAGAGTTCGGAGACAAACACACACTAGTTCTTTTATTAGACAATATACTGAACCACCAGAGGTGGCAGTAGTGAGCTGGAATGCCCGGCTGGGCTGTACTCCCTCAAATACTGGAACAGCGATCCCTGGAGGCTGAGCTGTAGAGAAACTGAAATATAGGGAGTAGGCAGGGTATGCAGGGTTCATGGACAGAACCTGATGGTAACACTTACACAATGTCTCATAGAAGCCCAGGAGCTGGAAAGAAGTAGGCCCTCGAGGAGCGAGTACCCGGTTCCAGGGAAAGCTCTGAGAGAGCGATGGTAACTCACAGATGTAGTAGGCTGCGATGACTTCCAGGCAGAAATGAATTCTGAAGAAGTCCGGGAACGAGGGCCCTCGAGGAGCGAGTACCGGTTCCAGACTGCAATCTACAAAGAAGAGAGAACGAGGCCCCCGAGGAGCGGGTACCCCTGGTTAGACCGAGGAGGCAGAGTAGCATAGATAAAACAAATCCTTATCCTTGCTAACTTGAGTTGTTAGCAATTCAGAGACCTTTAAATATCTGAAGCGGATGACGTCATCTCAGGGGACGCCCCTGAGGTTCGCGCCACTTCTTGTACTTGAGGTGGGGCCGAGCCACGCGCGCGCGCCTTGGCATCAGGTCAACATGGCAGATTGCAGCGTCGGGCCGGTCCGGGGATGCCGGACGAGGACAGCCGAAAGACGCCGCAGCAGCCAGCCTTCCATAAACCCCGGAGGGAGTCGCCAATGCGGTAAGGTGGGCGGAGTGGAGACGTCGGGCAGCGACGGTCGCAACAAGCGGATAAACTGCAGCTACAAAAAAAGTTACTTGCAGTTTAGAAAACACACAAAAACATTATTATTTAGACATATTACTCCAGACTGTCCTCAGCAGGTCTTGTTAGGGTTAAGAATAAGCCTGATCTTTTCGTATTATTTATTGAAACTTTACATACTGCTTGTAAATCATGTTAGCCAAGTAGACGAACAAGCAGGTAATGGACTTCTCCTCCAAGAACTTATCCAAACCTTTTTTAAACCCAGCTACACTAACTGCACTAACCACATCCCCTGGCAACAAATTCCAGAGTTTAATTATGCATTGAGTGAAAAGGATTTTTCTCCGATTAGTTTTAAATGTGCTATATGCTAACTTCATGGAGTGCCTTCTAATCCTTCTATTATCCAAAAGAGTAAATAACCGATTCACATTTACCCGTTCTAGACCTCTCATGATTTTAAAGACCTCTATCATATCCCCCTCAGCCATCTCTTCTCCAAGTTGAACAGCCCTAACCTTTTAGCCTTTCCTCATAGGGGAGAAGTTCCATCCCCTTTATTATTTTGGTCGCCTTTCTCTGTACTTTCTCCATCGCAACTATATCTTTTTTTGAGATCCAGCGACCAGAATTGCACGCAGTATTCAAAGTGTGGTCTCACCATGGAGCAATACAGAGGCATTATGACATCCTCCATTAATTCACCATTTCCTTCCTAATAATTCCTAACATTCTGTTTGCATTTTTGATTGCCACAGCACACTGAGCTGACGATTTCAAAGTATTATCCATTATGATGCCTAGATCTCTTTCCTTTGCTGCCCGACCGCCTCCTTGACTCGCCTCGACCCCCGGCCCTGCTCCCGTGATTGGCGCGAGACCCTTCGGTGTCCGGAGCAGGCCGCATGACTCACCGAACTGGCACATCCCCCCTGCACAGGAAGACGCATCACCACACACATCATCAGGGGCGGGCTTTTCCAGCCCTTTAAAGTAAGGCCGGGACCCTAGGCGTCGCGCGCCTAAGGAGCGCAACCAAGGAGCAGGCCCCTTGGCGCGCACCTCTTCGTCTGATCTTCCCCAGGTGTCGCCCACACCACCCTCACCAGGACTAATCCTCATAGACAACAAGTAATCCTCACATTCCCACTGTCTGAAAGTACATTGCTCCATAGCACCTATCTGTGATTCACTACCCCCCCCCCCCCCATGGCTACAGAATTTCCCCTGCTCCCTCCTTTCTGCTCCCCACTCTACCCTAATGGCCTCCCACTCCATCCCCCGCATCCACCTTCCCCACAACAGACCCCTTTACAGACAACCCTACAATTTACCTCCCCCTCACAAGTCCCTTCTCCCCATCCTCACTACCCCCCCTCACCCAATTACTAGGCCTCACTACCCTTTCGATTATCCTCATCAATGCCCAATCCCTCTCTAAAAAAACTCCAATCCTCAACGACCTCCTCACCGTTTGCAATCCTGACATCTGCGCCATTACTGAAACATGGCTCAGGTAAACAGACACTGTCCTCCTTAACCAACTACCAACCCTCGCCTATGAGATTTTCTCTTTACCAAGACCCAATAAAAGAGGAGGGGGCATCCTCATTGCCTTTAAAAACACCTCAACCTTAAGCTAGCCCACATTGCCTCCCCCCTAAACTTGAAATCGGTTTATTTAGATCCCCCAGACTGCAAATTTGCCTTATCTATGCCCCACCAGGATCCATAGAACGCGATCCCTCCCCTTTAATGGAATTTATCTCAGATAACATTAACATAGAACCTCCAGCCATAGTACTAGGGGACTTCAATCTCCACATTGACTCCTTCCCTCTCACTTCATCATGTGAAACCTTCCTCACCTCCCTCCAAGCTATCGGCCTCAATCAGATTATCACCACCCCCACTCACCAAGCTGGTCATTCTTTAGACCTCATCTTCGTAAACCACTGCTTCCTACCCTCCCACACCCCGAAGTGCTCCCTAGTACCCTGGTCAGACCACTTCCTCATCGAAGCTCTCCTTACTATTAATGCACCGCTCTCTACCAACCCAGCACAAAACTCAACCATAGTTTTCAGAAAACCATGCACCACTGATGAACTATCCGTCGCAATCTCAGTTATTCCCGAACTCGACTGCTCCAACCCTGATGCACCACTGGCCTCTTGGAGTAATCTTACACTAGAAATTGCAAATAATTTTTGTCCTATCTCCAGACGTGAACTACGCCTGTCCACAAAAAACCGCCAACCATGGTACACAACAGAGCTAAAAACCCTAAAAAACAAACTCAGACAGTGTGAAAGAATCTGGCGTAAAGACCCGTCCCCTCAACACGCCTCCAGCTATAAAACCACCCTTCATCACTACAGAACATCCAGTCTCAACACTAAGCGTGACTTTTTCGCAACCAAAATTGACGAGTACAAGTACATCCCTAAGGCTCTTTTTTCATATGTTGCTGACCTCACTAAGTCAACCCAACCCCCAATTCCTGACAACGAAGCTTCCAGCAGATGTGAAGAAATTGCACAGTAGTTCCATAATAAAATCACCAACATCTTGCTTAGATTCCAACAACCATATCTCTCCATCCTCCCGCCCCCCCCCCCCTTGCTCAGATCATATCTCCACTGCCCTAGAAACACGAGCTCACATTGGCTAAAGAAATTGAAACGATCCTAAAAAAAATCAAACCTGCCTGCCACCATCCCCACAAAAACCCTCCTCAGCTTTCCGAACACCATTGCCAAACCCATTGCCGACATCATTAATTTCTCCCTTTCCACAGGCTCTGTTCCGGACATCCTCAAACAAGCTGTTGTTAAACCCCCTCCTCAAAAAACCCTCTCTTGACCCCAAAGACCCTTCCAACTTCTGCCCCATTTCAAACCTTCCATTTATTTCAAAGATAATGGAAAGGTTAGTCAACTCCCAACTCACTGAATACCTTGAAGACAATAAGATCCTGCACCCTTCCCAATTTGGCTTTCGCAAGCACCTCAATACTTAAACTCTCCTACTCACCCTCTCTGACCACATTATCAGAGGCATGGATCAGGGTAACTGCTACCTGTTAGCACTACTCTACATATCCGCCGCCTTTGACACGATCAACCACTCCTACCTCCTAAACCGGTTATCTGAAATAGGCATTTCAGGCTTAGCCCTCTTATGGTTTAAATCATACTTATCCAACAGAAAGTTTGCTGTCAAAATTGGTAATACACAGTCTGCACTCTACTCCCTGTCTCAAGGCATCTCACAAGGTTCCTCCCTCTCCTCCACCTTATTCAATATTTACCTCACACCCCTCTGTCAACTCCTAACGAACCTCGGCCTCAAATTCTACCTTTATGCAGACGATGTTTAAATCATCATCCCTATCCACGAATCCTTATCTGATGCCCTGAAGCACTGGGAAAAATGCCTTGCCTCCATAAACAATTTCCTCACAAACCTGCACCTAGCTCTAAACACCTCCAAAACAGAGCTCCTCCTCATAACTCAACACCAACCCCCCCAAACCCTTGATTTCAAACGACCCTGCCTTCAATGCCATATCCTCCCAGCAATATGTAAGATACCTGGGAGTCCTCCTGGACCAGCAACTAAACCTAAAAAAATATATCAACTCAATTCTCAAAGAAGGCTTTTACAAGCTTAACGTCCTAAAGAAACTCAGACCCCTCCTCCACTATCATGACTTTCGGACTGTCATCCAGACCACTCTTTCCGCCAAGCTTGATTATTGTAATTCCCTCTTACTTAACCTCCCATATTCTACTATAAAACCCTTACAAATGCTCCAGAATTCAATAGCCAGAGTCATCACTAATACACGAAAATCCGCCCATATCACCCCCATACTCAAAGACCTTCACTGGCTACTCATCCCCTCACGCATCCTCTTTAAAACTCTATCTATAATTCACAAATCCATCTACTGTCATAACTCCAACTGGCTAGATGAACCCCTCCTCTCTACACGCTCTGACCGACCCACCAGGGCCATCAATAAAGGAACCCTCCAAGTGCCCTCAATCAAAAAGGCCCATCTCTCCACCACAAGGGATCGTGCAATCTCTATTGCTGGCCCTAAGCACTGGAGTGCCCTCCCCACTTTGCTCCGACTTGAACCATGCACCTCTAAATTTAGAAAAAAACTAAAGACTTGGCTCTTTAGACAAGCCTTCCCTGACAAGTCCCCACTCACTGTTCATTTATGCAACCAGAAACTACCCTTGCATACAACCCTGGTACAAGTCACTGCCTTTTACCCTGTTCTCCCCTATTTTGTCCTCCTCTTGTACCCCCCTGAAGATACTTACACTCCTTCCATTGTGTCCCCCTGTACACTTTTGAATATCATTCCCTTTATATTGAATATCCTATGTATACCCCATGTACATATGTTATTACCAATCCTCATGTGGGTTCGTAACTTATGTTTCTGTTTGTTTTATTTTTTCCTCACCATCTGACTCTTGTTGCCTTTACTAGTATTCTCCAACCCCCACACCCCTGTTTTTTGTATTTTCCAACCTTCAGTTCTAATGTAAACTGGCATGATGTTGCACACTAATGTCGGTATATAAAAATTTCAAATAAATAAAATGTCTCTGAGATGCCAATTAAGTCTATGTCATCATTCACCGCTATACATTCTAATTCTCCTAACTTCTTAGACTTCTGGCATTAGCATATAAACATTTTAAAGTGTGTATTTTGTTTGTATATTCATTCTGCTTTCTAATTGATAGGGATAAATTGGAATCTTTTAGCTCAGGTGAGTTTTTGATTATAGGCACTTGAATTACTTTTCTTATTAATGGAATCTCACTGTTGGGAATGCCCTAATTTTAATGCATCATTAGTATCCTTTGAAGATACCTCCTTCCAAACCATGTGCTGCTGAGCAACTGTTGGCTTTCTCTTTTGTTCTAGTTTAAAAGCTGCTCTGTTTCCAGAACTTTCCTTTCCAGAACCTCGTGCCCACATGTACCACAACAGCCAGATCCTCCCCAGCACTGTCTAAAATCCTATCTAGGTGACACTTGAGGTCTGCCACCTTCGCACCAGGTAGGCATGTTACCAGGCGATTCTCACACCCACCAGCCACCTAGCTGACTACATTCCTAATAATCGAATCACCAGTTATGAAGGCCGACCTAACCCTTCCCTCCTGGGCAGTATCCCTGGGAAACACATCCTCGGTGCCAGAGGACAATGCACCAACTGGAGAGCACACTAGCTTGTTTTATTAGCTGCTTTACTGACTATTTAAAAAAAACAAAAAAAAACAAATGCTGTTTAAAAAAAACAAACACTAACTTCTGTTTATAAGCTGTCTTAATGACTATTTGAAAAAAAAACAACACAAAAAACCACTAATTAATACACCCTAATAGTTTACTTCTCCCCAATACTTTAAAAAAAATTCCACAAGCAGAACTTACTGATTCCTTTCAGCCACCAGCAAGGTGATCCTCTCCTCTCAGTAGTAGTTATGCATTTAAATAGGTACACTTATAGACCTCCTGGTGATCTGAACCTTATCGAAAAGAGCTTCCTCAGGTTATAGAATTTCACTATATTCAGACACTACTAGGTAGAATAACATCTGCTCTGGACTGCTTTTCAATGTTGTGGATTTTAAGGGATGTCCATATCTGAGGACTTTTGGATTCTGTTCACTTGAGATTAGCAATGAGGGAGGGAACAGGAATTGGAAGAGAATTCACTTTTTCCCTCTCTTTCCCCTCTTTGCTCTCTTCTTCCCTTCTTTGCTTTCCTTTCATCTTCTTGCTCAACCTCTCTGCTCTATTCCCACCTCCCTCTGCTGTTGCCTCCTCCTCTTCCTCATTGCTGCTTTCTCTCTCTAACGGGCCGATACAGTAAAATCGCGGGAGAGCGGGCGAGCGCCCGCTCTACCAGCGCACGCACAGGACACTCTTCTGGGAGGAAAGGGAATATTACTTATCTGTCATGATTTTTCATTCAAGGTAGTATGGGGTAGATATTATAACATGTGCGCGCTACCCGGTGCGCACAAATGTACGCCTGATTTTATAACTTTCTAAAGATCTGAGATACCTACCTACCTACCTACAATCGCTTCCACTGTTCCCCTCTCGCCGGCGGTGCTCTTATTTGGTTGTGTGCGTCCTACTGTGATTAGAGGGTTTGACGCTCGCATGATAATTTATAAGGTGGGATATGTGGGGGAAAAAATGATCCTCTTGCATTGGAAAACGTCTGTGGTGCCCAACCACTGGATGTGGCGGAACGCCTTTCATAGACTGCTTCAGATGGAAAGTATGGTTTCCCGCTCATCACCTGCACACCGCCGCAACTTTCTAAAGATCTGGGATGCCTACCTACAATCGCTTCCACATCAGGCGCGTTGCCGGATTCTCAATGATTAATGGACCTGGACGCCTAGACCATCTTCTCCTCCGGGACTGTTCTGTAGGCTAGTTATGACTTTTAGTTCATACCCGAGCGGGCATATGTATTTACGCAACAGTAGATAAAGGGGTTTCTTTGGGGGGGGGGGGGGAGGAAGGGTGGGACGTTCTTGGGATGGGGAGAAAATTTGTAACTGAGCACATCACCATATGTCACTTAGTCTCCCAGAGGGGTACCAGAGCAGAGGCCCCCTGGATGTTTGTTTGAAACTGTTTCTGTGTTTGCTCAATAAAAATCGTTTTAACTAAAAGCCCTACGCGCGCCGGGCCTATTTTAAAAAGACCCGGCGACACGCATAAAACCCCGGGACACATGTAAGACCTGGGGCTTGCAAAAAGGGGCGGTCCGGGGGGGTGGGGTGGGGCCAGAGGCCTCCAACACAGCAGCCATTGCCGCTGTGTCCGAGGATCGTGTGCCGGCAGGCTGCCGGTGCGCACAACCTGCGTCTGCCTCCAGGCAGGCGTAAAAGGTAAGACAAAGGTCGGGGGTGTTAGAGTAGGGCTGGGGGGGGGAAAGGTTAGGGGAAGGGGTGGGAAGGTCAGGCTAGGGGGAAGGGAACAGAGAAAGGCAGCGTGGCTCTGCGCTCGCAAGTTGCACAATTGTGCACAAATTGTGCACAAATTTTCTCCCCCATCCCAAGAAGCCCCTTTATCTACTGTTGCGTAAATACATATGCCCGCTCGGGTATGAACTAAAAGTCATAACTAGCCTACAGAACAGTCCCGGAGGAGAAGATGGTCTAGGCGTCCAGGTCCATTAATCATTGAGAATCCGGCTACGCGCCTGATGTGGAAGCGATTGTAGGTAGGCATCCCAGATCTTTAGAAAGTTGCGGCGGTGTGCAGGTGATGAGCGGGAAACCATACTTTCCATCTGAAGCAGTCTATGAAAGGCGTTCCGCCACATCCAGTGGTTGGGCACCACAGACGTTTTCCAATGCAAGAGGATCATTTTTTCCCCCACATATCCCACCTTATAAATTATCATGCGAGCGTCAACCCCTCTAATCACAGTAGGACGCACACAACCAAATAAGAGCACCGCCGGCGAGAGGGGAACAGTGGAAGCGATTGTAGGTAGGTATCTCAGATCTTTAGAAAGTTATAAAATCAGGCGTACATTTGTGCGCACCGGGTAGCGCGCGCATGTTATAATATCTACCCCATACTACCTTGAATGAAAAATCATGACAGATAAGTAATATTCCCTTTCCTCCCATTTTTCTGTTTAGGCTTTTCCCCTCATTCCCAGGATAATTAGACCAGGTGACTTAAAGTCCCCTTTCTAATTGAAGACAGGTAGGAAAATGATTGATTTTCTCAGCACCTCTCTGTAGCCGGTCGGGGTTGCCAGTGCAGCAGCGGGCTCTGGCTTTCCTGCCAGAAGACCTGAATGCATCTCCTGCATTGACATGCCTGAGCTCCCAAAAGGTCTAGTGAACAAAGGACCTGATTAAAAATGTTCTGCACCAAAGTGTGTAGCACTAACTTTTTTCTCTAAGTTTTTATTGAGTTTAGTTGCATACTTCATTGCAATTTGGTCTGCAGTAGTTGATGTTTTTTTGTTATTTGTACCTGCTGTTTTCAACAGAATATTAGATTGCATTTGTGGTTAAAAATCTTTCTTGGCATCGCAAATGATGCAAATCATTTTTGCTATACTTAAAGCGTTACTAAAGGATTGCCAGTAGCAAAGATTATTGTTTATCCAAGTGTTCTGTAAAGTAATCTTAGACTGGGTATATATCACTGTGCATCCAGCAGTAAACTACTCAGAGGAGATAATTTGGCTTTTTATGCAGATAGCTTGTAAAGGTAAATGTAATGTCAAGGAACCAAATTGTGAAAATGTAAGACAAATTCAATAAACAACAAAACTTTATGGGGCAGATTTTAAAACGTATGCGCGAGCGTAGATTTGTTCGCACAACCCGGCGCGAACAAATCTAAGCCCAATTTTATAACATGCGTGCGCTGCTGCACGCATATTATAAAATCCAGGCTCGGCGTGCAGAAGGGGGTGCACACATGTGCACCTTGCACACGCCGAGCCCGAGGGGAGCCCCGATGGCTTTCCCTGTTCCCTCCAAGGCTGCTCCGAAATCGGAGCGACCTCAGAGTGAACTTTTTTGGCCCCCCACACGTTCCCCTATCTAACCCACCCCCCATCCCTAACTAAATCATCTCCCCTACCTTTATTTTAAAAGTTACGCCTGCCCAAGGCAGGCGTAACTTGCACGCACCGGCTCGCCATCCTCCAACACAGGCCGCTGTGCCGGAGGATTCGTCCCCACCCCCGAACTGCCGCCACGCCCCCGGACCCGCCCCTTTTTCGAAGCCCCGGGACATACGCGCATCCCGGGGCTTGCGCGCGCCACCGAGCCTATGCAAAATAGGCTCGGCGCACGCAGGGGCAGATTTTTTTCAGGTTATGCGCGTAGCCTTTGAAAATCTGCCCCAATATTGGGAACATTTGTTTATTTATCATTTTTATATTCTGCTCTTTTGGTATTGTGCAAAGTAGAGGACAGTATCATAAAAATATTTTTTTTAAATACTTGATTAACTTATATAAGCATTAAATTATTTAATTTAAACAGTTGAAATTTAAGTGGTATATTTACTTGAATATTACTAGTTTATGCTTCTGATAAGTCTATGGAGTATTGTTGAAAATAAGTTAATCTGAAAGGAAATAATGCAGGCTACAAAATTAAAATTTATGTGTGCTAATTAAGACTATAGAATAAACATTTTGAGGCCAGAATTCAGTGCCACTTAGCCAGATAAGTTCCAATTTCTTGATTAAGTGGTGTGTTTTCGATATTCAGCCATGGTCAGTGGCCGCCACATAGCCAGATAAGTATTTATTAGGCTAAGTTGTGGGAGAGAAATGGGCATAACAGGGAGGAGTTGAGTTAGCCGGATAACTGATCCAGCTATCTCTGGGCCCTATTTACTAAGCATTTTTCCCATAGACACAAAATGGGAGAAAACCTTTAATAAATGACCTCTGTTTGCCCTGTAGATTTGTCCTAAAGTTAGCCAGATAAAGTTATCTGGCCAACTGGTCGATTTTCAAAGGCTTGCACGTGTAAAAACCATGAGATATGTTCCTGACTCGGGCCTGCACGCGCCATGCAGATTTTAAAAAGCCCACGGCCACGCACGCATCTCCTGGTTTGCGCATAAAAAAGGTTTTCTGAAAAAGGGATGGAGCATGGTCTGGGCGGGGCCTAGCCAAGAATATGGGTGGGCCAGGACTGTACCATGAAGTCAGTGCAGAAGTAGTTACATGCACAAACGTGCACCGGGTACCCCTACTGCATAACTTTTCCTCTGCTATGGATGGCGTGTAAGTTGTGTAACAGAAAAACCAAGGCTAGTCAGTGGGGTTTTAAGGCTCAGGGCTATCAGGGTAAAAGGGAGGCAAGTTAGCTAGGAGGTTTAGGAAGTCCTTTCCTTTACTGGAGCGAACTAGGAAAAAGGCCTATTGTGTCGCCGCAAGTACCTACTAAAATTCCCCCCATTTACATGCTTGAGACGGCATTTGCACACACAAATATCCAATCGTGCGCACATGTATGTGCGATTAACTGATTTTACAGCATGCGCATATATACACGCTTATATGCGTGCATGTTTTAAAATCAACTCGTCAATGTGCACATGCGCGTGGATCTTAAATTTTCCTTCTAAGTGAAGGATAGCTGGATATATTCATTAATGCGGTTGTGCTGCTGAATATATAGGCACACAGGTGAATTTTGAAAGGAGTTATGCACATAATATAACATACTATCGCAGCAATTTTCAAAACCCATTTACTCGAGTAAAGGTCATTATCCCAGGACAAGCAGGATGCTAGTCCTCACATATGGGTGACATCGGTAATGGAGCCCTATGTAGGGAAAAACTTCTTTAAAAGTTTCCATGAAAATTTTGAATGGCACCGGAGTGCCTACTGAGCATGCCCAGGATGCCATGATATTCCCTGCCACAGGGGTCTCCCTTCAGTCTTCTTTTTTCCGCGAAGCCGTTAGCATTGCGGGTTTAATTGGAGTCCTGAGGTGATTTTCACCTATTTCAATTTTTCGGAAAAAATTACTTCCACCGCAGGGGTTTCCCACAGTATCACCAGCGGTAACTTTTTCCGTTGTCGGTTTCCGGCTGGGACCGATATTTTTTGGGTTTCGCCGTCGACGGCTGTCCGGCGCCATGGCCTCTGGCTTTAAAAAGTGCCCAAATTGTGTGAGGACAATGTCGATCACCGACCCTCACTTTGAATGTGTTCTTTGCTTAGGCAAAGATCACAATATCCAAACATGTAAATCATGTGCGGAAATGACAGCTAAAGGTCGTCGTCTTCGGGCCGAAAAGATGGAGCAGTTATTCAATATTCAATTGCTTCCAAGGCCTTTGACCTCCTTGCAATCTTCTCCATCTGCTTCAGTCCGTCAACTAATGCTGAAGCAGAAACGTCCGGAGGCGGGAGATGCCTCAACGCCATCCCCTTCGGTTTCATCAAAAGCATCGACCTCGGGGAGCGAAAAGCAAAAAGAAAAACACCGCCACCGGCATCGAAGACACCAGGTAACGATGACCGAGGATCCATCGACAGGCACGGCCTCGCCTGCAAAGAAACCCCGGACGGGGACTGAGGCTCCGAGGCCTAGTGATCCAGGGCGATCCCCACCGATATCGGTGCCGGGCTCCGTACCTCCTCAGGGCTCTGAGGAGGTATCGGCATCGCCAACACCGCCTCCCTCCATAGCTGCTCTGTTATCACCAGCTGTGAGAGTGGAACTTGACTCTTTTATTCGTCAAGCGGTGCAACAGGCTCTGCGCGATGCGATTCCGCCTCAGCCATCGACACCATCGATGACGATTCCATCACCGAGGGAGCCAGCACCATCGATGCCGCAGACACCGACGAGGCCACGGGAACCGGTCCCGATGCCTACTCCGGTACATTCACCAGTGCCACAGGTACCTCCACCGATACCTTCACCGGTGCCACCAGTACCTACACCGGTGCCCACACCGATACCACCGATGCCAGCACCGGTGCCCAAAGAAGATGTCTCCATGCTACATCCAGTTTTTACTAAACTGGACACACTCCTAGACATCCTCACTAATAAATTACCAGGGGAACCGATTCCAGGCCCATCTGGAGTGCCAAGACCCCCAAGGCCTCGTTCTCCTGTCTTACCACCACAACCTATGCAGCCAATCTCTCACCACACACCACGTGAGATGCCTGTGGACACCAGTTCTGATTATTCTTCGGATGAAGAGATATTTTCAGAGCCTTCTCCGCCTGATGACCACAGGAAGTCGCCTCCTGAGGACCTCTCCTTCACAAATTTTGTTAAAGAAATGGCTGACACCATCCCCTTTCCCATTCAAACAGAAGTGGATGCACGTCAAAAGACCTTGGAAGTCCTCCAGTTTGTGGACCCTCCCAAGGAAATGCTGGCAGTCCCTGTCCATGAAGTTTTCCAGGAGCTGCAATATAGGATTTGGGAGCATCCAAGATCGGTGTCGGCAGTAAACAAGAGAGCAAAGGCAACCTACCTAGTGCAACCTATCCCAGGGTTCCAGAAAACACAGTTGCCTCACCAGTCAGTGGTCGTCGAGTCCGCCCAGAAAAAGGCGAAGCGGCAAAGGTCACACTCCTCTGTACCACCTGGGAAAGAGAGTAGGTTTCTGGACAACCTGGGAAGGAAAATCTTTCAAGGTTCAATGCTGGTTTCAAAGATATCATCCTATCAACTATATATGAACCAGTACCAAAGGAACCTTTGGAAGCAGGTTCAAGAACTCTCTCTCTCTCTTCCTGAACAATATCAGGAATCCTTACAGGACATCATTCATAAAGGCCTCGAATCAGGTAAACATGAGGTCCGAGCCACCTATGACTGTTTCGAGACTGCTGCACGACTATCAGCATCTGGTATAGCTGCAAGAAGGTGGGCATGGCTCAAGGCCTCTGATCTGCGCCCAGAGGTCCAAGAACATTTAGCAGATCTGCCTTGCTTGGGGGATAATCTTTTTGGAGAGAAGATAAAAGAAGCTGTGGCAACCCTGAAGGACCACACTGAAACATTAAAACAGTTATCTTCTCAACCACAAGAGACTCAGCCTTCTACCAGGAAGTTTCCAAGGCGTGACACTCGACGGCCTTATTATCGCCCACGTCGATATTACCCCCCAGCAAGTAGGCCCAGAACTGGCCGGCCAACACAACGCCAGCAGCCTAGACAAAGGCCTGCAAGAGCTCAACCACCTCCACAAACTGCCACTACATCTGGTTTTTGAAAAGCCCCAGAGAGCAGCAGCCAGATCAACCCATTCCCACATTTACCAGTAGGGGGTCGAATACAATACTTCCACAGCAATTGGACCTCCATCACCACCGACCAGTGGGTGTTATCCATCACAACTCACGGTTACAGATTGGATTTCCTTACTGTCCCAAAAGAAAACCCACCACTTCCATCTTGGACAGTAAATCAACATTCCATAATTCTTCAAACAGAATTATCCACCCTTCTGAGTCCCAGGGCCATAGAACCAGTTCCTGGACCTCAAAAGGGCAGAGGATTCTACTCCAGATATTTCCTCATTCCAAAGAAAACAGGAGGCCTTCGTCCCATTCTAGACCTCAGACAACTCAACAAATTTCTCAAAAAAGAAAAATTCAGAATGGTGTCCCTAGGCACCATTCTACCTCTTCTTCAAAGGGGAGATTGGCTCTGCTCTCTGGATCTTCAAGATGCATACGCTCACATCCCCATTTTTCCCCCTCATCGCCAATACCTACGCTTTCGGGTACTGGATCAGCACTTTCAATACAGAGTGCTGCCATTCGGCCTTGCATCAGCACCACGAGTATTCACAAAGTGCATGGCTGCAGCAGTGGCACACTTCCACAAGCACAGAGTGCACGTGTTCCCTTATCTGGACAATTGGCTCATCAAAAGTCAATCAAAAGAAGGAGCTCTCACTTCTCTCAAACTCACCATCCAAGTGCTTCACTCCTTGGGATTTCTCATCAACTACCAGAAATCCCATCTGTCACCAACTCATCTTATACAGTTCATAGGGGCAGACCTAAACACTGCGACAGCAACAGCTTTTCTTCCAAGAGACCGTGCCCAAACACTTGTCCTCTTGACTCATACTCTGCGAAACCAACTTCAAGTAACAGCTCACCAGTGCCTCATTCTTCTAGGGCACATGGCTTCCACAGTTCATGTCACTCCCATGGCCAGATTGACCATGCGACTACTGCAATGGACACTCAAAGCACAGTGGATACAAGCCACTCAACCAATGTCCACTCCCATTCATATCACACCAGAGCTCAGATCTGCACTCATCTGGTGGACATCAATGAACAACCTGCTCAAAGGCCTACCTTTCCAGCAACCAGTTCCACAAGTGACTTTGACTACAGATGCATCCACCTTAGGGTGGGGAGCACACATTGGTCATCTAAAGACACAGGGCAAGTGGACACAGCTCGAAGCCTCTTTTCAAATAAACTTCCTGGAGCTTCGAGCTATACGCTATGCACTGCATGCGTTCAGGGACTGCCTATCACACAAGACTGTTCTGATCCAAACGGACAACACAGTAGCCATGTGGTACATCAACAAACAAGGGGGGACAGGTTCCTACCTCCTTTGTCAAGAAGCAGCGCAGATTTGGGACTGGGCCCTGACACACTCAATTCTTCTACGGGCCACTTATCTAGCAGGCATCCACAACATAGTAGCAGATCGCCTCAGTCGTCAGTTCCAACCGCACGAATGGTCCTTGGATCCAGCAATAGCATCCAAGATCTTCCAACGCTGGGGTCAACCGACGATAGATCTCTTTGCATCCCAGCTCAACTACAAAGTGAACAATTACTGCTCTCTCCTCTGGCAGCAGAACAGCCTACCAAAGGACGCCTTTGCTCGCCATTGGAATTCAGGCCTGTTATACGCGTATCCACCGATACCACTCATAACCAAAACACTAGTGAAGCTACAACAGGACAAGGGAACTATGATACTCATAGCCCCATATTGGCCTCGACAAGTATGGTTCCCCACACTGCTAGATCTCTCAGTCAGGGATCCAATTCGCCTGGGAGTAGCTCCCAATCTCATAACTCAGGAACATGGTCAGTTGCGCCATCCCAACCTTCAATCCCTGTCCCTGACAGCATGGATGTTGAAAGCTTGATCTTACAACCTCTCAACCTTCCAACCACTATATCTCAAGTGCTGATAGCATCACGTAAACCTTCCACTAGAAAAAATTACTCCTACAAATGGAAACGGTTTCCTTTGTGGTGCACTCAGAAAGCACTAGATCCTTTCACTTGCCCCACTACCTCACTACTAGATTACCTATACCATCTCTCAGACTCTGGTCTTAAGACTTCATCTGTAAGAGTACACTTAAGTGCAATCTCAGCTTATCATAACAAGCTGGGAGAGGCATCTATTTCAACACAGCCTCTCGTCAGTAAATTCATGAGAGGCCTAACTCACATAAAACCTCCAGTTCATTCCCCAAGCATACAATGGGACCTGAACGTACTATTAACCAGGCTTATGCGTTCTCCATTTGAACCCATAAATACCTGTGATCTAAAATTTCTCACATGGAAGACTATCTTCCTAATAGCCATTACATCAGCTAGGAGGGTCAGCGAACTACAAGCTCTAGTAACATACGAACCTTTTACAAAGTTCCTACATGACAGAGTAGTCCTACGTACACATCCAAAATTCCTTCCTAAGGTTGTCACGGAATTTCACTTGAACCAATCAATAGTTTTACCAACATTCTTTCCTAGGCCTCATTCCCACCAGGGTGAAAGAGCCTTACACACCTTGGACTGTAAGCGTGCGTTATCCTTCTATTTAAACCGCACAACAGCCCAAAGAAAATCCAGTCAGCTGTTTGTATCCTATGATCCAAACAAACCAGGTAAAGCAGTGGGTAAGCATACTCTGTCAAATTGGTTAGCAGATTGCATACAATTTTGTTATGAAAAAGCAGGCCTTACTCTTCAAGGGCGAGTAAAAGCACACTCAGTCAGAGCAATGTCAACCTCAGTAGCACACCTTCGCTCTGTACCTATTATAGACATTTGCAAAGCAGCAACATGGAGTTCTCTTCACACCTTTGCAGCTCACTACTGTTTAGACAAAGAGGGAAGACAAGATTCAGCCTATGGACACTCCGTCTTAAAGAACTTGTTTCCAGTTTAATCCCAACTCCTTCTACATCCAACCTGCTGTGATCTTCGGCTGATTCATTTCATCAACAATACCTCACTGTTGCTTCACTGCAAAATGACTCAGCCTCTAGCTTGCTAATCACCCATATGTGAGGACTAGCATCCTGCTTGTCCTGGGATAAAGCAAAATTGCTTACCTTGTAATAGGTGTTATCCCAGGACAGCAGGATGTAGTTCTCACGAAACCCACCCGCCACCCCGCAGAGTTGGGTCCGATACATTTTATTATTTTATTTTTGGCTAACGCTTATTGCTACAAAACAAGACTAAAGGGAGACCCCTGTAGCAGGGAATATCATGGCATGCTCAGTAGGCACTCCGGTGCCATTCAAAAGTTTCATGGAAACTTTTAAAGAAGTTTTTCCGTACATAGGGCTCCATTACCGATGTCACCCATATGTGAGGACTACATCCTGCTGTCCTGGGATAACACCTATTACAAGGTAAGCAATTTTGCTTTTACTGAAGTAAAACCCAGTTTTACACATGTAAATGCTTTTAAAATCAGGCCCTAAATTAGCTGGGTACGTTTATCCAGGTAACTTGTTGAGCTGCACAGCAGATGAATAAGGACCTCTACAAATAAGATTTTTCATAATAATAGTTACAGTTGTAATGATCTTTTGGAAAATATTTACTTTGCTGGTTGCAATATAACGAGGGCTGGGGCATAATTTTCTTTCTAAATAGGATCAAGAATCATGTACTGATTGAAAATCCTGATGCAGAGCTTTTCAGCATGTCTATCATCTCACTCATCTAGGTTTATCTAAAGTCCCTTATTACCTGATAATAGATCCTGTATGCTAAGCTCATTCCAGTGCATGGGCTGAACATGGCTGGCAAAACCAATTTAGCTAGACATTCAGAAAAAAAACAGTTGAAAAATTGTGGTCCCTGTGAATTCTCCTTCCATAATTATGGTTGGGATGTAATTCCTAATAGGATTTTAAACTGTGGTTGTATCCCTGGTCCTTCATTGTGATAAATAATGGCCAGTGCAGTGACCGCTTCCTAAGGAGTTAAAGCGAATAAAACCTATAATTAATAAAAACTGCTTAAAGAAAATAAACGTAATCAAAGGAGGATAACAATGTAATTCTTCTATCCAAAGAAGTAGTGTTTTGGGTACCTTGATTTATAGAGTTCTTTATTTTTGGTTTGGTAATTTTTTTTTAAACTGCAGTCACAGAATGTAACTCTGTTTTCCTTTTTCTTTTAAGTCTTTGAAATACTCTTTCCAGACAAAAGACCGCTTATGTTTTGTGATGGAGTATGTTAATGGAGGAGAGGTGAGTTACAGAAACAAATTACAAATACAGTACCTGTCGCAGAAGTAATATTTCTTATTGTAACTACTTAAGATCTCATTAGAAATGTAATTATGCACATCCCACGTTCCATTAGTTATTTTAATACTGTTTTCAGCAGGTTGTATTTTTTATTGTTCTGTATTTCTGTAAGGTCAGAAACTGAAGATTTAGTTCCAGTTGTGTATTTAAAATTTACTTTTAGATGGAGGGGCCTACTAATAATTTCAAAACAAACACTCAGGATTGGTAAAATGGGAATGACTGATATGTGTTTGTGACCAGAGCTGCAGAAGCTTAGAACTTCAGTTTGGAGGAACAGAGTTGCAGCTGCAGCTCATTTGGAGCTGACTCAGCAGAATGGGCTAATCATGTTGCTTCAGTTTGCATGTTTGCAGCTGTATTATGGAGAAAAATGCATGGAAAATCAAAGATTCAGAGACATAAAATGGTAAGTTTCTTTTTTCTCAGAGTATATAATTTGTAAATTAAGGTTTCTACAGAGATCTGATCAACTTTTCAAGCTTTCCACTGTAATCTTCTTCTGTGGTGCTTCAGTAAAAAGATGCAGGTTGAAGCAACAGGATTGAACCATCCTGCTGAGCTCTACCATTTCAAACTATGAACAAATTTTAGACATTTCAAGGTTTCTTCATCTTCAAATTTAGATGAAAAACAATGATAAGAAAAATTTAAAAACTTGTTAGAAATAAATGTATAATTAAAATAATATAATTACTGATAGAGTGTTTCTTAAAAAATAATTTCTAATTACACCAATCTAGATGGTGTTCCTTTCATTGTCAATATCTCAAAAAGCTGCATCACAAAAAATGTTCTAGCAGTTTCATAGGTTTTAGTTTTGTGAAATGTTTGTAGTATTGGCATTTTACAAGAGATCTCATAAGATTGTTTAACTAAAACAATCTTATTTTTGCCTTCTTAGATTTGTTATTGCTTGATATCTTACTAATTGACAGCTCTAGAAACAAAAGGTTTGTCCCATTTGAAGGATAAGAATTCATTATAAAATATTTTTGTAAGCCTAGTGATTTATAGAGTCTTAGTGGAAAATCTTTGTATTCTCATTATATACATGAAGGCAGTTTTTTCCTTCTCCTATTTTAAATATGTGAACTATAAAAAAATTTCTTAGTACCCCTAAACATTTTCCATTTCTGGTCTTGTCTTGGTGTTTTGATATTTATTAAAAATCACTGGAAAATAGCCATCTTAAAAATCATAACCCAATTGTTAAGAGCACTGAGACTAATTTATCAAGGATTTCTCCCACTTTGTTCCTATGGGTAGTTCCAGCCCAAAATATATTGAAATCAATTATCATAGATTATCAATAACCTTTTTTCCTATTTTCTTGATTCTAACTGTTTATATATTCTTGCACTGATTTATGTGATTGATTTACTACTAGTTTAATGTCTGTTCAAGTATTTGAAAATTCCCTCCCACTCCTTTTCCATTTCATTGCTAGATTTTTTTTCTACCACATCATTTTTATTTTTTCTAGTTTCCTGTTTTTTTCTTCATTCACTCTTCCCCCTTTTAGATTGCAGGCATATTGTTCCTTCCTCCATGTACTATCTTTCTCCAACTGTCCTGACACACTCATGTTATCTGACTTCTTCATTTTCTCCATTCTTTTTTGTGCCTCCCCTCCCTAGATCCTTTCCTGTTCTCTTTCTGCCTTTAGTCCATTCTCTCTTATTCTCCCTTCTTCCTCTATCTTTCTCTCCATCTGTGTGTATCATCATCTCTTCTCACTAATTTTTCTTATATCAGCTCTAGATATTCTGCCACATACTTTGCTCATGGTTTCTGATCTCTTAATTTCTGCTAACACAGAGGCTTTAATGCTGTGTTAAACTTGTATCGATGACTGGGACACAAACATAGAAGATTTTGATTTTTCCTGGGACAAATTTGCCAGCAAGCATTTCTGAGGTCACACCTATTTTAAAGACAATTTGTCTTGAGTTTATAGGATACCCATATATGGAGTGCATTGTTTGGATGACAGATTTGTTTTTTAATGCATAAATTTTAAATTGGTGAAGTCATACGTATGTAATAGGTATGTGAAATAATAAAGTTTTTATTTTCATTTGAGTCGCCTTGTAAAACAAATGTAGGTTCTACCTGTCAGAGATAATATGGTCATCCCTAACTCTTAAAATTAATTTTATTGAATTCTACTCCATTACATATTTTCTTTGTGTCTAGACAAAATTATTTTCCTTAGCAGTCATATAGAAATTTGAAGTTTAGAAAAGGATACTATGTATAGCTTTGAGTTATGCAGTTTCATTGAAGGCTACTGGATTAAAAAGCAGGAGACCTAAGGTAATCATTGAAGGTTGGAGCAGGCAGCACATTGACTGTTTTGGTTTAGATCACATCAGATCAAACCAACTCAACTTGGATATCTGTCCTTAATTCATTGGCTTAAGGGTAGGAAATAGGTATAGGAAAAGGCTTGAGAGAACTGGTCAGCTAATTTGTATTTGTTGTTTATTAAGTTTGAAGTGAAAGATGAGATATGATTTGCTATTTGAGACGAGGAATTTGGAAGACGGAAAAGAGGGTGTTCTGTTTAAAATTGTTGTTTCTTCCTGCCTTTCCACCCTATGTAATCCATATGTGTCCCTTGTCCATCAGTGTTTATGTGACTGACTTTTCATATTGCCATTTTCAGGCAGGATAGGCAAGCTCTGCAAGATGCCTTGGAGTGTGAGTGATTGTAGCACAATCTTTTATTCCAGATCTCACGTCAGTAAATTGGATATGGAGGCCAGATGAACAGTATGAAATCAGAGAGAATGTAGTATTGTTTGACTTGCTATTACAAGTGAAGGAGGAAGGTAAAGGGAAGTTATTTGATTAACATACTGAAGTGAAATAAGGTACAGGCACAATAGAGGGAGATGAGAAACTGTAGACATAGACCGAGAAGTTCTTGTTACCTTGCTCATGGTGGAGAATCCCACATTACGAACCACTACCCATTTTGTATGGGGTAACTTGCATCACTAGAATTTTAGCAGTTCAGCTCACTCTCTTATGACAGTAATTTTATAGAAATTTGGATAATCAAGTGTGAAGAGCGAAGTAGCATGATACATTTGACTTCCATGTATCTAGTACATTCAGCTATTGTGCAATGTGGTTTGTTTTATAACAAATACGTACTAGTTTCCTTGTGCTCATGCACCCTGTGTTTACCCAATAAACAGCTAACATGATATTCAGTTTCTGTCATACAAATTCAGAGAATCTGGCCCAAAGTTACACAGTACCAAAACTGACATTCTCTCACTGGTCTCTCTGGCTATCCTTGCTTTATCATATCCTTCTTCCCCCTTATCATGCTCTTAAACAGCAGATTGAAATGTTTAGTTCCATATAAAGACAAGATTTCCAAGACATTTCCACCAAATGCCTTTTTCCCAGCAATTTTTCAATAGCTGCAGAGTGAAGTTCTGACTTGTGAACCTCTCTGACCCTGATTTACCAAGTCACAGGTGTCTGAATTTGTTTTTTGAGTCAGAGCTGGAAGGCTTGGAGTTAATCTGAGCAACAGTGGGGCAGAGGCAGTTGCAACTTGGATTAAAGCACAACTGAACAATTCATTTATCTGATCAGTAACTGAGAGGTTAATAAATGATTCTGACTTGAAAACAAAATAGAAATGACCGTGAAGACACCAGCAAGGGCATATATTGAACTGAATCCTTTCATTTTCACAGAGCAGTTTTAGCAGTGATACTGCTAAAAATCTATGATAATATACTACTGTAAATATATGCAGTACTGGGCAAAAAAAATCACAAGATTAAAGGATTCTTGTCAACAATAAGGAGGACATTAAATCTGCTATTTCATGTACTCAGTTTTGATCAAATCTGAATGATGCATACAGTGATCTAAATCCCTAGCTAAGTTAGTTAGCCAGTTCTTTCACACCCTTGTTTTCAAGTTAAGAATAAAATACTTAATAATTTTTAAGACTCTAATGCAAATATATCCATCACTGCATTTCTTAGAGTTTTCCATTTGCAGCTTCTGAATTATGTATGCTAAATAAAGGTGAGGAGAGATCTAGAGATATTGTAGATACACTGGGCAAAATCAGGAAAGAAGCATGGCAGTTCAGAACTTAACAGGACTATGAAAGGAAAGAACATTTCTCTGAGAAAATTAAAATAAAAAAAAAATAAAAGGAAAAAATAGGGAACTACATATGGGGGTGAGAAAAGACATTTTAACAAAATTTTTGGATATGTTTCTAGGAGGCACTGCTGCTTTAAGCGACTTGCTCAGGGTTACACAGTGAGTAATGGAAGGGGGATTTGAACTTCAGGCTTCCCAGCTGTGCTTCAACTACTACGCTACACTGGCATCCCCATGTGTACCAACATTCCACAAAATATGGTATATTTTGTTATTTTTTTCTCTTTTGGAAAATGTATAAAATGTATACCATTTTTATAAAACTTCCTTGTTAATTGTAAAATAAGGCAGAAACAGGAAAAGCAACAGAGTGTCCAGCATATGTTCAGAATTTTCTACTGTAGTACTGAAATGCTAGAGTAGTAGGACATTACACTCACCAGAATCTCCACTATGTATCATCAGCACATGCATGAAGTTAGATAATTGGCTAGGCTGAAAGATCAGAAGTTTAATATTCTTCTAACTGCCTAAGAGCCATTTCTGTGCTAATCCAGAGGAAGGTGAAAAAAAAATTGTATATCTGTGGTTAATTCCGCAGCACAATATATAAGACATATTTGGGGATTTGGGGACAGGAAGTAAATTAAGTCCCTGGATCAGTATTGTTTCCTTGAAGATAAGTCGTATCATCCTGCTCACCCAATTTTATGCTTTCCAACATTTGGAATGTTGGAAAGAATTATGTAAAGTGGCAAAATAATTCTCCAGAGAAGAGCTAGAATGTCACCAGATTTCTGACAATGGAAGAAAATATCTCGGAGTAGTTTGTAAACCTGAAAGAATGCTCCCCAACGCCCCCTTTTGCTTTATTGTGGGCAACAGAAACTTTGGAATGTTGGTGGCTGCTCCATTACAGAAGCCTATACCTCGTCCCCAACCTGAAAGCAGCTTGGCCCACACACAGAAGAGAAAAAACTGAAGCAGCTGGAAGGGATTGCATACCCCTCTTACAACACCACAATACCTCACAATCGCACAGTCAGCTGAACATATACCTCAACCACACATATACACTTGCACTACACCAAATACCCTCACTCCCCCCAAAGACATTATCCAGACCCTACCCTCTCACACCCACATCCCTCCCCATGCACCCCTATATTCCCACACACAGACCCATACATAGATATATCTCAAATGTGTGCATCTGTGTTCATGTATGTATGCATAATGTTTGAAGCTGTGTTTTTGTGAATCTGTATGTAGCCTACTTTCCTTACTTGTTTTCTAATGTTTGATCTTATATCAATATCTTTTGGTAACTGTTTAAACTGGGATACTGCTTCAGTTTTTCTCAGGGCCAAGCTGCGGTAGAAAGATGCAGAGGTGGATGGGGGCGGGGAAGCATTTTTGAAATGGAGTATTTGCCAACATTACCCAGCTTCTAATTGCCTACCATAAGCACCACAGTCCTACCTAACGTTATCCACACCTTCACAAGGGCCATTGAGACTAATTGTCCAGAGTTCAGCAGTGGAGTACTTTGTTACTTTTGCCCCCATCATTTCTTTCTAAGCTCCCTATTCACACATTTCATCTCTTCTCTGTTCAGGTTATTGTTTTTTTCTCTAATTAGGCAATTTCTCTAGTTAGTAGATAAAGAATTTTTTATTGACTTTTTTTTTTTTACATCCAGTCATTCTGCATGTCTTTCTTACAGCTCTTTGTGGTAAGATGCATCAACAACACAGATTGGTTTTCTGCTTTATTTTGGTACCTCTTGTTTGATCTTGTTCTTAATCTTTTTGCAAGCACAATTACATGAATCACTACACTGGTTTCAAATCATTATCTCATTGCAGACTATTTCCCTTATGGACAATCACAAAGTCAGTTAACATTCTACATGCAGATGTCTCCTTGAGCTGTTGGTGCCAGACAGGAAAGGTGCTCTGCCTACCTAAATTACAGGCCGATACAGTAAGGAGCGGTAGGAAGACCTGCGTTAGTGCCGGGCGCACCCGCGGTTGCCACATGCACAGTCCGGCTCACCTACCGCTTGATACTGTATTTAAATTGCTTGCAAATGCAAGCCGCGTCCAAGAAGCGTCTGTGAAGCATTAGGCCCGCGCAACTCATTTTACTGTATAGAGCGCTATACAGTATCCTGGGTGCGCTGGCCTAACGCTTCACGGACATGCTGGTATCTGTCATTTCAAATGACATTTGAAATGACAGGTACCAGGAAGTGGACGGTTTTCCTATGCTTGAGATTGCCAGTCCTCTCTCCCCTCCTCCCAAAGCAAGGCGCGTAAAGCAGCCTTGCTTCGGGAAGGAGGGGAGAGAGGACTGGCAGTATAAAGCAATGACTTACTTTTTTCACAGCCCTCCTCCTGAGACGGGCATCGGCAGAGACGGCCCGCGGCTCCCCTGCCTCCCGGCGAAGATGGATGCCTGCACGGGCGAAAGCGGCCCCTGTGCGTGCAATTGGGCCGCTCAAGACGTGACGTCACATGTCGTGACGCCAAACGTCATGACGTCACGTCTTGAGCGGCCCAATTGCACGCACAGGGGCCGCTTTTTGCCCGTGCAGGCATCCATCTTCGCCTCTGGGAGGCAGGGGAGCCGCGATCCGTCTCTGCCAATGTCCGTCTCCGGAGGAGGGCTGCGAAAAAAGTAAGTCATTGCTTTACACTGCCAGTCCTCTCTCCCCTCCTCCCGAAGCAAGGCTGCTTTACGCGCCTTGCTTCGGGAGGAGGGGAAAGAGGACTGCAATCCCGAGCGTAGGAGAACCGTCCACTTCGTTGCTACTTTATTTTTTTGGCTTTTTTGATTTTTTTGATTTTTTCCACTTTCATTGCTTCGGGAGGAGGGGGGAGAGGTCTGGGCTGCCCCGGAGACCAGCACCCATTGATGCGGCCAGGGCAGGTGAGCGGGGGCTGGGGGTAAGTTTGCCGCCTACCCTTACCCCTGCCTCTAACGCAGGGGTAAGGGTAGGCGGTAAGTTAGCAGGTTAAACGCGCGGCAAAACAGCAGGGTAAAAAAGCGATAGTCGGGGCGCGTGTTACTGTATGGGAGGGAATAGCTAATTTTATCGTTTACATCTAATATACATGCCGCGTGCGGAAGGGGTTACCCGGTGATTTAAAGAGGCGGTAAGAATCGGTTAAAGAGGATTGTGTATCGCAGGAAGGGCTAATGCGGCCAGAAAGTGAGTAGAAAGCGAGTTAGGAGCGGGGTAACCGCGGCCGCACTTTACTGTATTGACCTGTTAAATAGCTAAACTTGAACAAAAGAAGCTGTCATCTATGCAAAGACTTGGTGATAGTCTACTTTCTCAAAGTAATCTTCTAATAGGCTAATGAAGAAGCAAGAATATCTCTTGTAAAAAATGTTGGCTTCAAACAAATTGGATCACTCAACACCCAGGTCCAGGTACTGACTAACACCTTGATATAATAGCATTCATTGCACTAGTCAAAATGATTTGAAGTAGTTGGTCCTTCACTTGTTTAGTGAAGTAAATCAGGAAACTTTCACTTCTTTCTCATTTAGTATTGAATTGCCCCAGACTTCTGGCAGAGAATGGCTTTACTTTGAGGGAAATAATCCATGGTCATGAGGAACTCTGCTCCTATTGTTCCACCATACAGTGGGTCCTCCAGGGGCTAGCAGGAGTCTTGCTAGAATATTGAGCTGATGAAGGGAGAATAGCTCTCAAAAGCTCATTAGAAGTATTGTCAGTACAATAGCAAAGACTAACAATGTTTTCTTGATCTTTATTTCTGCTTTTTTATTCAGAATTGGCAAGGGCTACAGGATAGATATGACTGAGTTTTGTAAATTGATAACCTTAAGAATGTAATGCTTTTGCCCTAGCTAGTATATAATAAGTTATAGATAAATTATTTACCTGGAATTTTAGAATTGCGTAGAAATCATATTTAGGCCAATTTTCAAAAAATGTCTGACTACTTAAATTAGCCAGCCAAATCTAGCTGGCTAGATTATTGCCTGAAAATCAGCCTAAAAGTAATTTCCTAGAACTTAGCTAGAATTAGTGTTATGATTTGTGGGTATGTGGACCCTTGGCCAGAGTTGCAAGTTGTTACTACCTGTGGGAAGGACCCCACCACAGGTCTGCACCGTCGGGAGGCGAGGTCAGAGACAGCGGAGAGCTCTGGGTGAGGCAATGGAGAGGTCCCACGGTCCCAGGAGAAGACCCTCGTGGAGAATAGACTTGAGGCAATACCTGGGCAGGGACCCCGAGGGGAGGAGTGCCAGACAGACCGCAGAGCAGGAGGCGTGAGGCTTGAACAATCAGGAGGTACTCCGGAGGGCAACCCCGAGGGGAGGAGCTCACAGCGTAGGATGAGGAAGTAATGCCGTAGGCCACCCCACAGGACAGGAAAGCCCGAGCTGAGCCTCTGGTGATGACATAGCACCGCCCCGAGGAGCGGGGAAATGTTGGCAGTCTCGATATGGTATGTAGGCGCAACCCCGAGGAGCGGGGAAACGTGCAAAGTCCCAGAGAAGCCAAAGGCCACTACCCCGAGGAGCGGGGAGGCTCTGGTAGTCACTGTAGATCATAAGCATGGTCCCGAGGAGCGGAAGGCACGGACAGTCTTGTTCAGGTTGCAGGCGCAACCCTGAGGAGTGGGGAAGCCCCCTGTAGAACTCATGGATAGCTGAGATGTCGCAGAGGTAGTCCAGAGGAATAGGAGGCCTTGCAGGTTAGAACCCAGGAGACTCAGAGCCAGCCTGAGGAGCGGGGTAGGTGAGGAGAGCGAGTCCCCGAGGCGTGCACTGATCCCCGAGGAGCGGGTACCAGACAGGGTCCAAGACACGAAGCGAAGTCTCAGGAACATGTAGGCAGTAGTCGAAGACGAACGGAACTTATTGCCAAGTCACTAGCTGAGAGTGAAGGTGGAGTTTAAATACATCGGTCTGATGATGTTATCAACCGGAGACGCCCCCGATGTTCCTGCCAATGAGGCTTCAAAGAAGGGCCTGGTGGCACGTGCCTAGGAAGGCCCAAAGTCGAGGAGGGTAGCGGCAGAGGCCATACTGCCATGAGGAGTCCCAGGGAACGCAGCAGTGAAAGCTGGCTTGAGCTGCAAGCAGGCCCAGGGAGGGCAGGAGAGCAGTTCAGGAAGCAAGTACATGCGGTCACAGCAGTCTGCGACCTAAGGGAATAACAGTCCCCCCCTCTTAAGGCCCCTCCCTGGGGGTTTGGGTTTGTGAGGATGCTTGGCATGGAACTGTCGAATGAGATCCTTGTCCAGGATATTGGCCATGGGCTCCCAGCTGTTTTCTTCAGGTCCAAAGCCCTCCCACGACAGGAGGTACTCCATTCTCCTGCCATATTTCCTGATGTCCAAGACGTCTCGGATTTGGTAGGTGACATCGGCCTCGGAGGATAACAGTACGGGATCCGGTGGTTTCTTCGAAAATCCAGAGAGAATCAGAGGCTTCAGCAGGGAAACATGAAATACAGGAGGGCAACTGAAGTCGGTAGGTAACAGGACCCAGGCAGCTTAATACAGGAAAGGGGCCAAAATACATAGGAGCAAAGCGTGTTGAAGGCAATTTGAGGCGAATGAACTTAGTTCTAAGCCATAACTTATCTCCAGGTTGTAACTAGGGTGCTGAGTGATAGTGAGCGTCGAAGGCCTTCTTTGATCTCTAGGCAGCATGTTCGAGCAGCTGTTGGGTACTGCGCCACAGTTGGTGTAATTCTTGAGCAGTCGCCTGCACTGCCGGAGATGCCACGGACAACGTGAGAGGAAGCAGTGGCAAAGGTTGGCGCCCGTAGACTAGCTAGAACGGAGACGAACTGGTGGACGTGGACACATGAGAATTTAAAGCAAACTCCGCCCAAGGCAGAAGGTTGGCCCAGTTGTCCTGCCGCAGATTCACGTAGATTTGCAGGAATTGTTTTAGAGTCCTATTGGTCCTCTCAGTTTGGCCATTGGCTTGAGGATGGTAGGCCGACGTGAAGTCTAAGGAAATATCCAACTTCTTGCAAAGATATTTCCAGAAACGTGCAGTAAATTGGACACCATGGTTGGAGAGAATATGTTTGGGGAGACCGGGAAGATGAAACACATGCTGAAAAAACTGTTTGGCCAGCTGGGGAGCTGTTGGGTAGCCAGGTAGAGCCACAAAATGTGCCATCTTAGAGAAGCGATCAACAGTGACCCATATGGTGTTCTTCCCACTGGAGACAGGCAGGTCCACTATAAAATCAGTTGCGAATATGGGTCCAAGGTTCGCTCGGGGAAATGGCTGCAAGAGCCCTCAGGGCTTCCCAGCTGTAAGCAGCAAGAGCCCCCAGGGCTTCCCAGCTGTAAGCTTATGAGGAGCGCATGTAGGACAGGATCTGACGTAAGCTTGGGTGTCCTTTCGAATAGTAGCGTAGAAGGGTGAAAAGAATCCTGGACTGACCCGGGTGTCTGGAGGTCAGAGAGTCGTGGGCCCAGTGCATCACCTTCTGTCATAGCGGGTGAGGAACTACAGTTTTCCCTGGAGGCACTGGATAGGTGGCCGACTGAATGAACCTAGCAGGATCTATGATGTGCCGCAGTGAATCAGGTACATCCTCGGTGACGAATGACCACGAGAGGGCATCAGCGTGATCATTTTTATTGCCAGGATGGTAACGTAATATGAAATTGAATCGTGTGAAGAAGAGGGACCAGCGGGCCTGGTGGTGGTTTAGACGCTGTGCCTGATGTAGATAGTCCAAATTTTTAAGGTCCATATATATGGTAATCTGGTGCTGTGCCCCTTCAAGCCAGGGTCGCCATTCCTCAAACGCCAACTTGATGGCCAGCAGTTCTTTATCCCTGATGGCGTAATTGTGTTCCGCTGGTGAAAATCGTCGAGAAAAGAAAGAACAGGGGTGCAGCGTATGAGTAGTGGAGTACTGACTTAATACGGCTCCAACGCCGATGTCAGAGGCATTGACCTCAACCACAAACGGACGCATAGAATCCGAATGATGGAGACAGGGTTCCTTAAGGAAGGCGGCCTTGAGATCCTGAAAAGCCGTCATAGCTTCGGGTGTCCATTGAGAGGGATTGGCCCCCTTACGAGTCATGGCTGTGAGTGGTGCAGTCAGAGTGGAATAATGGTGGATAAAAGAGCGATAGTAATTGGCGAAGCCAAGGAATCTCTGGAGGGCCTTGAGGCCTATAGGTTGAGGCTAATCATGGATGCTCTTCAATTTCTGAGAATCCATATGAAACCCTGGCTAGATACCACATAGCCCAGGAAAGGGACGTTCTGCTGTTCGAATGAACACTTTTCAAGCTTGGCGAATAGTTGATTCTCCTGCAGCTGCTGTAGAACTTGAGAAACGTCCCAACGATGACTTTCGATGTCTTGTGAAAAAACTAGTATATCATCAAAATATACGACTACACACTGATATGGCATATCTCTGAAAACCTCGTTTATCAAGTTTTGAAATACCGCGGGTGCATTGCACAACCCAAACGGCATTACAAGGTATTTGAAATGTCCGTCGCGGCTGTTAAAGGCGGTTTTCCACTCATCGCCCTTGCGGATCCGGACCAAGTTATAGGCCCACGGAGGTCTAACTTTGAGAAGATCTTTGCTGCTTGAAGTCTGTTGAAGAGCTCAGAGATAAGTGGCAGTGGGTAGCGATCCTTGAGGGTTATTTCATTTAGGCCATGGTAGTCGATGCAAGAGCGCAGGGAGCCATCATTTTTCCCTACAAAGAAGAACCCTGCACCTGCAGGGGACTTGGAGGGCCGAATGAATCCCTTGGCCAGGTTTTCTCAAATGTATTCTGACATGGCTTGGGTCTCCGTCTGTGAGAGAGGATAGATTCTGCCCCGTGGGGGCTCCGTATTAGGTAGCAAGTTGATTGTTCAGTAATTTGAGCAATGTGGAGTTAACGTATCCATGGCCTTCTTAAAGAACACATTGGAGAAGGATGCATATTGCGGCAGAAGGCCGGAAAGAGCGGTTGTGGTTGCCAAACAAAGCAACGGTGAAACGGGTTCCAGACAATTCTTATGACAAGCAGGACCCCAACGAGAGAGCTGTAGGGTGGCCCAGTCGAAGTGTGGGGTGTGCTGCTGAAGCCAGGGTAGTCCCAATACTACGGATGGATGGTCTTGTCTAAGATGTGGAACGAGATGGTCTCCACATGCAAGGTTCCGGTGCATAGCTGGATGGGAGCTGTAGTGTGGGTAATTTCACCAGGAAGAAGTTCCCCATGAATCGAGGAAAAAAGTAGGGGTACCGGAGACCAGATGGTAAGGATCCGTAGATGTTCCGTGAGCTGCTTTAGAATGAAGTTCCCAGCAGCCCTGGAGTCCACGATTGCCAAGTGTGGAACTCTTGATTGTCCATCTTTATTGAAATGGGAATGGTCAGTGGAGGAGATGGCGAGATTAGGCCTAGGAGAAGTCCTCCATCAGATCCTAGGCCTGGAATTCTCCCGGACAGACCGGACATTTGGCAATAGCATGACCCGGCTGGCCACAGTACAGGTAGAGGCCAGACTGCTGTCGACGTTCTTTACGTGAAAGTCTACTCCTACCCATCTGCATGGGTTCCTCCACTGGATTCTATGGTGGGTTCGGTCTAGGAGAGGACAAATGTCTGACTTGGGATGGTCCTGCTGCAGCCTTCCAGGATGTTCTGGACCCCAGAGAGCATTCTTGTAGCCAAAGGTCAATCAGAGAGTCCAAGGAGGAGGGCAATTCGCGATCTGCCAGCTCATCCTTAATCCGAGGACTCAGGCCTTCGAGGAATATGTAACGTAAGCAGTCTGCATCCCAATGTAATTCCGACGCAAGGGTGCAGAATTCAATGACATAGTCCGTTAAAGGGCGAGAGCCTTGCTAAAGATGCCAAAGGGATGAACCAGACACTGTTTGTCGACCAGGGTCTTCAAAGATGGACCGAAACAGGGCCAGTAACGCTGGAAGGTCCTGAAGGACCGGGTCTGCTCGTTCCCAGAGAGGTGATGCCCAGCCCAAGGCCTTACCATCCAGAAGGGCCAGGATGTATGTGGTCTTGGTGATCTCATCTGGAAAGTAAGCAAGTTGCAGACAGAAATGCATATTGCATTGGTTCAGGAATCCCCGGCACAGGAGAGGGTTCCCAGAAAAGCATGGTGGTGCCGGCAAGGGCACAATCAGCCGAGGAGCCGGCATATAGGTAGAGGTATTGAGCTTGATAGACGTGGTAGTGGCAGTCACAGTAGCATCTAGATGAGAGCTCAGGTTGTCTATGGCGGCGTCCAGAAACTCTAAGAACTTTTGCTGTTCGTTGATCTTTTGCGCCAGGCCAGGGATGGCCTGGAAGGCCGAGACCTCTGCTGGGTCCATGGACTTGGCAATCTCTTATGATTTGTGGGCCCCTGGCCCGAGATGCAAGTTGTTACTACCTGTGGGAAGGACCTCCACAGGTCTGCCCCATCGGGAGGCGAAGTCAGAGACAGCAGAGAGCTGTGAGTGAGGCAATGGAGAGGTCCCGTGGTACCAGGAGAATACCCCCGTGGAGAGTAGACTGGAGGTAATACCTGGGCAGAGACTCCGAGGGGAGGAGTGCCAGACAGACCGCAGAACGGGGGGCGTGAGGCTTGACCAATCAGGAGGTACTCCAGAGGGCAACCCTGAAGGGAGGAGCTGCACAGCGTAGGATGATGATGTAACACCATAGGCCAACCCACAGGACAGGGAAGCCCAAGCTGAGCCTTTGGTGATGACGTAGTATCGCCCTGAGGAGCGGGGAATTGTTGGCAGTCTCAATATAGTATGTAGGCGGGGAAACATGCACAATTCCAGAGAAGCCGGAGGCCACTACCCCGAGGAGCGGGGAGGCTCTGGTAGTCACTGTAGAATGTAAGCGCGGTCCCGAGGGGCAGGAGGCGTGGACAGTCTTGTTTAGGTTGCAGGCACAACCCCGAGGAGCAGGGAAGCCCCCTGTAGAACTCACGGATAGCTAAGATGTCCCAGTGGTAGTTCCAAGGAATGGGAGGCCTTGCAGGTTAGAACCCAGGAGACGTATAGCCAGCCCGAGGAGTGGGGTAGGCAAGGAGAGCGAGTCCCCAAATCGTGCACTGGCCCCTGAGGAGCAGGTACCAGACAGGGTTCAAGTCCAAGGCACGAAGCGAAGTCTCAGGAACACGTAGGCAGTAATCAAAACGTACGGAACTTGTTGCCAAGTTGCTAGCTGAGGGCGAAGGTGGAGTTTAAATACACTGGTCTGATGATGTTATCAACCGGGGAAGCCCCCGAGGTTCCCACCGATAAGGCTTCAAAGGAGGGCCCGGTGGCGCGCGTGCATGCCTAGGAAGGCCCGAAGTCGAGAAGGATGGCGGCGGTGTCCAGACTGCCATGAGGAGTCCTGGGGAATGTGGCGGTAAAAGCTGGCCCGGGGAGGGCAGGAGAGCAATGCAGGAAGTAAGTACACACAGTCACATCCGTCTGCGACCTATGGGCACAACAATTAGGATGCACAAATGTTGGGTTCCTAAACGTAACTAGTGTTGAAAACCAGCCACCTGAATACAAAGTTAACTATGGATCATACAGCCCTTGAAATCCCACATACCCTAATTAAATATAATCAGCAGGACCAACAGCCCATCCCCCCAACACTTCCTTCCACCTGCCTGAATAAAACATAATTGATGATGCTGATCCCACTCACCAGTGGTATTGCTAGGTACCTAAAAGATCCTGGGCACAGAACCATAAGTTCCCCCCTTCCCCCCCCCCCTGAAATTTTGATAATTAATTCAAGATCAACATCTACCCTCCTTCCCTAGAACAATCCTGTGAAAACACATTATTGGACATCACACTTCTAAATATTCAGTATTTAAATAATCTCTATTCTACTTTTTATGCAGCTGTCTTCAGGGAATAATCCTGTGTGACCTGTGACAGGGGAAACCACCCAGTTAATTTGATCCCAGCGGGGGCCCCATGGCTGTTTCCACACCTACCTTCATCCATTATGGATGACCCTGCTCAAAAAGCAAGAAGCACTGTTACAAACATTTTGTCCCATTGTTGCAAAATACTGGGCATGTATGTCAGTGGTATCTCTAGAGAGAAGAACCTTGTATGGAACAAATAAACCCCTGGCCAGTTTCAGTCATCTAGTACAATTACCATTAAAATTATTCAAGAGCATTAATGAAGAAGTGACATCTGGGGGTCCTTACAAACTAGAACAGAATCCTAATATTTATATTGTACACTTGTATATAATTAACCTCCTCTATCTCTCTTTATTTCTTACAACCCCAGTTCATTAGCCCCTGTTAATTGTAACTGCATCTCTTCATCACGTTTATTTATGTTCTTGGTTGTATTCTTCGCACCCCTGTTTTTTGTAAACCGACATGATGTGAACGATTTCATGAATGTCGGTATAAAAAAACCTTAAATAAATAAATAAAATAAAATAAATAATATAAACACTGCACCTCAAGTTCTACAATATCTTGCATTTACAGAGCTCCCTCAACAAAGGTTGCAGAGCAGAAATAGAACACTTCCCCACTCACCATAGAAAAATGCTATTCAAATGCTGGTGTCAACTTACTGTAACAGAAACATATTAGCACACATCAGTAACATTGGGTAATAATTCAAAACCCTGCAAAACATTTACTCAGAACCTGAAGCAAACCTGCCATACCATAATACATTTATTGCCAGACTCAAACAGTAACAACCCTACCTATGAAAAGATAACACTGCAAATATTGCACAGGCCCTAAAATACCAATACTACTTCAATTAGGAAAACATAACAAGTCAGGCTACTATAGATCTCTACATAGAAACTACATGTAAGCAAAATATCTCACCTTGGTCACATGCAGAACACAACAGATCCTTGCAAATACAGAATAGAGATACCATAAAGTCTAAATAGAAACATGCAGATAAAAGATACCATAAAGTCTAAATAGAAACATGCAGATAAAAATTGAACTGGAAACCACAGCAAGCTAGACTCTATGCAGTGTAACTATGGAAAAAAAGAAACATCACCATTCCTTGTTAAATATCAAATGCAATCAAGAAAAATAAATCATAAGCCATACCAATAAGAAGAATCTCAAATCAGTTGAACAAAAATCCAATAATTAAGAATGCATGAGAAATGTTAAAAAAATTATCAAATACTAACAAAATATTTCAAAACAGCACATCACATCCAATAATTAAAACTAACAAGGATAAAAAAAATTCCACTGCTCTCCATACCTAGGAACTTTATATTTCCAGTCACACTGTCAGGCCAATTCAGTAAAGACTGCGGGAGAGCGGGCGCTCCATGTTGAGCTTGTGCTCTCCCAATGTGCATCCAGCCTCCTCTCCTGGGCACTCAATCCATTATTTAAATGAGGGATCGTGCTAAAAGGAAGCACTAGGGACAATTATGCACCGCTAGCGCCTCCTTGGCCCAGGAGAGGTGGCTCTATCAGTGGGTTCAGGAAACCGACACTCAATTTTATGAGTGTTGGTTTTCCGAACCCGCTGACAGCAGTCGGTTAGGTAAATGGATGCCGGTAAAATTGAGCGTCCGTTCTCCTAACCGGACAGGTTGACACATGTTTTTTTTTCTTGTCATAGATTGGATGGAGGCACACACATTTAACCTCTCTCTCTTATACATACATTCCCACACACATGCACATGCACTCTTAGACTCACACAGGCAGTATCTCTGTCATACACACAGGAGCACGCATACTCACTCACACACACAGCACTGTCATATAAGAACATAAGAAATTGCCATGCTGGGTCAGACCAAGGGTCCATCAAGCCCAGCATCCTGTTTCCAACAGAAGCCAAACCAGGCCACAAGAACCTGGCAATTACCCAAACACTAAGAAGATCCCATGCCACTGATGCAATTAATAGCAGTGGCTATTCCCTAAGTAAACTTGATTAATAGCCGTTAATGGACTTCTTCTCCAAGAACTTATCCAAACCTTTTTTGAATCCAGCTACACTAACTGCACTAAACACATCCTCTGGCAACAAATTCCAGAGCTTTATTGTGCGTTGAGTGAAAAAGAATTTTCTCTGATTAGTCTTAAATGTGCTACTTGCTAACCTCATGGAATGCCCCCTAGTCCTTCTATTATTCGAAAGTGTAAAAAACCGATTCACATCTACTTGTTCAAGACATCTCATGATCTTAAAGACCTCTATCATATCCCCCCTCAGCCGTCTCTTCTCCAAGCTGAACAGCCCTAACCTATCTATATCTATATATAGCAAAATAAAAAAAACATTAATCCTATTTAAAATAGGGGATCAACAAATTGACACTGCAAAGAAAGGTTGACTCTCCTGTCTACAAGGTTTAGTTTACAAAACTATTTCATAAATCAAAGTGTGTTAAAGCATTCACAAATTTTATTAAAACAAATAAAGTTATATACTGTTTCAAAATATTAATGTGAAAGATTCTGATATATGCCATTGCCCAAAAATATTGTACTTAGCCCAGTGGGATTCAGTCAGTAGGCCCATGAACTGATTATTGATATCCAGATTCAAGCAATCTGTTTACAACATTGCTATTATTTATTTTTCTGAATGACTTACTGCTTTTGGAAAGAGATTTTTTCAGAGGGCATATGAGTGATTTGTATGTCTGGCCCATGTTTTACATTTTAGCGATAAATGTGTAAGCGTGATTGTATGAATGTGGTAATTATGAACAGAACAGGCTATGTTCAATATTTTTGGGCTATAGCACATATCAGAATCTTTCATATTCATTTTTTGATACGGTATGCTCCCGGGCCGGCTACGCGATTCCCCGGCCCGGGAGCAGTTTCGGAGGCCTCAGCCACGCCCTCGAAACGCCAGCAGCCCCGCCCCCAGATGACGCGCCGTCGCAACACGACCCCCCCCCCCCCCACAGACACCCGTCCTGGGGCTTGCGCGTACTCTTGTTCGCGCGAGCGTACTTTATTAAAATCTACCCCTATGTTTTTTGTATTAATAAAATTTTATAGAATCTGCAGTATATAAGAAATTTTAAATAAATCAGTAATATTAGATGCCGACAGATAAGGACTATTTGGCCTGCCTACATTGCCCAGTTAGTTATGAATGAATATATGGAATTCAATAATTTAGTTCAACAACCAGGTCACCCTCTCCACCTACTCTCCTCCACACATGTGCACATTTCTTTTATCTATTACTCTCTTATCTGTTCTTCTCACTGCAGTACTGCAAAGTCTATTCAGCCTCTAGCTTTATCTTTACTGCCTTGCAATTATGGATCCTCTGTATTTATTCCATGCTTTCCTGAATTCCATGACCCCCTCCTGTTCTATGTATATACCTCCCTTTCTGGGAGAAACATTTCTCAGTTTACCCTTTGGATCCTCATATCAGGAGAAATTTTGAATAGACCATATTATTTACAATATATGTAGGCACTTTTGGCCGATATACATTGTAACATAACTAGAAAAACTACAAAACATTTTTTGACTACTCTTCTATAAGATTCAATCTTATTTCATTATGTTATCAGTTTTGTGGTGAACAGTACAGTGGTCTTTTGGGTTAATATGTGCCCCTTTGAAAATTAGCAGCAGCAAAATACATATCTTAAAAGCACCCAGGAATAAATATTTAATTTCATTTTGTGTTCATATTTAATAATTCTTCATTTGTGTTGGCTTTTAAAATAATCTAGTAAGCTAGGACTGCTATGGCAGCCCACTGTATTGCTTATTGCCTTCACTTGTGTAATATATAGATTTTTTCACACTTGGATTTGCTATGAGTTCTCACACATATCTGACTTTTTAGTGGCTAGTATTGTGTATGTGATCCTTTATCTTCTTGAGAATTTATGTATTCATTTATCCTCTATGTCCCTAAGGCTATCACCCTAACTACATAGTACTTCCATCCAGCTATCCCTGTGGACTTTATTTCCACAAAAATATCTGCATGAGCAGATTCAAGTTCTGAAAGCTTCTGGAGGCTGGGTACATTGTAGCATTTTCATGCACCTTTAATTATTTTAAATATTTATAACTCACAATATCTGCCATTCTAGGCAGGTTACATAAAAACATACATAATTTAAAAAACATATGTAATCCCTCCTTCATTGGGTAGACTGAGTGAAGGGACCAGACTGTTCCCAATGTCCCATATCTCTTTGTCACTCTGCCATCGCATTACACATATAGCTCCTGGGAAGCCAAATTTCACTAAACGGGGAAGAGGTGTAGATCTCCAAGGCTTATAGTGCAGTAGTGGGGATGCTCGACACAGTCATTCAAATTCACTCACATCTCTCTCACTGACCAATAAATATACTCACTGTAGAAGAGTTCAAGTGGTGAGAGAAGCACCAAATAACAGCAGAGAGCCAAGTAGTGGTGTTGAACAAAACAAAATGAATTTACTTGATCTTGAGAAACAGAGTCCAAGCCAATATTTTGCTTTTTTATTTATTGCAGTTTTATTTATTGCTTTAATTCCTCCACCTCCTGCTCTTTGTATACTCCTCCTTGTTCGCCCTCCCTGTTCATTGTAATTTCTGCCTTTAAAGTTACATTGTAAACCGTTATGATGTATGCATACTAATACCGGTATATAAAAGTTTTTAAATAAATAAAATAAATAAATAAATAAATAAATAAATATTGCAAAGATCCTTAACAAAAAGCAGAAGAATAACCACCCCCAAGGCTACAGTCTCTTTGTTCATGGTACATTTTATCCCCAATGTCTTCGTTTAGTCTGAATCAATATCCAGTACTCCTTCCCAATAGGAGGGTAGGAAAACTCTCCTCTTCCACAATCATAAGAGAAATGAGAAATCTCCTTGCTTATAAACTGGATGCACAACTCCTTTCACTCAGTAGTCTCTGTCCCACTGTTAACTGGTTGCAGGTTGAAACCATTGGGAAAGCCAGCCCTCCCGGAAGGAGAAAAACATCATCTGTAGGGAACTGGTCAAAATACAAAAAACTTCCGAAAATCTTTCAAACTATCTTCTACTAGTAAACCATAAATCCCACCAAAACCATCAACTTGGACTCTTTCCTCTACAAACTCCAACTCAGAAGATCCAGAGGGAAAACCTGCTGAGCATGATCAGCATGCACTTTTATAACTATTGAGCCTATACCAAAAAGGGGAGGTAAACAACAAGGAAAATGTTTAAGTCCGGATTTTCAAAGGCCCGCACGTGTAAAAACCAGGCCACGCGCATTTCAAAACTGGCCCAGCCACACGCGTAAACCCGGGTACACGGACAAGTGCTGGGCCCTGAAAAGGGGGCAGAGTTTGGGTGGGGTGGGATGGAGGCTGGCAGGGACAGCTGCCATTGCTCTGAGAAGCAGTAAATAGTGGAATAAAAAAATTTGGGTAGTTAGGGGTCAGAGTGGAGAGGGGAAAGGGAAGAAAGGTTAGGCAGGGGGGTAGGGAAGTTCCCTCCCAATCCACTCTTTAATGGGAGTAGATTGGGAGGGAACTGGAAGAGGCCCAATTGTCTCGCCATGCATATTTACCGAAAACTTTCCCCAAGTGCGCGCGGCCATCGCATTTTATAACATGTGCGTGCCGGCGTGCATATTATAAAATCAACGTGTCCATGTGCGCATGCCAGGAATGCTTCTTTTAAAATCAACCCCTTAGTGAGGGATATGAAGCCCTGCACATATAGGTAAACAATCAACTTTATAAGCAGCTGGCAGCTAGCCAGATAGTTGTTACATTAGCCTTCACATACTCTAGCTGGCTCTGCATTCTTACCTCAACTAAAAGCTGCATTTATATTCCTAAAGATGGCTCAGATATAACCTGCACTACCCATGCTGCAAAAAAGCTTTCAACTGTTTCCAGAATGAATGGATACATGTCATCACTCTCAAATCATCTGAGAGAGCATTCCAGCCAACAAGACCAGCCACTGAAACAGCCTAGCAGAAGATTTATATAAATGGAAGATTTATATAAATGTGCCATACACATTGAAGACTGGCAGATCATAAGGCTTGAGTCAGTCTACATTTTTACCACAATACCGATACAAGAATTTAATATGCTATTGCACTAGGAGTCAGACCTGCTTTTATTTACAAGTTACATGCCCATCCTTTAAAGATGTTCTTCAGAGTCATGTAACTTCCTTATGCCTCTTGGCAGCTGTAAATATAACGTCACCTCTACGATATTCTTGTCCTTGGCAGATATAAGGAGGAAAAGGCCCAAGGTTATTTCAGAATTTGTATTTTAGCATGGAGTCATACTATTAACTTCTGGATTTTGCCATGTAATCCATGTACAACAATCCATCGATTTATGAAAAAGACGTTACTGCAGGGTTTTTTTAGTATTAAAATTTCTGGATATTGAAAATCATTAACACACAGATTCCCATTATAAAGGTGGAGATGTAGTCCTATGAAAAAAAAAAGCAGATAAACAGTATCAAAAAAGGATTTATTTTTTTTTGTGGGTGAGTTGTTTTGTTTTTCTTTTACACATCTATCAATTTATAAGCTTAGATTCTGTCTCCTGTCTCATCCTGAATATCATCTTGTTCTTTTTTGTGTATTATAGTCATCATCCTGCATATCATCCACTTCATCTGTGGGATAATTGATAACTTTCTCTTGATCATCTTCCTCTTCCCTTACAGATCAATTTTAAAATGAGCGTGTGTGTGCAAAGATACACTGGAATTTTAAATCATGCGCACATGTGTGTGCAGATGCTTTAAAATGCACCAACTGCAAGCAAGTATGCTCCCAATTTTAAGAGATTACTGGAACAAAGCTAGCACGCGTATATCTTCCATAGGACCTTGTCAGCTTTTACGCACGTATGTCAGCAAATTTTAAAACATGCTCGCATGAGGCACGTTCCCAGTTTTGCAATTAGTCCACCTCTTTGTCCAGTTAATAGCAAGGTCTTTCTATAGATCTTCATTCTACACGCCGGAGGACTCGGGACCACCCCCCGGACTGCCCCCAAACCTCCACCACGCCCCCTTCCCACCCCCAGACCCACCCTGGGACCGCCCCCAGACCGTCACCATGCCCCAGACCCGCCCCCTTCCCCACCCCGTTTTCGAAGCCCCGGGACATAAGCACGTTGCCCAGCCTATGCAAGATAGGCTCAGCGCGCGCAGGGGCAGCTTTTCGGGGGTTACACGCATATCTTACGCGCATAACCCTTTGAAAATCTGCCCCAGTGTCTTTAGCATGGGTTTGTTCTGTTGAATTTTCAGAATGGTTTCCATTTCTGATAGATCCTGAACATCACTCTAGACATCTCTTCTTCCACACTCTAAACAAAGCTGAGGCTTTCTGTTCCTCCCAAGCTCAGCAGTGTTGTCAAAGGCATATATGATGTAGTTTGCTCTATCAATTCCTTTAATGAGCTGCCAAAGGTTTGGCTATTGTTCCTTGATCCATGTATTATATTAAGGCTATTGTGTTTTTTCAGGAGGTACTTGATCTTCTTGTTTGTCAGATAGATCCACTAGGTTGATTGGATGGCATAGATCATTGTCTGTTAGAAACAATGTCTTGTTGGCAAGATTTTTCCTGACATCATAGTATCTCAATGTAGGCCAAAAAAAAAGTGTCAAAAAAGTGTCAACTGAAAAATATGCATAGTCACCCTGGCCTTATTGTTAGATATGTAAATGACAGTTAAATATGGTTTTGCATAGGCTTTAATAAACCTTGAAATTTCTGAATAGTACACTGGCTGGGGCTTCAGTTTACATCACCTACAGAAGCATTACCACTCAAGAGAAATATCAGGTGAACTTTGGCAGCTTTAAAACCAAGCACAGACATTTCTTAACAGTAAACTGTGCTATCAGGCATTCAGTTCCAAAAAACACCTGTCTCATCAACCCAAAAAACTTGTTCTTCTTTGTACTCCCCTTGATGATTTTCTTCAGCAGATCAGGATATTCATGATTGGCATCTGTATTAGCTTGTGCTCTTTCTCCAGTCATTTTAACATTGTATAATCATGCCGTCTTTTAAGTCCCCCAAACCACCCTTTATGGCAGTCAAAGTTTCACTTTCAGAGCTTTCTCCATGCTCCTCAGGTTGTAAGTCTTCATAAAGATTTTGTCCTTTCTCCTGGATTGTCACTTTGCCTATGGACATTGTTAGTTCTGATCTTCAGTCTTTCCATGTTTTCCATAAGACAGCCTAGAAGCACTTAAAAGTGTAACAACTTAATATTTGCTTTAATTTTGTCTTATTTGTCACAGATTGTTTTTACTGTGGATATTGCAAGCCCTGATACCTTGGATATTTATGCCCTAATACTTCTAATCTTACATCTAATTCTTTTCCTGTCTCTTTTGGCAATTCTGCCTTGACTTCTGGACAATGGATGCTTTTAAGAAATCTCCAATTTAATTTTTATCACCATAGGATGAGGCAGAATATGGAGAGAGCTATAGGTTGCAACAAGAGTTTTCAGGTACCTGAAAGGTTTTAATGATGCACAAACGTCAAACATTTTCCATTGGAAAGAAATCAGTAGAACTAGGGGTCACAAAATTAAACTCCAGGAGACGACTCATAACCAACATCAGAAAATATGTCTTCATGGAGAAGGTGGGAATGCCTAGAATGCCCTTCCGGAGGAGGTGGTGAAGACAAAAACAGTCAAAGAATTCAAAGTGGCATGGGATACAGACTGCGGATCCCTAAAGTCTAGAGATGGAAATGAAGAAACAGGTGCATGGGGGTAACTTGCTGGTGCCGTGGTTACTATCCTTAAACAATAAGCCATGATACTTTTGATGCAACTGCAACATTGCTCTCCGCTTCAACAGCAAGGGGAATTGGGAGTTGAATTCAGACAGCAACCAACAAGGGTCCCCACTTTTACAGTCTGGGGAACATTTTTAGTATGGAGGTAACCTGCATGGAGCAGCAATTACTGCCCTTAACAGAAGGCAAGGGATTACTACCCTTAACTAATAAGCCTGATGCTTTTGACGCACAACATCACTTTCCACTTTGGACGGGCGGGTGGGTAGGAGAGGGTGAAAGAGGAATTGGATTCAGACGACCACAGATATGGGTCCTGACTTTTATGTCTGGGGTCTGATATGCAGGACATAAGTGGAAAAGCACAGAACTGCTTTTAAGGCAAAGTCCATAAGCAAAACACACATCAGCATTGTCTGAATTTCAAGAAGGCTCATTGAATAACTGCATGGCGTGGCAGTTGCTACCCTTAAGAGAAACACGAGGTAACCTACACAGCATGGCAGATACGTCCATAAGAAGCTTGCCAAGCAGAGTTGATGGACCATTTGGTCCTTTTCTGCCATCATTACTATGTTACTATGTTATATAATCCTATTGCCAATTCAATGGCATATTTTCAAAAGTCCGCTTATAAGGGTTAAATGCATTTACACATGTACAACCCAAGTTTAAGCATGTAAATGCATTTTTAAATTAGGCCTAGAGTGAATACAAATTGCAGTAAATCTAGAGTAAATGTATTACACTATCATATTAAAAATCAATGTAAAAACAATATTAACATAATGGTATCTTACTGTTGTATCCTAGTCACAGAATTGATGGGGTTTTTTTGCCTGACAGTTTCCTCCTGCTCCATTATACTTCTAGCTCAGTCAGAATGAGTCCTGGGATCTGGCACCATTTGCAACTACTATTTTTTCCCCATTTTTTATATTCCCTTCAACCCCCAATATACCTAGTCTGGTCATTTCACTGTTTGGCCTCAGTCAGAAGCCATGCAGAAGTATTAGGTATCATCTGTAAATTATGACCATAACATCAATCCCCCTCCCCCCCCTCCCCCCAAGTTGTGAATGCTGCCTCTGCATCAGCCCCAACCACACCAGAAATTGAACTGGGGATATTCTACATAGCAGTGCACAACACTTTACTCTTGAGCCAGTGAGCCGGCCCAAAAATGTCTAATTTGCCAAATATTTTAGGTACTCACTATTTCATGCTCTTTAAACAATGCTGTATCATAGAAACACACTAACTAGAAAATCACATTATGATGTGAAAATGGATGGTTACATTGAGATATATTAACTCTTAAATGTTTTTGTGTCTGATTTACCAGGAATGGTGAAATTTAGTTATCAAGTATCACATATGTGTCTGGTAGTTAGGATAGCCAAATTGTTATTTATTTATTTATTTTATTTAAATTCTTTTAATATACCGATGCTCAAGACAAAGTCTTATCGTACCGGTTTACAGCATAACCAGGGGAAACCATTTAACTAGAAACAATAAACAGGGTGTACAATTCAGGGCCATTAAGAGAGAAAGAATTAGTTTAACTTAATGCTACTAAAGGAGTAGTGCCAAAAAAAGCAGAAATAGGTGGAACAGATATATAATCGGAGCCCACGAGTTACCTGGGCGAGGGGAGGCAGCCGGGCGCGTGAGTGATGTCATCGGGGTGCGCCGCAAGAGTGCGGCGCGTCCCAATGACGTTGGGGCAAGGACGGCCCCAGTGGGGGCATTCCGGGGCAGCGTCAGCAGGGAGGGGCAGCGCCAAAAGGAAACGCCGCCCCTCCAGGGTGTTCCGGAGGCCGGCGTCATCGGCCCTGATGACGCCGGAGCCCGGAGCACCGCCCCTTTCGGGGCGTTCCTGCAGTCGGCGTCATCGGGGAGGCCGGCGCAGCCCGATGATGCCGGCTGGGGTTTAAAGGGCCGGAGCCTTGTGGCATCCGGCCCTTTCGCAGCAGAGCCGTTTTCCCACCTTCCCACCCTGTACAAGTTGTTTTGTGTTATGAAGAAAGCAGATGGGGATAGTAGTTGAACAACGCAATGTCGCAGCTGGGGGCGGGTACCCGGGCCAATAGGACTTAGGGTAAAGGGAGCAGCCGCGGGCTGACAAGCAGATTGCCGGAAGGAAAGGGGGACCTCGCCCGGAGGCAGGTCCACCCTGCTTACCTCGTGGCGGGGGGCCGGTGAACGGAAGTTGCCTTGCTTGGAGCGCGGCAGGCGGCGCGGGGTGGGCGTGGTCCTGGAAGAACGCATGGCAATAGATATTATTGCCGATGTATTGGCCCGGGGTGGTGGGTTGTTATAACTTACATTGTGTGCTGCGGCCAGTTTTACCCAAGATACATTTTGAGTGGTCATTCAAGCACAGCAGGGGGGGCGAGCGCCCGGGGACGAAAGGAAGTCACGAGTCCCAGAGTCAAACAATTGACTAGCTTGGTGTGCTGATTTAGCAGCTAATTTAAATAAACAGTTCGAGCATAACAGTTCCTTTGGATAAGAGGCAGAAGAGGCAATCGAAGGGGCGAGGGAGGGCAAGGGAAGTGGGTAAAAGGTCCAGGTGAGGAGGAAGGTAATAAGGAAGAGGTGAGAGAGTCAGTGCTAGTTGGGGAGTGACTCTTCAGGGGAAGGCTTGAGAGAACAGCCAGGTTTTCAGTTTCTTTCTAAAGGAGAGATGGCATTGTTCCAGGCGTAGATCCGGAGGTAGTGAGTTATTGTTATTTTTATGCCACCCGAAAAACTGAAATGAACCTGTTTTTTGGATTAAATGTATGCAGAGATATATCATAAATATTCATTGAGGAAATCCTGAAAATCAGATGTATTTGTGGCACATGTATTTGTATCTGACTGTGTTGTAGTATCTTAACATACCCTTAGCCCTTTGAAACAATTTGTGTTGATACTATAATATTTCTAAAGTCATTTTTGTTACAAGAGCATTATTGAAAGCTACTCCTGAATACTGTACTTTTTTTTTTTTTTTTTTTTTTAAAGAACTGAGAGGAAGTATCTTCTATTGTTAGAACAATGAAGTAGGACTTGGGAGATCTCTTGAATCTTGTGAATTCCACTATTTCTGTAGAAACTTAGAAAGTCCTGTTGTCAATGGTATGGTTTACTCAAGTTGTTAATAATTTTGTTCATTCTTCCCATTCTGTTTTGGAAACTAGCATGTACGTCAGATAAATAGTTATTGTCAAAGTTTGATGCCCAGATGTGATTTATTTATATACTAGCGGTACCCGGCCACGAGTTGCAGTGGCAGAGTCAGGTTCTTTACCCTCCCTCCCCCTTCCCCTTGCTCATTTACCTCAGTCACTCATCCTCCTCCCCCTTGGTCACTCACCCCCCCTTCCCTCCCCTGTCCCTACTCCAACTCTCTCCCCTCACACTCACCTCTCCCCTCCTTCTCCCTCCCCTGACACTCACCTCCCCCCTCATTCTCCCTCCCCTCACTGTCACCTCCTCCCGCCTACTGCCTACCCTTCAGATCAGAAAACCTGTGTCTTTCTTTTTCTGTGGGAACCCCCTCACCCCCCCAAAAAAAACCCAATCCCAACCCTTTAAATCAAATAATAACCCCCCACCCTCCTGCCCCCTCCCAAGACCTGGGAAATTAAAATTGTTGGTGCTACATGTGGTCTGTCCCTGGGCGTCTGTGTGCGTTATGTAGCCAAATAGGGGAGTGCCTAACCAAATTTGCACTTCCAAATTTGTTTTGTGGTCTGGGGAGGGCTATTTTGGTGCGTTCCCGAGATCGTGCAAGTTTAGTGTATGTATTTGTGTGTGAACCTCCCCCTTCCTCCCCAAACAAACAACCCTATGAGAAAAGTTCTCTTAAACTAACCACCCCACACTCTCCTGCCCCTCCCCCCCAGCCCTGCGAAAAACAGTAGCCCCCCCCTGCCCCCCCCCAGAATTGCTGAATGAATGAAACCTGCCCCCCCCCTCCCCAAGATGTTCGCAATAAATTCATTACTACCCCCTCCCTCCCTCCAGACCCCCCGAGACCTGATAAAAATGTCAGTCGGTGGAGCAGGAGTTCAGGAGCGGTCTGGGAGCGATGTATTGGCATTGTCCGTCGGCTGCGAGCACCGAAACGGGTTCAGACGGCCCTTTGCCCTTACTATGTCAGTGGGGTGGAGCAATGGCAGCGGTAGGTCCTCTGACATAGGGCAAAGGTCCGCCGGCTGCCAGTCCTGAAAATGGTGCCAAGGGGCCCTCGCCCTTACTATGTCACATGGGCTACTGCCGCCATTGGTGTCCCCGAGTGGCATAGTAAGAGAAAGAGCCATCGGCGCCATGTTGATTGCTGGCAGCCGACAGCCGTAGTGCAGGAGATGTGTCCCGGACCGGTCCTGGCCCCCCGCTGGAGCCTCCCGGACTTCTGTCAGGTTTTGTGTGTGTTGTGAGGGCCTGGGAAGTAAATAAATTTGGCATATGTGTGGGGGGTGTGAGGAGGGTGGTTTTGTGTGTGTTGGGAGGCTGTGGGAAGTAAATCAATTTGGCATGTGTGTGGGGGGTGTGAGGAGGGTGGTGGGTGTATTTTATCTGTAAAGGAAATAGTTATCTTCCGGCAAAAAAAAGTGCACGAATGTGTTAAAATGGAAGTGAAACGTAGACCTGGACTAGCGAAATGATTAGTGTAGCGTGTGTTAGTGTAAGGTGTAACAGATGGCGCTTACGTCCAGCAGATGTCGCTGTTTTCTCGAAACAATTTTTAAACCTATTTTACCTGTCACAGGTGTGACATATCTGTAAGGTAAGTAAAGAAGAACCTTCCTGTATGCGAAATGAAGGTTGTGTCCAAATTTGAAAGCAATCGGTTCGGTGGTTTCTGAGATTAGCGATTTTGTCCAAACTATTTAACATTTTTATTTATATAGATTTTTGAAAATGTATTGTAAAGTAAGTTAGGACCACCATGTATATTTGAGAGGTGCTATTTGTATCTAAATTATTACTAGATGTAGGACTTTTTTTTGTGCTGGTATTTGAGGGTACAAAGTAACAGCACTTTTTTTCCCCTCTATCAGCCCATGGTAAATGACAAGGGGAAGGAGCTAGATTTGACAGCAGAATAACTTGTCTCTGCTTGTTCTGTCTGCTCTGCTCTTGCCCTCCTATCCTGATCTATGGAGGCTGCTGTTTGAGTGGGGAGGGGCTGGACAGATCAAGAAGCAGAGGGCTGTTCTCTGCAAGATACCTACCCTCTATGCCATTACCAAGAACAGCACTATAGCCTGGTACTTATCCATACTATTAATCAATCTATACCCTATAATTGTAATTACTATCAGCACTATTATGTATTTTTCTTCTATTCTTCTATTTTTCTTCTATTCTTCTATTTTTTCTCTATTCTATTATTCTATATTCTATTTTTCTTCTATTATCTCTTTTTAGCTATTTTAGCAACGCATGCACAAATTTTGTCATGACAATAAAGATTCCTGAATTTAAATCTGTGCAGAGCACCAGTAGGAGATGGAGAGAAAAGAGAGAAAAGAGCACCAGTAGGGCCTATCTTTTAACTGCATTTCCCCACTGATGCTTTTCTCTCAATTCAATTCTCTCCCTGCTCCATCAAGTTCAAAAAGAAATTAAAAACCTGGTTATTTAAACGAGCCTACCCGGAATAGCCTTACACACAAAACATCTTCCTAAGCGCATCTATACAATGGCACCGTTAGCCTGCTGTTAAGGACCTCTATGTTCATTGACTGTTACTGTTACTGCCTATTTTCCAGGATGCACTATTGTTTTTCCCTTTCCCAGTTTTTTACACCCTGTTAAAATGTAATTTCTTACCTGCAGTTCAAATGTAAACCGGTGTAATATCCCTACTAACACCGGTATATAAAAGACTTAAATAAATAAATAAAATAAATTCATGACAGTGGCAGAGGAGGCACCAGCAAGTAGAAGGAGTGCTTTCTAATGCCCCCTGTTTGTAGGACAGAGGATGGGTGGTGGGGGGGAGGGGGGCATGAGGTGACTGAACCCTGCAGCCAGTTGTCCCAATTTCCCCTGTCCTCCCCTCACCCCAAGGATAGCCCTACATCAGAGTACCTGCACCTTTCTTTCTAGAAAAAAAAACATTGATTACATGCATCTGAAGGTATATCATGACAATCAGTTTGATTTACTTTTTATAACAACTGTATAGTACTCTTTAGAAAAATGTACTTAAACGCCTGTAATACCAATTAGAGATGTGCAGTGGTAAAATGATTCTGTCTGGGCTTCGTTTTCGGCCCGCCACGGGAAATTTCGTTTCAGTTTTCAGGTTAGTGCATGCTAACTCCCATTAGTGCGTGCTAACCCAAAAACCGAATTTTTCTGAAATTTCAGAAAATTGCTTTCATTTTTTGGTTCTCCCGAACCAAGACAAATTAGACAATTTCTTTGAAATTGTCTAATTCGTGAAAAACGAATGCACATCCCTAGTACCAATGAAGTTTTGCTCAGCTGAAAGTATATTTTGGCCAAATTGATTTGCTTCTTTAAATGTAGAACTGTTTCCTTGAGCCAGAAGGTATAGGTCATCACAAGTTCTGCCACAGGGTTGATGTCAGCTTGGAAGGAACTTGAGGAATGTTCTTATCTATAGTCTAGGCACATCAGCTTTACATTTTGCTCTCTATCCATATATATGAACCTGAAATCACTGCTCTAAAAACGGTCTTATGTTTCATATTATTATTCAGGACTCCTAATACGTGAAAATGCTTATTCCTATAGAATAATTTTCTGTACCCCTTGATTCATAATTTAATCTCTCCATTCCCTAAACGTTTTATTATGTTGTTTCTTTGGCATCTATATGCTAACCTTGATGAATATTCTAGTTCTGTCCTTTCACAGAGCCTTTGTAAATTTTGTCATAAAAGCTAATGTTGTGCCACTTGTGCAGTGAGCAACCATGTGATATATACTGTAATAACTTTGAAAATAATCTATTGCAATAGTAAAATGTAATGAGGTCTGTTAGATAACTGTGTATATGAGATATAAAGTATATTATCTGTCTATGATGACTTAAATACTTAAGCATATCTCGACCTCAGTTGGGTTATAAGTGAAGAATATGTACCTGTATAAAATAGAACATTAGCAGGGAATTTCTAGAATCATATAGAGGACTTCGATAATATGCTGTTACTGTTAAAGTGAAAGCATTTGCAAACCAGGATAAATTTGGACATTAGCAGAGTATTCATTGAATTATTCAGAGGATTTGAATATGTGTTGTTATTAAAGGTAACACATTCTCCATGCTGGCCAAGGTAATAGTTGGACTAACTTGGCAATTGGTTAAACTGACCATACGCATAATGGGCTAGATTTGAAAGCCCTGCGCATGCCTATTTTGCATAGGCCACTGGCGCGCACAAATCCCGCGGCTTCATAAAAGGGACGGGAAGGGGGCGTGTCCCGGGGCATGTTCGGCAGTCCAGGAGCGTGTCCTGGGGGCATGTTCGGGATCAGGGGGCGGGTCTGGGGGCGTGGCGATGGTTCGGGGGCGGGCCGGGGAGGGCGGTCCTGAGTCCCCCCGGCACTGCGGCCTGTGCCTGGGGATGCCGAGGCGGTGCGCACAAGTTACGCCTGCTTCAAGCAGGCGTAACTTGCACAACAAAAGGTAGGGGGGATTTAGGTAGGGCTGGGGGGTGGGGTATATAGGGGAAGGTGGGGGGACGCGGAAGGAAAGTTCCCTCCGAGGCCGCTCCGAAATTGGAGCGGCCTCGGAGGGGAACGGAGGCAAGCTGCGTGGCTCGGTGCGTGCAGGCTGCCGATTTTGCGCAGCCTTGCGTGGGCCGACCCCGGATTTTATAACGCGTATCATATAAAATCCGGCGTACTTTTGTTTGCGCCGGTTGCGCGAACAAAAGTACGCGCGCGTACTTTTTTAAGATCTACCTCAGCATTTATAGAATTATCCAGCGCAGGTGGATAAAATGTCCATGTAATATAAAGTCAGAGAGTTTGCACTCAACTGGCTCAGCTTTATCCACATGCTTATTTATAATCTCAAAATAATGTAGTGGATTGGTGAGGCAAGACTTCCTTGGCTAAATCCATGTTAGCTTTGTCCATTAAATATTGCTTATCTATATGTTCAGCAATTTTGTTCTTTATAATATTTTCTACCATTTTGCCAGGCACAGACATTGGAGTCACTGGTCTGTAGTTTCCTGGATCACCCCTTGATCCCTTTTTAAAAATTGACGTTATATTGGCTATTCTCCATTCTTCAGGTATCACACATGATTTACAAATTACTAATAGCAGGTCCGCAATTTCATTTTTCAGTTCTTTCAGCACTCTGGGATGTAAACTATGTGGTCCAGGTGATTTGCTACTCTTTAGTTTCTTCAGTTTACTCTAGTACATCTTCCAGGTACACTGATTTGTTTCTGTTTGCCTGAATCATCAGCTTTGAATATAATTTATGGGCATGGGTATCTCTCTTCATCTTCCTCAGTGAAGACCGAAGCAAATAATTCATTTAGTCTCTCTGCTATGGCTTTGTCGTCCCTAAATGCCCCTTTTATCCCTTGATCATCTAATGGTCCAACTGACTCCCTTGAATGTACCCAAAAATGTTTTTATTATGAGTTTTTGCCTCCACAGCAAGCTTCTTTGCAAATTCTCTCTTTGCCTTCCTTATCAATGATTGAATCTAACCTGCCATTTCCTGGCGTGTAGCCAGATGGACCTCAGAACAAGTGGGTATAGTGTGCTCGTGCTAGCAGTTGGAGACGGATCTGACGTCAGCACGGTACATATACCCCCACAGGAAGTGAAGCAACTCAGTAATTTCCGTCTCCAAAGGCAGTTTGGAGGTGCCTGCACACTCGCTGAGCATGTTTTCCAAATCTACTTTCTACTTTTTACTTTCTACCTTTCAAATTTCTCAGAAGACGAGCCCCGCACTCCTGCGGTGATACCCTCGGGTTCCCTCCCCCAGTTGAGTTTCCCGAGGTGGTTTCCCGCGACCCCTCGGCGGTTTACGCCTCGGTCCGGTGGCCGAATCGCGACAGGGATCTAGCCCCGAGCGAGAAGGGCTCGGGCCTGGCTGAGAGGCGCCTCGGTCCCGGCGTGGACTTAGCCCCGAGCGAGACGAGTTCGGCGGCTTAGAGGCAGCGGGTGCATTTTCCTCAAGCGTGGCGGTGAAGGTATTTCCCCTCTCCCTCCGCAGCTGGAGACCGCCCGGGTTACAGCCGGGAAGCGCCGAGGATCAGGTAAGGCGTACATCTCTGACTTTTTGGTCTCCGAGGTACGAGGATCGGCGGCGTTGCCTGCATGTGGCCACGCGTGGGGGTCGCCATTTTGTCTGCCTTGTTCAGAGGTATTGAGCGCCCATGATAGGCGCCTGTTGATGGGTGCACAAAGCAGCATATATATTGCTAAGCGTATGTTTATATTGTATATCGTTGAGCGCATATTGTATATTATTGAGTGCATATTGCTGACTGCATATTATTGAGCGCATATTGTATATTATTGAGCGCATATTGCTGACCGGATATTATTGAGTGCATATTGTTGAGCGCATATTATTATTGAGCGCATAGTATTGTTGAGCGCATATTGCTGACGGCATATTATTGAGCGCATATTATTGGCGGCATAAGCACCGGCGCCCTGCATTCGCAAGACGTGATGGAACATTTAAACGCCCCGGCGTCTCCAGAGGCGGCACCTTCTGATTCCGGCGTGAAAGCTCTCGGCCTCTGCTCAGCATGCCAGCTTAGAGCCACGCAGAGCGAGGAGCCAGACTCCCTTTGTGCCCAATGTGAGGAGGCCGTGGGAGCCCTCGGGCCTCAAACCTCAGTGGGAGCCTCAGTCTCAACCGAGGTTTACCGACAGTTCCCCAGGGGCCACCCCGGATCTAGCGGGCCGTCTCGAACAACCAGGAATCCCGGGGGACCTGGTACCCCCGACGGCTAGAGACCGCTTCCATTTCCTGGGTGGATTTATTTAAGGGGATTCATGCCTTTGTACAAATGCAGTCAGCTTCCCGTCCAGGCCCTGCTGCCGCTCCGGCTGACCCTGCCCCTGGACCTTCTCGCCCTTATCGCGGGCACCCGCCTCCGGGCAGTCCGGCTCCTGCGGACCCTGATGTCTCGGAGGACGAGTCCGAACCCCCCGAGGAGGGGGAACTTCCCTCGGGGATAGAGCCATATCGAACTATGAGGCGGTTCTTTCCCAAGGAGGATCTCTCCGACCTGGTCTCTCAGTGCCTGACAGAGTTGGCTATTCAAGGCCCCAGCACCAAGGAGGCATCTACGCAGAACTCCCTGCTGGAGGGTCTTCTTCCCACAGCCCGCCATTTTCCCCTTCCTGCAAGCGGCGCAACAGCTGATCGATTTGGAGTGGAATGCGCCGGAGGCCTCATTCAAAGGGGGTCGGGCCCTGTCCGGCATGTACCCCCTGGACCCGGCAATCAAGGATATGCTGGCATGCCCTAAGGTGGACGCCTTGGTTAGCGCTGTGGTCAAGCGCACTACCATTCCAGTGGAGGGGGGGGCGGCCCTCAAGGAGGCTCATGACCGATGCCTGGACGCCCATCCTGAAACAAACTTTGAGGTGGCAGCCCTGTCTCTGCGAATTGCAACCTGCTGCCACAGTGGTGACGCGTTCCTGTTTTTATCACAGGCTAACTTTGAAAGATGGTGTTCTTGCAGGCCGGTGTTCCGCACGCCGCATTCTCAGAGCTACAAGCGTATCCTGCCGTGATCCCCTTTCTGAGAATCCCTCCAGAGGCTATCCATCTTCGCACGGTTCCCTCTTTTCTTACCTAAAGTATGTCTCACAATTTCACCTCAATCAAACCATATCTTTGCCAACCACGGCGGGTTTGAAGAAATCAGAAGAAGGGCGTTTGCTAAGCCATCTCGACATCGGCAGATTGCTACCCAGATACCTGGAAAAGACAGAAGCAGTACAAAAGACGGACCATCTGTTCGTCCTTCACAGCGGGAAGAAGCAAGGGGAAGCGGCCTCTCGGCCCACCATAGCCCGCTGGATCAAAGAAGTTATCAGAGCGGCCTACGTAGAGGCCGGGAAGTCACCACCTCTACAGGTCAAGGCTCATTCCACCAGAGCGCAAGCAGCATCTTGGGCAGAATCTAGGATGCTGTTGCCCACAGAAATTTGTAAGGCAGCGACATGGTCCTCCCTCCATACCTTCTCCAGGTTTTACCGTCTGGATGTTCAGGCCAGGGAGGACACATCATTTGCGAGGGCAGTCCTTACGCTGTCCTCAGGCAGCCTCCCGCCCAGTCCGGGAGTAAAGCTTTTGTACATCCCACTTGTTCTGAGTCCATCTGGCTACATGCCAGGAAATGTTGAGATTACTTACCTGATAATCTCCTTTTCCTTAGTGTAGACAGATGAACTCAGCATCCCGCTCGGCTGCCGGTGTACATGGGTTTCACCAATTCAAGGTAAGCCATGTCATTTTCTTACATAAGAACGTCCACTCTACCAGGTGTCAACGCCTTCCGGTTGGAAGCGCTGGCGGTCTCCAGCTACTATCAATCGGTCAGGGGAATCCTGTTTCACTAATTCATTGATCGTCAGTACACATATATCCATAACAGCTTTTGCAAGGAAGATTACTGAGTTGCTTCACTTCCTGTGGGGGTATATGTACCCGTGCTGACGTCAGATCCGTCTCCAACTGCTAGCACGAGCACACTATACCCACTTGTTCTGAGTCCATCTGTCTACACTAAGGAAAAGGAGATTATCAGGTAAGTAATCTCAACAATGCTTATGCTGTTTCCTGTTTTCTTCATTTGGATTCCTTTTCCATTTCCTGAAAGATGTTCTTTTAGCTAATATAGCCTCTCTCACCTTGTAACCATATCGGTAGCATTTAGCCTTCCTTTCACCTTTTCTAACGCGTGGAATACATCTGGTCTGGGCTTCCAAGATGATATTTTTAATCTGGTTCATGCCTGATGTAAATCCTTAACTTTTGCAGCTGCTCTTTAAAGGTTTTTCCTGACCATTTCCTCATTTTATCATAGTCACCCTTCTGAAAGTTAAATGCTGTCATAGTAAATTTCTTTAGTGTCCTCCCTCCAGGTGTTAAGTCAGATTTGATCATGTTGTGATCACTATTGCCTAGTGGCTCCAATGCCATTCTCTCTTGCACCAAATCCTGTGTTCCACTAAAGACTAGGTTTAAAATAATTTCCCCTCTTATTGGTTCTTGTACCAGATGCTTCATGAAGCAGTTATTTATTTCATTTAGGAACTTTACCTCCCTGGCATGTTCTGAGGTTATACTCACCCAGGTGATACTGGGGTAATTGAAATTGCCTTTATTACCGAGCTGCTGATTTTATTAGCTTCCCTAATTTCTTTTAGCATTTCATTGTCTGTCTGTTTCTTCTGGCCAGGTTGATGGAAATACATCTCCACTGCTAGTTTATTCCCCTTTACACCTGGAATTTCTATCGATAAAGATTCAACATTGCATTTTGTCTACTGCAGAACTGTTATCCTGTTTGACTCAATCCTCTCTTTAATATATAGTGCCACCCCTCCACCAATTTGATCCTTCCTGTCATTTTGATATCATTTGTACCCTGGTATCACAGTGTCCCATGGGTATCCTCTTCCATCAGGTTTTCTGAGTTGCCAATTATATCAATTTGTTCATCCAGTGAGTACACTCTTAGCTATCTCAACTATTTTTTAGACTTCTAGCAATTGTATACAGACATTTCAAAGTATGGTTTGGTTTGAAATTTTTTTTTTATTAGCAACCTACATATCAGTTAGCAGGGTAATTTGAAATCTTTTAGCTATGTTCTGCTCTTTACTTAAAGGCACCTGGTCCACTTTAGCATTTATTGCAACCTTTATATTGGGACACGCAAAATTCCCTGTTCTCTTAGTATACTTCAAAGATACATCATTCTGAACCGTGCGCATTTGAGTGACTGTTGGCTTTCTCTCATCATCTAGTTTAAAAGCTACTCTCTCTTTTTAAAGGTTAGTGCCAGCATTCTGGTTCTATTCTGATTAAGGAGGAGCTGATCCCTTCAGAAAAGGCCACCCCTTCCCAAAATGATACCCTGTTCCTAACAAACCTAAAACCATTTTCTTGTACCATAGTCTCATTCATGCATTGAGACTCAGGAGCTCTGCCTGCCTCCTCAGTTTTGCACGTGGAACAGGGAGCATTTCCAAGAATATTAACCTGGAGGTGATGGATTTCAACTTTCTACCTAAAATCGTAAATTTGGCTTCTACAACCTTTCTCTTGCACTTTCCTATGTCATTCATACCCACATGTACCAAGACAGCTGGCTCCTCCTCCGCAGTTTCTAAAATTCTATCTATGTGATGCTTGAGGTCCATCACCTTCGCACTAGGCAGGCAAGTTACCAAGTGATCTTCAAACCTACTAGCCACCCATCTGTCTACCTGCATAATAATCAAATCACCATCTACAGTGGCCATCCTAACACTTCCCTCCTGAGCACGTGCACCTGAAGACATATTCTTGGTTCGAGAGGATACTGCATCATGTTGATCACAGGTCCTAGCTACAGGATTGCTTCCTGGCTCACCATGCTCTCCTTCCTGGTGACCTTTCTCCAAGGCAGCACAGGGGCTGCCAGATTGGAGGTGGGACTTCTCTACTATGTCCCTGAAGATCTTATCTATATACCTCTCTGTCTCCATTACTCCTCCAGGTCTGCCACTCTAGCTTCCAGAGATCTAATTCGTTCTCTGAGGGCTAGGAGCTCTTTGCATCTAGTGCACACATACAACCTCTTGCCAGTTGGGAGATAGTCATACATGTGGCACTCAATGCAAAAGACTGGAAAGCCTCCCTCTCACTTCTGGATTACTATCTCATCTTACTTTTGTTGATTTGTTATCGAGTTAAAATTCTAAGGGTAGTAGGAATACAAAGTTAAGTTAAAGTACTTTTAGTCTATTGATTTATTTTATATTTGTCTGTCAATGACCTCATCACACTACAGTTTATCTACTTAAAACTACCTAGTTACCCACCTTATGACTCTTGTTTGAATTAATTTCTTCTGTATGAAATCTGCGAAAATTTAGAGTAAGGAGCTTTTAAGGAATGGTGTGTGCTTCCGGTCCTCTTCTACTGCAAAGCTTGAGGGTCCGCTGGAGCTGTGCAGCCTGGAAGTCTGGATTGCTTGCATGACCTGTGGAGTCCTCTCCTGGGGGTTATTGGCTAATGTATGCAGATGAGTCTTCCCATCCTCTTCTGCTGATTCTTGTATTCTCATCCACCTTAGAACGGTAAAAAAACCAATGAGTAAACAAAAACTGAGTTTGATAAATAGTGATATTCTACAACGAGTCAAGTTTCTATGGCTGGAAGCTGGGATATATCCTTGCACAATGGACAGGTATTACGGGGCAGACTTTTCTGCTGCTGTCTTTTATATGCTTTTAGGACAGGTTTGAGAATCACAGCCCTAGATGCAAACTCAAATTTTCAAATGAACCTATATAAAGTAGATAAATTGTTCTTTGTATCTGGTAGCATTTTTTGAGGTTTTGTGTTTCAGCTTAGTTGAAACCTGTCCGAAAATAAGGATGCACACTGCTGAGTCTTCATTTGCAGCTACATGGGTAGCCACTGTGTCTGAGTGATGGATACCCACCTGTAAACAAGGCATCTGTGCCCTGGCCAACCTGTGCCGCTGCATGTGTGTGTTGGGGGGTGGAAGTAGTGGGAAGGCATCCCTACACATACACACATAGTTCCTCGGGGTGTTGTGGCCTCAGTTTCTTCCACGTTTTGCATGGGTCCGACATGACTTGTAACAAATCCTTCACTTTCTTGACATGCACATGCAGCTGGCTGATGACAGACACAGCTTGTAACAATTGGCTGGCTGGCCTCCCATGTTGCCCCAGATGTTTCCTTTGGGTTGTTGATGGGGATCTGTCTTGGCCAGGCTACATTCCTTCACTATTCCCAGCAGGGATCAACATTGGCGTGTTAAAGCACCCATGCCTGATCCCTTGTCAGTCAGTGACAGCATCTTCACAGGGATGTTTTCCAGTGTTTCTTGTTTTGCAGCAGACCAGATCAATGCTAATGGCTAAGACAGCCTGTGGTTCATGAAGATGATGGTCTGATGCAGGAGATGTTGCTGTTTGCCCAGAAGACTCATTCTCAGGCTGCCACTGTACTGTATTTGCCTGGTGTTGTCCTCAGACTTCTGGGGTCCTGCTGCTCCATAAAACTAGTTGTGGCACTTGTCCTCTGCTGCATGATCTTGAGCTGCTGCTGGAGCACTGCTGGTGGCAGCTGCCCGCCTGCCATCAGGTGGACTTTTCTTCCACTACCTAATAGAATCTCCAGGCACGGGTGCCCAAAGCCTACTGCTGGTGCTGGCATACCATGTGGCTTGCTTCTGGCTCAACACTGACTTAAGGCCTCCCTCTGCAGATGATTTGAAAAATTACAGTCGTTTGCATTGAGCAATTGGCTCACATGAACCTCCCAGGACCTCCCTTCAGTGGGTTGTGATGGTCTGCTTTGTATCATCATTGGGATCTGTTTCCTCCTAGTAGCGCTGGTGGTGTATAGGTAAGTGTACCTCTTGGCCCCTGCTTGCCCTGTCGGGAGGAAAGGCAATCCAAGTTGGCAGGACGTGACCTGTTGGTGTTTCATGGCTTATTATGGGCCAGCAACACCCTTCAACAGGTGGGACTGGATTCCTTCCAGGCTGTGGTGCTGCGTGCCAAGGAAAATATCCCTCATGAGACCCAGAAGGACAGTGGTTGCAGCGTGAAGACTCTCCAGCCTCTCTAAGTGGTCAGTTGGAGGTCTTTTGACTGGTGCCCCACTAGTTATTTAAAAATGTCTATTCTGCTCATATCTAAAATTCATGGCAGATTACAAAAAACATACATAATAAAACCATATATAACCAAACAAAAGTCATAAACATAGTAAAACATCTAAAATAAAACAAGATAAATATCACATACAATCAGATAATAAAAACAACTCACTACTTGATCTGGAACTATTCTTAGCCCTCAATCTGTCTCTCCTAAAGCTTCATTATAATAAAGGTTTTTACTGCTTTTCTGAACAAGACTAGACATATAAAACTTCTAACAGCATCTGGAAGAGCATTCCACAGTACAGGACCTACTACTGAGAAGGCTTTGTCATGGGCCTCAGTGAGGAAACCTCAAGCAATGATCTGCCTGCTAATTTTAAAGGGCAAGCTGGGATATAGATACGAAGCACTGTATTGATCCAGGGTACATTGTTATTGTACCTCGAAGTATGGATCAATATAATGATTGTAAACTTTATTTGCCAACTATTGGGCAGCCAACGAAGGGTCTTCAAAACTGGCAGTATGTGATTGCTATGGCTGCTCCAGCTAATAGTCGTGTGGACGAATTTTGGACTAGCTGCAATGCTCATAGTTGTTTAGCAGGAAGCCCAATCGACAAAGAATGCAAAAGTCCAATCCTGTCATCATTAATGCTTAGAATACCAAATGTTCCCTGTACGTACCAGGATCAGTCCAGCAGATGGAGTCAGAGAGCAAAACTTTGGGCACTGCCATATATACTCTAGTGCCACCTGCAGTCCCTCAGTATTTCTCTGACTCCAGCAGATGGTTAGAGATACACCTGCAGTGTTTTTTGTGTACATTTTTTCATATTAGATAATTAGAATTTTTTCCTTTTTCCTGCGATTGCTTCCTGAGGTGTTAGGCACCTTCGTGGGCCATCCCTCAGTTGAAGCCGGGCGGTCCGGTGGGGTTAGATTCCCCTGCCTAGGTTTCGCCCGTGCCAGCTCAGGGGGTGAAGGCCAGGGGCTCCTGGCTACTCACCCTCATAGCTGTTTCAGTTGCTCCCTCAACCCCTGCAGAAGGAAGAGTCTCCATAAAGTTTAAAAAAAAAAAAGTCTGAGGGAGAGACAATCAGTTTGGCCGGCCTTCTTAGCTGAGGTGAGGAGTCTGGGCGGGGGGGGGGGGGGGGGGGGCCTGTGCTTCAGCGGCGTTCAGGGAGCTTAGCTGTTACTTTCCTCGGCTCCCGTGGCTCCGGGGTACGTCTGGGGGAGGAGGTAAGTGTCTTCTTGCTGCACCTCAGTTTTCATGGCTTCATGCGCCTCAGTTTTCAGCATGTCTTCAGCATGTCTAGCGATTTCGCCGGGGTCCGGAGCGCCATTTTGAATTTTTTTTCCTGCGTCTGCCCAGCACGCGATTTTTCTCCGTCCAGGCCTTCCTCCTCAGCATGGGCCGGTAGGGCTATGCTTTTCCATTGGGCCTGCGATTTTGATGGGCATCCTCCCTGGGGTGTGTGGGCAATAGAGCTCCTCCTGTTTTCTGGCCTTCCCGTTTTGGGCAGCTGCCTGGGGGATGGAAGGCTCAGCGGAATTGACTGTTCCCTCCCATGGATACTGAGGCCTCTCGCCGCGGATCGGGGGAAGAAGCTGCCCCCCCATGTTAGCCCCGGTGGGGGCCGATCTCAACCTTGGGGCTGCCGATCCTGCACCTGGTGATTCCCAGGAGGGGGAGGGGGACCCAGAGGGGTTTTCCCCTGAATTTATCTTGCTGATGCACCAAGCCTTTTTGGCACGGAAGCATATAGAATTTAAGAGACAGAGGCAACTGGGGGACCGGTCGGAGCTGCCTGCCAAGCTGGGGCGGAGCATAGAGCCACAGCTAAGGTCCACAGAGTGCCCCCGTACAGGGGAGGAGGCCCGGGAACCACAGGATCTGGCTTCTGGGGCAGGGGCTGCATCCGCCTCAGCCGTGAGTCCAGAGGACCTGGATCCGGTCCTGGATATGGGAGATGTGGATCCGGATGACCCGGATGGTGACGACGACATCCAGCCTAATGAAGGTGACAATCCCAGTGTGGTGCGTCTGTTTAAGAGGGATAAGCTGCGTCCACTCATCCTGGGGTTGAAGGTTTCCCAAGGAGATTCCGACAGTGAGGGAGTGAATCCGGTCCTTGATGGGATTTGGGGACCCACTTCGTCTTTTCCATTACCTAAAAAGGTTCGCAAGCTGGTTACCCGCGAGTGGAATGCTCCTGATGCGGGTCTGAATGTGGGCAGAGCTATGGCAAAACTATATTTTCTGTCGTCAGATGTTTTGGACCTCCTGAAAATCCCAAAGGTGGACGCAGCGGTGTCTGCAGTTACAAAGAAGACCATGATCCCGGGCGCGGAAGTGGCCACTTTGAAGGACATGCAAGACTGCAAGCTGGAGATCCAGTTGAAGTGCGTCTTTGAAGTAGCAGCATTGAGCCTGTGGGCGGTGGTGTGCGCTAGCCTCATGCAGAGGGCATGCCTCTGCTGGGTTCAAGATTCTAATGCCAACTCAGGGGCTGTTGGCGGTGAGGCTCTGCGTTCAGCAAAATTAGAAGCGGGCATAGTGTATGTGGCCGATGCACTGTATGATCTCGTGCGGACCTCTGCACGGAGTATGGTGTCCATTGTGTCGGCATGTCAGCTCCTCTGGCTTCTAAATTGGGCAGCGGACTTGTCCTCCAAGTCCCAGCTTTGCAATCTCCCCTTTAAAGGCAAGCTTCTCTTCGGAGAGGAACTTGATCAGCTGGTTAAACTGCTGGGGGAGTCTAAGGTCAATAAGTTACCGGAAGATAGGAGGCCATCTAAGAAGGTTTTTCCCTCCCGGGCTCGCTTTCGGAAGTATCGCTGTTTTCATACCGGCAGATAATCCGCGCCTTCGGCGTCCAAACAGGCTCCGGGACGTCAACAGTCTTTTTGCGGGGGTCATCGCACCGGAAGACACTCGGGACATCTCGGTGCAGGAACCATTAAACCCACCCAATGAAGCCACGAGCCCCCATTCCGTCGTCGAAGCTGTCGATGGCAGATTATCCAACTTTTACACAGAATGAAAAGGATTACCTCAGACCGCTGGGTTCTTGAGGTAATCAGAAATGGCTATGTGTTCAATGCTGCTCCCCCAAGGGGAGGAGCTAGCAATTTGTAATACTCCGTAGACGGAGTTAATGATCTGTTGTGGGTTGGTTCCCACAGAGTGGCAGTCTGTATAATACCGCTCTAGTAGTGTGAGAAATAAACACTTAATGGAAATTGGTGAATCCTTGGGCAGATGACAGCGCTCCCAGGAGGATATTCTGAGAGGGACCACCGGCTAGGCTGGAGTATGGAGACAAACACAGATAGTTCTTTATTAGATAGGAAGTAGAACCACCAGAGGTGGCAGCAGTGAGCTGATGTGCCCGGCAGGGCTGAAGTCCCTCTGATACTGGAATTGCGGTCTCTGGGTTGCTGAGCTGTAGAGAGAGACTATAGGTAGTGAGTAGCCAGGGTATGCTGGATACATAACAGTAGTAGATGATACACTCACAATTGTATATATCTGTAATGACTTCTATGCAACAGAGAGTCTTCAGTATTTTCAGGAACAGGAGCTGTAGGCGAGTACTGGTTCCTATATGGAAATAAGAACTCTCAATCTCCGTACCTGCGATAACATCTTAGACAGAAGAGAGCCTTCAGAGATTAGGAACATAGGCCCTCGTGGAGCGAGTACTGGTTCCTATCTGTAATAGAACTCACAACGTTTCTGTCGCGATCACTTCCAGGCAGTAAGGAGTCTTCTGAGCATTCAGGGATGTAGGCCCTCGAGGAGCGAATATCGGATCCCGTCTTAGCAATCTGAAATCAAGAAGAGAGAGTGGAGCCCCCGAGGAGCGGGTACCCCTGGTAAGTACAAGAAGGCCAAGTACCTTGGATGAATCGTAACCTAGAAGAGTATGATTCGAGTCCTTGCTAACTTGATTCGTAGTTTTATTTTTATTTATTTATTTTATTTAAGGTTTTTATATACCGGCATTCATGATAAAATCACATCATGCTGGTTTACATTAAAACAGTGGTGCATAGAAAGAAAAAACAAACTGGAACTGTAGTGCAGAAGAAAGCAGTTACAAAAAACAGGGATGCTTAAACTGGGAGAGGAAGGAAAAAGAAAAGGTTAATAGCATTTTAAATATTTACAACGAACAGTTAAATGAGCTGGTTGTGTTATAGAACTTGAAGTTGAAGGACATTAGCTGAAAGCAAAGACCTTTTAAGGTGGAAGCGGATGACGTCACTACGGGGGAACGCTCCCTAGATTTGCGCCCTTGCCGGTACAAACTCTGGAGCGCGCGCGCCCTTAAGTCATCAGGAACATGGCGGATCCGCGGTGTCAGGCCAACCCGGGGATTCCAGAGAGACGCGGCAGGGAGACGCTGCGGTCACAAACTGTCACTCAGATCTGGAGGGAGTTGCCACACAAGTAGAGAAGGTGGAGCGAGGGTGAAGAGCAGGCATGAACGCAACACTATGCTCTGGAATTCTCATGACCGGTGAGGGAGGTTTTTGTGGAATCCCGCGTGGCCTCTCACACCAAACGTGACACGGTCCAGATAACTCTGCAATGGCTTCTCGAGCTGCAGCGATTATCCCAGTTCCGGATATGCAGCAGGGACGGGGAAGATACTCCGTTTACTTTGTGGTTCCCAAGAAGGAGGGCGTGTTTCGGCCTATCCTCGATCTTCAGAAGGTGAACCGCTGTAGAGAAGGTGGAGCGAGGGTGCAGCTCCATCACTGCTCTCTACATTAATGGTGGGGGGTGGAAGGGAAATAGAACCAAGAGTTAAGAGAAAAAGATAAGTATGAGAGAAAAAAATGTGTGAAGCTTGCTGGGCAGACTAGATGGGCCATTTGGTCTTCTTCTGCCGTCATTTCTATGTTTCTATGTTTCGGATCCCTCGTTTTTGAATGGAAAGCCTGAGGACGGTAATGGCGGCTGTTCGGAAAGGGGAGTTTCTAGCCTCCCTGGACCTCACAGAGGCGTACCTTCATATCCCCATCCACCTGGATCACCAGCGGTTTTTGCGTTTCAAGGTCCTGGGACAGCACTTCCAGTTTCGGGCCCTTCCATTTGGTCTCGCAATGGCCCCTCAGACATTCACCAAGGTGATGGTGGTTGTAGCGGCCTTTCTTCGCAAGGAGGGGATTTTGGTCCATCCTTACCTGGACGACTGGCTAATTCACGCAAAGTCCCAGGAGGACTGCAAGAGATCTGTGCGCATGGTGATGGTGACCTTACAGTCGCTCAGGTGGTTCATCAATGTGCAGAAGAGCATTTGGAACCCACTCAGGATTTGATTTACTTGGGAGTGTGGTTCGACACCTTGCGCGGAAAGGTGTTTCTGGCACCGGACCGGGTGATGAAGTTACAGGACCAGATCCGTTCTCTCATTTGCAGGCAGACCCCCACAGTGTGGCATCATCTTCAGGTACTGGGGTCCATGGTTTCCACCTTGGATTTAGTGCCAAGAGCGTTCGTTCACCTACAACCATTACAGTGAGCGCTGTTATCTCGATGGAGTCCGGTGTCCGAACAATTTCACTTGCCAATGCCCTTACGTCCAGAGTCAGCCTGTCGTAGTGGCTATTGTGTGCCAGTCTGGAATGGGGGATGAACTTGGAAACACCAAATTGGCTGATAATCTCCACCAATGCCAGCCTATCCGGTTGTGGACCGGTATGTGCGGACAAGTCCACCCAAGGTCTCTGGTCTCTGATGGAGGGCTCATGGTCCACCAATCGACTCAAGACTAGAGCGGTTCGGCTTGCTCTACAGGCATTCCTGCCCTGGATTTGGGGCAGAATGGTGAGAGTGTTCTCCAACAATGTGACAACGGTGGCTTACATCAACCAACAAGGCAGGACAAAAAGTCCGGCGGTAGCACTCGAGGCGCGACTTCTATTCGCCTGGGCGGAACGTCATTTAGAAGGGATTGCCGCATCTCATGTCGCAGGGGTGGAGAACGCGCAGGCGGATTTTCTCAGCAGGCAGCAGCTCGATCCAGGAGAGTGGGAGCTGTCTCCCGATGCCTGGAACCTCATTTGCGCCAGGTGGGGCGTACCGTAGTTGGATCTGATGGCAACGTGGGCGAATGCAAAGCCGGAACGCTTCTTCAGCCGTCGATGGGAGCAGGGCTCGGTTGGGCTCGACGCTCTGGTGTGCCCCTGGCATATGGGAATTCTACTGTATGCTTTTCCTCCCTGGCCCCTCATCGGGAGGCTTCTCCGTCACATAGAGCTCCATCCAGGCAGGGTGGTGCTCGTAGCTCCAGAGTGGCCGCGTCGTCTGTGGTTCGCGGATCTGGTTCGCTTGGCTTTCGAAGGACCATTGCAGCTTGCGTATCTACCGCGACTACTTCGGCAGGGCCCAATATTTTCGGATCGGGAGGATCACTTCTCTCTCGCGGCTTGGCTTTTTAGAGGCAACGTTTACGCTTGAAGGGCTATTCTGAACAGGTCATTTCTACACTCCTACAGGCGAGATGCTTGGCCACTTCTATGGCTTATGTGCGAGTGTGGAAGCTATTTGAGGCATGGTGTCAACAGCGCTCCTTCGATCCATTAGCAGTGAATGTCCCACAGGTACTGGACTTTCTGCAGCAGGGCTCACTAAGGGGTTAGCGTTCAACTCCCTTCGTGTTCAAGTGGCAGCTCTTGGTGCATTGCTTGGCAAGTTTGCAGGCTGCTTGCTGGCCGTACATCCAGACATTGCTAGGTTTCTCAAGGGGATTAAACACTTGCGGCCTCCCATCCGTTCAGTGTGCCCTGTTTGGAGTTTGAACCTAGTGCTCTGTGGTCCCCCCTTCGAACCTCTCCGCAGAGTGTCGTTGAAGAATCTAACTTTAAAGACGGTCTTTTTGGTGGCCATTTGCGAGGCACGTCGGATTTCAGAGTTACAGGCTTTGACGTTTCGGGACACCTTTCTTTGCATTTCTGATGATAGGGTGTCCTTGCGCACGGTTCCATCCTTCGTTCCGAAAGTGGTTTCAGTGTTTCACGTCAATCAAACTGTGGAGCTTTCGGGCTTCCCTCAGTGGTCTCATGAATCCTCTCAAAGCCGGGATCTGCATATGCTGGACATACGGCGCATCTTGTTGCGTTACCTGGAAGTTACTAATGACTTTCGGAGGTCCGATCATTTGTTTATTCTTTTTGGTGGCCAAAAGAAGGGGGACAAGGTGTCTAAGGCGACCATCTCTCGTTGGATTAAAGAGGCCATTTGTTCGTCATATATAGCCCGCGGGCACCAAGTTCCGTTGGATCTCAGTGCTCATTCCAATAGAGCCCAGGCTACTTCCTGGGCGGAATGTCAGTTACTGTCGCCTCAGGAAATCTGCAGGGCGGCGGTGTGGTCTTCATTGCACACTTTCACTAAGCATTATCGTCTGGATGTTCATGCTGCGGAAGGGTCTTCCTTTAGTGAGAGTGTTCTGCTTGCGGATCTTTCGGGTTCCCGCCCAGTGTAGGGTGCCTTGGGTACATCCCACTTTTCTGGACTGATCCTCGTACGTACAGGGAAATGAAAATTGGTTCTTACCTGCTAATTTTCATTCCTGTAGTACTCAGGATCAGTCCAGAGGCCTGACCCTTTCTTCATCTACCGAAAGACAGCCTTACTGAGTTTATCTTTATGCTGCTTGTTGCACGGGGCTCCGTCCTTTTTGCAGACATGGTTAATGGAGCAGTTTTTTAGTGGTTCGGTTAACTATATTCTGAGGACGAAGGGCTGTTCCATTTGGTTAAGTTCCCATCGTCCATTCTTTATGTTAGTTTGGTACCGTTGGGCTTGGGTACAGGTCAATACTGAGGGACTGCAGATGGCACTAGAGTATATATGGCAGTGCCCAAAGTTTTGCTCTCTGACTCCATCTGCTGGTAGGGATACACAGCCCACTTTTCTGGACTGATCCTGAGTACTACAGGAACAAAAATTAGCAGGTAAGAACCAATTTTCATATAATTCTGGTAAGATAATAGTGGCTGGAGTCTGAATCATACACAATTTTGCAAACTCAGAATACACCATTGCTCTTATCTAGGGTTTCGTTGAAAGAATAGTTCTCACAGGACAAGCAGGATGGTAGTCCTCACATATGGGTGACATCATCAGGATGGAGCCCAATCACGGAAAACTTCTATCAAAGTTTCCAGAACTTTGACTGGCCCCTTCTGGGCATGCCCAGCATGGCACTAACCCTGCAGCCAGCAGGGGTCCCCCTTCAGTCTTCTTTTTTCCGTGCAGCAGTAGCCTCGCGGTTTAGGAGCTCTGAAGAGATTCCTGACAGAAATTTTCCTCACGGAGTTAATTAAATTTAGATTGCCCCACAGGGGTCCCTCCTCTAACTTTTCTCAGGCCGCGGTACTCCGGTAAGTTTTTCACCATTTTTTGTCGATTACCGTCGAGTTTGGCCCTCGCAGCCTACTGGCCGTCGACTGTACCGTGGCTCGATTTTTCTATGGCCATGGCGTCAGGGTTTCGTCGATGCCCGGACTGGACTCGCACCATGTCTATCACAGACCCTCATAGAGTCTGTGTAATGTGTTTAGGCCGTGAACATGATGTCCTGACTTGCACCAAATGTGCCCTCATGACACCAAAAGGTCGCAAAGCCAGAATGGAGAAGATGGGACTCCTTTTCCGTGCTCACACCCCGACGCCGTCCATCGCATCGACGTCATCTGAACCGGCACCGTCGAAGTCGCACCAGCATCGACAACCGTCTGGTGACCGCCCGCTATCGACATCTTCACGGCCATCGACTCCCGTTTCTCCCCCTCAAACCTTGTCGTTCATTGGGGCAGACATGGAACCTTGCAGGCAAAAGCCTTTCTACCTCAACAACGAGTGCAAACCCTCGTGTCCCTCGCTCACCAGTTGCAGTCTCAGTATACAGCAACAGCTCGGCAATTCCTTGTCCTTCTCGGACACATGGAGTCCTCCGTCCATGTCACACCAATGGCCCGCCTGGCCATGAGGCCCATGCATTGGACTCTGAGGTCACAATGGATTCAAGCTATTCAGCCTCTGTCGACCATTGTCCACATCACCGACGCACTCCGCCTGTCTCTCGCCTGGTGGAAAGATCAGAACAATCTCCTCCAGGGACTGCCCTTTCAACTACCAGATCCTCAACTCATTCTAACCACAGACGCTTCCAACCTCGGGTGGGGAGCCCATATGAACGATCTACAGACACAAGGATCTTGGTCTCCAGAGGAAGCCAAACACCAGATAAATTTCCTGGAGCTTTGAGCAATGCGATATGCTCACAGAGCTTTACAGGATTCCCTATCAAATCACGTCATCCTGATTCAAACGGACAACCAGGTGGCCATGTGGTACATCAACAAGCAGGGAGGCACAGGCTCCTTCCTTCTGTGTCAGCAGGCTGCGCAGATTTGGGCGGAAGCGCTCTCCCACTCGATGTACCTCAGGGCCACCTATTTGCCGGGAGTGCACAATGTCTTGGCAGACAAACTGAGTCGTGTCTTCCAACCGCACGAGTGGTCTCTCAACCCCTCGGTAGCGACCTTCCTCTTCCAGCAATGGGGTTATCCCCAAATAGACCTCTTTGCATCCCCTCAGAACCACAAAGTGGACAATTACTGCTCCCTCATTCGGAGCAAGCGCTCTCAGCCCAGAGATGCATTCTCCCTCTCATGGGCAACCGGTCTGTTTTATGCATTTCCTCCACTTCCTCTTCTCTCGAAGACTCTCGTGAAGCTCCGTCAGGACAAGGGAACCATGATCCTGATAGCACCTCACTGGCCACGCCAAGTGTGGTTTCCCATACTCCAGGATCTCTCCATCCGCAGGCACATTCCCTTGGGAACGGACCCGCATCTGATCACTCAGAACGACGGATGTCTACGCCATCCCAATCTTCAGGCCTTGTCCCTGACGGCATGGATGTTGAAAGGTTAATCCTTCAACCACTTAACCTTTCAGATTCAGTTTTTCGTGTCCTGATTGCTTCACGGAAGCCTTCCACAAGAAAGTCTTATTCCTATAAATGGAAAAGGTATACATCATGGTGTTCTTCGCAATCCCTTGATCCCTTTTCCTGTCCAATCCCAAGGTTTTTGGACTATCTCTGGCATTTATCGGAATCAGGTCTAAAGACCTCTTCCATCAGAATGCATGTTAGTGCTGTAGCTGCCTTCCATAAAGGTGTCGGGGATGTCCCTATATCGGTACAACCCCTAGTAAGACTTTTCTGAAAGGCTTGCTCCATATCAAGCCACCTTTACGTCCTCCGGCCCCTTCTTGGGACCTTAATCTGGTTCTCGGGCGGCTCATGAAACCACCATTCGAACCTCTTCACTCCTGTGACCTCAAATATCTCACATGGAAAGTGATTTTCCTTTTGGCTATCACTTCAGCTCGCAGGGTTAGTGAGTTACAGGCCCTAGTTACCTATCCGCCTTACACTAAACTCCCTCAGGACCGGGCGGTACTCCGCACCCACCCTAAGTTTTTGCCTAAGGTAGTTTTGGAGTTTCACATTAACAAATCCATCATACTACCTATCTTCTTTCCCAGGCCCCACTCCAACCCAGGGGAACAGGCTCTGCATACCCTTGACTGTAAACGGGCTCTAGCGTTCTACCTAGACCGTACAGTTGCCCACAGGAAGAGCACTCAGTTATTTGTCTCTTTCCATCCCAACAAATTAGCACAACCTGTGGGTAAGCAGACTCTCTCCTCCTGGTTGGCGGACTGCATTTCTTTTTGCTATCAGCAAGCAGGCATTCCTTTTCAAGACCGTGTTAAAGCACACACTGTGAGGGCCATGGCGACTTCAGGAGCACACCTATGATTGGTGTCGCTTCCTGACATTTGCAGGGCTGCCACCTGGAGTTCTCTCCACACTTTCGCAGCCCACTATTGCTTGGACAAAGCTGGAAGACAAGATTCCATCTTCGGCCAATCTGTCCTGCATTACCTATTTCCAACGTGACGTACCAACACCCTTCCGTCTGCCCGGTGGGGTTCAGGATGCCCTCTACCAAATTCCACCCCAGTTGTTGTGCCTGTTGCACGCCATTGGGTACATTTGGTGCATGTTCGGACATCCTCAGCTCGGTTCTCACCTATGTGTGAGGACTACCATCCTGCTTGTCCTGTGAGAAAGCAAGTGTTGCTTACCTGTAACAGGTGTTCTCACAGGACAACAGGATGTTAGTCCTCAAGAAACCCGCCCGCCGCTCCGCGGTGTTGGGTTCGTAACGTTTTGTTGTTTTATTTTTTCGGCACTGCCTGTAGCTATCAAATAAGACTGAAGGGGGACCCCTGCTGGCTACATGGTTAGTGCCATGCTGGGCATGCCCAGTAGGGGCCAGTCAAAGTTCTGGAAACTGACAGAAGTTTTCCGTGATTGGGCTCCATCCTGATGATGTCACCCATATGTGAGGACTAACATCCTGCTGTCCTGTGAGAACACCTGTTACAGATAAGCAACACTTGCTAATCTGTAATTAGTCCAAGATTGTGTAGAGGAGACTGAAATCTGAATGCCTACCAAATTGAACATGGAAAGTGCATCAGTCAGAGGCAAATTACTCAAAATCAATATTTTAATTTTATCAGGATTTAAAGCAAAATGATTACGATTTTTTTTTTTTACTTTTGTTTTTATTTTTATTGTTTTTAGTTAAAAAAATTTGGGCCGGATTTTAAAAGCCCTGCGCGCGTAAATCCAGCCGGATTTACGCGCGCAGGGCACTCGCGCGCCGGCGCACGCACAGCCCCGAGACACGTGTAAGTCCCGGGGCTTCGTAAAAGGGGCGGGGAGGGGGCATGTCCGGGGGCGTGGTCGAGGCCTCCGGACCAGCCCCCGGGTCGGGTGATGGCGCGCCAGCAGCCTGCTGGCGCGCACAGATTTACGCCTGCTTTCAGCAGTCTAGAAATTTTTTAATAAATAAAATAAGTAAGTGTCCTGACAAGCTGGTGGTACAGATGTTGGTGACCCATCGTTGAAAACTGGTAAACCAGCAGCTAAACTTGCTGGTTTACCAGTTTTCAACGATGGGTCACCAACATCTGTACCACCAGCTTGTCAGGACACTTACTTATTTTATTTATTAAAAATTTCTAGACTGCTGAAAGCAGGCGTAAATCTGTGCGCGCCAGCGGGCTGCTGGCGCGCCATCACCCGACCCGGGGGCTGGTCCGGAGGCCTCGACCACGCCCCCGGACATGCCCCCTCCCCGCCCCTTTTACGAAGCCCCGGGACTTACATGTGTCTCGGGGCTGTGCGTGCGCCGGCGCGCGAGTGCCCTGCGCGCGTAAATCCGGCTGGATTTACGCGCGCAGGGCTTTTAAAATCCGGCCCAAATTTTTTTAACTATCCTGTCTGTAAACTAGTAAGGACAAAAGCATGACTCTGCCAAATGTGCAAGATTCTCAAAGGAACAAAAAAAATTAATGGGCATATGATTAGAAGTTGCTACTCCAGCTCTGAGTTCACCAGCAGCAGAAGTAGCGCCTCAGAATCTTTCAGTTCCAGGGGACTCCTCTGGAAACAGTTGGAGCAGATCCTTTGCCTGCCTAGGCCACCTGGTAGGTATAGATAATGACTCTTTATATCTGTTCATGTGGTTTTATTTTGATAGCATCATGGAAGCCTATAAAACTTGAGGCCTTTGCCTGACTTTATAATGATGAGGGCTTTAGGGAAAGATGGCATAGAAACATTGGCATGACAGCAGTCTGCCTAGCAAGCTTCCTAAGGTAGAAACTGCAACTCTGTACAGTTATCCCCTAGCCATATAATAACCCATAAAAATTCCAGCTAGCAACATTTCTTACTGGGTGATGAGCTTTCTTGAAAATTCAGACAGTGCTGCTTGGCGTGCTTTGCTTATCGACTTGGGCATAGAAGCAGTTCTGTGCTTTTCCCTTATGTCTACGTATAAGTTCCCAGACCATAGAAGTCGGGGCTCTCTTGGTTGTTGTCTGAATCCAATTCCCCCTTTCCCCCTGCTGTCGAAGCAGAGAGCAATAAATATTTATTTTTTAAAGCTACTCATTTGAGCTGAGTATAGATTCAAACCCTTGTCCTTGTAGAACATATTACACAGCACTGGATATCTGTACCACTGAATTGCAGGTAACCAAAGTGTAGTAGAGGACACTGGATCTCAACCTGTGGCTTGGTCAGATGACTAATTGGGACCAACACACTAAAGCTCCTAACTATCCCTTTTGGGACTCCACCATCAGCATGGTGCAGTTGCAGGGTGGCATTTTCTCATCTGTATATTGGCAATTCAACAGGAATTGACTGTACAGTGCCCAGTTGCCAATTTTGGCATATTTGCTTCAGGGGCATACATACTCAGTCCACCTCTGCCTGCCTCAAAATGGGAGCAGAGTCAGGAGTTAAGTGAAACTTGCCACAAGCTCTGTCCACTAGTAAAAATTTAGAGGGTTGCTGGAGACCTATCATGGCAATGAGGCTGCTACTAGGGTTACCAACTAGATTTAGAATTTCAGAACAGGCTAATCCACTCCTGCTTTACCCTACTGCATGCATGGACTTGTTGCCTTGTTTTTTTAGGGAATGCAATAAGGAGATCAGAACTTCAAGTCCTTGCATGTTATGGGGCAAAACCAGGACTAGATTGACCTGTCCTGAAAATCTGAAGCCAGTTGGCAGCTCTAGCTACCAGCAGACAACTATAGGGATTCTGAGATAATTTAAGAATCCCCTTACAGTGGTCCCTGATGGATATGAGCCATACTCATTTGGCCAGGTACTTTGTGGGAGTCATCATGGGCAAGAGACCCAAGGAGTTCGATTTGGGTCATGTGTCAGACTTTTTCCAATTATGTCTTTCACAGACCATGGTACTGTCATCTCTGGTGGTCGTGCACAAGGAGAAGCCATGGAAATATGGACTTGTTATAACTTATCCTACCCAGAAAGAGAATCTTTGGACCCCTTTGACATTGTTGTACCCAGATTGATGCCTCTACCCATAGGGCAGGGCATACTCTTGGTTTATTTTTCCACCATTGGAGTGAACCCACTAATCGTCTTAGGACTTAAAAAAGTTTGGAGAGAGGTTTAATAGTGGGATATATTCTTTAGAGTTTGTATGTGTCTGAGATAATAAGCAAGCCAAAGGGAATTAATTTCTAGTGTCTGTCTTTCCCTCCCTCCCACCCACCCCTATCTGAACCCTTGATTTTTAGGCAAGAGACACTTTCTCAGTAAAAATCAATGAGGCTCTTATCTAAATCATACTATTGTGCCAGCCCTTATTGAGAGTTTAATCATCCCCTTGTAGGTCACTAGCAGATTAATTAGTGAATATACCTATAAATTTTAAGTACTCTAATTCCAACTCTCTTAGCAACCTAAACTTAATTAAAAACATCACAAAATTAAGATGAAGGCAGCAGTCCAGCAGCAAGAAGGGGGGGGGGGCTTTCCAGTCTTTTGCATCAAGTGTCACATGTATGATTTTTTTACCTGCCCATGATAGATTGTATGTGTGCACCCGTCACAAAAAGCTCCTGGCTCTCAGAGAATGAGTCCGATCTCTGGAGGCTAGAGTGGCAGACCTGAAGGAGCTGAGGCATATAGAGAGGTACATTGATGAGACCTTCAGAGACATCGTAGCCAAGTCGCAAATCCAGTCTGGCAGCCCTGGTGCTGCCTTGGATAAGAAAGATCTCCTGGTTGGAGAGCAACACCCTGGTGTAGCAGGAAGTGATCCTGTAGCAAGGACCTGCTCTCCAAGTGATGCGTTGAGCTCTCACACTGAGGACAAGTCTCCCAGGGCCTCTGCCCAGGAGGGAAGGATTAGGTTGGCCATCATAATTGGTGATTTGATTATTAGAAATGTAGATAGCTGGGTGGCTGGTAGACGTGAGGACCGTCTGGTAACTTGCCTGCCTGGTGTGAAGGTGGCGGACCTCATGTGTCACCTAGATAGGATTATAGACCGTGCTGGGGAGTAGCTGGCTGTCATGGTACAAGTGGGCACCAACTATATAGAAAAATGTGGGAAGGAGGTTCTGGAAGCCAAATTTAGGATTTTAGGTAGAAAGCTGAAATTCAGAACCTCCAGGGTGGCATTCTCTGAAATGTTCCCTGTTCCACATGCAGGTCCCCAGAGGCAGGCAGAGCTCCAGAGTCTTAATGCATGGATGAGACAATGATGCAGGGCAGAGATTCAGTTTTGTAAGGAACTGGACAACCTTTTGGGGAAGGAAGAGACTTTTCCGAAAGGACGGGCTCCACCTTAACCAGAGTGGAACCAGGCTGCTGGTGCTAATTAAAAAAAAAAAAAAGGAGCTAGAGTAACTTTTAAACTAGAATAAGGGGGAAAATCGACAGTCACTCAGGAATGCATGGCTTGGAGGAATGTATTTTTGAAGGATACTAATGAAACAGGAGAGTTAGGGCATCCCAACAGAGAGGTTCCAATAAAAAGCAAAAGTAGTCCATGTGCCTATAAGTAAAGAATCACTTGAGCTAAAGCATTCCAAATTATCCATATCAACTGAAAAACAGGTTGTTAATACAAACAAAAAACGCACTTTGAAATGTCTGTATGCCAATGCCAGAAGTCTAAGAAGTAAGATGGGACACTTAGAATGTATAGCAGTGACTGATGAGATAGACTAAATTGGCATCTTGGAGACCTGGTGGAAGGAGGATAACCAATGGGATAATGCTCTCTCTTCCCAAGCCCAGAAATGGCAGAAATGCATTTCTAAAAATGTATCGTGAATTGCATTACGGCCACTTCTGGCATATTGCACAGTTTAATGCCATGAAAAAAGGTGTAGTTATAGCTGGCTTGTTACGGCGGTTACTACCCCAAATCAAATAAGCCAATGGCAGGGAAAATGAAGAAAAGATGATTTATATCAGCATCAACCAACAAGGAATGAATTACATAGTCTGGGTAAACAAATAAGCATGGGAGTAGCTGGCTTGTTACGGCAGTTACTACCCCAAATCAAATAAGCCAATGGCAGGGAAAATGAAGAAAAGATGATTTATATCAGCATCAACCAACAAGGAATGAATTACATAGTCTGGGTAAACAAATAAGCATGGGAGTAGCTGGCTTGTTACGGCGGTTACTACCCCAAATCAAATAAGTCTGATACTTCACTTTCAATGCACATCCAGCATAGCTCTCTGCTTCAGCGGCAGAGAGAATGAAGAAAAGATGATTTATATCAGCATCAACCAACAAGGAATGAATTACATAGTCTGGGTAAACAAATAAGCATGGGTGTAGCTTGCTTGTTACGGTGGCTACTACCCCGAATCAATTAAGCATGATACTTGACTTGGAATAAGTATCCAGCACAGCTCACTGCTTCAGCAACAGAGGGAATTAAGTAAAGAGGATTTTTATTCAGACAACCAACAATGGCTGAATTGCACATGCAGGGTAAACAAACGGGAGTAGCTTGCTTATTACGGCGGTTACTACCCCAAACCAATTAGCTAGATACTTCACTTAGATGCAGCTCCAGCACTGCTGTCTGCATCGATGGTGGGGGTGGAAGGGAATTGGAACCAAAAAGTTATCAATAAGGGCCCTGACCTCAGCGGTCAGAGTAACAGATTATGAAAACAAATAGGTGTGAAAGCTTGCTGGGCAGGCTGGATGGGCCGTTTGGTCTTCTTCTGCCGTCACTTCTATGTTTCTATGTTATTTCCGGCGTTAAAACTGTGCGATACCATGCATTATGCTATCACAAGGTGCGATTTTGCCCTTCATTTTCATAAATCCCGCCCAAACTCCTCCCTGATCCCACCCCTTCCAAATATTTGCATTCACACCATGCGCTACCGTTATTATTGCTTGCGTTAACGCAAGAACACATTTTGATGAATGACCCTGCAGGTAAGGAGGGTTCAAATGCTGCTGCTTCTTGTGATCTTGGGCAAGTCACTTCACCCTCCTTTGCCTCAGGTACAAACTTAGGGGGTCATTTTGTAAGGCTTATCGCATGCGAAAAGTCCCTTTTCACGTGCGATAGCTTGCTAGGGGCGGAGTCAGGGCGACACGGGGAGGAATCTGGGCGGCGAGGAGGCGGACTCCGCGATGTCTTTGCTGGCGGCAATAAGGTAAGACACGTTATCGTCACCAATAGCAAGCCCAATAGCACCACCTTTCACGGTGGTGCTATTGAGTGCAAAAGCCGGCAGCGATAACACCACAGTGGTGCAATGGCTGCCGGCTTTCACAGGCCTGCCCCCGTTTTCACTGGATTCACCAATCCAGGCCTTAGATTGTGAACCCTCTGGGACAGAGAAATACCTACATTACCTGAATGTAATCTACTTTGAAATGGCTGAAAAAGTGTAACATATAAGAAATAAAATAACCTTCTCTTCTCTGGATACACCTCATTAGGATCTCCTCTCCCCATGCAATGCTGACTGCAGCCACCAAACCACCTTTCTTATGTGCCTTTTGCATGGTACTGGTCTTGCTATGGGATATACACCACCCTGCTTTAGAACTAGCTCTTTTAATGCATCTCTCCCCTCCATAAGGACTCCAACATAAAAACAGCTCTTGTCTTTGGTAACCATTCCAGTTTGCAGTTCTGGTGCTCTCAGCACCAGGCTATTAATGCTGATGCTGTCAGTCTCTGTACCAATTCTCTACTTTCGTAAGTCCAAACAGAAATGAGTTCTAATAATGAGGTTTTTATTTCTTTACTCTGGAACTTCACAAACACAGTTCTCTATTGCACAAAAATAAAAACATCACAGTCTGATCCTTCAAGGAGCATCCAGGGAATCACAGTTCACATGCTTGGATTCAAATACAGCGGTGCGTGCGCCGGGAGAGCGGGCGTTCGTCCGCTCTCCCACGGGCTTTACTGGATCGACCTGATAGGGACTAAGAATACTATTAGTATTCTTAGTATACTATTAATAATACTATTAGTATTCTTAGTATAACCCTCAACGCCCTAAGAACTATGTTAATATGTATATATCTTTAACCCTTTAGTTTCAACTTTTCAGGCTCACATATAGAGCCTCCTTCTAGCTGCAGCATCTTTGTTGCAACTTGTTACTCTTGTTGCTCCCCTTTCCCCCCTCCCTGTTTTTTTGTATTTTCCACCTTTTGTTCAGATGCAAACTGATATGATGTGCCCTCTAATGTCGGTATAAAAAAAAAGCTGTTAAATAAATAAATATATTAGTAAATCAACACAACTGGTAAAATTAGTCAACTTGAAATTTAAAAAGTTTTCTCCCTGATTTTTGAATGAGCATAGGTTATTGAAACAGGTAAGGAGAAAATTTAGAAAATGGTGGTGAAAACTCAGATCAATGGAAAACAGATTAGAGTATAAAACTCATGCTAGGACCCCTTATTTTTCTAAATTTGTTCAGTTATTATAAAATAAACCCAAAATGTTATTTGCTATAATCATATTAATATAACTTTTTAAAATCTTCTTAAGGATTATGTTTTCTAGTTACAGATTTTTCTGAATTAGATCACTTTGCTATATAAAGAATTTAATTCTGGTGTGAACACTGAAGAATATAAAGGATCAGTATGGAACCAGAGTACTGATGTGCACAATATAAGTGAGAGAGCTGGTCAGTGTATCTATTTCTCTGTAGTTAAAAAACTAATTAAATTATAAGAGACATTTTGAATAAGACTAGACCACTTTGACGCGAAGCAGCGTTTAAAATGTTGGGAGGACATCCAGGTGTCATGGGTGGGCCGCATTAACTTAATCAAGATGGTACTTTTGCCAAGGTTTCTCTGTTTTTCAGCATATCCCCTGTAATGTTCGGGCCTCGCAGTTCCACGAATTACATGGGCTAATTTGGAAATCTATATGGAAATTTAAGCCAGCAAGGATAAAGTTAAGTTCCCTATGGTTACCTAAAAAACAAGAGGGTATGGCCCTGCCTAACTTTAGGCTATATTATTGGGCTGCCCACTTGGTCAGCCTGACCTACTGGGTGAGTGACAGAGATCCTGGGTGGCTGAAACTGGAGTAAGAACACCTAGATGGATTTAACCTTCCTACCCTACTGTTTTTGCCCCCACTTATAAAAACAGAGAAACATAGAAATGACTTTTTTTTTTCTCTTACTTATCTGTTACTCTTGGCTCTTAGTAACCTTTTGGTTCTATTTCCCTTCCACTCCCACCATTAATGCAGAGAGCAGTGTTGGAGCTGCATCTAAGTGAAATATCTAGCTTACAGGTCAATACAGTAAAGTGTGCTCCGTCGGAGCGCACTGTCAGCCTGCTCTGGACGCGTGTTTTCCCTTACCCCTTATTCAGTAAGGGGAGGAAAACACGCGGCCCACCCGCGGCACCTAATAGCGCCCTCAACATGCAAATGCATGTTGATGGCCCTATTAGGTATGCGCGCGGGATCCAGTAAGTAAAATGTGCAGCCAAGCCGCACATTTTACTCTAAGAAATTAGCGCCGACCCAAAGGTCGGCGCTAATTTCTTCCGGCGCCAGGAAAGTGCACAGAAAAACTGCTTTTCTGTGCAACCTCCGACTTAATATCATAGCGATATTAAGTCGGAGGTCCCCAAAAGTAAAAATAAATAAATAAATAAATAAATTTGAATTCGGCCCGCGGCTGTCGGGACGAAAACCGGACGCTCAATTTTGCTGGCGTCCAGTTTCCGAGCCCGTGGCTGTCAGCGGGCTCGAGAACCGACGCCGGCAAAATTGAGCGTCGGCTGTCAAACCCGCTGACAGCCGCCGCTCCAAGCCAAAAGGAGGCGCTAGGGACGCGCTAGTGTCCCTAGCGCCTCCTTTCCCTCGTTTGCACCGCGTCGCCTAATTTGCATACTGGATAGCTCGCACCGGCGAAGGGCCGGTGCGTGCGCCGGGAGAGCGGGCGTTCGTCCGCTCTCCCGCGGTTTTACAGTATCGGGCTGTTAATTAGTTAGGGGTAGTAACCGCTGCAATAAGCAAGCTACACCCATGCTTATTTGTTTACCTCGACTATGTAATTCAGTCCTTGTTGGTTGTTGTCTGTATATAGATCCACTTTTCTTCATTCCCCCCTGCCGTTGAAGCAGAGAGTTATGCTGGATATGCATTGAAAGTGAAGTATCAGACTTTCTCCCCTGCCGTTGAAGCAGAGAGCTATGCTGGATATGCGTGAAGTATCAGTCTTTCTCCCCTGCCGTTGAAGCAGAGAGCTATGCTGGTTATGCATTGAACGTGAAGTATCAGGCTTATTTGGTTTGGGGTAGTAACCGCCATAACAAGCAAGCTACTCCACGCTTTTTTGTGAATGCAAATCCTTTTTTCCACATTCATTCACGTCCTCTAGACTTTATGGATCCACAGTGTTTATCCCACGCCCCTTTGAAGTCCTTCACAGTTTCTGGTCTTCACCACTTCCTCCAGAAGGGCATTCCAGGCATCCACCACCCTCTCCGTGAAGAAATACTTCCTGACATTGGTTCTGAGTCTTCCTCCCTGGAGCTTCAAACCCTGGTTCTGCTGATTTGTTTCTGACGGAAAGGTTTGTCGTTGTCTTTGGATCATTAAAACTTTCAAGTATCTGAAAGTCTGTATCATATCACCTCTGCTCCTCCTTTCCTCCAGGGTGTACATATTTAGATTCTTCAATCTCTCCTCATAAGTCAGTCGATGAAGACCTTCCACCTTTTTGGTTTCCCTTCTCTGGACTGCCTCCATCTTGTCTCTGTCTCTTTGGAGATACGGTCTCCAGAACTGAACACAGTACTCCAGGTGAGGCCTCACCAAGGACCTGTACAAGGGGATAATCACTTCCCTTTTCTTACTCGATATTCCTCTCTCTATGCAGCCCAGCATTCTTCTGGCTTTAGCTATCGCCTTGTCACATTGTTTCGCCAACTTCAGATCACTAGACACTATCACCCCAAGGTCTCTCTCCTGCTCCGTGCACATCTGCCTTTCTCCCCCCATCGAATACAGTTCATTCGGATTTCCACTCCCCATATGCATGACTCTGCACTTCTTGGCATTGAATCTCAGCTGCCATATCTTCAACCACTCTTCCAATTTCCTTAAATCCCGTCTCATTCTCTCCACTCCTTCCGTCGTGTCAACTCTGTTGCAGATCTTAGTGTCGTCCGCAAAAAGACAAACCTTACCTTCTATCCCGTCCTCAATGTTGTTCACAAAGATATTGAACAGGACCGGTCCCAACACCGATCCTTGCAGTACACCGCTTAACACCGCTCTCTCTTCAGAAAGAGTTCTATTTACCATCACACATTGTCTTCTGTCCGTCAACCAGTTTGCAATCCAGGCCACCACCTCGGCACTCACTCCTAAGCTTCTCATTTTATTCACCAGTCTCCTGTGCGGGACCGTATCAAAAGCTTTGCTGAAATCCAAGTAGATGACATTGAGTGCTCTTCTTTGATCCAATTCCTTGGTTACCCAGTCAAAAAAGTCAATCAGATTTGTCTAACAGGATCTTCCCCTGCTACTGACTGCTATGAGCTGCTTTGAATAGGAATTGACAAGGATATTCAATCGGGCTATGGCTGCATTGACACGATCTCGGTGATCCCGGGAGGCCTGAAGGAAGATTGCTGCAGTTCGGCGTGGAGAGAAGAATCACTTCAGCGTCGATGAACTGCGTGGCAACTTTCTTGATGAGGATTCAGGGTTGTGTGGGGATTTCTGAGAGGGGTAGCATTTGGGATCATGGGTCTCTGTTCGTTTTGGGTTTGTTTTATTTTGTGTTTAAATGGAAGGGTGTGAGTGGGTATGACTGCATGTATGCATGTGTGTAGCTGTGGAGTTTGCTTGCTTTATTGGATTGGGGATGTCCACCTTACTCTGCTTTACTTGGCGTTTGAATGCACTGCCTCTCGGTTGCTGCAACGGGGTTTTGTTGCCCCTGATTTCGATGGAGGGGGCCTAGGCTGGGGGGCTCACCTCTGGGTTTTCTCTCTGATCAGTGTCTGTGATCTTGTAGTTTATCTCTGATGTATATCCTCATATGTTTACTTAACATTGATGGGCTCCATTCACCGATCAAGAGAAAAAAAATACTAACTGACTTTAAAAAGAATAGGATGTCCATAGCTTTCCTACAGGCAACGCATCTGGACAATCTCGAGCATGCCAAACTATGCAGGGAATGGGTTGAGCAATGGTATTTCTCTTCTTATTCCACCAAGCAGAGGGCAGTTGCTATTCTCTTTAGTAAAAATACTTCCTTCACCCTTGAAAAACAGGTCTCTGATCCCGAGGGCAGGTGTTTTCTTTTAGTGGGCATGTTATATGGTACCAAAGTGGTCTTCATTAATGTTTATGCCCCCAATAAATATTCCCATCAATTTTTCTCTTCTCTGGTTGCCAAAATCATTTCCTGGAAGGATTATGTGTATGTGGTGGCACTGCTCTCCATCCAAACCCCCCCAAAAAGAATTAAGCGGATATTGGCATTGGTTTTCTCTGCCAGAAACTCTGGATCATAGACAGTTGGCACATACAGCACCTTCAGTATAGAGAATACTCTTTTAATTCTCATGTTCATCAGATTTATTCAAGGATAGACTACGTACTAATATCAGAGTCCTTTTTTTCTCGGCTACAATCATGTGAAATGTACATTGTGCCTTTCTCCAACCACTTTCTTATTGCTTGTAAATGGGGAGTCGTACTTCAAGGTGGAAGGATGATCCTTTGCTTTACCATGACAAGGAGTTTCTTCAATATCTCGAATTGCAATGCGATGATTATACAGCTTTTAATTCCTCATCTGATGTATCGGCTGTTACTTTTTGGAATGCCGCTAAGGCCATTCTTCGGGGGCACATTTTGGCCTATCAAGTGCGGAAAAGGCAGCAATCTGCTCAAAAGAATTAGCCTTATCTAAGCTGGTGGCTCATCTGTGTGCATGTCAATTCAATGGTACCTGATGTTAAACAGCAGTTATGAGAGGACTGCAAGGAATTAGATGTATTGCTGGAGTCCAATGCAAGACAAAACCTTTTGTATTATAGATACAAACGTTATCAGTGGGAGAACAAATCAGGTAAATTACTAGTTCGTCTGCTCAAAAATTCAGCTCCAAAAACTTTTGTCCCTTAGCTTCAATTTGGCAATCAGGAGCATGGGAGTACAGAGGGTAGTACTCAGGGTTTTAATGAGTTTTTCCAGGATCTTTATGAGTGTGAACTACAAAATCTTTCTCATAGATGTTTATTTTCTGTTTGTTTTTTCCCCCAGCTCTCACAAGTGGATAAACTTAAATTGGAAGAGCTGATTTCTGTGGGGGAAATCAGAGCAGTGGTGCAAAGGCTGTCTTTGGGTAAATCTGCATGTCCAGATGTTCTGGTCCCAAAATGTTTTAAAACTTTTAGGGGTGAGGTTTTTCAAACCTTTCTGAGTTCTCTTTTCGGAGTCTCTGACTATAGGATGCATGGCCCCTGAAAATAACCTTGCTACCATAGTCTTCCTTTTAAAATCTGATAGGAATCCAGTGATCCCAGGTTCTTAACTGATTTCTGTATTGAATTAAGATGTTAAAATTCTCTCAGCTATTTTGTCTGCTCGGGTTAATCGGGTTATATATATGGTGGTGTCCAGGGATCAAACAGGTTTCATTGCTCATAGACATTCTACTTCAAACCTGCTTAAAGCCTTGATGACATCTATATTAAAAGGACAATCTGGAAAGGATGGCCTTTTAGTAGGGCTAGATGCTGAAAAAGTGTTTGATCAGATAGTGTGTCTCATTTGTGATGAGTAGAGGAACAATTGAATTTTGAGGACTTATTCATTAACTGGGTTAAAACTCTATATGTTTCTCTGAATGCGCAACTTCTGGTTAATGGAATATTCTCCTCCCCTTTCCATCTGGAGCGGGGAACCCGTCAGAGCTGCCCTTTGTCCCCATTGCTGTATGTTTTGGTGATAGAACCTTTAGCTATTTTGCTTCATGGTATGGTCTCCTTTCAAGGTTCAAAGATAGGTAGGAAACAGGTTCGGTTAAGCATATTTGCAAATGATATGCTCTTGTTTATACAAACTTCGCAAGCATGCTTGGGCGACATTATGGACTGTATTAATATATATAGCTCTTTTTCGGGGCTTAAAATCAACTATGATAAGCCCACGGCGTTTCCACGACACTGATCTACCCATAAGGTGGAGAGTTGATTTCTCCCAGGACAAGCAGGATGGTAGTCCTCATATATGGGTGACATCATCAGATGGAGCCCTGTCACGAAACACTTTTGTCAAAGTTTCTAGAACTTTGACTGGCACACTGAGCATGTCCAGCATGCCACTAACCCTGCAACCAGCAGGGGTCCCCTTCAGTCTCTCTTTTTCTGCGCAACAGTTGCCTTGCGGTTTAGGAGCTCTGTGAGAAATTTCTCACAACTTTCCTCACGGAACTATTTAAAGTTTATCTTCTCAAAAAATCCCTCAGCGGGGTCCCTCAATGCGCTCTGTTCCCTCTGATGCTCAGTAAGTGTTTTTTCCGGTATTTGCGGTCGGTTCCCAGCGGCTAACCGCTTCGGTGCCCAACAGTCACCGACCGTGCGCCCGCCAAATTTTAACATGGCAACCGGGTTTAGAAAATGTCCCGAGTGTCCGAGGACCATGTCCATAATGGACCCGCATGAAGTATGTGTTTTGTGCTTAGGCCACTCGCATGATGTTCGTTGATGCCCTAGTTTTGCACAAATGACCCCCAAAGGCCGTCGTGCTCACTTGGACAAAATGGAGCAGTTGTTTGCTTCAACTCCGAGGTTGATGGACCCGTGGAGGGTCCATCAACCTCGGAGACGATTTGCCAGGAGCACTGTGGACAGGGTGACTGTCTGTCACCGACTCCATCGAGGACATCGGCATCATCATACTCGGTGCCGGGGAAAGACCGGACTGAGCACCGAGGGAAACATCGACACAGGCACCGACGGGCATCCCCGACTGGTGCTGGCACTGATACCGCAGCGGCATCGTCTTCCATCGAGCTGCCTGCAAAGCGGGCCTGGGAAGAGGAGCCCCCATACTCCTCTGGACCCAGGACCCCTAGGCGTTCACCACCGATACCAGTGCCGGGCATCAAGCCTGCACCGGCCCTGTGGAGGCTCCGGTGATGCCTAGCCTGCCTGCTGCCCCGATCGCCGTGCCACCCATGCCGGCTTCCCGGGAGGAATTGGACTGCATGGTCCAAGAGGCAGTGCTTAAAGCCTTACAAGGCTTCCAATTGCCGCCGGCGCCATCCCCCATACCATCCCCGGAACCGGTTCCCTCGATGGTGACACCACTCCTCGAGCGCCTCGATATACTCATCGGTGCCTTATCGACTCCTCTGCTACCGGACACGCTGGCATCGAGTCATCCATCAAAGCCTCCGCTGGTCTAGATTCCAGTACCGGGTTCCTCGGAGGAGGAAGGATCGATTCCCAGCCATGTCCCTCTACAGGAACCATCAATGCCGGGGCTACCAGTACCCAAGCACACCTCATCTGCCCCAATGTCGCCGATGCCGATTCCATCGATGTCTTCCTGCCCTTTTGGCTTTGGCATGCTTCTTCCATCGGGAGCTCCACCGGGAGAAGGCAAAAGTCCCTATAATCCATGGGGTGATGCACCCTCAGATGATTCATCATGGACATCCGAGGACCTACTCTCAGAGCCTTCACTGTCCGAGGAAAGGCGAAGATCTCCTCCAGAAGACCTCTCCTTTGCCAGTTTTGTCAGAGATGTCTGATACTATACCTTTTACACTGGTCACAGAGGAAGATGCTCGCCATAAAATGTTGGAGGTCTTACAATTTGTAGATGTTCCAAAAGAAATAATGGCAATACCCCAGTCAATAAAAAGACAGATGCTATCTACCTGGTTCAACAAGCCCCAGGTTTTCAAAAGAGTCAGCTGTCTCACTACTCTGTAGTTGTGGCATCAGCTCAGAAAAAGATTAAACAATTGTGTCCACATTCTTCTACCCCTCCTGGTAAGGATCAGAAAGCATTGGATACATTGGGACGAAGGATTTTCCAAGGGTTGATATCGCAAATTGCAGCATATCAACTATACATTACCCAATATAATAGAAATCTCTGGAAACAAGTCCAAGAGATTGCAGAAACACTACCACAGCAACAACAAGAAGCCTTGTCCTCCATCCTACAAAAAGGAATGGAAGCAGGTAAACATGAAGTCAGAGCTGCCTACAATTCTTTTGAAACAGGTTTCAGAGTCTCGGCAGCAGGCATCAGTGCTAGACGCTGGGCCTGGCTTAAGGCCTCAGACCTACGCCCGGAAGTGCAGGACAAACTGGCAGATCTACCCTGTACCAGAGACCACCTGTTCGGGGATAAGATCCAGGACACAGTGGCCCAGTTAAAGGACCATCATGAGACCCTGCGCCAGTTGTCAACTGTCTCCCCAGATGTTCCCTCCGTAGCCCGCAGGGCCATGCGTAGAGAACCCAAGAAACAATTCTACAGGCCACGCAAATATTACCCTCCTGTATTCCGTGCGCGACCGGCTCTGTCACCTCAGAGGGGACATGCGCGCCAAACAAGAAAATCTAGATCACAGCCAGCTCCAAAAGCTGGTCCCGCATCTGGATTTTGATTCTTTCCCAGAGAGCAGCAGCCATATTCCAGTGGGGGGCCGCCTGTGCCACTTTGCAATGAATTGGCATCCAGTCACCATGAACCAGTGGGTACTGTCCATTGTAACCCATATTTATTGTCTAAATTTTTCAAAAATACCCCTGGACTTCCCACCCAATCCATCCTGGAGCTGGGACAACCACACAGGAAAACTCGAGTCAGAGCTCTCAACCCTTCTGTCAGTCAGAGCTGTGGAACCGGTTCTACCGAATCAGTAGGGAAAAGAGTTCTACTCCAGATATTTCCTTATTCCAAAAAAGACCGGCTGCCTCCGGCCTATTCTGGACCTCCATGCCTTGAATACATTTCTTCGCAAGGAACAATTCAGGATGGTATCCCTGGGTACCATGCTTCCTCTACTTCATTGAGGGGATTGGCTCTGCTCTCTGGACCTTCAATGCATACGCCCATATTGCAATCTCCCCTCCTAATCACAAATATCTGCGATTTGTGGTGGGCCGCAGTCACTATCAATATAAGGTACTACCATTCGGCCTAGCTTCTGCGCCTCGAGTCTTTACGAAGTGCCTGGCAGTTGTGACTGCGCAGTTACACAGCAGAGGCGTATACGTTTTTCCATATCTGGACGACTGGCTCATAAAAAGCCAGTCAAAGCAAGGAGCCCTAGACTCTCTCGGTCTCACCAAAAGGCTTCTAAACTCATTTGGATTTCTAATAAAACCCCAAATCCCAACTGACACCGTCTCATCTTCTCTCCTTTATAGGAGCAGACCTAGACACGACACTTTCCAGAGCATTCTTACCCAGCGACCGTGCGATTACGTTGTCCAATCATGCCAGCTTTATCCGCCGTCGAAAAAGAGCCTCAGCTGGCCAGCTACTAAGATTGCTCGGCCACATGGCATCAACAGTCCATGTCACCCCTATGGCACATCTTTCCATGAAAGTTACCCATTGGACTCTGAAATCCCAGTGGCGACAAGCTACTCAGCCGTTGTCGTCCATGGTACACATAATCAGCCAGCTTCGTCTGTCCCTTGCCTGGTGGACATACAAAGCCAGCTTACAAATGGGTCTACCTTTCCATCAATCGGCTCCTCAGGTGATCTTAACTACAGACGCCTCCAGCCTAGGTTGGGGAGCCCACATCCAAGGCCTTCAAACTCAAGGGACTTGGACAAAAGCCGAAGTGACCCATCAAATCAACTTTCTGGAGCTTCGAGCGATGTGGTATGCCCTTTATGCATTTCAGGATTACCTCACCTACAAAGCTGTCCTGATTCAAACAGACAAGCAAGTTGCAATGTGGTACCTCAACAAACAGGGGGGCACGGGCTCTTATCTGGCTTTGCCAGGAGGCAGCGCAGATTTGATCTTGGGCCCTGTCGCATTCCATTCTTCTGCGAGCCACTTATCTAGCGGGCACACAGAATGTACTGGCGGACCGCCTCAGCCAAAGTTTCTAAACCCACGAATGGTCTCTGGATCGCTTGGTTGCAAGCAGAATCTTCCACCGGTGGGGTCATCTGACCATCGACCTCTTTGCATCCAGTCAGAACCACAACGTGGAAAACATCTGCTCCCTGCACAGGATCCAGCATGCATCAGCCAGGGATGCCTTCGCCCGTCCCTGGAACAAAGGCCTGCTTTATGTGTATCCTCCGATTCCACTAATAAACAAGACTCTCTTGAAGCTACAACAGGACCGGGGCTTAATGATTCTCATAGCCCCATACTGGCTGCGCCAAATTTGGTTTCCCATACTTCGCAACCTCTCTGTCCAGGACCCCATTCGCCTGATCACGTCACCCAGCCTCATAACACAAAATCAAGGCAAGTTACGCCACCAAACCTCCAGGCCCTCTCCTTGAAGGTCTGGATGTTGAAAGGTTGATAATACAACCACTCAACCTTTCAAGTGACTTATCTCAAGTCCTTGTGGCTTCACGGAAGGCTTCCACGTGGATATCCTACCACACTAAATGGAAGAGATTTACCTTGTGGTGCACACAAAAGAGCTTGGATCCCTTTTCTTGCCCCACATCAAGTCTGTTAGATTATTTCTTGCACCTCTCGGAATCTGGTCTCCAGACATCATCTATCCGAGTGCACCTTAGTGCTGTCTCAGCTTACCATCAAGGAATAGGGGATGCCTCGATAACGGCTTAACCCCTGGTGAGTCGCTTCATGAGAGGCTTAGTACAGCTTACGCCTCCTCTACGGCCACCGGTTGTGGCATGGGACTTCAGTGTCGTACTTGCACGGCTCATGCACACTCCTTTTGAGCCCTTGCACTCCTGCGAACTCAGATATCTTACATGGAAAGTTCTTTTCCTAGTAACCATCACATCTGCTCGCAGAGTGAGTTGAGGCCCTTGTGACCTACTCACCCTACACAAGGTTCCTCCATGACGGAGTGGTTCTCTGCACTCACCCTAAATTCCTTCCTAACAGCTCGATACAGTAAAGTGGGGCCGTGGTTACCCCGCTCCTAACCCGCTTTCTACTCACTTTCCGGCCGCGTTAGCCCTTCCTGCGATACACTATCCCCTTTAACCCATCCTTACCATCTCTTTAAATCCTCGGGTAACCCCTTCCGCACGCGGCATGTATATCAGATGTAAACGATCGAATTAGCTATTCCCTCCCATACAGTAACGCGCGCCCCGACTATCGCTATTTTACCCTGCCATTTTGCCCCGCGTTTAACCTGCTAACTTACCGCCTACCCTTACCCCTGCGTTAGAGGCAGGGGTAAGGGTAGGCAAACTTTCCCCCAAAAGAAAACCTCTAAAAACCTAAAATCCCCTCCTCCCGAAGCGACTCGACATTACTTTCTGTTGTTTTACCTTTTGTTGCTTTTCAGCCCCTTCCCTTCTCTGCCGCCCTCCGGAGGGGGCAGCCGGCGGCGAAAGCATCTCGCAGCGGTCCCCCCCGCGCAGGTCCCGGTTCTCCTGGCTCGGCAACAGCAACAGCAGTACAACAGCTAGGGCTCCATCTACCCCAATCCTTCCTTCCTTCCTGGCTCGGCCAAATTGTGAAGCGGCTTGCGGCTTGCAGCGTGTGTGTGTGTGTGTGTGTGTGTCCCCCCCCCGCGCAGGTCCCGGTTCTCCTGGCTCGGCGTGAGGTGAGAGCCCACTGTTCTGTGCTGTCTCCGGCACGAGCGGAGCGAAGCGTTCTTTCGTTGGCCGGAGCGCCCATCGATTTGGGCGCTCCGGCCAATGAAAGCACATAGATGGGCGTGCTTTCATTGGCCGGAGCGCTCGTCAATTTGGGAGCTCCGGCCAATGAAAGCACATAGACGGGCGCGCGTGACGCACGCCGTGACGTCACGCGCGCCAGTCTATGTGCTTTCATTGGCCGGAGCGCCCAAATCATAGAAACATAGAAACATAAAAACATAGAAATGACGGCAGAAGAAGACCAAACGGCCCATCCAGTCTGCCCAGCAAGCCACGCAGTTTATCCATTTATTTTTTTTTTCCCACCCTTTTTCTCCCTCCCACCCATCACTATTGGCTTCCAGCACCCTCCGGCCCCAACTCCCTTCCACCCCTCCACCATGCAGAGAGCAGCGCCGTATCCGCATCCCAGTGAACATCCAGCTCAATCAGGGGTAGCAACTGCCGCAACAAGCAGGCCACACCCCTGCCCCTTACTCTTACCCACCCCTGCTTTGTTTGTTTGTTTCTTGTTTTTGGTTTTTTTTTTTTTTTGGATATGGCCGCCCTCCGTAAAGGCGGAACACCAACCACTGGCCACTGGCATCCCGCTCCGTGAATGCCTCTGTGGCTACTGCCGCTCCGTGCAGTGTTTTGCTGCCTGAAGGTGGAACACCATCTACTGGCCACTGGGCGCTCCGGCCAACGAAATCGACGGGCGCTCCGGCCAACGAAAGAACGCTTCGCTCCGCTTCGCTCCGCTCATGCCGGAGAGGGCACAGAACAGTGGGCTTTCACCTCACGCCGAACCAGGAGAACCGGGACCTGCGCGGGGGGGACCGCTGCGAGCTGCTTTCGCCGCCGGCTGCCCCCTCCGGAGGGCATCAGAGAAAGGAAGGGGCTGAAAAGCAACAAAAGGTAAGTTGGCACATGTCGAGCCACTTCGGGAGGAGGGGATTTTCGGTTTTTAGGTTTTCCTGGGTTAAAGTTGGGATCCTCTTCCTGGTGCCTGTCATTTCAAATGTCATTTGAAATGACAGGTACCAGTGCACCCAGGATACTGTATAGGCGCTGTATTAAGCGCCTATACAGTAAAATGGGTTGCGCGGGCCTAACGCTTCGCCTAACGCTTTGCAGACGCGACTTGCATTTGCAAGCAATTTAAGTAGAGTATCGAGCGGTATGTGATCAGAACAGTGCATGGGGCAAACGAGGGTGCGCCCGGCACTGCCGCACTCTTTCTAACGCGGCCTTAATGTATTGACCCGTAAGATGGTAACTGATTTCCATTTAAATCAGTCCATAGTCTTGCCCACTTTATTTCCAAGACCTCACGCTCACCCAGATGAGCGAGCTCTCCACACCTTGGACTTTAAGCGTGCTCTTGCATTTTACTTAGCCCACACTTCAGCCCACAGGAAGTCCACCCAACTCTTTGTATCTTTTGATACGAAAAAATTTGGGATTGCGGTGGGCAAGCAAACACTGTCAAACTGGTTGGCAGACTACATCGTATTCTGTTACCAGCAAGCAGGCCTTCCACTACAGGGACGAGTGAAGGCACACTCAGTCAGAGCAATGGCAAGGTCAGTAGCACCCTACCGTTCAGTACCGATTGCTGACATCTGCAAGACTGCGACATGGTGCTCTCTCCACACCTTCGCAGCTCACTACTGCCTGGACAAGGCTGAGCTACAGGATTCTGTTTTTGGCTAGTCTGTCCTAAGAAATTTCTTTCCAGTGTAGGAACCCAACTCGTCCTACCTCGACCCACTGTGAATTTCAGGCTGCCTCATCCTTGCCAACAGCACCTCAGTTGTTGTGCCCGTTGCACATGTTAGGTGCTACTTGGCCTCATATGTATGACTCAGCCTGTAGCTTGCTATTCACCCATATGTGAGGACTACCATCCTGCTTGTCCTGGGAGAAAGCAAAGTTGCTTACCTGTAACAGGTGTTCTCCCAGGACAGCAGGATGTTAGTCCTCATGAAACCCACCCGCCACTCCATGGAGTTGGGTTCGCTTATGTTTTCTTATTTTATTTTTCACTCGTACTTTTGCTACAAACGAGAGTGAAGGGGGACCCCTGGTGGCTGCAGAGTTAGTGGCATGCTGGGCATGCTCAGTGTGCCAGTCAAAGTTCTAGAAACTTTGACAAAAGTGTTCCGTGACAGGGCTCCATCTGATGATGTCACCCATATGTGAGGATTAACATCCTGCTGACCTGGGAGGACACCTGTTACAGGTAAGCAACTCTGCTTTCTCCCTGAAGTGGAGTGTTGAGAGCATGAAGTACTTAGGCATTTACATTACTCGTACTGTTCGCAGCTTGTATCTGCAGAATGTAAGTGCTACTCTCCAGAAAGTTCAAATGTTACTAGAGAGATGAAGATCTTTTCTTTCTCCATTTCTTGGCGTTGTGCAGTAATAAAGATTATTATTTTCCCCAAAGTGCTTTACCCTCTTCAAATGCTTCCTCTATGGCTCAAAAGATCTGATGTTTTCCAATTTAGGTCTATGGTCTCCTCTTTCATTTGGAATGGGAGATGGCCTTGAATATGCTTAAATGTGCTTATGCAGGATAAAGGGAAGGGAGGCCTGGCTGTACAAGATATATGTTTATACAATGCTGCATGTTTTCTGCGGTATGTACAATGCTGCATGTTTTCTGCGGTATGTACAAGGCTGGGCTTCACGTCACAACAAATTTGATGAGGAGGAGCTACTGGTGGAATGAGCTAGCCTATATCAGGGGATGTATTTACTCCATCTCCAAAAATCCTCAGTTGGGGGCCTAATTCTTAAAACCTTTTTGGTGGGGGCTTTACACAAGGTGTGGCAGTGGTAGAGGCCTCTTGCATATAAATCCGCCTCGGTTACTCCTTTTTTTACCTCTCACTGGCAATTCGGCCTTCCCCGCCGGTTTTGATCACTCTGTTTTTCACGCTTGGAGAAAGAGGGGTCTGTCTTGCCTTGGACACCTGGTTTACTCTGACGAGTGTAAGCTATGGTCAATCCAGCAACTTCAGAAGTCCTAGAACTCTTCCCAAGGAAAATGTATTTGCCTATTTCCAGAGTCGCCATATGTCTTGACGATTTGCAATGGTAATATGGCAATCCTTTCTTTTTCAGAAGCAAAGGAAAAATTTATGGAAACCACTCCACATTTTAACAAAGTTGGTATTTGGGTTAGTTTCCTCTCCAAATATCTGCCTTTTTCTCGTATGGTTATTCTTGCTAAACTATGGAGTGAGAATTTGAGACTCGAGTTAGATGAGTGTCATATCTGGAGAGCATTCGAAATGATTTATAGATGTATGGTACCGGTCAATCTACGAGAAATACAGTTTAAAATTTTATATTGCACTTATATATCTAGAGATAAAAGGGTGTGTATGCGGCTTTGGGAATCTGATGAATGTTTAAAATGTCTGCATCTTAGAGGGGATTTCTGCCACATGTTCACTGAGTTCTTTTGGCATAAAGTATAGTGCATTGAGAATACGCTGGGATGTACAATTCCTTGGGATGGCGGGCTTCTCTATTTGTACTTGTTTGCTGATGCCCCTTCTTTGCCTGGTGGAGGACAGAGGTTTGTAGTGGTCTTGCTGACTTTATCGAAAAAAGTGATTGTATACTGTTGGCATAACAATGAGACACCTGCTTATCAGGACTGGAGGGAAGCAATGATCCATAATGCTCGGATGGAGCATTTGAGAAAAAGGGAATCTGGCAATGAATGTGGTGTTCTGCATTTCAGGGGTTATTTCCAGTTCTGGGAGAAAGTTCTATGTTGGTATCTTGCTGAGGGATTTTGCAAATGATGTAACATAGGTACTCGAGACCAGCCGCTCACGCAATCACTCCCCTTCTCCCCCCCCTCCATGCACAAAATACACAAGACAAATATGTGGCATTACAATCAAAGGCCGCAGTTTATTAAACATAACCCGAGCCGCCAACTTAACATCAATCCAAAGTAAACTTCCCCCCCCCAACACCTCGTCTGCCGCATGCCATTCTTCACTTACCACCGCGGCCCAATGGTAAGCCAGCGTTGGCCCCCCCCCCCATCACTTACCCCGCCACGGCACCAGCAAGGGTAAGCTTGCGGCCTGAGCATCGGCCCCCCCCCCCTTGCTCTTTAGGCTTCCCATGTAGCAGCCCCAAACTACACGAGCATTTCCCCCCCCCCCCCTCCAAAATGTCCTTCACAATTCCAAACAATACATTACAACATATGGCTCGGGTTTTCCGCCTCCGCTGCGACACACGTACTAATATAACAACGTACATCTTAACGTCGTAAACTTTTTTTTTTTAACTTTTATGGGAGGGAGGGAGGGAAGCAAAAAACCTGCCGCTGCTCCGCTATCGAATTCCCAATTGCTCGCTCCCCCCTACTCGCGTCCTTGTTGTTTGTCAAATAATCAATGGCAACGCAGCAATTCAAACTTGCTGCGCCACCATTGGCCACCTAAATCCCGCACCCCCTCCCCCCCCCACCCACCTCGCCGCGATGCGCGCTCGCAACCGCTCGAGCCCATGTTAAATGCGGCGCCCCAGGACGAGCCCAGTGCGCCTCCACTAACATAGGTACTTAAGACCAGCCGCTCACGCAATCACTCCCCTTCTCCCCCCCCCCCTCCATGCACAAAATACACAAGACAAATATGTGGCATTACAATCAAAGGCTGCAGTTTATTAAACATAACCCGAGCCGCCAACTTAACATCAATCCAAAGTATACTTACCCCCCCCCCCCACCTCGTCTGCCGCATGCCATTCTTCACTTACCACCGCGGCCCAATGGTAAGCCAGCGTTGCCCCCCCCCATCACTTACCCCGCCACGGCACCAGTGAGGGTAAGCTTGCGGCCTGAGCATCGGCCCCCCCCCCTTGCTCTTTAGGCCTTCCCGTGTAGCAGCCCCAAACTACACGAGCATTTCCCCCCCACTCCAAAATGTCCTTCACAATTCCAAACAATACATTACAACATATGGCTCAGGTTTTCCGCCACAAACAAAGACAACTTGTTTGACTTTGTTCCCCCCACTACGGCCATTAATTATTAAATTTGTTGTTTGAGACCTTCTTCCAAGGCATTATTAAATAAATCCATTCCTACTTCAGAAAGGTGAACCCCATCGCCCAGAAAATAACCTCCCAATATTTCCCACGACCATTGATGCCGAATCCAAAAACCACCTTCTCTGACTAACCATTTGCCAATTTGTCTATTCAATTTCTTGACACCATTACGCCAAATAGGCTCATCCCGGTGTTTGATCCGAATTCTAACATCAGACCAGCCCAGTCTTGTATTCGGCATACGATTCATCAGAAAAGCCAAATCCTTACGAATTATTTTAATTAGATCCCTACACGTTAACTTACCAATGTCATTGCCCCCCAAATGTATAATAATTACTTTTGGAACGCCCCATCTTACTATTTTGCCTTGCAGGAAGTCACACAACTCTCCCCATCGCATTCCCCCTTTTCCGAACCAATGCAAAATCAAGTCCTTGTGATTAATATTCAAATTTTCGCCATACGGCCTCTTCCAAGCTCTCCGTTGTGCTCGATGCACAAAAGAATGGCCCATGACCCAAGCACATTTGCTATTCAACTCCACCCTGGCCAGTTCTGAAAGACAAAAAATTGCTTTACCTTCGTGCAGAGAATTTTCATCACCTGCCTCTCTACTAAATTACTTCCGCACATATCCCCTAAATACTTCGGACTTCCAACGTCCAAGAGCTTGAATCCTTCGAGCTCCTATCCTGAAAGAATGCGAAGTATACTGCCTAACATCCCACCCCAGAAATTCCACCGCCCTGTGTAATACAGCTGCAAATTGATACATAGTCAACGGGACACCATCTTCATGGACTAAAAAGTGCCCCACCAAAGCTGGCCTGACCCCTATGTATTTCAACGCTGACCTTACAGGACACACCGCTTCATTGCTCGCTCGTATTAATAAAATCCAAGCACCTTTACCTTTTTGATCCGTTTTGGATTTCCTAATACATATTGTCACTTGATGTTCATAAACATGTACGTCATCAACTAACAAACCCGACGCACCTCCATCTGATTTTGACCTCGCCACCAATTCACTCAAACTAAAAGCACCAAAGAAAGCCCATGAGAATGCTAGACAAAATAACACAGTCTCAAATTCCAAACTACACACCCATCACAAACCTTCGGGTAATCCTATCAATTCCGTGTACCGAATGGGCCGCCGTCTATCTTTACTGTTGCCAGACCCCAGACCACAACCCTCTAAAAGTTTCCTCACTAAAAAACTGCTGGTTGGGTTGCCCCAGCCCCCGAGCTTCTGAAAGAAAACAAAACCTGCCAACTGACTCCGAACCGATGCCAATGAGTAACCTGCGTTCTTGGCCCAAATAATGAACTGCACCACCTCACATTCATGTACATCCCCCCCTGCCCATCCCAATGAGAACAAAAAACGAGACACTGATCCTCTTCCTGCTATGTACGATTTCCATGTAGCTGGAGCCAAAGATTGTCTGATCAATTTCCACTTTTCTTCATGCCAAGTTTCCAGAGGTGTTCTGGGACTGTTTCTCCCTGCGAATTCGCCTGAGGAGCCTCTACTCGGAAGACATCCCACTTGAAACGAGAGAGAGCGTCTGCAATGAGGTTCAACGTCCCTGGTACATGTCTCGCCTTAACAGTAACATTCCATCTTAAACATAACATCACCATTTCACGTAACAACGCTGAAACTCTGGGACATTTTGCTGCTTGTTTATTTACAACTTCAACGACCCCCAAATTGTCACACCACCACACTACTTGTTTATTAGACAATTCTGCACCCCAAATAGTCAACGCTACAATAGAAACATAGAAACATAGAAATGACGGCAGAGGAAGACCAAACGGCCCATCCAGTCTGCCAGGCAAGCCACGCAGTTTATCCATTCCCCCCCCCCCCTTTTCTCCCTCCCACCCGTCACTATTGGCTTCCAGCACCCTCCGGCCCCAACTCCCTTCCACCCCTCCACCAATGCAGAGAGCAGCGCCGTATCCACATCCCAGTGAACATCCAGCTCAATCAGGGGTAGCAACCGCCGCAACAAGCAGGCCACACCCCTGCCCCATACTCTTACAAACCCCTGCTTTGTTTGTTTGTTTTTTGTTTTTTGTTTTTTTTTTGGAGATGGCAGCCCTCCGTGAAGGCGGAACACCAACCACTGGCCACTGGCATCCCGCTCCGTGAATGTCTCTGTGGCTACTGCCGCTCCGTGCAGTGTTTTGCTGCCTGAAGGTGGAACACCAACTACTGGCCACTGGCATCCCGCTCCGTGAATGCCTCTGTGGCTACTGCCGCTCCGTGCAGTGTTTTGCTGCCTGAAGGTGGAACACCAACTACTGGCCACTGGCATTCCGCTCCGTGAATGCCTCTGTGGCTACTGCCGCTCCGTGCAGTGTTTTGCTGCCTGAAGGTGGAACACCAACTACTGGCCACTGGCCAGTACAATAATTGGAAAAAGTTCTAAAAAGGTTATGTTTTGAACTATACCCTCCAATACCCATTGCACAGGCCATTGTTCGGCACACCACTTCCCACGAAAATACACACCCATACCCTTTGCACCCGCAGCATCTGAATACAATTCCAAGTCAATGTTCGAAATCTCTTCCTCCTGCATCATACAAATACCGTTAAAAGATTTCAAAAAACTCTCCCAAATTGCTAATTCCTCCTTCACTGCGTTCGTTACCCGAATAAAATGATGACCCGCACGTATGCCCGCTGTCCTGGCAGACAAACGACGAATGAACGCCCGTCCCATCGGTATAACCCTGCAAGCAAAATTAAGTGAACCTATTAAGGATTGTAACTGTCGCAGAGTAACTTTAACAGATCCCTTAACAAGGTTTATGGACTCTTTTAATTGTTCTATTTTTTCGCGGGGTAACCGAGAAACCATTTCCACCGAGTCCAACTCTATGCCCAAGAAAATCAATTTCGTAGAAGGCCCTTCCATTTTATCTTGTGCAATCGGGACCCCGAAATGTTGTGCCGTCCTCATGAAACCTGTTAACTGCCTCTGACAAGAACTTGAATTGCTAGGCCCAACAAACAAAAAATCATCCAAATAATGTAAAGAATCACCGCAGGCATTAAAACGTTTAGTAGCCCAATGAATGAAGGTACTGAAAGCTTCAAAAAAGGCGCACGAAACAGCACAACCCATCGGTAAACAACGATCTATAAAATAAAAACCCTCAAAATAAAAACCCAACAAATGAAAACACGACGGATGGATAGGTAATAACCGAAAGGCGGATTCAATGTCCGCTTTGGCTAACAAAGCACCCGGTCCTGCTTTACGCAACAACGCAATAGCTTCGTCAAAAGATGCATACTTAACAGCACATGCATGTTTGGGAATAAAATTGTTAACCGATGAACCCTCTGGATGAGACAAATTGAGAATTAATCTAAATTTTCCCGGAATCTTTTTAGGGATGACCGCCAGTGGGATAAATGCATTCGCTCAAAAGGTCTGTTGCGAAATGGCCCTGCTACCCTCCCCAACTGAATTTCATCTTGCAGTTTAGCTCGGGCAACATCTGCCATCCTATAGACTGACCTAAAATTCCTCGCTCTCCCTCCCACACTCGGGCCTTCATAAGGGATAATAAAACCACTACTAAAACCCAATTGTAACATAACCGCTGCCCTCCTGTCAGGATATGACCGCAAACTTTCCTCTAAAGCAGCCAAAACTATAGGTGATTCGGCCTTGGACTGCAAGTAGAGTTTACTTGGTACTTTTGCTACCCACAGTCCTTTGCCCTTGTTGGCATCTAAGGGCGGTATGAGCTCCCCCGCATGTGGCACAGGCGTGCTTAAATTTACATTCGGGAAACAAGCATGTAAACTTGTTGAATCTCCAGCAAATGTCCGGTCCTCCTCCAACGCCCTTGGTACCTGGCTCACTTTTGCGAAAAGGTCCGGGACGAAAGGAAGTACCCTTATTACCGCCCATTGGAAGATTACCAGCACTAACACTAACCCCTACTCCTGCTGTCCCACTCCTGCCCGAACTGGTACCCTTGTTGGTCATCTGTGTTAGCCACAGATGAATGTCCTGCGAACCCCAAGACATAAATTTATTCCCAGCCATTTTGTCCCGGAACTTTTCATCATAATTAAGCCATGCCCAACCTTCGTAGTCTTTAAAAGCTCCTAAAATACTATCCGCATAGGATAGTAGCGCTCCATATTGGGATGGATCAAAATGACTGACCACACTTGCCAAGCATAAAAAACCATGAACCCAATTGACTATATTCTTAGCAATTCTGGGCCCTGATCCATCTTTCTTATTCCTTTTCTTGGCTTTTTTGGACGCCTTCCTCCCGCCCCTTCTTCCTTCCAATAATTTAAAAATATTTACAAATTTCCTTCTTCTTATGCGTTTCACTAACCGTGTTGGCACTTCCTCCCACAATTCCGTAAGTGATGCCAGTGCCGGGTGACCAACATCTCATTTAGGACCCTCGTCTAATGCCACCATCCGACCCGATCTTCTATCGCTAGAAGTCGAAGAAGAGGTCGACAAACTCAAACTAGTGCTAGTGCGAGACCTCTTCTTCTTCCCCCCATGCCCCTTCCCTTCCCATGCCCTTTCAACAGTACCTGTATCTTGCTCCTCTCTTAATTTGCTGATGTCCCGCGTTTTTGAAGCATCGCTGCGCACACCCTCCGTCGGTTCCCTTCGGACCCCCTTCTTTGAACTCCCTCCAGCCGGACTTTGTGCTGCAACATCACGCTTTCTCCACGCCTCACGACTTGACGGACCTGGAATCTCGTCATCTGCCTCATCTGTGGAAAGACCCAGAACCCTGCTTTGCCTCACTCCCATCCCCACATCCCCTGTATGTACCCCACTTCTCTGGGGAAACTCTTTTTGTATGCCGCCCACTCGAAAACCCACCGAACAATCGCCTGTCAACCCTGAACTAAACGGAAAAACTTGATCCCCAACAGGGGCACCAGGCCCGCCCTGCCAACCACCTATGTCCTGACTTACACTAGAACCTGTCCCAGTAGCAGTTGGGAGATAACCATACCCAGATCTGGCCATGTGACCTAAAATGTCAGCGATCAATGCCGCTGTGCTCGCAGCACCCATATCAGAGGGGGGGGGGGGTGTGCTAGGAGGGTCCCTAAGCCTGGTGGGGGTGCTAGCAGGCGCTTTGCCTTTCCGGGGGGGGGGGGGGGGGGGGGGGGGGGGGTCGAGCAAACTGGTATTCACCTTTCCTCCCGATCCGGGCCCTTTACCATCCTGCCCCACACTGCCCCTGCTAAGTCCATGTCTCAAAAACCCTGGGGAAATAGGGGAGATGGAAAAACTATGCCGGCCGGGAAAAAAGGGGTCACAACGGGGGCGGGAATGGCCCCTACCCCTCAAACCGCGCACCGGGGGCTGCACTACCAGAAGGGGCGGGTCCCGCGGCACACGCGTACCGGCCTGGGGCGCACTGCCTTGCCCACAGCATCAAAGTCACCAGGCACCTCTGGCTCACCCGCCCTGCCCTGACCCAAAGCAGGATTGCAATTAGGTGAAGGAAAAACAGCCGGGAGGATGCCGGTAGGCATGGGTAGGAGGGAGGGGGGAGGGTTCGGCGATGGGGGCGGAGAAAAAGGCGGGCTGACCACGCGCGGAGGAGTAGCCGGCTCCGGCCCGCTTGCCCCCGAATCAGTCAGAGGAAAAACTGGGGAGGGAGGGGGGTGAGTAGGGACGGGAGGAGACACGGTCGGCCGAGCACCAGGCCCGACAGAACTCACCGGGAGCCCAAAGGAGGCGTCCATCGAACCCGGCGCCCGACCGGCGCTCGTCACCCTCGCCGGGGGACGGGAGGGGATTCTGCCTTGAGACTTGGAAGCAGGTTTTGTCTTAGCTCTCTTCATATTAACCGAAAGATGGAAACAAAAAAGCCGCCAAACCGAAAAAACCGCAAAGAACAGCAGTTGAGGATTCGAAGCACAGCACAGCAAAAAACCTGCCGCTGCTCCGCTGTCGAATTCCCAACTGCCCGCTCCCCCCTACTCGCGTCCTTGTTGTTTGTCAAATAACCAATGGCAACGCAGCAATTCAAACTTGCTGCGCCACCATTGGCCACCTAAATCCCGCGCCCCCTCCCCCCCACTCACCTCGCCGCGATGCGCGCTCGCAACCGCTCGAGCCCATGTTAAATGCGGCGCCCCGGGACGAGCCCAGTGCGCCTCCACTTATATCTATTGCGGTTAGATATGGCATTGTTACTGTATTGATTGGTGATTGGGTATGAATGGAGTGCGCATGATTTAGGGTTGGGGTGGATGGAGGAGGGTGACTCTGGTGTGTGTCTGGGTTTCTGTACTGTGGGGGGAGAAAGAAAAAATGTGGTACGTAGAGATGCTCACTGGATAATGTGTATATACTTTGCACGTCTCGCTCTATATATTTGCAATTGTCTTCTTTGGTGGACATGTTGTTTCCTTTGACCTTGTTTGCTATGTTCACTTTAATAAAAAGTATGTTGAAAAAAAAAAAAAGAACTTGGCACGAGTATGATTTTGAGCTAGCTATTAAATATTGCTTTAGAGCAATGATTGTGCCTCCCTTCCTCTCCAAGTGTGTGAATGAGTGCATCTACACTTCTACAGTGTCTCTAGTACCTGTTAGCTTGAGAATTAGGAGTCTGATCCAGTAATTGAATCTGGGTCTCCTGAATGGCAGTGTGCGATGCTGCTGTTGAACCATGAAGAGGGCCAGAATTGTATCATTAATAGCCTTTGGTTGTATTGTAGGTGCTCATGAGTTTAATTTCAGATATTAACGGATACTTACTCAATGTTGGTTTTTCTTCCACTGACAAATGATAAATTATAATACAATGACAATCTTTGACACAGTACACAATTCTGATACAAACAGAAATGAATTACTAACCCAGATTCTAATGTATATACACTTAGAAACATATCTGTTAATTCACCTTTATTAGATTGATCACAAAATGAACAGCTAGGGGTATCAGTTGTACTTCAGGTTTGTGTTGTTGTTCAGCCAAAGCCTACACTTTATATTTCCAGTTTGGAGTTAAGAGACATGTCAGGTATTTTGAAAGCATGGCTATTTATTTTAGGAGGAATGGAGAGAGAGGATGCTGCTGCAAACTATTTTATAGCTTTAGTAACTGAAGGTTAAATGGGTAGCATGCAGAATGCCTTAAACAAGATTGGTATATTGATTAAAATGCCGATTTAACAGCTCGCAATTTCCCCTTGGAAACCTGAGAAAGATAAGCCAGCTGCTGTCTAAGAGTGCTGAGTGTCCATTGAGAGCATACTATCTATCATCACAATATGGTGATGAGAGGTGTTTTATGTTTGTGTTAATTTCCCCCACTAAATCAGTAATTATTACAATCCTGTCCCTGCTGTTTACCCTGCAGCTGTTTTTCCATTTGTCGAGAGAACGGGTGTTCTCTGAGGATCGCACACGCTTCTATGGTGCAGAAATTGTCTCTGCTTTGGACTATCTACATTCTGGAAAGATTGTGTACCGTGATCTCAAGGTAAAAAAAATGTAATCAGTTTTTTTTATTTTGTACAGGCTATAGGGACAAGCATAAAGTAATTATAAAGTTGCACAGTTTTGAAGGAGGTAGATTTAGGGAAGAGAAAATAGCTGTGCTCAATGTAGCTAATATTTCACAGTGTTTTAAAGCCAAGTTTACTGATCAGTGTTTATTTCTTTTAGATCTTTATCTACTGAACCCTTGGAACTTTATTCATTTTCCAGTTGTTATGAATTGTTCACCCACCCCCTTTATGGTCTTTTCTTTCACTCTTTCTCCACTACTGTCTTGCCAATATGATTACCAAGTGGTTCAGATTCTTTTTCTGACAGTACACTAGAAGTGAAGTCTTCTCTCTGAGGTAGCAAATATATTGGGTTGAATTAGCACAAATTTGAAACTTCTGATGAATGGTGCCAAAAGTCAAGGCTTCAACCCTAACTTATTGTTATTCATTCTTCTTTGATAAACATTCTTAATTCAATTACCTTACAACTTTTTTTCAAAACCTATCAAAAGTAAAAGCATATTTTATATTCACTCATCTCATGCTTGGATAAGAAATAGAGGATATGTTGGCTGCAGACTTTTAAAGAGTTTGTCTAGTAAATTTGAATTAAATTGCACAATATAAAAGCCTAAGCAGAATTTGACAACCTTTAATCATTTCAGGATCTGTGACCAAGAAAGATTCGTCCTATAGTTTTGTGATTGTTAACATCATTCCCTAAGCCAATCTCCCAACTACTTTTCTATACAAATCATGCCTCTTCCCTAGTCCCAATCTTCATTCCCTAGACAATCGCATCTCACTGCAATTCTGTTTCTCCTTTGATATTTACATTTCTTAAGGGAGACAAAAAAAGCAAACAAAATGTTAGGAATTATTAGAAAAAAAATGGAGAATAAATGGAGAATGTCATAATATCTTTGTATCACTTCCTGGTGAGACTACACCTGGAATACTATGTGCAGTTAAGGTCGCCACATCTAAAAAAAATATATATATTTATAGTTGCACTGGAAAAGGTACAGAGAAGGGTGACTAAAATGATAAAGGAGATAGAACAGCTCCCTTATAAGAAAAGGCTAAAGATGTTAGGACTGTTCAGCTTGGAGAAGAGATGGCTGAGGGGAGTGTGGGATAGCTGAGTAACTTTCAGACTGGAGAGTCGAGACACACTTTACACTGACTCCTGCCTCTTTCACAACAGATTTCTATTTTATTATAACAGCATTAAGCATACAATCATATAGACTGCTTACCTTCCAGCAGTGTACTCACACCATAAGCTTATCAGAGAGGATTCAGGAGCTCCTTCTCCTGTAGATGTGGGGGGCTCGGGCTCTTATCCTGCTCAGCAGGATCCTGCCTACAGAACTCTCTCTCATTCTGGGTTTAAGGTGAACCAAGTATCTAGCCTGGTCCCATACAGGTTAAGAACGGATGGTAAGGCCACTCATTCACAGGGGAGGATAAGATAGAGTTCTATAATTCATGAACGGAATAGAATGAATATATGTAAATTGGTTATTTACTCTTTCAAAAAATACAAGGACTAGAGGATAATCCCTGAAGTTTTTAGGTAGCACATTAAAAAAAGAAATCATAGAAAATTATTTTTCATTCAATTCACAAATAAGATCTGGAATTCATTTAGCATAACTGGGTTTATAAAAGGTTTGGACGTGTTCCTAGAGAATCCATAAATTGTTTTTGACCAGGAAGACTTGGGTTATAGCCACTACTTATCACTACATGTTAGTAGTATGGGATCTTGTTACTGTTTAGGATCTTACCAGGTACTTGTGACTTGGATTGACCTCTGTTGGAAGCAGGATACTGGGTTTGATGGACCTGCGGTTTGACCCAGTATGGCAATTCTTATGTTGAGATTCCTTAAGCATCTACAGCCAGAATGTCCAGCTTTTTCTATTTCTGGCATGAAATGAGTAATGTAAGATGTACTCACTTTTGATTTTTTTTTAAGGTAATTAAATTTCAGTATGCATGTTTATGAAAGAGGTATGATGATGATTGGTGCTACTACATACAAGTTTCAAACTTGTGTCAGTTAAACCCCTTGTAGTAGAAAACTGTCTTCCCTCCAGCTGGGGCCTAAATTACAGTGGGGTCTGGTAGAGTAAGACCTGTGATGCAGAGATACACATTCCCTCAAGTGACACAAGTACAAAATAGCTTTGTTGTATTAAATAATGAAGAAGCTCTAGCAATGGAGACTGAAATAGTATCTGAAAAGAAAGAAGAAACCCAATGCATGCAGAAATTCCATAATAAAATCAGTAAAATCAATAACCATAGTGCTGGGTGACTCCAAAATCAGAGGTACTAACATGGGAACTCTCTTCGAGGGAAATACTAAAGTTAAAAGCTTTCTCCCAGGACAAGCAGGATGGTAGTCCTCACATATGGGTGACATCATCAGGATGGAGCTCAATCATGGAACACTTCTTGTCAAAGTTTCTAGAACTTTGACTGGCACACTGAGCATGCCCACCAAACCTGCATCCAGTAGGGGGTCCCCCTTCAGTCTCTTTTTTTCCGCGCAGCAGTTGCCTCGCGGTTATCAGGAGCTCTGTGAGATTTTTCCTCACAACTTTTCCTCACGGAACATTTCAAACTTTTTCAAAAAAATTACACCTATCAGTGGTTCCCCCTCATCAAACATCGACATTCACTAGCGTCGGTAAGTTTTTACCTGCTTCATTGCGATCGGTATCCGACGGTATTCTCACCGGTGCCCGACGTCCACCGACCGCGCACCAGGTTTATTTTTTTAAAAATAGCGATTGGCTTTAGGAAGTGACCGATTGTCCAAGGACTATGTCCATTATGGACCCGCATGATGTATGCATTTTATGTTTGGGGCCTTCCCATGACGTTCAAATGTGCACCAGTTGCGCCCAAATGACACCGAAGGGCTGCCGGGCTCGTTTAGAAAAAATGGAACACTTGTTCTCATCTAAGTGTTCGGCCCCGTCTACTCCAGCTAAGAGTGCACCGGCTCGGAAGACGTCTTTGTCATCGACTCCGTCGCCATCCACTTCTCAGCACCATCAAGGCACCAGCAATCACCAGGTTCCTCCTGTTCAAAAGCATCAACTTATTCATCTTCAGCACCAGAAAAAGACCATGCCAAGCAACGAGAGAAGCACCAGCATCGGCATCGAAAAGATACTTCCTCCGGTGCCGGCACCGATAAGGCATCGGCATCAACGTCAATGGAACCACTGACGAATAAGTCCCGGGGAGAGGAGCCCCCATCCTCCTCTGGACCCGGGACACCGAAGCAATCCACACCAGCAATGGTGCCGGGAGCTGAGACTCCACATACTGTGGACCTCCAGCGATGCCTCTGGAGCCTCCAACCCTGGAAGCGGTGTTACCTACACCAGCCTTCTGGAGGAATTGAACCAGATGGTTCAAGAGGCAGTTCTCCAAACGATTAAAGAATTCCAGTCGCCACCGGCACCAACTCCCATGCCGAGGCCCGATCTGATGCCTACTTTGCTGGCTCCATTACTGGAAAGATTAGACAACCTTATCAGTGCACTTCTACCAGTGCCCACGCCCTCTGGGCCCATTATTCCCTCAATGCCGCTGATTCCTCCTCCGCCATCGACACCAATTCCGCTCTCATCGGACGATGAAGACAGTGACCCGTCGATGCCGGACCCGATTCCGGGTCCATCTGGTATTATACCACCCTGACGTCCATCCAAAGCACCAATACCATCGGTGCCTCCACCGCCTCAAGAGTGTTCACAGCAGGCATAAGTGCCAGACGAGCTTGGTTAAAAGCGTTGGACTTGCGTCAAGTCCAAGAAAGGTTGCCAGACCTCCCTTGCACAGAGGACAACTTATTTAAGGAGAAAATGCAAGAAACAGTTGCACAACTCAAGGACCATCATGAGACTTTGCGGCAACTTTCTACTGTTCCCTCTGACTTTTCATTCACCACTAAAAGACAGTTCAGAAGGGATCCCAGGAGGCAAACCTACAAAGCCCGTAGGTATTATCCTTCCCCATCTCGATCTCATCAGAAAGGTCAACTTCGCCAACACAGACCTCCCAAGACCCAACTAGCTCTTCAGATGGGTCCTGCGTCAGGTTTTTGACTCCCTTCTAGAGAGCAACAGCCAACCTCCAGCAAATTTTCCTATAGGAGACCGCTTGTGCCACTTTGCAAACATATGGCACACAATCACAACAGACCAATGGGTCCTTTCTGTAGTAGCCCAAGGTTACCATCTAAACTTCCTTATGTTCCACCAGACTCCCCACCTTGTCCTGCGTGGAGAATAACCAACCACTCTCCAATTCTCGAGGAGGAACGTTTAACCCTGCTCTGGTCCAATGCCGTAGAACCAGTTCCCACAGTTCAGTGAGAGAAGAGGTTCTACTCCCATTATTTTCTAATTCCAAAAAAGGAGGGTGGCATTCGACCTGTATTGGATCTACATGCCCTAAACAAATATTTTCGCAGGGAAAGATTCACAATGGTAACCTTGGGCTCCATGCTTCCTCTTCTCCAAAAGGGAGATTGGCTTTGCTCTCTAGACCTTCAGGAGGCATATGCTCACATAGCAATAACCCCTCCGCATCGAAAATACCTCAGATTCTTAGTCGGTCACCATTATTTCCAATACCGAGTGCTGCCCTTTGGCCTAGCGTCAGCACCACACAAAATGCATAGCAATAGTAGCAGCTTACTTAAGACAACAAAGCATCCATGTCAATCCCTATCTAGACGATTGGTTGCTTAAAGGTCCATCCAAAGAAGTAGTTCTTCACTCCCTTCATCTCACTCTACAGCTACTACAATCCTTGGGATTTCTAATAAACTATCCCAAGCTCAATCTCACCACATTGCGTACCCTCTCGTTTATTGGGGCAGATTTAGATTCCAGGCAGGCCAAAGCATTTCTTCCAAGGGATCGAGTGCACACATTGTCCACCTTGGCCAAAACAATACAGACTCACCGAACCACAATAGCTCGTCATCTCTTAACCTTACTAGGTCACATGGCGTCCACGGTTCACGTCACCCCAATGGCTCATTTAGCCATGAGAGTGGCACAATAGACCTTAAAAACTCAGTGGTCCCAGTCATCTCAACATTTGTCCCACATTGTCCACGACACCAAACAGTGGATGATCCAGAAGTCTAATCTTCTCATAGGACTACCCTTTCAATCTCTAGAACTTCAGATTACACTACCCACAGATGCCTCCAACCTCGGTTGGGGAGCCCATGTCAACAACCTGCAAACCCAGGGAACCTGGACCACAGCAGAATCAAAGCACCAGATGAACTTTCTGGAGCTCAGAGCAATAATATTCACCCTATTTGCTTTCCAGGACTACCTTTCCAACAAGGTAATCCTGATTCAAACGGACAACCAGGTAGCGATGTGATACCTCAACAAACAAGGGGACACAGGCTCTTACCTGCTATGCCAGGAGGTGGCACAGATCTGGGCCTTGGCAGGCGTGGACAATGTGATGGCGGACAATCTCAGCCGCACCTTTCATCCCCACGAATGGTCCCTAGATCTCACTGTAGCACACAAGGTATTCCACCAGTGGGGCTGCCCGCATATAGACCTCTTTGTGTCGATTCACAACCGCAAAGTAGACAATTTCTACTCTACACTGCAGCCACAAGACACCACCATGGGATGCCTTCGCCCACTCATGATCAATGGGTCTTCTATATGCCTACCTTCTACTTCCACTCATCAGCAAGACTCTTGTGAAGTTATGGCAGGACCGGGGCATAATGATCCTCATAGCCCCTCACTGGCCGTGACAGGTTTGGTTTCCCATCCTATGTGACCTCTCAATCTGACAACCAATTCGCCTGGGCACAGATCCAACTCTGATAACACAGAACAACAGATCATTGCGTCATCCGAACCTCCACTCTCTGTCTCTGACAGCATGGATGTTGAAAGGTTGATACTACAATCCCTAAACCTTTCAGATACTGTGTTCCAGGTACTCGTAGCTTCATGAAAGCCTTCTACTAGGAAATCTTATCGCTCCAAATGGAAGAAATGTTTCTTGTGGTGCACAACGAAGGAATTAGATCCCTTTTCCTGTCCCACAACAAGGTTCCTGGACTACCTCTGACACCTTTCGGAGTCTGGTCTACAAACTTCCTCCATCCAAGTGCATGTCAGCGCCATAGCCGCTTACCACAAAGGCATAGGAGATGCTCCGATATCAACGCAACCCCTTGTAGGGTGCTTTATGAGAGGCTTGCTACAACTGAAGCCTCCATTGCATCCTCCGGTTCCACCATGGGACCTTTATGTTGTGCTAGCATGGCTCATGCGACTTCCGTTCAAGCCCCTGCACTCCTGCGAGCTACAACATCTCACTTGGAAAGTGATCTTTCTAGTTGCTATAACATCAGCTCGCAGAGTCAGTGAGCTACAAGCGCTGGTAACATACCCACCGTATACCAAATTTCTTCACGATCGTGTGGTACTCCACACTCACCTAAATTCCTACCAAAGGTAGTTTCTGATTTCCACTTAAATCAGTCCATAATACTTCCTACCTTTTTTCCAAGGCCTCACATCCAGGTGAGCGGGCTCTGCATTCCTTGGACTGTAAACATGCACTAGCCTTTTATTTGGACCGCACTGCAGCCCATAGGAAGTCCACTCAACTGTTTGTCTCCTTCGATAAAACCAGATTGGGTGTTCCGATGGGTAAGCAGATACTGTCCACCTGGCTGGCGGACTGCATTTCTTTCTGCTATCAGCAAGCAGGCCTTCCGCTACAGGAACGCGTAAAAGCGCATTCAGTAAGAGCCATGGCGACGTCAGTAGCACACCTCTGTTCTGTACCTCTTGCTGACATCTGCAAAGCTGCCACATGGAGTTCCCTCCACACCTTTGCAGCTCATTCTTGTCTCGACAAGGCTGGCAGACAGGATTCCATCTTTGGCCAGTCTGTTCTACGTAAACTTCCTTCCTGCGACCCACTGTGAAACTCAGGCTGCCCACCTACCCAAAACCACCCCTGTTGTTGTGCCTGTTGCACGTCATTGGGTGCTTTTGGTTCGCTTACTCTGGCATCCTGTAGCTCGCTATTCACCCATATGTGAGGACTACCATCCTGCTTGTCCTGGGAGAAAGCAGAGTTGCTTACCTCTAACAGGTATTCTCCCAGGACAGCAGGATGTTAGTCCTCATGAAACCCGCCCACCACCCCGCGGAGTTGGGTTTGCTTACATTTTATTATTTTATTTTTCGCTCGTGCTTTTTGCTACAAACGAGACTATGGGGGACCCCTACTGGATGCAGGGTTGGTGGCATGCTGGGCATGCTCAGTGTGCCAGTCAAAGTTCTAGAAACTTTGACAAGAAGTGTTCCGTGAATGGGCTCCATCCTGATGATGTCACACATATGTGAGGACTAACATCCTGCTGTCCTAAGAGAATACCTGTTACAGGTAAGCAACTCTGCTTTCCAGGATCATATGCCAATAGAAATGCTATTCAAATAGTCAGTGCGATCAAAGAATCAAGCAAAGACTCTGAAGCTGATATTATCATCCATCTGGTTACCAACGACCTTGCTAGAAACAGCATCCAAGTGGTACAGAGAGATTTCCAGTCTCTGGCGGAGCAGATTAGACACATGGCGAAGAATACTGCCTTTTCAGAAGTGTTACCTGTTCATGCAAAGGGGAAAGAGAGACTAAGCCACATAGAGAACTTCAATGCATGGCTCAAAACTTGGTGTAATGAACAAAGTTTTGGATATATTGGATGCTGGGGCCATTTATGGAACAGTAAGCAGCTCTATGTTAAAGATGGCTTCCATCTGTCTGTGGCAGGAAAAAGGATCCTAAGAGATAAATTCAAATCCTATGCCATAAGACATTTAAACTAAATGACGGGGGTGGCAGAAGGACATTGGAATGTCACCCCCTAATACAAATACAAAGGAAATGGGTGAAGGGGATAACAAAAGTCAGCCGAATAAGGCGCAAAACAAGTCCAAGAGAAGCAGAAACCTGAACGACAAAAGCTGGAAGGCTATGAGCACAAATGCTCAGAGTCTGGGCAACAAAATCCCAGAACTGCAAGCCCTAATGGTGGAGGCAGACTTGGAATTTGTTGCTGTTATGGAGACATGGTTCACAGATTCTCATGATTGGGGTACAACCATACTGGGCTATAACATTTTAAGGAAGGACAGAGCAGACATAAAAGGGGGAGGAGTAGCTCTTTATGTCAAAAACAATATCCAAGCAACTGAACTGCCAGGAAGATGAGGTAGAGAAAGAAGCATTATGGGCTGTCCTAAAATAAGATGATGGTGCATCCATAGTTACTGGAGTGGTTTACAGACCTCTGACTCAAACAGAAGAACTAGACAGATCTAGTTGAAGATTCCAAAAGGTGGGAAAGAAGGGAGAAATGTTGATTGTTGGAGATTTTAATCTGCCAGACGTAGACTGGAGTATCCCCTCTGCGAAATCTACCAGAAGTAGAGGGATAGTGGATATCCTGCTAGGGGCTCTGTTCAAACAAATGGTAATGGCACCCAGAAAGGAGGGAGTTATACTTGACCTAATGCTCACTAATGGGGATAATGTCTCTAATGTCTGGGTGGGTACCCATCTCAGCAGCAGTGATCACCAGTTTGGTTTGATATTGCAAATAGGATCCGGAGAAGTCACTCAAAGACCCAAGTTTTGGACTTCAAAAATACAGACTTTGTGGAAATGGGAAAGTATCTGGAGGCAGAACTTGAAGTCTGAGAGAAAATGAGAGAGGTGGAACAACAGTGGTCCAAACTAAAAGGAGCAATTACTAAGTTAATTAATCTATATGTTAGAAAAGTAAACAAAAGCAAGAGAAATAAGAAACCGATCTGGTTCCCAAAGGAAGTGGCTGGTAAAATAAAGTAAAATGAGCAGTATTCAAGAAATATAAAGGATCCCAAAAAGAGGAACACAATATCTGGTGAAACTGAGGGAGAGGAAGAAAGCAATCAAGAAAGCAAAAAGTCGGCCGGAAGAAAGAATTGCCAAAGAGGTAAAGAGTGTGGACAAATAATTTTTCAGATGCATCAGAGAAAGGAGAAAGCTCCAAAGTGGTATAGTGTAATTGAAAGGTGATAGGGATCAATATGTGCAGAGAGACAAAAGAAAAGGCAGAAATATTAAACAATTACTTCAGTTCTGTGTTCACTAAAGAAGACCCTGGAGAGGGACTGTCGCTAATTAACAAGACATCAGAGGAGGGTTGAGTAGACGAGACTCCATTTTCCTAGCATGTAGCAGATGGACTCAGGACCAATGGGTATAGTGTGCTCCTGATAGTAGTTGGAGATGGATCAGATTTCAATCTTACATCAGTCCTAGTACATATACCCCTGCAGGAAGCCCTGCTCTTCAGTATTTTCCATATCCATAGCAGTTCGGGACTCTATGCACGCTTGCACAGCGTTCAAGTATTCTAACCAAAGAAATCCAAAACAAAGAAGAAAACTTACCTCTACAGAAGAGTCCCACTCTCCTGCGGTGATAACTACGGGTCACTCCCCCAGTCGAAATTCCTGAGGTGATTTCCGTGATCCCTCAGAGGTAGGCCTCGGTCCAACAGCCGGCCCCCAGCGTGGACTTAACTCCCGACATCGGGTGCAGCTGAGAGGCAGTGGGTGCAACTTCGAGCGCGGCGGTGAAGGTACTTCCCTCTCCCCCCGCAGCCGGACACCACCCGGAACAAGACCGGGAAACGCCGAGACAAGGTAAGGTAGAAAACTTCTTAAAAGTCTCCGGTCTCCGAGGCTCGAATAGCCGCACAGATCGCCAGCCAGCGTCAGTGCTACCGGGTTGATCAGCCCTATCTGGGCTAGACCCCGGTCTGATACGAGGGTCCTCCCACGTGGAGACCCTCCGATGTGGTCACCATATTGCTCGCGTGGTCGCCGTCGCCATTTTCATTTGATCGTCGCCCTGTCCGCCGATTCAATCCATGCGCAGAAAATCATTTGTGTGCACACAGGCGCGCGCAGAAGTGCCGTGTGCACAGCGATGCGCACAAGGGCGCCGGGCACACAGCCACACACTCAACTGTGCCGGGCGCATAGGTAAACCCCGTGCGCACAGCAACGCACGCAACTTTTTGAGTGCACATCCGACCTACACGCACAACTTCGGCACACCTGGAGCGCATATCTCAGCCTCCTGGTGTACACTTGAACACACAAACCAGAGTTTTCTGCAATCTTTCGCACACAAACCATGGCACCACCTGACAAGATGCTCAAGGCTCAGGGCCTCTGCCCAGCATGCCCCATCAGAGCTGCGCAGCATGAGGAGTCCACAGCCCTATGTCTACAGTGCGAGGAGGCTCTGGGTGAACCAGGCCAAGGTCCTCTCCAGACGGCACTGGGATCTGGATCCACCAACAGTACACCGGAACTGGCTACCCCTGGCGGAGGCCTCCCTCAAATGGGGCTCCCTGGGGACGCGGCGCCTCTCAGTTTAGACCCAGCATCTTTCTCCTGGGTAGAATTCTTCAAAGGCCTACATACCTTTGTCCACATGCAACCGGTGCCTCTGAGACACAGCCACAGCCTGCTCCAGAGGATCTGAACATCCCGTGACCCTCTAAACCCAGAAAAGTGCCCTTCCCGCCTCAAAGCCCAAGCTTTGGGGACACAGACACCTTGGATGAGAATCAAGACTCCCTGGAGGAAGGGGAAATCCCTCCAGGGACGGAACCTTACCGAACCATGAGGCATTTCTTTGCTAAAGACGAAGTATCAGACCTTGTGGCTCAGAGCCTGAAAGAGCTTGCTATCCCAGGCACGAGTGCCACAGGGGAACCGAAGACGAACCCCCTCCTCGAGGGACTCCGTCAGGCCTCCCACCATTTCCCTTTGCTGCAGGCCTTGCAAAAGCTGATTGACCTGGAATGAGAGGCTCCAGAAGTCACGTTCAAGGGGGGACAGTCCCTGGCAGCCCTATATCCCCTGGACCCCACCGCCAAAGACCTCCTGGCATTCCTCAAAGTGGATGCCATGGTCTGCATGGTCTCAAAGCATACTACCATCCCAGTCGAGGGAGGAGCGGCACTCAAGGATGCCCAGGACAGACTTCTCGAATCCATCCTTAAACAGTCATTCGACGTTTCAGATATGTCACTACAGATCGCGGCCTGCTGTGCCGTGGTAACACGCGCCTGCTTATCAAAGACCAGAAACGCCACCACATCTGTCGAAGCACTAGAGCCAGCAGTATCATTCCTCACGGATGCGATCTCTGACCTGGTGCGCACCGCAGCCAGAGGCGTCTCGTCCGTTGTGGCAGCCAGAAGACAACTCTGGCTTAGAAGCTGGTCAGCCAACGCGACGTCCAAGACGAGACTCACAAGAATGCCCTTTAAGGGAAACCTCCTGTTTGGAAGCAAACTGGAGAAGTTAGCTGACAAATGGGGCAAATCCCTAGTACCGCGGCTACCAGAAGACAAGAACAAGAGAAGCCAGTGCCCCCCCCCCCCCCCCCGAGCATCTAAGGGCAAGGGATCACAGCGCTTCAAACCGTACAGAAGTACATATCAAGCATCTCGCCCCGCAGGCAGGGGCCAGTCCTTTCGGAACAAACACAATAAAAGGGGAGCCGGCGCTGGTCCAGGCCCCAGCCGCACCCCGCAATGAAGATCAGCCGACCCATCCACAGGAAGAAACCATAGGGAGCAGGCTTGCCCTATTCTACCAATGATGGGTCGAGATAACTTCAGACAAGTGGGTCCTAACCATCATTCGAGAGGGATATTATCTGGACTTCCACAACATCCCTCCGGACAAGTTTGTGAAATCTCCCTACCATGACCCTTTCAAGAGGATGGCAGTGGAATCTATACTGGCCAAATTGTTCAACTTAAAGGCCATAACGCCAGTGCCCATGCAACAAGAAAATATGGGGCACTATTCCATCTATTTTATCGTTCCCAAGAAAGAGGGTACGTTCCGGCCCATTCTGGACCTCAAATCCGTCAACTGCCACCTGAGGGTACCTCGCTTCCGCATGGAAACCCTACACTTGGTCATAAGGGCAATACAGCCGGGAGAATTTCTCACATCCCTGGATCTGTCAGAAGCCTACCTGCACATCCCAGTCCGTCATGAGCATCAGCGTTTTTTATGCTTCGCGATCCTGGACCACCACTACCAGTTCTGGGCAGTACCCTTCGGGCTAGCCACAGCACCCCGAATGTTCACCAAAATCATGGTTGTACTGGCGGCGACACTGAGGAAAGAATGTATCCTCCTACATCCATATCTGGATGATTGGCTGATCAGGGCAAAATCCCCAGAGGAAAGTCATCAGGCGACCACCAGAGTCAAAACTCTACTGGAGAACCTCGGGTGGGTGTTCAACACAAACAAGAGCTGTCTGCAGCCCTCCCAATCTCTGGAATACCTGGGAGTCCGGTTCAACACCAGACAAGACAAGGTCATTCTGACTCCTACAAGGAGAACAAAACTGTTGAACCAATTGCGAAACCTGTTAAGCAGTCTTCGCCCCAAGGTGTGGGACTACCTCCAAGTCCTTGTTCTCATGACATCCACACTGGAAGTGGTCCCATGGGCAAGAGATCACATGCGACCCCTACAGCGTTCCCTACTGTCACGATGGAATCCAATGTCCCAGAATTACTCCGTTCGCCTCCAGCTCCCGGAGGAAGTTCGAACCCAGCTACAATGGTGGCTACAAGAAGGCCATCTGAGCAAAGGAATAAGGCTATCCCCACCGACCTGGATCCTGCTCACCATGGATGCGAGTCTACGAGGGTGGGGAGCCCACTGCCAGGAACTGACTGCCCAGGGGCAATGGGACAAGGAAGAGTCGGGATGGAACATCGGCATTCAGGCTAGCCTGCCTACGATTCAGTCACAGACTCCGGGGCGAATCGGTCAGAGTTATGTCAGACAACGCCACAACAGTGGCCTCATCAACCGCCAGGGAGGAACCAGAAGTCAACAGGTGTCCCTGGAGATAGACCCCCTAATGGCATGAGCGGAATCAGATCTACAAGAAATCTCAGCCACCCACATCGCGGGAAAAGACAACATCACTGCGGATTACCTCAGCAGAGAAAGTCTAGACCCAGGGGAATGGAGGCTGTCGAACACAGCCTTCCAATTGATAGTAAACCGCTGGGGAACACCAGCCATGGACCTCTTGGCAAGCTGGTCAAACGCCCAAGTTCCCAACTTCTTCAGTCGCAGATGGGAATCACATTCCCAAGGGATCGATGCTCTCGTCCAGACCTGGCCACAGGAAATCCTGCTATACGCCTTCCCACTGTGGCCGCTACTGGGCGGAATCATCCGCAAGATAGAACACCATAGGGGACCAGTACTTCTAGTGGCCTCGGACTGGCCAGGAAGGCTGTGGTATGCAGACATGCAAAGACTACTGACAGGGAGCCCTTTCCCTCTACCTCCTCACAGGGATCAAGTCCAACATGGCCCGATCCTCCATGAAGACCCAACTCGATTCTCTCTTACGGTCTGGCCATTGAGAGGACACGCCTGAAGAAGAGCGGATACTGGTTGCGGTGATTGACACTCTGCTCCGAGCACGCACGTTTTCCACATCTCTAACCTACATACGAATATGGAGAATATTCGAAGCCTGGTGTGAAGACCGTGACATCCTCCCGTGGACAGTCAAAATTCCCACGATTCTGGAATTCCTGCAGAACGGCTTACAGAAGGGGTTGTCTCTCAACTCCTTCAAGGTGCAGGTGGCCGCATTGGCCTGCTCCAGAGCCAAGGTGGGGGGTGGCAGCCTAGCTTTTCACCCGGACGTCTCCTGCATCCTGAAAGGGGTCAAACAGATCCGATCACCCCTGAAGTGGCCAGTACCTTTATGGAATCTCAATCTAGTCCTAGACTTCCTAGCAGGAGCCTCCTTCAGACCCACCCGCAGTCTGTCCCTCCGACTACTAACACTGAAGGATCTGTTCGGCCCATCACATCTCCGAGCTTCAAGCACTGTCCTGTCGAGAACCCTTCCTCAGGTTCACACCGGGATCCATACAGCTACGCACGGTCCCCTCCTTCCTCCCAAAAGTGATGTCTCACTTCCATCTAAACCAAACCATCTCGCTGCCATTGCCAGATGAGCATAAGGACTTGGAAGAATCTCGCCGCCTTCACCATCTTAACGTCGGCAGACTCCTACTCCGATATCTAGAAAGGTCAGAATCCGTATGAAAGACGGACCACCTCTTTGTCCTTCACAGTGGGAAGGAACAAGGAGAAGCAGCCTCAAGGGCAACCATAGCCTGCTGTATCAAAGAAGTTATCAAGGCGGCCTACGTAGAGGCAGGCAAGCCTCCACCTCTACAAGTCAAGGCCCATTCCACTAGAGCCCAGGCAGTGTCCTGGGTGGAAACCAAGATGCTGTCACCTGCCGAGATCTGTCGGGCAGCGACATGGTCCTCCATTCATACCTTCTCTAGGTTCTACCGCCTGGATGTTCAGGCTCGGGAGGACACAGCATTCGCAAGGACAGTACTAAGTGGGCCACAGGCAGCCTCCCAGCTGGTTCGAGAGTAGCTTTTGTACATCCCATTGGTCCTGAGTCCATCTACTACACGCTAGGAAATGGAGAAATTACTTACCTCATAATTTTGTTTTCCTTAGTGTAGACAGATTTATTTATTTTTATTTAAAAGTGGACTCAGCATCCCGCCCACGGCTGCCGACAATCACGGAAACCTCGGGTGACAATTCCCCGAGAGCAAGACAAACACAGGTAAGCCAAGCTTCCCTCTAACTAGGACACCCATACCTACTGGGTGTCAGCGTTTCTCAGTTGAGTGCACTGGCGGTCTCCAGCTTTATCCACATCAACCAGTTCCAGTTAATCAAGTTAACCAAGTTAATCAAAGTTAACCAAGTTAATCAAGTTGTTCAGTCACACATATATTCACAATTTCTTTTTGAAGAGAATACTGAAAAGCAGGGCTTCCTGCAGGGGTATATGTACTAGGACTGATGTCAGATTGAAATCTGATCCATCTCCAACTGCTATCAGGACTACACTATACCCATTGGTCCTGAGTCCATCTTTCTACACTAAGGAAAACGAAATTATCAGGTAATTAATTTCTTCATTACAGAAGAGAATGTATGAGAAGAGCTAGGAAATCTGAAAGTGGACAAAACAATGGGGCCTGATGAGATTCATCCAGGATACTGAGGGAGCTCAGAGATTTGCTACCAAGTCTGCTGCAAGACCTGTTCAATAGATCCCTGGAAACAGGAGTGTTGCCACAAGATTGGAGAAAGAGTAGTGGTGGTCCCACTTCACGAGTGGGAGCAGAGAGGAGGCTGGAAACTACAGGCCGGTTAGCCTCACCTCAGTGGTGGGAAAATTAACGGAGACTCTGCTGAAGGAAAGGATATTGAACTATCTACAATCCAGTGGTTTGCTTGACCCACAGCAGCATGGATTCACCAGGGGAAGGTCCTGTCAGACAAATCTGATTGATTTTTTTACATTTTTTTTATTGGGTGACTAAAGAATTGGATCAAGGAAGAGCGCTTGATGTGATGTACTTGGATTTCATCAAAGCTTTTGATACGGTCCCATACAGGAGTTTTATGAATAAAATGAGAAGCTTGGGAGTAAGTGCAAAGGTGTTGGAGTGGATTGCAAACTGGTTGACAAATAGAAGGCAACGTGTGAAAATAAATGGAACTTGCTCAGAAGAGAGAATGGTGTTAAGCGGAGTGCCACAAGTATCAGTGTTGGGACCAGTTCTGTTCAATATATTTGTGAGTGACATTGCGGATGGGATAGAAGGTAAAGTTTAACTATATGTGGATGATACTAAGATCTACAGTAGAGTGGACATGCTGGAAGGAGTAGAGAGAATGAGACGTGATTTAAGAAAGCTTGAATGGTGGTCGAAGACATGGCAACTGGGATTCAATACCAAGAAGTGCAGAATCATGCATCTGGGGTGTGGTAATCCAAAAGAGATGTATATGATGGGGGGTGAAGGACTGTTGGGCACAGAGCAAGAGAGGGACCTTGGGGTGGTAGTATCTAGTGATCTGAAGATGGTGAAGCAATGTGACAAGGCAATAGCTAAAGCCTTAAGAATGCTGGGTTGCATAGAGAGAGGAATAACCAGTAAGAAAAAGGAAGTGATAATGCCCTTGTACAAGTCCTTGGTGAGGCCTCACCTAGAGTATTGTGTCCGTTTCTAGAGACCGTATCTCTAAAGGGACAGAGACAGGATGGAGGCTGTCCAGAGAAGGGTGACAAAAATGGTGGGGGGTCTCCATCAAATGACTTATGAGGAGAGGTTGAAGGACCTAACTATGTATACCCTGGAGGAGAGGAGGTTCAGGGGAGATATGATACAGAGCTTCAGATACCTGAAAGGTTTTAATGATGCATAATCAACAAACCTTCTCTGTTGGAAAGAAATTAGTAGAACTAGGGGTCACGAAATGAAACTTCAGGGAGGAAGACTCAGAACCAACATCAGGAAATATTTCTTCAAGGAGAGGGTGGTGGATGCCTGGAATGCCTTTTCAGAAGAGGTGGTAAAGACAAAAACAGTGAGGAGCATGGGATAAACACTGAGGATCCCTAGGGACTAAAGGATGGAAATGAAGAGGGAAGTGCATGGTGGTAACTTGCTGTGTGGAGGTTGCTACCTTTGGCCGGTGGGCCTTCATGCTGTTGGTGCAGCTCTAATATTGCTCTTTGCTTTAACGATTAGGGGGGAAAAAAGGGTGAGGGGAATCAGACTCAGACTGCAGCCAACTAGGACACTGGATTTTGGGGTCTGGGAAAACAAGTAGGAGTGAGGGTAACTTGCTGTTGCGGTTGTTGATGCCTTTGACCAATAAGCCTGATAGATTTGATGCTCCACAAGCTTGCTGGGCAGACTGGATAGACCATTTGGTCCTTTTCTGCCGTCATTTCTATGTCTCTATGATGTGTCTGACCTCCTATGTCATGATGGGCTGGAGATGCAAATCCAGGTCCCTTGCAAGTTTAGGGACTTTCCTTTTTATTTATTTTTCATGGGAATTTTAATGCTATAACTAAAAATAAATCAGTGGAAAAAAGATTTTTCCATTGATTTTTCTCCTACTTGTTATACAGTCATTTTTCCACTGATTTGTTTTTGCTATAACATTGAAATTTCCAGGGAACATAAAATAAAAACTGAACACAAATGTCACTATGCATGTTGTCAATTCATAAAATCACAGTTACCTCAGAATTTATATTTTTTAACCAGTCTTTTCTAGAGTTCGCATATATAACTGCAGTACTTTGCTCACAGGTTTCTAATGCATGTAACAGTTTATGAACAATATGATTCTGAGAAACCATCATTAAAATTTCATTTAAATAAAAAAAAAAATTATGACTCTGGAGGCTATGCAGTAAATCTTGTTCAAACAGGAAAATATGTAATATAGATGTTTGAATGCCATTTAACATGTGATGTGATAAATTTTAGTGGTGCCAGTAAAACGTTTTCCTAAATTGCATGTCTACACTCTTAGCATGCACATTAAACCAAATGCAGTTGTTGAATATTGTGAGAACATTACATAGCATTGAAAAAGCTAAAGAGTACATGCTCACTAAAAATGCATACTCAGTTCTTTCCCTCCGGACTCCATCTTCTAGCTTCAAAACTGGATCGAAATAGAGCTAGCACATACTATTGCTTGTCAGTGCTGCGGGTGGGGAGAAATGGAGAGCTTCTGAACCCCAGGAAAGGAGAGACCAGACAATGAGTGCATGTTTCTGCCCATCTGTCTTCTGTGTCAATAAAGGGTAAGGGTCTTGAAAGAGTAGATATGAGGGTGTGGTTGGTGACAGAAAGTAGTGACCCAGTTAGGAATTTGTCCACCATGACTGAAAGAGGCTCTATCTTCTAACCGTATCCCCTCTACCAGCACCCTTTAGTATAGGCCTCACAAATGTTGGATGGCACAGTCTTTCCAGGGCCTCAAAGCTGAAAGATAATAGCTCTTCATCTAAATAAAAACAATTGAGGTGCTCAAAGAAGCTTTTGATGCCCAGACCACTGTTCATTCTCATGCCTTTGGTCCTACAGCAGTGCTCTTTGGTTACACTAACATTGACAGTAATCGTAAAGAGCGGTATCTTCTGTTAACTTGTTGCTTGGAAATAAAATTTAGGTTGTGTAAATAAATGCTTAAGGATGTAGGTGTATTCATTATACGAAGAAAAACATTCATTATACATAAAAGTTGTTTTTGCACTGGTTATTAAGTATATATTTATATTCAATGTGTAAATGTTTTTATGGGGTATTGGTATGAATGAGAGGAATGTGTGTGCTAGACAGAATTTTTTTGTCTAGATAGATTTTATGGTGTGGTTTCACTAATAATAAAACATAAAAAATATTCATTGTTGATTTATATATTTTGATACTCATTAAGGTTTCCTTAATTAGTCATTCAGTAAGGATGTAGGTGTGCATCTACTGTTGCCTCCTCTTCATTTTCCTCACCTATGTCTCTACCCTGTCATCTACTCTGCAAAGCTCATAATTTCTCCTACTGCAAGAGCCACGCCTCTTCCAGCTGTCACTCCCAAAGCATCCCAGTCCTACCACATCCATCTACTTGACACCAGGGATGGGAATCTGCCAGCCATGAGTCTGGAGGGAATGCATATCTGATCATCCACCCTCTATGAGCACCCTTTTTTTTATAGGACCAAGAGTTAGATAGTTAACCCAAGCAGATATTGTAAAAAGAAGAGCCTGATGGGAGTGTATGATTAAAACTTGTTAAATTATAGTTGTTCTGTCTTATAATTCAGTAGTTTGCAGCTAATGAATTTGCATCATCATGGGCATATTAATTTTCTGGATGGCATTTCATATTGTGATAATACTTATATAAAAGTTGATGCTGCATTTATCATTTTAGTGTAACAGACACCCTGCATAGTCAGGAATCCAAAGTTTAGTCCACATTACAAAACTTAAAAAATCTGAGGACCTAATTATTTAAGGGGTAATTTTCCAACTATCCACTTTAGGACAAAGACTGTATATACCTTCTACTTTTGAATTTTGCACCATTTCTCAAAGTGAAAGTATGGATGTATTTTCTCTTTGCAACTTGCCAAAGCTATGAAGTACTTCTCCCAGGACAAGCAGGATGGTAGTCCTCACATATGGGTGACATAATCAGATGGAGCCCTGTCACGGAATACTTTTGTCAAAGTTTCTAGAACTTTGACTGGTACACTAACCCTGTGGCCACCAGGGGTCCTCCTTCAGTCTCTTTTTTTCCGCTCAGTAGTTGCCTCACAGTTTAGGAGCTCTGTGAGAAGTTTCTCACAACTTTCCTCATGGAAATATTTGAAGTTTAACTTTTTAAAAATCCCTCACCGGGGTCCCCCATCACTCTCCGTTCCCTCCAACACTCTGTACGTTTTTTTCCCGTACTTTGTGGTCAGTGCCCGGCGGTTTACCACCTCTGCGCCTAACGGTCACCGACTGCGCACCCGCCATTTTTTGGCATGGCGACCGGGTTTAGGAAATGCCCCGAATGTCCGAGGACCATGTCCATTACGGACCCGCATAATGTTTGCGTTTTGTGCATAGGCCCCTTGCACAACGTCCATTGATGCCCCAGTTGCGCACAAATGACCCTCAAAGGCCAGCGTGCTCGACTGGACAAGATGGAGCATTTGTTTGAGTCGAAATGCTCTGCTCCATCGACTCCAGCTCAGGTAGCTCCAACCGGAGATGGTCCATCGACCTCTGAGATGCCTCGCCAGGAACATCGCGGAGCAGGTGACCATCTGTTACTGACACCCTCGAAGGCATCGGTGTCATCGTACTCGATGCTGGAAAAGGACTGGACCGAGCACCGAGGGAAACATTGTCACTGGCACTGACACCACAGCAGCATCGATTCCCACTGAGCCGCCTGCGAAGAGGGCCTGGGGAGAGAAGCCACTATACTCCTCTGGAGCCAGGACCCCGAGGCGTTCCCCACCAATATCGGTGTTGGGTACTGAGCCTCCACAGATCGCTGTGGAGCGTCCAGTAACGCCTAGCCTGCCTCCTACCCCAGGTACAATGCTATCAATGCCAGCCTTCAGGGAGGAATTGGACAAACTGGTCCATGAGGCACTGCTCAATGCCCTTCGGGGCTTAAAGTCACCACCAGCACCGGCCCCCATACTGGTGCTGGAACCAGTGCCCTCGATGTTCGCACCGCTCCTCAAGCGCCTGGACACCCTCATTGGTGCCTTGCCGACTCAACCCGTGCCATCAGACACGCTGGCACCAAGTCAGTCATTGAGGCCTCTGCAGGTCCTGATTCCCATACCGGGTTCCTTGGAGGAAGAAGAAGGGACTTCCGGCTCGATCCCGGCATGGGATCCACCGATGCCGGAGCCCGTTCCAGGGCCATCAGGGCTATCGGTGCCTAAGCGTACCTCATCTACTTCGGTGACCTCGAGGCCGGCACCGACTCCTTCGATGCCAGTGCCGCATCCATCGATGCCATCTCGATATCCATCGATGCCTTCTCGCCCTCTAGGCTCTGGTATTCTTCCTCCCTCAGAAATAGGTGGGCCTGAACCGAATGGCCAGAGCCCACCCATAACCGATGTGCCGCCCCCTCCCCCACTGGGATTGGCATCCCCTCAAAGAGGGGAGGAGAGGTACACGCCAACGCAGCAGCACCGGCGTGCAAACGGGCCATCACCCACCCCCCAGTGCGCGCGAAGGCGTGGGGCTAGGCCACGCCCCCGGCGCACAAGGGAAGCATAGACGATGCGGGCCGATGACGTCATCGGCCCTTTAAAGGGCCGCGATGGTGGCCAGGACCCCCCATTTCCGCCCCAGCGCGTGCCCAGAAATCCCACCCACCCACTCTAGGAAATAAGTTCGCAGAAATGGAGAATGTTTGTAAAGAGTGAACGTACAATGAAAAGAATAAAACTGTATCATGTTAAGCATGCAATATTATAAGTGTACATTCTTATAACTGATTAACTTATGCAGTAGATAGCATACTCATGTTAGTTAGTACAATTCAAATGCTATTCATTGCTGGAGTTAATGTCGCAGCTGAGAGGGAGAGGGCGGTTACCCGGGCCGGTAGGGCATATATTGCAAGTGGTGCCGGTGACATCACAGGATGGCGTGGTAGCCGATCAGCGCCTTGGGCGGCGCAAAAGGTTGGGGCACGAAATGCGCTGATGGTTGGGGCCCCCTTGCTGACAGACAAGGCGGGGGGCCCAGGGAGCAAGACTGCCTTGCTTGGTACCTAAGGTGAGCAACGGTGGAGACATCATACGTGCTCGGGTACCCAGGGAAGTTTTTATTGATCTGTTAAATAAAAGCTGCGGCCTTATTATACCAATGACAGTTCTCTGTGTTGTTAATGTGTATAAAGTGGATGCTTACGTGATTTGATTCTGATTGCTTCTGATTGATTTTTAATGTGAATGTGTCTCTGGCCTATAAATCAAAGAATGAGCTGGGGTGAGTGTGAGTTGGATTAGGAGGTAGAAACAGACAGGCACTAGATTTACCTACCTTATACTAGCTTTTTATTTGACAATACTCACAACCAGAACCAAAAGTGAAAGAATCAAGGAAACAACATATACAAAATTTCACTTGATACACAAAGGGATGATGAACTCATTCTCAAAGTTTTAATGACCTTCATACTACACTGGGTCACATATGAAAAAATTCCAAATTTCTGAAAACCCCTAGTAGGTAATTGTATAATTATTGGTCAAAGTGAGTCTCTCAATGTCCTTATTATGAGTCACTCAAAATGTTTTTTAATTTTTTTAATATTTTTCTTTGCATGTAAAATATAAGATGAAACACAAGCTGAACTTATCTTAAGCTTGTTCATCGATCCAGAGACCTTTTATGAGCACCGTTGCAACAGAAAACTAGTCATCCTTGTTTATCCAGCAATGCTATCTATGCTTTTATTTGTCCCTGTTATAAGCTAATCATAGGACGTACAAAATGCCCGATTAAGAAGCTGTTACACCTACCAGCTCCACTCCCCGTCTCTCCTTCGCTGGCCTCAAGCCTCGGCAGGGCCCGCGCCTTTCTCACACCGCCAGGGCCACAGCATCCTCTTCCCGAGACGTTGGCCATCTTGGCTCCGCCCCCTAGGCACGTGCGCGCATCCTCTGCGTGAATTTAAAGGGCCCGCGGCAAGGAGATGCTGCCGGCCCTTCCTACTCAAGTCGGGCTTCCTTCCTTTAAAATCCCGGCGGCAACTCAGGACAGACAACTTGGCAACGAGTCTGCTTGTTATGGCAGTGTCTTCCTGCTTCGGTGGTGATCTGTGAGTCCTGTTCCCGTCCCGAGCCCTGTTCCATCCCTCCAAGCCCGATTCCTGCCTTCCGTGTCCTGTTCCTGCTCCTGCTCCTGCTCCCTGCCTTGGTTCTTGTGGATGGATCTCTGGCTTCCGACCTCGGACTGGCTTCGGTGACTCTTCTGGCTTCTGACCTCGGACTGGCTATCGGCGATCCTCTGGCTTCTGACATCGGACTGGCTATCAGTGATCCTCTGGCTTCTGATCTTGGACTGTCTTTGGACGATTCTCCTGTCTGTTACCCATCCATCTTCACAGGGGCCCACCTAAGTCCAGCCGGCCCCCGCACCCAAAGGCTCAACCCGCGGGGAATGGGGTTGGTATTGGCGAAGTTCCAGCTGGCCCCTGCATCAGCCAACCTCGCCTACTACAGTGAGGACCCGAAGGGGTTCACTCTCTCGGGTTGCGTCAACTCCACCTCAGCAAGGGGTCCACACTCTTGTCCGGCGTCATACAGACGCAACAGAAGCATTTAATAGAACATTGCAGTCGGGTCTCTATGGGAGATGAACAAGCACCAATGGTTTCACACTTTATTCAGGCAGGGCATACATTTCAAGACCTCCATTGGACTGCTGTGGATCAAGTTCCCGTTCCACCGCAGGGAGGCGATCATCAAGCATTTCTAAATCGACGGAAACATTTTGGTTTTTTAAATTGAATTCTGATCAACCTTTTGGGCTTCATGAGAGAATATCATGGTACTCTTTTTAAGTTTTTTTCTTTTTGACATTTTTCATTTTTTTTTTTAGCCTGATTGACAGTTCGGCTTTTTTGCGCCTTTTTGACAATTAAAAATGGCGTCTCGGACCGCTGGCAAGACTTTAGCTGCTGACAGATCGAGCAGTGTACATGATTGGGTGAAAACCTTACAGGTTGTATTTTTAGCTCTGTCTTGACTTTAAATATGTTTTATTCAGTAGTTTATAGATTTTTTGGGATACTTCAAGATGAGTTATTTAATCTTTCATTTTGTTTTGCATTGTATGACCTTTCAGAAGCTGTGCATTATGGGGTAAATTTTAGAAAGCTATGTGCAGGCACCCATGTGCGTGCACTACCCGGCACATACTCATGGACGCCTGATTTTATAACATACGCATGCAGGTGCGCACGTTATAAAATCGGGGGCGGCATACGCAAGGGGGTGCATAACCCTGAGCGCGCCGACACCCGCGGCCTTCACCCGTTCCCTCCCAGGCCACTCCGATTTCAGAGGGAACTTCCTAACCCCCTAACCTAACCTCCCTTCCCCTTCCCCTAGTTTCCCGATCCCTAGCCCTATCCTAACCCCCCCCCCCCCCCGAGCTTTATTTTACCTGTTGTGCCTGCCCCTTTTTCGAAGCCCCAGGACATACGCACATCCCAGGGTTTTACGCACGTCACCGGGCCTTTCCCTGTTCCCTCCGAGGTCGCTCTGAAATTGGACCTGCCTCAGAGAGAACTTTCCTTTCGCTTCCCCTCCCTTCCCCTATCTCTCCCACCCCCCAGCCCTACCTAAATCCCCCCCTTCCTTTATTTTGTTTTTTACGCCTGCCTTTGGCAGGTGTAACTTGTGCACGCCAGCCAGCTGTTGGCGCGCAATCCCCCGGCATGGCCACTGTGCCGGAGGCCTTGTCCCACCCCCGGACCGGTGCCCGCCCATGCCCCCTTTCCGCCCCTTTTTCAAAGCCCCGGGACATACACGTGTTCCGGGGCTTGCGTGCGTCGCCAGGCCTATGCAAAATAGGCTCGGCGCGCTTAACCCCCCTGCATACGTAAATTCAGCCGGATTTACGCACGCAGGGCTTTTAAAATCTGGACCTAGGGGTTTTCAGAAATTTAAATTTTTTCACATCTGACCCTGTGCAGTATGAAGGTCATTTAAACTTTGAGATGTGAGTTCATCAGTTATCCCATTGTGTATTAAGTGAGATTTATTATATATAGCTTTTTATTTGAGGCATACATACTAAAGAATATACCGCACTATTTTATCTCTCCCCCAAATGTTTTAAGTCCTAAAATTTCCCAAAATAATACTTAATGATCCTCTTCAGCTAGCAGCAAAATCCTTTTTTCAATACTCTCACAGATTAATTTTCAGAGAACTGATTAATGTAGATGAAATATTTTTTGTCCAGGTAAATCACTTTGAAAATTGTCCTTTTAAATACCTGCAAAGAAGAAAATCAACATCATACAAAGTTCAAAGCCTTTGCAAACATCTGACAAGAAAATATCTTCAAAATAAAATCTCATTTCAAAACAAGGGCTATCAAAAAAAGTGCAGGCTAATTTATTTTATCCATTCATCACATATGCCTGAATATAAGATTCAGTGATTTTGCTAGTGCTGTTTTTGAGGAGAAATATTCCATTAAAAGAACTAAAATCTAGCTATTTGTGGTGGACATCCCCCCATCAATCCTTATAAGCCAACTTGGTCCTACAGTCAGCCATACATATCTGCTAATGAGCTCAAAAAAATCACATATTATTAAGGTAAAGTTTGTGATAAATAGCAATGATTTATTTCCCACACCACAGAATGGAAGCAAACCGGTGAATGAAAACTAACATCCTCTGCAAAACAGTCTCATATTCCGAGGGAAAAGAAAATTATAGAGCTACATCCTCCAGGGTATATTTGTTAGACACTTATATGATTACCAAAACACAAAAATATTGTCTTCAATCCTTGTATACAATATTTATTTATTTATTTATTTTTAATTTTTATATACCGATGTTCCTGTAAAGAATACATATCGCACCGGTTTACAAGGAACTGAACAGTCGCCTCCAGGGCGGAAATACATTAAAACAGTCGCCTCAAGGCAGAATACATTAACACAAGTATACAGGAAAACTATTAAAAGAGAACTTTCATAAACTCAATTAAATGTAACTGTGAACCATAAATCAGGAACATATGTACAGAGGTAGGTATATCGTCTGTCGCTTACCTTTACTATGACCACAATAGTGGTCATAGTAAAGGTAATCAAACTTGCCACTATGTTGGTAACACATCATTGGGGATAACATTTAGGGATTTAGAGGCTGTATAAATTTGACACATTACATGCTGTTTTAAGATATGTAAAGATGCTGCTGATTAAGTTTAGCAAAATCCACAAAATGGAGACTTGCAGAGTTGTATTGCTGGCAGAGAAGTATTTTCTTTCATGAAAATATGGGGATTCTAAAGGTATGTATATAATGTCTTGCATAAATGAACTATTTTTTTAATTTAAAACAAAATTATAATTTGAACATTGAAAATGAAACTATAGCTCAGTGCTTAATGGAAGAAATTACCAACATTTTATGCCCTAAAAAGAAAGCTTTCATTTTTACAGTAACTAGCATATAAAATGTTGTTTAGATTAAATTATTTCTAATATATGACTCTTACCATTGTTTAAAAAAAAAAAAAAAAGCCATAAATTTGTAAATTGGATATTACATTAATGTCGCATTTTCATGGGTTTATTATCCAAGTTTTCTTAGTTTTTACAGTTTGGTAATCCATTGTTCCCTTGTTTATAACCAAATGCTTATAATAAATAAAATACATAAAACTAGTGGCTATTGATATTTCCTAAGTAGGATCCATATACATTTGAGTTGAAAACCATACATTCTGTTCATTTAGGAGAAATAGTGGGGAATTATATGTTGCATTCTATTTATGCCTATGTCCTTGCCCATATGCTGAGAGACAAATATTGTTCTGTTTTTTCTGTTTTGGGGTCTGTACCTGGCACCCGTGTTACTTAGCATATCACTAAATGGTCTGGAGAAAGGAACAGTGAGAGAGGTGACCATCTTCTTAGATGACACAAAATTGTTTCAAGTTTTTAAAACAGCAGTGGATTGTGAGCAATTGCAAAAGGACTTGTGAAACTAGGAGTCTGAGCATCTAAATGGCAGATGCAATTTAATAAGGACAAGTGCAAAGTAATGCCCCTAAAGAAAAATAATCCCAACTACAAATACACAATGCTGGGTTCTATATTAGAAGTTACCACTCAGAAAAAAAAGCTCAGAATCCTTGTGGACAATATATTGAAATATTCAGCTCTGTATGTGTCAGTGGTCAAAAAAATCAAATAGAATGTTAGGAATTATTTGGAAAGAAATAGAAAACAAAACGTAGAATATCATAATGCCTTTGTATAAATTCATGGAGAAACTGCACGTTAAAGTATTGTATGCAGTTCTGGTCACCCCCATCTCAAAAAAGACAGAGCGGAGATAGAAAAAGTACAGTGAAGGGTGACAGAAATGATAAAGCAGAGGGAAATGCTCCCTTATGAAGAAAGTCTAATCAGATTAGGGCTCTTTAGCTTGGAGAAGAGACAACTGAGAAGGGGATATGATTGAGATTTATAAAATCATGAAACGGGTAATAAGGATTGGTTATTTACTCTTTCAAACAGCACTAGGACTAGGGGACACCCTATGAAACCAACAACTGTCAGATGTAAAACCATTTGTAGGAAGTATTATTTTTCATTCAGTGCACTATTAAACTATGGATTCTGTTTCCAGAGGTCATTCTCAAGGCAGCTAGCATAATGGGGTTCAAAAGAGGGTTGGACAGGTTGCTTAAGGAAACATCCATAAACAGTTATTAGCCAGATAAACTTGGGAAAGCCTTCAATTATTCCTAAGAGTGAAATAGATCAACTATTTAGGATGTACTGGGTACTTGTGATTTGGACTGTTCACTGTCATAGTCAGGATACTGGGCTCTGCTAGACCTTGATTTGACCCAGCATGGCACTTCTTATTTTAAACAGTTTTGGAACTGTGAACTCGTAGATGTCTGATCAACTGATAATTTGTTTTAAGGAATTCCATTCTGAAGTATAGTGGATGCTCTTTCTACTAAACCATGATTAATATATCTTAATTAAGGCAAACAGAAATCTTCCAAATCCTTGTACAATATTTGTTATTGCAAACTCAACAATAACACATTTTCTTCTGGCAAATTAATTGGTTCTAGACTCATTTAATATTATTTATTAAGTGAGACCAGCATATCAAACTTCTTTGCATGCTCTAACTTTTGTTTCTTGTATATGTTTCTTTGTAAAATATAGTTAGAAAACCTTATGTTGGATAAAGATGGCCACATAAAAATTACAGATTTTGGACTGTGCAAAGAAGGAATCACAGATGCAGCTACAATGAAGACATTTTGTGGTACTCCAGAGTACTTGGCTCCAGAGGTAGGAACTAGTATTTTCTCTACAAGGTGTTGCAACTTTTCTGTTCTAAAGTGGAAGTTGCTAAAATGTTGCAGATTTCTGTAGAAATCTATGGATGACCTCATGTAAAGGAATGAAGTTACTTTTGGCACCCAACAATTCCTAACAGAAGTATGCAGTTTTTTTAGTGGTCTGTTTAGTTTACACACAAAATGAAATACATGTTAATGAGTTTTATCTATAGAATTGCTATGCGAAGTAGTTGTGGATTTTCTTTCATTTTAATACATTTTTCCTGTGAATTTAGTGCTCATGAAAAGTGCCAGATTGACAACTGTGGAAACTGAAGTTTTCTATTTATCCACAGAACTATTTCAGCACAGACTGATGCTGCAAGATTTCCCATATTGTCCTGCCAGCTCTAGAGAAACTATGTCTAAGGGGAGAAAGGGTGATTCAATTTCCATGCCATGCATTTTCTTTCAGCATGTGCTGGATAGAGAAAAGGCCAAATCCCTGATCTTGCCCTACATTTTGTCTCACACACTGTCATCATGTAAAAGGCACATTTTCTAGTGTGTAGCCAGATGGACTCGGGACCAGTGGGTTATGTGCTCCTCTGCTATCAGATGGGAGACGGAGTCAGATTTCAAAGCTGACGTCACCCTAGATATACCTCTGCAGTGACCTCAGCTCCTCAGCATCTCTCCTTCTCCTAGCAGATGCAGACACAATTCCACACACTAGCTCAGTGTTAGGAAAATTACAGCAAGAAGACAAAATTACCTTAAGATCGAGCCCCGCTCTCCTGCAGTGATACCTAAGGGTCCCTCCCCCAGTTGAGAATTCCTGAGGTGATTCCCAATATCCCTCAGAGGTGTGCCTTGGTCTGGTAGCCGGTTCCCGGTATGGTCTTAGCCCCCAAAGTTGCTGAAAGGCAGCAGGTGCATAACCGAGCACGGCGGTGAAGGTAAAATCCTCTGCCCCCGCAGCTGGAGACCGTAAGCACCAAGACTAGGTAAGAAAACTTTAAATTTCAGGTCTCTGGTCTCCAGAGCTTGGATTGCCGTACTGATTCCTTTCTTCCGGCAAGGTTTAAATGGGAGCACCGATCAGGTTGAGCAGTGTTGCTCTCGGGGGTGGACCCTTGTCCAGGGGCAGTGGAGGAACACCTCCTGATAGGGATCAGGAGGGAACTGCCCCCAGGGGGCGGAGCACTGGAGGAGACAGAGGCTAGGATGAGCTTCACCACTGGAAGCCCGAGGTACCCCCGGGAGGAGCCCGTAGGGACCCGGGCCGCTTGAACTTAGGTGAGCCTCGCAGGGTCTCCTGGGAGAATAGAAGTCCGGCGTGCCCACAGACAGATGGGGAGCGCGGTCAGGTTCGAGACTGGAGTTCAGATGGAAGAAAGCGAACCACAATAGCGTAGGTAATGACAAGGCTAGGAACAGAGCCAGAATCTAGAGACGAGGTCAGGCGAGCAAAGATTAGAGTCCAGAGATCAGTCCATGGAATGAATCAGTGCACGATGCATTTACGACTACATTCACCCTTCTTTCCTGATGACGTCACCAAAACCACATACATTCTGTCCTTGTTGGAAGGCAAAGCTCTCACCTGGGCCTCTCCATTATGGCAACGATCGGATCCAGTGTTGCAGAACTATTCTCAGTTTATTGAACTATTTCGGACTACCTTCGAGGAACCTGGAAAACAAGCTGCTGCCGCTACAGATTTACTTCATCTCTGTCAAGGAGGACGTTCTCTCACGGATTATAATATCGATTTCCGTACTTTAGCCAACGAACTCCATTGGGAGGAGAGCGTTCTTCGCACCATTTATTTAGAAGGACTTACTGCAAAAATCAAAGACGAGTTGGCCGCTCGAGAACTTCCATCTTCCTTAAATGGCACCATTGAATTGGCCACCAGAATCGACCGTCGGCTACAAGAGAGAGCACGAGAGGGTGGTAACTGGAGGAGACGGTCTACGTTTTCCCAGCTCCCTCCGCCCGCCACTACGACTCCTCGGGAAACTCCTACCGGTGAGGGTCCTAGGGACGAACCTATGCAGTTCGGAAGGGGTCCGTTGACACCGGAAGAACGCTTGAGACGGCACAGATCTGGTCTTTGCTTGTACTGTGGTGGTTCTGGACATCGTTTGGCAAACTGCCCTATTCGTCCAGGAAACTTCAAAGCCTAGGAACGTTGGGGGGCGTTTCCCTGGGCCTTTCTTCTCCAAAACCCCCACTCACTCTACCAGTAACTCTTTGTATGAACGGACAGGAGTTTACCACCCTGGCATTGGTGGATTCAGGAGCCGGAGGAGATTTCATCTTGCAAAAACTTGTGGATAAACTCCACATCCCAGTCCGACTTTGTCAAAAACCTCTAGTCATTTCCTCCATCCACGGGGAACCTTTACCCGGAAGGATTACGCATCAGACGGAACCCCTGGACTGTTACATTGCACCGGACCATTCTGAACAACTTACTTTCTATGTCCTCGAGAGAGCCATTCATCCTGTGGTGTTGGGCATACCTTGGTTGCAACACCATAACCCCCAATTCGATTGGGCTTCCTTACGGCTGACACAATGGGGTCCTGAATGTTTGGGACTTGTTTGAAGGACACAGGTTCCGCTTCCAATTACATCTGTGCCTCGATTCTGGGGGAATTACCCACTCCCTATAAACAATTTGCAGATGTATTCTCTAAGAAAGCGGCCGATGCCTTGCCGCCTCATCGGGCGTTTGACTGCGCAATCAAGTTGGTTCCTGGTTCCACACCCCCGTGTGGGCGAGTTTACCCCTTGTCTGCTGCCGAAACTCGAGCTATGTCTGAATATATTCAGGACAATCTACAAAAAGGATTTATCCGGTGAGCCACCTCGCCTGCGGGGGCTGGATTTTTCTTTGTGGAGAAAAAGGACGGGACTTTACGCCCTTGCATCGACTATCGAGGACTCAATGCTATTACCATCAAGGATCGATATCCCTTGCCTCTCATTGCGGAATTATTTGACCGTCTGCAAGGAGCTCACATTTTTTCCAGGTTGGATCTCCGTGGTGCGTACAATTTGGTACGAATTCAAGAAGGGGATGAATGGAAGACTGCTTTCAACACCAGAGATGGACACTATGAGTACTTGGTAATGCCGTTTGGTTTAACTAATGCTCCTGCGGTTTTTCAAAATTTTATTAATGAAATCTTTAGAGACCTGTTGTATACCTGCTTGTGGTATATCTTGATGACATTTTGATTTTTTCCAAGGACCTACTAACTCATCGCCAACAAGTGCTACAAGTATTACAACGACTCAGGGACCATCGGTTGTATGCTAAATTGGAGAAATGCGTTTTTGAAACAGAGTCTTTGCCGTTTCTGGGTTACATTATTTCTAAACGAGGTTTCCAAATGGACCCAACTAAAATAAAAAGCATACAAGAGTGGTCTCAACCGAAGGGTCTAAAGGCCTTGCAGAGATTTCTTCGTTTTGCCAATTACTACCGACATTTCATCAAGGACTTTTCCAAATTATCTGCACCACTCACCGCACTCACCCGTAAAGGAGCTAATATCACCAATTGGCCCACAGCCGCAGAAGAAGCATTTCAGGCTCTTAAGGACTCCTTTTTACAACAGCCCTGTCTCCGCCATCCTGACCCAAGTCGCTCATTTACTGTTGAAGTCGATGCATCCACCGAGGGAGTAGGAGCAGTATTAAGTCAGAATGATGCTAAAGGTACGTCTCATCCCTATTCATATTTTTCAAGAAAATTTTCTGCTGCTGAGCGCAACTATGCTATTGGCGACAAAGAATTATTGGCCATTAAACTCACATTGGAAGAATAGCGACAATGGCTGGAGGGGGCCCAGCACAGAATCACTATCTTTACAGATCACAAGAATCTGATTTACCTACAACAAGCTCAACGTCTTAACCCGCGGCAAGCTCGCTGGGCATTATTTTTTTCACGTTTTGATTTTGAACTCCGGTATCGAGCAGCAAGCAAGAATATCAAGTTGGATGCACCATCCCATTCCTTTGCCTGCGAGGATGGAGAAGAGGCTTTGCAGAATATCATCGATCCAGCCCGTATCATCCTTGCAGCTACCTTCTCTGTTCCGATGGGGAAAACCGTGGTTCCCAGCAGACTCCGCAGCAGGGTACTGAAATGGGGACATGATTCCCAATTCACTGGACATCCTGGACGTAAGAGAACACAGGACCTCCTTCAACGATTCTACTGGTGGCCGGGGATGTGCAAAGACATTCGTGCGTACGTAGACTCCTGTCCCGTTTGTGCTCAACATAAGAATCCTGTGGGGAGGCCATGGGGACGACTACAACCATTGCCGGCGCCGACCAAACCTTGGACTCATATCTCCACCGACTTTGTGGTTGATTTACCTGCTTCTGAAGGACACACGGTTATCTGGGTGGTGATTGATCGTTTCTCTAAAATGACTCATTTTACACCCCTGCCCGCCCTCTCCTCTGCTCCTCGTTTGGCTCAACTATTTATGTTCAAATAATTTTATTAAGTGCTGCATGAAAGAAAAACCATGAAAACATAGGTATCCACAGTACAGAAAACAGTACCGCATCAATGGTAACTCAAACCACTAGCCAACATGTGGCAAAACTTATTTTCTTTTATAAAACTCAAACCTTCCCCATACCCTAAATCAGCTTCCCCCTTCCCCTCCCTTCCCTAGAACCTATCCCCCCCCCCCCCCTATTACCATGCCATCTCCACAAGTCCATTGTCTTTGCCATATATATATTGGCTCCATTCCCAGACAAATGTCCAAGATCCATACCCTTAAGTGTTGAGTACCAAACTTCGAGCTCTGTGGGGGAGTTACTGTATATAGAGGTCCCAAATCTGAAGAAAGACACGACGTCGTTTAGGTGAAGTGCGGGAATTCAATTGCTCCATATGTATTAATCGATGAAAGTGGCTACGCCAAATCCAAAACGAAGGCTGCTCTTTGTTTTGCCAATATAATAGAATAACCTTTTTCCCTACTAGACCGGCCTTTTTGAGAAGATTTCGCTGGCCCACATCCTTCACCAAGAATCGTTTAACACAATGAAACAGCCATAAATAGGGTGATAATGGCAGGTTAATTCCAATCAGTTTGCCCATATAGCCCACAATTAATCTCCAAAAGGATTGAGTAAATGGGCAGGCCCAAAATACATGTGACATATGTCCCTTAGACATCTGGCAGCGCAAACACTGATCTGTAGTGGTTAAACCAGCATAGAAAGCAATTTGAGGAGTCACATAAGCCCTTCGTAAAAATTTTAACTGCATTTCTCTATAATACATAATCCCAGTTACAGGAAGTACACTTCGTATGCTGGCTGAAAACACCAAAGTAGTCATCAGAAAAACTCCGTCTCTGTTCCAGCGCTCTGCGGACACCTTATACGTCTCCAGAGGGGAACCGCGTGTTATCCTCTTATAATAACCCGAGAGGGTAGGACTCCGTTCATGCTCCAATTGCAATAGCTCATTAATATTATTAAATGTTGCCAAATGCTGCGTGGACAATCCTTTAGACATAACATAGTGTTGAATTTGCAAGTATCCATATATATGTAAGGATGACAGCCCGTACATCTCTTGCATGGATTCAAAGGTGAGAACAGAGCCCGAACGATCCAACACATGTCCCAAATATATAATGCCTTTGTCCCTCCACAATCGAAAACATTGTGAGGTTGATCCCGGAGTAAAATCTGGGTTCCCTTGGATAGAGGAGAGGTAAAGACAGACTCTAGGGGTACCCAGAAACTTAGTGAGAAAACGCCAGGTTTTCCTGAGTGGTAAAAGAAGTGGGTGTTTAGCTAGAGTAGTAGAATATCCGGGCATCGAATTCATGAGAACATAATCCATTGCTAGGGGAGATATCAAAGTGTGTTCCGCTATCATATTAATAGAGGTAGATTCCCCCAACAACCAACCCCGTACAAAATGAAGATTAGCCGCTATACTATAACGGTGAAGGTCGGGTATCCCCATGCCCCCTTTAGCCCAGGGAAATTTCAACCAGCTCAATGGTATTTTAGCTTTCTTATCTTTCCAAATAAATCTCCGTAAAAGACGTTCCAGTCGTATGATATCAATCGGCTTGAGCCATAAAGGAAAATTCTGAAACACATAGATCCATTTCGGCAGTATCACCGTTTTAAATACGTTTACCCTCCCCACAATTGATAAGGGCAAACCCCGCCAAGCCTGCAATTTTTTGTGAGTAATTTGCAATAACGGACATATATTACTCTTATATAGGTCTTGAAGCTCTGTAGTCAAATTAATACCCAAATAACGAAAGGAATCCTGAGCCCATTTTAAGGGAAAGGGTTCTCCCCAGTGGTCCCGAAGGGTCGCCGGATAGGCCAGAGCTTCAGACTTGTCCCAGTTAATTTTCATACCTGAAAACGTTTTATATTCATGAAATAGAGTTAGAAGGGCTGATAATGACCGACGTGGAGTGGTAAGGAATAACAAAATATCATCAGCAAACGCCGCATACTTAAAGATTTCCTTTTGATTCCCCCGTTGAAATTGAATGCCCCTGATAGCCGGATTAGCTTGAATAGCTAACAGAAACGGTTCCAAAGTTAAAAGGAAAAGCATGGGCGATAGCGGGCAGCCCTGTCTGGTTCCCCGTTCGATCAAGAAAGTATCAGTGAGCCCCCCGTTCACCTTTATACGAGCGCTTGGACAACTATATAAAAGTTCTATGGCTCGATAAAAGAAACCCCCGAAACCCATTAATTGCAACACATGAAACATATAGCCCCACTTGACTCGGTCAAATGCCTTCTCTGCATCCAGACTAACCACCAAATAGGGATCCTGGATTCTATTGCACAGAGCCATGGCAATTGTGACTTGGCGAATATTTCTTACCGCATGACGTTGTTTAACAAATCCCACTTGACCAGGCTGAATTAGAGAAGGCAAAATTCACCCCAAGCGATCTGCCAATACTTTAGCAAGGATCTTATGGTCTACATTTAACAGCGATATAGGCGTATACGATGAGGGTAATAACGGGTCCCGTCCAGGCTTAGGCAGTATCGTCACATGGGCTTTATTCTCACCCCTCAAAAATCCACCCCTCTCAATTAACAAGTTGAATACTTTGGGGAGTAGCTTGGTGATGGGAGTTGCCAAACATTTAAAGAATTCAGCACTATACCCATCAGGCCCGGGAGCTTTCAATTTATGTAAATTGTAAATAACTCTGTCCACCTCTTCCACCGTGATTGGTTCATTTAAATAACGACTGAATTCTAATGTTAGTGCAGGAAGCCGAATTCGATCAGCAAAGGCCTCCCATTTATCCGCATCCCAACCTTCTGACTGATACAAAGTGTAATAGTAAGTGTGAAAAGTTTGCTTAATGTCTTCCGTGTCAGTAACTATACGGTTCTGGGGTGATTTAACCGCATGTATATAACGGGACCCTCTAGAGGATTTAATTAAATTGGCCATCATTCTGCCGGATTTCTGTCCGAATTGAAATAATTTATACTGATAATAAAGAAGACTCTTCTTAGTGCGCTGATGTATAAGTGAGTTAATGGCTGTTTGCAAAGACAGGAATTGCTCTCGCTGTGTAGTGGAATTGTTGCGAATTAAGGCTTGTTTAGCCCTCTGAAATTGAGCACTCAGAGTCAATAGCTGTTTATCTAAGGATTTCTTACGAAAAGCCACATAGGAAATTATATCTCCTCTAAGTACTACCTTAGCAGTATTCCAGAATAAAATGGGATCATCTCTGTGTTGGAGATTCAAGGCCTCAAAATCTTCCCATTTATCCTTCAGGTAATTCTGAAAAGCAGTATCCTCAGCTAGATAATAAGGATATCGCCATTGACATTCAGCTGGTCGTACCAGGGGATGAGTTAATTCCAGTCTGATAGGAGCATGGTCAGAAATGATAATGTCCCCTATCTGTGCAGCTACTATCTTAAAGAAACTATTAGAGCTCAGTAAAAAATAATCCAATCTGGAGTGTGTCGCATGGGCCCTAGAGAGATGTGTAAAATCCCGTTCAAGGGGGTGCAATTTGCGCCATACATCCACTAAATGCAATGTTTTCTCTAAAAAAGAAATTCCTTTACTGGGCACCCCCTGTCCCTTAGCCCCGGAAGATCTGTCCCATGTAGGATCTTTCACCATATTAAAATCACCCCCCACCAGTAACATTTTGTCTATATAAGGAAGAAGTAAAGTATGCAGTTCCTGGAAGAATACAGGATTGTATACATTGGGTGCATAAATATTGCATAAAATGAGAGGCGTCCGATAGAGGTCCGCCTCTAGAATCAAAAATCTACCTTTCGGATCTTTTATTTCTTTCAATATTTGAATGGGAACTGACCGTCTGATCAATATGGCTACTCCAGCAGACCTAGTACTTCCCGACGCAAAATGTACAGAGTCCACCCATTTTTGACTCAATTTACCATGTTCAATGTCAGTCAGATGAGTCTCTTGTAGAAATGCGATATCTGCTGACTTTTTGCCCAGAGCCTGCAATATCTTAGATCTCTTAATGGGAGAGTTTATTCCCCCCACATTCCAGGAAAAGATGTTAGTATTGTGATTACTCATACTCAATATCAATTAATGTATAACAAAACAATTTAAACATTCCTATGATGAGGAGTGAGCCTCCCCCCTCCTGTTCCTCATAGGACATCGTTTGTGTAAACCAATCTAGCAATTTACTCGTGGGACTTGTGGAGCCACCCTTTGTTCTTTTCTTTTTTCCATGTTGGCACTCCCTCCCCCCTACCCCCCCCCCCTGTTCTCTCACCCCCCCATGTTTAATCATTGTATCCCTCCCCCCTTCCCTTAAGAACTTTACCTTACCTGCTGTCCTAAGGATAGCAAGCGGGGATCACTTCAATACAGCACCCAGCCCTCGCATCTCCACCCCCCTTAAACAGTTACTTTAGTAGTTTGAACATTATATTGTCAAAACTCCGCTATCTCCTGTGGCCAATTTAACTCCCTAAGCGCCGAACATCTGTAACCCTGCAGTATCCCAAACTACTATACACCTCCCTCATGTGAAATCCAGTAAAGCATCCCCGAACCCATATGTAGCCTTGGTAGTACATGTATTATCCCAGGACAAGCAGGATGCTAGTCCTCACATATGGGTGACATCAGTAATGGAGCCCTATGTACGGAAAACTTCTGTAAAAGTTTCAAGAAACTTTTGACTGGCACCAGAGTGCCTACTGAGCATGCCCAGCATGCCATGATATTCCTCACCACAAGGGTCCCCCTTCAGTCTTCTTTTTTCCGCGAAGCAGTTAGCCTCGCGGTTATTAGGAGCCCGGTGGAATTCTCCACAACTTAACTTTGAAAAAAGTTTTCGAAAACTTCAGCCGCAAGGGTCTCCCCTTAGTTAACACCGATCGCGGTAAGTTTTCCGTTTTTCGCGGTTCCGTTCCGTTTTATGGAAAATATTTTGCCTTAGTCAGTGGCCGTCAACGGCTGTCCGGCCCCAAAATGGCTACAGGTTTTAAAAAATGTCCAAAATGCAACCGGAACATGTCCATTACGGACCCTCACCAGGACTGTGTCCTCTGCCTTGGTGAAGCCCATGATGTAAAATCATGTCCCTTATGTGCCACGATGACATCAAAAGGCCGTCGACTTCGACAAGAAAAAATGGAGCAGTTGTTTAAAATACAACTGGTATCAGCTCCATCTACCTCAACTCAATCGTCTCCAGCTGGGTCGATTCGAAAAGTCGTCTTTAAAAAGCGTCATTCAGGTGAGTCGGGAGATGCTCCCTTTTCCTCTCCCTCACCATCGTCCAGGGCATCGACATCGGGCAGTGAAAAAGCCCGCGAAAAAGAAAAGCATCGCCATCGGCACCGTAGGCCGCATACGGCGTCTGCGACCTCGATACCCGGCGAACCATCGAAGGAGGGCGGTACGCCTTCTAAGAAACCTCGGCTCCAGGATCAGGCTTCGGAGCCATCGACAGGGCGATCCCCGCCGATTCCGGCGCAGGGAACCGTGCCTCCTCAGGGCTCTGAGGAGGTACCGGCATCGCCGCCACCGCCTCCCCCCATGGGTGCTCTGTTCTCACCATCCATGCGGGCGGAACTTGATGTATATATACGTCAAGCGGTCAGAGACGCTTTCATCGAGGCGATGCCACGACCTCAACCATCTACGCCAGCGATGCCCTCGTCACCGGTCCCAAGAACATCACCGGTTCCAATATCGATACCCTCAATGCTGATTCCAGCAATCTCACCGCAACCATCGAGGCCGTCGATGCCGATGCCGCAAATTCCGGCACATATTCCGCCGATGCCATCGATTCCAATTCGGCCACCGGCACCGATGCCACCATTGATGCCACATCAAGAATCCTCCATTTTCCAACCTTTAATGGATAAATTGGATTCATTAATTAAAGTTTTTTCAACTTCACCTCAGGATTTCGATTCTGACCCACAGCAGGAGCCACAGCCTGGTCCATCAGGTGTTATTCCACCTATCAGGCCTCATACACCAATCTCTGAAGTTCCCTTCAAACCATCAGGGCATCCTCTAGATACTGGTACGGACTCAGACAATGATCTATCATCTGAAGAAGATATCCTGTCTGAACCTTCACCACCAGAGGACAGAAGGAAATCACCGCCAGAAGATCTTTCCTTCTCTAATTTTATAAAGGAGATGTCGGACACTATCCCATTCTCTCTCCTCTCAGAGATAGACACCAGACAAAAGACCTTGGAGGTCCTTCAATTCGTGGATCCTCCTAAGGAAATACTAGCTATTCCAGTACACGAAGTCCTGCAAGAGCTAATGTACCGGATGTGGGAGCACCCTGGTTCTGTGGCAGCAGTCAATAAACGTGCTGATGCCACATATCTTGTTCAACCCATTCCAGGGTTTCAAAAAGCTCAATTACCACATCAATCTGTAGTGGTCGAATCAGCCCAAAAAAAGGCTAAGAGGCTAAAACAGCATGTGTCCACACCTCCCGGTAAAGATAGTCGGTGCCTGGACAATTTAGGAAGGAAAATCTTCCAAGGAGCAATGCTGGTTTCACGAATAAATTCTTACCAACTATTCATGAACCAGTATCAGCGTGACCTGTGGAAACAGGTTGAAACACTTTCACAACAGTTACCTGACCAGTTTCAGGACGGTTTCCTTCGCCTCGTGCATAAAGGCCTAGAAGCAGGCAAGCACGAGGTGAGGGCCACTTACGATTCCTTTGAAACAGCCTCCCGGTTATCGGCATCAGGAATCACAGCTAGAAGATGGGCCTGGTTAAAATCATCTGAATTTAGACCAGAGGTACAAGAAAGGTTGGCAGACCTACCTTGTCTAGGGGAAAACCTTTTTGGTGACAAAGTCAAAGAGGCGGTGGCAACCATAAAGGACCACAGGGAAACCCTGAAACAGTTGTCTCAGCTTCCTCAAGAGACACACCAACCTTCTAGGAGGCCTCCTAGAAGAGAAGCCAGGAAACCATACTATCGCCCTCGACGATACTATCCTCCTGCTACCAGGGCCAGACAGCAACGGCCTACACAGCGGTCCCAACCTCGACAGAGGTCTGCTAGGCCCCAGCAGCCTGCGCCTACTGCATCCACATCAGGCTTTTGAAAACCAGCCAGAGAGCAGAAGCCCCTCTCAAAATCCTCTTCAACACTTACCAGTCGGAGGTCGAATATCTTATTACCATCAAACTTGGACCTCCATCACAACAGACCAATGGGTACTCTCAATTACAGCTCAAGGGTACCGCTTGGATTTCCTCACTGTACCAAACGAAAATCCTCCCCTTTCATCTTGGACAGTGTCTCATCACTCCACAATTCTGCAAGCAGAATTATCCACCCTTCTGAATGCCAGGGCCATAGAAAAAGTTCCCAGGCCTCAGTGGGGCAGAGGATTCTACTCCCGATATTTCCTCATTCCAAAGAAAACCGGGGAGAGGGAGGAAGCCGATACCTGAATCCAGGGAGGAGGAGGAGGATCCCCGAGGTGAGAGACAGCTTGCCACACCGACAACAGGAGAAAGCGAGGAAGAGGAACGCCCCCCTCGTGAGCCCTGACGTCGCTGGGAGGACCCCGGAAGAACTATAAAAGCAGGGGCACAGCGGCGTGGAAACCAGGGAGGAAGCCGATACCTGAATCCAGGGAGGAGGAGGAGGATCCCCGAGGTGAGAGACAGCTTGCCGCACCGACGACAGGAGAAAGCGAGGAAGAAGAATGCCCCCCTCGTGAGCCCTGACGTCGCTGGGAGGACCCCGGAAGAACTATAAAAGCAGGGGCACAGCGGTGCACAGCCGCAGGCGCGCAGCCAAAGCCGCGCGCCAAAGGGGCGCGCCCCTGGGAGGAAAAATGGGGAAGAAAAGAAAATCGAAGACCTGGACCTCCTCGCCCATACCCTCCGTATCGACAAAATTTGGGCCGATGGACAACCACGTGATACATCTGGGTGAGTTGCCTACGAAGGACTCGTTGGGGGATGGGTCACCCTCGGGGATATCTTTGAGTCCCGGCCCTCTGCAGCCACCCCTACAACCAGCAGCTCTGCAATTGGACAGTGGGACATTTTAAGGGGAAATTGCTACCACCTCCCAAAGTAACAAACACCCATTATCAGGGGTGGAAGGTCTTGGGGGAAGGGGTGGCAGAAGTACTGCCCGTATTGTATCAGCTATTACTGATTTATCCCTTTTGCCTTTGCCTGCTGTAATTCCTTCTATAGCTGAGCCAGTTGGGGGTAGTGCAGAACCTGAAAATGTCTCACTGTTGGATCTGTGGAGACTTATATCTCAGGTAGATAAGAAAATGACTAGCACTATTTCTCAAATTCATGACTTTTCATCTCAAACGAGAGATAAATTATTGGAACATGATAATAGGTTAAATAATTTTGCTACTTCTATTTCTACATTTAGCGCTCAGTCTGGTTCTTTGCAAAATATATGTACGTCCTTCATTAAGGACAATTTATTTCTTCATAACCAGATTGAGCAGCTGGAGAATGAAATAAGAATTAATAATTTACGTTTTCTTAATTTTCCGATTACCCGCCTGCTTTCTCCTATGGAATTATTTAAGAAATATATGAGAGATATTTTATCCTTTGATGAGGATAGAATACCTATTCTATCAAAAATTTATTATATTCCAATTAGGAGAAAGATAACAGCACAGGAAGGGGGAATGGATGTCCTGGAAAGTCCAGGCATCACTACATTCCTGGAAGATTCAGCTGACAATATAGCATCCAGAGCTACGTTGGTGGCTTCATTTTCTTTAAAATCAGAGAGAGATATGGTTTTTCAAAAATATTTTCAGAATAAACATGTAGTTTTTTGTGGACAGAAAGTCCAAATTTTTCCGGATGTTTCCAAAGCCACCCAGGCTCGTCGGAAGCTATTTTTATCTTATAAACAGAAGGTTTTGGATATAGGAGCTAGTTATTTCTTAAAATACCCATGTAAGTGTTTAGTAACTTACCAGAACAAAAAATTTGTGTTTGTGGATCCTATGCATTTGGATCAATTTCTTAGAGATAAAATCGCACTTCAGGTAATTGCAGATAGAGGGGCGGAAGGGGAAAGTAGGTTGCAATAAAGGAATAGATACTGCTTTCAGGTTATTGTTTAGCTTCCAACCTCTAGAAGTGGACTATATAATTGTATTATTGCTTGATTTGATGTATTAATATATGACTATTATTTTATTTTCTTGAATTATGTCATTGTTAAATGTTATAATTTCAATAAAGAGTAAATAAAAAAAAAAAAAAAGAAAACCGGGGGCCTACGTTCTATCCTGGACCTCAGAAATCTCAACAAATTTCTAAAGAAAGAGAAATTCAGGATGGTTTCGTTGGGCACCATGCTACCTCTTCTTCAAAAAGGGGATTGGCTCTGCTCTCTGGATCTTCAAGACGCTTACGCTCACATTCCCATTTTCCTCCTCATCGACAGTACCTGCGATTTCTGGTGGAAGGACAACACTTCCAATATCGAGTGCTACCATTCGGCCTAGCGTCAGCACCTCAAGTATTCACAAAGTGTCTTGCAGTAGCGGTGGCACATCTTCACAAACAAAGAGTGCATGTGTTTCCTTACTTGGACGACTGGCTCATCAGGAGTCAAACACAAAGCAGAGCTCTCACTTCTCTCCAGCTCACAATAAAGTTGCTCCACTCCTTGGGTTTTCTCATCAACTACGAGAAATCCCATCTCACACCATCTCACCAGTTGCAGTTCATAGGTGCAGATCTCAACACCATCACAGCAAAAGCTTTTCTTCCAAGAGACCGTGCTCAAGCGCTCGTTCTCCTAGCACACTCTACTCGCAATCAGTCTCGAGTTACAGCTCATCAGTGCCTCACCCTACTCGGACACATGGCCTCAACAGTTCATGTCACACCCATGGCCAGACTGACCATGCGACTACTGCAATGGACACTCAAATCTCAATGGATTCAAGCCATTCAACCATTGTCCACTCCCATTCAGATAACACAAGATCTGAGATCTTCCCTTCTCTGGTGGACATCAACGATCAACTTGCTCAAAGGCCTACCTTTCCAGCAACCAGTTCCACAAGTGACTTTAACTACAGATGCGTCCACCTTGGGGTGGGGAGCGCACATTGCTCATCTAAAGACGCAAGGCACGTGGACAAAGCAAGAAGCCTCCTTTCAAATAAACTTCCTGGAGCTTCGAGCTATACGCTATGCTCTACATGCGTTCAAGGACTGCCTTTCACACAAGACTGTTCTGATCCAAACGGACAACACAGTAGCCATGTGGTACATCAACAAACAGGGAGGTACAGGCTCGTACCTCCTTTGTCAGGAAGCAGCTCAAATATGGGACTGGGCCCTAGCACACTCAATTCTACTACGGGCCACCTACCTAGCAGGCATCCACAACACAGTAGCGGATCGCCTCAGCCGTCACTTCCAACCACACGAGTGGTCTCTAGACCCAACGCTAGCAACCAAGATATTTCAACACTGGGGTCAACCAACAATAGATCTCTTTGCATCCCATCTGAACTACAAAGTGAACAATTACTGCTCTCTCCTCTGGCAGCAGAACAGCCTACCAAGGGACGCCTTTGCTCGCCATTGGAACTCAGGCCTGTTATATGTGTATCCACCGATACCGCTCATAACCAAAACTCTAGTGAAACTTCAACAGGACAAGGGGACCATGATACTCATAGCCCCATATTGGCCTCGACAAGTATGGTTCCCCACACTGCTAGATCTCTCAGTCAGGGATCCAATTCGCCTGGGAGTAGCTCCCAATCTCATAACTCAGGAACAGGGTCAGCTGCGCCATCCCAACCTTCAATCCCTATCCCTGACAGCATGGATGTTGAAAGCTTGATCTTACAACCACTCAACCTTCCAACCACTATATCTCAAGTGCTGATAGCTGCATGTAAACCTTCCACTAGAAAGAATTATTCCTACAAATGGAAACGGTTTACATTGTGGTGCACTCAGAAAGATTTAGATCCTTTCAGTTGCCCCACTACCTCACTACTAGATTACCTTTACCATCTCTCAGACTCTGGTCTTAAGACGTCATCTGTAAGGGTACACTTGAGTGCAATCTCAGCTTACCATAACAAGCTGGGAGATGCATCTATCTCCACACAGCCTCTCGTCAGTAAATTCATGAGAGGTCTAACTCACATTAAACCTCCAGTTCATTCCCCAAGCATACAGTGGGACCTGAACGTAGTATTAACTAGGCTTATGCGTTCTCCATTTGAACCCATAAATACCTGTGACCTTAAATACCTCACTTGGAAAACGGTATTTCTCATAGCCATTACATCAGCTAGGAGGGTCAGCGAATTACAAGCACTAGTTACATACGAACCTTTTACAAAGTTCCTATATGACAGAGTAGTACTCCGTACACATCCAAAATTCCTTCCTAAGGTTGTCACGGAATTTCACTTGAACCAATCCATAGTTTTACCAACATTCTTTCCTAGGCCTCATTCCTATCAGGGTGAAAGAGCCTTACACACTTTGGACTGTAAGCGTGCGTTATCCTTCTATTTAAACCGCACAACAGCCCAAAGGAAATCAAGTCAGCTGTTTGTATCCTATGATCCAAACAAACCAGGTAAAGCAGTGGGTAAGCATACTCTGTCAAACTGGCTAGCAGATTGCATACAATTTTGTTATGAAAAAGCAGGCCTTACTCTTCAAGGGCGAGTAAAAGCACACTCAGTCAGAGCAATGTCAACTTCAGTAGCGCACCTTCGCTCTGTACCTATTCTGGACATTTGTAAAGCAGCAACATGGAGTTCTCTTCACACTTTTACAGCTCACTACTGTTTAGATAAAGAAGGAAGACAAGATTCAGCATATGGACAATCCGTCTTAAAGAACTTGTTTCCAGTTTAATCCCAACTCCTTCTACATCCAACCTGCTGTGATCTTCGGCTGACTCATTTCATCAACAATACTTCACTGTTGCTTCACTGCAAAATGACTCAGCCTCTAGCTTGCTAATCACCCATATGTGAGGACTAGCATCCTGCTTGTACTGGGATAAAGCAAAATTGCTTACCTTGTAATAGGTGTTATCCCAGGACAGCAGGATGTAGTCCTCACGAAACCCACCCGCCACCCCGCGGAGTTGGGTCCGATACGTTTTATTATTTTATATTTGGCTAACGCTAATTGCTACAAAACCAGACTGAAGGGGGACCCTTGTGGTGAGGAATATCATGGCATACTGGGCATGCTCAGTAGGCACTCTGGTGCCAGTCAAAAGTTTCTTGAAACTTTTACAGAAGTTACTGATGTCACCCATATGTGAGGACTACATCCTGCTGTCCTGGGATAACACCTATTACAAGGTAAGCAATTTTGCTTTACAGAAACCCCGAACCATCATCAATAGATAAACCTTCCCAACGAGAAATACACATATAGCTCCACCAAATATGTAGACAGTGGGAACAGAGAAACTAATAAAGATGAAAAGAATTGATTAACTCCAGTTCTATATTCCATGTCTGCTGCCTAGATCCCAGAAAGAGCTGTCTGTTCCCATCAAAGCTGCAGTTATTAAAACAATAAAACTTGTAGAACTGTGGCTTATAAGACAGTAACCTCCCATTTCGTCAATTGTCATATAGTGTAAAATACCAGATGACAAGTCCCCAAGTAATCAGATGTTTGCTGATCCTGTGGCAGAAAGAGTTGAAATGAAATGTTGAACAGCCATCGCTTCGGTGAACCATTTAACCCCGGCTGCTGTCTGAACCCTCATTTTGGCAGGATAAATCAGAGCTGCTCGTATGCCTTTCTCATATAATTGGGAGCAATATGGAGCCAGAGCACACCGTTGCGCAGAAACCACTGCTGAGAAATCTTGAAAAATTAACACATGCTGATTATCATATTTCAACTTAGCCCCTTGCCTGATGGCCTGCAGAATTGCAGCTTTGTGAGCATAGTTCATGATTTTTATGATCACCACCCGTGGCTTCTCATGTTCAGCCCGCTTTGGGCCCAAACGATGTGCTCTTTCAACTATGAAAGACCCTTTTAGCTCTGTGAGGTTCAATGCCGTTGGGAGCCACTCCTCGACAACGCGGGGTAGGGTGTATTCTGCTATGTGTTCCAGGAGCCCCACCAACCTTAGATTCGATCTCCGGGAACGATTCTCCAAATCTTCTAGTTTGGTTGCTTGCTTATCCAGTGCCGCCTTCAACTCCACAATGTCATTCTGCGCTTTATGTAGCCCATCTTGATTATCTGAGACACGAGTTTCGAGTTCCGAAAAGCGTCGCTCAAATATTGCCATACCAGAATTTATCTCCTATAGCTGTGTTGAAATTTTTTGGAGTTCTGGTGATATTGCAGCTAATACTGCTGCAGTCAGATCCGTCAGAGAATTTGATGCAGCGGCAATTGGCTCCGCCATGCCACCCGCCTCTTCTGACGCAACTTCGGCCGTTTTAGCCTTATCACGCTCCCGGTCCTTATCTTTATCTTTCTTCCCTGTCCTGGCTGCCATCAGGCAAGCGGGCACCGTCTAGAGAGTAGAAATTTCTTAAGCAGCCCCACTGATAGAAGAGGGCCCCTGTGATCAGATGGGGGAAGTAGCAAGGGCGTAGGCTTCTCGACAGGTAGATCACATCTTCTCCCGTCAATGCATTACATGATCCCCTCCTAAGTAACTATCTATTTATTGAAAAATTTCCCATTGGAATTCTGTTATATAGAGAGATGATAACATTCGGGGGGTCGCTGAGAAGATCTTACAGCTGCAGCCGTGCTCTTGGATCGATGAGGGTCTCTCCCCAAGCTTTCACTGGTTATTATTGTTCTCTATATTACCTTTTAAAGGGATTCTGAGTTTAGATAATTTGTTAAGCTGTTTGCCGGGTAGAGACTTTTCAGTGCCTGTTAACTCAACCAATTGGTATTGGAAGGCTAGGCAGTTAGAATTCTTCCTAGTTTCCCAGCAACTTCACCACCAAAATGGCAGCCGGGAGAATAGAGAAGCCCGAACTGTTCTTGTCCCTAAGCTCCTGTCCCTGGCCTAAAGACCTCTGAAAAGTAGGTGGTATTACCCGTAATTTTGTCCAGGCTGATAATACGCTCAAAGTCCAGGTTCCTTGATTTCACTGTTGATTGATTATTTTAGCAAACACAGGGCGGGAGCCCCAGACTTCAACAGCCTTCCCTGATCGCGGCAAACAGCACCCCCCAAGTTAGTTCTGTTAAACGTTTTGTCCTTGTATTGTGACTGCCACTGAATTAAAAGCAGGAAAACTATTGGTTGTCACAGATAGATAAACAGCCGCCAATTTGATTATCACTCGTAGCTCCTTGGCTCTTTCTACCGGTCCACGTGGCTTCAGCATTCAATCGGCGGTATCCCTCCTCCGACTCTGTTCAAACCTGCCACCCATACAACGTTTCCCGGGGGGCAGGGAGTCTCCCCAAGATCTTTAATTAAAGTGTGACTATCCGCTTTAAATACCTATCTCCTGCTTCTCTGCTTGCTGGGTCCGCTGTAATTCCGGAGAGGGGGGGAGGGGCAAGACACGTTTTCCTAGCACCAGGTCCCCTTCTCTCCCCGCAGCACTCTCCCCTGCGCTGGTAAGTGCTAGGAATTCCTTTTAAATTAAAGTTGTCAGCAATGCTATTAGGATTGCATTTAATTACGCTGAGATTCGCTCACTCAAACCGTCTCCCTCTGAACTCACGCTGTGCTGAAGCTGTTGTATTTCACCGAAGTATATGTTAATTTCGGGTGGGGGAATTAAGTATGTAGTGGCTCTATCAGCGTGGAGCCTCAGGCATCTGCTATTTATTTATTCTCCTCGCAGTTAGGTTTGCCCAGCAGCTGAGGTAATCGCTCTCAGTGCTGACCGCCGTTTTTGCCTAGCCCCGGGGGTTCGGCGCCGTCCCTCGCGACAAGATGGTGGGCGCAAGCGCCGCTAATTTAGTTATTTATTTATTTACTTATTTATTTATTTTAGTTTGATTTGATTGTATATAACTAAAGGCTGGTTACTGCTGCTCAAAACCTGCTGCCCAGGTTGACCTGCATCGGGAGGCAACACTTTAGTTGACTGGGACTGTTAGGTATTTCACCGGGCATAGATGACCACCTGTATATAGAAACGAAAGCAGGATTGACTGACTCTGATGTCTCCCCTGCTCTGACCGTTGGCTCCCGCAGCAACAGCACCCGATAGTCCGCTCTCCCTCTCACTCCTGTCCAGCCCCGCTGCCCACTCAGCTCTCCCAAGAGCTTTGTCACCTCTCCAAACTTTTGCAGCTAAAGTCCACTGTAATTTAAGTAGGCTGTATGTTTTTGTAAACAGTCACGTTGCAGCACATCGAAGGAGGAGGGGAGCAGCGACCCAGCACTAAATCACCAGAGCTTCCCACGAAGTATGTCTCTGCAGGAATAAGTACAGGACAGGGTTTCTTACTCTTGACTGCTTTGACACTTATTTCACTCTGTTATTTACCTCGGGGCTCGTCCGCTCCGGGCTACTGTTGATTTTTCCCGCGCTGCAAGATGGCGGACAGGGAAGCAGGTATCCGAGTTCGTCTCTGCCGCTCAGCAAGTTCAGATCACCGCCGACCGTCCGCCGCTGTTAGCGATTTTAAACTACTTAAGAAGCAGAAGCTACTGCCTTGGTAACTTGCCCAAATAATGTGGAATTTCTGGTGGAAATTAAGGGTGCTGATCGATCGTTTTGTGGAGCCTCAGGTTCTGGCGGCCATTCTCGAGCGCGGCAAACAGCGCCCCCTCCCCTGGCTCAACTATTTATGTCACATATATTCCGGCTTCATGGCCTACCTCTGCACATTACTTCCGATCGAGGTTCACAATTCACTGCCCGATACTGGCAGAATCTTTGTGCCAAATTTCACATTGCATTAGATTTCACTACCGCCTTCCATCCGCAAGCCAATGGACAAGTAGAACGAACCAATCATACTCTCAAACACTTCCTACGGTCTTATGTCAATGCACGACAGGATGACTGGGCGGCGTTGTTGCTGTGGGTGGAGTTTTCACATAACTACCACACATGTACATCGACTGGATCCTCCCCTTTTCAAGTTGTTTTTGGCTATCAACCTACACCACTGGTGCCTCTACCCCTGGCGGTGCCCTCTCCGGCGGCTCAGCTCACTGCCACACAATTCAAGCAATTATGGGTGCACACTCGACACATGCTCTGTAAAGCAGCACAAATGGCTAAGAAGTTTGCGGATAGACATCGGAGACCGGCACCTCAATTTCAGCCTGGTGATAAGGTGTGGCTTAGCACCAGAAACATTCATTTGAGGGTTCCCTCTATGAGATTGGCTCCTCGGTATATTGGTCCTTTTCCTGTGACTAAACAAATAGGTCCTGTAACTTACCAACTACGCTTACCTACCTCCCTTCGCATCCACAAGGTTTTTCATGTATCCCTGTTGAAACTGTTGCTCCTCAAATGGCCATCTCGGAAGGTTCCTGTGTCACCACACGTTCAGCTGGAGGAAGACACGACGAATCAAGTTCAAGAGGTCCTCGACGTTCGGAGACGAGGCCGTAGATGGGAGTATCTCCTGGCGTGGGAAGGATTTGGCCAGAGGAGAACTCCTGGGAACCTGCTACTAATATCCTGGACTTGGATCTTCTCAAGAATTTTCATAACAACCACCCGGAAAAACCCAAGCCTTCTAGGGGGAGGCCTAAAGGAGGGGGAACTGTTATGACTACTGGCCGCGGCAAGCCGCGACCGGGACTTACCACTGTCCCCAGGGGCTGGACGGACCGTCTGCACTGAGTCGGACTTCTTGTGTTCCTTCAGCGGCAGCAGCCACTGCTGCCCCAAGATGGCCGCGGCGTTTCTCCCTGTGCGGCTAAGCCCCGCCCCCTGACTTCTGCTAGGGCCGCGCGGGCGGCTCTGTCCTTTAATTTAAAGAAACACACACAGGATGTGAGCTGGTTCCTTCCTGCTGCATCCTAATTTGCTGGGGACTATTTAAACAAGGTCTGTACCCTCAGACCTTGCCTTGACTTCTTGGCTCCTGGGTTTGTTCTGTTCCTGGTTCCTGTTTGGCTTCCCTGTGTTTGATTCCTGGACCGGCTGACGTTCTCCTGGTTTTTGATTCCTGGCTTGGCGACGATACTCTCTGGCTCTCGACCCCTGGACTGGCTGTGGACATCTCTGGCTCTCGACTCCTGGACTGGCTGCGGACGTCTCTGGCTCTCGACCCCTGGACTGGCTGCGGACGTCTCTGGCTCTCGACCCCTGGACTGGCTGCGGACGTCTCTGGCTCTCGACCCCTGGACTGGCTGCGGACGTCTCTGGCTCTCGACCCCTGGACTGGCTGCGGACGTCTCTGGCTCTCGACCCCTGGACTGGCTGCGGACCTCTCTGGCTCTCGACTTCTGGACTGAACATCTGTGGGATCCTCGGGGTTGGCTCTTCGACCCGCTGAAGGCGTCAGCTACTGTTTTCTCGACCCGCTGGAGGCGCCAGTATCTGGATTACACGACCAGCAGGAGGCGCCTGCATCCAGATCTTCTTCCGTCCTAACTGCAATCCCGAGGATCGGCCTCGCCTACCGACGGTGGCCTAATCGGACATCGCCGGACAAAGGGTCCACACCTCTGATCATAACAGGAAGACTCACGCCTTCTTTGCCATCTAAATGTTGGCAGACTCCTGGTGCGATACCTGGAAAGATCGGAACCGGTGCGCAAAACACATCGCTTGTTTGTTCTTCACAGCAGGAAAAAACAAGGAGAAGCAGCCTCGCGGGCAGCCATAGCCCGCTGGACCAAGGAAGTTATCAAGGCAGCCTACATAGAAGCAGGAAAGCCTTTACCACTGCAGATTAAGGCTCATTCTATAAGGGCCCAAGCAGTATCTTGGGCAGAAACCAAGCTGCTATTGCCCACCGAGATCTGTCGGGCGGCGACATGGTCCTCCCTACACACCTTCTCTAGGTTCTACTGCCTGGATGTTCAGGCCCGAGAAGACGCAGCCTTCACAAGGGCAGTACTAAGTGGGCCACGGGCAGCCTCCCATCCTGTCCGGGAGTAGCTTTTGTACATCCCACTGGTCCTGAGTCCATCTGGCTACACACTAGGAAATGGAGAAATTACTTACCTGATAATTTTGTTTTCCTTAGTGTAGACAGATGGACTCAGCATCCCACCCACGGCTGCCCCAGAGAAGGAGGACCTCGGAAAGCAAACCTCGAGACTAAACAAATACGGGTAAGCCGTTGCTTACTCCTAGTTCAAGACACCCACAGTTAGTCAGGTGTCGGTGTTAGTTGAGTGCACTGGTGGTCTCCATTTTTTGAAATCAGTTGAATCACTTTTATCAAATTTAAGAAGTTTAACCTAGTTGTTTATGCAAAGATATATATATCCACGATGACTTTTCGAGGAGGATACTGAGGAGCTGAGGTCACTGCATGGGTATATCTAGGGTGACGTCAGCTTTGAAATCTGACTCCGTCTCCCATCTGCTAGCAGAGGAGCACATAACCCACTGGTCCTGAGTCCATCTGTCTACACTAAGGAAAACGAAATTATCAGGTAAGTAATTTCTCCATTACTCTCCGAAAATGCCCAAATTTCTGCACAAAAGTATGCCCTATTAAAAATGTCCTTTTGTTGTTTTTAGTTATTTATTTTATTTATTTATTTATTTAAGAACTTTTAATATACCGATATTCGTGGGACACATCATACCGGTTCACAATAAACTCTTGGAGAAAAGGAAATAGAAATTACAAATAACCGGGAGGGGGGAAGGGGAGCAGAAGAGGAAACGGGAGAGAGGGGGGCTAGGGAGACAGTTAGAGCCTGAGGGGCGAGAAGAACAAGAGTAGGAGAGAAGGGAGAAAAGTGGATAGGAACTGCAATAACTGTCTTAACAATATTCTAAGAGGGATAACAGCATTAACAAAATCTTTACATTTTATTAGGTTGCATAGTTATTAGGTTACATAGTTAGTGTATCTTGAAAGACATGCCGGTGCCTATTATATGTGTAAGAGTTGATTACAAGATGAAGAGAAACAGAAATATGACAGAAGATAAAGACCATACAGCCCATCTTATCTGCCCCTCCACTCAAATGCTTAGCTCTCTAATCCCTACAACTACCTCAGAGATCCCATTCATAAAACATAACATATCTATTTACAAAATATACAGTGATTATTGACATACGTTTTAGAGATCAAATATTGTAAAATCTTTGTAGTGGGTAATATATTTATTTATTTATTTATTTATTAGCTTTTATTTACCGACATTCGTGAAGCACATCATGCCGGTTTACAATGAACTCAGGAGGAAAATTACAATAACTTAAACCTTAGCTGCCTGACCCCTGACTATTCTTTGAGCTTCACCAGATCTCTCCTCATATTTTCCACCCTTTCCTGGCTGTCTACTTTGTTGAAGGTTTTGGTATAATTAGCAAAAAGACCAACCTTTCCCTACAATCCTATGTCGCTCACCAAAAATGTTGAAAAGAACCTGCCAAAATACCAATCCCTGAGGCACTCCTCTAGTAATCCCCCCTTCCCCCAGAATAAAGTCCATTTACTACTACCCTTTGTCGCCTTCCACTCAGCCAGTTTCTAACCTAATCATTCCAGGGGTCATACTAGGAGTGCTCAATTTATTTATAAGCTGTCTATGGGGAACCGTGTCAAAGGTTTTATTGAAATCCAAATACATTACATCTAGCGCTCTCCCTTGCTTCAATTCTTTGGTCACCCAATCAAATAAATTTACCAGATTTGTCTATGAAGATTTACTTTTGATAAAACCTTGCTGCCTCAGATGTTGAAATCCATTGGTAAGCAAACTATCCTCTGTTTTATTTATTTAGAGTTTTATATTCCACTTTTCGGCACTTCAAAGTGTACAACAAAACAGATTACATTTAGATACTATAAGTATTTCCCTATCCCCACAGGGCTTACAATCTAATTTTTTGTATCTGAGGCTATGGAGGATAAAGTGACTTGCCCAAGGTCACAAGGAACAACAACAGGATTTGAACCCTGATTTCCTCCTTCACTCCACTTTTAGCAGCGATTACATTAATTTACTTACCACAGAGGCCAGACTAACTGGTCCATATTTCCTAGCCTCCTCCTTAACTTCCACTTTTATGAATAGGGACCACATTTTAGTCTTAATTGGTCAGAGTGATCAGGTAGTCATTAGTGTTAAAAACACACCCAAGTTGTATATGAATTTTAAAACAATCTTATAAATTAGTTTGTTAAATACGTTTTATAAAGCAAATAAAAATGGAAAAATATGAAACTTAGGAAAAGTAAAACTGGTCACAACCCCAAACAAATATTACATAGTAATCTTGATAAAATGCAGAGGGAGGGTTCCCTATGGACTCCTTTCCTCTCTATTGTGGGGTCAGGCAGGGCTGCCCCCTTTCCCCACTGTTATTCATCTTGGCCTTAGAACCCTTGGCTATTGTCCTGCGAATGGCATCGCAAGTTACTGGGATTAGTGTGGACGGGCATCCTTTAAAGGCAGCTATGTTTGCAGATGACGTTCTACTTTTTGTGGGGAAGCCCCGTATGAGTGTCCCTGTTATTATTAGTGTATTTGAACAATTTCGCCTAGTGGCTGGTTTAAAAATAAATTTCGCTAAGTCTGAAGCCTTGGCCCTCAATGACCACCTGCCTACTACTTGGAATGGTCATTTTCCCTTTCGGTGGGCTCCAGACAAGTTGAGGTATTTGAGCGTCTGGGTTCCGAGACGGCTGGACATGTTGTATGACTTGAATATTTCCCCCTGTATAACACGCTTGAAGGAGCAGCTGAGAGTGTGGACCCCTCTCCCACTGTCGCTGTTCGGCCGCTGTGCATTGATAAAAATGGTGCTCGTTCCCAAGCTTTTATATCTCCTCCACATGCTTCCCTGTTGGCTGAGGGCTAGAGACCTTAGGTGCCTGCGAGCTCTTATTCATAACTTCCTTTGGAAACGACGGCGAGCCCGCAAGGCTTATACTACTTTGGAAGGCCCCTGGGAGCAGGGCGGGTTGAATTTGCCTGACTTTCTGTTATATAATGTGGCCTGCCAGATGCGGTTCATAGGCAACTGGCTCACGGGAACCTATCATTACTGTGCACAGGGGATGTTGGAGAGCATGTCGTGCCCTAGCTTCCCTCTCAGTATTATTCAACTGCGCCCCGGGCTAAGAAGTAACCTTATATTTCCCACGGCCTTATTGACACCATGTGTTCGGGCCTGGAGATGGTTGCGCCGCCATGCAGGTCTACCGGGGGTGGCCTCTCTTCTGCTACCTTTTCTTGGTAATGCTGGTTTTCTGCCAGGGACTGAGAGTAGAGGTGTCTATCAGTCTCAGGCCAATTGTGTTCGGTGATGTTTACTTTTAACTTATTTGACCCTATTTCCCATGTATTATTGGACTATAATACTTTGGCTCGTACTTATCAATTACCAGCCAGACAATTTTTCGCCTACCTACAGGGTCATCACTACTTGCAATCCTTCTCCTGGAACTCTGGGGCGTTAGAGGCTGAATCAACCTTCACCATAAAACTATTTGATACTGCTTGTGCGGCTAATACAATTACCGGATGGAAAAAGCTAGGGCAACAGTTTCGTAAAGTTACCTGTCTGGACTCCTTGGCAACCCGCTGGTCGACTATGATGGATATAGAGGTCACCCCAGCGCATTTGAAAACCTGCTTTAAGGCGCTTTATATTTGGTTACCTGACTTGGGATTACGGGAAGTCCAATTTAAAATCCTCCACTGCTTTTATTATGACGATGTGCGCAGGTGTAAAATGAAGCTCGCTCCTACTTCTTTGTGCAGCAAATGTGGAGCAGTGGATGGGGTGTTGTACCACCGATTGTTTACCTGTTCCAAGCTGGCAACCTTCTGGGGCTCTGTGTTACAGACGATCAATAAATGCACGGATGTGCCCATACCTGTTGTTGGACATGTTTTGTTGGCTAACCAGCATACGGGAGGTGCACCTGGTAGTGGTTCTAAATGGAAATTTGAGCGCCTTGCTATTATGCTCGCATGCCGGACCATACTGTCGGATTGGATTGATCCGGCGGCGATGCCTACCTTTGCAGCCTGGACTAGTAGAATGGTATTATTACTACAAATGGAATTTATGGACTTTCTCAGTGGTACGCAGAAACCAGACAAACTATACTGCGCTTGTTGGCAAGCCTATTATGCACTGCTTCCTAGAGATATGCAAGCTGGGTTGATCACCACTGGTCATAAACTTACCTGGTCTTAAATGGAGGTTCCTGGGGAGGGGGAGAGGTTATGAATGGCGAGTGACTGGGGTATGATTGTAGGTGCAATTGTGGGGTGGTTCTATGGAGGGGGGAGGGGGACAAGAAAATGGGAAACTGGCAAAAGAGTACACATGCCGAAGGATCTATAGTTGTTTTATATTGTCCTGTTGGGTTGCTTTGCATGCCTGCTATTGTTTTGGTACTGTGTTCCTGATTTCTGTGTTTGTAAGTCGTTCTCCTTGCAATACAAATTATTTTGAAAAAAACAAAACAGTCTAGCCTTGATCCTTTCAAGCCTGCCTTATAGCTTGCTACTATTATTGAAGAGAGAGATTTCTTGGACCTCTGCCAGCTGAGTTTTCACCCAAAACATAATACTGAAAGTTCTTTGGTTATTTTAACTGATGCCCTCCATAGGAGCTCAGACAAAGAAGTTGATTCCCTGGTGGTTCTTAGATCTCTCGGCTGCTTTCAGCACCATTGACCATATGATCCTGACAGAGCATTTCATAAGCCTTGGTATCAACAGCTGTATGCAGAATTGGTTTGAGTCTTTTGTAAACCAGAGGATTTGGATAGTAAAATTGAACTGATTTCTCATGCCCCAAAAACAGAAATGGGATGGAGGGAACCATAGGACAATGTGCTTTCCCTTATTTAATATGTACACCCATCCTATTAGGACCTTGTTAAGAAGGGAAGGCTTGGATTATTTGTTATGCAGATAATATGCAAATCTATTTAGAACCTAGGACACAATCAGGATGATCAATTGAGGTAACTTTCCTTATGCCTAGCTTCAATTAATGATTGGCTGACCCAGAGTACTCATCTTTTTAATTCCACAAAAATCGAAGTGCTGTGGATGAAGAAGTCATCCATGTACTTACCATCACAACTAGTTGCCCTTGAACATGCTGACAACACGGTAAAGCTTACTTTTACCAGTTACAGGTCATTTGAGGTCTTAGACCGTATCTTTTCAGAGATCAATTGGCTACCATCATAAAAGCATTGGGATTTAGATTACTACAGTTCTCTATATATGGGCTTGCTTAAAAGGCTGGTAAATTGGCTGCAATTCATTCAGAATACACCTGCCCATATTTTGCTTAGATTAAAGCTCTAAGACCTCATTACCCCTATTCTTGAGGGTCTGGACTAGTTCCCAGTTGCTTTTATAGTTAACTTTAAAATCATGGAGTTCATCTATAGAGGTCTCTTCAAGACTGATACTCTATTTTTAAGAACAAATTGCAAAAGTGTATGCCAAATAAAGCATTACATTCTTCTCAGAATGCTTTGTTTTCTATGCCTCCCATTGGAAATACAGGGAGGATGACATTCAAACAGCTATGTGCGCATCCCTATATATGCATGTATAGGAGTGCATGAAACCTATTCCTGTATTTCATAACCTATGTGTATATGATATACGCAGATTATAAAATATGTGTAAATGTACCCTGCAACATGCACACACGTAAAAAGAACACGCACAAATGCATATTACACTTATCTGGATTAGTTCCGATTTATCCAGCTAAATAGTGACTCTTAACTGTACAAGTTAGGGTTTATCCAGCTAAGTAGCAGCAAAACTGCTACTTAGCTGGATAAGTCTCAAATAGTGCTACTTATCTGGATAAATAGTTTTATTTGTGACTCATCCATCAATCTTACTTATCCAGATACATAGCTTTATTTGAGACTTATCCGTCTGTCTTACTATAAGAATTAAATAGAGCTAATTATCTTGGCTAAGTAGGATAGACGAATAAGTCTCAAGTGAAGCTACTTTTCCGGATAAGTAAGATAGATAAGTCTCAATTAAAGCTATTTATCCAGATAAGTTGCACTATTTGAAACTTCTCTGACTTAACCGGATAAGCAGCTCTATTTAAGACTTATCCAACTAGGTAGAACTTGACCAAATAAGTATTGCTAATTAGCTGAATAAATTGAAATCTATTCAGATAAGTATCGCTTTCAAGGTTTAGCCGACTAAATAGTGGCAAAGCCCCTACTTAGCAGGATAAATTGGAATTTATCCAAATAAGTAGTGCATAACTGCTATAGTTGCGCATTTTTACCTCTGACTTTAAAAATATATGTGTGGAGATTTTACCTACATAATTTACACACATTTATCCCCCCAAAGTCGTCTTTTATGCATGTAAGTCGGGAGATTTTCTAACATGCTTGCAGCATTGAAATTACCAGTTTTACTAATTAGTCTACCAGTTCACCCAGTCCATCTGCAGGTCATCGAGACCCTTCTGGCTCTTCAGCCTGAACTCCCCCTATTTTATCTGGACTTGCCATCCAATCAGTATTTCACTTTTAAGATGTTTATTTTCAATGACTCCAGATATAGAGCCAGAAATAAAGATATGCAAGTAAACTTTCTAATTTACATGCATAAATTGCATATAAAATAGCAATTTACTCAGTTAAGTGTTGGCCCAACCCCGGCTCACCCCTTTTATATAAATGCAAATTTACTCACATACTCTTATTTACATGTGTATTTTGAGTTTTATAAAATAGCATTTCTCACAGGACAAGCAGGATGGTAGTCCTCCCATATGGGTGACATCACAGGATGGAGCTCAATCATGGAACACTTTCGTCAAAGTTTCCAGAACTTTGACTGGCCGCTACTGCACATGCCCAGCATGGCACCACCCCTGCAGCCAGCAGGGGTTCCCCTTCAGTCTTCTTTTTTCTGTGCAGCAGTAGCCACGCAGTTAAGGAGCTCTGCAGAGATTCCTGACAGGAATTTTCCTCACGGAATTACTAAAAATTAATTTACCCCACAGGGGTCCCTCCTTCAACTTTTTCAAGCCGCGGTACTCTGGTAAGTTTTTTACCCGTTTTCCGTCGATTACCGTCGAGTTTGGTCCTCGCGGCCTACTGGCCGTCGACCGTACCACGGCTCAATTTTTTCATGGCCATGGCGCCTGCAGTCCACCGGTGCCTGGACTGTAATCGCACCATGTCCATCACAGAGCCTCACAAAGTCTGTGTAATGTGTCTCGGAAGTGAGCACAATGTCCTAACCTGTACCGAATATGCCCTTATGACACCAAAAGGTCGCAAGGCTAGAACGGAGAAAGATGGAGCTTCTCTTCCATGCTCAAACCTCCACGCCATCCATTGCATCGACGTCGTCGGAACCGGCACCGTCAACTTCGCGCCAGCATCGACCTCCAGCCGGTGACCGCCCGGCATCGACGACTTCTCAGCCTTTGTCATCCTCTACTCCCCCTCAGGACCGAGGGGATCGTAGAGATAAACATCACCACCGGCATCGAAAGTCTCAGACCATTGAGGGAGGGAAATCATTGACCTTGCCATCGTCCGAGCCACTGCCGAAGAAACCCCATCCAGGAAAGGCACCGACCTTTTCGGCGACCGGTCACCGAGGCAACCCTCACCCGACAGGGTATCGGGAGCCGCGACTCCGCTTTTAAAGGTGGTCCCTCCGGCTATGCATCTGCCTCCTTCTTCTGTTCTGGAGCCGGGGCTGCTTGCTCCAGGTCTCCGAGAAGAACTGGACCGGATGGTGCAGGAGGCCATCGACAAGGCGATACATCGACTCCAGGTTCCTCCGTCACCGACACCGGTGTACCGATTGCGAAACCGACCACTGACCCGATTCCAGCAGTGTTGGCACCGCTGCTCTCGAGGATGGAAGCGCTTATGGCCGCTTTTCCACCGATGGACCCCTGGTCACTGATGGCTCCGGTGCCCTCCCCGGAGGGCACCGGAGCCATTGGGAGGAGAAACAACGTTCCGTATCCCTCCTTCGGGAGTTCTGCCGATGCCTCAGCCGTTGATGCCGATACGTCCATCAGCTCCACCGACCATCCATCGATGCCCTCGATGCCTGCACCGGTGCCTTTGATGCCTTCATCGGTGCCTCCAGTTATTCCTTCGAGTCCAGAGCCTCGACCAGGACCTTCAGGGATCCCACCGCCCCGTCCTCCCCAGTCCCTAGAGGAGCAGGCGCTGATCCCTACGATACCTGGACTGATGATTCTTCACCAGACACTGATGATTTGCCTTCACCACCTTCACCTACTGAAAGTAGAAAGCATTCTCTTCCAGAGGACCTTTCCTTCATAAATTTTGTGAAGGAGATGTCTGAATAGGTACCTTTCCAATTGCGACTGAACAAGATGACAGGCATCAAATGATGGAACTGTTACAATTCCTGGATGCTCCCAAAGAAGTAACCTCCATCCCTATCCATCAGGTTCTTCTAGATCTCCTCAAAAAGAACTGGGAACATCCTGGCTCTGTGGCTCCAGTCCACAGGAAAGCTGACACAACCTATCTTTTTCAGTCAGCTCCAGGTTTTGGCAAACCTCAATTGGATCACCAATCTGTGGTTGTCGAATCTGCCCAGAAAAGAGCAAGGAGAGCAAAACCTCACACTTCCTTTCCCCCAGGCAAGGAAAAGAAATTTCTAGATGTCATTGGTCACTGTGTCTTCCAGGGATCAATGCTCATCTCCAGAATTGCCTCTTATCAGCTCTATATGACCCAATATAATAGGTCTTATTTAAGCAGATACAAGACTTAACAGACTCCCTGCCTCAGCAATTTCAAGAGCAACTCTAATCCCTAGTCAACAAGGGTTTTGAGGCAGGCAAGCATGAGATATGAACATCTTATGATATTTTTGACACTGCAACAAGGGTATCTGCAGTTGCTATCTCGGCAAGACGATGGGCCTGGCTCAAGTCTTCCGACCTTCGCCCTGAAGTTCAGGACAGATTGTCCGACCTTCCCTGTGTAGGAGACAATCTGTTTGACGAGCAGATTCAACGGACGATGGCGGAACTAAAGGACCATAATGAGACCCTGAGACAGCTCTCTCTCATGCCTTCTGAATTCTCTTCAAAACAGCCTTTTAGGAAAGACTCTAAGAAGTCATTCTTCCGCCCGAAGTAGTCCTACCCGCCACCAACTAGAACCCGTTCTATGAGACCGTTCCAGAAAGCCCAGTCTCGTCAGACACGGAAACAGAAACCGCAAACAGCCCCTCAGCCGGGCCCTTCTTCCGCTTTTTGACTCTTACATAGAGAGCAGCAGCCAGCTTCCATTGCCCCACATACCAGTGGGAGGTCGATTGTGCAATTTCAACAACAGGTGGCACTCAATCACCTCAGACCAGTGGGTCCTAGCGATAATTGCTCAGGGTTATCGTCTGAACTTTCTCTCCATTCCATCGGACTCCCCACCTCTACCGACGTGGAGAACATCTGACCACTCACTGCTCCTGGAGCAGGAGGTCTCCCTCCTCCTCCAGTCCAGAGCAATAGAACCAGTGCCATGCTCACAACAAGGCCTAGGGTTCTATTCCTGGTACTTTCTAATCCCCCAAAAATCGGGAGGCGTTCGTCCAATTCTGGATCTACATGCCCTCAACAAGTACCTCCAGCGAGAGAAGTTCAAAATGGTAACCTTGGGCTCTCTTCTTCCTCTTCTACAAAGGAGACTGGCTCTACTCTCTAGACCTCCAGGACACATACACTCATATTGCGATAGTTCCATCTCATCGCAAATACCTTAGGTTTTTAGTAGGCTCCAAGCACTATCAGTACAGTGTGCTTCCATTCGGCCTTGTGTCTGCACCACGAGTCTTTACAAAATGCCTCGTTGTAGTTGCAGCCTTCCTCAGAACTCAAGGTGTTCACGTCTACCCCTACCTAGACGATTGGTTAATCAGGGCTCCCACTCAGCAAGCTGCTCTGTCGTCCCTAGATCTTACTTTACGCACTCTAATTTCACTCGGATTTCTCGTCAACTATGACAAATCCTGCTTACTCCCATCTCAAACTTTATCGTTCATTGGGGCAGACTTGGACACCTTGCAGGTAAAGGCTTTTCTACCTCAACAGCGAGCTCTCACTCTCGTGTCTCTCGCACACCAGCTGCAGTCTCAATACTCCACGACTGCACACCGCTTTCTCATCCTCCTGGGACACATGGCGTCCTCAGTTCAGGTCACCCCAATGGCGCGTCTGGCCATGAGAGTCATGCAGTGGACTCTAAGGTCACAATGGACTCAATCCATTCAGCCCCTGTCGACTATTGTCCACGTAACCGACTCACTCTGTTTGTCTCTCGCCTGGTGGAAAAATCAGATCAATCTCCAGGGCTTGCCCTTCCAGGCTCCAGACCCTCAAATAACTCTCCCCACCGATGCTTCCAACCTCGGATGGGGAGCCCACGTGGCCGATCTGCAGACACAAGGATCTTGGTCTCCAGAGGAAGCTAAACAAATAAATTTCCTGGAGCTGCGAGCAATCAGATATGCTCTCAGGGTATTTCAGGATCACCTCTCCAATCAAGTCATCCTGATCCAGATGGACAACCAATTGGCCATGTGGTACATCAACCAACAGGGAGGGATGGGCTCCTACCTTCTGTGTCAGGAAGCTGTGCAGATATGGGCAGAGGCACTCTCCCACTCGATGTACCTCAGGGCCACCTACTTGCCGGGAGTGGACAATGTGTTGGCAGACAAGCTGAGTCGCACTTTTCAACCGCATGAGTGGTTTCTCAACCCCTCAGTAGCGAACTCGATCTTCCACCAATGGGGTTATCCTCAAATAGACTTCTTTGTGTCACCTCAAAATCGCAAAGTAGACAACTTCTGCTCTCTCACTTGCAGCCAACACTATCAGCCAAGAGACGCATTCTCCCTCTCATGGGCAACCGATCTCCTATACGCATTCCCTCCACTTCTCTCGAAGACTCTCGTGAAGTTACGTCAGGACAAGGGAACCATGATCCTGATAGCACCCCACTGGCTGCGCCAAGTGTGGTTTCCAATACTTCAGGATCTCTCCATTCGCAGGCACATTCCCTTGGGGAAAGGACCCGCTTCTAATCACTCAAAACGACGGTGCCTACGCCACCCCAATCTTCAAGCCTTGTCCCTGACGGCATGGATGTTGAAAGGTTAATCCTTCAATCACTTAACCTTTCTGAACCAGTTTCCCGTGTCCTGATGGCTTCACAGAAGCCTTCCATGAGAAAATTGTATTCTTACAAATGGAACAGGTTTACGTCATGGTGCTTTTCTCAATCCCTTGACCCCTTTACCTGTCCAATCACAAAGTTTCTGGACTATCTCTGGCACTTGTCAGAGTCAGGTCTAAAAACTTCCTCCATTAGAATGCATGTCAGTGCGGTTGCCGCCTTCCATAAAGGTGTCGGGGTCGTTCCTATTTCATTACAACCCCTTGTAACACGTTTTTTGAAGGGCTTGCTTCACCTCAAGCCTCCTCTGCATCCTCCGGCCCCTTCTTGGGACCTCAACCTAGTTTTGGGTTGGCTCATGAAACCACCATTCGAGCCTCTTCAATCCTGTGACCTTCGATATCTCACATGGAAAGTGATTTTCCTTTTGGGCAATCACTTCGGCTCGCAGAGTTAGTGAATTACAGGCTCTAGTTACCTATCGACCTTACATTAAACTTCTGCAGGACCGGGCAGTACTCCGCACTCACCCTAAATTCTTACCTAAGGTAGTTTCAGAATTTCATCTCAATCAATCCATTATACTACCTACATTTTTTCCCAGGCCCCATTCCAATCCAGGAGAGCAGGCTCTGCATATCCTTGACTGCAAACGGGCTCTAGCATTCTACCTAGACCGTACAGCTGCCCACAGGAAAAGCTCTCAATTGTTTGTTTCTTTCCATCCTATCAAATTGGGGCAGACTTGGTTAGCGGACTGCATATCCTTTTGCTACCAGTAAGCAGGCATTCCATTTCAAGACCGTGTTAAGGCACACTCTGTTAGGGCCTTGGCGACTTCAGTAGCACACCTACGCTCGGTGCCGCTTCCTGACATTTGCAGGGCTGACACCTGGAGTTCTCTCCATACCTATACAGCCCACTATTGCTTGGACAAAACTGGAAGACAAGACTCCATCTTCGGCCAGTCTGTCTTGCGCAACCTATTTACAACGTAATGTACCAACACCCTTCCACCTGGCCAGTGGGGTTCAGGATGCCCTCTGCCAAATTTCATACCAGGCCTACTGCCTTGCACGCCTGGGTACATTTGGTGCATACTCGGACATCCTCAGCTTGGTACTCACCCATATGTGAGGACTACAATCCTGCTTGTCCTGTGAGAAAGCAAATGTTGCTTACCTGAAACAGGTGTTCTCACAGGACAGCAGGATGATGTTAGTCCTCACGAAACCTGCCCGTAGCCCCGTGGTGTTGGGTTTGTTACGTTTTCTTATTTTATTTTCGGCACTACCTGTAGCTTTTTAACAAGACTTAAGGGGGACCGCTGCTAGCTGTGGGGTTGGTGCCATGCTGGGCATGCCCAGTAGGGGCCAGTCAAAGTTCTGGAAACTTTGACGAAAGTGTTCCTTGATTGGGCTCCATTCTGTGATGTCACCCATATGTGAGAACTAACATCCTGCTGTCCTGTGAGAACACCTGTTACAGGTAAGCAACATATGCTGTATGCAAGTTTATGCTATTTTACATGTGTATATGCTGCTTTTTACACATTCAACTATTGAAAACTCACCTTAAATTATAAAGAATCAAAAAGGAGAGCATTGTCTTACTTTGGACTAGCTCTTTGGAATTACGCCCTGAGAAAAGTAAGATTAGTTTCCAATTATTCAATAATTTGAAAACTCAGGAAAGCATGCATTTTTATGAAATCTTGTAAGTAAATGACTTTTGCACCCTAATCTAATGATCCAAGAATGATCTTATTTTAATTTATTCCGATTTTGTCTATTTTGTTCTTTTGCTAACGTCAATTATGGACTTTTGCATTGGTGTTATTGTATATTATGTAATTTATGACATATTGTTTTTTTATTCTTTCTTACTAGTAACATAGTTGTTTAAACAAAAACAATCCAAAATGCAATAATTTGTGGCAGTTTTACACACTCGCAAGAAATAATATTTACGATAAAAGGACTTTCATATGACTTAAGAACATAAAAAGTGCTATGCTGGGTCAGACCAATGTCTGTTTAGCGCAGCATCTTGTCTCACAGCAACCAGACAACTATGTTACATGTAAGATCCCCAATAGTTGATCTATTTCTTGTATCTCTCTCCCAAATCTACCTGGTTAATAATTCTTTATGGGCTTTTCTTTCAGGAACTTGTTCAATCCTCTTTTGAACCAAATCTTCTGACAACAGATTCCATAGCTTTATAGTGCGCTGTCAGAAAAAATACTTCAATTATTTTTTTTTAATCCATCAGTTGCTAGTTTCATGGAGTGTCCCCTTGTCCTACTGTTATTTAAAAGAATAGATACCTTCCTTATTTACCCGTTCCACTCCAGTCATGATTTTATAAATCTCAATCATATACCCCTGTCATCTCTTTTCCAAGGAGAAGATCTCTAATCTGTTAATCCTTTCTTCATAAGGGAGTTTTTCCATCCCTTTTATCATTTTTGTCTCCCTTCTCTGTACCGTTTCTTTGTCTGCTATATCTTTTTTGAGATGGGGTGACCAGAACTGCACACAATACTCAAGATGTGGTCACACCATGGATCTATACAAAGGCATTATGATATTCTCAGTTTTGTTCTTTATTCTTTTCCAAATAAGTTCTATTTGCCTTTTTCACCATCACTGCACCCTGAGCTGAGGATTTCAAGGTAGTGACCACAAGGGATCTCTCATGAGAGATTACTCATTAAATTGAAAGGTCATAGGATGAGAGGCAATGTCTTATTGTGGATTTGTAATCGGATAGGCCGGAAACAGAGGGGAGGACTACATGGTCAGTTTTCCAAACAGACAAAGGTTGTTAGTAGAGTGCCCAGGGTTTACTGGGACCTGTGCTATTTAGCATATTCATAAATTAATCTGGAGAAAGGAACTAATGAGATGACTAAATTTGTAGATGACGCAAATTTGCTTCAAATCGTTAAAACAACAGCAGATTGTGAGGAACCACAGAAGGACTTTTTTTTTTTTTTTTTATATTTAATTTTATATACCGGCAACCGTTTGCACATCGTGCCGGTTTACAAGTAACTTACAAACAGAAGATATATAGGCATAGCCTTTACAGACTTTGTAAGTTCAAGACTTTGTAAGTTCAAGACTTTGTAAGACTTTGTAAGTTCAAGACTTTGTAAGTCAAGGCATCTAAATGGCAGGTGCAATTTAATGTGGGCAAAGTAATACAAATAGGGAAATATAATCCCAACTACAGGTATGCAATGAGTAATCTCTCATGAGAAACTTTGTCAAATGCTTTCTGAAAATCCAAATATGCTATATCAACTGGTTCACCTTTATCCGCATGTTTATTTACATCTTTAAAAAAAATCTAATAAATCTGTAAGGTAAGACTTCCCTTTGCAAAAACCATGGTAACTCTCCCCTATTAAATCATGTGAGGTTAGTAATTTTGTTTATAAGTATAGCTTCTACCATTTTGCCAACACCAGCATCAGGCTCACAGGTCTATCATTTCCCAGATAAACTCTGGAGCCTTTTCTAAAAATTGGCATCACGTTTCCACCTTCCAGTCTTCTGGTGCCATTGCTATTTTAAATATGTTGCAATTCACCAGAAATTTCACGTTAGAGTTCCTTCAAAACTCTTGGGTGAATACCTTTAGGTCTTGGTCATTTGTTATTCTTTAGTTTGTCAATCTAATTTATCATATCCTCCAGTTTTACAGTGATTTTGTTTAGTTGCTCAGACTCCACCATCAAAAAATATTTCTATTGTGGGTATTACTCAGACATCCTCCTCAGTAAAGACAGAGGCAAAGAATTCATTTAGTTTTGTCCTCTAGCGGTCATGTAGTGGCCCATCTGACTCCCTCACAGACTTATTTTTTCAAATGTACTTGAAAAGATTTTCATTACTTGTTTATACCTTTTTGGCAAGCTTCTTTTCAAATTCTATTAGCCTGCTTAATTATTTTTTTTACATCTAACTTAACTAGTACTTATGCGCTTCTGTATTTCCTCATTTGGGTCTGCTTTCCATTTTTTGAATAATGCTTTTTTGGCTTTAATTGCCTCTTTCATCTTACTATTAAACCACTCTGGCAGTCATCTGGTTGTCCTTTGACCTTTTGTAATGCATGAAATACATTTTGTCTGGCTTCAAAGGATTGTAATATTTGCAAGTTTTTTAACCTTGTGAATTGCTGCTTTCATTTTTCGTTCAAACAAATTTCCTTATTTTATCGTAGTCTCCCTTTTTAGAGTTAAATGCTACTGCAGTAGTTTTCCTTAGTATTCACCCTCCAATTATTATGTCAAATTTAATTACATTATGATCACTGCTACCAAGCGGATTCAGCACTTTTAGCTCTTCACCAGATCCTGTTACATTTAAAAATTAATTATAGATCCTATTGAAACATCCTATTTTTATAGACTTGTTTTTAGTGTAAATAAAGTAATTCAAGTACTTCATCTTCAGGCACTTTGTGACTAGATCCCAAATATGCTTGCAAAATGACAGCATTATTCTTCCCGACACAGTTCTCTGTTTCATGTTCATCCTGCTTCAAGTGAAACGCTGTTCTGCCTTAGAAGCTAGCTGCGCTTGACACTGATGGCTCCATTGACAGTGACTGTTGGCAGAACATGAAAAATTATTTGAAAGTTCTCAGAGAGTCACATGGACCAATCATGTTACTTGTGAATCCCTTAATTAAAACAAATTAAGTGACACCTTCATGGCTCTATGAATTAAAAATGCATGAATCGAGAACCATTTTTTCATTTTTATATCACTCTGTGCCATTCAACATCTATATTCATCCCTGCTGGCTGTACCAGTTGTAAAGTATATATCCAGTATTCATGTTTATTCATCTAGACTGGTGATCACTGCCACTATATGCTAACACAACATGTTCAATCACAAATCATTGCAGATCTGAAAACTTGTGCTTATTAGTTAGATAATGATCAATTTGGTGCTTGTTCTTTGCAAGTATTTAAGCAGCTTTGATGCCTTTTCAGCAGCTAGATATCAACATTAGCATGTTGCATTACATGCAATATTTAAGGAGAAGCTGTACTTCATATATACAAGAGGAAGCAGCAACGGATATCGGGTCATCAAATCTGCTTTAGAGCCTTGTGATGTGGAACCGTGTTCATTTAGTGCTCATCATATCTGTGGATATTGTAATATGTATAAGCTGCCAGAGTGGGTACATCTTTTGAGGGGGCAAAATTCATTTCGCGTCACAATATGGATTGTGCTTCCAATTTGTGGTATTTGCCATTATCTGCCCATCCCCACATTTGTATGTTGGTAGGACTAAGATGGCAGTTCAAATTAGGCTCTTTGAACATCGAAGCTGCTTAATTCAGAACCAGGACTGAGAGGGGGGGGTGGGTGAGGGGGCAGCTGCCCTGAGTGTCAAGCCCAAGGGGGAGTCATCAGCAAGGCTGTTTTTACCTATGGGCATAAGCACGCAAGGCTCTGCCCTGAAGACTCTGTTGGTGTTATGGTTATTGGTGTTTGGGTGGATCCTTGGACACTGTGGCAGCTGACCACGCCCATGGGAGCAGTCCCATGAGGGACCACAGTGTTAGGCTAGACTCTGGACACACAAACACAGATTGAATCTTTATTTAAACAGTTTTGGAAACCACCAGAAGTGGCAGTAGTGAGTAGTAGATGTTGAGCCCTGTTGGGCGAGTATCCCACAGGACGCTGGAATGCCGCCCTCATCTTTATTTCCTCTTTGGCGCGAACCTCAGGGGCGTCCCCCTGAGATGACGTCACGCTGCCCGGATATTTAAGCCTACATCTTTTGCTAGCTAATCGAGTTAGCAATGGACTCCAACTCGGATTCTATGGATGGGATTCGCTCTCCATACAGAAGCTACTCTGCCACTCAGGCGATATCTGGAACTCTTACTGTTAACAGGGTACCCGCTCCTCATGGACCTCTTCTGCTTATTTCAGGTGCTATCAGGAAACCGGTACTCGCTCCTCGAGGGCCCATGTTCCCTGAGTCGCTGCCTGCATCTAAAATCCTTTCTACTTGGAAGCCTTCACTAACAGTATCCATCTGTGAGTACATCTACCATCTGTTCCACAGTACTACTTCCCTGGAACCAGGTACTCGCTCCTCGAGGGCCTGCCCTCTGTTCCAGTGCCAGACCTCTTGTCTAGTGGAACTGCTGTGTGAGTACAATACCACTGAGTCTCCCTGCTCTAAGGGATCAGGTACTTGCTCCTCGAGGGCCTGCTCTCAGCTGTGCTGTATTGGAAAGGGACTGAGAGTTATGAGTACACAGTGAGAAACATACAGAGTCCCAGGTAGAATAGGAGAAGCTCTGAGAAAGGGAGAGCAGGCTCTCGAGGAGTGAGTACCTGATCCCTTAGAGCAGGGAGACTCAGTGGTATTGTACTCACACAGTGGTTCCACTAGACGAGAGGTCTGTTACTGGAACAGAGGGCAGGCCCTCAAGGAGCGAGTACCTGGTTCCAGGGAAGCAGTACTGTGGAACAGATGGTAGTTGTACTCACAGATGGATACTGTTAGTGAAGTCTTCCAAGTAGAAAGGATTGTAGATGCAGGCAGCGTCGAGGAGCGAGTACCTGTTTCCTGATAGCACCTGAAATAAGCAGAAGAGGCCCACGAGGAGCGGGTACCCCGTTAGCAGTAACAGTTCCAGATATCGCTGGAGTGGCAGAATAGCTTCGGTACGGAGAGCAAATCCCATCCGTAGAATCCGAGTTGGAGTCCGTAAAGAGTCCATTGCTAACTCGGTTAGCTAGCAAAAGAGGTAGGCTTAAATATCCGGGTAGCGTGACGTCATCTCAGGGGGATGCCCCTGAGGTTCGCGCCAAAGAGGAAATAAAGATGAGGGCGGCATGCGCACGAGCGCCCTATAGTACCTTGGAGGAGCATGGCGGGAAGCAGCACCAAAGCCGGTCCGGGGATGCCGGAGAGGTCGGCAGACAGATGCCGCAGCAGCCAGTAGTCCGAGGTGAGCGGGAGGAACCGCAAGAAGAGTAAGTTAAGCGGGGCGAAGCCGTCGCAGACCGACAGTCGCAACAATTGGCCAGTGCACAAAATCTCAGGCAGCAGAGATCAGCCCCTCTCCTACCAGGCAGCATGCAAGGAACTGGATGGAAGTGGATGTGAACCTGAAGTAGACAGAGCAGAGTGTAAAGCAAAGAAGAACCCTCCCTAATCCAGCCCCTTCTTCTCTTTTGTGTACCCACCCCCATCTGCTGGGAACAGAAAGTTGGGGGTGGGCAAACTGTAGAGGACAGCAGAACAAAGAATTCTGTTTTTATCTTCATATTTCTATTTCGTGATCCCTTATTCTGTATTTGGTGAGGGTCTGTCTGTGTTCTATATGAGTGACAAAGGTGAAGTAATCTGCTAGCATGTAGGTTCTGTGTAGGGATCTACAGTAATCCAGTTCGTTCTTTTTCTCCACTAGAAGATCTATTGGCATTTTAGACTCAAGTGAAATATTTGCAGTATTGCCTTTTCAAACAAGGTTTTTACTGTTTGAGTTTTGAGAGTTAATGTTGTGTTGATATGGAAGGCTTGCTATATAGGTTCTGAGTGACTTTTTACAAGGTTTGGGGCAGATTTTAAAAGCCCTACGCTCACTGGGCCTATTTTCAAAAGGCCCGACGGCGCATATAAAGCCCTGGGACTCATGTAAGTCCCGGGACTTGGAAAAATGGGCGGGGAAGGGGCGTGGCCAGAGGCCTCTGCAAGGCCGCTGGGCTGGGGGATCACGCGCTGGCAGTTGGCCGGCGCACGCAAGTTAACTTGTGAAATAAAGGTATGAGGGATTTTTGGGGGGGGCTGGGGGGTGGGACAGGTAGGGGAAGGTGGGGGAAGGTGGGGGAGGAACGGGGAAAGCCAGCTGGTCTCCCCAAGGGCTCGGCGTGCGCAAGATGCACTAGTATGAAGTCCAGTTATACGATTTTACAGGATTGTTCTATGAGTCAGGGGGAGTCTATGAGTCAGAAAATTAATTGAGGAGGGTGCACATGGTTGAAGGATGTAGGAAAGTGTTCCTAAATCTCTTCTGGGGGACCCCCAACTACTCATATTTTCAGTATATTGCAATGAATAAACTTGAATAAGAGAAATGTAGGAGCTGCCGCATAACTCACTGGTCCTGTGTTGATTTTAAGTTTCTTCACCTATTGCTCCTGCCACTGCAGAAAAATCGACAGCATTACAGCCTGAGGAACATAGGAGGGAGGAGAGATAAGAGGGAAAGAGGAGGTGGCTGCCTCTTGGCAGGGGTAAAGAGGGGAGCTCTGCAGTAGGTTCGGGGGCGGGTGCAGAGGGGGCTGCTGCTGCTACTGGGCAGAGTAGTAGAGGAGAGGGGACTCCCACTGCTGGGCAGAGGGTGGGTGAGGGTGAAAGGGGGATGGAAGACAAATAGTGAGAGGAGAGGGGAAGAAAGAGGAAGACCTAGGGCAAGTGGTAGGGAAGGATGCAGCACAAGGAGTGGGGGAAAAAAGAGGGGGGACTCAGGGCACAGAGTGGATTGGGGGGAGAGGGGAATACAGGGGTTGGGAATGGGAAGGGGGGTCCGGGACCCAGACCAATTTTTTTTATTGATGGGTGGGGAGGTCAGGACCATCGCCGCTCTGGCTCATTTTTTAATTTTAAAACTTTGGGAGGCGGCCTGCACTCTCGAGCTGAACGCCTTGGCTTTTTTCTTTAAGAATTTCCTGCAGAATTATTGCCTTAAATGCCTCATTCGACCAGGAAAAAAAAAACAAGGGAAAAAGCTTACCCTGGGATTCTCCCGCATGCGCCGGTGACTGGCCTGATGGATAGCCATGTGGTTCGAGGGGGCTTGAGGTCGGGAGAGGATTCGCAACGGTCTGACGCCGCAGAGGAGATACAGGTTTCCCTACCTGACTTGAAACATCTCTGTCCCTGATCTGGAGAGAAGCACCGGCAAACCCTGCCACTTGCGTAAACCTGTAAGGGAATCTGGTGAAGACGTCTAGCAGGCAGGGAGCCCTGAGCCGGGAGGGAATGGCGTGGATGCCGGAACAGGAACTCCCGACGAGTTTGCCGGTTACTTAACCAGGAAAGAAGATTACAAATGAACCTGGGAAGTTTTTCTACTCCTTTACCACCAAGACTGCGATTTTCCCCTGGCTAAACCCCAGTTGGTAATGTTAGATTCTTTGTGGGAAGCTATAGAAGGACTGGGGAATCTACTTCCAAGTCAACTAAATTCCTTGGTAGATAGAAGTAATGATCATGAAGCACGTATACAACTAGTAGAAACATCTGTAAAATTAAATACTCAGATCAGTGAGGTTAATACAAAATTGTTGTCTGGCAAGTTGTTGCAGGAATCTTTAGTAAAAGATTATTCACTGTTATTAAGTAAAATTGAAAATTTGGAGAATGTGGTGAAGGGTAAAAACCTTTGTTTTGTGAATTTTCCAAAGATATCGTATATAACACCAAAGGACATGTTTAAAAGATATGTCATAGAAATACTTAAAATTCCTGAAAATGCTGTCCCACCTTTGACGCGTGCATTCTATCTGTCTTCTTTTAAAAGCAGTTTGGGACAAAATAAGATGGATTCTATCAAGGAAAATCAATCTGTGTACGTAGAGGAGTCTGTTATTCCAGCTTTAAACGTCTCAGAATTTTTTGAGACATCGGATACGGCCCAAGCCATTTCAACTACATTAATAGTGACATTTGCATTGGAACCTGATAAAGACTGGGTGTTGAAGCTATTCTATAAACATAGATTAGAATTGTTTTTGAACTTGCAGATTAGGATATTTCCTGATGTATCTAAAATGACACAGAAGAGGAAGCAATTCTTATTTCTTAGACCTAAGGTCCAGCAATTAGGGACCTTTTTCTTATTAAGTGTAAGGTTACATAAATTATAGAGAAGCTTCATATCTTTTCTTTATGCCATCTCAATTGATACAGTTTTTGAGTGATAAAGCAGTAAATGTCTTCATTCAAGAAAATCTTGCTAATTAATCTCTCTGTAACTGGTCAAGTTATCTCTCATTACTATTAAAACCCCCTATAGAGGTGCAGGTATAATATTATCTATTGTATTTGTAGTTTATATCAAAATTGTGGCATTGGATCCCCCCAATTTGTGGACTTAAAGGTTCGGAGTATGGTTTTCTTTGATATCTGTAATGGTTTTGTAAAATATTATTTAGAACCTCTGAACATTTTTTGGGCAGGCTGTCTTTTATGGCAATGATGGTCCCTTGAGGTTGGAGCCGCCACTGTATAAAAGGGCCACTAGTTGCGTTCTTTTGTTGCGTGGTATTTGGACATGAGAAAAGAATGCACCCTAGAGCTGTGAAAGGTTTTTGGGGGCGGGGCCCCACTATAGCAGCAACAACCCCCTGCGTTAGTGGGACCCCTCCTGCAATAAAACATTGCAGCATAATGCATGCAGGGGATTGTTTGCCTGCCCCTGACTCATAAAACAATCAGTAATCAAAGTTATTATTTAAAAATAACACCTAGTAAGGAGACCATTGCTTGGCAACAAATATATTTGAATTATTAAATACCTGTTATTAATTAAGTTGACTTAGAAAATAGCTACTGCTATTACTTGCAATGGTAACATGGAATAGACTTAGTTTTTGGGTACTTGCCAGGTTCTTATGGCCTGGATTGGCCACTGTTGGAAACAGGATGCTGGGCTTGATGGACCCTTGGTCTGACCCAGTATGGCATTTTCTTATGTTCTTATATATGCCCCATGCGCAGAAAAAGCTTGTCCCACCCTCTGGCTTAATTACTCAAGTTTTCCAAACCTAATCCCAAGGCAGGTTACTGAGTTTGCTCTTTGTTGTATGCTTCTAGAGCCATTTATTTTAAATTGGGTAAATGGACTTCTCCTCCAAGAACTTATCCAATCCTTTTTTAAACACAGCTATACTAACTGCACTAACCACATCCTCCGGCAACAAATTCCAGAGTCTAATTGTGCGTTGAGTAAAAAAGAACTTTCTCCGATTAGTTTTAAATGTACCCCATGCTAACTTCATGGAGTGCCCCCTAGTCTTTCTACTATCCGAAAGAGTAAATAACCGATTCACATCTACCCGTTCTAGACCTCTCATGATTTTAAACACCTCTATCATATCCCCCCTCAGTCGTCTCTTCTCCAGGCTGAAAAGTCCTAACCTCTTTAGTCTTTCCTCATAGGGGAGTTGTTCCATTCCCCTTATCATTTTGGTAGCCCTTCTCTGTACCTTCTCCATCACTATTATATCTTTTTTGAGATGCGGCGACCAGAATTGTACACAGTATTCAAGGTGCGGTCTCACCATGGAGCGATACAGAGGCATTATGACATTTTCCGTTTTATTCACCATTCCTTTTCTAATAATTCCCAACATTCTGTTTGCTTTTTTGACTGCCGCAGCACACTGTACCGACGATTTCAATGTGTTATCCACTATGACACCTAGATCTCTTTCTTGGGTTGTAGCACCTAATATGGAACCCAACATTGTGTAATTATAGCATGGGTTATTTTTCCCTATATGCATCACCTTGCACTTATCCACATTAAATTTCATCTGCCATATGGATGCCCAATTTTCCAGTCTCACAAGGTCTTCCTGCAATTTATCACAATCTGCTTGTGATTTAACTACTCTGAACAATTTTGTGTCATCTGCAAATTTGATTATCTCACTCGTCGTATTTCTTTCCAGATCATTTATAAATATACTAGACGTTAAGCCCGTAACAACGGGCTCGGTCCGTTTCCTTCCCACTCCCTCCCCCTCATTCTCCCTCCTCCTTCACTCTCTCCCCCCTCCCTCTCACTTCCCCCCTCCCTCTCTCTCACCTTCCCCCTCCCCTTCTCACCCCCCCCCCCCTCCCTCCTCTCACCTTCCTCTCACCCCTCTCTCTCACCTCCCTCTCTCTCTCTCACCTTCCCCTCCCTCTCTCGATCCCCTCCCCTTTACGATCGTCCACAACCGGCAGATCTCGGGGGGGGGGGGGGTGTCCCGCGCGCGCGCGGCACCGCCACCACTTCTCCTCCCGCTCTTGCCGGCAGATCTCGGGAGGCGGTGTTACTCCCGCGCGCGCGCAGCGCCGCCACTTCTCCTCCCGCTCCTGCCGGCAGATCTCGGGGGGGTGTCACTCGCGCGCGCGGCGCCGCTGCTTCTCCTCCCGCTCCTGCGTCGCGGCCGCCGCCGCTCCTGCGGCCCCACCGCCATTTTCTTTTCCGGGCACGCACGGCTCTGACCAACGTGCTGGCCCGCACATGCGCGGTAGAGCTGCTCTCTACTGCGCATTTGCGGGCCGTCGGTCAGAGCCCATTTATAAGGTAGATTGAAAAGTAAGGGTCCCAATACAGATCCCTGAGGCACTCCACTGTCCACTCCCTTCCACTGAGAAAATTGCTCATTTAATCCTACTCTCTGTTTCCTGTCTTTTAGCCAGTTTGCAATCCACGAAAGGACATTGCCACCTATCCCATGACTTTTCACTTTTCCTAGAAGCCTCTCATGAGGAACTTTATCAAACGCCTTCTGAAAATCCAAGTATACTATATCTACCGGTTCACCTTTATCCACATGTTTATTAACTCCTTCAAAAAGGTGAAGCAGATTTGTGAGGCAAGACTTGCCCTGGGTAAAGCCATGCTGACTTTGTTCCATTAAACCATGTCTTTCTATATGTTCTGTGATTTTGATGTTTAGAACACTTTCCACTATTTTTCCTGGCACTGAAGTCAGGCTAACCGGTCTGTAGTTTCCCGGATCGCCCCTGGAGCCCTTTTTAAATATTGGGGTTACATTTGCTATCCTCCAGTCGTCAGGTACAATGGATGATTTTATTGTTAAGTTACAAATTTTTACTAATAGGTCTGAAATTTCATTTTTTAGTTCCTTCAGAACTCTGGGGTGTATACCATCCGGTCCAGGTGATTTACTACTCTTCAGTTTGTCAATCAGGCCTACCACATCTTCTAGGTTCACCGTGATTTGATTCAGTCCATCTGAATCATTACCCATGAAAACCTTCTCCATTACGGGTACCTCCCTAACATCCTCTTCAGTAAACACCGAAGCAAAGAAATCATTTAATCTTTCCGCGATGGCCTTATCTTCTCTAAGTGCCCCTTTAACCCCTCGATCATCTAATGGTCCAACTGACTCCCTCACAGGCTTTCTGCTTCGGATATATTTAAAAAGGTTTTTACTGTGAGTTTTTGCCTCTACAGCCAACTTCTTTTCAAATTCTCTCTTAGCCTGTCTTATCAATGTCTTACATTTAACTTGCCAATGTTTATGTTTTATCCTATTTTCTTCTGTTGGATCCTCCTTCCTATTTTTGAATGAAGATCTTTTGGCTAAAATAGCTTCTTTCACCTCCCCTTTTAACCATGCCGGAATTATGCCCCCCCCCCCCCCCCCCCCCCTTACCATGTCTGCTTGGACACAGCGTTTTCTCCTTTAACAGCAAAAGCCCAGCTGGCCTTATAGTGGTAGCATCTTCAGCAAATCACCCCTCTCTTTCCCCTCTTTCTCTTCCCTCACCCCATGCCCAGCAATCCCTTTCTCTTCCCCTCCCATTCTTCCCTGAATCCTCCTCTCCCCTCACTCTACTCTGTGCCCTGAATCATCCTATTTCTCCCCATTTCTTGCATCCAAATCCAATCCCAAGGCAAGTTACTGACTTTTTTTTTTTTGCCCTGGGTTCAACTTCCAGGTTTGCCAGCATTTTATAGATTAGTTGTCTTTATTTATTTAGATGTAATGTGCTTTTTTTCATTTGGTGCTCAAGGCTCTTGCCATCTTCGGGAGTGAGGTGGAGGGGCAGGCTAGATCTCTGCCCAGAATTCTGAGTTGGAGCCTCTTGCCAGGCAAGAGCCACTAATGTGGGCCCTGTGTCAAGAAAGTTTCTCCACCTCTGATATAAAAAAAAATCTAAACAAAGCAAGGCCAAATTAATCAGGACAAGTTGTCAGTTTAACACCTGTATTGATAAACATGTTTTAAAAGATGTGATTGGTTCTGAGGATGAACAATACTTTTATCAGTTTTCTAACAGCAAAACGGTTTGGATATCAAATATATTTCACATATAAGACCTAACAAAATTAAGTGTTAAATACTGCTTGGCAGCTAACTTTTATTATGCCCAGACCTCAAATGTACTAGCATATAATCATATGAATGTTAGTTATTTTTCACATGCTTATGTGAGCACACAAAAAGTACATGCTAAAAACAAGCAGATGGTGACAGATGGGGAAGGTTGAATAAGGTGATTTTTGAAACCTAGAGAAGTGCACTTCTGTAATAGAGTAAAACTACAAATTTTCTGATAGGCAAATAGCAACTTGAAAATGCCATTTGATGTTACATAGTGTTCTGCTGCTAATCTGTGGGTATTTTATCCAAAGGGAACTTTGATCCTCCCAACAGGTCCTCCAATCGCCATCCCCCCCCCCTGTTTTCTGCCAACATAACTTATATGAAACTTTGTGCATTCAGCTGCTATGGCCTAAAAATATGGCTCAAGATACTACTACCATGCACCTTAAGCCCTATTACTTCATCTACTGGGGGAAAAAAAAATTAAAAGCTTTGCAATTCAGCCAGACCCTCCCCTAGATTCTACAGTAGAGACTTTCTTCTAATATCTGGCAGTCAAAAAATATTAATCATAAACCCTCAACTTTCTTCACCACTGGGTTAATCTTACTGAATTGATTCTTACTAATTCTGCACTAGCTCCTACCTTATTATATATGCAATTATACTGTTGGGGTACAAACAATCCTTTAGAAGAGTAGACACTGAACACTGACAGTCTTAAAAAAAAAAAAAAAAAAAAAGGAAGCATTTATTTATACTGTAAATTTAAAAGAAGCGCGCGGGCTCTGATATACGCATGTGTGTTTGAACGCACATATGCAGGAATTTTAAATCGCTTGGGCAAGTGTGCGCGTACTATTTAATATACACCTGGCGTGCTTATGTGCCCTCCTGATTTTAAGTAGTTACACAATGAAATGTTATTCGCTTATCTTCCTTTGGAATTTGTCGGTTTTAATGCACACAGCTAAGCAGATTTTAAAGCATATGTGCGTAAAGAAAATAGCCACTAGTTTGCCCAGCTTATCTCAAGGTTATGTAGATCCCTCTGGTTCTTCCGCCTGCACTCCCCCCCCTCCCCACTCCCAGTTTACCCGGACCCCTCACAAGTTTTCTTTATACATACACCTCATCAAGAACAAAAGTAAATTAGCGCAGGTAACAGCCTGAAGTGTGCTGTGAGTGTTGGCTTTAAAATCCGTATTTACGTGCATAAATGTTAGCCCTGGCCCAGAACGCCCTAACTGTGCCCCTTTTATCCACGCATTGGGTTGCTTACCCGTGCACATATATGCGCATAATTTGGCAATTTTTTAAATACAAGTTTCTCGCATTTAGCCCAGATACTTGCGTATATGGACCTTTTAACGCAAGCAACTCTTAAAATTCATCCCTAAGTGAGAGTTTCACAGAGTCTGTGTCAAGCCCTGCACAGAGATACAGTACAGATCCAGCTCTACTAATTCTAAAGATTCAGGGGGTGGGGGGCCTGGATCCTATTATTTGTATGTGGAGCTTTCAAGGTAGTGGGGGGGCGAGGAGCCTGTACCCTATTTGTGACTTGGGGGTGGGAGGACCAGGGCCGGTACCCTATTGGTGACTTGGGGTGGGGGGCTGTGGACGCCACCACATGGGCTTTTTTTTTCTGTTGTTTAACTTTCGGGGAATTGGGGCTGCCTCGATTGGTGGCCCTAGGTTGAGAAGGGAATCAGCACTAAAATATTTTCATCCCATTGCCTAGTAATGACCTTCTTTGAACGTATTTGTATTATTTATGCATGCAAATCGCACACAAATAAGGACATTGTAATAGGGGAGAGATCCTGGGTGGGAAGATGCAAAATACCGCATATATTGCACGATAGTGCTCTATCTTCAAACAGGCGTACCCAGACTAGATCCCCTGTTCTCAACCCTTTGTTGCTTCAGCACATGTGCTGAACCCATGTATAAAGTTGTGCTCCATTTTTTACTTGTTATCTTTACATATGATGTTGCCCTTGCTTGCCAGTTTCGGTTACTTTTCCTTTTGTTTCTGTAGTCCCATCCCTTGTACCTGTTTGATGTAATTTCCACCTTCAGTTCCAATGTAAACTGGTATGATGTACCTACTAATACCGGTATAAAAAAAAGCATTAAATAAATAAATATCACAAAATATATGCTGTCTAACTCTGTTTAATGTGGCTTGATGCATCTCCTTGTAAGTTTGTACCTGAGGCAACAGAGGGTAAGTTCACTTGCCCAAGGTCACAAGGAATAGTAGTGGGGTTTGAAACCTGATTTCCCTGGTTCATAGCTCACTGCTCTGTCCACAAGGTTACTCCGCCACGCTATAATAGGGGACAGAGCTCTCAGAACCATAGGGGAGGAGGAATCCAATTGATACAGACTAGTAGAGGCCTATCCACAGTGTTTGGAATTCTCACTAGGGAAACAGAGATGATCATCATTGTCAGAAGGGGAGAGTACCTCCAGATATGTTGATGAGGAAAACATCAAGCTGAAACAGGCTGGTTACAGACCATTGGCAAATACTGATTAGGCACTGACATCCGAGGCATAGGGAGATAAATAAGGACAAGGGCAATAATGACAATTATATACATTAACTTATGCCCCAGGCCCCCAAATAAGGATCCAATACCAAGGAAATCCAAATCCCATGACCCATGGGGAAGAATATGAGCTTTGCAGAGAGGTCATGCAAATAATATCATGCTGCAGTTTGCCAGAATTATCAACATAAGCACAGCAAGGGTATTAATAAACTGGCATATGCCATCTTTCTTGGCTAATAAGGTGTCCCGTGCGAGCCTATTGTCCAAAACAGCTTTTGCCAAGGACTGATGTTCTTCCTGCAATTTATCTATGCCTCTTGCAGTACCATTTGCTAAACTTTCAGTAATAGCAAATATGTCATGGATAGCGTTTTCTAATTCCGTGGTCCCAACCCTGTCCTGGGGGCCTACTAGCCAGTCGAGTTTTCAGGATATCCACAATGAATATGCATGAGAGAAAATTTGCATGCACTGCCTCCATAACATGACAATTTTCTCTCATGCATATTCATTGTCGATATCTTGAAAACCTGACTGGCCTGTGGGCCCCCAGGACAGGGTTGGGGACCACTGTTCTAACTCATAGACACCCAAACTGGGAAACTAAATTAGCTCAAAAATGATGAAACCCCGTGTTCCTCACTATTAGGTAGATTGTAAGTGTTGTTCGCGCAAAAATGGCCCCATACTTGCATATGTGGCCTGTGCACAAGCAACACAAATTTTAAGAAGCTGGAAAGTGCATGCGTACATATCTTGTGTGCGCATCAAGAATAGAGAGGCAGAAAAGGGGTGGGGAATGGGCGTTCCAGGGTGGGCCAAGACACACACAGCCCCTGAATTTTGCAAGGCTGAATATGGCAATGCGCATCCAAGTTATGCAGGTAACTTTACTATTGGTCCTGTTGAGGTGTAAGTCTGGAGATTTGACACTGGAGAGAGAGAGACTCTTTTAAAGAGCCAATCTGACACTCTCTATATATCCCACTGTAAGATGGGCACTTTCAACTCAGGGTGAGTTTTTTTGGGGGGGCCTGTGTTACATGGGTCTACAGACCCTTGTGCCCTAGGCAGACCAATGTAACAGCATCCCCCCCCAGAACCCACCATGAGTTGAAAGTGCCCCTCTTACAGTAGGATATATAGAGAGTGTAAGATCGGCCCTTTAAAAGAATGCAATTCTCTCTCTCTCTCTCTATGTGTATGCGCATATAGGCTCCAACACATACACGCGGTGGGGATATTTTAAATGGTACACATGTACTTGCATGTACAATATAAAATTGAGTGTATTTTTGCTTACGTACCCATTATGTGTGTTTAGGGGTGCATGTGTGCACCTTTTAAAATTTACTTTATATAAGGGGATCCTGGGTATTATGCTGGTTATCACACTGGAAATGGCAATATGGATGGATATCAAGGTGAGCATGTGAATGATTGGGTGAGAAGTGGATAGTAAAATTGTGATGACACATAACCCAGCATAAAAGTTTCTTTAATGTCTGGGAGAGGCACCTTTCTGTCCCATCTCCCTCCTAAAGGAATTCCCCCCACCTGATCCCAGAGTACTAAGGTCTGATTAAAATTCCTTTGTGAGAATCTAATGCCCTCTGGGAGTATGGGGCAATGTATATATTAAGGATAAGCCACAGGGGCATTTCCTCCACATAGTCAGGACATTTAATGGTACCCTGCATATTATAGGAAGGGGCATAGGCCTCCAACTTGTCAATATATACAGCAACAGAAGCATTACTGATAAATTTACAAGTACTTTAAACTTTAAATCTGTGTGATTTGCCAGAATAAAGCCATATATCCCATTCTCATCGATTAACAATGTCTTGTTACACTTGCACCAGCCAGTGATTATATTTCACAACAGACACCAGTCTGTTGCCACTCATGAAGGAGAAAGTAGGAGTCACTTTGTCATTTATTCAACTCTAGGACTGAACCATGTTTATTGGGCAGTGGAATTGTAAATCAAGTTCACTGGTTCAGGAAAGTAAAGTTCCATTTGTCCCTATAAGGCAAATTTCATGGACATTTTCATGCAGATACAAAAGCTACTAATGTTCAGTGCCCTCCCTAGTGTCAGGGTCATATTAGTAAAGTTGTTGGCATGCAAGTCCAAGGTGACAGGGCAGCACAATAACATAAAATCGGTAAAAGCAAAAGAACAGGTCATGGTATTATTCTGCAACTCTCAAGCAATTAGCAGAGGAGAGGGATTATGTCTGAACAGACGTCTGGGGGCCTACTCATAAGAACAAAAGACTTGCCATATTGGCTCAGACCAAAGGTTCATCAAGCCCAATATCCTGTTTCCAACAGTGGCCAACCCAGGTCACAAGTACCTAGCAGGATCCCAAGAGGTAGATAGATTCCAAGCTGCTTATCCCAAGTATAAGCAGTGAATATATGATCCAAGAAAACAAAGAGGTAGGCGATCTATGATACCGTCAGGTGAACAAAAAAGGAATAGATGCCTGGATCTTTTTCAACGCTTTATTGGTGCAGAGACGTGTCAAGTAAAATCGCTCGACTCAGGCCGAGTTTCGCAGCTTTGCAGCCACTGCCTCAGGGGCTGGTTCACAGCCTGCTGCGCTAACCGCTAGGCCAAGGATCCTGTGAACCAGCCCCTGAGGCAGCGGCTGCAAAGCTGCGAAACTCGGCCTGAGTCGGGCGATTTTACTTGACACGTCTCTGCACCAATAAAGCATTGAAAAAGATCCAGGCATCTATTCCTTTTGTGTTCACCTAAGCAGTGAATATATGCAACTCTACTTTAATAATGGTTAATGGACTTTTCCTCCAAAAACTTATTCAAATTTTTTAAAATGCAGTTACACTAATAGCTTTTTCCACATCCTCTGGCAATGAATTTCAGAGCTTAATTATACATTGAGTAAAAAAATATTTTCTCGTATTAGTTTTAAATGTATTATCTAGTAACTTCATTGTGTGTCCCCTGGTCTTTGTACTTTTCAAAAGAGTAAATAGTGGATTCATGTTTATTTATTCCATTCCACTCATTATTTTATAGACCTCTATAATACCTCCCCTCTGTTGTCTCTTCTAATTCTAATTCTTCTATATCTTGTTTTGAGATGTGGTGACCAGAACTGCACACAATACTCTAGATAATATCATACCATAGAGCGATATAGAGGCATTATAATATTTTCTGCTTTATTCTCCATGCCTTTCCTAATAATCCCTAGCATTCTATTTGCTTTTTTGTCTACTGCTACACACTGAGCAGAAGATTTCAGTGTATTTTCAACAATGAAAGGTACACAAAGATTTGTACATTGTACTTTCAACCTACCTTGATAGCAGCTAGGTAGAGAGTACATCAAGCTAGATCGAGAGTACATTGTACAAATCTCATCTTTTTGTACCTTTCATGACTCCAAATCACATCAAACCTTCACTGATGTCTACTGTGCTGTTCGTACAGCTGACTGTGCAAGTAAAACTGCCCCCCAAAACCTAGCCCACCTCCAAAACCACCCTGAGTTCAGAATGGCCCCTCTTATAGTGATAGAAAAAGTTGACTAATATATGTGCGTCCCCAGAGGCGCTGTCTCTCTCTCTTCCCCTCCCCCCTCGAAACGGGATTTGCGATAAATATCACAAATCCTGTTTTGGCCATAACACACAGCATAATGCCAGGAAAAAAGGTGTAGTTATTTCCAGCATTACATTCTGTGATAGCATGCGTTACACTATCACACACAACATTAAGCACCCCTTATTTTCATTTACTCCATTCAAACTCCTCCCACTTGACTAAATTTTTAAAATTTGCATACGCATCTCATGATGCATTATTTATCACATGCATTATGGCATTATCATGGGTGTTAGAGCCCTAACGCCCACGATAAGGACCTAACGTGATATGAAAAATGACCCTCATAGTTTGTTAGTCTTGAAAGTTATCGAAATACATACACCCGGGTAACTTTTTTCAAATATATTCAGCAGGACATTTATCCAATTAAATATCCCAGGCAACTTAACTGCTGACTGTAACCAGATAAGTTATTTGTTGAAAGCTTTTCTGAATATTGGCCTCATGGTGTCAGTTATCCAACAGGATCCCAATTACTTTAAAACTATAATACTTAAAATTGTGCAATATCTGGCTATCATTGCTGGTGTTTGATGTGTATACCCAATTTGAAAAGGGAGAGGAACACAGAAACTAAAACACTATTATCCAATTGTGGTTTCTCTCTCTCTCTACCTCAATTTACCCAAGTTGGTGATAGAACAGAATTTGGACTCCAGAGTCTCAGTTCTTTTGACTAGTGATTCACTGCTCTAACCGCTAAATTCCACATTCTCTCATAGATAAATCTCTGCAGATCCTAGGAGTTTGAAATGAAAATTGATTATTGACAATGTTAGTCTCTCAAAAATAACTTTTTCTCAGCTGTTATCCACCTGATTTGTATACCTTTGTTTTATTGTTCAAAAACAATTTATAGCCTGTCAGTGATAACTTTGAAGCTGTATTGGTGGGAAGCAGAGGGATAGTTCTAATTGACAAGAGAAAACCTTTGAATTGATTGAAATCATGTTTATTTGCTTCAAATTGTAGGTGTTAGAAGACAATGACTATGGCCGTGCAGTGGACTGGTGGGGTCTGGGGGTTGTAATGTATGAAATGATGTGTGGAAGACTGCCATTCTACAACCAGGATCATGAGAAACTCTTTGAACTAATACTAATGGAAGACATTAAATTCCCCAGAACGCTTTCAGCAGATGCAAAATCATTACTTTCAGGACTTCTGATAAAAGATCCAAATAAACGGTAAGTGTAGCAGAAGATAGTTTTAAAGTATTCCACAAATCCCCACTGCACATTTATTTTATTTTTGCAACAATTGTCATTATTATTGAGCACTATTTAATTAAAATGAGGTAATGAATTTCTGTTTGTTATTATAAAACATAATATCATCAGTACATGAGATGCCTCATAAACTTGAGTGAGAGACTATTTTTTAATCCTGTTTTCCTACAGGGAAATTGGTCTTTTAAACAGGCCGATACAGTAAAGTGGGGCCGCGGTTACCCCACTCCTAACCCGCTTTCTACTCACTTTCCGGCCGCGTTAGCCCTTCCTGCGATACACTATCCCCTTTAACCCATCCTTACCGCCTCTTTAAATCACCGGGTAACCCCTTCCGCACGCGGCATGTATATTAAATGTAAACGATCGGATTAGCTATTCCCTCCCATACAGTAACACGCGCCCCGACTATCGCTATTTTACCCTGCCGTTTTGCCGCGCGTTTAACCTGCTAACTTACCGCCTACCCTTACCCCTGCGTTAGAGGCAGGGGTAAGGGTAGACGGCAAACTTTCCCCCAAAAGGACGTCACGCGCGCCCGTCTGTGTGCTTTCATTGGCTGGAGCGCCCAAATTGACGGGCGCTCAGGCCAATGAAAGTACGCTTTGCTTCGCTCGCGCCGTGACTTTTGATTTGAATATCTCCGAGCAAAGCAGGAACTGTCTGATCACCTTAGCTTGAGCGTGCCTAGGTTTCTCGGGGTATGTAAAACTAAGACTGGGACCAGTGGAATAATTAAAAACCAGCAGCCTTAGCCAAACAGGACGCTCTCCCATTCTGTGCCTAAGGAAAACGTCCTAAATGAATTGGCACGGGGGGGACTGCTGCGAGCCGTTATCGCCGCCTGCCCCCTCCGGAGGGCTGCAGAGAAGGGAAGGGGCTGAAAAGCAACAAAAGGTAAGTTGGCACATGTCGAGCCGCTTCGGGAGGAGGGTATTTTCGGTTTTTAGGTTTTCATGGGTTAAAGTTGGGATCCACTTCCTGGTGCCTGTCATTTCAAATGTCATTTGAAATGACAGGTACCAGCGCACCCAGGATACTGTATAGGCGCTGTATTAAGCGCTTATACAGTAAAATGGGTTGCGCGGGCCTAATGCTTCGCCTAACGCTTCGCAGATGCGGCTTGCATTTGCATGCCATTTAAATAGAGTATCGAGCGGTATGTGATCAGAACAGTGCGTGGGGCAAACGAGGGTGCACCCGGCACTGCCACACTCTTTCTAACACGTCCTTACTGTATCGACCCGAAAGTTATCAAAGCCAATATTCATCCACTCTCTGCCTGAGAAAGTTGGTCGGATAAACTTATCTGGTTAACTTGGGTGAGGAATTAGCCTATGCTTCTAGCGTTGCTGTCAGAAGAATGCTGGAAGTGCCAGGAGCAGTTCCTAGTTGGGATTCTGGGGTTACGAGCGTGGAAAAGAATGGAAGAGAAGTTGCAGGGGAAGGAGGAGGGGGCAGGCCTCAGGACACTAGTGAGTTGTAGTAGGGAGGGGACTCAGTCACAAGGCCCACACTTAACTTTAAATGTTTTCTGGGTGGGAGCTGGAAGATTGGGCCTCAGGGATCCAAAGTTTTGGGGGGGGGGGTTTTGGTTCCATTTTGCAGCCACTTAAGCAGCTGTATTTTGAAAATAGCCAGTTAAGTAGAAAGTTATACGACTACACGTAGCTAGTTTAACTTTCAAACCATTTATATTCAAAGATAACCGTTTAAACGCAAACATTATGTAGCTAAAGGTAGCTGAATAACTTTAGGCGAGTATATTCAGCAGGATACTTATCCCAACCAGAGTTACCTGGGTAAGTTTATCCAGCTATTGTTGAATGTCAACATTAGCCAGATTAGCTGGGAAAAATAGTGGAAATTTATGCTAAAGATCAAAATCACAGAGCATATAGAAAGACATGGTTTAATAGAACAGAATAGACTTGGCTGACAAATCTGCTTCAATTTTTTAAGGGATTAATAAACGTGGATAAAGGTGAACCGGTAGATGTAGTGTATTTGGACTTGCAGAAGACGTTTAAGAAAGCCCCTCATGAGAGGCTCCTAAGAAAACTAAAAAGTCATGGGATAGGAGGAGATGTCCTTTCGTGGATTACAAATTGGTTAAAAGACAGTTAACAGAGAGTAGAATTAAATGGTCAATTTTCTCAGTGGATAAGGGTAAACAGTGGAGTGCGTCAGAGATCTGTACTTGTATTGGTACTTTTTAATATATTTATAAATGATCTGGAAAGGAATACAACAAGTGAGGTAATCAAATTTGCAGATGATGGAAAATTATTCAGAGTAGTTAAATCACAAGTGTATTGTGATAAATTGCAGGAGGACGTTGTGAGACTGGAAGATTGGGTATCCAAATGGTAGATGAAATTTAATGTGGACAAGTGCAAGGTGATGCATATAGGGAAAAATAATCAATGCTGTAGTTAGACGATGTTAGGTTCCATATTAGGAGCTACCACCCAGGAAAAAGACCTAGGCGTCATAGTAGATAATACATTAAAATCGGCTCTGTGTGCTGTGGCAGTCATAAAAGCAAACAGAAAGTTAGAAATTATTATGAAGGGAATGGTGAATAAAACGGAAAATGTCATAGTGCCTCTGTATCACTTTGTAGTGAGACTGAGTCTTGAGTACTGTATACAATTCTGGTCACCACATCTCAAAAAAGATATAGTTGCACTGGAAAAGGTTCAGAGAAGGGCAATCAAAATGATACAGGGGATGGAATGGCTCCTCTCTGAGGAAAGCCTAAAGAGATTAGGGCTGTTCAGCTTGGAGAAGAGATGGCTGAGGGGAGGGGGGGGGGATATGATAGAGGTCTATAAAATATTGAGAGATCTAGAACGGGTAAATGTGAATCGGTTATTTACTCTTTCAGACAATTGAAGGACTAAAGGGCACTCCATGAAGTTAGCAAGTAACACATTTATAACAAATCAGAGAAAATTCTTTTTCACTCAACACACAATTAAGCTCTGGAATTTGTTGCCAGAGGATGTGGTTAGGGCAGTTAGTGTAGCTGGGTTTAAAAAAGGTTTGGATAAGTTCTTGGAGGAGAAGTCAATTAACTGCTATTAATCAAGTTGACTTAGGGAATAGCCACTGATATATTACTGGCATTAGTAGCATGGGATCTACTTAATGTTTGGGGTACTTGCCAGGTACTTGTAACCTGGGATGGCCACTGTTGTAAACAGGAAGCTGGACCTGATGGACCCTTGATCTGACCCAGTATGGCAACTTCTTATGTTCTCTACTTTTAGTTATGCCCTTTGCCCTGCCTCTCTTTATCTAGCTAAATTTTAGCCAAGTAACAAATTTCTCGGCTAATATTTTGTCACACTGAGAGGAGCAGGGAAATCTAAAACACAGGATTTGTCTATGTAACTCAAGTCATCCAGACAAAACCCTTTTGAATATTGACCTCAGAATTAGGTACTGTTATGACATAGCGCTTGGAAACATTTTGGTAAATACCGACTTTTGGATATTTCTCATACTTATCCAGTTAAACTTTAGCCAGATAAGTGTCCTTTTAGTGAATCACTTTAAGGAGACCTATGATTATAAAGTCTGAGCTGCATTATATTTAAGTGGTAGATGCAAAATGTCTGCACCAAATTACTACTTCTAGTGATTTATTGCAAGCTCTGTATGCCAATGACAATCTCATAAGTATATTTCTCCAAGGACAAGCAGGATGGTGGTCCTCACATGTAGGTGACATCATCCAATGGAGCCTGCACGGAAAACGTTTGTCAAAGTTTCGAGAAATTGTTTTGACTTTTTCGAGGGGGTTTCTGCTTCAGGTCCCCCTTTACGTTCGGTTCCTCCGTTCGGTAGGTACCCTTGTTTTGCCTTTGCTCTTCGCAGTCGATTCCCGACTTTCTGCACTGTAGTGCCCGTCGGTCATCGATCACGCGCCAGCCTTTTTTTTCGATGGCGTCGTCAGGTTTTCGACGGTGCACCCAGTGCCCGCGGACCATATCCATCATGAATCTGCATGAGGTGTGTACCCTCTGCCTGGGGGCCTTGCACGATATCCGAGGGTGTCGTTTGTGTGACCAAATGACCCCCAAATTGCATCGAGCGTGCCTGGACAAAATGGAGAAGCTCTTTGGATCTCCTAAACCCTCTACTTTGACTTCGGTATCCTCGACGCCCAAGGACCGCGGGGAACCGTCTCCTTCTCTTCCTCTGGTGGTTCCACTATCCAGTAGCACAAGGCGTTCCCCACCGGCAACAGTGCTCGGTGCCGTGCCTCCTTGTGATCATTTCGAGGATGTGCCAACGACACCTCATCCCCTTCCATCAGTCCTAACCACCCAGGACTTTCAGGAGGACCGCAGGGTTCAGTCAGTGGTGCTCAAAGCACTACAGAGCGTTGAGCTGCTGGCACCACTGGCCCCCATACCGGTGCCTGAGCCTCCACCATCGATGCTTGCACCCCTGCTAGAGCATCTGGCGACCTTCTTGGTGCCCTACCGACACAACCGGTGTCTGAGAGGCCTTCTATACTGCCTCAGCCACCAACGCCCTCCACCGGAGCGATCCCTATTCCCAGGTCCGAGGAGGAGGATGAGGCCTCGGGGACTGGGCACCCCAGTATACCATGGCCGATGCCTCCAGTGCCCTTGGGACCCAGGCCTACTGCCCCTCCCAGCCCCTGCCCTCGGCGTCCAGGCCCCAGTGAGGAGGAGGGCCCTTATGACCCGTGGGTGATTACGCCTCAGAGTCATCCTCTGAGTTATCCGATGACCCCCTCTCGGAGCCTTCCCCTCTGGAAGAATGGTGTCGATCTCTGCCCGAAGATCTGTCATTTGCCATCTTTGTAAGGGCCATGGCAGAGGCCATCCCTTTCCAACTCCTGTCGGAGGAGGATACCCCTCACAAGATGCTGGAGGTTCTCCACTTCATCGATGCTCCCAAGAAAATCGTGACGATGCCGGTCCACGACATCTTTAAGGAGCTCCTTCTCCGTATGTGAGAACACCCGGTGTTGGTATCCCTGGTTAACGAGAAGGCCAATGCAACCTATCTGGTGCAACAGGCTGTGGGCTTTGAACGGCGGCACCTACCCCACCAGTCGGCGGTTGTGGAGTCCATGCTTAAAAAGGCCAGACACTCCCGGACACATGCTTCTGCCCCTCTGGGGCACAAACACGGGGAGCTCGATGTCATAGGAAGGAAAATGTTCCAGGGGTCTATGCTGGTGGCCCGCATTGCGGCCTACCAGCTATACATGACCCAATATAACTACAATCTGTTGAAACAGGTCCAAGACTTTGCGGAGGGCCTTCCCCTGCAACAGCAGGAGTCTTTTGCAGCCATTGCCATGCTGGGCCTTGAGACGGGTAGACAAGAGGTGAGGTCTACCTACGACGTGTTTGAGACCGCAGCCCGCCTAGCTGCTGGGGGCATTGGCTTCAGATGGCTGGCTTGGCTGCAAGCATCAGGACTCCGAACAGAGGTTCAGGACAGGCTTGCGGCTCTCCCCTGTACAGGCAAGAACCTGTTTGGGGATAAGGTGAAAGAGATCATGGCGCAGCTGAAAGATCAGCATGATACTCTTCAGCAACTCTCCGCCAGCCCCTCAGAAGGCCCTTCCTTAACCAGGAAGACCTCCAGGCCAGGCTCTCGCAAGCCTTTTTACTGTCTGAGGAAATACTATCCTCCAGCCGTCCATGCTCACCCACTTCGGACCAGCCCCAGAGGCTGCGGCTGACATCAGTGGGTGCCAAAGGCCCAACCAGCCCTCCTGCAGGCCCCTTCTACAGGTGAGGGGGCACGAGCCAAACGCCGGTTCCCCTGGCGATCGATCCCTTGGTCAGCGGCAGGCATCTATGCTTTGCCCGCCGTTGGGAAGTGATCATTTCGGGTCTTTCCCATTGTCCGCCAGGGCTACCGCCTGAACTTCAGCAGGCTCCCAGAGACTGCTCCCCCATCTTCATCGTGGGCTTCGCCCGCCCATCAGGTCATCCTTCAATTGGAACTTTCTGCCCTTCTAGGAGCGGACACAGTAGAACCAGTCCCCTGTGAGCAGCGGGGCCACATCTTCTACTCGAGGTATTTCCTTATACTGAAGAGGAACGGCAGCTTCCACCCTATCCTCGATCTCAGGGCATTAAACTGGTTTCACGTAAAAAAAAAAATTAAAAATGTTTTCTCTGGGCACGCTGATCCCACTCCTCCGAAGAGGAGACTGTCTTTGCTCTCTTGACTTAAAGAAGGCTTACACCCACATTGCAATTGTCCCCAACCACAGGAAGTACCTCCGCTTTCTGGTGGGGCCGGCACATTTTCAGTATAAAGTGCTGCCCTTTGGGCTGGCATCAGCCCCACGTGTCTTCACCAAATGCTTGGCGGTGGTGGCTGCCTACCTCAGGCGTCGCTCGGTCCATGTCTTTCTATACCTTGGCGATTGGCTAATCTGGAGCAACTCCCGCTCCAGGGCTTTGAAAGCATTGGCCCTGACGATTCAGACCTTGCAGATGTTGGGATTTGTCATCAACTTTCCCAAGTCGCATCTCTGTCCATCAGCACAGCTAGACTTCATCGGCGCCTGGTTGGACACTGCACAAGCAGAGGCTTTCCAGCCCAAGGACCAGATGGTGTAATAAATCTGCTGTTAGTTAGACTGCGGAGTTAGCAATCTGTTATGAATCTCCGTACGGAGTTAGCAATCTGTAGTGAAAGCTCCGTGAGAAGTAGCAATCTGTTATATCTGTTAAGAAAGCTGGGCGTAGTTGGGAGGAGCAATCTGAATGAATGGCTCCTAAGAAGGAGGAGTCAGCTATCTTGTAGTATCTCAGATTCTGTTATATTCCGCTATGCTGGTAGTTAGCAAACTGCTATGAATATGAGATAGTAGTAGTGGGTCCCTGGGCCGGTGGCAGATGACCACGCCCCCGGGAGGATGTCCCGAGAGGGACCACCGGCTAGGCTTGAGTATGGAGACAGACACAAATCAGTTCTTTTATTAAACAGATTTTGGAAACCACCAGAGGTGGCAATAGTGAGCTGATATGCCCAGAAGGACTGTAGTCCCTCAGGCACTAGAACTGCGATCCAGAATGGCTGAGCTATTGAGAAACTGTAGAAAGTGAGTAGGTAGAGTAGACAAGGTTCATGAACAGAACTAGGTGATAAAACTCACATAAGGTTTCAAAGAAGCTCAGGAGCTGGAAAGGTTTAGGTCCTCGAGGAGCGAGTACCTGGTTCCAGGGAAAGCTCTGAGAGAGCAATGGTAACTCACAATTGTTTATAGCAGCGATAGCTTCCAGGCAGTAGAGAATCTTCAGAATGTCCAGGAACATGGGCCCTCGAGGAGCGAGTACCGGTTCCTATCTGTAATCTGAAAGTAAAGAAAAGAGCAAGGCCCCCGAGGAGCGGGTACCTCTGGTAAGTCCGAGGAGGCATAGTAGATTGGAGGAAACTTAGCCAAATCCGTATTCAAATCCTCTCCTTGCTAACTCCATTAGATAGTGATTTAGATACCTTTAAATATTGGAAGCGGATGACGTCATCTCAGGGGGACATCCCTGAGGTTCGCATTCTTGCTGGTACTTCAATCAGAGCACGCGCGCGCCCTAGGTCATCAGGCAACATGGCAGATCTGCAACGTCGAGCCAGTCCGGGGATGCCGGAGGGAGTCTGCATGGAGATGCCGCGGCAGCCAGCCGTCCATCAGACCCGGAGGGAGTCGCCACAGAGGTAAAGAGGGCGGAGTGAGGGCATCGAGCAGCGACAGACGCAACAGATGGTCACCCTCTCCTCACTGGCTGCCCTTGTTTGCAACAGCAGGCACATGGCAGTCTCCGTCCACATGACCTCTTTAGCCCGCCTCCGCATGAGGAACCCACAATGGGCCTTGCGGTCTCAGTGGTGACAATCATTCCAGAATCTGAAGGCTCCGGTTACGGTCACGGACCCTCTCTGTCTCTCCCTGATCTGGTGGGAAGCCCTCCCCAATTTGGAATCCGGGCTTCCGTTTCAGCCCACACCGCCCCAGATGACCCTCACCACCGACACCTCCCCCCAGGGGTGGGGGGCCCACACCGATGGCCTTCATACTCAGGGCCTCTGGACTGCAGCCAAAGCTCACTGCCAGATAAACTTCCTGGAACTTTGGACAATCCGGTACACCTTGTGGTCATCCTTATGTGGTCTGTTCTGATAAGGTCATCCTTATCAGAACAGACAACCAGGTGGTGATGTGGTACATCAACAAGAAAGGCGGAACAGGCTTGTTCCTCCTCTGCCAGAAGGCAGTGCAGGTCTAGGTTTGGGCCCTCTCCAGAGGGATGTATCTACGGGCCACCTACCTGCCGGGTCACCAAAACACACTGGCGGACCGCCTCAGCCGAACCTTCTAGCCACACGAATGGTCCATGAACCCTGCGATGGCAGCCGACTTGTTCCGTTGCTGGGGTACACCTTACAGGGACTTATTCGCTTCCCCCCGCAATCACAAGGTGAGCAGATTCTGCTCCCTGATTCCGGGGAAGGGCCATCCGACCTGCGATGTCTTCTCCCTTCACTGGGGGCAGGGGCTCATGTACGCGTACCCCCCTATCCCGTTCCTCTCGAGAACTCTGATGAAATTGCAAGAGGACGAAGGGAGTATGATCGTAGTGGCACCCTCCTGGCCAAGGCAAGTATGGTTCCCTCTTCTCCAGGACCTCAGTGAGCACTGCTATCCCGCTGGGGATGGCTCCCAACCGCATATCGCAGAACCAACGCACTTTGCACCACCCTAACCTCCAGGCCCTGGCCGTCATGGCGTGGATGTTGAGCGCATGATCCTCCAGCCTTTGCAGCTTTCGGATGGTGTCCCCAGAGTCTTGACTGAGTCCTGTAAACCTTCCACCCGGAAGTCTTACAGCTCAAAGTGGAAGCGTTTCTCCATATGGTGCGGTAATCACAGACTGGATCCTTTCACCTCTCCGCTCCCCCACCTGCTGGATTACCGCTGGCACCTGTCCGAGTCTGACTTCCAAACCAGCTCGGTTCGCATACACCTTAGCACCTACCACCAGGGTGTCGCCGGTGCGCCCGTTTCAGTCCAGCCTCTTGTCAGACGCTTCATGTGGGTCCTTATTCAGCTAAAGCCCCTGCTTCACCCGCCAGCAACCCCATGGCATCTCAATGTTGTCCTGTTTCACCGCGCACCTCCAGCAGCGGGGCTCGTGTGGCCGGCACTGAATATTCGGGGCAAGAGGCCCCCTTGACGACCCGACGCTGGACCTCTCTGGTGCTCTCTCTTCGCCGCCGTGAGCATCAGAGCTCGAGCGCACCCAGTGCCTCATCTTCGGGGCAGGAGGCCCCCCCTTGGCGCCCCGGCGATGGCCCTATCCAGTGGCCAGCCAGCTGAGTCTAGGAAGGCGCAGAGACCACGCCTCCACACACGCCCGGTAGGCCAATTAAAATCTCAAATAGTGCCGATGGCATAGCACTGCGACGCCGAAAAGCCCTTTAAACTGGGCTCACCTGAACAGCGCCGCGTACCAGGCATCGCGCGCACGAAGGAGCGCGAACAAAGGGGCAGGCCCCTTTGTGCACCCCTTCGTGCTTCCCCATAGTGCTCATTTTAGAGCTTCTGGACCCTTCGGGAAGCAGCCCCCCAAGGGGCTTAGAAACGCTGGCTTTGCAATAAACCAAGTATACACAGCATCCCACTCTGAACAACAGCAACAAGCATGCCAATTCATCATATCCCAACCAACCGACAAAGCAAAATGGATACCTCTACTCCTCGACTGGAAAACACACCTCATGAAGAACACAGAAAATTCAAGGAAAAAAGTGAGTACTTGTGATCAAACATCACATACAAGAATTTGAAAACTTACACCAAATGCATGATCCTATCATTCATACTATTAAACGCACAATCCATAGTAAAAAAAAAAAATGCCCATCCTCTCAGATTTACTCACTGATAACAAACCAGACTTCATAGCAATCACAGAAACCTGGATCAAAAACTCTGACAACGCATTAATTAATCAAATAGTTTTGTGGGTTGGGTCTTCTATCTCAATCCCTAGACCGAAAAAAAAGGCAGAGGTCTCATGTTAATCAGCAAAAAAAGCATGCAGATGAAACTAATCACTTCCAAGATATCTTCCCCTTTTGAAATCGCACTTTTCGACTCGCCTAAATTACAAATTTGACTAGTATACTATCCCCCTAGCTCATTAGAACGAAACTGCTCTCCAGTAAAAGAATTCTTCATAGCCAACTTAACACTCAATAAGCCAATAATCATCCTGGGAGATTTCAATTTGCATATGGACTCCCACCCTCTCACAGCCGCATGCAAAATAATCACGGATGCATTAGCAACAATGGGACTAGAACAAATCGTCAAGAGACCAACTCACAAAGCAGGACACACTCTTGATCTAATTTTTATCGACACAGACACCTGGGATACACACCAAACCAAAACAACTGAAATCCCCTGGTCAGACCACTCCCTCATCCACGCCTCCCTTGCCTACAACACGAAACCCACAAAAAATGAAAACAACAACATGAGAACCTTCACATACCGCCCTCCTTTGATAGTGAAACACTGCAAAAAAATCTACAAAATGAACTCGCGAACATTGACTTTACAAACGTAGAAACAGCCACAAACTCATGGCTCAACATCACCAAAGACATAGCAGATAGAATAAACCCTACCATTAGTAAGTCAATAAAAAACCCAAAACACCAAAATCAATGGTACAACAATAGCATAAGATCAACCAAAAGAGAACTCAGGAAAAAAGAGAGATCCTGGCGCAAGAACAAAACTGACCCACTACTCAATGCCTATCGAACTCACCTAGCAAACTATAAAAAACTGATACATATTGCAAAAAAAAACTTCAATTTGAACAAAATAAATAATTACCACCATAACCCCTAAATGCTATTCAACGTCGTACAAACCACCAAATGAACAAAGAACGCCTTCCAGCAATAACACCAGCAATGAATTTGCAGAATATTTCACCGATAAAATAAAAAAATTAATAAACAACTCCATCACCAATAACAACACACGCACCCAAACCCCAAAATTGCAGCAGAAAATTACATAAACATGGGCCAATTTCGACACTGCATCCTCTCTGGAAATCCAAAATATAATAAAAAAATAAATGAATCCAGCAAACAATCCCATTGATAGTTTACCCATTCAGTCAATTAAACTGGTTGTAAACTCAATAAACAAAACAATTACAGACATAGTCAACCTTGCCCTCACCGAAGAGAAATACCCTGAATGCTTAAAATTAGCAATCATTAAACCATTACTAAAAAAGAACAACCTAGACCCAGAGAACATTCAAAACTACCGACCTATATCAAACTTACCGTTCATTGCAAAAATCTTAGAGAAAATTGACCAATCCCAACTATCTGACTACATAGACACAAACAACATTCTTCACCCCTCTCAATTCGGGTTCAGGAAAAACCTAAGCACAGAATTTCTCCTACTCTCGCTAAACGACACAGTGCTCAGAGGATTTGACAAAGGACAAAGATACCTATTAATCCTCCTGGATTTATCAGCTGCGTTCGACACAGTCAACCATTCCATCCTAATCGACAGACTATCTGAAATAGGAATCATGGGTAACACATTAAAATGATTCTCCTCCTACCTATCACACAGAAATTTCCAAGTAATGTTCAACAACAACCTCTCAAATAAAATAAACCTCAACACAGGAGTGCCACAAGGATCTGCACTGTCAGCTACACTCTTCAACATATATCTCCTCCCAATCTGTCACACACTAGAACGCCTTGGACTAACCCACTTCCTATACGCTGACTATATACAAATACTGGTCCCCATACAGAATACTCTGGAAGATACATATGATAGAATGGCCATCTATCTCTTGGAAATCAAAAAGCAACTAAATGACCTGAAACTCATAATAAACATTGGCACCTTGTTCGGCTACTTTGGGTCTTTCTAGTTGAGTGGGGCAGTCTGGAGCTCTGTAATTGCCCACATGTGAGGACTACCATCCTCCTTGTCCTAGGAGAAAGCGTAGTTGCTTATCTGTAACAGAGATTCTGCTAGGACAGCAGGATGTTAGTCCTCATGAATCCCGCCTGCCTCCCCACGATGTTGAGTTCACCTTTGGTTTGTTATGTTATTTTTCTCGCTCGTATTTTTTGATATATTACAAGACTAGAGGGGGACCGCGCCTGGACGTGCAGATAGCTGCAGACTAGGCATGTTCAGTCTGCCAGTCAAAGTTTCCGTGCCGGGCTCCATCGGATAATTTCACCCATATGGGGGACTAACATCCTGCTGTCCTAGGAGAACACCTGTTACAGGTAATCAACTGCGCTTTGTGGTTTTCAGTATTTTTCTGTTGGTTCCTTTGGATATTATCTGTAACTTATTACCACAGTCTATTAGGGTTATTTTTTTCTTGACAGAAGTTGGATAAGCATGCTCAATTGTTCAAGGATCAGGATAAACTAATTAAAGAAGTGTCTGATAAATGTTCTAAGTTACAAGAATTCTGTGTAAATCTTATTAAAGATAATTCCATAGTTAATCGTAAATTAGAGCCTATTGTAAACACTTTAAGGAAATGTAATTTGCGGTTTTTTAATTTTCCTCAATGCTCTATCTTTTCTTCAATGGAATTAAGGAAGCAGTATCTTGATGTTCGAAAAATATCTGTAATACTTAGCTTATTATCTTCCTAAAACTCCTAAGGCTATATCCACAATTGCAGCTTCTCATATGTCTGCTGATTTGGACCTCACTAGATTTTTAGAGGAATCTACCCCAGAAAACTTGGAGAGAGCTACCTTATTAGTTCTTTTTCTTGGGTGTCAGAGAAAGACCTTACCCTGAGACTTTTTTTTTTCTATCTCAGGGATAGGGTATTTTTGGGCTCCCCTGTGATATTTTTCCTGATGTGATTAAAGACACCCAGATTAGGAAGAAGACTTTTCTTAGAAAGAAATAGTGGAAATATATGGTATATTATTGCTTAAATTTCCATGTAAATGTTGTATCCGATATTGAAATATTAATTATGTTTTCTTTGATCCTTCTCAATTAGATTCTTTTCTTCATGATAAGATCACTCGCAGGCCGATACGGTATGGTGCACTCGGCTGAGCACACAGAATTTAACACCTGCCCATGGGCAGGTGTTAAATTCTGAGCAACCTGGAAAAGTGTACAGAAAAGCAGAAAATACTGCTTTTCTGTACACCCTTCGACTTAATATCCTAGCTATATTAAGTCAGAGGAACGAAAAATAAAAAAAAATAAAATAAAAAAAATATGCCTTCCGATCCAGCAGGTTAGAAAAACAGACGCTTAGTTTTCTCATAGGACAAGCAGGATGGTAGTCCTCACATATGGGTGACATCATCAAGATGGAGCCCTATCACGGAACACTTTTGTCAAAGTTTCTAGAACTTTGACTTGACACACTGAGCATGCCCAGTATGCCACCAACCCTGCATCCAGCAGGGGTCCCCCTTCAGTCTCTTTTTTTCCACGCAGCACTAGCCACACGGATTGAGGAGCTCTTTCACAGATTCCTGACAGGAATTTTCCTCAGGGAATTTTTCTAAAAATTTGAACAAATTTCACCCCATCCAGGGTCCCCCTATCGACCGTCAATACCCTTGTGTTATAATTAGAGAGGTTTGGGCACTGTTGCAGCTGACCAAGCCCACGGGGGGAAGTCCCGTGAGGGGCCACAGGTCAGGCTCAGCTCTTGGACACACAAACACAGATTTATCTTTATTTAGACAGTTTGAGAAGCCACCAGAGATGGCAGTAGTGAGTAGAAGATGTAGCCCGGCTGGACTAGTATTCCCCAGGTGCTGGAACAGCGGTTCCTCCGGTAGCAGTGCTGTAGTGGAGAGAACTGAGAGAATGAGTACAATAGAATAGAGATGAGCTTCATTTTTTTCTACCGGGTCGTTTTTTGAGTTGGACGCTTTGGGGTAAAGCTCGTTTTTCCTCGGTTAGTTTTTTGGAAAAACGAACAAAAACTAAACAGGGAAAAACGAAACCGGCCCAAAAAACGACGCAGGAAAACGAAGCTCAAAAAAACCCACCCCAAGCATTAAAATTCATTTTAATACATTAAATACAACCTCCCCCCCCCCCCAACATTCCGATCCCTACACCAAGACTTACTAACATCCCTGGTGGTCCAGCGGGGTCCCGCAAGGGATTTCTCCCTCTGTGCCATCTGACTTTCGGGCCTGCCTCGATCAAAATGGCGCCAATAGCCTTTGCCCATACTATGTCACAGGGGCTACCGGTGCCATTGGTCAGCCCCTGTCACATGGCCATCGGTGCCATCTTGTGCTCCTACCATGTGACGGGCTGACCAATGGCACCGGTAGCCCCTGTGACATAGTATGGGCAAAGGCTATCGGCGCCATTTTGATTACTGGCAGCCGATGGTCCAAGTGCAGGAGGTTGCTCCCGGATCCCCGCTGGACTTTTGGCCCTGCATGCCGAAACGGCAGCGCAGACATAGGCTCTGACAACAGTGGCACCATCCGTAAATAACCTAACCACTGTAATGACGGAGATTTTACAAAGGATGCCAGAGCCTGCCCCTGTGCCTTCCCCAGCATCAGAGGTCTCAACACCATGCAGCAGTCCCCAGCCCGAGAGACGACCCAGGAGTAGGTCCCCCAAGGACTTGCCATGCCCAAGTGGCAAGCCAGGGCATGGCAAAGGCCCATTAACCACAGAAAGCTGGCTTGCAATCCCAAAAAACAAGACTTGATGGACAAGCCTGACAAGCCTCTTACAGAGTTCCTATGCTGGCTAGCTGGAAGAAGCCTAATGGGCCTGTCCTGACTACCGAGTTCCTGTGCTTGCTTGATAATGGGTCTGATCTACTTTGTGCCACTGTTGTCCCAGGCTACTTCTAATGTCCTCCTTGAGGCCCTGCCCATACTCCAGCCTCATTGAGGCCATCTCCTGTCACGGTCCAGCTGCTGTTTCTTCTCATCATCTCTCATCTCCTACGCTAGATGCTGGTATCTCATCTCATATCGGCCTGCTGCCAGCTTCTTGCTGCTGTGTCTTCTGGGGCTCCTGCCTCCATGCTGCTGTGTCTTGTCCCAGACCTCTGCCTCCATGCTGCGCTTTTTGGTCCTGGTCTTGCTGCCTTCTTGGTGATCTCTGCTGTCGTGACCCTTAGGCTGTCCCTCCTGAGTGCACTCTTTCTATATAGACTGGGGCCGTTATCTTGCCATCACATAGTTACGCTGCTATCAGCTGTAACATGACAGCTGTACTGTAGCTGCCATTTCAGCTTTCTGTGGTCTTTGCTGTAATCATGAATCTGCAAAAAGCATAAGATGTTAAGTTTGTATATGTCATTAAGCCATTTCTATGACCGTATGTATAGGTATACACTCAAAGTGCAGTTTATTTCTGTGACAATGTAATGTGCTATTTGATATCTTGTTCTTGCAGAACGTGATTACCAAAGATGTTGGCTTGCTTTTAATCTTTTGAAAAAATTTGTTCTGGAATAAACTGCTCTCAGGTTTGAAAAAAGCCTTTTCAGTTTTTGTGTTTTCATTGTGTGTTTTTTTTCTTAAGGGTTGAGTAGGTATAAGGTGTGGGCTCCACATTACATTGCATGCTACAGTTGCCTTGCACATTCCAACTCACCACTTATTTGGCGGGCAAGATCATATGGCCTAGGCCATGTAACTGACCGCTCAGAATATGTTCCCAAGAAAAACAGCAAGAGCGAAACAAGAAGCTCCTTATTGTGGAGCTTCACTATTGCCTTCTGTTGCTTTCTTCAGACAGTATACTCTTAGCTAAGTATAGTGTATATGGGCTTGTATGTGAGATGTGCACTAGCTAGCTAGGGTTATGCTCCATACGTTGTCCAGTACAATAGGTATTGAAATGCTTGGCTAGAGGGTCAGTAGCTATGTCTTCAATGTATGGGGCCCAATGGGTTTGTCTAGCTATGCGCCGGTCATAGTGCAGCTAGAACAAATCATTGGGCTCTTCCATTGTGAAGATATATCACCTCTGATCAAACAATGGGCCTTCTCTCTGCCTCTAGCTCATTTTTAGCAAACAGATATTAGAGAGATCCACAAGACAGATCAGTACAGCATGGCAGCCAGTCTCTGGAATTCTGCCTGGTCCCAAGCCACAGCAGCAGCAGCAGCCTCTACACCATTTGCTCTTGGCCTTTGTCCGTTCTGTGTATGACACTACTCCTTTACTTCTCCTCAGTAGTCACACAACACCCTCTTCCAGCAGCCTGCTACTAAACAGCAGTGCATAATGCAAAGGTTGGTTACTGCACAAGTTAAACGCCAACATTTTTAAGCCAAACCTTTACTCTAGATTCTACAACAGATAGTTGCCAGCCACTTCTGTATATGCTAAGTAAATAACTGGAGCTACATATGCATGAATCCAGGTAGGTCTACCATGCAAGCATATACAGATGGCAGATTAAGTGTGAAATGCTATACCCTGGTGTGTAAACCTCAAAGTAAACTGCGCATGTTATAATGTTTAGAGAGAAGGCTAAGGAGGCCACTGTCATGAAAAAGGGGAACCTAAATTTAGAGTGCTGGCAGGCCTCAGGCCCCCCCAACACCCTCCCTAAATCCGCAACGTTCTGGCACAACGCCCCTCCTCCAACCCATTTCTCTGTATAAGCCCAACATTGATGCCAAGAAGGGGCCATACTCACTCTTCTTTTCTGTCATCCCTGCATCCACACATTCACTGGACTGCTTCTTTACACCTACACCGCCCACCTCCAGAAACTGCTATGCCTCCTTGGCAGTGGAACCTTGGGAGAACCATGCACACACACCCCTCCCCAATTTACTGATCTATTAGGACCACTCCAAATACTACGTGTAAGAGCCTCAGGTGCAGAGGCAGGGGGAGAGGTATGCTTTGCACTACAAGCAGATATCACCTTTATCCTATCTCGATTGGATGCTCCCATAAGGGCGAGGCTTGGGCCTCGCCCTTATGGGAGCATTCAGATTCGCTCCTGCAAGAACAGTCTCGCTTTGTGGCCGTGTTTCGGCGAACCTTCAATGATCCTGGGTGGCATGCTAAGGCAAGTGCTAATCTGCGCCACCTTCAACAGGGCACAAGGAGCCTGTTTCACTATACAATAGAATTTTGGACCTTAGCCACTGACTCGCTTGGCAAGAACTCTGCCTACGAGCAATCTACCTGGATGGACTATCTCCTCAACCGAAGGACAAATTGGCAGCTCAGGAGCTCCCTCCCTCGCTGGACGATCTTATCTGACTGGCCGAATAGACCATCGTCTCCAATAGCACCATTGGGAGAATCGGATGCCCAGAAGGTCCACTTGGGAACGCTCCCGCTCTCCATCGACCACCAGCCCTGCCACTGGTAGGGGGCCTTTTGTGGCCAAAGTGGAAGAACCCATGCAGCTGGGCCGTGGACGGCTGTCCCCGGAAGAGCGCCTCTGGCGGAGACAATCAGGCCTATGTTTGTATTGTGGAGCACCAGGCCACCGTCTTCAGACCTGCCCAGTCCGTCCTGGAAACTACCAGGCCTAAGTTCAGTAGGGATCCTGAACTTGGGCGCTACCTCACCGGCCCCTCAGTTGTCCTTACCTGTTACATTGACCTGGGACTCCCAGTCCTTTCCAGTCCTTGCTCTGGTTGATTCCGGAGCAAGAGGAAATTTCATTCTTAAGGATTTAGTTCAGCTCTTGGGCATTGATACCCGTCCCTTGGAAACTTCCTTGTGTATTGCATCTATTTATGGAGAGCCATTACCTGGCCGGATCTCTTTGACCACAGAGCCAGTTCGTCTCCTCACTGGCACCTTCCATGTTGAAGAAATTGAACTCCTTGTTTTGGAAAAATCGATTCACCCGGTAGTGCTGGGACTGCCTTGGCTCCAACGTCACTCTCCCCAGTTTGACTGGGGGTCACTCCAGTTGATTGAGTGGAGTCCTTCTTGCCACCAGACCTGCTTGAAAAGGGTGGTGCCACCTCCTACAGTTCCTCTGGCTACCACCTCCTCTGACATTCCAACTCCTTATGCAGACTTCGAAGCAGAAGTCAGACATCCTTCCACCTCTTCAGAGGTTTCATTGTCCTATTGAGCTCTTGCCTGGAACTATGCCTCCTCGAGGGCGAACCTACTCACTGTCACTACCAGAGACTAAAGCTATGATGGAGTATATCCGAGAGAACCTAGCTAGAGGATTCATTCGACCATCTACTTCTCCCGCCGGAATGGGATTCTTCTTCATCACAAAGAAAGACAGATCTCTAAGGCCATTTATCAATTACTGCAGCTTGAATGCCATCACTCGTAAAGACAAATATCCGCTGTCCTTGATCACAGAACTCTTTGATCGTTTACAAGAAGCCTCCATCTTCACCAAATTAGAACTACGCGGAACCTACAATTTGGTGTGCATCCGTCCCGAAGATATCTGGAAAATGGCCTTTAATACCAGGGACGGGAATTACGAATACCTGGTGATGCCCTTTGGCTCTGTAATGCTCCAGCTGTATTTCAAGGATGGATTAATGAGAACTTCAGAGACCTCTTGTACGTCAAGGTCATGGCATACCTTGACAATATCCTTGTCCTCTCGAAGGATCTTTCTACGCACCATGCGGATGTGCGCAAGGTCCTCCAACGTCTCCGTGAGAATTATCTCTTCGCAAAGTTGAACAAGTGCCTCTTTGAATAGTCTAGTCTGCCCTTCCTAGAGTACATAATCTCACAGCAAGGATTTTCTATGCACCCTGAAAAACTGAAAGGAATCCGAGACTGGCCTCAGCCCGTGGGTCTTCGAGCATTGCAACAATTCCTTGGGTTTACGAACTATTACCGCCATTTCATTTCTCATTATTCCACCTCGGCGGCTCCTCTCACTGCCAAGATACCTGGAACTGGACCCCGGACACCATCACAGCCTTTCAGCGCCTCAAGGAGGCCTTCCTTGCTGGACCCTGCCTTCATCATCCTGACCTGGACTGCCCCTTCCTGGTCAAAGAGGATGCCTATACTATTGGGGCCAGGGTGGTACTGAGCCAACATTCTATATCTAGATCCTTGGTTCCATGTTCTTTCTATTCTCGCAAATTCTCCCCAGCGGAAAAAAACTATAGTATTGGAGACTGAGAATTACTTGCTATTAAATTAGCCTTGGAGGAATGGCGCCCTTGGTTAGAGGGCGCTCAGCATAAATTTACGATATTTACAGATCACAAGAATCTTGAACATTTAAGTCATGCCCAGCATCTCAATGCCCATCAAGCCCGATGGGCTCTGTTTTTCTCTAAGTTCAACTTTGAACTCCGGTATCGCCCAGCTGAAAAGAATCTCCGGGCAGATGCCGTATCCCGTTCTTTCGAACTTGAAGACATTCCCAAAGAACCCGGTCATATTATTTAACCAGCCTGTATCTGCTTGTCTGCGACTCACCTAGTCCCAGCTGGGAAAACGGTTGTGCCCCATCGCCTCCGGGAAAGGCTTCTCCGATGGGCACACAATTCCAAGTTTGTTGGCCACCCAGGGTGAGCATGAACTCTAGCCCTGCTCCAGCAATTCTTTTGGTGGCCCACTATGGTCTCTGATGCAAAAGCATACATCGATTCCTGTAATACCTGCGCTCAACAGAAATCCCCGGTCTGTCGACCTTGGGGTTTACTTCAACCGCTTCCTGCTCTCAAAGAATCATGGACGCATCTTTCCACGGATTTCATCGTGGACCTGCTGCCATCGAAAGGTAACACGGTCATATGGGTGACTATCGATAGGTTCTCTAAAATGGCCCATTTTTGTTTCATTACCAGGCTTATCTTCCGCTCCAGAGTTGGCACGCCTTTTCTTCCTCCACATATTTTGCCTGCACGGCTTACCCAAGGACATTGTGTCGGACAGAGGTCCACAGTTTGTCGCCCATTACTGGTGCGCTCTTTGCAGCAAGTTTGGCATCAATATCAGCCTGACTACAGCTTACCATCCACAGGCCAACGGACAAGCTGTACGTACAAATAGCTATTTGAAGGCCTTTCTCCGCGCCTATATAAATGACCGTCAAGACAACTGGTCCGAACTCCTTCCCTGGGCGGAGTTCTCCCACAGCTCCCATATTGCCACAGGCACGTTGCCGTTCTCCATTGTTTATGGGAAGCAGCCTTGACCACCTCTACCCATACTGTTGACTGTACCTTCTCTTGCTGCGCAAGCTACTGCAGATGCCCTCAAGGTTCTCTGGAATCAGATGAATCTTCACATGCGCCAAGCCGCAACCCGGGCCAAGAAGTCTGCGGATACGCATCGACGCTCTGCTCCTGAATTCCTTCCTGGCCAGAAAGTCTGGTTAAGTACACGATACATTTGTCTTAAGATACCGTCTCAAAGGTTCACACTTAGATACATCGGACCTTTCCCAGTTACTTGTCGTGTTGGACCAACGAGCTTCAGCAGCCACCAACTTTGGGAATCCATAATACTTTCCACGTGTCACTTCTGAAGCCAGTAATCCTATTCTGGCCTTCATGCAAGATTCCTGAACCATTTTCGCTTGTTGCGGAGTCCGACACCACTTACAAGGTCCATGAAGTTCTCAGTGTTCGTCGTAGGGGCCGCCGGTGGGAATACCTCTTATCCCAGGACAAGCAAGATGCTAGTCCTCACATATGGGTGACGTCACTGACGGAGCCCTATTGCGGGAAAACTTTCTGTCAAAGTTTCTAGAAACATTTGACTGGCACTGTGAGGCCACTGAGCATGCCCAGTATGCCATGATATTCTCTGCCACAGGGGTCTCTCTCTAGTCTTCGTTTTTCCTCGCTGCTGTAGGCATCGCGGATTAGGAGCCTTTGTGAGTTCCCTCACAACTTTGTGTGACTAAAATTCATATTTTTTTCTCAGAATATTCTCCCACACGGGATCTCTCTCGATTTTCCACCGGCTGGTGAGTAAATCTGTGTCTCATTTACTCTCGGAGTAAAACTAAATTTTCTCTCATGAATTCTCTTTTGTCATCGATGGCTGTTGATACAAAATGGCTATGGGTTTTAAAAAATGTCCCGTTTGTAACCATACAATGTCCATTACGGACCCACATCTCGAGTGTGTGATGTGTTTAGGAGAGAAACACGACATCAGTTCCTGCCCTAAGTATGCAGAGATGATGGTGAAAGGAAGAAAGAACCGCCAGGAGAAGATGGAACATTTATTCCATCTGCAACTTCTCCCTTGACTTCGATGAAATCGTCTCCGGCCGGAGTCTCCAAGCGTGTACTTTTCAAAAAACGCTGTCCGGAAGGATCGGGAGACCATCCATCGCCATCGATAGCATCGGTGAAATCAGTCGGCGAACACCGATCAAAGCATCGTCATCGACACCGACATCCATTGGCATCGGAGTCACCTCTCTCCCCAGGGGAATCGAGCGTGAAGCAGCCATGGACCCAGGAAACACCCATTCCTTCAACACCTGGGCCTGCTCATGAAGAGACGCCAATTGCTGAATCTCCACAGGGCTCTGTGGAGGATATACCAGCACAGTCTCTGCCACCGCGTACAACTGCACTGTCCACACCAGTTGTAACACCGGAATTGTCTGATTTTATCAGACAAGCGGTTCTTCAGGCACTTAAGGAACAACAGTTAACTCCGGCACCTTCGCCGATGCCGGTGATCACACCGATGCCGGTAACAACACCGATGCCGGTGCTCGCATCGAAGCAGATCCCTGCATCGACACCGATCTTCGCACCGATACCGACGGTTCTGTCGATGCCAATCTCAACACCGATACCGTCGACATTTTTGAAACCTCTGCTGGAGCACCCCTCGATGCCAACACCGATGCCAACCCCCATGCCGTTGATGCCAATGACGCCCGGGGACCCGGGATGACTGGAAATGGCACTTTTCTAACTTCTCATGAAGAAAATTGAGAAAGTAGTTGATGCCCTTCCACCAAAACCATCAGAAGATACTTCTGCAGAGATACCCTCTGATGATCCACAACCAGGACCTTCGGGGCTCCATCATCCACCAAGATCCTCCCCGCTGTCTCCATATCAGGATGATCCAAATGACACTTGGGATGATAACCACACAGATACATCATCTGACGATTTTATGTCGGAGCCTTCACCTCCAGATCAAAGGAAAAAGTCTCTACCAGAGGATTTATCCTTTAACAACTTCATTCAAGATATGGCAGACACCATACCCTTCACATTGGTTGCGGTAGAGGATACCAAACAGCAGACAATGGAGGTACTCCAATTTGTTGACCCTCCAAAGCAGGTATTGGCCATACCTATTCATGAGGTTCTCCTAGATCTACAACATCGACTCTGGGAGCACCCATGCTCTGTGCCTGCTTTAATAAACAAATGGACACTATGGTACAATCTGGTACAATCTGTTCCTGGATATCAAAAATTGCAGCTTCCTCATCAGTCAGTAGTGGTGGAATCTGCTCAAAAGAAATCAAAAAGAATACATCCGCATTCTTCAACTCCCCCGGAGAAAGATCATAGATTTTTAGACTCCCTGGGTAGGAAGGTATACCAAGGAGCTATCCTGAATACCAGAATTTCCTCCTATCAACTCTACATGACTCAGTATCAGAGGAATCTGTGGAAACAGATGCAGGAGTTCACTACATCTTTACCACAGCAATATCAGGAAGCAGCCCAGGCAATCATCCATAAGGGACTTGAAGCTGGGAAGCATGAAGTCAGGGCTGCTTATGATAGCTTCGAAACAGCTTCCAGGACAGCGGCTTCTGGGATTTGTGCTAGGCGTTGGGCATGGCTTAAGGCCTCTGACCTTAGACCTGAGGTCCAGGATAAACTGGTTGATTTGCCATTTCTGGGAGACAACCTATTCGGTTCAAAGGTCCAAGATGCTGTGGCACAACTGAAAGAGCATGCAGAAACCCTGCGCCAACTATCACTAGTTCCACAGGAATCTTCCACACAGCCATCTCGCCGTCCTCCACGATGTGAACCCAGACGTCCATTCTACCGGCAAAGACGTTACTACCCGCCAGCATCGAGGGGTAGGTCCACTAGGCCGCAACAACGTTCTCAGTCCAGACAAACAAGGGCTGCTCGGCCTCAGCCCCCGCCACAGACAGGACCAGCTGCGGGGTTTTGAGGCCACAACCAGGAAACAAATCCATCTCCTCAACCCTCAAGCAGATCTACCAGTAGGAGGCCGAATATCCTACTTTTACAACCATTGGATAAGCATAACAACAGACCAGTGGGTACTTTCCATAGTCTCTCGAGGTTACAAACTCAATTTCCTCTCAATTCCAACAGATTCTCCTCCAAGACCATATCCGCAGGACAAATCTCACATAATTCATCTACAAGCAGAATTATCCACCCTTCTGAGAGCCAGAGCTATACAACTGGTGCCCCGGACTCAGCAGGGCAGAGGATTCTACTCCCGTTATTTCCTCATTCCAAAGAAAACCGGAGGCCTATGTCCCATCCTCGATCTCAGAAATCTCAACAAATTTCTGAAGAAAGAAAAGTTCAGAATGGTCTCTTTAGGCACCATGCTTCCACTTCTTCAAACAAGAGATTGGCTTTGTTCTCTGGATCTTCAAGACGCTTACGCTCACATCCCAATATTCCCTCCTCATCGCAAGTATCTGCGCTTCATGGTGGGTCATCAACATTTCCAGTACAGAGTACTGCCATTCGGACTTGCCTCTGCTCCCAGAGTATTCACCAAATGTTTGGCAGTAATAGCAGCACACTTGCACAAGGAAAGTGTCCATCTCTTCCCATATATAGACAACTGGCTCATCAGAAGCCAATCTCAAGAAGGAGCTCTGGCTTCTCTCAGTCGAACAATTACCCTTCTTCATTCCATGGGCTTTCTCATCAATTATCAAAAGTCCCATCTCACTCCGTCTCACCTGCTTCAATTTATAGGAGCAGAATTGAACACCATCCTCTGAAAGGCCTTTCTACCCGAGGATCGGGCAGAGACACTTTCCCTTCTGGCAAAATCCATTTATTCACAGAAACAAGCGACAGCTCATCAGTTTCTAACCTTACTAGGCCACATGGCCTCCACAGTTCATGTCACTCCTATGGCAAGGTTAGCCATGAGAGTCACTCAATGGACTCTAAGGTCACAATGGATCCAAGCCATTCAACCACTGTCTTCTCCAATTCAAGTAACCCACCAGCTCCGTTCATCGCTACTTTGGTGGGCGAGCAAGGACAATTTGCGCAAGGGCCTACCCTTCCAACATCCTGTCCCATAAGTAACTTTAACTACAGATGCATCCACCTTGGGTTGGGGAGCCCATATAAACAATCTCCAAACCCAAGGTACCTGGACAAAATTCGAAGCAACATTTCAAATCAATTTCCTGGAACTTTGAGCTATACGTTATGTGCTGCATGCGTTCAAGGACTGCCTTTCACACAAGACTGTTCTGATCCAAAAGGACAACACAGTAGCCATGTGGTACATCAACAAACAGGTGGGTACAGGCTCGTATCTCCTTTGTCAAGAAGCTGCACAGATTTGGGACTGGGCCCTGACACACTCAATCTTTCTCAAGGCCACTTATCTGGCAGGCATTCACAATGTACCTGCGGATCGACTCAGTCGTCAGTTCCAACCACACGAATGGTCCCTGGATACCGCAATATCGACCAGGATATTTCAGCGTTGGGGGCAACCAACAATAGATCTCTTTGCGTCACATCTGAATCACAAAGTGGACAAATTCTGTTCTCTATACAAACAGAAAAACCAGCCAGCCAAGGACGCCTTTGCTCGCCCTTGGAACTCAGGCCTTCTATACACGTATCCTCCAATACCGCTCATAACCAAAACTCTAGTGAAGCTACAACAGGACAAGGGTTCCATGATACTCATAGCCCCGTATTGGCCTCGACAAGTATGGTTTCCCACACTTCTGGACCTCTCAGTCAGGGATCCCATTCGTCTGGGAGTAGCTCCCACTCTCATAACTCAGGATCAGGGTCTGTTACGCCATCCCAACCTTCAATCCCTATCCCTGACAGCATGGATGTTGAAAGCTTGATCTTACAACCACTCAATCTCTCAACCAATGTATCTCAAGTGCTTATAGCTTCACGTAAACCTTCAACACGAAAGAATTATTCTTCCAAATGGAAAAGGTTTTCTTTGTGGTGCAGGCAAAAGAGTATTGATCCTTTCACCTGCCCCACAACTTCTCTACTAGACTACTTATACCATCTTTCAGACTCTGGTCTCCAGACTTCATCTGTAAGAGTCCATTTAAGTGCAATCTCAGCTTACCATAACAAGATGGGAGATGCACCAATATCCATACAACCTCTTGTCAGCAGGTTTATGAGAGGTTTAACTCAACTTAAGCCACCAATTTGGCCGCCAGTCACAGAATGGGACCTGAATTTGGTCTTAACAAGGCTCATGCATTCTCCTTTCGAACCCATGAACTCCTGTGATGTTAAATTTCTCACATGGAAGACTATCTTCCTCATAGCCATTACATCAGCTAGAAGGGTTAGTGAGTTACAAGCACTTGTCACGTACTCACTCTATACAAAGTTCTTACATGACAGAGTGGTTCTCCGTACACATCCAAAATTCCTTCCCAAGGTAGTCACGGAATTCCACTTGAACCAATCCATAGTTTTACCCACATTCTTTCCAAGGCCTCATTCTCACCAAGGGGAACGGGCCTTACATACCTTGGACTGTAAACGTGCGCTAGCATTTTACTTAGACCGCACTGCAGTCAATAGGAAATCCACTCAGCTCTTTGTATCTTATGATCCAAACAAACTGGGTAAATCAGTGGGTAAACATACTCTATCCAACTGGTTAGCAGATTGCATACAGTTTTGTTATGAAAGAGCAGGCCTTCCTCTCCAAGGGCGAGTAAAGGCACATTCAGTAAGAGCAATGTCAACCTCAGTAGCACACTATCGTTCAGTGCCAATTCTTGACATATGTAAAGCAGCAACATGGAGTTCTCTTCACACCTTTGCAGCTCATTACTGTTTAGATAAAGAAGGACGACAAGATTCAGCCTATGGACAATCTGTCTTAAATAACTTATTTCCAGTTTAATCCCAACTCCTTCTACATCCAACCTGCTGTGATCTTCGGCTGGCTCATTTTCACCAACAATACTTCACTGTTGCTTCACTACAAAATGACTCAGCCTCTAGCTTGCTAATCACCCATATGTGAAGATTAGCATCCTGCTTGTCCTGGGATAAAGCAAAATTGCTTACCTTGTAATAGGTGTTATCCCAGGACAGCAGGATGTAGTCCTCACGAAACCCATCCGCCACCCCTCGGAGTTGGGTATGTTACCTTTTATTATTTATTTTTGCTAAAGCTTATTGCTATATACGAGACTAGAGAGAGACCCCTGTGGCCGAGAATATCATGGCATGCTGGGCATGCTCAGTGGCCTCACAGTGCCAGTCAAAAGTTTCTAGAAACTTTGACAGAAATTTTTCCCGCAATAGGGCTCCATCAGTGACGTCACCCATATGTGAGGACTACATCCTGCTGTCCTGGGATAACACCTATTACAAGGTAAGCAATTTTGCTCTCTCCTGGGAGGGGTACGGCCCAGAAGAGAATTTGTGGGAACCAACTCGTAACATCCTGGATAAAAACCTTCTCCTCCAGTTTCATCGCGCCATCCGGGCAAACCAAGACCTCCAAGGGGGGGCCATAAGGGAGGGGGTACTGTTGCGTGTGCTGGCCGCGGCATGCCCGCGACCAGACCCTCTTACCCTCTACAGCCTAGTCCAGCATCTGCCGGCTCCGTCCTCGGGCTACCCCTGGTGCTCCTGAAGCTACGACGAATGCCTGTGTTCCGCAGTGGGCCTCTCCGTGCGACCCACGGAGAGACACCACCGTCCAGCGCCATGCCGCTCCCTAGGCACACGCGCATGCATCACAATATCCTTTAAAGGGCCTGCGGCAGGAACTTGGCCGCGGCCCTGGATGATGATGTCGCTGAAGCTCCGGTATATAAGGCCAGGCTCAGCTCCTGTTAGTCGCCTTTGCAACAGGTCTCCACGCTGCTCGTGTACTTTGTTGCTTCCTGGTGATTCCTTCGTGTTCCTGGTTCCTGATCCCTTTAGTTCCTGTTCCTGGTTTGTCTTCGTTGTTCCTGTGTTCGTGTTACCTGGCCTCTCTTCGGATTGATCTTCTCCTGAACCCGACCACTGCTTTGCCTGACTACACTATTGATCTTCTCCTGGACCCGACCATTGCTTTGCCTGACTATGCTATTGATCTTCTCCTAACCCGACCACTGCTTTGCCTGACTATGCTATTGATCTTCTCCTTGACCCGACCTCCGCTTTGCCTGACCATGTTACTGATCATCTCCTAGTCCAGACCTCCATTTTGCCTGATTACACTACGGATCATCTCCCAGTCCAGACCTCCTCTTTGCCTGACCACGCTATTGATCTCCTCCTAGACTTGACCTCAGCCTTGCCTTGCCATCACTACTTGATTGCCGCCAGCCCTGACTTCAGTCTGCTCTATGACGCCTCCATTGTCCTTGTCCTGGACTTGGCCTTTCAGGCTTCGGCCTATTCTTGCTCGGACACCCCCTGTCAGACTTTTGTTCCTCTTGGCGCCCGGGTCTCCGGGACTTCGTCTCATCCAGTACAGACTCTTCGGCTTTACTGTTGCTGCCTCTGGGCTGACCTTCATTTCTTCCCATCGACAACAACACATGGAGGCCCACCTAACTCCAGCCGGCTCCGGTATCCAAAGGCTCAACCCACAGGGACCGAGGGCTGGAATTGGCGAAGCTCCAGTCGGCCTCTGTCAGTCAGCCCACTCCGCCTGCCGACGGTGGGGACCCCAAGGGTCCACCTCTTACGCAACACAGATTGCAATCCACAAAAGGACATTGCCTCTTATCCCATGACTTTTTAATTTTCTTAGAAGTCTGTCATGGGGGACTTTGTTAAATAACTTCTAAAAATCCAAATACACTAACTTGTCAATTTTAAAAGCTTTGCACGCGACAAAACTGGGAGATACATGCATTATTCAGACCCCTGTGCGCTGCACGGATTTTAAAAGGCCCACAGCCACGCATGTATCTTCTGTTGAGAATTCAAAAATCTTTTTGCCAAAAAGGGGCAGGGCATGGGCAGGCTGGGTCTGTCGCATGAATCCAAAATTAAGTAGTTAAACGCACAAGCGTGCGCCGGGGTCCCCTACTGCATAAATTTACTTCTACTGTGGATGGCGTTTAAGTCATGTAACAAAAAAATATACTTTAGCCAGCGGGCTTTTAAGGGTTGGGGTAATAGCATAAAAGGAAAGAAAGTTAGCTAGGTGGATTAGGAAGTTCTCGCCTTTACTGGGGTGAATTGGAAGCGAACTGGGAAAAAGGCTATTGCATTGGTACATATAGCTACTAACATTCCCCCTATTTATGTGCGCGAGACGACATTTACGTGCATATGCATGCGTCAGTATAAAATCGTGCACACATATACATGCATGTAGCTGATTTTATTACACGTTACAAAATCGCCGCGTCCATGTGTGTTCTTAGTCCCGTCCCCCCAGTTCCTCCACTATCTCTCCCTTCTCCTCCAGATTCATCCCCCTTCTACTCTATCTTCACACCTCTCTCCCTCTTTCATACAGCCTCTCATTCAGGCTCCCTCTGTCCCTCTCACACACACACACATACCCTCATACAGGCTCGCCCTCTCTCACACTTACACACACCATTACACAGGCTCCTTCTTTCTCTTGCACCCAAACACTCTCACACAGGATACCTCTCTCTACACACACACTCACCCCTGAACACAGGCTCCCTCTCTCTCACACATACACCCTCACACCCTTACACAGGCTCCCTCTCTCTTGCACCCAAACCATCTGACAGGCTTCCTCTCTCTACACTCACACAGATCCCTGCACCCAGGCTCCCTCTCTCTCACTCATATATACTCCCAAACACTCTTACATAGGCTCCCTCTCTCTCTTGCACCCAAACACTCTCACACATGCTCTCTCTCTCTCTACACTCACACACACCCTGCACCCAGGCTCTCCCTTTCTCTCTCACAAACATACCCCTTTTGCACAGGCTCCCTCTCTCGCGCACATGCATACACCCACACACTCTTACACAGGATTCCTTTCTCTTTTGCACCCAAACACTCTCACATATGCTATCTCTATCTTCACACACATCCTGCACATAGGGTCTCCCTCTCTCATACACAGTGTCCCATTCTGACATGCTCTTTTTTACACAGACTCATGTAGGCTCCCACTTCCTTATTTCTCACACACTCATATTCAGTCTCTCACTCCCACAAGCTCCTGCTGTCACATGTTCTTTCTCACATGCAGGCTCCCACATATATATACACACAGAAGCTCCCATACTCTCATATTCTCTCGCATGCAGGCTTCCACTGTCAGATGTTCGCTATCACACATAGGCTCCCACATATGCAAACAAGCTTCTGCTCATATACAGGTTTCCACTCTCACATGTTCTCACATTCAGGCTCCACTCCCACACACAAGCTCCCATACTGTTCCTCTCCCCCTCTCTCAAACACACAGACACACACATACACACACACACACACACAAAAGCATTCTACTGGGGCCTTTGCTTACTGCAGGGCATCCGCTTCTTGGACTGCTGCAGGATGAACTCTGTGGCATTCCTGCTTTGGAGTCTCCTCTTTTTAGGCTGCCACAAGGTGGGCTCCACAGTGACCTTGCTTCAGGGATTTGAGACCACTAGGCAACATTGATTAAATAGTCTGTGGCCCACAGCCCTCTTAGATCCTTGGCCACTAGCGAGATGGGCTCTATGGGCCAAATTTTAAAACTTATGCGCGGGTGTAGATTTGTTCACACAACCCAGCGCGAACAAATCTACGCCCGATTTTATAACATGCGTGCGATTCGCACAAGGGGGTGCACACATGTGCACCTTGTGCATGCCGAGCCCGAGGGGAGCCCCGATGGCTTTCCCCGTTCCCTCCATTTCGGAGCGGCCTTGGAGGTAACTTTTTCTCCGGGGCCCCCCCCCCACCTGCCCCTCCCTTCCCCTATCTAACCCACCCCCCAGCCCTAACTAAATCCACCCCCCTACCTTTGTTGAAAAACTTACGCCTGCCGGCCAGCTGCCAGCATGCTATGTCGGAGCACTCGCCCCCGGACTGCCCCTTTTTGCAAGCCCCGGGACATACGTGCGTCCCGGGGCTTGCGCGCGCCGCCAAGCCTATGCAAAATAGGCTCGGCGCACGCAGGGGCAGATTTTCTCGGGCTACGTGCGTAGCCTTTGAAAATCTGCCCCTATATGCAGCCTGCCGGCCCTCTCAGGTCATTGGACATGAGCGAGATGGGCTCTGCTCATGGCCCACCAGACCTCGCTCCAAATTTTGCACAAGTGAAAATCAGGCATTTCTGTGAGAAACATGAACAACCCAAGGCCAAGAAGCCAGTGAACAGAAAAAGTATATCTCAGATAAGACACTTGGCAACCTTTAACATTAGCCATAGTTTTAGAGAAGATTCAGTATTTTTCCATCTCTTATATGGAAGTCCCGGAAAAGAAAAAAATAGTATAGCACTTTGTTATCAATGATTGTATATAAGAAAGCTGTATGCCATGTATTTTTTGAGTAGATTCTGGGACACGTCTGATTATGTCTGTCTCAATCTACTCCAGAGAACTGACTGTATTTCTCGCATTCTTAACTGTCTCTTATTTCCTTCTTTTACTTCATAAAATATAATTGCTTAGTTACAAGACTGAGAAATTTCTTTACCTTTCATACAAACCTAAGAGGAATAGCCCTTGGGATATAACCACAGGGAGAAAAGGTCCCCTGGTGGGAAATTTTCCTGGAGACACCTTCCCCACAGATGAACAATCCAGAAAAAAATATTTTAGAAATAAAAACATTTGATTTATGATAAGTTGAGATGTATTACCTAGGTCTTGTTTTGGCTAATAGCCTTTAATTGAAATTCATATTCAGATTGCAGTGTGTATTTTATTATCAAATGCAGGCAGTATAGCTATTAGATATGAAGGAAACTACTGCAAATCTTATTTATACATGCCTTTCTAAGAAGATTAAAATTCTAGACACCTGGAAAACACCACCCACAGAGGTTCTGAATATGTTGTCCATAGTTCTACAAACTTGCAATGTTTTTGTTTTCCTTTTTCATAGCCTTGGTGGAGGCCCAGATGATGCAAAAGAAATTATGCGACACAGTTTCTTTGTTGGAGTAAACTGGCAAGATGTGTATGATAAAAAGGTATGTCTTTCTAAGATGCAAGCTAGATGAATTTGTCAGTCTGCCAAACTGAATGAGTAAATATGGGACTAAATTACAGTAGCTGCTTATAAAAAAAAAATATATATAACCATTTTTTTTCTTGCAGGATGATTTATCAGCAGTGCTGATAAACATTAATGTTTGTAATAAATATGAAACAGTGCCTATCCGCTAATAGAATATAATTTGTACAATTTGGAAATATAGTTCTCATGATAACATTAATCTTTATTATATAATATTCACAAAAGGCATTAAAAGCTTTATATATTTAATTTCATCTATGAAATATTTTTTTATGCTGAGTCCTTTCACAGCTTGCTATCATGCTGCTGCCCAATAAGATTTCAGTATGGTATCAAGCAGCTTGGGCCATCCCTAGGGTGAATCAGGGATACTGTCTCATGCCCTACACTTTAACGACATGGCAAGCAGGGTTCCCAGTAACCTTATCTACCAACTTTATGCAATTTATCCTACAAGGTTAGCAGAAATGGAACATTGATGACAAGGATCTAATAATCCCACACTGGGGCTGCACCCTTCGCTCTGCACCTTTCTATAGCTCTCCTACAAGCAGCAGCTAAGATTGTAGAATCTTGAAAATATAGCAGGAATTAAGTCATCTTTCCATCTCATCAAATAGTATTGTATGGTTGTCAGCATTTCAGTATAGCTAACTTTGGAATTTACTCCAAATAGCTACCTAAAACTTTTGGATTTGGCTTTAGGATTTTAGTGTTAATTACTTGTCTTTCTAAATCTGAGCTTAAAGTAAATTACATTCAGGTACAGTAGGTATTTTCCTGCCCCAAGGGTCTGTTTTACTAAGGCTTTTCTCCTATTCTGTGTCTATGGGGAAAATGCTTAGTAAATGAGGCCCTAAGTTTAGACCTCAGGAGGTGGCGGGTGAAATGACTTGCCCAAGGTCATAAGGAGCATAAGTGGGAAAAATGGGTTTGAACCTTGGTTTCCGAGTTCTCAGCTCACTACTCTATCCACTAGGCTTCTCTTCCATTCCTTTTCTTTTCCATTTGAAGATTCTTACTTATTTTAGAGGCTTTTAAAGAACAGATTTTTGCTATAAACATTGGAAGGTTGGGGAAATGCAGAACTTATAGCTTAATATATTTTCAGATTTTGCATAAAGTAATCTTTCTCTCATAGTTGTGTGATGATTGACTTCTTTAATAGAGATTTCCAGTCATTGTTGCATTTTTTTTTTTTATTTATTTCTTTATTGATTTTTAACATGTATAAACAAAAATAACATTTCCGATGTAGTATTGGAGACACATAAAAAAGCAGTATTGTTGTACAACAGAGAAGATAAACCAACACTAACACTCAGTTACTAACAGTGGTAAGAATCCTCCCTCCCTTCCCTCCTCCCCCCACCCTCTCTCATCACTAGGCTCGGTCTCTAGGCTCTGAAAAGGTTAAGCTGTAATAAATGTTCGATTCAGCCTGTTCCTTACATGCTTGTGCTCGGAGATCTAGAAGATGACTCGTAGTGTAGATCCAGACGTCTTTTAATAAAGTCTTTCTGGGAATCAGGGAGTGTCCCTCCGTACTTACTCCAAATGTCCAAACATTTCTGTTGAGCTTTAATAGATTTGGTCTTGGCAGTCATATGTTCAAATAAGTACAACGTGAAGACACGTCCTTTCCAATGCCCTAGGGTCGGCCTGTCTGATGACATCCATTGAGTTGTAATCACTTGGAGCGACACCATCAAAACTTTGTCCAGGAACAGTCTGTCAGTGACCGACATAGTCGGCCGTACGATGCCTGTAGTGCGAAAGAGGCAAAAGATCGGATCTCTGGGTAGGTTCCATGTTAAAATCTGATCCAAGGCTGACAAGACCTCTTCCCAGTATTGACGTATCCGGGAACAGTCCCACACGCTATGGAAGAAGGTTCCCTTTTCAGTAGCACACTTCAGACAACGATCGGAGTCACATAGTTTAGCGGCATATACACACGCCCGGGGCATATACATACAATGAAGCATTTTGAACCCCACTTCTTGTAGCAAAACATTTTCCGAAACGGTAATACAAGATTTGAGTGCCCGAGTTATCTCCGCAAAGGATATTGTAAGGCCTGCTTGCTTAAGCCATTTATTTTGTATAGAAGTCAAGATATTGTCATTTGGAAAACATTTCACCTCCACAGAAAATCTAGAACAAGAATTAGATTTAGCTCCTTTAGGTTGTAAAATCCCCTGCAACCGATAGTATTTCTGGTATTCCTGATCATTGATCAAGACAGATTGAACGTAATGTCTCGCCTGTAGGTAAGCAAAAAAAATCTGTGGCCGGTAATTGATATTGTTGTTGGAGGTCACTAAAACTTTTTAGGACAGCCGAGCCTTCCTCCAATAATTGCGCCAGACAACGCAGCCCCCCCTGGGCCCATCTAGCAAATACTGTCGAGCCTAGGCCTCCTACAAAGTGTGGGTTACCCCTCAAGGATAGGAATGGTGTGAGTATCCCCTTCATCCGTAATTTCCCCTTACATAGATAGGACCATGCCATTCTTCCCGATGTAAGGAGAAGGCTCTGTCGGAATCCAATCGGGATATCACCCTTTGGAATCTGCATCAGGTTTTCTGGTCTATAGGGGTGCATCCACTCCAAAATAAACGGAAGGGGAGAAGAGATCTGCGTTCCATTGACCCAGTCATAGACATGCCTAAGCATACAAGCGAGATTATAATCCCGCCAGTTTGGACACGAGAGCCCCCCATAAATTCTTTCCGCCATCAGAGAGGGAAGCGATAACCTGGCTTTACGTTTGCCCCAAATGAAAATACTAATGGCACGCTTGATCCTGGTAAGATCCTTATTTGTCAACCATATCGGGAGTTGGTGCATTACGTAGAGCCAGCGGGGCAATTCCATCATCTTAAGTAAAAAGATTCTGCCAGTTAAGGACAGTGGCAGGGAAACCCAAGCCTGTAATTTATGTTCCATCTTTTTAAGTAAATGCTCCACATTGACTCTATACAAGGAGGATACATCCTTAGGAATCCATACCCCTAGATAACACATGTCCTTGGATACCCATCTCAAAGGGAAGGTACCCGTCCATTCCTTCTGCAAGGACACACTCAATGGTAAAGCTTCTGACTTGTCAGTATTAATCTTAAGACCCGCAAATTTTCCAAAAGCAATTTGGTGTTGTAAAACTCTAGGTAGGGACTGTTGAGGATCTAACAAAAAGACCAAAACGTCATCAGCAAATGCTGAAACCTTAAAACTTTGCTTCCCCCAGGTGAATCCCTGAATCATGGGGTCCGCCTCCAACTTACGTAATAAAGGGTCTATAGATAAAATATATAGTAACGGGGAAAGCGGACACCCCTGTCGAGTCCCCCTAAATAGGGGGAAATCCTCTGACACCTGGCCATTCGCCAATATCGCAGACGTTGGGTTATGATACAGCATAGCAATATTCTTTACAATGTCCCCATGGAAACCATATCTCTCTAGGACGGAAAATAAATACTGCCAGGATACCCTATCAAATGCCTTTTCCGAGTCAAAGGCCACTACCATAGCCCCCTGACCGGTTCTCTGGCATTCTTCCATGGAGACAATCAATTTAGTCATGTTCAAGCTAATAGCCCTCCCCTTTACAAACCCAACTTGAGTGCTCGTTATAATGTCAGGAAAAACCCGTCCCAAGCGGTCTGCTATAATTTTTGCAAACAGTTTTGCCTCGAAATTGAGGAGTGATATCGGTCTGTATGCAGCTGGGGAAGCCAGATCTTTACCAGGCTTCTCCAGTACAGTAATGAATGCTCTGGTAAGTGCTGCCGGGAAACTGCCCTGTTGCTGCGCCTGCTGGTAGAAACGGAGCAAATCCTCCGATATTTGATGTAATAGAATTTTATAGTATTCGGCGCTCATACCATCTGGCCCTGGCGCCTTGTTTAATTTACTTCCTCTAATAGTATATAGGAGCTCCGCCAGGGTTATCGGGGCATTCAACCTTTCCAATTGTGCCTCCGAAATAGTTGGAATATGCAGGTCCTTAAAAAATTCCTCTTCCTGCTGAGGCCCACCAACCCTATCCTCTGTATACAGGGATTGATAAAATTTACGAAATGCTGCGCATATATCCTTGCTATCAGTAATAGGCCGTCCCTGCGCATCTTTCAATTTATCAATGTATGTTTTCCCCCTCTGCATCTTTACCATATTGGCCAGCAAGCGCCCCGCCTTGTTACCAAAACGGAAAAGTCTATGTGCACCTTTCTGCAGGGCCTGTTGAGCGCGCATATGCAACATAGAATTTAAGGATTGCAAAATGTCTTTGTACAGCCGTTGATTCTGGCTCGAATTACATTGGGCAAGCTGCAGTTTCGCTTGGTTTAATTGGGCCTCCAAATCAATAATGTGTTTATGCATTGCTCGGGACTTTGCAATGAGATACGACGTAATTTCCCCGCGCATGACCGCTTTACCAGACTCCCAATATAATTGTGGGTCATTTTTATGTTGTTGGTTATGAGATTCAAATTCTCTCCATTTATCCTGTAAAAATGTAATAAAGTGTTTATCTGTGGACAAAGAGCTTGGGAATTGTTGCATTTTACCATTTTCTGTTCTTATGTTTATTAAGTTTGACACTTTTCATTATCTTTTTTTTTTTTGCATTATTTGTAAAACAAAATTTAAATAGAAATGGACTATGCTTTGACTATATGTTGATATATAAGGCAAGTTGAAGGCTAATCAAGCTGGTAGTGCCTAGTTATGATGGTCGTGAGATGTTATTGAGATTTATGTTGATTGGAAGCACTATCATATATCATATAGTCCCGATTGGAACTTTAAATCCCGGCACTGCCAGCTTCTGCCTCTTTTCCCCCGCGACGACCGAGAGAGAGAGAAGGGCCTGCGCAGCCGGCGCTGGAGACCCACCGGGGTAAGGCCTACAAGTTTAACACTTACCCTCGGTCTCTCGCGGCACCGACCACGTGGCAGCCTCTCGATCCAGGCCGGGCTTCCTCCTCTCCTCCGGACCTGCCCCGAGTCTTCATCCAATCGGGGAAGCCGTTGTAGAGCAGCCAATCGGGGGACAGCCCCGATTGGAACTTTAAATCCCGGCACTGCTAGGCGCCGCTCGCCGAAGGAGCGCGACAAAGGGGCAGGCCCCTTTGTGCGCCCCTTCGTGCAGCCCCAAGTGCCCCCAGCAATAGCCTCCATCTCGTTTCCCCAAAAAGCCTTCTCCGTCTCCTCAAGCATCTCTCCCCACCCGCTCTGCGGCTCATTTCCAGGACTCCTACTTCTTCAGCTGTGTACGAGGACCGGACCCACGGACGGACAGTGACGGACAGACCATGGACAGACAGAGACGGACCACGCCGCGCCCCCTCCCTCCAGCTCATCAGCCCATCCAGAGCTAGGTGCTCCCAGCGACTTCAGCAATCGGCAACCTCTATGTTTTAAAGCCCCCACCCCCCCCTCGGCGGCACGCCCTTTCCAGGCGTGACTTATCCCGGTGTGCGCCCCTTCGTGCAGACCCGAGAGCTCGCTGGACCTTTCGCCACCACTGACCCCCTTGCCCTGGCATTTCTTCTTAGTCCAAACTCCTCCGGAGTACTGTCTCCACCCAGGACTCAAACGAAACCAACTCAGACTTCTCTACCAGCCTCTCATTCCAGCGACCCTCTGCAGCCACATCGCAGTGCTGCCCCGCCATCAACTAATCTGTACACCAGCTCCTCCCTCTTTGCCTTTAAACCTCCACCATTCCACTTCCAGCCTCCACGCTATTCCTCCTATCTCGTCCACTACTTTCGCCAGCTCAACATTCCAGTATACATCCAGTTTTCCCAATCCCAATCCTTCAACACTGCCTTTCCTCCAAAGAAAAATCAACCAGGCAAGCTCAATACCGCAATTTAAAATCACTCACACCAATCCTGATCGCACCGATCACTCAACTACTGGGCTTCACCCTATTCTCATTAACATTATTCAACGCGCAATCTCTAACCAAGAAATCCCTGATCCTCAGCGACTATCTCAGTGATGCTAAGCCAGATTTTTGCGCAATCACAGAAACATGGGTAAAGCCCTCTGATACTGCTATAATAAATCAATTACCCACGCATACCTATGACATCTTCTCCATTCCTCGCCAGAATAAAAAAAAGGGAGGGGGAATTCTTTTAGCAGCCAAAAAAGACCTCAGATTCTCTCAACACCCACTCAATTTAGAATCTAAACTTGAAATTGGCTTTTTCACATCTACCCAACTTCAAATCCTTCTCGTCTACGCCCCCCCCCCCCCCCCCGGGCCTCCTGGAAACTGACGCCTCCCCTCTTGTTGAAATAACCACAACTCTCCTCAATTTAGATGATCCAGCAATAATTTTAGGTGATTTTAACCTGCATGTGGACAACCCCACACTTTCTCCCAGCTGCGAAGCCTTTCTCACTGCCTTCTCAGCCTTGGGATTCAACCAGATAGTTAACAAACCCACGCACAGGGCCGGTCACACGCTGGATCTTATCTTCGTCAACACTGGCATCAAGCCTGCTTCTCACCCGAGTTGTAAAAAGGTCCCATGGTCCGATCATACTCTTATTTCAACCACATTCTCGCTGAAAGAAACCATCACCCCACACATACCCTCACCTTCCTTTACTTACAGAAGATCATGTTCTTCTGAAGACCTCAGTAATCATTTGGCATCCCAACTTCATCTCATTGACCTCACTGATCTGAATACGGCTCTCCGCTCCTGGAACAATATCACAGAATCCACCCCCAACAAGCTATGTCCACTAGTAATAAAGAAATCACACTCCAACTCTTCCAAAAGACAACCATGGTTCACTAAAGAACTTAGGAAACTAAAACAAAGCTTAAGACACAGAGCAAATGGCGTAAAGCCCCGTGTGCCAGCACTTTGGCCTCCTATAAAGCCACCCTACATCAATATAAGGCCTCCACAATGAGATCCAAAAGGACTTCTATGCCTCCAAGATCCATGACCTGGTCTTCGACGCAAAAGCACTATTTGCCTACGTATCTAATCTCACACAAATCAACCCCCTGGAGATCCCCAGTAATTTAGCACAATCTAAAGCTGAAGAACTCGCTCACTATTTCCAAACCAAAATCAGCCACCTTCTGAATCAGCTGCCTTCCATTACCTCATCCCTCTCGACTCCACATCTTCACTCCTTCAAAAACACTTGTTTTGAAACATTCAAACCCATTTCCACCTCTGAGATACAAGTCGTTCTAAGGAGAATGAAACCCTCCTCTCACCCTGCAGATCATATTCGTACCAAACATCTCTTGACAATTCCTGACTCCATCTCCAAATCACTGGCGGACATCATAAACTGCTCTCTATCCCAAGGATCCTACCCAGATGACCTCAAATTGGCTTCCCTCAAAGAAACCAAATTTGGACCCTAAAGACCCCAACAATTTCCGCCCGATTGCCAACCTTCCCTTCATAGCTAAGATCATGGAGAAATTAGTGAATACGCAAATCTCAGATTACATTGAAGACAACAAATTGCTATTTCCCGCTCAATATGGGTTCCGCAAAGCATTGAACACGGAATCCCTCCTCATCTCCCTAACCGACTACATCATCATGGGTCTCGACAAAGGTCAATCTTTCTTATTGATCCTACTGGACCTCTCAGCAGCTTTCGGATACGGTCAACCATTCTACCCTCATAAACCTATTGGCTTCCATAGGCATTTCAGGCACTGCACTCACATGGTTTAAATCTTTTCTTAGCAATAGAGGCTATAAGGTTAAGGTCCAGAATAAAGAATCATCATGCTATGACTCACCCGTAGGAGTCCCTCAGGGTTCCTCTTTGTCCCCAACACTCTTTAACTCTTTTACCGCTTTGCCAGCTTCTCACCAACCTTAATCTAAAACATTTCCTGTACACGGATGATATCCAGATCTTGATCCCCATCAAAGACACCTACTCGAAAACACTTGACCACTGGGAAAACTGCTTCCAAGAAATAAAATACCTCCTCTCTAGCCTAAACCTAGTACTAAACTCCTCCAAGACCGAACTCCTACTCATCTCTCCTGAGAACAGCTGCATCACCACTACTCATCCGGCCATTCCACCTACCACACAAGTGAGAGACTTAGGAGTGATTATTGACAATCACATGAACTTGAAAGCTTCCATCAACAGAACTACCAAAGACTGTTTCCACAAACTACAAGTGCTAAAACGGATAAGATCTCTCTTTCATACTCAAGACTTCAGAACAATTCTACAAGCAATCATCTTCTCAAAGAAAGATTATTGCAATTCAGTCTTTCTAGGTCTCCCTTCCTCTCACACTAAACCGCTTCAGATGGTACAAAATGCAGCAGCACGATTGCTAACCAACACCAGGAGGAGAGACCACATCACTCCAATCCTAAAAAATCTCCACTGGTTGCCAATACACTTCAGAATCATCTACAAGTCCATCTCCATTATATACAAAACCATCCACCAACATGCTCCAATTAACCTACAAATCCCCCTCCGATTACATAACTCTTCAAGACCGACTAGAGACGCATACAGAGGATCACTCCAGGTACCTTCCACCAAAACCACCAGACATATTATGCTAAGGGATCGGGCCCTCTCTACATCCGGCCCCCCTTTATGGAACTCCATCCCCCCCGATCTGAGACAAGAACCCTGCCTCGGAACCTTCAGGAAAAGACTTAAGACTTGGCTGTTTAAGCAAGCTTTCCCAGACCCTAATTAATCTCTCACTTTGTCAACATATTTCTCTCAGTCATACTAGTTTCAGGAATTTTTAATTAACCCCTCACTTTGTCAATATAGTTCTCTCAGCCATTCTAGTTGCTGAAATCTGTAATTATCTTATTCTAGTTGCTGAAATCTGTAATTTTCTTACCAACGTTATCCTTTCCTACTATTTCTCTCTTCGCCCAGTTCAATCACCCTTGTTATTTGTAACTGCTTTTCTCCGCACCTTAGATACAGTTAGAAGTTATTTGCACTCCTGTTATACTGTAAACCAGCATGATGTGATTGTATCATGAATGCCGATATATAAAAAACCTAAATAAATTAAATTTCACATTGTCATTGTTCCTCCATTTTTGTGACATTCTTATTGGCGAACAATTAATTTTTATAAACATTTTCATGTTAACTTAAAATTATAGAAACATGTGTTAGTTTGTTCTCAGGTTTTCATGTCAAATCAATGCAAATTTTTATTATACATGATTATTTATATTTTATTCATGGGTGACGCTCTTGCTATACAACTAATTTATGTTTCAAATTTAATTTGAAGTGATCACATTAACACCTCAGTCTACTTCTTGCTTCTCTTCCCATCCTTAGTTCAGCAAATAACTAAAATTAGTAGTTTCCATTTTTTTTTTTTTTGGGCATAACTAATCAGAAATCATTGCATAACATAAAAAAATAAAAAAAGATGGAAGGCAAGATGGCGTCCTGAAGGGAGCCACGATTGATCGTTGCTCCTGTCTTCTGTTGCTGTTGATTTCCCTTTACCGCTATGCCACCTAAACATAAGAGTAAAGTAAAGATTTTTCCCTCCATTCCCAGTCACTTTGTGGAGCAGGTGCTGATGACATCCTTCATGGCCCAGGGAGCTGAGAAGGTCAGGGAGGTGAACCCCGATGTGAAGCCAGATGGAGGAGTGCCAATTTCGCCTGGGGGTGAGGTCTCCCTCAGCCCCCTCGACACTAGACTGCCACCAGCTTGTAGGGATTGCCTTCGGGTGCACTGCAGATGTCAATGACAGATGTCAGTGGTTCAACATTGCAGCAGGGAGCACTCGGAGTGCTTCGGGAGAGAGCGTTTGAGCCATTCTCACAGCTGGGGAAAGAAGGAGAATCCCCAGCAATTGCTTCTTTGGATCGTGGGGCCCTTCGATGTCCTCTCCTCCCGATGGAGCCCTAATAACACTAGGTGAGCACAATATCTTTCCAATTAAGCCCACAGTGGTTACATTGGACACTGGAAACTTACTGCTGGGTTATCAGTCGCTATTAAATCTTGTAATAGAAAGATGGATTTCCTTACTAATTCCCTAGATTCCAAAATTAAAGTTCATGAAGTATCTTTGCAATCCTTAAAATCTTCTGTTGGAAAGTTGGAAGAAGACATTGAGGGTTAAGTTCCTGGAAAATTGGAATCGTTGTAGTTTGATAGTACCCTATTATAGAGTCCATCAAGCTAGAGCGAGAGAACATTGTAGAAATCTCATCTTTGGGAGACTTGACTCACTCCAAATGACGTCATGCAATACGATACCATTAATATCGCATGCATTATGGTGTTAACGCATGTGTTATGGCGTTACCACGGACGTTAACGCCATAATGCCTTTTGATGAATGACCCTGTATCCTTGCTAGTTAACTAAAATCCAGCTCTTTGAAACTGGTGTCAAAGGGTCAGTGGAAAGACAACAAAGTCATGCAAACTTCTGGTGGTGGGGTCATGCCAAAGAAGCCCTCAACCTATTCAGTTCCAAAGTTCAAGGATAATTCCAAGAGTTGAGAGAAATTTCACTCCCCCTCCTCAGGCAGATACCAGGGTATAAGCTATTAAACAAGATGCTGAAGAGAATCTGTACCAAATCTCAAGAGAGGCTTTGAAGTATTGATACCCCAATTTGATTCACAGTTCTGAGAATCATGAGATTTTGCACAGTCCTAATAGGCTGCATCCGAAAGTAAGCTCTGCACATGTCTCCAGAGGTGCAATTCAGGGCCTTTACATTTACCTCTAGAGATGCATGGAATATATCCACTTCCCTATGAGATCAGCCTCAGTATTGTCATTGATACACTTTGAGGTGGCGTTTGATAGGAGAATCACCAAAATGTTCGCTGAACAGGTCAGCTGCATCAAGGTCCCAGCTTCAATCACTTTGATGCCTCTTGATGCATTGAGTAATCCTCTTCTCTTGGCACCTACCTTTCAGCACCAAACACACCATTGCCAACACAGTTTTGGCTCCCTGAGCCCCTCTCAGCAACATCTGTGCCAAGTCATTTTTAAATGGGTTTGGAGTAGGAAGAGCTATCCCACAACTCTGCTTGGTCCTGAAACTCAAAGAGCCAAGGTCCTTGACCTTTAGGATTGTTGTGGTTGCAGACATCCTTTAGCTAATGTTTTCTGAATTGGACTCCTGAGGCCTGGGATATCTATCAGAGGAGTACTGTTCCAAAATGGAATACTTTACTGACAACCCATCAGTGCACTTTCCGTTACAGGCCAGAAATAGATCACTACCTGAAGAATTTTCCTTCTCTGATTTTGTCTGGATTGTACATAAGAACACACCACAATGCACTGAAATACTTGTGTTGCCTCTAAAGATTTGTAGCAGTACCCATTTATTCAAAGCATGCTTTGAAACATCTATGTACAAATGCTAGAAGTCTAAAAAATAAGATTAGAGAGTTAGAGTATATAGCACTGGATAAAGAGGTAGATATAATTGGCATCTCAGAGACCTGGTGGAAGGAGTATAACCAATGGGACACTGTGATACCAGGTACAAATTATTTTTGTTTTATGTTCAAATCTTTTTATTGACAAAAAATTGAAGAACAGAAAACAAAGGCAACATTAAAATACAGACACAAAGAAAACAAACAACCAGCAATAACAAAGACCAAAACATAAAAGGGCCGCATTTGAAGAGATACATTTTTCAGCCAAAAAGGAACACATTACAGATTATGGAAAAATGTGCTACAGGATGTTTCACCTAGAGAATCAAAATAGTCATCTAGCAGCTTCCACACCCGTAACCAGGATGCAAGACAGTGGTGTTTAATAGCATCAGCTTTCTCATATTTACAGTACAAGCAAACAGAGTTCCACCAGAAATGCTCATAGAGTAATTCACGGTGTTTCCAGAAGGACATAAATGAACTGTGATTATTAAGAAAAAATCTAGCAGCTTACATTGAGGAGGAGGAAGCGAAAAAGGCAAGGCCGCCCCCCAAAGGATAACAATTCTGAAAGTAAGCATGGAGTTGAGGTGTAAAATATGAGAGATTATCTGCCATACCTTCTGCCAAAAGGAAAACACAAAAGGACAAAAAAATAACATTTATTTATTTATTTATTTATTTAAGGTCTCTTTTATACCGACATCCGTTGACACATCGCATCGGTTTACAAAAAACAAAAACATTTGGGCGGAGCCCTTACATATAACAGCGGAACAGGATTAACTTTTGGGCGGGGCCCTTACATATAACCAATAGAGTACATTAAACAGGGGGGTGAAAACTAGATATAAATATAACTCAATATGAGTAAAAAACTATATACACAGATAGGAGAGTTCAAAATACAAAAAACAGCAGGCAAATTCTTAGTCTTAAATCGAAAGCATTCATGGTCATAGCTCGAAGATTATATTATAGAGGAATTCTCTAGAGGGGAAATTCTAAGTGGTGGGGGGGGATATGGAGTAGGCTTGCTGGAAAAGCCAGGTTTTCAGTTTTTTTTTGAATTTGGGTGTATGTGTCTCTAGGCGTATATCATGGGGTAGGGAGTTCCATAAGGTGGGGCTGGCGAGGGAGAAGGGAAAGAGATGGGAAAGAGATGGGAAAGAGAGACCTTGGGCGAAGAACAAGACCAACAGCTGTGTGTGGATGTTATGCCTGTATGAAAAAGTTTCCATGGAGTCCACACTGCCCATTGGGAGACAAAAAAGGAAGATTGAGTTAAGCTGGAAGATGGTGAAATATGCAGTGAGGAACACAAAAAATAATCCCAATTCACATCAGCAAGAGAACAACTACCTTCCCAGCTCCAGAAGGACTAGAACCCAAGCAATACCGGGAACAGAGAGCATTTAAGCGATTTATAAATTCTAGAAGCCAAGTGACCCAAGGGTCCACAATCCTGGAACAATACATATAAGGAGGGAAAAATCAGCAAGATGGATTTGAGAAAGCAAAGCAGGGGTTAAACAATCGTGGAGTTGTAACCAGGCATAAAACTGAGACTGAGGGAGGGAACGAGATATCCGCAAATCCAAAAAAGAAAGGAGGGAGTGGTCCTGCAGAAGTTGAGAAAGATACCAAATACCGCTGGCCTGCCATGGTTTCCAATTGAGATACACCCACCCCCAACCAAAATGCGTGGGTGAAGCCAGAGTGGCACTACCTTCGAGAAACACCATGCTGGGAGAGAAGAGGGCACCATCTGATCATATTCCGTGAAAGCCCTATGAGTAGAATGAAGGATGGGGTGAGCCTTAAGGGAGCAAGGAGGGGGGCATCCCGATAACTACCTCCAAGGGTAAAGGAAAGAGCAAATCCTATTCTAATTGTACCCACCTAGGGGAATCAGATAAAGGTAACAGAGAGCCAGTGGTACACCTGTTGCAGAATAAACACCTGATGATATCTATAAAAATCAAGAAAAATTCACCCCCCCCCCCGACCCTTATCGGCTTTCAACTTGGAGAGAGCAATAAATGGGGCCTTTTGATATCACAAGAATCGAGTAAGCAAGTGATCAACTTGCTTAAAAAAGTTGCAGGAGAAAAAAATAGGGACCATAGAAAAAACAAAATTTAACCACATGCCTAGAACTATCTTGATAAAATCTAGACACCCCCACCACATAAAGTGAAGGGGAGACCAATGTAAAAGAGATTCACGTAACATGGTCAAAAGTGACGTCTCACAGTGTGAAAGAATAGTGTTCAATTCACCTGGTAGCCAGAAATAGAGGAGTAACCAGCAATAAGAGAATAGAGATGGGGAAGGGAGATAACAGGGTTAACAAGAGAATATCATTAGCATAGTTTGAAGGCTTATAAGTTGCGGAGCCAAAATTGACACCCTCAATAGCTGAATTGCTATGAATAGCCATAAGCAAAGGTTTCAAGGCCAGATTAAAAAGAAAGGGGGACAAAGGGCAGCCTTGTCTAGTTCCCCTATACTGAGAAAAATGAGGGGAAATGCAGTTATTGAGATATAAAAAGGCAGAAGGGCGTTAGTAAAGCAACTGGACCCAAGCTAGAAAAGAGGGCCCAAAGCCAAATCGCCACATCGCCTCTTGGAGGTAGAACCACTCAATCCTGTTGAACACTTTTTCAGCATCCAAAGAGAGGGATATAACCGGGGTAGGGAGTGATTTGGCCAACTCTTGGACATGTAGAAACATCCGGGCATTATTGAAAATGTGCCGATTTTTAATAAAACAAATTGGTCGGGATGGATGAGTACCCATATAACTGCCATCAACCGGGTGGCCAAAATTTTGTCAAGCACTTTGTAATCAGGGTTGAGAAGGGAGATGGGGGCGATAATTAGACAAGACTTGGGAGTCTCTCCCTGGCTTGGGCAGCACCACAATACAAGCTTCTGAGAAAAAGGAATTGGAGGCAGGATAGGATGACAGAGCAGTGAAGAAAGATTGAAGGTAAGGAACAAGTAAATTCTGAAAGGCCCAGTAAAAGTTCACCGTATATCCATCAGAGGCAGGAGTCTTCCCTCCTTGGAGAGCAGACAAGGCAACAGAGATGTTAGCTGAGGTGATGGGTCGATCTCTCTGTTCCAATGTGAAGGTAGGGAAAGATAACTGTGAAAAAAAGGTATTAATAGTAGATACAGGGGGTAGATTCAGACTTATATAAATCAGGATAAAAATTGCAAACGAACTGCAGAATATTGGTGTCAGACAACAGCATATCACCACGTTGGGACTGAATTGCATGAATTTTCATCTTTTCTCATTTCTTTTTCAGATAATTAGCTAATAAATGACCACATTTATTATTCTCAGCATAATACTGAGCCTTTTGATAGAAAAGAGACTTCCCAGCATGTAAACTGAGAAGCATATTATAGTCATAATGCACCTTCTGTAATTGAAATAAAGTGGTAGTGAAAGGATGAAATATATGCTCCTTTTCCAGTTGAGCCACTGTCATGCAATTCAGAAATCTTAGCCTGTGAGCTTTTTTGAGAGTAACACTATAACTGATAACCTTCCCATGGATAGTAGCCTTAAAAGCTGCCCATACATTCAGAGGGGAGACAACAGGAATATCATTATGGTTAAAATAATCAACAATTTTCTCCTGAAGAAACTTCAGGAAGGCTTCATCCTCCAAAAGAGAGCGGGATTAAACTGCCATAGGCGATCTTCGATTGAGGGAGAAGACAGGGTTAAGGTGAAGGAAACAGCAGTGTGGTTGGACACCAACATAGGATGTATGACAGCAAAATGCACATCAGGAATCAAGGAGCTTGAAATAAAAAAAATAGTCAACATGAGAATATGTAAAGTGAGGAGGAGAAAAAAATGTGAATTCTGTAGCCAAGGGTGCAATAGGCGCCATGGATCAGCCAAATCAGCAGCATCCATGAGACAGTAAAAAGCACTATGGGGTATATTTTAAAACATGGACACGCGATTTTATAATGTGCACGTGCAGGTGCGTTCATGTTATAAAATTGGGGGTCGGCGCACGCAAGGAGGTGCACAATTGTGCACCTTGTGCGCGCCGAGCCGCGCTGCCTTCCTCCATTCCCTCCCCCCTAGCCTGACCTTCCTACCCCTTCTCCTAACCTTCCCCCCCAGCACCTAATCTAAACCCCCCTGACTTTTATCTTACCAGAGGCAGGCGCAAGTTGCGTGCGCCAGCAGCCTGCCGGCACGCGATCCTCCAACACAGCGGCAATAGCTGCTGTGTCGGAGGCCTCTGGCCCCACCTCGCCCTGGACCGCCACTTTTTGCAAGCCCCGGGACTTACACGCAACCCGGGGCTTTACACGCATCGCCGGGCCTTTTTAAAATAGGCCCGGCACTAACCCTCCCTATACGCATAAATTCTTTAAAATCTGGCCCTATGGGTCTTACTGTAAGAGATCTTGGAGGAGGATTGCTTGTCCTTTATGAAATCTAGGGGTTGATTGAAATCACTTCCGACAACAATGCGAGAAGACTCCTCCCCCAAAATATGAGAAAACATAATATGAAAGAAAACGGGATCTTCAGCATTAGGGGTGTATAAATTTAAAAAAAGAAATTTGTCAGAACCAAGGGTGGCAGTCACAGAAACCCTCAAGGTCTAAAGCCTGTTGGGATATCTGAATATCCAGTTTCTTGTGAAATAAGATAGCAACCCCCCTTTTTCTTGTGCTGTGCAGGATTTTTAAAAAGAAATTCTCTACCCAAGCCTGTTTCAATTTATGGGATTCCAGAGAGGAAAGATGGGTTTCCTGGAGCATGGCTAGATCCACCTGAAGATAATTTAAATAAGACAACATTTTCTTAAACTTAATGGGGTGGGAAAGACCATTCACATTAAGTGAAATCATTTGTAAAGTAGAGGCAGAAATCATAGCAATAATAATTGTTCAGTATAACAGCACACCAATCAAGGTAGAGAAAAATGAAACTGTCGGTGTCCAAAAAACTAAAAAGGTGTGCTCATTGAAAATACGTTGAAATCTTCTGCTTGGTGTGCTACAGCAGCCAAGAGAGCGAATAGAATGCTAGGGATTATTAGGAATGGAATGCAGAATAAAATAGAATATAATGCCTCTATATTGCTTCATGGTTTGACTTCATCTTGAGTACTGAGTTCAGTTCTGGTCACATCTCAAGAAAGATATAGCAGTATTAGAAAATGTACAGAGAAGGGCAACCAAGATGATAAAGGGGATGGAAAAATTCCCCAATGAAAGGCTAAAGAGGTTAGGACTCTTCAGCTTGGAGAAGAGATGGCTGAGGGAATATATGATAGAGATCCATAAAATAACGAGTGGAATGAAATTATTAAACTTTAAGCAGTTGTTTACTCTTTCAAAAACTACAAAGACCAGGAATCACACAATGAAGTTACTGGGTAATACATTTAAAAGTAATAAGAGAAAATATGTTTTTTACTTAACGCATAATTAAGCTCTGAAATTCATTGCCAGAGGATGTGGTGAAAGCTATTAGTATAGCTGTGTTTAAAAACGGTTCGGACAGGTTCCTAGAAGAAAAGTCCATTAACCATTATTAAGGTAGAGTTGCAGAATTCCACTGCTTATTTTTGGGATAAACAGCTTGGACTCTATCTATCCCTTGGGATCCTGCCTGGTACTTGTGACCTGTCTTGGCCACTGTTGGAAACAGGATACTGGACTTGATGGACCGTTGGTCTGACCTAATATGGCAAGCCTTATGTTCTTTCTTCCAGGATGTATGGAATAGAATGTGGAGACCTCCTCCATGCCATATTTCCAGCTGACATGAAATATTGTGACTGGACAACTACAGGATTTAACAAGCCTCAATTACATGACCAGAGTATTGTAATTAATTCAGCTCTGAAAGGGGCCAAGAAATCTAGAATTCATGCCATTGTATCCCATGGACACAGTCTCAAATTTTGAGCCTTTTGGGGTTTTTTTGGAAGAAAATTATGAGAATATTATGCTGCAATTTTGCATAGCTTCTTACCAAACCTACATGATGCAATGCTTGCAAACAATTTTGGAAGGTGTCCAGGAATTCACTCAATTTCCTTTTCAAGAGAAACAAGTATAGTTCAGTTACATAAGAAACTGCCATGCTGGGTCAGACCAAGGGTCCATCAAGCCAAGCATCCTGTTTCCAACAGAGGCCAAACCAGGCCACAAGAACTTGGCAAGTACCCAAACACTAAGAAGAACCCATGCTACTGAAGCCAACAATAGCAGAGGCCATTCCCTAAGTCAACTTGATTAATAGCAGTTAATGGACTTCTCCTCCAAGAACTTATCCAAACCTTTTTAAAACCCAGCTATACTAACTGCACTAACAACATCCTCTGGCAAAAAATTCCAGAGTTTAATTGTCTTCGATTAGTCTTAAATGTGCTAATTGCTAACTTCATGGAGTGCCCCCTAGTTCTTCTATTATCCGAAAGTGTAAATAACCAATTCACAATCACTCATTCAAGATCTCTCATGATTTTAAAGACCTCTATCATATCCCCTCTCAGCCATCTCTTCTCCAAGCTGAACAGCCCTAACCTCTTCAGCCTTTCCTCATAGGGGAGCTGTTCCATCCCCTTTATCATTTTGATTGCCCTTAAGAACATAAGAAATTGCCATACTGGGTCAGACCAAGGGTCCATCAAGCCCAGCATCCTGTTTCCAACAGAGGCTAAACCAGGTCACAAGAACCTGGTGTTACGATCCTGCTCGCTGAGCCCATCCCGCGAGCAGGCCCTCACTCTCCTCCATCACCACAAGTCGGCCGGGATGCTCGGCTTGCACCCCGGCTTTGTCACTGCCACTGCCGCCCTTTATGGCAAGAAGTGCCGCCAGGATCCCCAGCTTTGCGGCAGGAGGCCACTGCTACACTCCCCCATCTGCGGCGGCAGGAGCCGTCGCCGATTCGCTTTTGCGTAGCCTAGTGCCGCTGCTGCAGATGTTGCCAGGACCTTCAAGGTGCAGGAAGCCGCTGCCGCCATTGTTTTGAGCTTTGCGGCCTAGTGCCACCCCGGGATGTCCTCAGCTTTGCGGCAAGGAGCCGCCGCCGTTTTTCCATCTTCACAGCCCAGTGGCCGCCACCAGGGATCCTCTTCACGGCCTGTGCCACCATCGGAATGCCTCACCACCGCAGCTGTCTCCATTCTGCGGCCTAGAGGCTGTCCCCAACACCTCTGCCTGCTTCTTCACCATGTGGCAGGGACGTTGCTGTTCTTAGTGCTGCCCCACTTCCTGGGCCCTTCCTAGGCACCGGTGCGCGCCTCTTCGCCCTATTTAAAGGGCCAACAGCGGGAAAAGCCCGCGGCCCCACCGGATGTCAGCCCCAGTCCACTTCCTGCTTCAGCCCTATAAAAGGGCTCAGTTCCTGTTCCTCAGGGCCTTCGGACCGGATCCCATAGTCGTTCATGTTTTTCTTTGCTGGTCAAGGTCCTCCGTGGTCTTCATTTGTCTAAGGTGGTTCATCGTTCCATGTCTTTGATGTTCCTGGTCTCATTCCTCGTCGGAGCTCCTTCGTTGCCTTGTCTTTGTTTCAGATATCCTGATGTTCCTTGGTCCTGATATTCTGAAGTCCTGATGTTCCAGAGGTTCCGTTGTCCCAATGTTCCTGAAGTCTTCCAAATTCCAAGTCATCCAGCTCTTCGAGTCCTCCAGATGGCCACCCCAAGGGTAAATCCATATCGATTCGGTTCCTGTTTCCGGTCCTGCTCCCGCATGGTCCGCGACCAACCTTCCCAGGTTGTGTAGGGCGTGCAGAGGACAGGGTGGTCCATGACCAGCCCATGGGGGGCTGTATAGGGCACCCTGAGGGACAGAGCCCACCTGTACCTCCCAAATTCCAAGTCCTCGTCTGAGTCTTCCCAGTTCCAAATCCTCGTCGGAGTCTTCCAAGTTCCATGTCCTCATCTTGTTCCTGCCCTCAGCCTCCATCTGGCCTCACACACTCGTCGTTTCCAAGCGGCAGTCCGGAAGGGCTTCTGAGTGGCCGGAGGGCTACTCCTGAGACCAGCATTGCATTGCTGGGTCTCATTGGTGCTTGTTGGTCCAGCGGAGGGTTGATCCTGCCTGGTTCCTGTATCGAAGTTCCTTTCCTCAGTTCTAGTCCTGACTTGTTCCTGTTACGCCCATGCTTGCATGCTCTTACCACCCACGGTGTGCCTTGGGGCTCCTCCCTGAGTCGTGCCGTGGTTCAGGAGCTCACACTCTCCCATGAGCTAGCGACAAAGCCTCTATGTTCTCAACACCAGACGTAGGCCGCACCCACAGCAGGATCTGAAGGCCTCGCGGTCGCAACAGGATGTGAAGGCCGTGGTTGCAACACCTGGCAAGTACCCAAACACCAAGAAGATCCCATGCTACTGATGCAATTAATAGCAGTGGCTATTCCCTCAGTAAACTTGATTAATAGAAGTTAATGGACTTCTCCAAAAACTTACCCAAACCTTTTTGAACCCAGCTACATTAACTGCACTAACCACATCCTCTGGCAACAAATTCCAGAGCTTAATTGTGCGTTGAGTGAAAAATAATTTTCTCCGATTAGTCTTAAATGTGCTACTTGCTAACTTCATGGAATGCCCCTAGTCCTTCTATTATCTGAAAGTGTAAATAACCGATACATATCTACTCGTTCAAGACCTCTCATGATCTTAAAGACCTCTTATGATATCCCCTCTCAGCCGTCTCTTCTCCAAGCTGAACAGCCCTAACCTCTTCAGCCATAGGGGAGATGTTCCATCCCCTTTATCATTTTGGTTGCCCTTCTCTGTACCTTCTCCATCGCAACTGTATCTTTTTTGAGATGCGGAAACCAGAATTGTACACAGTATTCAAGGTGCGGTCTCACCATGGAGCAATACAGAGACATTATGACATTTTCCGTTTTATTAACCATTCCCTTCCTAATAATTCCTAAAATTCTATTTGCTTTTTTGACTGCTGCAGCACACTGAGCCGATTATTTCAAAGTATTATCCACTATGATGCCTAGGTCTTTTCCCTGGGTGATAGGTCCTAATATGGAACCTAACATTGTGTAACTACAGCAAGGGTTATTCTTCCCTATATGCAACATCTTGCACTTGTCCACATTAAATTTCATCTGCCATTTGGATGCCCAATCTTCCAGTCTCACAAGGTCCTCCTGCAATGTATCACAATCTGCTTGTGATTTAACTACTCTGAATAATTTTGTATCATCTGCAAATTTGATGAACTCATTTGTCGTATTCCTTTCCAGATCATTTATAAATATATCGAAAATTACCGGTCCAAGTATAGATCCCTGAGGCACTCCAGTTTTTACCCTTTTCCACTAATAAAATTGACCTTTTAATCCTACTCTCTGTTTCCTGTCTTTTAACTACTGTATTTTTCGCTCCATAAGACGCACTTTTTTTTCCCCAAAAGTGGGGGGAAAATGTCTGTGCGTCTTATGGAGCGAATATTAGTTTTTGGGTTTTTTTAACTACCACCCCCCCCCCCCACCATCCTGACCTCCCCAACACTTGCCAAAAGTCCCTGGTGGTCCAGCGGGGGTCCGGGAGCGATCTCCTGCACTCGGGCCGTTGGCTGCCAGTATTCAAAATGGCACCAATAACCTTTGCCCTTACTATCTGAAATTTACTAAATGAAATCTGAAATTTCATTTTTGAGTTCCTTCGGAACCCTAGGATGCATACCATCAAGTCCAGGTAATTTGCTACTCTTTAATTTGTAAATCTGGCCAACTACATCTTCCAGCTTCACAGTGATTTGGTTCAGTTCATCTGACTCATTACCCTTGAAAACCATCTCCAGAACTGGTATCTCCCCAACATCCTCATTAGTAAACACAGAAGCAAAGAATTAATTTAGTCTTTCTGCAATGACCTTATCTTCCCTAAGAGCCCCTTTAACCCCTCAGTCATCTAACGGTCCAACCGACTCCCTCACAGGCTTCTTGCTTCGGATATATTTTTTTAAAGTTTTATTATGAGTTTTTGCCTCTATGGCCAACTTCATTTCAAATTCTCTCTTTGCCTGTCTTATCAATGTTTTACACTTAATTTGACAGTGCTTATGATTTTTCCTATTTCTTCAGATGGATCCTTCTTCCAATTTCTGAAGGATGTTTTTTTGGCTAAAATAGCCTCTTTCACCTCACCTTTTAACTATGCCAGTAATTGTTTTGCCTTCCTTCCACATTTCTTAATGCGTGGAATACATCTGGACTGCGCATCAAGGATTGTATTTTTAAACATTGTCCATGCCTGTTGAAGATTTTTAACCTTTGCAGCTGCACCTTTCAGTACTATTTTCCTCATTTAATAAAAGTTTCTCTTTTGAAAAATAAATGTTAGAACTGTAGATTTACTTATTTTCCCCCTTCAGTTATTAGTTTAAATTTGATTATGTTATGATCACTATTGCCAAGTGGCCCCACCACCGTCTCTCACCAAATCCTTCGTATCACTAAGAACTAAATCTAAAATAGCTCCCTCTCTCATTCCTGAACCAATTGCTCCATGAAGCAGTCATTTATTACATCCAGGAAGTTTGTCTGTAGCATGTCCTGATGTTACATTTACTCAGTCAGTATTGGGGTAATTGAAATCTCCCATTATTACTGCACTGGAGACTGGTGAGGAGTATCTGGTTTGCATAACTTATAATGCTTTTGAAATGGCATCAAGGCCTCTGCCATGGCCATTGATACCCAGGGCCGGAGAGAGCAGGAATTAGGCCCATGCCAGCTAAGAAAAGCAGGCCCCGATGTAAGGTTCTGATGTGATACTTAATAAGAGAAATCACTTTCTAAATTTCCTAAATCATTTTTATTTATTTAGGAAGGCTTTATGAGCTTTTTTGTTAGCAAATTCTTCAATTACAATTGCAATTTTTATTTATACATGTTAGAAATAGATATATTTAGCTTTTTTAAAATTTTGCCCTACAAAAGTAAGCCCCTTGAACATTGTAGGCCCTAGCTAAATGGCCATGCTGGCACCACCTCTCTCCTGGAGTGTTGCTACCCACAGGTTCTCATGGTTGTAAGCCCTCTTTTTCTTCAGCTGGAAAAACTTCACAAGTACAATCCCCTGAGATCCTCTCAGATTCAGAGGATTTCTTGGGTTCCTATGACTCTTTTCACTTGATATCTCTGCAAAACGTTCCTGAACTTTCTTCTGATTCAACACCAGAACCAGCCAGAAGTTCTACTCCACCAGAATCCATGTTTTATCTGGTTTTTTTTGCAAAAGATGACTGATTACCAACAATCAAAAGAATTTCAGGGTGTCTTGAAATTTATTCAGCCTCCAAAGCAAATAAAGGTTATTCCAATCCATGAAGCTGTTCATGATTTATAAGGAAAAACATGTCTCTATGGTCATCCTGCCAGAAGCATTGAGTTGAAATACAGAGTGCAAAGTTGCCCAGAACATGCAAAAGTACAACTTTTGCATTACTTCTTTGTAGTGGAATCAGCACAGTGAAGAGGGCAAAGGAATTGAAGACTTTCTATAGCTATCCTCTACGAAAGGAATCCAAATTAGAAGATTCCACAGGTAGGAAAATGTACCAAGTGGCAACTCTACAATCCAGAACTGCAGCACACCAACTTCAGATGGTACACTTTTATGTCTATCAAAGAAAAACCTCCCTTTGAAGTTATATCCTCCCGAAATAGTTACTGTATATATTTGTGTATAAGTCGATCTTATGTATAAGTCAATAGGCAATTTTGAGAACAAAATCCATTGAAATGCATTGACCTATGTATAAGTCGAGGTTTAAAATGATCAATCTATCAGGAAGATAAGAATTCAAGAAAAACCATGCCCGTACTGAAAAACATCATGCATCACGGTAACTTTAAAACAGGCCAGCAGCACGACCAGAGTTAGTCGCATAAGTTAAGCGACTAGCTGCTAATATCAGAGTTAGTCACTTAACTTATGCGGCTAACTCCACTTCGTTTTGGTGGTTGACGCATATATATGTTGCGACCGTCACTGCCTGACGTCTCCACTACGCCCACCTTACCACTTTAGCAACTCCCTCTTTGCCTGTGAGATGTTTGGCTGCCGTGGCGTCCTCATGCCGTCCTCCTCTGGCGTCCCCGGCCGGCTAAACGCTGCACACCGCCATGTTTCCACGGAGCCTAAGGGCGCACGTGTGGTGCGGCCCCGACTGAAGTACCAGCAGTGGCGCGAACCTCAGGGGCGTCCCCCCTGAGATGACGTCATCCGCTCCAGATATTTAAGATCTCTGAAATCGCTAACGTATCGAGTTAGCAAGGTTTACCAGACATGGGTTACTCTACCTAAGCTACTCTGCCTCCACGGAATTACCAGGGGTACCCGCTCCTCAGGGGCCTCATTTCTCTTTTGCCTTTCAGGTCAGTCTGGAACCGGTACTCGCTCCTCGAGGGCCCTCGTTCCCGGACTTGCTACTAAATACCACTTCTGCCAGGAAGCCTTTGCTGCCTACAACATCAGTGAGTTACTCTCTCTCAGAGCATTCCCTGGAACCAGGTACTCTCTCCTCAAGGGCCTACTTCATTCCAGCTCCTGGGTTGCTTCCAAGAACTATTGTGTGAGTGTTACCATCAAGGTTCTGTTCCTGAACTATGCATACCCTGCCTACTCATTATATTCAATTTCTCTACAGCTCAGTTATCCAGGATCGCTGTTCCAGTATCTGAGGGACTACAGCCCAGTCGGGCAATTCATCTCACTACTGCCACCTCTGGTGGTTCAATATACTGTTTAATAAAAGAACTAGTGTGTGTCTGTCTCCATACTCTGAGCCTGACCGGTGGTCCCTCTCGGGATCTCCCCCGGGAGCATGGTCATCTGCTACCGGCCCAAGGATCTACCCACAACTACCTCAAACACTAACAATATATGCACATAGGACGGGAACATTATAGTATACATGGAAATTCTGTGTGGATAGTATGCATGAGCGACCCCAAGAACTAGTTACCCACTCTTGTCCATGGATCATCCAAATAATATTGTCAATTGCAGCTTCTTATATTTTCATTTTCTGGCCATTATCCAGGGTCTGCCAGTTTTAGTTTTTTTGACTTGCACTCACAATTGACCAGATTTATAGCCAGCTGAGGCTCATTAGACTATGGCTAATTAGAGATCCTGATACTCTCTATATAAGCACTGGCCTTATCTGTCTGACAGAGAACAGATGTGTTCCTTGCTCTTATCTCAGTACCTGTTATTGAGCAAGAGAAGAAGAGAAAAAAAAAAGACAGTATGCAATTTTAAAACGTCTTATGTTAAGCTATGAGATATATATTGTTCCATATTTATCAATTTATTGGTAATTGCTTTGATCTACTATTAACCCCACCTTTGCGTACAGTACTCTCCGATCCACTAATTAACTATCTCCCTAAAATAAATTTCCACAACAGTTTCCTCAGAGGCCCTGCACAGGTTTTTGACTATTTTAACCAAAGAACTTCAGCCATTTCTGAACCTTCCAGTGGGTGGAAGGCTTCATTTTTCTATCATTCATGATGGAAACTCATCACTACAGACAATTGGGTTTTTAAAATCTTCACTGGTGGTTACCGCTTAAATTTCCAATCTAAACTGCCAGAGATTTTTCTGCATCCACAATACCATTCATTGTACCAGTTAATATTACTTGGACAAGAACTAAACACCTTTCTGACATCTCAAGTAATAGATCCTGTTCCTCTTTTGGAAATAGGGAAAGGATTCTATTCAAGTATTTCCTAATTTCTTATTTTAGATCTAAGGGAATTGAACACGTTTCTCAAAAGGAAAACGTTCAAGATTTCATTAGGAACCATCCTTCCACTCCTAGAGATTTACTCACAACCTTGGACCTAAAGGATGCTTACAAGCAAATACCAGTTCACAAGTCTCACAGAAAATATTTGAGGTCCATGCTAGAGGAGCAACATTTCCAATGCATAGTCTTTCCATTTGGCTTAGTGGCATCCCCCAGACTGTTCAGATAATGTGTGGTGGTAATAGCTGCTCCCCCGCTGGTCATGAACCATGTAATCACCTGTTGCTGAGTTGGAGGATGTAAAGGGATTGAGGGGTATACCTGCACCTTCCCTTTCTTTTAGAAGGCATTTTAAGATCAGGAAAAACTGTTTTCTCCGCAGGCAGCTCAGGATCAAACTCGCTCATGACCTAACGTGCCGCCATCTTAGCTCCTCCCCCGTCAGTAGGGGAAATATTTGAAGTTTAAATTCTTAAAAAAATCTCTCACCGGGGTCCCCCATCACGCTCCATTCTCTCCGACGCTCGATAAGTGTTTTCCCGTTCTTTGCAGTCGGTTCCCGGCGTCTTACCACCTTGGTGCTCGATGGTCACCGACTGTGCGCCCTCCATTTTTCAGCATGGCGACTGGGTTTAGGAAATGCCCCAAGTGTCCGAGGTCCATGTTCATAACGGACCCGCATAATGTTTGTGTTTTCTGCTTAGGCCCCTTGCACGACGTCCGTCAATGCTCCAGTTGCACACAAATGACCCCCAAAGGCCGGTGCACTCGACTGGACAAGATGGAGCATTTGTTTATGTCGAAATGCCCTGCTCCATCGACTCCAGCTCAAGTGGCTCTGACCAGAGAGGGTCCATCAACCTCGGAGACGCCTCACAGGAACATCACGGAGCGGGTGACCATCCGTCACCTACGCCCTCGAAGGCATCGGCGTCATTGTCCTCGGTGCCGGAGAAGGACCCCACCAAGCACCGAGGGAAACATTGTCACCAGCATCAAGCCACTCAGCCGCTTATGTCCCTTGTCCACATAACATGTCAACTTCATTTGTCCCTTACTTGGTGGACGCACAAGGCCAACTTACAAACAGGTCTACCCTTCCAGCAACCAGCTCCTCAGGTGACCTTAACCACAGATGCCTCCAACCTAGGTTGGGGAGCCCATGTCGAAGGCTTTCAACCCCAAGGGACTTGGACAAAAACCAAAGCGATTTGTTAGATCTACTTCCTGGAGCTTTGGGCAATGCGGTATGCCCTTTATGCATTCAGGGACTGCCTATTCAACAAGATAGTCTTGATTCAAACAGACAATCAAGTAGCAATGTGGTACCTTAACAAACAGAGGGGCACGGGATCTTATCCGCTCTGCCAAGAGGCAGCGCAGATTTAGGCCTGGGCCCTGTCACACTCAATACAACTGCGAGCCACTTATCTGGCAGGTACACAGAATGCAGTAGCAGACTGCATCAGCCGAAGTTTCCAGCCCAACAAGTGGTCTCTGGATCCCTCTGTTGTGAACAGAATCTTTCACCGATGGGGTCAACCGACCATCGACCTCTTTGCGTCCGATCAGAACTGCAAAATGGAAGGCTACTGCTCCCTACACAGTAACTGAAGAGCACCAACCATGGATGCCTTCGCTCGCCCCTGGAACACAGGCCTGCTGAATGCGTACCCTCCGATTTCACTAATCAGCAAGACTCTCATGAAGCTACAACAGGACTGAGGCTTAATGATACTCATAGCCCCATATTAGCTACGCCAAGTCTAGTTTCCCATACTTCTTGACCTCTCTGTCCAGGAACCCATTCGCCTGGGCACAGTGCCTAACCTCATAACACAGAATCACGGCAAGTTATGCCATCCGAACCTCCAGACCCTATCTCTGACGGACTGGATGTTAAAAGGTTGATACTACAACCCCTCAACATTTCTACAAGCATATTCTCAAGTCCTTGTAGCTTCACGTAAGCTTTCTACGTGGAAATCTTACCACTCTAAATGGAAAATGTTTACAGGGTAGTGCACACAAAAGGACATTAACCCCTTTTCTTGCCCCATACCAGCACTCTTGGATTATCTCTGGAACATCTCAGAATCTGGACTACAGACTTCCTCCATACGAATACACCTCAAGCCAATTCTGCTTACCATCAAGGTGTAGGGGATGCTCCCATAATGGCTCAACCCCTGGGGAGTAGGAGCTTAATACAGCTTAAGCCACCTTTATGACCACCGGTTGTGGAATGGGACGTCAACATGGTACTTGCACGGCTCATGCGTTCTCCTTTTGAGCCACTGCACTCCTGCAAACTCCGATATCTTACATGGAAAGTAATTTTCCTAGTAGCAATCACATCTGCTCACAGGGTAAGTGAGTTACAGGCCTTTGTGACCTACTGACCTTACACAAGGTTCCTCCATGACCAGGTGGTTCTTCGAACTCACCCTAAATTCCTTCCTAAGGGGGTAACAGATTTTCACTTAAATCAGTCCATAGTCTCTCCCACTTTCTTTCCAAGGCCTCACGCTCATTCAGGTGAGCGAGCTGTACACACCTTGGACTGTAAGCGTGCCCTAGCATTTTATTTAGACCGCACTATTACCCACAGGAAGTCCACCCTACTCTTTGTTTCTTTTGATAAAAACAAACTTGCAGTTGCAGTGGGCAAGCAAATTCTCTCCAACTGCTTGGCAGATTGTATTGAATTCTGTTACCAACAAGCAGGCCTTCCACTTCACGGACGAGTGAAAGCACACGCAGTCAAGGCAATGGCAACGTCAGTAGCACACTACTATTCAGTACCGATTGCCGACATCTGCAGGGCTGCGACATGGAGCTCTCTCTACACCTTCACAGCTCACTATTGTCTAGACAAGGCTGGACGACAAGACTCTGTCTTTGGCCAGTCTGTCCTAACAAATTTAGTCCCAGTGTAGAAACCTAACCTATCCTACCTCGACCTGCTCTGAATTTCAGGCTGCCTCATCCTTGCCAACAGCACCCCAGTTGCTGTGCCTGTTGCACATGTTGTGTGCTGCTTGGCCTCATTCATATGACTCAGCTATTCACCCATATGTGAGAACTACCATCCTACTTGTCCTGGGAGAAAGCAGAGTTGCTTACCTGTAACAGGTGTTCTCCCAGGACAGCAGGATGTTAATCCTCAGATATGGGTGCCATCATCATATTTTCAAAAGGCCAGGTGACGCGTGTAAAGCCCCGGGACGCATTTAAGTCCTGGGGCTTTACTAAAGGGAAGGGGTGGGGCGGGGCGGTCAAGGGGTGGGGCAGGGTAAGAGGCTCCAAGCACAGTGGCCATTTGCCGCTAAGCTTGGGATCGCTCACCGGCCAACTGCCAGCGCGCGCAACTTGAGCCTGCCCAGAGGCAGACGCAAATGGTAAAATACAAATTTTTGGGGGGTTTAGAGTAGGGCTAGGGGGAGGAAAGGTTAGGGGAAGGAATGGGAAGGTCAGGTTAGGGGGAACGGGGGAAAGCAGCGCGGCCCAGCGCACAGAAGGTGCACAATTGTGCATCCCCTTCCGTGCGCCGACCCCTGATTTTATAACTTGCGCGCACAAGTTATAAAATCGGGTGTACATGTGTGCGAGCACCTTTTTAAAATCTACCCCTAAGTCAACTTGATTAATAGCAGTTAATGGTCTTCTCAAAGAACATATCCAAACCTTTTTTAAACCCAGCTACACTAACTGCACTAACCAGATACTATGGCAACAAATTCTAGAGCTTAATTGTGCATTGAGTAAAAAATAATTTTCTGTGATTAGTTTTAAATGTGCTGTGTGCTAACTTCATAGAATACTCGCTAGTCCTTCTATTATCCGAAAGAGTAAATATTTATTTATTTATTTATTTTTAGATTTTTTTTTATACCAGTGTTCCAGAATGAAATACTGGTCACATCGGTTTACATTGAAACTGAACATAAATTTTTGCCTAGAGGCATTACATAGAACAAGGTTATAGAACTTGGAAAAGGGTAAACCAGATCAAAATTAACATTGTAATGAAAACAAATTGGCTAACAAGTCTCATTGAGCAGTATAAACAAAAACAAAAACATAAAAGCAAAACAGTAAATGTGACATGAGACCTGCAGCAAGAGAATGGATACAGAGTCGAGTAGAAGTATAGAACATGGGGAATGCGACGATGAGGAAATCTTGCTGACTGTAGGGGAAAAAAGTGCTTATTGTCCTGTAAAAGCTTGTTTAAAGAGCCAGATTTTAAGTTTCTTTTTGAATGTAGAATGGCAGATCTCTAGACGGATATCTGGCGGGAGCGCATTCCATTGAATGGGGCCAGAAGTAGATATGGTACGTTTCTGAAGCGAGGATTTTGTTGCAGGAACATGGAGAGTGCCTTTATATGCTCCTCTGATGGGTCTAGCTGAAGAGTGAGGACGTAGTTGGGTGCTTAAATGAAGTGGGGATATATTGTGAATTGATTTATGAATTACTGTGAGCACTTTATAAAGAATCCTTTGCTTAATTGGAAGCCAATGGAGGAGTTTGAGAATGGGGGTGATGTGATCTCTTTTATTCGTATTTGTAAGGATTCTGGCTGCAGAGTTTTGTAACATTTGGAGGGGTTTAAAGGATGAGAATGGGAGGCCGAAGAGAAGCGAATTGCAATAGTCGATTTTTGATAGTATAATGGCTTGAAGAACCAACCGGAAATCATTGAAATGAAGAAGAGGTTTCAGCTTTCTCAGGACTTGTAGCTTGTAGAAACAGTCTTTAGTGGTGGTGCTAATACATTTTTTAAGGTTAAGCTGATCGTCTAGAATGACGACTAGGTCTCGAACTTGCGGTGAGTGATTTAATAAAGGAGTGGTTGCAGTGAGTGGGTTAGCTGGGTTTAGCATCTTGTTGTTGATGTCCTGATTGATGATTAGGATCTCGGTTTTGTTGTTGTTAAGAATAAGGTTAAGGCTAGCAAGAAGATGATTGATTTGTTGCAAGCAATTGTTCCACTGAATCAGGGTTTTGTGTAGAGATTCTGTGATTGGGATGAGTATTTGAATGTCATCCGCGTATAGGTAGTGGGTTAGATTTAGTTTAGAAAGAAGTCGACAAAGAGGTAAGACGTAAATGTTAAAAAGGGTTGGGGAGAGTGAGGACCTCTCATGATTTTATAGATTTTATATTAGGAAGGGAATGGTGAATAAAACGGAAAATATCATAATGCCTCTGTATCGCTCCATGGAAGACCGCACCTTGAATACTGTGTACAATTCTGGTTGCCACATCTCAAAAAATATATAGTTGCACTGGAGAAGATACAGAGAAGGACGACCAAAATGATAAAGGGGATGGAACAGCACCCCTATGAGGAAAGGCTAAAGAGGTTAAGGCTGTTTAGCTTGAAGAAGAGATGGCTGAGGGAGGATATGACAGAGGTGTTTAAAATCATGAGAGGTCGATGAGATCACATGATGCGGTGAGCCGGGCAAGTTGCTCCTTGCTCAGCTCCGGGTACTGCCCCCCCCCCCCCTGAAACCGGGTCTCCCCAGCTAAATCCGGCTGTTTTGTATTCTTTCTTCAGTGAAATACTCCTCTAAACTGCAGCGCTTCAGAGTGAGCACGTCGCCGTGGGCGGGAATGCCCAGCAAACCAGTGAGAAAAGAAAAGAGTAAAGTGGTCGAGACGGATTCCAAGATGGCGGGCGTACGGGGAGGCCCGGAGGGAGGGGGGCTAGACGAGCTGGCTATCACCCGTCTCTCGGCGGCTGTAATTGCGGGACTCGAGCCAAAATTCGCGGGGCTAACCGAAAACCTTCAAGCCTTAAAAGATTCGATAGGTGATGTGGACCACAGACTGGATATCGCAGAAGGAAGGATATCGGCCACAGAAGAAGAACACATGGCGCTGGCAGCCCAGGTCACAACGCTTGAATCAGCGATTAATGCTGCGGAGAATAAGCTGGAGGACCTTGAAAATAGGGCCCGGCGAAACAATCTGAAGTTCCTGGGTATACCCGAAAACATCCTAGATAGTGAGCTCAAAGTTACGCTGGAAGGATGGTTACCCAAGGCCCTGCAAATTCCTGCACTGGAAGGCAAATTGATAGTGGAGAGGGTGCACAGTCTAGGCCCTAGGAGAGACATGGCTGCTCGCTCCCAACTGGTGATCGCTAAATTCCTGGACTGGATCCACAAGACCCAGATACTAACAGCGTTTCGGAAAACTGCAGAACTCACCTTTAAGGGAGCCAAAGTTATTATCTTCCAGGACTTCTCAGCAGCGGTGGCTGCCAAACGCAAGCTCTTTGCAAATACCTGCAGCTCCCTTTTCGCGAAGAATATATGCTTTGCACTCCAATTCCCGGCCACCCTGAAAGTCTGGAAAGACGGACAGACCTTACAGTTTGAAGCCCTGGAGAAAGCAGGAGACTGGTTGAAGAGCCTGAACACTTGATCGAGGACCAAGAGATGTCAGCGAAAGGCTGGGGCCTGAGTAAGATTGTCTAAGACCCTTCCATGATAGAAGGCTTGGAGCTTACTTTTTGGGTAATTGGGGACTACCGAGTTCCAGAAGGACTCAGTTTTACAGTTCTATGTTGGTTTTTTTAAACCTATATGTTCTGAGTTGTATATGTCATTCCTGATGTTCAGCTAAGAGCAGTTTTTCTCCTGTGGTTGGTAATACTTATGATGCTTGGGGTGGGGGGGGGGGGGGTAGTACCCGAATGCATAGTATACTGATCTCTACCCTCGCTTTATACATGAGGGGATGTTTCACTAAGGAGCAGTTGGGGTTGGGGGGGATGCGGGGGGGGGGGGGTTGGTAACACAATTGGTTGAGGAAAAGCGCAAATGGAATCAGGGCGAAGGGGGTTGGTCTTTGGCAAGGTTTGGTTCCTCATGGGGGGGAGGGGCAACGTGTGGATGTATGCATGTGGTGTGGGTGGATATCTGGGTGCCTTAAGAGGTACAGGAGCTGGAGGCCTAGGCTGGGAGGCCATCCAGCACAAGATACATATCATAGCTGGGACAAGTACACTGGTGAGAGGAATAGGATAAGTAATATCAGGATATGTTCTTGGAATGTGGGAGGGTTAGGCACCCCTATCAAGAGACAAAAAATTCTAAGCACCCTGCAGCGCATAAAAGTAGGGATAGCTGCGATTCAAGAAACACACCTCACCGCAGAGGAAAGTAAGAAGTTACAAAGAAGCTGGGTAGGGCAATGCTTTTTTCCGCCTGCGGTGGGAAGGAAGGCCGGAACAGCGATTCTAGTACATAAAACAGTACGATTTGGCCTGAAACAGCAAATAGAAGACCCAGACCGTTGCTACATTATAATCACGGGCAGGTTGCAAAGTAAAGATATCATAATTTGCTCAGTGTATGCCCCAAATAATTATGACCACAAGTTTTTTCAAAACCTGATTGGTAAATTGATATCAGTTATGAACAGGCCCCTAATATTGCTTGGAGATTTCAATTGCGTCCAAGACCCGAGTATGGATAGATCCCACTGCCAGCAAGGGGGAGGCAGTAGACAGCCAAAAGGGATAACCTATCTCTGTCAGGAACTCAAAGCTTTAGATATTTGGCGCACGTTACATCCATCAGAACGTGACTACACACATGTCTCTAGGGCTCATGCGACAATGTCCCGGATTGATTACGTTCTCATCTCGGACTTTTTATTCCCAAGAATAGGCCAGGCACATAAAGGGACCATTGAGATCTCGGATCATGCATCCATGTGGGTTGACTTAAAAGATGACAACCGAGAATCGGGTGAGTGGCTGTGGCGCTTTCCTGGCCAGCTAGCAGATGATACAGAATTCAAAAATTTTTTACAAGAAAGGTGGGGAGAATATGAAAGACATAGTCAGGCATACCACACTGAACCGATTTTATACTGGGAAGCCAGTAAAGCAGTCATGCAGGGGGAAATTACTTCCTTTTTGATTGCGAAATCCAAGGCACTTCATAAATCGATCTTAGCAATAGAACACCAGCTAGGCTAGCTAAACAAAAACTGGCACAACATAATGACAACCAGCACAGGGCAGCATATTACGATACTCTGCATACCTTAAACACTTTGTTACATACTAGGGCTGAAAGGGTAATGTAGACAGGTGCCCACAAATTATTCAGATTTGGAAATAAGGCCGGGAAGCTCTTAGCCAATATGGTCCGCCTCCATAGGGGAAAATTGTATATAGATAAGTTAAGAGATGACAGGGGCTACCCACTTACCTCGGGCAAAGATGCATGTGCCCGATTTCGGGCATTTTATGAAACCCTGTATAGTGAAGACAGAGTAGGGGGACTGGCAGAAGAAGAAATGTTCTTTGAGTCACTCCAGATTCCAAAACTATCTCCGGAACAGCTGGAGCGACTAAATAGACCTATACAATTGGGGGAGTTGGCTTCGGTCATTAAGGAGAGTAAGCGTAATAAAGCCCCGGGCCCCAACGGCTTAAATGCCGAATATTATAAAAGCTTACTGCCGCAAATAGGAGAATCCTTACTGACCTTTTACAGAAAGGCCCAAGAGAATAGATGTTTCCCCAACGGAATTACAAGGGCGTATATCACAGTGTTGGAAAAGCCAGGGAAGGATCTCTCATCTCCGGCCTCATATAGGCCCATCTCCTTACTAAACTATGAGGCCAAGGTATTCGCTAAAATACTAGCAAATAGATTAAGTATTTGTTTCCCCCACATAATTATGTCACAACAGGCTGGCTTTGTTAAGGGGCGAACCATCTGTGCAAATTTAACCTCCCTGATTCTAGCCATGGAGGAATGTAAGAAACAAAGGATAAAGGCTATGATAGTGGGATTCGATTCAGAAAAGGCTTTTGACAGGGTGTCATGGCCTTATCTCTTTTCAGTGCTGGAGAAATACGGTATCACAGGAGAGAGAGTTAATGGTATAAAAATGCTATACCACAATCCTAAGTCAGCAATATTGGCCAATGGCAAGCTCTCAGAGGACTTTCAGCTTTTCCAGGGCACCAGACAGGGATGCCCGTTATCGCCGTTACTTTACATATTATCAATTGACCCCCTTTTACGTAAAATAGCTGAGGACCCACAGATCACTGCGTTTGGGAGTGGAGACCAAGAGTTTAAAATTTCAGCATTTGCAGACGATGTTATGGTCTTCTTGACCAACCCCCAAAAATCTCTTATGAGGGTTTTAGCTTCTCAACAACTTTTTGGCTCCTTTGCAGGCTTAAAGATAAATACGGATAAGTCGGAAGCTATGGCCTTAGACCCCTCTACAGGGAGATTGGGAGGGTACCTTCCCCCTGATATGGGTAGGTTCCGAGATGCGGTATCTTGGGATCTGCCTTCCCATGAATATAGAGAGCCTACATAGAGCGAATATTGATCCTCTCCTTCATCATATGGAAGAAATGTTACCGCTCTGGACTAATCTACCCCATCCCTGTCGGGAAAAATCTATTTACTGAAAATGATGGAGCTGCTGCACTGGCTATGTGTGTTACAACAAATTCCCTTGTGGTTAAAGAAATCAGAACTTACTCGTATAAATAGAGCAATACATCAGTTCCTCTGGGGAGGTAGACGGGCTCGGCTAACCCTCCAAACCTTGATGCTGCCCAGAGACCAAGGAGGTTTGGCATGGCCGAACTGGAGGGAATATAATCTAGCATGTATGTTACACCACGTATATGACTGGATGCAAGAGACATCTGTATGTACACCATATAAGGCTATTTGTGCCTGGCTTTCACCACTACGGCCCGTAAATCTACTCCAAGTCCCAGGGGTGCGGTTACCAAGCAGCACTAGGCATAGTCAGCTTTTGAAAATCAGCCGCCAAGCATGGCGGTTTTTAACTAAGATAAAATGTGGGTTGACATCTATATCCACGCCATTTCTTACGTTTATAGGGAATCCAGAGTTTATGGATGGAAAGGAATCTATAGTTTTCAGTAAATGGGCAGAATTAGGTTTGACCAGTGTGTATCAGTTTCTAGACCTTAGACAGGGAGGAGTCCTGAGTTTTCAAGCACTGCGAGAAATGTATGGGATAGATAATAAAGATTTTTATGGATATCTGCAGGCTAGACACTACATAAACTCATTGCAATTAGAGCCCCCCAATTTACAGAGATTTGGGGATTTGAGGTCCTTTTTTGTTGCCAGAGGGCATAAATCAAATTCCTGTGCTACTTTCTCCAAACTGCTTCGCAGTATCCCCCATACTCACACACTCCTCACTATTCAAAGCAAATGGCAAAACCAAGCTAATATCCACCTAAGCTAGAGGACATTGTCCATATACTAAAGGGATGTTTCACTGTATCTGAAAATGTCAGCTTAAGGGAAGTAGGGTTCAAAATTGTGCACTGTATGTATATGGCTTGAACTGGCATGTATGCAGCCTGACTTTGTGACTCAGACTTATGTTTAAAATGCAAGGAGGACTCCGGTTCCTTCTTCCACTGTATTTGGTCGTGTAAAATTGTACAGGGGTTCTGGGATGCCATTCTGCTAGAGATAGGAAGAGCTTTGGATCTCTCCATTCTAAAGGAACCTCGAATCTGCCTTTTCCGCCTATATGAGGGCCCGTTGGAAGCTTTAGCCGAGACTCAAAAATTATTCCTTAGTAAGGCCACCTTGGCAGGCATACAAATTATAATGGCAGACTGGACGAATGATGCTCGCCCACAGACAGCTCAATGGAAAAACAGGTTGGACAATATGCTGCAATATGAACTTATGACGGCCAATAGTCAATCACAATGAATGCAACACAGATGGGATGAGATATGGTGTGGATACTGGGCTCGGATCCCATAATCTAAAAAAGACTTATACAAGAAACTTTGTCTCCAAAAATATACAGCCTCTTCGAGAGCACCTAAGATGTCCACACTGATATAAACATAAACATGGACAATATACCTTGTTTCAAAGAGGGAGGGGAGGGGGGGGGGGGAATTGCAACTGGTTTTGTAATTGTTGAGTTTCAAGGTTGTTTGCTTTATTCATGAAAAATTCAATAAAGAAATACTAAAAAAAATAAAAATAAAAAATCATGTGAGGTCTAGAATGGGTAAATGTGAATCGGTTATTTACTCTTTCAGATAATAGAAGGACTAGGGGGCACTCCATGAAGTTAGTAAGTAGCACATTTAAACCTAATCAGAGAAAATTATTTTTCACTCAGCACACAATTAAACTCTGGAATTTGTTGTCAGAGGATGTGGTTAGTGCAGTTAGTCTAGTTGGGTTTAAAAAAGGTTTGGATAAGTTCTTGGAGGAGAAGTCCATTAACTGCTATTAATTAAGCTGATTTACGGAATAGCCACTGCTATTACTGGCATCAGTAGCATGGATTCTGCTTAATATTTGGGTACTTGCCAGGTACTTGTAGCCTGGATTGGCCACTGTTGGAAACAGGATGCTGGGCTTGATGGACCTTGGTCTGACCCAGTATGGCAACTTCTTATTATATCCCCCTTCAACCGTCTCTTCTCCAGGCTGAATAGCCCTAAAATCTTTAGCCTTTCCTCATAGGGGAGCTGTTCCACCCCCTTTATCATTTTGGTCACCATTTTCTGTACCTTCTCCATTACAACTATATCTTTGACATGCGGCAACCAGAACTGTACACCGTACTCAAGGTGCTGTCTCTCCATGGAGCAATACATAGGCATTATGACATTTTCTATTTTATTCATCATTCCTTTACTAATAATTCCTAACATTCTGTTTGCTTTTTTGACTGCCGCAGCACACTGAACTGACATTTTCAATAAATTATCCACTATGATGTCTAGATCTTTTTCCTAGATCCAGTCTTATTTGTATTTGTTTTATGTGGTCCTGCTCCAGGCTCTTCCACTTTGAACACCGAACATAAATATTTGTTAAGCAATTTTGCTTTTTCCTCATTAGCCTCTACAATTTCCTCCCCTTCACCTTTCAGTCTCACAATGCCACTTTTGCACTTCCTTCTGTCACTAACATATCTAAAAATAAGTCTTGTGCCCCTGTTTTACCAATTTTGCAATTTTTTCTTCTATTTGAATTTTCACATTCCTGACAACTTTCCCCAACTTCTCTTAATTTTTCTAGATATTGTCACTGTCTTCCCTTTCTGTAATCTCTTGTAGTTTATGAATGCTAACGTTTTCTCCCTTAACTTTTCAGATACTTCTTTAGAAAACCATAATGGTCTCTTTTTTTCTTTTTCTCTGTATTTACTTTCCTAACAAAAAGAGTAGTTGCCCTTATGATACCTCCTTTTAGTTTTGCCCACTGCCCTTCTGCTTCCTCTAGATTTTCCCATCCAGCTAATGACTCCTTGAGGTACTCCCCCATTTTGAGAAAGTTAATTTTCCTGAAGTCTAGGATCCTTGCCTTAGAATGAACCTTCCTCTCTTGCATCTTAATGTTGATCACCACCATCCGGTGGTCACTGCCGCTAGATTTGGGACTTTATTCCCATACTATGAGCATTAAGTGCAATAGCTGATTAGAACAGTTAAGGATTCGGTAATTCTGACAGTTTTATTTTTTCTTACAACAAGTTTTATCATTTTTATTTCTATTTTTATTTTATATTTATTTTTAATTTTTTTCAGCTGATGTAATATATGTCTTGTTTATTTTATGTTTTATAGTTTGTTTTTAACCTGTTGTATATCAAAATGATTGTAATTTTATTGATTATGAATATTATTTTGGAAACAACCTAGAAATGTTAATAGGCAGTTCATACATTTTTAATAAATTCTATAAAAGTACATTTGAGTGCTATAGCAGCACACCATCATCATTTAGAGGGCATGACAATATCCCAGTGGTCTTAGTAATCAGGTTTATTAAAGGTCTATACTATCTACCTTCTCCACCTAAGGATTCCTCTGATGCAATTGGATTTAAATGTAGTTTTGTTACAGCTAATAAAGCCGCCATTTGAACCCTTAAAGCCAGTTTCAGAATTAACCAGCTTAGGGATAATGCTTAATGATGGTATGACTCTTGCTCTAGAAACATCATCTATTGTCCAAGCTGTATTTTGCTCCTCCTGAATGATTTGTCGTTTGTATCATTTGTTTGATTACTCTGAATTTGTGAAAATTATTCATTCATTGATCACAACCAAATTGGATTACTCTCGTTCTCTTTCTATGAGATTCCCTCAGACAAGATTTATATGCAGTTATTTAAAAACACATCAACAAGACTACTAGTTGGAGGGGATTTAGGATCAACCACATAACACCAATTCTATAATGTCTGTATTGACTTCTTATCAATGGATACCTGACATTTAAGTGTCTATGTAGAAGAGAATCTAAATACTTGGCAGATAGACTGACCCATTATATTTCCACTAGAAAGTTTAGATCATCTCCTTAGATTCCCCTGAATTTTCCTACCAGATGCATAGCATTTAGCTCTGTGTTTTCTGCCTTATGGAATGCTGTTGTGCAGCCGCTATAATTTTGGGGTTATTTGGTATGAGAGTGTTATGTAGCTGCTATTTTATATCCAACATTTGTATTTTTGTAATTCACCTTGTTATCTTTCTGATTGAAAGGGGAATAATCAAAGTGACTAAATAAAAATAAAATAATTATGTTTGACCATCATTAAGAAATAGCTTGAAAAAAAGTGAAATCTTTTAAACAGTGTAATTGTGCAGATGGCCATCTGGGAACATTATAAACCTAGCAGAACAGATGCACACTAATGTTTTGATATGCACTGGAAAATACAGATAGGAAATAGATACTGAACATTTATATATATTTTTTGACTGGTTTGTGCTGCCAAAAAAGAGATTTTTATGTTTCCTGTCTGTATCTTGTTTCTTGGGTCCTCTTTCATCTTAGGAGTATGAAATGGGACATATAAGCAGAGCTGGAAACTTCCCCGACATCTTGGCACACTGGCCACAAATTATTGACATTGTCCATAATCTAAGTGAGGGCAGTGTGGTAATGTATATGGGAAAGAAGAGGACCATGAAGGAAATGGAAGGAGGAATGAAGGAACATATTGAGGGGAATTGGTGAAAGGAGAGAAGAAAAATGGAGGATCAGGTTTCAGATTGGTTATCCCTGGCTTCTTAAAATTCCTACTGACACTTAAGATTTTCTAAAAATTATTCCTGGCTTGCATGTAACAATCCCTGACAGCATAGCTATAATTTTTGGACTAGCATATCTATCTTCAAGTAATATGAAATGTGTATGCAATATTTAAGCGTTTCTTAAGCCTTTCATAGGGTTTCTTTTTTATTTATGACCAGATGAAGTAGGCAGGTTGCATGGAGAAGGTTCTGTAAAGTACGAAGTTTCCAGGTATACCTGATTTTGTAAAGTTAATATACACACACATTACATCCTTACATAGGGCCTGATGTTTTATAGGGTATTTTCTCCATTTTGAGGTAGCTATTCAGCTACTATCCAGCTGAGAAACATATCTAGCTAACGGCTGCTCTGCCAAATATAACCAGCTATTTAAATGTTTACCAGCTAACTTTGGACATGGCTGACTTCAACCGACTGCAGCCTTCCCTCTCCCTATGTTTTTAGTTAGCCACACATAGCCTGCGAGTGTCCCCCTGTGACACTCTGCCTGGTTATTAGCGCTAAAGGGACAGGGACTTCCACGGTTTCCGTTGCCGCCAGGGCCCCGGTCGATTCAGGTCCTTCGATTTCCTTGGTACCCTCGCGCAGTCGATGCCCCCATCGCTACCGTCGTTGCCCCCTTCAGACCGTCCTGAATTCTTAGATGCCATCGGTACCCCTCCCCCCGTGGTACACTGATGTCATCGGTCCCTGCATCATTTCTATCAGTGCCATCCATGTTTTTCATCCATGGCACTGATTTTTCCTTGGGTTTCATCGGTGCCATCATTGCCCGGATGGATGCTATCGACGGACACCTTGTCTCGTCGGTGCCATCCATGCCCGGGTCGATGCCACCGTCGCCCGGGGCACTTCCATCGATCCCAGGGTCATTTCCATCGATGCTATCCTTTATTTTATTGATGCCATCGATGCCCAGGACATTTCCATCGATGCCCAGGTCCATTCCATCAATGGGAATCGATGCGAGATCGATTCCATCGATGGGCATCTATGCCCAGATCGATTCCATCGATGCCATTGGTGCCCGAGTCGATCCAATCAATACCGTCGACGCCCATGGCCATACCATCGATGCCCGTGGCCATATCACCGATGTCGGCGCCCGCCTCCATACATCGATGCCCTCGACGCCCACGTCGTTTCCATCGGTGTCTTTGATGTTCCTATCGATGCGGTCATCGACTTCTCGATGCCAGTATCATTTTTTCCAATGCCAATGATGGTTTTTTTCGATTATTCGATGCCACATCGTTCCCATAGATACCTACGCCGATGCCGACAGTGCTTCCGTCACTGTCATCATTTCTCTGGCCTAGTCATCGACGTTTTTTCATATATATTTTTGACAATACCCTCGAGGCCGCTTCGGCCGCTATCAACACCATCAATACTGACATAGCACCTCCATCTAATGCCCTCGCCTAAACACAGTGCTCCATGCTTTGGGTTCTTATTAAAGCCCTGTATTAGCCTATGACACTACATAGTGCCAGGAGCAGTGCAGGCATACTGACAGTGCGTCATCAGTCACCATCCAAGACAGCGAGGGCATCCATCTCTGCGCTGGGGAAAGACCGGGCCGAGCACCGTGGCATGCATTGTCACCGACACGGTGACCGTCCGCCACCGATGCCAACCAGCACATTGGTGCTATCCTTCTCGATGCTGGACAGTGCTCGGGCCGAGCAACATCACCACTGCTGTCAACACTGTTCCTCACAGTATTGGCAGTCCTTGGTGCTCCAGAAACCTCGGAACGAGTTCCAAAGAATTCTGCACTAGTGTCACGAGACATCGAGCCGCTGCGATGGCCGGGTTCACGAGCTGTTAATCGACTCCCCTGTTCCCGAGGCGTGCCCCACCGACATCGGTGGGGGATTGTGGCCCTCCACAAAATACTACTGTGGTAGCGCCAGCCACGCTCAGCCTGTCTCCTCTATACCTGCGCCACCATGCCAGGCATCAGAGTTGAGACGGGCGTCTACTCCCTCGATGACTCCTGAAATCCACGGAGCCAGCAATCTTCACCACCTCGTCCTTCGGCGATCCACATCGGATGGTAAGTACCCGCTTCTGAGGCATTCCCATTGAGATGTGTTCTCTAATTCGGGCCACATGGTTCGAAAAGTTCTAGGTCATGTACCTTCCAAGATCGTATTAGTGTCACATATCGCTACCCCAGCTATGTCAGCCACAATGCCAAGAGAACCTCTCTATCATTTCTTTGGGATTGCATCAGGGCATCCTCCCTTCTTCAGCAACGAGGCTCTGTACTGATTATTGCTTTGGCTTCTGGTTCCTGCTTCAGAACCAAAGTTCCAGGTACATTCGCTGATCTGCTAAACACGAGATCGAGCAAATACTGCCTCAAGTGCAAGTCCACCTCGAAGTCTGACGACAGGTCTCGATGTCTCCTTGTACAGCACACAGAAATGCAGGTAAGACTTTACCGCTCATGCTTCCTTGGGAGGTTACATGATATCCAGATTACATCAGCCCCTCCAGTTGGACACCTCCTAGTCTCCCAACTGGCCGGATATCAGAGCGGCCACCCCATCTTGTACCAAAGTTCCCAGTACACTCCCTCAGACACTACAAAGCGCAGGGGGCGGGGGGGGGGGGGAGTTTCAATTACACTATTCTTTCTTTCAACAGAAAGTAGTTACTCTCCGCCCATCCTGGACCTCAGAAATACCAACTTTCTTCAGAAGGCACAGTTAAATGGTATCTCTCATCACAATGCTTCCATATCGCAGTAAGTACATTACCTCCAATCTTTCTATGTGCTTCATGGTGAGTCAACAATATTACAATCCCAAGCTCTGCCGGTTGCACCAGCTTCGGCAACTGGGGTATTCATTGAATCACTATCGGTGAGTGCTGTTTCTCTGCGGAGTGCAACATCATTCACTCTTTCTTTGCATGGACAGCTGCTTAACCACAGTCAGTCCACGCAAGGAGCTCTAACTTCTTCATGACTCACTATACATTTACTAAATGGGATTACTGTCACTGCCGTAAATCCCTTATACAACACTTCTGGACACCACAGTCATAATGACCTTCCTATCCAGCATACGCGCAGACATTCTAATAAATTCTTACATGTCCCTGCGTGCATTGTTCCATAACCTCAGCCCCTCAATTCTTCATTGTCAGGCCATGGGGTTTTTTCACTATGCACTTTCCTCATAGATCCAAAACTGCTATGGGTTAGATTCAGTGAAATTCCATTATCAGTGGGTCTAAGCTGTTCAACCGCTTTCATCCCACATCAATATTGCAGATCTAGAACCAAAACCTAGTCTGATTCTGCTCATGCTCGCATTTACTCAGGGTTGTAAAGTTTGACCTAAAAGCTTCTCAACCCAATATGCGTCTACTCCACTCCAGGCACAGTTTCACATGAACTTCCTGGAGCTTGTAGCCATGCGTTATACCCTTATGCCTTCCAATACTGCCTCTGCAACAAATCTTTGTGCATACAGACAGACAGCATAGGGACAATGTGCTTTCCAACACACAAGCACGCACAACCTCTTAGCTACTTTGCAAGGAAGCTGTGCAGCTCTACCCTTGGCCCTTGCTCTCTCCATGTATCCTCGGGTCACTTATCTAAGAGATTTACTGAACACACTAGCAGACCTTCTTCATGAAGGTTTCTATCCTCTCGAATGGTCTCAGACTACATGTGTAGAGGGAAAAATCTTCTAACACTGAGGTCAACCGAACTTGCCCTGTGAGTCCGAATCGAACCATACGGTGCACAGATTCTACTCCCTACACATGTTTCCAATGCGTTCCCATAGACGCCTTTCTTCCATCAAGGACCTCTTAAATGTGTCTCTTCTGCTGCCTCTCATAGTCAGCACTTTTCTAATGTTGAACCGGGACGGGGTTCACTGTTCCTCAGACCCACGTCCTGGCCGAGACCAGTATGCTTCCCATACTTCTCAATCTATCACACCAGTAACCAATTTGCCTTCTCACAAGTCAGTCTCAAATCGTAGATACACTGATGTTCTCAGGTACTGGTAGTGTCACAAAACCTTCCACACATAAATCCTACCATTCAAAATGGCATGATTTACCACATGACGCATACAAAAGGGTGTTTCCCTTTTTCTTTTTCTACACCACTCTTTTCTCTTGCTCCCTCTGATTCTGCTCCCCAGACATCCTCCGCATAGGTACACCTCGTACATATATCGTTTGGAAGTGGGGATACCCGATTAACGGTAAACCCCTTCTGAGTCAGCTTACCATGGATTATCCACTGATCAAGCCGCCTCTATTTTCACTAGTCACGGAATGGAACCTATATCTTATCCTTATAAGTCTCATACTTTCTCCGTTCAAGCCTTTCCATTCCTCTCATTTCACAGTTTAACATAAATGTCATTTCTGCCAACAGGGTCAGTGAGTTACACACCTTGTTACATACTCATCCGACCCTGCGTTCCTTCATTACCAAGTGGTTTTACGTATTCAACTTCATATCTTTCTTAAGGTAGACGTTGCATCTCACCTTACTCAGAATATACTCTGCCCATTTTTCCCAACACCTTTCTCTCACCAAAGCGAGAGGGTTTTTCCACTTCTTGCACAGTAATAGTGCACTTGCATTCTATCTAGATCGCACTACATTCCATAGGAATTCCACCTAACTCTTTCCTTCTGTGGCAAGAGTCAACCTGCGAGTTCCAGACCTAATCCTCCTAATTGACGGTCTGTATCTCTTTTCCTACTGACAAGCAGGCATTTCACTACAATACTGTGTGTAACCACACTCTGTTGCGTCCGTCCCAGCCTTCGTAGCTTCCCCTCTGTTGCTGCTGCTTGTACATATTTATTAGGCTGCAACCTGGAGTGCTCTCCATATCTTCGCAACTCATTATTGATTAGGTACGACTAGCCGGCATGCTCTATGTTTGGCCAGTCCGTCTACTCTTATTCTTTTCTGTTTAACTACCCAACATCCTTCCACCAACATGTTAGGGTTTCAGGATGCCCTCCATTCCAAATTCCACCCCCGTCATTGCGCCTTTCGCGCGTCTTGGGTGCATTTACCGCACTCTCGGACATCCTCAGCTCAGTACTCACCCATATGTGAAGACTACCATCCTGCTTGTCCTGTGAGAAAGCAAGTGTTGCTTCCCTGTAACAGGTGTTCTCAAAGGACAGCAGGATGTTAGTCCTCATGAAACCCACCCGCCACCCCGCAGAGTTGGGTCTGTATACATTTTTACTTTTATTTTAGTTTCGCTTGCGCTTTTAGCTATAAGACGAGACTGAGGGAGACACCTGTGGCTCACAGGGATAATTGCAGGCTGAGCATGCTCAGTGGACTCAGTGTGCCAGTGTCAGTCAAAGCTTTGTAGAAACTTTGACAGAAAAGTTTTCTGTACAGGGCTCCATCCTGTGATGTCACCCATATGTGAGGACTAATATCCTTCCGTCCTGTGAGAACACCTGTTACAGGTAAGCAACACTTGCTATATGTGTCACATCTGTAAGTCACCCCCCTTGATTATTTGTATACCTATACTTCCTCTTGTGCTATTTGATTTACACACAGACTACAAAATAACATCCAAGTGCTTAGATATCCAAGTGAACACTGTTGGATCAATTGTGAGGAAATGCAAGCTGCATCGTACCACCCAGACACTGCCTAGAGAAGGCCATTTCTCAAAATTTAAAGTCAAGAGTAAGAAGGAGACTTGTGAGGGAAGCCCCAGAGAGGCCAGCAATCACTTTGAAGGAGATACAGAATTTACAGACTGGAGTGGATGTGCCCAACACTAATTTGGGGTTTTTAAGTGTAATTTTTCTGAGGAAATGTAATTTTAAGTAATTTTGAAACAGATTTTTCTCTAAGGTAAGGACTCAGGAAACATTAATTTATATGGAGAAACAGATATGCAGAAATTAAATTTTCTGTTTCATTTTTAGAAGTCTGATTGAAGGAAGAGAAAGGGATTGTTTTAAAGGATAGATTATTTATAAAGGCAGATAGTTCACCAATTCCATTTTTATAAACTCTATCCTATAAAACAATCTAAAAGTGCTGGATGCACTAACTAAATCCTTTATTGGGGAAGTTAATTGTAGCATTATAGAAAGAATAATTGATCTGAAAAAGTGCAGATATGTAATAATATGGAAAAACCATATTTGGCTAAAAGAAAAGTTTTTCTGGGAACATTGAAGAAAGGGAATGATGGCCAGACAAGGGCCAAACTAAATTTTCTGAGAGCAAACAGAATGTTCAAAGCTGCAACAGCTGTTAGTGAAAACTAGGAGAATCAGAATAGTGGAACTGTAGCCAAAGTATAAAATATTAGCATTAATTTCCACTCATCCTCTTATGCATGAATATGCTGTACCGCAGATAGGTTTGAGTTAGGCTCCATGTATACAATAGAACATTTCACCACACACACACACACACAAACCTATTTTATTTACTTTATTTTTTAATGTTAGTATTTATTTTTTTTATTTCACCTATTCTTCTCCCCCTACCTCTGGGAACTGAGACTGGGTTAGACTTAGAGCCTATAGAACCCAATAAAGAAGATAGGTTTTGACTCTGAAAACTAACTCCAAGATTACAACATCTAGGAAGGACCCTAATACTTAACAATCCGTATAGGAAACACAAACAATATATCCTTGTTCTACTGAATGACAGCAGGTGTGTTACGCCCGTCAGTCGCAGACAGCTGCGACCACTCATACTCACCTCCTTTTTCCCTGAACTGTCAATCTTAGGAAGAATGGCGGCCAACGCTGACCTCCCCGGGATGGCATGGGCACTGCCGACTGCCCTCTTGTCTCTTGTCTCTGGAATCAGCTAAGGTGTGTGCGCGCGCAAGGGCCTCCTTTGTACACGTCATGGCGGGAACCTTGGGGGCGTCCCCTCCGGATGATGTCAACTCGCTGCTGTACCTAAGCTGACCGGCCCTTTGCTTCAACGATTTAGCAAGGAGTTCCCTCGTTGTTGAATCCGCTCCATTCTTGGACTTCTGTTCCACATTCCTCTCTTGGTGTGTGGACGCTCGGGTACCCGTTCCTCAGGGGCCCTTCCGTGTTCCTGGTTATCCGCTCCTTGGAGGGCCTTCATACCTTGGACTACTACCTGACCCACTTCTCGGGACACTCTCCTGGAATTTCCACTTGTGAATAATTACTACAGACTTCAACAATACCAGCTTTACTGAAGCTTCTCTGTGGTGTACCCCGTGCCTCGGGCCACTACCGTTTTTTCTTCAGTAGAAGTTGCTCCAGTATACCCTATGCTGCAGGGAATTGCCGTACCAGCTACAAGTTCCACTTCCGGGTTCCTGCACCTCAGACTCTCTTCATCATCATCTTCAGTACAGACATTCTCGGCGTAGCCCGCTCTGCGGGCCACTACCAGATCTGCACTTCTGAGTAACCTGTACTCGACTGAAGGGACTTTCTGGCGTACCCCGCTCTGCGGGCCACTACCGGATCTTCACATCAGTGGTATCACCCTGGGTATACCCCACTGTTCTGAACTGTACTTATTTGCATCTCCTGGTCTACGGGCTCTGCTTTCCTTCCTCCTTAATAAAGTCTCTATCATACAGCTTTGTCCTACGCCGCTGAGACCACGCCTACCGACAGTGAGGCTCACAGGGCTCCTCCCTGTGGGCGGAGACACCTCTCATCTCAGCCCAGGGTTCACATCCTTACAAAAACATAACAAGGTGTTTCCGAGGGCCCCAGCCTCAAAGTGGTTTACATGTCCTTAAAACTCCATTGCTGTTAGTACATACAATTCCGTGTAGCTGTTCAGCATTAGTTTTCATAAAGACTTAGAGTGGGATTTTTGCCTAAGCATCGATCTTTCAGCCACCTGTTATGGTTCCAGTCTTAATTCAGCTAGGGTCTGTGGTGAACTCCCTTTCTAGGGAGACAACCTTTATCAAGAAGATGTCTCAGGCCATTCTTGTGACTTTCAGATAAAGCAGAGTCTAGAGCTTCAATCTAGGCATCTTCCAATACTGTAATATCCCTAAAGTCAACATGATCATGCCAGTCCACAAGATTCTTAAGGACCCACAATTTAAAAAATGTGGATGCACCACTCACTTTCTAAACTCTGGCAAAGGAGGTAGATACAAAGTATAAGGTCAGATAAATACCAAGGTTTGACAGTACTCAGCTGCCTCACCAGTAGGTAAGTGGTGCAGGCTGCCTTGGAAAAGGCAGAGAAAATGAGAAACCATTCCTCAGTTTCACCAGTATCAGCAGCTGCCAGATTATTTTGGAAATACATTATTCTCTTCTATTATGTTATAAGTGCATATCTTGTCAGCTGCTAATAGTGCAGTATTTACACACTATATTTGGAGAAAATAAGGTAAACTACAGGAAGTTTCTGAGCTTCTCCCATGTATGAAATGCCATGACTTCCTCACCCTAATCTCTGAGGCCAAGGAATGTTAAACATCTTGTCCAAGCAACATATTACAACTTTTATACAGTTATCAGGGATCAACACTGCGCATAGAAGAGCAGTTTAGCCTGGCTCAGAGCCCCAGGTCTGTGTGAAAATGTGCATCATAGGTTGGCCAATATGCCATACTTGGATGATAATCTCTTCAGAGCTAAAGTCCAGGAGAACTCTGATCCTTATAAACGACCATTGAACTATGTTGCAAACCTTATGCATCACCACACAGGAACAACAGCTTGCAAAGCAGTTTCAGCTCCCTTTCTATAAGGCACAATCTTATTACTAATGTAAGCGCTATACAATGCCTATTCAGTTGAGATCAACCCTACAACAAAAAGCAAAACCATAATCTAAAATATATCTTTTGAGCATCTCAAAGGACAAAATTAATTTGTTCCAAGGAAAATTGAGAAAATTCTTATATTTCATTGAGTTCTACAAACTTTCTATTTTGGACTGCATAATTAAATCAATCCAAAGTCCTTGCCTATTATTTCAAAAGCTTATTATATTCTCTACACCCAGTGGACTTGGTGGAGAGGGAATGAATATCCTAATCCTTTTCACTGGGCTACACCTGACTGAGATACTAGTGTCCTCACGAGAAGATACTGTCAGAGGTACCATAGCTGTCTCCTTTTCACTTAATTCAGACAGAGACCTGATTTTGAAATTTTTCTTTAGGAATGTTAATTTCATGTTTTATGGTAATTAAAATATTTCCCCAAATTTATCTCCAGTTACATTGGGGTAGATTTTCAGACCGCGCGAATAGGCGTACTTTTGCTGGCGCATCAGGCGCAAGCAAAAGTACGCGGGATTTTAGTAGATACGCGCGTAGCCGCTAAAATCCTGGATCGGCGCGCGCAAGGCTATCGATTCTGTATAGCCGGCGCGCGCAAAGCCGCGCGGCCTACCCCCATTCCCTCCGAGGCCGCTCCGAAATCGGAGCGGCCTCGGAGGGAATCCTCTAACGCCCTCCCCTCACCTTCCCCTCCCTTCCTCTACCTAACCCACCCCCCCGGCCCTGTCTAAACCCCCTCCTTACCTTTGTCGGGGGATTTACGCCTCCCGGAGGATTTAGGCGAGCAGGGCTCTGAAAATCCGCCCCTTAGGCTATAAGTTAAGAATTTGGTCAATGTGCTCATTTCCTCAGTTTCCTTAAATGCTTCTTTCTTTCTTAAATCTCCATGTAAATGCATTATTAAATTTCAGGGAAAGATTTATTTTTACTGATCAGAATCAATTAAGAATATTTCTTCAGGATAAGTCCTCTCAAGTTTGTGAATCTAATTTATGAGATCATGAACTTTATCAGCTGTGTTAAGTCAAGGGTAATATTTGTGGAATGTTTATCATAATTGCAGTCTCCTAAGTTGAAGTATCTTGCTTAGGTGATTTCTAATGATTATTTTTATTACCTTGGAAGCTCTACTTTTTCCTCCTTATTGTGGGCTTTAGTTCAAAATTACTATTTTAGTATTTCTTTTTTGGATTTTCTTTTGAGTATTCTCTTGCTACGCGCGTATCTACTAAAATCCAGCGTACTTTTGTTTGCGCCTGATGCGCCAACAAAAGTACGCCAAATCGCGCTTTTTGAAAATCTACCCGACATTGCGATAACTCAACCTCATTGCAAATACCTCCGTTTTGTAGTAGGCCGAAATCACTATCAATACCAAGTGCTCCCTTTCGGCCTGGCATCCGCACCACGAGTTTTCACCAAATGCCTCATGGTAGTTGCAGCATTTCTCAGGAAGGAAGGTGTCCACGTCTACCCCTATCTGGACGATTGGTTAATCAGGGCCCCAACCCAGCAAATCGCTCGGTCCTCCCTGACCCTGACAATTCAACCTCTACTTTCTCTAGGGTTTCTTGTCAATTACGAGAAATCCTACTTAATCCCATCTCAGACCTTATTCTTCATTGGGGCAGACTTGGACACCTTACAGGCAAAAGCCTTCCTTCCTCATCAACGAGTCCAAATCCTTGTGTCCCTAGCTTGCCAGTTGCAGTCTCAACTCACAGCAACAGCTCGACAATTCCTCATTCTGCTGGGACACATGGCCTCCTCAGTTTATGTGACTCCCATGGCCCGCCTGGCCATGAGAGTCATGCAATGGACTCTGAGATCGCAATGGATCCAAGCTGTTCAGCCTCTGTCCTCCATTGTTCGCATCACCGATGCACTCCGTCTGTCTCTTGTCTGGTGGAAAACTCAATCCAACCTCCTTACAGGGCTTGCCTTTTCACCTACCAGATCCTCAAATAATTCTCACAACCGACGCTTCCGGATTGGGGAGCCCATGTAAACAATTTACAAACCCAAGGATTCTGGTCTCCAGAGGAAGCCAAACACCAGATCAACTTCCTGGAACTTCGAGCAATTCGACATGCTCTCAGGACTTTTCAAGATTGCCTATCGAACCACGTAATCTTGATTCAGACAGACAACCAGGTGGCCATGTGGTACATAAACAAGCAGGGGGGCACAGGTTCCTTTCTTTTGTGTCAGGAAGCTGCGCAGATTTGGGCAGAAGCCCTCTCCCGCTCCATGTACCTCAGAGCCACCTACTTGCCGGGAGTGAACAATGTCTTGGCAGACAAACTGAGCCGTGTCTTCCACCCACATGAGTGGTCCCTCAATCCCTTGGTAGCAACCACACTTTTCCAGCAATGGGGTTATCCCCACATAGACCTCTTTGCGTCCCCTCAGAACCACAAAGTGGACAATTACTGCTCTCTCATTCGGAGCCAGCACTCTCAGCCCAGGGATGCATTCTCCCTCACGTGGACAACCGGTCTGCTTTATGCATTCCCTCCACTTCCTCTTCTGTCGAAGACTCTCGTGAAGCTACGTCAGGACAGGGGAACCATGATCCTGATAGCACCGCACTGGCCACGCCAAGTGTGGTTTCCCATACTCCAGGATCTCTCCATCTGCAGGCACATTCCTCTGGGACAGGACCCACATCTGGTCACTCAAAACGATGGATGCCTCCTCCATCCCAACCTCCAACCCTTGTCCCTGAAGGCATGGATGTTGAAAGGTTAGTCCTTCAACCATTTAACCTTTCGGATTCAGTTTCTCGTGTCCTGATCGCTTCACGGAAGCCTTCCACAAGAAAATCTTATTCATACAAATGGAAAAGGTATACATCATGGTGCACTTCTCAGTCCCTTGATCCCCTTTCCTGTCCAATTTCCAAATTCTTGGACTATCTCTGGCATTTATCAGAATCAGGTCTAAAGACCTCTTCCATTAGAATGCATGTCAGTGCGGTAGCCGCCTTCCATAAAGGTATCGGGGGTGTCCCTATTTCAGTACAATCCCTTGTAATATGCTTTCTTAAAGGCTTGCTCCATTTGAAGCCACCTTTACGTCCTCCGGCCCCATCTTGGGACCTTAATCTGGTTCTTGGTCGCCTTATGAAACCACCTTTCGAACCTCTTCACTCCTGTGACCTAAAATATCTCACATGGAAAGTGTTATTCCTTTTGGCTATCACTTCAGCTCGCAGGGTTAGTGAACTACAGGCCCTAGTTACCTATCCGCCTTACACTAAACTCCTGCAGGACCGGGCGGTACTCCGCACTCACCCTAAATTCTTAGCTAAGGTAGTTTCGGAGTTTCATATTAATCAATCCATCATACTACCTATCTTCTTTCCCAGGCCCCACTCCAACTCCAGGGAACAGACTCTGCATACCCTTGACTGTAAACAGGCTCCAGCATTTTATCTAGACCGTACAGTTGCCCACAGGAAGAGCACTCAATTATTCGTCTCTTTCCATCCTAACAAGTTAGGGCAACCTGTGGGTAAGCAGGCTCTTTCCTCCTGGTTGGCGTACTGCATCTCCTTTTGCTATCAGCAAGCTGGCATTCCTTTCCAAGACCGTGTTAAAGCACACTCTGTGAGGGCCATGGCGACTTCAGTAGCACACCTTCGATTGGTGCCGCTTCCTGACATCTGCAAGGCTGCCACCTGGAGTTCCCTCCATACATTTGCAGCCCATTATTGCCTGGACAAAGCCAGAAGGCAGGATTCCATCTTCGGCCAGTCTGTCTTGCGTAACCTTTTTCCAGCATAAGGTACCAACACCCTTCCACCTTCCCGGTAGGGTGCGGATGCCCTCTACCAAATTACACCCCAGTTGTTGTGCCTGTTGACCGCTGTTGGGTGCATTTGGTGCACGATAGGACATCCTCAGCTCGGTACTCACCCATTTGTAAGGACAACCATCCTGCTTGTCCTGTGAGAAAGCAAATGTTGCTTACCTGATGTAACAGGTGTTCTCACAGGACAGCAGGATGTTAGTCCTCACGAAACCCGCCCACCACCCCGCGGTGTTGGGTTCGATTTTTCTTATGTTATTTTTCGGCACTGCCTGTAGCTTTGAAACAAGACTGAAGGGAGACCCCTGCTGGCTGCAGGGTTAGTGCCGTGCTGGGCATGCCCAGTAGGGGCCAGTCAAAGTTCCTGAAACTTTGACAGAAGTTTTCCGTGGTTGGGCTCCATCCTCGATGTCACCCATTTGTGAGGACTAACATCCTGCTGTCCTGTGAGAACACCTGTTACATCAGGTAAGCAACATTTGCTTTCTCTTGCATAGTCAATAGGGATAGCTTGAAAACCTGAGTGGCTGGGGGTGCGAGGACCTGTTTGAGCACCCCTGCTGTAACTGGTGTTCTTTTAGGACAGTTGGAGGAATTGTCCTCCATTCAATCCCTTCTCCCCATATAGTTTATTTTAAATATGTTTATTGAAACACAAACAATATAGCAACAGACTTATTCAGTACAAGTAAATGCTGACTCCATGCCTTCATTACAACTGAAACTTTGGAATTAACCACTGGGAGCATTTGTTCTGTTACTCCCCTTGGTCCTAAAAATGAAAATAAGGTCTCAAGACAGAACCCAAGCCAAGAAATCCATTTTCAATTTCAAAAATTGTATTTTCTCCCTTCCCCTCTGCATCACCCCACTATTGTAAACTTATTATCACAATAAACCTGCCATACAGAGCATCCCTTCTATGCTCCCTCTGCCCGATCCCATCCCCTCCCATTCATTTCTAGGCCAGGTATCATCCCCAAAATGTAACAAGTTAATAACCAAACTATGCAATCTCATTATAATAGGATACATTTCTTGATTATCAAACAGGCATTTTGAACTAAGAATAAAATATCTGCATCACCAAAAATTATAGTTATATAAATATCTAATAAACAGAAATCCACTTGTAAACATATCAGAGTGTGAGCATAGTAGGAAATATGCAAGAACACATCCTGCCAGAATTGTTGAAAAGCTAACCACTTCCAAATATAGTGGATATATGAACCCTCCTAGTCACATTTGAGACAGGGACCCAGGGTAGTAATCCCAGCTTTACACACTGTTCATGGAGAGAAATACAACCTATTAATAAATTTAAATCACAACTCTCTTAATGCCACTGATGCAACCAATTTTTGGACGTGCTCTAGACTTTCTGTTGCATCATCCCTTATTATCTCTATCCCCAAATCCTGAGCCCAACTTCTTACTACAAAGCTGTGAGGTCTATATCATATTCTCGCATCATGCTCCAGTAAATTTTTGATAACCAACCTTTCCCCAACTTAAAACCTATCACATGCCATTCGAAGTTACCAGCTCTAAAAATGTCATTGTCCATAGCTAGTAGGGAAAGAGCATAATGGCGTAATTGTAAATAAGCAAACAATTCTTTACTACGCAAATTATAGCATGCTTTCAATTGCTGAAAAGTTTGAATTCTCTTCCTATTCTCTGTTAGTATCTACCCTATTGTAATTAAACCCTTTTTTCTATCAAGCTGGAAATATTTTGTTATCAAAAGTAGGCAAAAACAATTTATTGCCTCGGATAGTCATATAAATTGAGACCCAAGGTGAAACTGTGTACCATCATTGAACCCCAGTCCAGGCCTTGCAGATGCCCCTAATCAACAAACTATGCTTTACAAAAATTGGGTAATTCTTTTTTTTTATTCTTTATTTATTGCTTTCAAAATATAAACAACAAATATTATTTATAATAACAATATCAAATAACTGACTTATACACATTACATCCGAATATTATATATAATCATAAAGAAGAAATCTAAACAGTCAGTCATTTCAGATTAGGCAAAACAAAGTGATTTCTATTTACTAATAAGCGGATCAGACTAAGGAAATAAAAAAGGAAAAATTTAGCATTACTAATCCCTCTTTCCTTTTAATACCGGTATTATATTGCTAGAAGACCTATAAGATCATCAGGATCTGTAAATATGTAGTTCTTACCATCTATTTTAATATTACATCTGCATGGATATTTCAGCATAAAATATCCTCCTTTATCTAACACATGTTTTCTCATATTCAAAAATTGCTTTCTACGCAGTTGAGTAGTTTTTACAAAATCTGGAAATATCCATATTTTTTGACCATAAAAAGTCTTTAAACGATTTCGAAAAAAAGACTTCATTATATTATCTCTGTCAGTACTGAACGCAAACTGTACTAAAAGAGTCCCCCTATTTTTTACCTCCAAATCTTCCTGAGATTTTTCCAATAAATCAGATAAATCAATTGTACTATTAGATGGTTTCTGATCTAACATCTCATTTTCTTTCTCCTTCCCATCTCTTATTAACTTATCTAAACCCATTTCTTTATTTCTAATACTATTTCCAATATAAAATGCTCTAACTATAACCGGGAGACATTTGTCTGAGATTTTCAAAATGTGTATTAAATAATTTCTGAATAATTCTATAGGGTTGATCTTCTTTATTACTGGAAAATAATTTACCCTTAGGTTTAATGATCTTATAGAGTTTTCAAGATTTTCCATCCTTCTATTAAACTCTCTTTCAACACTTATCTGATGATTTTGGATTTTCTCTATCTGTGAAACACGTTTTTCTATCTGATTTACTTCTTTTGCTTGGTCTTCCAATTTTATTGTGTTCTGTGAAGAGGAATTAGTGGTCTGTATTACAACTTCCGTTAATTTGTTAATTGACATATCTAATTTAGCTAAATAATTCCAAACACTTTCTAAAGTTATATTTGCTGGTCTCATCAATAATAAATCGGTCTTAATCACTACTTCAACATCTTCCTGTTTCTCAATTGCAGATTTAATTAATCTTGGAGTACTAGTTTCTTTAGGAGTATCACATGGGTTTTCCAGATTACTTAACTGCGTATCTTTCACCACTTGTTCTGATGTTTCTAACAAGATATCATTTTGCTTAATACTATTTTGTGAGTCCAGATATCTCAAGGTTTCTTCTTGCATATTCCCTGGATTCTTTGGGGTAGATACCCCTACAATCCCAGGTGGAGAAGGTGTTTCCGGTGCCCAGGGGCTTAATGATATTTCTTCGACCAGAGGGGGGGTATTCCACTCTAATACCCTACCCTCAGCGGTCTGCCCAATGGGGGAATTACATGGGGAGTCTAACCATTCAGACACAGTCCTCTGTCCTGTTTCTGCCAAAGCCACGCCAATCGGGGGCCTCAACCTGGCCTTCCTTTTGGTATGTGGCATATTATTCACGGAAAAGAGAAGAAAAAAAAAAACCAGGCAGTAGGGTAGAGTCCAATGGAGTAATGCACAATCAATAATAGATTTCACTTTGGGAGGCTTAGAGGAGATAAGGAGACTTTAAATTTATAAATTATTACCTGAGTTCATTGACAGATGTCCAGAGCAAGAATCAAACAACAAACCCGCAAACTCCCAGCAAATCCCGGCTAAGCCCGGCCAAGCCCAGCTTAGCCGCGCATGAGGCTTTAGCGGCGCACCGGCATCTGCTGCGCGCCACAGGCAATTCGGCTATATAGCCTGGCTTCCGGGTCCCGCCTCCGGAGCACGGCCCCAATGAGAAAAGTCAGCTGGTGTGTGTGGAAACGCCGACGGGGCAAGAACACCGCTTACCCCCAGAGAAATCAGCTGAAACAGGTAATGTTCGCTCCCTCTCCTCTCGACCTCAGGGAGCAAAACTTGCAATTTGGCTATATAGCCTGACTTCCGGGTCCCGCCTCTGGAGCACGCCCCCAATGAGAAAAGTCAGTTGGTGTGTGTGGAAATGCCGTCGGGGCAAGAACACCGCTTACCCCCCGGCGAAATCAGCTGAAACAGGTAATATTCGCTCCTCCCTCTCCTCTCGACCTCCAAAAATTGGGTAATTCTGAGACTTTTGCATGAAGTAAATAAACTAAACTAACAGATGCACATAACTCTGCTTCTAACCTCACCTCTGCCACTTTGTTGGTCTGTTCCAAGCAATCAAAAACTACTCTTTACAGACAAGCCATATTATATAACTATATATCTAGTAAATTCAGTCCTCCTTCCGCTGTCATCATCAGTATTCTCAAGAGTGCCATTCAAGGTCTTTTTCCTTTCCAGACGAATTTAGACACTACCCTCTGCCATGTAACCACATCTTTTCTTGACAGCAAAGTAGGCAAGTTGCAACATGTATAAGTATTTTGGTAATATTACCATCTTTATCAGCAGTACTCTACCATATAACGAAACTGGTAAGTTATTCCAACTCTAGCAATTTCACAATTATTTTTGCAATAAGGGGGTCACATTCATATTTAAAATTGAGAAATGTCCCTTGGAATAATTAACCACAAGTATGTAAGGTAATCTCTCATCCACAGTGGAAAATGACCATCCCAAGAAGTCTGTAATGATCCTGAAAGGTCTAATGCTAACGATTTTTCCAATACATAATCCTGAAAAGGAAGAAAAAACCTTTAGGAAATCTAATACACAATGTAAATTTGTATATAATTCCTACCTTGTAAGCACTTTCTCCTGCTTATATGCCCTTCTCTCCAGTTAGAAATTGTTTAACCTATCCTTCTTTTCTTACAGCCTAGTTCCACTTTCCCTGTTATAATGTAACTTTTTGCTTTCATTGTTAACTGGTTCCCCCTAGTTTATTGTAAACCGGTACGATAAGACCTTGTCTTGAGCATCGGTATAGTAAAAGAATTTAAATAAATAAATAAAATAAATAATAACTTCCCATGAGAGGTCTTGAAAGAGTAGATGTGAATCGATAATTTACACTTTTGGATAATAAAAGGACTAGGGGGCATTCCATGAAGTTAGCAAGTAGCACATTTTAGACTAATCATAGAAAATTCTTTTTCACTCAACGCACAATTAAGCTCTGGAATTTGTTGCCAGAGGATGTGGTTAGTGCAGTTAGTGTAGCTGGGTTCAAAAAAGGTTTGGATAAGTTCTTGGATGAGAAGTCCATTAACTGCTATTAATCAAGTTTACTTAGGGAATAGCCACTGCTATTAATTGCATCAGTAGCATGGGATCTTCTTAATGTTTGGGTAATTGCCAAGTTCTTGTACCCTGGCTTGGCCTCTGTTGGAAACAGGATGCTGGGCTTGATGGACCCTTGGGCTGACCCAGCATGGCAATTTCTTATGTTCTTGCCTCGGGTGAGATAAGCACACAAAAATGTCACCCTCAAGCATTGCCACCTTCATTCAAAAACTCCTAATTGAATGCCTGTCATATCAGCAATTTCCAGAATCTTTCTAGCAACAGGTTCTATACTTTAAATAACCATGGGAATAAAGGCCAATCCTGCCTAGTACCCTTTCTAATTCCAAGATATTCAAAGTGATTCCATTGCAAACTACTGCAGCAGTTGTTTCTTATATAAAATATGAACACTGTCCACAAAAGATCCTTGAAAGTCCAGTTTTTCCAACATGAAAAACAATTCCAAGATAGGTGATAGAAAGCTTTTTCAATACAGAACTGATTCACAGAGGTTCTATCACTGAATTTTGAACAGATTCCATTGCTGCCAGAAGTTTCCTAATATTAAAAATAGCCATTCCAACTGTGCACAAATCCTACTTGTTCCTTAGAGATTAGGGCTGGCAACACCATGGCTAGCCTAGTTGCCAAAAGTTTTGAATATATTTTCACATCTACATTCAGCAGCAAAATAGGCCTGTAGACTGAAGGCAGTTCCAAATCCCTTCCTTTTTTTTGGTAGAACATTTATAAAGACTTCCTTTAGAAACAAAGGAAGCTCTCCTGCCTTAATAGAATCCAAAAACATTTTTTGGGGATTTTAAAAGGGTTACGCGCGTAACCCCGAAAACCCGCTCCTGCGCGCACCAAGCCTATTTTGTATAGGCCCAGCGATGCGTGTATGTCCCGGGGCTTGAAAAAAGGGGCGGGGAAGGGGCGGGACCGAGGCCTCCGGCACAGCAGCCGTGCCAGGGGATCGCGCGCCGGCACTTGGCCGGCATGCGCAATCTACGCCTGCCCAGAGGTAGGCGCAACTTATTCAACAAAGGTCAGGGGGGGTTTTAGATAGGGCTGGGGGGGCGGGTTAGGGAGGGGAAGGTGGGAGGGGCGGAAGGAAAGTTCCCTCCGAGGCCGCTCCAATTTCGGAACGGCCTCGGAAGGAACAGGGAAAGCCATTGGGGCTCCCCTAGGGATCGGCGCATGCAAGGTGCACAAGCGTTCACCCCCTTGCGCGCGCCGACCCCAGATTTTATAACATGCGCGCGGCTGCATGCGCATGTTATAAAATCGGGTGTAGATTTGTGCGCATCGGGTTGCACGCTCAAATCTACGCCCGTACGTATCTACTAAAATCTGGCCCTTTATGCGAAGGTCGTACAGTCCGAATCAACAAGATTTTATAAAATTCAGCCGGAAGCCCATCGGTTCCCAGTGGCTTATGATTTACTTCTACAATTTTGTCCATCTTTATTGGTGAATTCAAAAACGCTAATTGTGATGCACTCAAAGATAGTAAATGGAGCTCTTTAAAAAAATATTCCTCCCATTTTTCCCCATTATCTACTCGGTCCCAGAACTGATCCCTGAGGCACTCCACTTAACACTGTACCTTCATTAGAATAGACTCCATTTATGACCATGCTCTGACAGACGACAGACAACCAATTTTTGATCCATTCCACCGCTTTGGGTTTCTTTCCAATGCTTTTCAGTTTGTTTATAAGCTTCCTAAGTGGGACAGAATCAAAAGCTTGGCCGAAATTCAAATAAATCACATCTAGTGCCTTTCCTTGTTCAAATTCTCAAGGCACCCAATCAAAAAAGTCAATCAGATTTATTTGACAATATCTTCCTCTGGTAAATCTATGTTGTCTCGGATTATGCATTCCACAGCATTGCAGATAGTTTGCTATCCTTTCTTTTAGATGCATCTCCACTAGTTTTCTCACTGGCCTGTAGTTTCCAGGCTATTTCCTGCTAACCACTTTTGTGAAGCTGTACCACCACCGCCGTCCTTTAGTCCTGCAGCACCATTCCCATTTCCAAGGATCTATTGAACAGGTCTTTTAGCGGACTTATAAGCACCTCTCTGAGCTCCTTCAATATCCTGCAATGTATTTCATCCAGTCCCAAGGCCTTGTCCACTTGCAGTTTCACTAGTACCTCCTACACCTCTCGTCTCTAAGCAGAGCAGTATCTACCCCATCCGTATCCATGCTTTTACCAACCAGCATCTCCTTCCCCAAGGTCTTCATTAGTGAAATCCAAAATGAAGTGTTTGTCTAATTTTCTGCTTTTTCCTCATCTTTCTTCACACCATGACCCTTGGCTGCTTTCAATTTTACAATACACCTCTTGTCTTCTTCCTTTCCCTGATATATCTAAAAAAAGGTTTTCCTGTCGTGTAGCCAGATGGACTCAGAACAAGTGGGTATAGTGTGCTCGTGCTAGCAGTTGGAGACGGATCTGACGTCAGCACGGGTACATATACCCCCACAGGAAGTGAAGCTCTTCAGTAATTTCCGTCTCCAACGCAGTTTGGAGAGCCTGCACGCTCGCTGAGCGTGTTTCCAATCTACTTTCTATTTTCTACTTACTAAATTTCTACAGGAACATCGAGCCCCGCACTCCTGCGGTGATACCATTCGGTCCCTCCCCCAGTTGAGTTTCCCGAGGTGATTTCCGTGATCCCTCGGAGGTTTAGGCCTCGGTCCGGTGGCCGAATCGCGGCAGGGACCAAGCCCCCGAGCAGGAAGGGCTTGGGTCGGGCTAAGAGGCGCCTAGGTCCCGGAGTGGACTTGGGAGGCAGCGGGTGCTTTCCTCAAGCGTGGCGGTGAAGGTATTTCCCCTCTCCCCCCGCAGCCGGAGACCGCCCGGGTTTCAGCCGGGAAGCGCCGAGGATCAGGTAAGGCGCATAACTTTTACTTTTGGTCTCCGAAGTTTGAGGATCAGCGGCGTTGCCTGTATGTGGCACGCCACGGAGGTCGCCATTTTGACGGCCCTGTTCAGGTATTGAGCGCCCATGATAGGCGCCTGTATCGTATTAAGCGCTTCTTAGTTGAGCGTATATTGCATATTGTTGAGCATATATATTGTATTGAGCGTATATTGCTGACCGCATATTGTATTTAGCGTATATAAGCTGCTGCTTATTATTGAGCACATATGGTATTTAGCGTATATTGCTGTCCGTATATTATTGAGCGCATATTGTTTTGAGCGTATATTGCTGACCGCATATTATTGAGCGCATATTGTATTAAGCGTATGTAGCTGCCGCTTATTATTGAGCGCATATTGTATTAAGCGCATATTGCTGCCGCATATTATTCAGCGCATATTCTTCAGCGCGCAATGGAACAATCGAATGCCCCGGTGTCCCCGGCGGCGGCGCCTACTGATTCCGGCGTGAAAGCTGTCGGCCTCTGCTCAGCATGCCAGCGAGGAGCCACGCACAGCGAGGAGCCAGACTCCCTTTGTGCCCAATGTGAGGAGGCAGTGGGAGCCTCGGGCCAGGACCAGTCTCAACCGAGGTTTGTTGACAGTTCCCCAGGGGCTACCCCGGATCTCGCGGGTAGTCTTGAACAACCTGGGATACCGGGGGACCTGGTTCCCCGTAGACTTGAGACCACCTCCATTTCTTGGGTGGATCTCTTTAAGGGGATCCATGCCTTTGTACAGATGCAATCAGCTTCCCGTCCAGGCCCTGCTGTTGCTGCTGCTCCTGTGGCTGCTCCAGCGGATCCTGCCCCTGGACCTTCGCGCCCTTCTCGTGGGCAAGCACACCCGCCTCCGGGCAGTCCGGTTCAGGCGGACCCTGATGTCTCGGAGACCAAATCAGAACACTCCGAGGAGGGGGAACTTCCCTCGGGGATTGAGCCATATCGAACCATGAGGCGGTTCTTCCCCAAGGAAGATCTCTCCGACCTAGTATCTCAGTGCCTGGAGGAGTTGGATATTTCAGGCCCCAGCACTACGGTGCCATCTACACAGAACCCTCTGCTGGAAGGTCTTCGTCCTACAGCCCGCCATTTTCCTTTCTTGCAAGCCGCACAGCAACTAATAGATCTGGAATGGGCTGCACCTGCGGCCTCATTCATAGGGGGTCGGGGCCTGATAGGCATGTACCCCCTGGATCCGGCAATCAAGGAGATGCTGGCTTGCCCTCAGGTGGATGCCTTGGTTAGCGCGGTGGTCAAGCGCACTACCATTCCAGTTGAGGGGGGGGGCGGCCCTCAAGGATCCTCACGACCGGCGACTGGACGCCATCCTGAAACAGACATTTGAGGTGGCAGCTCTGTCTTTGCGAATCGCAACCTGCTGCACAGTGGTGACACGTTCCTGTTTGTCACAGGTCAGGAACAATGCTCCGGCAGCAGACATGGAGTCAGCTCTCTCGTTCCTCACGGATGCTGCATCTGAACTAGTCCGTACAACAGCCAAGCGGATCTCATCTTCTGTAGCTGCCAGGAGGCAGCTCTGGATACGGAACTGGTCAGCTGATGCTCCCTCGAAGACACACCTCACCAGAATGCCCTTTAGGGGTTCTTTCCTGTTCGGCAGCGACCTTGATAAACTGGCCAGCACATGGGGTGCCTCTCCTATACCTCAACTGCCAGAAGACAGGTTCAAAAGGAACCAGCGCGCCTTTCCAAGGCCTTCCAGAGGCAGAAGCTCCCAACGCTTCACTCCCTATAGGAGTCGCTACCAGGCACCTCGTCCTCAGGCCAGGAACCAGTCCTTTCGGCCCAAGCAGCAGAAGAGGGGAGCCGGCTCGGGTTCAGGGCCCGGCTGCGCCTCCCAATGAGAATCAGCTGATCCATCCGGGGGACGAAGCTATAGGGGGCAGGTTAACCCTCTTCTACCCCAGATGGGTCGAGATTACGTCGGACCAGTGGGTCCTCGCCATCATCCGAGAGGGATATTATCTGGACTTTCATCATCTCCCTCCGGACAGGTTTGTGGAATCTTCCTGTCCCATACACAAGAAGGCAGTCTTGGAAGCTACCCTGGCGAGGCTCCTGTCCTTGAAAGCCATCATCCCAGTACCTGCATGGGAAATGAATTCTGGACACTATTCCATTTATTTCATGGTACCCAAGAAAGAGGGCACTTTCCGGCCCATATTGGACCTCAAGTCAGTCAATCGATACTTAAGGGTCCCGAGGTTTCGCATGGAAACTCTGCACTCAGTCAAGACCGCAGTACAGCCAGGAGAATTCCTCACGACCTTAGACTTGTCAGAAGCCTACCTGCATATCCCGATCCATCCAGATCATCAGCGCTACCTACGCTTCAAGGTTCTGGGACGCCACTTCCAATTCCGGGCTCTGCCCTTCGGGTTAGCCACGTCACCGCGGACCTTCACCAAGGTGGTCGTAGTGGTAGCAGCGGCGCTCAGACGGGAAGGAATCCTCGTCCATCCCTACCTGGACGATTGGCTGATCAGGGCAAAATCATGGGAGGAGAGCCATCGGGCAACCGACAGAGTGATCGCCCTTCTGGAAAGCCTGGGATGGGTAGTCTACCTCAAAAAGAGTTGCCTACAGCCTTCCCAATCACTGGAATACCTGGGAGTACAGTTCGACACCCAGGCAGACACAGTCAGTCTCACTACCAAGAGAAGGTTAAAGCTTCAGACACGTCTCCGGTCCTTGATGAGAGCCAGCCGGCCCATAGCTTGGGATTATCTGCAGGTTCTCAGCCTCATGGCCTCCACCCTGGAAGTGGTGCCCTGGGCAAGGGCCCATATGAGACCTCTACAACACTCCCTGCTCTCTCGCTGGAGCCCCCGCTTCCGGAATTATTCCACGCACCTACCTCTGCCAGCCAGAGTGAGGACCCAGTTACGGTGGTGGTTGCAGTCCAACCACACGAGCAGGGGGTCGAAGATGTCCTCCCCCACGTGGACTCTGCTCACCACAGATGCCAGCCTGAGCGGCTGGGGAGCACACTGCGAAGAACTCACCGCACAAGGGCGGTGGAACAGAGAAGAGTCAGGGTGGAACATCAACCATCTAGAGGCACGAGCAGTCCGGCTAGCCTGCCTGCAATTAGCTCACAGACTGAGGAACAGAGCAGTCAGAGTGATGTGTGGGGGTTAGGAGTTTGGCTTTTCAGGCTGTTGGAAAACCACGTCAGAGAAAAAAAAACTCCATTGCCACATCTAACTGTTTTTTCTTTGGGCCTACGCTTAGTGTAGAGAAAATGTCATGCTCTGACCGCAGTAAGCTTTAGCATATGAACAGCCTTCCTGTCACCAGCTAACAGGAACTCAGTTTGCAGGAAACATATCTAGTGCAAGCTTTGCAGCCTCAGAACAGCTCATGACCTACTTGCCTTTCACACCTAGATAGTTCAGTACAACTGCCTCATGACCAGCTAATGACCTCCCCCCTCCCTGCCTAAAGATTGACCACTTGCACCTCTTTGCACCCACGTAGTAAAAGGTCAGCATAAACATTTATGGTGGAAAACATTGTAGCAGGAAAATATGTGACGTATGTATCATATGCAATGCTATGAGATCATTTTGCAATAAAAGAGCAGGCTTCCCAGAAGCCGGGAGCACGCTTCACCATGAATGCTGCCTGATGTGTCTTTATCACTGCTACAGTGATGTCCGACAACGCCACCACGGTGGCATACATCAACCGCCAGGGCGGAACCAGAAGCCGACAGGTATCTCTAGAGATAGCCTCGTTGATGACTTGGGCAGAGGCGAATCTTCAGGACATCTCCGCCATCCACATTGCCGGGAAGGACAACACCACGGCAGACTTCCTCAGCAGAGAAAGCCTAAATCCGGGGGAATGGCAGCTGTCACCGGCAGCCTTCCAGATGATTGTGGATAATTGGGGGATTCCGGACATGGACTTACTAGCAGACAAGTCCAATGCTCAAGTACCCAGATACTTCAGCCGCAAGCGAGATCCGTTCTCACACGGGATCGACGCCCTGGTTCAGCCATGGCCTCCAGGAACTCTGCTATACGCCTTTCCTCCGTGGCCTCTGCTGGGCGCCATCATCCACAAGATTCAGAAGCACCGGGGCCTGGCTCTTCTAGTGGCACCAGATTGGCCAAGAAGACCCTGGTACGCAGACATGAGAAGACTACTGGCAGGGGAGCCAGGTCGCTGCCGCCGAAGCAGGTCCCTGCCGCCTCTCAGGGACCTGCTTCGTCAAGGTCCCATCCTCCACGAGGATCCGGCTCAATTCTCTCTTATGGTCTGGCTATTGAGAGGGCTAGACTGAAGAAAAGAGGTTACTCGGAGCCCGGGATAGATACAATCCTCCGAGCCCGCAAGCTTTCCACATCCCTCACCTACGTAAGGATTTGGAGAATATTTGAAGACTGGTGCGACACTCACGGCACCAATCCGCATGCAACCACAATCCCTATTGTTTTGGATTTCCTGCAGGATGGACTTCAGAAGGGTCTCTCCCTCAGCTCTATCAAGGTTCAGGTGGCTGTGTTGGCTTGCTACGGTCCCAGGAGGGATGGCAAGACCATTGCCACGCACCCAGATGTTTCTTGCTTCCTGAAAGGAGTCAAGCACATTCGTCCGCCACTGAAGTGGCCAGTGCCTTTGTGAAACCTCAACCTAGTTTTGGATTTCCTCGCGGGATCCACCTTCAGACCCCTTCGGGGTCTGTCTCTCCGTTCTCTCACTTTGAAGATGGTGTTCTTGCTGGCTGTATATTCAGCACGCCACATCTCAGAGCTACAAGCACTGTCTTGCCGTGATCCCTTTCTCAGAATCACTCCAGAGGCTATCCATCTTCGCACGGTTCCATCCTTCTTGCCTAAGGTAGTCTCACAATTTCACCTCAACCAGACCATATCCCTGCCTACCACGGCGGGTTTGGAGAAATCGGAAGAAGGGCGTTTTCTAAGCCATCTCGACATCGGCAGATTGCTGCCCAGATATCTGGAAATGACAGAAACAGTACGAAAGACTGACCATCTGTTCGTCCTTCACAGCGGGAAGAAACAAGGAGAAGCGGCCTCTTGGCCCACCATCGCCCGCTGGGTTAAAGAAGTCATCAGAGCGGCCTACGTAGAGGCGGGGAAGTCACCGCCTCTACAAGTCAAGGCCCATTCTACCAGAGCCCAGGCGGCATCTTGGGCTGAATCTAGGATGCTGTCGCCTGCAGAAATATGTAAAGCAGCGACATGGTCCTCCCTCCATACCTTCTCCAGGTTCTACCGGCTAGATGTACAGGCCAGGGAGGACACAGCATTTGCGAGGGCAGTGTTACACGGTCCTCAGGCAGCCTCCCGCCCAGTCCGGGAGTAAAGCTTTTGTACATCCCACTTGTTCTGAGTCCATCTGGCTACACGACAGAAAATGATTACTTACCTGATAATCTCGTTTTCCTTAGTGTAGACAGATGGACTCAGCATCCCGCCCAGCTGCCTGTCTACATTGATTTCACTGATTCAAGGTAAGCCTTATCACTTCTTACATGAGTGCGTCCACTCTGCCAGGTGTCGACGCCTTCCAGTTGGGAATGCTGGCGGTCTCCAGCTACTATCAATCGGTCAGGGGAATCCTGTTTTCACTATTTCATTGATCGTCAGTACACATATATCCATAACAGCTTTTGCAAGGAAGATTACTGAAGAGCTTCACTTCCTGTGGGGGTATATGTACCCGTGCTGACGTCAGATCCATCTCCAACTGCTAGCACAAGCACACTATACCCACTTGTTCTGAGTCCATCTGTCTACACTAAGGAAAACGAGATTATCAGGTAAGTAATCTCACCATTTGTCACCTTGCTTTACTTCTTTGGTGATCCTTTCTTTCACTTGAGCTTTTGCCATATGGATTTTTTTTCTCTTTCAGGTTCACCAGATATTTTTCCCTGTGAGCCTCTTATTGCATTCTTTTGTACTGTTTTGAATGCTGGTCTATTTGCTATTATTTTTTTCAGCCACCTCTGTAGAGAACCATATCAGTTTCCTTTTCCTCTTACTTTTATTCACTTTTCTTACATAAAGATCTGTTGCATTTGTTATAACTCCCTTTAAAATAGCCCACTGTTGTTCCACATCTCTCTTTCTCCTCCCAGCCTTCTAGCTATTCCTCAAGGTATTTCCACATTTTAAGAAAATCTGTACTTCTTAAAACCATAATTTGATCTTCGTATGAATTCTCTCCATCTTAGCTGCTATACCATCTGGTGATCACTAGCGCTCAGATGGGTACCTACACAGATATTAAAGATACTATCTTCATTTTTGAGCACCAGGGCCAGTATCGCTCCTTCCCTCAAGGGTTCCACCACCATATGTCTGAAGGGAGTCCCTTGAAAGGCAACCAAAATCTCCCTACTCCTTACAAATTCCACTCCAATCCACATCCGGCAGATTAAAATCTCCAATGAGCAGCACTTCTCCTTTTTTTTCCCATCTTTTGGACGTCTTCAGTCAAATCTCTATCCAGTTCTTCTGATTCAGAGGCCTGTAGACTATAACAATGCAAATAGAAGCTCCATCATATTTTTTTAAGACAGCCCATAGCGCTTCTTTCTTACTCAATGTTCCCTATATTTTAGTTACTACGATATTGTTTTTGACATAAAGAGCTACTCCTCTTCCCAGGGGCAGCGGAATGCCTTTTTGGTTGGAGAGGCCCCACCAAGCTCTGCCCCCAACTCCGCCCACATTCCCACTTCCAAAGTTTTTACTTTACATTTAGAATTAATATCATTCTATCATACATAAATTCTTCACATAAATCATAGAGTATAATTATTCATTCCCATTCAATTAATTGCTTGATGCTAGAAAACAAGACATAGTGGTAAAAGAGAAAATGACAAAAACAGAACAAGCTAAGCTGCTATAGATCCCTAAGAAACAAGGCAGGGTAGATCTAAGGGCCTCAAAGCAAGGCAAGGAGCTAGAACACCTGAAGGCCACAAGACAAGGCATAGAGCAAGAAGGCCACAAGGCAAAGCAGGAAGGCCCAAAGGCCACACACAGCAAGGTAAGAAGGCTCAAAGGCTACGAGGCAGGAGCAAGAAGCAGTGGTGTAGTGAGGGGGACGCCAGGCTGTAGGGGGGCGCCATTGGGGCAGAGGATTCCATGAAATGCAAAGAAAAGGCTCTACGGTGGCAGAAAAGGAGGAGGCCCGTGGCTGCCGCCTGGTGGCAGAAGAGGAGGAGGCCCTCGGCATTGGAAGGGAGGGGCCGTTGACAATGGGAGAAGCAGGACGGCGCATGATTTCCTTAATGCATCTCACCCCAGCGGTGCTGCCGTGATCCTCTCATTCATCCTCCCTGCTCCTGAGGAATGAAAAAATCGTGGCCTTGTAGTGCCAGCTGCTTCCTCCTCCTCGGCTGTCTGCATCTGATGACATCATTCAGACACCGACAGCTGGGAGGAAGAAAGCAGCTTGCGCTACAAGGCTGCAATCTTTCCATTCCTCAGGAGCAGGGAGGGTGAATGAGAGGATCGTAGCAGCACTGCTGAGGTGAGCTGCATTAAGGAAATCATACGCTGTCCTGCTGCCACCAATGAGGCTGCGCAGCAGAAAGAGGCCAGGAGGGGCTGTCGGTATTTTATCCTTCCCACCCACAGTGCAGTGGAAAGAAGCCCGTGGGAGCCATTGACATTTCCTTCCCCTTGCCCATGGCACAATAGAAAGAAGCTAGCAAGTCCATCGGGTTCTCCTCCCTCCTGCCTGCAGCACAGTATAAAGAGGCCTGGTGGGCACAGGGCCATTGGCATCTCCACAGGGCCATTGGCATCTCCCCACTCGTCTACAGTGTAACAGCAAGAGGTCTAACCAGGCCTTCACCATCCTTGGCTGCTGAAACAGAGGCCTAGAGTTTGTATATGCATGTGAAACAATAAATGTAAGAGAGGCTGTGTGTGTGAGAAAGAGAGTGTGAGGGAGAGAGTGCCAATGAATGTGAGCCTGTATATGAGAGAGAGAGCCATTGCATGTGAGAGAGCCTGTGTAAATGTGTGATGGGGAGAGCCAGTGAGTGTAATAGAGCTTGCATATGTGTGTGAGAGGGAAGGACCCAGTGTGTGTGAGGGAGGGTAAAAGCTTGTGAGTGCAAGAGAAGCAGTGTGTGTATGAAAGAGAGAGAGGGAGATCTAGAGAATCAGTGAGTATGAGAGAGCCTTGTTTGTGAGAGAGAGAGTGAGTCATTGATTGTGGGAGCTTATGTATATGTGAGAGAGAGAAAGGCAATGAATGTGAGAGAGCCTATGTGTGTGAAAGGGAGAGAGCCTAGAGAGTGTGAAGGAAGGTGAGAGTATGTGTGTGTGAAGGAGGGTGAAAAACCAGTGAATGTGGGAGAGCGTGTGTGTGTTTGTGAGTTAGGGAAATAAGAGAGCCGATAAGAGAGCGTATCTGCTTGTCTGCGTAAGGGTGGGAGGTTGTGAATATGTGAGAGTGAGAGAGCCTGTGTATGTGTGTGTGTGAGACACAGGAAGAGAAAGCCAGTGTGTGTGAAAAAGAGAGATTTTGTGTGTGGTGGGAAAGAGAGAGTTTGTGTGTGTGGGTGAGGGAGGGAGAAGGGAGCCTGTGGGTGTGATAGCCAGTGAATGTGAGAAAGCCTGTGTGTTTGTGAGAGAGAAAGAATGAATGTGGGCGTGTTAGGGAGTTCGTATACATGAGAGAGAGAAGATAAAATGTGCACTTTCACTCTTCCCCCCACTAATCCACGACAATCTCAGGGTGACTGGAAATCCAAAGTTCCCAGGTATGGTGAGCTCTTTGTTTTAATTATTGGACTGATTCGATGTGTCTGCTGTATTGAAATATTTTCTTGGTGTTTGGTAAACTTTTTAAAAGTTTAATGAGTTAATTATAGGATGTTATTCTATTTATCAAATGTTTTGAAATATTCTTTTTATTAGTATGGTTTCACTATTATGATTTATATTCCTTAGTTTTATTATTTAATGTTTTATGAGGAATGATGATGTTCCAGTTTTTCCATTCTTGCAGTTTCCTATTCAGTTTTTGTCTATATATTTCTGTTGTTAGATTATAGTCTCTTTATTCTGTATTTGGTGAGGATCTGCCTGTGTTCTGCATGTGTGACTGAGATTAAGTATTCTACTAATCTGTCATTTATATGTAGGGATGCTTGTGTATGGGTGTTTTAATGCCTGGTGTAATGTTTACAGGGTCACCTTTTCAACAGTAGGCTTGTAACTATTTGAATGCTGGCTGTTTTGTATTGGAAGGTTTATTATATTGTAATTGTAATTTAGCTTGCTCACGGCTTTCTGAGGACCAAACCCACACCCAATGTGTTACAATAGTCCTAATACCATATGTGTTCCAAGGGTCTTTTTGGCTTTTATACAGGGTTTTCTGGTTGGCACCACAGCAGTGCGTGTAAATAAAATATACATGCTGTTGTGATATTTTTATTTCAAAAGACTGTACTTTGAGAATCCTTTTTCATGTAAATTTTTTTATTATATATTCATAATTTGAAATTGTGTGTGTGTAGAGGGCCATGATGGGGGGAAAGCTGGGCATAAAGCTGTAATATTCACTTAGGGGTGCCTAATACCCCTGAACTGACCCTGATTAGAAAGAAAATACAAATAAAATGTAAAAAAAAACCCCAAAAAAAACAGAATGAGAAAGGGCCAGCAAGGTAATTGTTTACACAGGGCTCCAAAAAATCTGGGTTTCCACCCTTCGCCAATGAAATGAAATCCCACTTAGTTGTGCCATGCAATGATGCAATGGTGGGGGAGCATGGGAGACAACACCAATGAATTGGCCCCCAGGTTCCGGAGACCCTTGCTACACCTCTGGCAAGAAGGCCCGGAAGCCACAGGGCAAGGAGCAAGAAGGCCTGGAGGTGGCAAGGCTGGGCCTTGATAGGCCTCAAGGCAAAAGTGGTTAGGGCAAGGCGCCAGGGGTGACTCAATGCAAAAGTGAGGAGGGATGGCAAGACTGGATTATGTAGGGCTGAGGCTTGGGTGGAGTGCAGGCAAGGAGGAGGAGTTTGGGAAGCCTGGAGACATGGTACACCGAGGACTCCTTGTGGCTAGGAGGCTGCACTACAGGCTGGGTTGGATAAGTTGTAAGGAGCTGATGAGGATAGCATGGAACGGAGCTCCAAGGAGTCCTCTGCTGGCGGAGAGGCTTCATAGTCAGTGTGCGATGAGGTTGCATAGCAGGTGAAATTGTAAGAGCCTCATGGTGAATGGCTATGCGATACTGACCATGCATAAGGAGAAAGGCCTTGTAGATCTGATTCTTGATGCCATCAGAAGACATCATCCATGTATGATTGATTATCCTCCTGTCCACAGAGAACACCAGTTAGGGAAAGCAACTTTGTTTTTATTAATGCTTCCACATTTTTAAAGTGCCATGAACCTTTAAAAATGCATCATAACCATTTGAGTTTTCTGTGTTTGTTGTGCTTACATACAAAGAGTTGTTTTCACTGTGGCAGCTGAATGGCGTCAGGAGACTTGTTTTCTATTATGAATCATTTTTCCCGTTGCCAAGACTCCTAAAATACAGTTTAAAAAATCATTTCAGGAGTACACATAGCATCTTTTACACAGGCTGCCCATTCAGTTATACACTGTATAAAGTATTTCTCATTATAAATCTGTTAAAAGAATATTTCTTTCAGCCAGTTTTTGACACATCCAAAATTTCTATTTTGAATCCTGTAGCCTGATTACAATTAAAAAAAACTTCAGAGCTTATGGTAAGCACTACTTTTAAGGACCATTTGTACTTTTATTTTTGGTAGACTTCCAAAGTTTTAAATGCTAGAGATTTACTTTCTCTCCCTGAAATCATTCTGTCTCAGGCTGCAACCAATGACATTAATACAGGGCTCCTCAAAACTACATCCCGTCAAACTTTCCGATTGTAGCTGAATTGACCAGCAGAGCAAGGTTTTCCTCTTTTTTTTTTTTTTTTATCCATGTGCAGCAGCAAAGGCTCCAGTGATGCTGTCAGTGTTCCCAATCCCTGTGCAAGGTGAAAGTGGTGGCTATAGGAACGAATAAGAGAGCTGACTAAGAAAGAAGCAAATCACAAAATGGTACATCTAGGGTTGCCAACTGGCTCCAGATTTTCAGGACAGGTTGATCCAGTCCTGTTTTCACCCCATTACATGCTAATACTTATTCTGATTTCCCTATTTTACCGCATTACATGCTAGGACTTATTCTGATTTCCCTAAGAAAATCAAGACTATACATACCTGCATGCAGGAAAGTAAAACCAGGACTGAATCAACCTGTCCTGAAAATCTGGAGCCAGTTGGCAACTCTAGGTACATCAGGCAGTAAAAACCGAGAAATGCTGATTTCAAAGTTGAGAAATCAATATCAAAAACAGTTAAACAGAATACATTTTGGTGTCTGAAATAAAGATTAAAGTGGAAGTATAGACTACTGAACAAGATTGTTCACAATAGTTTGGAGCTGCTCATTTTTCTAGTCTTATGACTTTGGTACATTTTAGCATCTTATAAGCAGATATCTTCTTATCTGGAACTTAACACCGAGGTTTCCTGACCTGAATTGGGCCAAGTTTGAATCCTAAAGTTAGTATACATACTGTTTTCTTGTACATGGTACCCTTATTTCATTTTATGCTCTCCTATTTTAGTTTAGAATTTTAATGATATGTGCTATGTACCCTTATTTATTTGTTTTTTGGATTGTAAAGCTTTTGCTAAGTTAATGTTCATTGTAAACCGAGGTGATGTTTCCTTACGTGCCACGGAATATAAAAACCCTTAAATAAATAAATAAATAAATAAATAAACAAACAAATATAATGATAAATATCACACTGATTCTTCTTTATAATAAACCTTTTATAATAAACTTTAGGAGTGAAAAAGGGGTGCTGATCTAGTTTGTACAGTATGTGCTATGCTAGTCAAATTCTGCGGTCTCTAGCTGTACATTTTACTTGAACACTGTATTAAATATTCAGTTTCTTTCTAAGAGTTATGTACTATAAATAAGGTCTCAGGACAGTCAACAGTGAGATATAAAAATATAACATTTTTAAAGAAAACTCTACATTGGCAATAAAAAGGAAAACAAGAATGGTAAAGTACAGAAAAAGGGAGAAAAAGAATTTGTCTCAGGAAATGATCAACCAATAGAAAATACCTTCACTTTCCTAGCAGTGAATTTTAGAGGTGAAGTCTTGCCAAATGGAAATATCTGCTAAGAAATTTTAGTCTTGTAGGAAAAGGAGTTAATAAAATATTATTTTGTTTAATAATTATGATAGCATATGACACTTCCAGTTACTGGTTTATTAATGTTTTGCAAAATTTAGTTTGTTCATATATGCTGAAAGCATTTTTTCCTGCCATTCTACAGCTTGTACCTCCTTTCAAGCCTCAAGTGTCATCTGAGACAGATACCAGATATTTTGATGAAGAATTTACAGCACAGACTATTACAATAACACCACCTGAAAAATGTAAGTAGGAATAAACTTATTTTACTAGTGTACTATTGGCTGAAATGGGTTATATATACACTGAAATGTTAATGAATATAATTCTCAAACATATCAAAATTAGCCTTAAGTATGCTTTAAATAGTTACAAAAATGTCTTAAAACGGACCTATGATTATACATATGCCCCTGTGATTTATCAATATAGCATAAGCTATGTTCTAAAAGATATGAACTAAGGGGTTATATGATGGTCCTATAAAACTATTTAAAAATTATTTATATAAATTGATAAAGTTAGCAAATACATCTATATTTTCACATTGACAATAGTGTCGTGTTGCCACATAAGGCGCGGTTTTTGTAACAAAGAATTTCTAAGACATCAAAACCCCACTGAAGCATTTCTGCACTGAGTCTGACTTGAGGCGCTATCTATGCAAAGCTGTGCACAAACTCACACCCATTGTGCTCTGTGTAGTGCTCCAAATGTTTGTATGTCAAGCAGTAAAACAGTCTCTGTACTAATTAAAAATTGCACTTTTAACTTGTTACTAAAAATAAATTCTAAACACACAATTTTCTCATCACTCTCACTAGCTGCTTCTTGCTTCTATAATTGCTTACCTTTAATTTGGATTGTCTAATAATAGCAGCAGAATGGAATCAGACTCTTGGGTCATGTGACCCAAGTGCTGTGTCCAGCTGGTTGCCAAGCAGTTACCACCTGCCAACATGTTTCAATCCCAAGTTCCCATTTTTTTGCAAAAGCTTAAATAGGGACCTTAGAATACAGTTTTACAGGGGAGAAGTGAGTGGGTTGTGTGATTCAATTGATCTGCTATTAGGGAACCATAGTGACAGATAAGCAATTACACTTTATTTTATAACCAGCAGCAGCAATCGATTCACATACATGGAAACTACCAAAGTTAGGATGTCTGCTAAAGCGAGGCCCATGGATATCTGGAGATACATAAAAGGTCAGGAGAGAAAGAAGTTATATGCACATTGAAACAGATTGGAAGACACTGAAAGCACAACCAACTAAATTAGAATGAAGAATAAGTAAACTTTATTTTATGTATATTGAAGTTTGAGAAGCTCCTTGAACCAGTCAAGTAACAAAAAGAACATTCATGAATGTGACCAGAATCAAATAACACAACAGTTAATACCATGAAGTCCAAAGAATGAGACATTTTCTATAGAGAAACAGATAAATGTAGAATAAATTTAAGCATATCACTTAAGTGCAAAAGCACCACATAGGCTGAGCAATTCTAAAATGACATGAAATGTTCAAACTATAGGTGCCAGATGGCATAAATTAATTGTATAACTAGAATAGTATAGCAAAAAAAAAATTCACAATGGTGCAAGCTAATTCTACTAAATATTTATTTTGTTAGTTATAAAAGGCATGGCCATATATTGCTAGTTGAAAGTGGCAGCTGGACTTGTTCACAGTAATTATCAAACCCAAAACTAAAAACGCAAACAGCATAGAAAAAAATGTTAAAAACAGACAAATTCAGATTCTGTAGAAAAGATCTAGAATTGGTTACATATCTCTCTCTCGGACGAACATCCAATCAGGGGCAGGGAGCCCCAGAACGAATCAGGAGGCGACTCCAGGGGCTTTAAACCCCAGCACCTCCTCCAGGCACCCTCTTCCCCGCGCGCCCAGGACCCGACGGACCTGCGACCGAACCAAAGACCTGGACAGGGGTGGGAGCCAGGGCCTGCGCAGCCGGCGCCAGAGCCTGTCGGGGTAAGGCCTGCATTTAAATTTACACTTACCTCCAACGTCTCCCCCGCCGGCTGCGAGGCAGTCCACACCAGCCTTCCTCTCCGGGGCTCGCAACCCGCCCCTTCTCGGACGAACATCTAGTCAGGGGCAGGGAGCCCCAGAACAAATCAGGAGGCGACTCCAGGGGCTTTAAACCCCAGCACCTCCTCCAGGCACCCTCTTCCCCGCACGCCCAGGACCCGACGGACCTGCGACCAAACCGAAGACCCGGACAGGGGTGGGAGCCAGGGCCTGCGCAGCCGGTGCCAGAGCCCGTCGGGGTAAGGCCTGCATTTAAATTTACACTTACCTCCGACGTCTCCCCCGCTGGCCACGACGCAGTCCGCACCAGCCTTCCTCTCCGGGGCTCGCGACCCGCCCCTTCTCGGACGAACATCCAGTCAGGGGCAGGGAGCCCCAGAACGAATCAGGAGGCGACTCCAGGGGCTTTAAACCCCAGCACCTCCTCCAGGCGCCGCATGCCGAAGGAGCGCGACAAAGGGTCCTGCCCCTTTGTGCGCCCCTTCGTGCAGCCCCGTAGAGCACCTCCAGTTACAACCCGAGTTAACAGGCATTATCCTACTAACAGCTATTTTACTGGCAACAGTATTATTCTTCAGTGCTCAGGCTTACAGCTCACCTGCCAGCTCTTACAGCACAAACCTGTACCCCACTTTATTCACAGCTCACAGGATATCCTCAGGCCCATGGCCTCAACCCACTTATCTCCACGATACAAAGATGCATACCTTCCCCATCCCCATTATCAGTAATCACATCAGTAACCGCATCAAACCCAACACCTCTCTTACCTTACAACATAAGAGGCTGATTCCCATTATGACTTCTCCACTTACGCAAGTACTTGGCTTCTCTCTTTTTACGCTAACCCTGTTCAACGCCCAATCCCTCACGAAAAAAACCCACATCATCAACGATTACCTACTGGATGTCAATCCTGACATATGCGCAATCTCCGAAACATGGCTGAAACCCACTGACATAGCCTTAACCCACCAACTGCCCATACATCTTTACGATATATTCTCAATACCCAGACTAAAAAAAAGGGGCGGAGGCTTACTTCTAGCAGCCAAGAAAGATCTAAGATTAGCCCTCCATATCACTAACTCAACTTCTAAACTCGAATTCGCCGTCTTCAGGTCCAAACACCTTCAAATATGTTTAATCTACGCCCCCCCCCCCGGGCTCCTAGATTCAGACCCTTCCCCTCTTATCGAAAGCATCACAAAACATATCAGCTCCAATTCCCCAGCCATAATCCTGGGAGGCTTCAACTTACACGTCGACGCTACCCCTCAATCCCCCAATTGCGAAATGCTACTCTCCACTCTTAATCACATGGGCTTTAAACAAATCATCAATAGCCCCACATACAAAGCAGGACACACTCTGGATCTAATGTTCTTAAACGAAGGCCTCAATGTCGCCGCTAAAACTAAATGCTCACCGGTTCCCTGGTCTGACCACTGGATGATCGCTACCACTCTTGAAACCACCGATCTCCCATCCCACTCCCCCACAAAAACAGTTCAAATCAGGAAACCATGCACCATGGACAAACTCAGTTCCCACCTCTCCAAAGAACTAACCCAGCTCGATCTCTCAGACTCAACTGCAGCCACTACCTCCTGGTTCAACATTACTAACAAAGTAGCAGAACAAACCTGCCCCATAACTACGAAAATAATACACCGGAACCCTGATAACAGGAAACCCTGGTTCACACCAGAATTGAAGACCCTCAAGCAGGAACTAAGAAACAAAGAACACAGATGGCGAAAAAAAACCCTCCACTACGATCCTGACTGCATACAAATCACTCATGCATCGTTACAGGAACACTATCCTCAGAACAAAAAGAGATTTCTTCACCCGAAAAATACATCACTTCATCTTTGAATCCAAAGCCCTATTCTCATACGTCTCTGCTCTCACCAAACCGTCTCCTCCTACTATACCTGATGACCAAGCACTAAGCAAAGCCGCAGAACTTGCTACCTACTTCAAGAAAAAAAATCACCAATCTGATCACCCCTCTGATCTCAACCAATTGCCAGCTCTCTCCACTTCCCACCTCGTCAATCCTCTGTGATTCAAGATTCGAAATTTTTGAGCCCACATCATCTCTGGAGATAGAAAACATCACCCATCACCCATCAGACCAGATCCCGTCAAATCTACTCATCTCCATCCCTAAAACCATCGCTAAACCCATCGCCGAAATCATAAACTGCTCCTTATCACAAGGGCTAGTACCAGACTCTCTAAAGCTCGCCACGCTCAAACCCCTTTTAAAAAAAACCAAATCTATCGGCAGCTAATCCTGCAAACTTCCGCCCTATAGCCAATTTACCATTTATTGCTAAACTCTTGGAACAAATCGTCAACAAGCAACTCACAGAATACCTTGAGGAACACAAGATCCTCGCCCCCTCCCAGTTCGGTTTCTGCAAATCTTTGAGCACCGAATCCCTATTAATCTCACTAACAGACACCATCCTCCTGGGCCTAGAAAATAGACAACCGTTTCTTCTCGCCTTTTTAGATCTATCGGCAGCCTTTGACACAGTTAACCACTCAATACTCCTTGACCGCCTAGCAGACATAGTCATCACCGAAGGGGCCCTCAGCTAGTTTAAATCTTTCCTAAGCAACAGGTTTTTCAAGGTCAGAATTAACAACAAAGAATCCCACCCAGTCAGCTCCACTCTGGGTGTCCCCCAAGGATCATCTCTCTCCCCAACCCTTTTCAACATTTACCTCCTCCTGCTCTGTAACTTACTCGCAAACCTAAAGTTAACTCACTATATCTACGCCGATGATGTTCAAGTACTCATCCCGATCACGGAGTCCCTCACGAAAACCCTCAGCTTCTGGAACAGCTGCCTTCAATCAATCAACCACCTCCTCACCAGCCTTAATTTAGTTCTAAACATCAACAAGATGGAGATCCTCATCGTCTCCCAAGACTTCAGCTACGGATCAACCAACATCCCACCTTCATCCCAATTAAATCTCTCCCAACAAGTGAGAGACCTGGGTGTCATCCTGGACAACCACCTAAACCTTAAAAAATTTGTTAACAATACCACTAAGGATTGTTTCTTTAAACTCCAAGTCCTAAAAAAATTGAGACCCCTCTTCCACTTTCAGGACTACCGCACGGTACTCCAATCCATCATTTTTTCAAAAATGGACTATTGCAACTCCCTCCTAATCGGACTCCCAGCCAACCACATCAGACCCCTGCAGATGGTACAGAACTCAGCTGCTAGGATCCTGACCAACACCAACATAAGAGAACACATTACCCCTATCCTTCGGAACTTCCATTGGCTATCTATCAAATTCAGAATTCTCTACAAAGTCCTAATGACAATCCATAAAGCCCTTCACAATCTCTCTCCTCTCGATCTCAAGATCCCTTTACGGTCCCATTCCTCCTCCAGACCTGTGAGAAGTGTCTACAAAGGCACTCTATTCTCCCACCCAGCCAAGACCTCTCTAAGGAAACGCGCTCTATTGACAGCCGGTCCCCCTCAATGGAATGCTCTCCCCCCGGACCTTCATCAAGAGCTGTGCCCACTGATTTTCAAAAAAAAGCTCAAAACATGGCTATTCAGCCTAGCTTATCCCCATACTGACGATCATTAAAGACGCTTAAAGACAATTAATACCTGTTTAATGACGCTTAATGGCGAACACTGATGTTTATTGTACGTTTTAAGGACGACAGTTTTAATGTACTCTCCAGAGTCTATTTATAACTTATAATTTATTTGTTACTTCATTCTCTGAATCTACTGTTAACTTCTTGAACTATCATTATGGTTGGCGTTACACCTGAATGTTATATTAGTAGTTTATATTTACCCCAGTTATTTATCTTCATGGACCCCAGTTACTTTTCCCCTGTTCCATGTAATGCTCTCATGCAACGTATATAACTTGTTTTAATGTAAACCGACGTGATATGTATTTGCTACATGAACGCCGGTATAGAAGAATTCTAAATAAATAAATAAATAAATAAATCTCATTGCTAGGTGTGACATGCTAATATCAGAAGGCCTGTATATAGAAAGGCATAATAAAGTAGCATGGCTCATCCACTGGAAACTGTGTAAACACTATAAAATTGTTATGCTAGAAAACTCTGTAATCAAGACTCTGGCAAAATTGTAGAAAAGGAACATTCCATTCCAACCAATAAAAAACTTGATGATAGGAAACCAGACATTGTGGTAAAGGAGAAAAAAACAAAAATGACATTGCTAGTAGAAGTGTCAGTATCACGTGACTATTCTATACAATGTATAGAGAAAGAGAAGATCAAGTACCAAAAGATGCAGCAAAGACCAACAAAATGTGGCTGAAAGATACAGATATAGTGCCAATTGTATTGGGTGCCACCAGCCACACCATGAAATGTTGACTGTACATATTACATCCTGTGAGATTCAGAAGGACGCTCTCTTTTGCTCAATGCAAATATAAAGAAGAGAACTAGCAGTAAATTTGAGAGATTGAGATCTTATCTAGTATAACTCTGGCTTACAAGTGAGGTTCATTTCTATCATGATATACACGTAAATGTAGAGTTTGATGTTAAATACTGTCCAAAACAAAATTTTAAAAAAATGTTTACATTAAAAAACAAAATCCAAAAACAGGGACAGTTACTACATAAGCTATGACAGAAAATTGCTGTCAGATATAACAAATATAAACATAGTGGATCTCCTGCCAAAAATGGGTTAAAAAAGCTAAAAATCAGCATATATATTTCAATCCATTCAAAAACAGTCCATCATCATAATTGTATTCTTTCAATTCAAAATGGAGGAGGTTGAGGTGAGCAGCATCAGTTGAAGCCAGGCTTGGATCAGGGCAAGCAGCGTTCAAGAAGATCCAGTAGCAGACTGTGGTCAGAGATAGGTGGCAGTCAGAATGTCCAACAGTCAGGCAGTGGTCAGTGGCAGGCGGCAATCAAGTGAAGTCAGGAAACAATCCAAGGTTGAAAGCGTGAGTATGGGTTGGAAAGGTGGCGTCTGAGTAGTATCCTTACTTTTCAAGCGGTTCTCTCAAGTTCTTTCCTAAAGGCGCCTATCCTCCCAGTGAGGTCAATGAGCGCCTCTAGTGAAGTGGGCATTTCTCTGGCAGCAAGCTCATCCTTAATTTGTGGCAATAAACCTTCTAAAAATATGAGCAAGCTATCTCCCTGCCAATTCAGCTCTGTGGCCAGTGTTTGAAACTCTGTGGTATACTCTACCTATCCTACTGAAAACAATCCAGACTCCTCTAAAATTGTCTTGAATGGATCTACGAAGTGTTGTAGATTATGTAGCAAAGGATCCACACACTCCCAGAGGGGGGAGGCCAATACTAGCACGGCTCCATCCAGCAACAACAGAACATGGGTGGTTTTGGTCAGATTGTCTGGAAATAGGGATGCTTGTAGTACAAAGTAGATATGGCACTGATTCAAAAACCTGGTCCCCAGCATACTGGGGCAGAGCTAGTAATTGGAGAATCAGTGTTAGGAATTGTGGACCCTTGACCCGAGGTGGGGTTGGCACAACCTGTAGGGGTTGAGCCCAACAGATCCCCACCGATGAGCGGCGAGGCCGGCCGGGAAGCAGAGGCCAACAGGAACTTTGCAGTACCAGCCCACGTTCCCTGCAGGCTGAGTCCTTGGACCGGCTGGTCTTAGGTGGACCTCTGCGAGGCTGCTCCTGGAGAGACGGCCAGATGAGACAGGGAGAACCAGGGAGGTCAGGTCTGGTCTGAGGTCGAGGACAGGTGGCTAGGAGCGATGGTCAATTCCAGTCCAAGATCATGGTACCTTCAAGGAGAGAGTGAAGCAGGCACCATGGAGCAGGGGTGCAGCAGCAGTCCCCGGGGAGCTAGAGTGCTGAAGCAGTCTCTGTGGAGCAGGAGCACTGTAGCAGGATCTCGTGATGTAGAAGCGCTGAAGCTGGCTTCGGGAAGCAGGAGCACCGAAGCAGGATCCCATGGAGTAGGAGCGCTGAGGCGGGCTCTGTGGAGCAGGAGCGTTATAGCAGGACCTCGTGGTGTAGAAGCGCAGTAGCAGGATCCCGTGATGTAGAAGCGCTGAGGCAGGCCCCGTGGGGTAGGAGCGCGGTGGCAAGATCCTGTGATATAGAAGCACTGAGGCAGGCCCTGTGAAACAGGAGCGCGGTAGCAGGATCCTGTGATGTAGAAGCGGTGAGGCAGGCCCTGCAGAGCAGGAGCGCGGAAGCCGGATCCCGTGGAGTGAGAGTGCTGAGGCAGGCTCCGCAGAGCAGGAGTGCGGTAGCTGGATTCCGTGGAGTAGGAGCGCAGAAGCAGGATTCCGTGGAGCGGGAAGCTGAAGCAAGAACCCATAGAGCAGGAACAGCAGGTCCAGAATGCTAAGGCAGAACCACCGAAGCAGGAACCAGGGAACTCGTTGCCAAGTCAGCTAGTGGGTGATAGAGTCCGTCCTTAAAAATCCCGGGGGTCTGATGTCATCAACTGGGGACATCCCTGAAGTTCCCGCCGTTGGCCCTTTAAAAGGAGGGTTGGCGGCGCGTGTGCCTAGGAAGGGCCCAAGTCGGAGTGCCAGTCGGCAGCGTCCCGGCCGCCACGTGGAGTCCCGGGGGCACGGCGGCAGTGGCTGGCTGCTGCCACAAGAGCACCAGGAGCAAGGAATAAAGCAGGGCACGAGGTGAGTTGTGCCGGCCGCAGGTTGCCGCAGCCGGTGGGTGTAACAATCAGCTGGTTGGTTGCTGGGACCAGTGCTGATACCACTACTGGCAGAGGTGGGGCAGGTAAGGTCAAGGTGACCATACGTCCAGTGAGGTAATTCATATCTGTGACGACTAGTTCCAAAGCCATCTGTAGTGGGTGTAATTTCTGGGCTAAACCGAGAATGGCCTGTTGCACGGACAAGTCCACCTCGGCAATCTTTTGCGGGCGTGGCCCCTTGGACCAAGGTGGACTTGACACAACCTGCAAGGAGGAGCCCTGCAGGTCTCCACTGTCAGCTGGCAGAGCTGACTATGGCAGAAGCCCAATTGGAGCTTCATCTATACCAGCCCTCATTCCCCTTAGGTTGAGCTGGGGCCAGGGCTGGCAGGACTTACGCATGAGCCTGTGTTGATGAGGTGGAAATCTGTGGAGATGGTCAAGTCGCAGGCCAGGGTCCAGAGCAGGTGGAGTTAAAAGCATAGTCAAAGACAAGACAATGGTCAGAGCAGGTGGCGTTCAGGCTTGATGCAAGTGGCAGGCGGAATTTAATCGTAGCCGAGTGTCAAGCAAGCCGATGTCAGAACTGGAGATCCGTCCAAGGGAAGATGGGATGGATAGGTAGGCAGGGAGGCGAGGAAAAGACACTGAAGACTGACCTCAGGACAAAGACGAAGAACTGAAGACTGACCACAGGACAAAGATGAAGAACTCAGGAATAAAGGCTAAGGGCTGCCAAGACAAAGACCAGGACCACAGGAACATGCTGAGGCAACTTACTGACCCGAAGGTAGCCAACCTATTCCCAAGGCAGGGAGTTGATGCCCAGGAGGCCTTTTTAGTGACATCATCAAGAGGGCTGTGGGTTTTTCCTGCCGCAGTCCCTTTAAATCTAGCAAGAGGACATGTACTCATCTATGGAAGTCATGTGTCAAAGTACTTGGTGGCAGCGTCCTGCCATGAGAGAGTTACTTGTGACGTCTCACCACGGGTAGCAACATGGTGCAACAGGAGGACTCTCAGTGCCAGGATACGACAGTTCGTCCTGGACCGGGTTAGAGGTGACAGCAGTGGTCTGTGGAGCTAGCCCGTGGACCACCAATCATAATATTTAAGGCAAGTGTATGTTAATTTTTATAATAGCTCTATCATTTTTGATCTTGTAAGTATTTTTCTATTCGTGGTACTTTATGTATTTTTATTTAGTTTTATTTAATTCAATATTTTAGCCATCCTCCCAAAAATCGCTCAGAACAAGTTACAAAACCTCATTCACAACAATGCACGGACACATATATGTGGTGATTGGTTCCTTTTGGTCATGTGATTCTTGGTTATGGATTTTACATTTATTTTTGTTTGAAGGGTTGTTATGAGATGGCAGTGATTTTAAAGCTTTGGTGAAGTCCTCATTTCAATAATTATTAGTTTGTTAGGCCTTTTTCTTTGAAGTACTTTCCTGTTAATGTGATATTTTATATATATTTATAGATTAATTGGGCATAGTCTGCCCCCTTGATCCAGCTTTGATAAAACTCTGTCCATGTCAGGGAAATTCTGTGGCTAGAGCAATCTGTTTACAAATTGAAAGAATATTATTGTTATGATATATTCTTTTTTAATGAATTGAAATATATGTGCTGCTATTTTGTATGTACTGATTTCTGTGGATTAGAGCTTTTTGAACCCTTTTTGGTAGGAGGTCCACTATAACCAACAAGGACTGAATTACATAGTCTGGGTAAACAAATAAGCATGGGTGTAGCTTGCTTGTTACGGCAGTTACTACCATGAATCAATTAAGCCTGATACTTCACTTGGAATACATATCCAGCGCAGCTCACTGCTTCAACGGCAGTGGGGAATAAAGAAAAGAGGATTTATATTCAGGCGACAACCAACAAGGACTGACTTGCACAGGCTTGGTAAACAAATAAGCGTAGGAGTAGCTTGCTTATTGCGGCAGTTACTACCCCTAACCAATTAAGCTAGATACTTAACTTAGATGCAGCTCAGCACTACTCTCTACATCAGTGGCAGGGGTGGAAGGTAACTAGAACCAAAACGTTACTAATAAGGGCCAAGAGCAACAGATAAGTATGAGGAGAAAAAATAAGTGTGAAAGCTTGCTGGGCAGACTGGATGGGCCGTTTGGTCTTCTTCTGCCATCATTTCTATGTTTCTATTATTATAGTTATTACATCTGACTGCCATATTCTGTCATGGCGTGTGCGGTAACTGTCATCTGAATAAGAGCATCTACCCCTTTTTTGGATATTTGTTTGTTTTTAAAATATTTAAACTCTTTGAAATTTATTTTTGCATAGCATTTAATATAAAATTCTTTATTTTTTGATTGACATTATATGTTTGATTTTCTTTTGGAAACACCTCCCCATGAGATGGCTCAAACTATCCTATTATTATACTTGTCTGGTTATATATAAATTTATGCCATCCGTTTTTTCTCACTTGCTCTCTATATTTATTTATTATTTGGATTTATTATCTACGTTTTTGAATAAGAAATTCATCCAAGGTGAGGTACAAGTAAATTGGCAACATATAATCCAAGGTTATAAGCAGCATGACATAGAATAAGGTGCATACATTATTATTAAATTATAAATCACTATTAATGCCTACTTTATATAAAAACGTAATAACATAACTTGAGACAAATACATAAGCATTTGAACCAAATACTGTGTGTGAGCAGCATGTTCAGGCATTCAAAGTGGTGCACTGGCAGTCTATTGCAGTTTTTTTAATTCACATTTCTACAGGTTGAGAGTTTGGCATTAAAGGCCTAGCAGAAAAGCCAAGCTTTTGCATGCATCCTGAAATGGGAGTATTCATTTATTTAATGGAGCTCTTCCTGAATGAAGTTCTGCCTTTGGTGGAAAAATAGAATTCTAGTAACGATCTTGAGGTCCATATTCAGACGCAATCCGGCTAGCAAAGTTAGCCAGATAAATGTATCCGGTTAATTTTGGAGATATATTCAATAGTGAAACCGCACTATTGAATACAGCTAGCAATCATAAAGTTAGCCATCCTAAAGTTATCCACCTAACTTTAGGACAGCTCTTTCGCTCAACCAGACTTTTCGCACGTGATAGCTTGATCGGGCAGAGTTGGGACCAGAAGAGGAGGAGTCGGGGCGGCATCGGCGGTTGCTGCGGCGGTAACTTCACTGGTGGCGATAAGGTAAGACCCGTTATCGCTGCCAGTAGCGCCCAATAGCACCACCTTTCACGATGGTGCTATTGGGTGCGAAAGCCAGCAGCGATAACACCGCAGTGGTGCAATTGCTGCAGGCTTTCGCAGGCCTGCCCCCCCGTTACCGCGGGATTCACAAAGCTGTGCGACAATAGAAAATCCAGGCCTTAGTCAGCTAAGTCATCCGGCTAACTGAATATTGGAGTTAGCTGACTCACTTAACCGGCCAAATCAACTCCTCCCAGTTACGCCCCTGGAATGCCCCTAACTTAGCCGGCTAAATTCTAGCTGGTTATCTTAATAATCAGCTAGAATTTAGCTGGAAAAGTGCCCAAATATTCATTTAGCTGGCTAACCTCTGTGTTGCGATGTGAAGTTCAGGAAGGCACTCAAAACCTGGATATTCTAACAAGTTTAATAGTTAATTCTGGTGGGGTTTTGTTTATCTGTCATATGCTGTAATATAATATTGTAGATCCTATAGTATTTTGTGTGACATATATTTATGATTTGATGATATGAATGTTATTATTGTTTTACATGTACCTATGATATAGTCTTATGAATGATTTTAGTGTAAACTACTTGATTGAAATTGTTTTTTTTACAGGCAGTATATTAATCCTAATAAATAACTAACTAAAGGGGTCATTTTCTATCAGTTTTGCATGTGAAAAGGGACTTGGTAGGGGCGGCGTTGGGGTGGAGTCGGGACCGAAGAGGAGGAGTCGGGGCGAAAGCAGCGGTAACTTCGCTGGCGGCGATAAGGTAAGACCCGTTATCGCCGCCAGTAGCATGCCCAACAGTACCACTATCACGGTGGCGCTATTGGGTGGGAAAGCCGGCAGCGATAACACCGCGGTGGTGCGATCGCTGCTAGCTTTCACAGGCCCGCTCCCCGCTTCGCCCCCTTGGCCCCCATTACCGCGGGATTCACAAAGCTGGATGACAATAGAAAATCCAGGCCTAAATAAAAAAGGGCAGGTCCCAAAAATGATTGTTGTCATCTATTTGCTCTTTTCATTTCTTTTTTCATCTATATTTTAATGGAGGCTTCATATGAGGGCCTTTATAGTTTGGGAGGCATGTATTGTGGACAGTAAGAACATGCCATACTGGGTCAGGCAAGGGTCCATCAAGCCCAGCATCCTCTCTCCAACAGTGACCAATCCAGGCCTTAAGAACTTGGCAAGTACCCAAAAACTAAGTCTATCCCATGTTACTATTGCTAGTAATAACAGTGGCTGTTTTCTAAGTCAACTTAATTAATAGCTGGTAATGGACTTCTCCTCCAAGAACTTATCTAATCCTTTTTTAAACCCAGCTACACTAACTGCACTAACCACATCCCCTGGCAACAAATTCCAAAGTTTAATTGTGCACTGAGTGAAAAAGAACTTTATCCGATTAGTTTTAAATGTGCTACATGCTAATTTCATGGAGTACCCCCTAGTCCTTCTATTATCCGAAAGAGTAAATAACCAATTCACATTTACCCATTCTAGACCTCTCATGATTTTAAACACCTCTATCATATCCCCCCTCAGCCGTCTCATCTCCAAGCTGAATTGTTGTGTTCTGGTGGTTTAGTGTGCCCATGGGCCTCAGCCTGACCCAGACCTTCTGAACCGAGCCAAGGGTTGACGGTGGCTCCGCATGGCTGATGGTCTACCCTCTGCCAGGCCGGCAAGCTCCCATGGCCAAACATCCAAGGATGTTGGAAGGTGAATGGTCCTCCGACCATTCCGGGCCCTTTCGGACCTGCTGCGAGCAGCATGGAGCAGCAGGCCTGGCCTGAGGTTGAGGGCAGACGGGCCTTGACATGAAGACATGACTGTGGATTGATGCGACGGCATCCAGACGAAGACACATGGCTGATGCAATGGCATCCAGGGACGAAGACACAAGACTGATGCAACGGCATCCATGATGTAGACACTTGGGATCGATGCAGACGGCATCCAGACAAGACTCTTGACATCCACAAAGGCAACACGAGGCATGGACATTGGCACTGTCTCTCAGGGCACCCTACTCAGGCCACCCGCGGGACTGAGTCGCGGACGACCTTGTCCGTTACGCGCCCTACACAACCCTTGCAGGCTGGTCACGGACCACGACAGGAGCGGGACAGCACAGGAACACATATCAGGACTTGACGGCTCAGGAGCACAGGACAACCGTCCACCGACAGGGTAGTCCACTCAGGAGTACTGCATCTGAGGGACCCCCGGCCTACTGGTACCAGAAGGCTCGAGAGCGAAGATGAGGCATGGCGTAGGAAGAAACATCAAGGAAGGCAGGAACACCAGGACGTAGAGGATGAAGACACCTGGACGAGGACCTCAGGCACAAAGACATGACATGGAAGAACAAGAAGACATCATGATGAGGAGCTCCACAAGAAGAAGACCTTACACGGACTCTGGCAGGCAGGAGCCTCCAGAGTGAAGATTCATGACGACGACGATGCAAGGCCAGGAACAATGGATGGAGCAGCTCTTTATGGGGCTGAGCAGGAAACAGTCATCAAGGTGGGGCCCAGACACTTCCTGTGTCTGGCCCTTTAAATATTGCAAAGAGACACGGCCGCGCGCCTAGTAGCAGGAAGCAGAGGCTGTGCAGGACCATGGCAAGCGGCCTGCACAGCGTCTGTGCGTCAGATGCCAGAAGAGCCAGGGCTGAGCCTGGGAGCAGGCTCCAACGTGAGCAGCGGCTCCAGCCGCTGCCGGAGGCCCCGGGGGCGGCTCCTGCCGCTACTCCAGCCCGGGCCTTTTGCGGCCTCCAGCCACGAAGATGTGGATGACGATGGGGGCACTCCCAGCCCCGAGGGAGACCATGGCTCTGGCCGCGGAATGGAGGAGAGATGCAGGCGGCCTCCGGGCCGCGTGGGCAGGCCGATGGCGGCATCCTGCCGCGTCGGCGAAGACAGGCAGCGAGGGTAAGTGGCCTGCTCGCGGGGGAACCCGCGGGCAGCGCTGATTCATAACATGAATAGTCCTAACCTCTTTAGTCTTTCCTCATAGGGGAGCTGTTCCATTCCCCTTATCATTTTGGTCGCCCTTCTCTGTACCTTCTCCATTGCAACTATATCTTTTTTGAGATGCAGCGACCAGAATTGTACACAGTATTCAAGATGCGGTCTCACCATGGAGCGATGCAGAGGCATTATGACATTTTCTGTTTTATTCACCATTCCCTTTCTAATAATTCCCAACATTCGGTTTGCTTTTTTGACTGCCGCAGCACACTGAACTGACAATTTCAATGTGTTATCTGCTATGATGCCTAGATCTCTTTCTTGCGTGGTAGCTCCTAATATGGAACCTAAGATTGTATAACTATAGCATGGATTATTTTTCCCTATATCCATCACCTTGCACTTATCCATATTAAATTTCATCTGCCATTTGGATGCCCAATTTTCCAGTATCTCAAGTTCTTCCTGCAATTTATCACAATCTGCTTGTGATTTAACTACTCTGAACAATTTTGTATCATCTGCAAATTTGTTTACCTCACTCGTCGAATTTCTTTCCAGATCATTTATAAATATATTGAAAAGTAAGGGTCCCAGTATAGATCCCTGAGGCACTCCACTGCTTGATCCCTTCCACTGAGAAAACTGCCCATTTAATCCTACTCTCTGTTTCCTGTCTTTTAGCCAATTTGTAATCCACAAAAGGACATTGCCACCTATCCCATGACTTTTTACTTTTCCTAGAAGCCTCTCATGAGGATTTTTTTGCTGCTCACCTCCAACTGCTCCCACAGCGACCTACAGTCGCTGCTCACCTCCAACTGCTGCTCACCTCCAACTGCTCCCACAGCGACCTACAGTCCCTCGCAGTTGGCGCCGCCCCGATAGGGATCCAAGTCCCGCCGACCCGACAGTAGCGCACAACCTCCGCTCCCGAGAGCACTAACCACGTGGGACCTAAGCAGGCCTCCGGACCAATCGGAAGCCAGAAGGCAGAAGGAAAAACCGCGCAAAATACAGAAAAAAGGCAAAGGAAGTGACGAAAAGAACCCAAAGGTAGCCAGGTAAGAGCCCTTTAAATTCGGGCTCTCCCCCCGGCGTTCCTTTTTCGCTGCTCACCTCCAACTGCTCCCACAGTGACCTACAGTCCCTCGCAGTCGGCGCCGCCCCCCCCCCCCCCCGATAGGGATCCAAGCCCCGCCGACCCGACAGTAGCGCACAACCGCCGCTCCCGAGAGCACTAACCACATGGGACCTAAGCAGGCCTCCGGACCAATCGGAAGCCAGAAGGCAGAAGGAAAAACCGCGCCAAATACAAAAAAAAGGCAAAGGAAGTGACGAAAAGAACCCAAAGGTAGCCAGGTAAGAGCCCTTGAAATTCAGGCTCGCGCGCCAGGCGTCATGCGCCGAAGGTGCGCAACAAAGGGGCCTGCCCCTTTGTACGCCCCTGAGATCCGACCCTGCAAACTCTTTGAATTAGTTGTCCCAGAGTGCCCACCTCGTTATTGCTCTCCGCAGTAGTTTTCAGAGCTTACTCCCATTGCACTACAATCCCTCCTCGTCTCCCGCACCGACCAAATGCCCGCTCACCTGGGCCTACATATAACAGGCATGCTCTACTCTGCCATCCCAACCATCCATTACCGCAGGTGACACTCAGCAAACAAACTTGGCGAATCAACCACCCAACAACAACAAAAAAGACTTATCCCCATCATGCTCTCACCTCTTAACCAGCTCCTGGGTCTCACCCTATTCTCCCTAACTCTACTGAATGCGAAGTCACTCATGAAAAAAACCCACCTCTTATATGACTATCTCATGGATGAGCAGCCAGACCTATGTGCCATCAAAGAAATATGGTTAAAACCGGAAGAACCGGTCCTCCTCAATCAACTCCCCTTACAAACTTTCAACATCTTCTCCATCCCCAGACCAAAAAAAAGAGGAGGCGGCCTACCACTCGCAGCCAACAAAAAACTTGGTCTGTCGCTTCATTCAACCACCTCATCACATTCTCTTGAATTCTCAGTCTTCAAATCCTCCCATTTACAAATAGGACTTACCTACGCCCCCCCTGGACGCCTTGACTCAGACCCTTCTCCATTAATAGAATGCATAGTAAAACACATCAACATTGATGTGCGGGCCATCCTGTTAGGAGACTTCAATCTTCATGTGGACGCCACCCCTCGTTCCTCCAATTGCGAATCCTTCCTCAACACTCTCAACTGCATGGGATTCAAACAGCTCATCAACGAACCCACCCATAAAGCAGGACACACTCTGGATCTTATTTTTATTAACCAAGGCCTTACCCTAGCTTCGCACATCGTCTGTCTGCCAATTCCCTGGTCGGACCACAAGCTTATCTCTACTTCTTTACGAAACCAACAACCAACTCCCTCGGCAACACAGAAATCCACAGTCCAATTCAGAAAGCTATGTAACCAGGAAACTCTCATCTCTCACCTAGCTTCGGAGTTAAACCAAATCGACCTCACGGACACAGAGACTGCTTTATCCTCTTGGTCTAAAATCACAAAGTGGCAGACGTGACCTGCCCTCTTATAACCAAAGTCATCCGCTCCAACAATGACAAAAAAAAACCATGGTTCACCCCACAATTAATAACCTTGAAGCGTGAACTCAGAAAAAAGGAACAGAATTGGTGAAGGAACCCCTCGTCTTCTAACTTATTGGCCTTTAAATCTCTCATGCACCAATACAGGTTCGTCATTCTGCAGACAAAAAGAGACTTCTACTCTCAAAAGATCCACCACTTCATCTACGACCCAAAAGCCCTCTTCTCCCTGGTCTCATCGCTCACCAAACCACCAACATCAGCTATTCCAGTTGACAAAGCTGCAATCAAAGCCACATACTTCAAGAAAAAAATAGTTAACTTACTCGCCTCCCGTACAGATAATAAAGTTCCAGCCCAACCTCATCTATTCTCCTCCGCTCTGCCGTTCAGCTCCAATCATTCTCAACTTCCCACAGCCTCCTCGCTACTAAAGGCAAGCTTAGAGGATTTCGAGCTTACATCCGCTTTAGAGATAGAAAACCTACTAAAGAAACTCAAGCTAGCTTCACACCCACTTGATGCGATTCCAGCTAATCTTCTTATAGCAAGCGCCAAAGATGTCGCCAAGCCTATCGCTCAGATCATCAACCCCTCACTATCTCAGGGTCTTGTCCCTGACCCCCTCAAACTTGCCATCATAAAACCCTTATTAAAAAAAACAAATCTCTCTACAGACAACCCGGCTAACTTTCGCCCGATTGCTAATCTTCCGATCATTGCTAAAATCCTGGAAAGAATAGTCAACAAACAACTTTCTGAATTCCTTGACAATAACAACATCCTCTCCCCGGCGCAACTTGGTTTCTGCAAATCCCGTAGTACCGAAACACTTCTTTTATCGCTGTCAGACAACATCCTCATGAATCTAGAAAAAAAACAGCCCTGCTTGCTCATCCTCCTTGACCTTTCGGCCGCCTTTGACACAGTCAACCATGAGTGTCTCATCGAAAGATTATCCGAGATCGGCATCAAAAACAAAGCCCTAAACTGGTTCAAATCTTTCCTCCAGAACAGGTACTACAAAGTCAAGATCAACAGCAAAGAGTCTCCACCGTTCAGTTCCACCCTAGGAGTCCCTCAAGGTTCATCGTTATCCCCAACTTTATTCAACATCTACCTTCTTCCGCTTTGTCATCTCCTATCTGAGCTAAAGCTAACCCATTACTTATATGCAGACGACGTCCAAATCCTCATTCCAATTACAGATTCACTGCACAAAACCATACTCTTTTGGAACTCCTGCCTACTCTCCATTAATAACCTCCTTTCAAACCTCAACTTGATACTCAACGCCGACAAGACAGATTTCCTCTTGATCACTCAGGACGGCAACCTTCCACTAAACAGCTCACACCTTACAGCGCTCCCAGTTTTTCCCCCCCGGGTCAGAAACCTTGGGGTCGTCATGGATAATCAACTGAGCTACACAGGTTTCATCAACAACACGGTAAAAGAGTGCTACTACAAACTCCAAGTTTTAAAAAGGCTAAGACCCCTCCTCCATTTCTATGATTTCAGATCAGTGTTACAATCTATCATTTTCTCGAAAATCGATTATTGTAATTCACTCCTACACGGCCTTCCAGTCAACTCCCTAAAGCCTCTCCAGTTGTTACAAAACGCAACAGCAAGGATTCTCACAAAGTCCAACAAAAGGGATCATATAACTCCAATTATAAAGAAGCTCCACTGGCTCCCAGTCAAATTTATAATCCTCTACAAACGTTTATCAATCATCCACAAAGCCATTCACAACAACACTCCACTGGACCTCAAGATTCCTCTTCAACTTCATACTTCCTCCCATCCGCTAAGATTAGCACAGAGAGGCACTCTGCACGCACTCCTATCAAATCATCTTTAAGAAAAAGAGCTCCCTCCACCGTGGGCCCCAAACAGTGGAATTCGCTTCCACCTGAGCTCAGGCTGGTACATTGCCCAATCACGTTCAAAAAAAGACTCAAGACATGGCTGTTCGGCCAAGCTTTCCCATAATTTCAAGATTCTTCCACAGATTCCACAGACTGTCCCTACCCAGGGCCTATGTTCATGTTTAATCAGACATAGTAACTTTTCTCCCTCTCCCCCTCCATTAGTCAACTTCCCTCCCCAGTCGGCTTGAAATCCCTCAAGTCCATTTCCTTTTAACTGTACACATTGTTTTCCTAGTTATGTTTTTCCAAGTTGTTCTCATCCTTGTTCATTGTAAGACATATTACTGTCATTTATTGCCTGTTGGAATGTAAACCGGAGTGATAAGTAACTCTGTTACCTGAACCTCGGTATAAAAAAGTTATAAATAAATAAATAATTAAATGAGGAATTTTGTCAAACGCCTTCTGAAAATCCAAGTACACTACATCTACTGGTTCACCTTTATCCACATGTTTATTAACTCCTTCAAAAAGGTGAAGCAGATTTGTAAGGCAAGACTTGCCTTGGGTAAAGCCATGCTGACTTTGTTCCATTAAACCATGTCTTTCTATATGTTCTGTGATTTTGATATTTAGAACACTTTCCACTATTTTTCCTGGTACTGAAGTCAGGCTCACTGGTCTGTAGTTTCCCGGATCACCCCTGGAGCCCTTTTTAAATATTGGGTTACCTTAGCCATCCTCCAGTCTTCAGGTACAATGGATGATTTTAATGATAGGTTACAAAATTTTACTAATAGATCTGAAATTTCATTTTTTAGTTCCTTCAGAACCCTGGGGTGTGTACCAACCGGACCAGGTGATTTACTACTCTTCAGTTTGTCAATCAGGCGTATCACATCTTCTAGGTTCACTGTGATTTGGTTCAGTTCATCTGAATCATTACCCATGAAAACTTTCTCCGGAATGGGTATCTCCCCAACATCCTCTCAGTAAACACCGAAGCAAAGAAATTGTTTAATCTTTCCGTGATGGCCTTATCTTCTTTAAGTGCCCCTTTTACCCCTCGATCATCTAAGGGTCCAACTGACTCCCTCACAGGCTTTCTGCTTCAGATATATTTTTAAAAGATTTTACTGTGAGTTTTTGCATCTACAGCCATCTTCTTTTGAAATTCTCTCTTAGCCTGTCTTATCAATGTCTTACATTTAACTTCCAATTTTTGATCTTTTGCTAAAATAGCCTCTTTCACCTCACCTTTTAAACATTCCGGTAATCGTTTTGCCTTCCTTCCAATCTTTTTCTCAAGTAGTTTGGTCCATCTCCTTATAGAACCTTGAAGCTTACTGTCAAGGTTTTAAATTTGGATCTGTAGAGTAGAACTGGAATGATATAGTTGTACCACTTGCATCCTTCTACCACCTGGGCAGTGGAGTTTTGAATGATCTGGAGCTTGTGGAGAGTGTTATATGTAAGACTGTTGTATGGAGCATTACAGTAATCCAGCTATGTGGTTACCGTTGCATGGACTACTTGTCAGGTTCAATGGGGTTTGAACCCACAGCCCTGGGGATTCTAATCCATGGAGCTACAGAGGCTGCTGGCCTTCTAGGAAGTTCTATTATTTTTATCTTGTTTTTCCTGGGAGAGTCAGAAATGTTAGACTGGTGGACCCTTGGACTGAGGGGGAGTTGATGCCACTTGTGGGGAGGAGCCCTATGGGTCCCCACCGTTGGTAGGTGAGGCAGAAGCGTTAGTGGGGGAATTGGTGTGGTCAGGCCTAGGTCAGTCCCCCGCTGAGACCTAGGCCCAAGAGTTTACCGACCTCAATGAATAATGGGCTATTAGGTGGCCAGGCTCGCCACAATAGAGACAAAGTCCGGCCTGGCGACACCAGAGGCACTCCTCAAGGGTCAGCCTGCCGCGGTCCAATTGCATGGGTTCCTCTGCTGCGGCTCCAGTGGAAGATGGGCCTTCTGTGTCCAGTGTCCAGTGTCCAGTGAGGGAGGAAGTTTGCGAGCCACCAGCTCATCCTTAATTCAGGCCACCAAGCCATCTAAGAAAATGGAATGAAGGCAGTCCTCGCCCCAGTGGAGTTCCGAGGCCAAGGTCCGAAATTCAATGACATAGTCGGTGAGGGAACGAGTGCCCTGGCGGATATTAGGAGATCTAAGCCCGAGGCTGTCTGTCGACCTGGATCATCAAAGACTGTCCAGAAGAGATCCAAGAAGCCCCGAAGATTCCATAGGATGGGATCCGACCGCCCCCACAAAGGAGAGGCTCATGCTAAGGCCTTGACATCCAGGAGCGAGAGGATATATGAGTGGCATCGTCTGGAAACAGTGCAGATTGAAGGCAGAAATACATGTTGCACTGATTCAGAAAGTCCCGCAGAGCTGAGGGTCCCCGGAGGAGCCGGAAGCGGTATGACGGAGCGCGTAATGGTTGCAGGGACCATATACCCTGGAGCAGGAGGAATCGGTGAGCCTACCAAGACCGTGAAATCAAGATGAGTGCTAAGACATTCCATGGAAGCTGCTAGCGGCAGCAGCAAAGAGAACCGGGGCAGGCCCGTTGCAGCATCGGGTGCACGAGACTGGATTGGACCAGCACTGGCTCTGTCCCAAATTGACACCAGTATTTAAGGCATACACAAAAGGCATACAGTGCTAGTCCGTCAGCTTTCTTTGCATCTGCCTTGTAGAAGCTCTATTCATCTGGCTTATGATCTTGATCTTATTCCATAGTTTCCAGCCTTGTTACCTTGTACCAGAGCTCCTGTCCTGTAACTGTGTTCCTGTATTCCTTCCTTGTACGTGTGTTCTTGTCTTACATAGTTGTTCCTGCTTTCTCATCCAGTTTCTGTCCTGCTTTATATTGAGTTCCTGTGCTCCCATCTCCTGCTCAACCTGTGGTCTCTTCCATGGTGCTCTGGTCTTGGCTCTCTCAAGGTATGCACCTTCCCTCCTGGGTGGCCTCTGCTCGCCAAGCTCAGATCTCCTTGACACTGCTATGATGTTCATCATCTTAATGAGAGGGCAGAGTCTTTCTTTACCGTCACCTTGATTTGTGGTTAATGCTGGACTTCAAGGCTTTTTACCTGTGTTTTAGCGGGAGCTCATAAGATCTGAATGGATTTTTTAGATCAGGGACTTGTCTGTATATATTTTATATCCATAGAATCTCAGTTTTGTATGGTTTTAGATGGTATTTGTTGTTTTTAGTCCATTCTTGGATAGCTGAAAGACACATACTTAGCTTTTTTATAGCTGTTTATGGGTTTGGGTCCATTTGAGGCATGAGCTGGATGCTATCTGCATAGATATATGCTTTTACATCAAAGGTTCTGATTAGTTGTACTAGTGGTTTAAGGTATATGTTGAAAGATAGTGTAGAGTCTTGAGGGACTTCGCATTCCAAACTCCAAAGCACTGACAGCTTGTCAGCAAAATGAGCATATAGTTGCTTGGCAGCAGAAAGGAGCTGAAACAGATTAGGATCTTTCCACTTAATCTGGCCTCAGCAAGTTGTGATAATAGCATGATGATATGATCTATAGCAGAGATCCCCAAACTATGGCCAGAGGGCCAGTTGTGGAACCTTGGTTGAATTTCATCAGGCCTCCAGCAGCAATGGGAGAAGGAGCTTAATCCAGGCCGAAGCAGTGATGACAGAAGACGTTTCATCTGGCTTGCAGTGGAGGTGGCAGGAGCACATACCACCACTGCTACCAGCTCAAATACCAGAAGTTGCAAATGCAAGCGGCAGCATATCAGTGGTGTATGCCAGTGCAAAGCCACCACTGATTGGCTGCTTTATGCATTGCTGCTATTAGTGCTGTTTGCATATGTGCAGCCACGTGGGCCAAGAATATAAGATTTGCCATACCGGGTCATACCGGGTCAGACAAAAAGTCCATCAAACCCAAAAAGTCCATCAAAGGAACCCTACACCATTATAGGACCGCAATCCTAAAGTCAAAAAGAGAATACTATGCAAGTAAAATCCACAACCTCCAATATGACGCCAAGGCACTTTTCTCTTACGTGTCACAAATCACAAAGTCATCCCCACCAACGATACCTGATGAACAAGCACAATCCAAGGCCAATGAACTTGCTACTTTCTTTCAACAGAAGATTACAAATACCCTGGCTCTCCTACCAACCAACACCACCACATGCTCTACATTCTCCACCACTCACACCCACACTGGAATCAAGCTCGACAACTTCGATCTGACATCTACCGGGGAGATTGAATCCCTCCTTAAGAGACAGAAACCATCTAGCCATCCAGCAGACAATATACCATCCAAACTCCTGCTACTGATTCCAAACATGATCGCAGGACCTCTAGCTAATATTATAAACTGCTCTTTAGCACAAGGGAGATACCCCGATAGCTTAAAATCCGCTTCTCTTAAACCCCTCCTCAAGAAGCACAACTTAGACCCCAAAGAACCTGCTAACTTCCGCCCCATCTCAAATCTACCATTCTTAGCCAAACTTACAGAGAAACTGGTTAACACTCAGCTGTCAGAATATCTAGAGGATCACAACATCCTTTTCCCTTCCCAATACGGATTCCGCAAATCTCGCAACACAGAAACACTCCTCATCTCCTTAACAGACCATATCATTCTGGGATTAGACAAGGGCCATTCCTTCCTTCTAGTCCTTTTGGACATCTCGGCAGCCTTCGACACCGTCAACCACACCATCCTTCTGACTCTCCTAGCAGAAATAGGTATATCAGGTTCAGCCCTCAGTTGGCTCACGTCTTTCCTTAGTAATAGAAGTTTCAAAGTTAAAATAAATAATAAAGAATCTCCTTCGACAAGGTCCTCACTCGGAGTACCCCAAGGATCATCACTATCACCCACTCTCTTCAATATATACCTCCTCCCACTCTGTCAGCTTCTAACAGACCTTAACCTTATTCATTATCTGTATGCAGATGACGTGCAGATTTTGATTCCGATAACAGAATCCATCGCAAAATCACTCTCGCACTGGAACAACTGCCTAAATCGGATCACCAACCTTCTTAACAGCCTTAATCTGGTCCTTAACGCATCCAAGACCGAACTCCTCCTCATCTCCTCTAACCAAGACAACCCTCTCCCACAGGCCAACCTTAACACCCAGCTCATGCATACCCACGTACGAGATCTCGGGGTATTACTAGACAACCGATTAAACCACAAGAAAATGATCAACACCACAACCAAAGATTGTTTCTACAGGCTTCAAGTCCTAAAAAGACTCAAACCCCTACTTTTTTTCCACGATTTCAGAACAGTTCTGCAAGCCTTGATATTTGCTAAAATCGACTACTGCAGCGCACTCCTCCTGGGACTCCCCAGCTCTACCACTAAGCCGCTACAGCTGATACAGAACGCTGAGGCAAGAATCCTGACTAACACCAACCGGGGAGAACACATATCCCCCATCCTACGTAACCTACACTGGCTCCCAGTGAAGTACAGAATCCTCCACAAATCACTCACTTTAATCCACAAAGACATCTACAATCACTTGCATCTGGACCTCAAATTCCCCCTCAATCTCCACCTCACCAACAGACCGACTAGAGAAATATATAAAGGAACCCTACAGACCCCACCTACAAAAGCCACACGTCTCACCTCAACTAAAGACCGATCCTTCTCAACAGCAGGCCCAACTATCTGGAACAACATCCCAGCTGACCTCAGAATGGAACCCTGCCTACTAACATTTAAGAAAAAACTTAAGACCTGGCTTTTCCGCCAAGCCTTCTCAGATACCCATGACACACAATAGTCGACAGAACTTCATTCAGGAGCAATGGATCTCCATATTACCCATGTCCAGAATAAGAGCCCCCTGACTCTGCTTTGTTTATACTAATAATTCCTCCGCTATCTCAAGCCTTTCCTTCCTTCCAGCAGCCTATGCTTCCAAGTTTAATTTCCCTGTTAAATGTAACTTTGTTTTTTCATGCTCAACCTATTGTTTTTGGTTAATGTTCTTGGTTCAGTTCCCCAATTCGATGTAAACCGATCTGATATGGTCTCTACCATGAAGGTCGGTATAGAAAAGTGTTAAATAAATAAATATAAATAAATAAACCCAGTATCCTGTTTCCAACCATGGCCAAGTCAGGTTACAAGTACTTGGCAGGATCCCAAAAGGTCAATAGATTTCTTCAAGTCCACATTAATAATGGATTTTTCTTCCAGGAACTGGTCTAAACTTTTTTAAAACCCAGCTACACTAACAGCTTTCACCACATCCTCCTGCAACAAATGTCACAGTTTAATTATGCAGTTAGGGAAAAATATTTTCTCCTATTTGTCTTAAATGTATCACCTAGAAACTTAATTGAATATCCCCTAGTCTCTGTACTTTTTGAAAGAGTAAACAACCAATTCGTGTCTACCCATTCCACTCCTCATTATTTTATAGTTAAGGAGAAAGGCTATTGTACAGACATACAATAAGGAGCTTTTTGCGTATGTCACAGGGAGTAAGACATTGGTGATACTGAGCTGTGAGATATCCAGGGCTGCTAGGAAAAGCCAAATAAGGATGGTGATTCCTGAGGTTTCCAACTATGCTGCCATCTCTTCGAAGCTATGGGAGAAGAGGCATGGGTATTGTCTCCTAAAGATGCAGGCTTCAACGATGCAGAGTGCAGAATTCTTTATTATAAACCAGATACCAAGTCCAAGTGTGTCTCCCTGGATGGGTCTCTAGAGGGGATTGTTTTGCTTATACCATGAATCTGGAATGTTGCAAGAGAGGAGTGAGAGGAGAGAAACAAGGAGAAGAGGTGAGTGAAAGGAAAGGAAATAGAGAGGAAGCAAGAGTGCACCATAAACACAAACACCCCAGCTGGGGCTGTGTCAAGGTTGCCAACTTTGGAGAAATCTAGATGTATTACTGACATTATCTGCCACACTCCTGGGAATCCTGCCCCTCCTTTCCTTATCCCCAGCATTTCAAAGGGCTACATATGGTACCTTTCTCAATCCCTTCTCAGCAAAAAAACTCTGAAATATGCTTTCTCTCCCCCTCTTTAGTTCAGCAGACTCCGAGGAGGAATACTCTTCTCTTCCTCCTTTTCCCGGTCCTCTCGGTAATTTAAAATGTTCTGTGTTGCCCTTCTGTTGAAAAGTATGGAATCCTTGATCTATGGTATCAAATGCTGCTGAGAAATCCACTATAAATGTCACCTATGGCTGGGCTGATGCTATTTGTTCCTTTTTATTCAAACTGTAGTAGCCTTTTTTGAAAATGAAAGCAACCCACACTCTCCTAAGAAAAAAACCCACAAAAAGCTGCACTAAAACTTAGACACTGTGTCCTTGCACCAGTGAGGAGTTAGGTCATTCTTTGATAGAACAGCTGCCAGTCTAATTCAATCCAAACTAGACAGTGATGTCCAAGTTAAAAGCTCCCATTGCCCAGATGAATTAATACCAATACAGAGATTCATGAGACACCTTAAGAACATAAAAAGGAATTCCAGAAAATAACTAAAAGCATAGTTTTTTATGTAGTACAATATGATGGAATATAAATCTTTTAAATAAATAAACACTGTGGAACATAAAGATTCAGATGCAAGCACACGCTAGGACAGAGGTCCCCAAATTTTTCAAATCACCTAAAGTTCCAGAGGAGGGAATCCACTCAAATTTTGTGGGAGGACTCAAGACTGGAAAATGGGGAAAACACAGGGCAGGTCCCATGAATGTAATAATAATGCCCCCTGCATTTCTGCCCTGAAGTATGAGGGGTTGTATAGTGCACTCCCTCTCACACCCCATCGTTTCCTTTCCCTCATTCACTTCCCTCTCCCTTCACTCTTACTAATACCATCTCACCACCTCCCACTCTTTACTTACTCTCACCTCATCCCCTCCCTTCCCACTTATTTAACTTCTTCCTTCTCTTCCTTCTCTTACTCTCAACTCTCACTTTTACTCCTCTGCTCATTTATTTTCACCCCATACCTCTCCCCTTCCCTCCCATTCCCCTCTCTCACTTCACTCTTACTCTCACACAATCCATCCTAACACTTCCACCCAGACCCCTCCCTCTGTTCACTTATTCACCCTTTTCAGTCACTCCCCCATCCTTCTCTCTAAATCTCATTTCTTTCACCTCCCTTCCCTTTCACCTCTTTCAATCCTCCTTCCTTCTGCTTAGTTTCAACCCATTCCCTCTCATCTACCTGCCCTGCACTCACCCCACCCATCCTTCTCCTTTTATATATTTATTTACTATGATTTCTATGTCACCTACATGCAAAAGATCCAGATGGTTTACATAGAAATAAATATTCATAAAAATTACACATAAAAATATAAAGCCAAATAAACAGGCATAAAAATAACATCAAATCTTACTCCTTCCCCTGGTTGTTTGAGGCACACAATCCCCTGGCTCCACTCTCACTGGTGGGGCCTACAGGGCCACAGTCCACGGGTTTATCTCTTGCTAGTAGGGCTTAACCTCCCCACCTGCAGTTTTCTGCAGCACTGCAGTCCTCGGGCTCCTTTCTTGCTAGGAAACACTGCCAGCTTTTCTGCTGTGGTCACCGCAGCACCTGAGGAGAAAAAACATTTTCAAAAGAATATTTCTGAGGACTAGATCCCACCACTGGGGAGAAAAGTATGGCAGGCTAGAAACCGAGCTCCCTGGGCCATATCCGTCCCACAGGCTGTAGATTGGGGAACTCTGATCTAGGAATTTGTTGCCAGAGGATGGGGTTAGTGCAGTTAGTATAGCTGGGTTCAAAAAAGGTTTGGAGGAGAAGTCCATTAACTGCTGTTAATTAAGTTTACTTAGGGAATAGCCACTGCTATTAATTGCATCAGTAGCATGGGATCTTCTTGGTGTTTGGGTAATTGCCAGGTTCTTGTGAGGTTTGGCCTCTGTTGGAAACAGGATGCTGGACTTCATGGACCCTTGGTCTGACCCAGCATGGCAATTTCTTATGTTCTTCAGATCCTCCGAAGATACCAAATCAGAAGGATTCTGTTTATACTGAGACATAAAAAAGCAGTTCTTATGGAACTCTAGGAAAGAATGCCTTATCTACAATACTGGGATACCAGGAAAGCACTGCAATGGAGTCTAAGTGTAAGATTGTTATGCGCGCCGGCTGCAGCAGACCCGTGGTTCAGCCCCCTCACCTCTCTCATAGTGATCCAGTACCTGGTCCCTCATCTCTGGCAGCTGTAGGCTGCCGGCTTTGTCCTTGAGCCACCCCTGGGGCCTCCAGCTCTGCTACAGCTCCTGATGCTCCGCGTCGGGCCTCTCCGCATGGCCCGCGGAGAGATGCCGTCCCGACCAATGCCGCGCCCCTCCCTAGGCGCGCGCACAGCTGATCCTTTAATAGGACCCGTGGCGGGAACCTGGCTGCAGCCCCTGATGATGACATCGGCGAAGCTCAAGTATATAAGGCCGGGCTCCACTCTCTCAAATTGCCTTTGCAACAGGTCCCCTCGCTAGTCGAGTACTCGATGCTTCTTCTGTTCCTGGTTCCCGATCCTGATTGCCTTTGTTCTTGTTTCCTTGTTCCGGTGTTCCTGTTCCTTCATCTTTCCTTCGGATTGCTACCTGGTTGACCCTGCATTGCCTGAAGACGCCGTTGCCTCTCTCGAGCCCCAGACCTCTGCATTGCCTGATTACTCCGTTGCCTCTCTCTAGCCCCGGACCTCTGCATCGCCTAACTACTCCGTTGCCTCTCTCCAGCCCCGGACCTCTGCATCACCTGACTACTTCTTTGCCTCTCTCCAGCCCCAGACCACTGCATTGCCTGATGAGACTGTTGCTTCTCTCCAGTCCTGGACTTCTGCTTCGTCTGACCATCCTTTGACTCTCTTCTTGTCTAGACCTCAGCCTTGCTTGCCACTGTTCCAGACTGCCGCCAGCCCAGAACCCAGCTTGCTTCAAGACTCCTCTTCAGCCTTTGTCTTAGACATGGTTCATTCAGGCTTCGGCCTGCTCTTGCTCGAGCGCCCTCTGTCAGACTGTGTTCCTATTGGCGCCCGGGTCTCTGGGACTCTTGCCTCATCCAGTACAGACTGATACCTATACCAGTTGCTGCCTCTGGGCTGAGCTCGATCCACCCATCGACGACCGCTGTCAGAGGCCACCTAAGTCCAGCTGGCCCCGGCACCCAAAGGCTCAACCCGCGAGGAACGAGGGTTGGTATTGGTGAAGCGCCAGCCGGGCTCCGTCTGTCAGCCCTCTCTGCCTGCCGATGGTGGGGACCTGTTGGATCCCTCCTACGGGTAGCATCAACCCCACCTCCACCCAAGGGAAAACCTCCGGCACAACAAAGATGAGAAAAAAGCAATTCAGAAACTAGGGCAGTTTCAGGAAGAAAATGAGCATCAAGACACACTACAATCGTTTGATTCTAATCCCAGATATGACTGAGACAGATTTAGATGAACTTGAGTAGACTTGAATGGATACATTCTGATGGTCTTCTCAGGGTTTGAACTCTGCCTGGCATATGACCCAATGGCCTCCAGGCCCTGTGTGCTTGATTCAAAGGAAAAATAATAATATGGCAATGAACTGGAAGACATTCCCAGGTATAACCGTATCTTGTTAATGTCTTTATGGCAAATTGGATGGGCCTTATAGTTTCCATTCACAGTGCCAGTTAGAGATCTAATATCTGCATGTGTGATCAAATTTTTGTGCATATATCTGTCAAAGAAAACTTTGGTGCCTGTGGTCACCTAAAATCCAAAGATTTGCCACCTGAATCAGGTCAGAATTTCACTAAGGGCTTCAGTGAACGGAGCCAGATAAGAAAAATGTCCTTTTCATCCTGACAGGCCAGTCTAAACAAGTAGGATTTGTACCCCCTACCAGCAGATGGAGGCAGGGAGCAAACTGATCTGATCTGATGTCCCTCCCTATCAGGCCAATTCAGTAAAGTGCATGGGAAAATGGGCACTCAGTGTTGAGCACCCACTTTCCTAATGCGCACCTAGCCACCTCTGCTGGGCATGTGATATCATATTTAAATGAGGGGTCGCGCTAAAAAGGAGGCACTAGGGACAATAGCATCTTCTAGCACCTCTTTAGCAGCGGGTGCCAGGAGAGATGGCTGTCAGTGGGTTTGGAAAATGGACGCTTAATTTTACGAACATCCATTTTCTTAACCTGTGCACAGCCACGGGTTAGGAAAATGGACGTTCGTAAAATTGAGCATCTGCTTTCCTAACCTGACCCGCCAGCACACTTTTTTTTAAAATTTTCCTCCGAGTTAAAATCAAAGGATTTCTGATTGTAAAATGTGTAGATTGGATGCACATTTTTGTGTCTATATCTCAGACAAATAGCTAATAACCTCATCAACATGCATTTGCATGTGATGAGCGCTACTAGTTTCGGGGCAGTTTGGACGTGCGTTTTGGATGCGCTAAACCTCTTATTGTATAAGGGGTAGTGGACGCGCGTCCAACCGCGGATAAAACAGTGCACTCAGCTGAGCGCACTTTACTGTATTGGCCTGATAATTTTCTAGTAGAGCAGTATCCCTGTATTTTTTTCCCTGGCTAAAGGCATTGTTGTGCTCTGAGCCTTTAAGAAGACGGGGGATGGGGGGGGGGGGGGAAACGCTGCAGGAACGATGGCACAGCTCGAGACTAGCAGTGGTAACTCAGCCTATCATACACTCCCAGGAACTCCCCTCCACCCCACCCGGAGCAAGTATAGAGCTGAGTTGAGTATGATAGATTTGGGACCTAACATGTGCCTAGTGTTGCAGAGTCATTTTGCAGTAGCTGCGATGGGACTGAGCTATATGCAGCACAAACAGGGAAGGGGAGTGCAAGAAGAGCAGAACTCCCATAGCAATGTGGCCCTTCTGCAGCAGCATTTCCTGCCCTGTTGGAATCGGGTTGGCAGCAGGGCAAGCAGAATACTCCCCCACAGCCTCAGAGCCATTGCTGGGAGACCTACAGGAAGGTTGAGGAGTAGGATTTTACTTCAGAATTTGTTTTGGTAATTCACAAAGCATTCTGTCAATTAAAGGGGAAGAAAAGGCAAGAGGTTAGTAATGCCATAATATGGCCCCTTATGGAAACAGACCAGCAGACCAAGAAACCAAGACTGCACTCAGGACAGGAGACAGTCCAGGAGGAAGTCTCCCTATCAAGTAAAAAAGAGAGATCCTCCTTGGAGAATTCCCAAGGAGAAGAGGCGGAGGAAGAACTGACCAGATAGCAGAAGACTCTGCATATTATTGAGATCTGAGGAACTGGGGGCCCTAATCTCTAAAGTGACCCACTCTCTCAAACTGGCTGAGGGCTGGCCAAAAGAGGAATGACTCAGAGGGAATCCAGTCCTTACAGGAATTAGGAAACTGGCCAAGGCCTTCCCTGTCTATACAGCGATTAAGTATTCTAGGTACAGAATGGAAATGCCATGAGAGCCATGGAAAAGTTGTACCCCTTGCAACAGCAAGAGTGGGATCATCTGTTCTGGACCCCCAGGGTGGTTGAAGAAGTGGCAATAGTTTCAAGAAGAACCATAGTTCTCATTGGAAAGCACAGCACTAAAGGATTCACAAGATAGGAAGGTAGAATCTACACTCAAAGCCTCCTTTGAAATGGCCTGCCTCCCAGTCAATGGGGGGCCAAGACGGCACATTTTGAATCAGCAGCAGCCCTTATAGTAGACACCCTATATGATCTGGTAAAGTCAGCAGCCAGCTGGTGACAGACATGGCCATATACTTCCTATGGCTTAAAAATTGAGCAGGTTGTACAGACTCCCACTCAAGGAGAAGAAGATAGTTTAGGATCTGGGAGAATCAAAACTACAGCAGTAATATAAGGTGTGGGTCCTAGAAGTCATTCAGTGGGGTTACGCCTTTGAGCTGAAAGCCCCAGTAAGAGAAACCTTGGTTCTTCCCATTCAAGATTCAAAAAAGGAGGCATTACAGGCAACAATAGACAGACTACTTTATCTGAAAACAGTGGCACTAGTGCCAATGGAACAGATAGGAAAAAGAAGATGTTCAATTTATTTTCTTGTTCCAAAGTAGGAAGAGACATTTTGGCTGGTTCTAGAAATGAAAGGTGTGAACCAGTCTCTAAAAATACCACACTTCCAAATGGAGATCTTGAAGATGGTTATCAATGCAGAAAAAAAAAAGGAGAGTACCTGCCAGCTTTGGATATGTCAGAAGCATACCTCCACATCCCAATTGGACAGCATCATCAGCATTACCTGCACTTTGCTGTACTGGGAAGCCACTATTAATTCAAAGCTCTGTCGTTTGGATTAGCTACAACCCCCAGGACCTTCACAAACGTAAAGATAATGGTAGCAGCCTACCTGTGCAGAGAGGGAATAAGAAAAAAAAATATTAATTGTACTATACCTTAACAGCAAGAAACCAAGTCCTGTATTTGCATCTGTTCTTTAAACACTAATCAGAATTATTTTGTGGGTTCAAGATTTACATTTTTCTTGATCTATCCAGAACTCAAAAGAAGAAGAAGAAGAATTTTCTCTCATTCTGACAGGAAGCTCTATCCTGGGTGCAGAAATGTTCCTTAAACTTTCTTGCAAATTTTTGTTGAAATTTAACAGTAATGGATATATATTTTATTATCCTGCACAATTCATGGCTTTTCTTGATGATAAATTGCCAGTGGGAGCGGGTACTAGCTCTTAGGTGTTCTTAGTTTGGTATGGGTCCATGGTTTTGCCTATGTTTTAGTATGCTAAAAGTTGATTATGATGTCAGTTTAGTAAATAACGTGATTATTTATTATTATGGTTGTAGCTCCAGAGATTTCCTTTCTTGGATCCCTCATTTAGTGGACTAAATATTTTGATGTACAAGAAGTGTTAAGTTAGCTATATTTAATATATTTGTTATGTGCTTTCTGCATCATACTTCAATTAATTTCTATTAGCTGTGTCTTAATTATAACTTACAAAATTACATACATAAAAAATAAGCTCCACTAGGCATGAACAGAAATGAGTGGGGTGGGGGGCAGAGATGAGTAGGATGAAGTTTGTTGGTGGCAGTTGATAACTGCTTAGTTGTTTGGCAATCAGTTGAAAAGCTTCCCTGTTTCAACTTCAGCTTGAGAAGCATTGATCTCCACTTCAACGGCAGAATGTGGGAGGAGGAGAATTGGATTCAGATGACTACCAACACTGGGCCCAGAATTTACAGTCCAGGGTACTGATATGCAACAATTTGGGAAAAAGTGCAGCACTGCTTCTATAGCTAAGTCTAAAAGCAAAGCACGCTGTCTGAATTATCAGGAAGGCTCTTCGCCCTGTAAAAATGTTGCTAGCAGTAACTTTGTTATGAGATTGACAGTTGCTTGGTTTTGATTTTTAATATTACTTGCCTTAACATAAGGCTTGGGGGTAACCTGCACAAAGCAGCAGTTACTACCATAAGAAGCTTGCTGGGCAACTGGGTGGGCCATTTGATCTTTTTCTGCTATCATTTCTATGGAAGCTTTTTTGAAGTAGTTTGAAGTAGCACGTGGCCAGGTCGTGTGTAAATTCATAAGATTGCTCTTTATAGCATAACAATATTGAATCCGATATTCAGCATCATCATCAGTCTGGCTAAGTTCAAATGGTAGGATTTGAAAACTCCACTATGCTGATCACTCTAGAATTAGTCAGATAAGTTGGGTACTGGGCAGGGGGCCTGATTCACTAAAGCAGGGGTGGCTCATGGCAATATGGTGCCTGAGGTGAGGAACAAGATGGCGCCCCCCAATACCCAAAAGGCAAATCCCATCCCCCACCAGATTGTCATGGATTATTTATGAAGGGCATATTTTTTCTCTCTCCCCGACCTCAGCATTCTCTCCATTCCCCTCTCCACCACTCCAGTGCTGGCCTTATAAATAAAGAAACACACATTCTCTGGATATAGAAATGTTGCATCTACAGAATTAAAACATTTTTTAACTCTTTATTTATCATTTTAAATCAGTTAACAAGTTTGAAACAACTTGACAAGAAATGGTATACAGAGATCAAATAATATAAGAAAATTACATAGTAGGAAATATAAGATCCCTATAATACGCTGTCAGACCACAAAGAAAAAAAGGGGAATTCCAATAGCAAATACAAGAGGAAATATAATGAATAACACTAGGGTCTAGAGTCTACAAATATTAATCGTTGAGCCGAGATAATTATGAGCTGGATATGGGAGCAGCAGTATCCTGTCTGAATTTATCATTAAGAAAGATATTAAGCTGGGAGGGATCAAAAAAAACTATTTAACCCCTTGATATTTAATAACACACTTACAGAGGAAATACAGCCAAAAAAAAAGCACCCAAACTAACAACAGCAAGACGTATAAGCAAAAATCGTTTCCTTTTAGACTGTGTTACTTTAGATACATCTGGAAATATACAAATCTTTAATCCTAGGAACAAAATGTCTCTCTTACGAAAGAACAATTTCAAAATAAAGTCCCGGTCAAAGCCCAAGGCAAAAGTAACAATTAAATTAGAAGATATAATAACTTCTTCCATTGAATTTTCAAGGAAGGAAGATAAATGAGACGAATCAGTGGGACTAGCATCTGCAGAGATATTATTCAGATGGAAATCTTTCAAATTTGGCAGATAATAAGCTTTTGAAATGGGTCGAAGAAGATTTTGTTTAATAGATAAGATTTCCACAAAATATCTGCGTAACATCTCAACCAGTGTAGTAAACCTTTTCTTTGGAAAATTTAAAATCCTACGGTTACAGCGACGTATATTATTTTCCAAGTTTTCCCTTTTATTTTGCAGAAACAAATGTCCAGCCGAAATAGTGTCAATTTAATTTTGTATAGTTGCCCCCTTGGACTCCAAAGATTCCATTTGAGATTCTATTTCCAACAACTGAGACTGAGAAACATTAAGGGGTAGATTTTAAAAAAGAAAGCGCATGTGACCATGTGCACACGCTGCCCGGCGCGCGCGCACAGGCGCGCAATTTTATAACATGCGCATACATATGTTCTAAAATCCCAGTCGGCGCTCGCAAGGGGGGTAGAATTTCGCTAATTCATGCGGCGACGCTTCATCAGGCTTCCCCAGTTCCCTCCCAGTCCGCTCCAATTAAGGAGCGGACTGGGAGGGAACTTCCCTACCCTGTACCCTAACCTCCCTTCCCTTCTCCTTCCCCTCTCATTCACGCCCCCTATTCCTATCCTTGGTTCCCCCCCATTTTTTAAACTTACATTTTGCTCCTGCAAAGGAGCTGTAGCAAGTTGCGCACGCTGGCGTCCTGCTGGAGCATGATCCCCCAGCACAGCGGCAAATGGCTGCTGTACCAGGCGCTTCTAGCCCCGCCATCCCAGACTGCCCCTCCCCACCCCCGGGCCGCCCCTCTGCCGAGGCCTGGCTCTTGTGTGCGTAACCCCAGTGTTTTATGCGCGCGGGCCATTAAAAATTGGCCCGTTTATGTATTAGAGAATTCACATTGTTGAGAAACAAATTGTGAAACCTGATTGGATAGGTTAGTAATAGCTTCCCAGATTATGTCCAGAGTGATGTTAGGAGGTTTTGAAAAAAAAGACATTATAACCTCAGGGTCTCCAGGACTCCGCCTCTTCCAGTACAGACTGCTTCATTCTACTGTTGCTGCCTCTGGGCTGACCTCTTGGACCTGTCATATGGAGGCCCACCGAAGTCCAGCCGGCCCCAGTACCTAAGGACTCAACCAGCGGGGAACGAGGTCTGGTATTGGTGAAGCACCAGCCGGCCTCCATCTTTCAGCCCACTCCGCCTGCCGATGGTGGGGACCTGTACGATCCCTCCTATGGGTAGCATCAAACCCACCTCGGCCCAAGGGTCCACCTCCGGCATAACAAGAACCGAACATTTTGTAACTATAGCAAGGGTTATCTTTCCCTATATGCATCACCTTGCACTTGTCCACATTAAATTTCATCTGCCATTTGGAAGCCCAATCTTCCAATCTCACAGTGTCCTCCTGCAATTTATCACAATCCACTTGAGATTAAACTACTCTGCATAATTTTGTGTCATCTGCAAATTTGATCACCTCACTCATTGTACCCCTTTCCAGATCATTTATAAATATATTAAAAAGCACCAGTTCAAGTACAGATCCCTAAGGCATGCCATTCTACCTTTTTCTACTGTGAATTAATCCTATTCTCTGTTTCCTTTCTTTTAACCAGTTTGCAATCCACAAACTGACATTGCCTCCTTTCCCATGGCTTTTTAGTTTTGTTACGCTTGCCACCCACGGCAACCCCACTGTGTGGTCCTCTCACCTTTCCAGATGGACTGAAGCTGCTGGCTCCTCCTCACTGGCAGCGGTGGGCCACCAACTTTGACCTCTGGTTCCCTCCGGTGCCCCGGCCCTGCCACGCTACCCAGTGTTGCTAGCCAAGATGTCCCTGCTTGTCGGGCCTCTCCGCATGGCCCCTTCCTAGGCGCGCGCGCACGCATCACTGATTCGTTTCAAGGGCACGTGGCGGGAACCTGGCCACGGCCCCAGATGCTGACATCAGACTCTTCCACGTATATAAGCTCAGGCCTCGCTCCATAGCATTGCCTTTGCAACAGGTCTCCTCGTTCTCCGAGTACTCGTTGCTATTCCTGAATCGTCTCATCATTGTATTCCTGGTTCCCAGTTCCTGTTCTCCTAGTTCCTGTTCGTCTATGTGTTGGATTGACTCTCTGGATGTGACCACCGCTACGCCTGACTACTCTTCAGCCTCTCTCCAGCCCCGGACCTCCGCTACGCCAAACTACTCTTCAGCCTCTCTCCAGCCCCGGACCTCCGCTACGCCTGACTACTCTTCAGCCTCTCTCCAGTCCCGGACCTCCACTACACCTGACCATGCCTGCCTTCTTCGTGCCCTGACCACTGCCTTGCTTGACTACGCCTGCCTTCTCCGTGCCCTGACCATTGCCTGGATTGACTACGCTTGCCTTCTCCGTACTTTGATTTCTGCCTGCATTGACTACGCTTGCCTTCTCCTTGTGCCCTGACCCTTGCCTTGCACAACTACGCTATAGACTTTCCTGTGTCTAGAGTTCTATGTTGCTTGCCACAACTTCCACTCACCGCCGGCTCTGAACCTAACCTGTCAGTGACGCCTCTCCTCACATATCCTCTGGACATGGACTTTCTAGGCTTAGGCCTTCCTTTGCTTGGGTGCTTCTAGTTCTCCATTGTTCCTTTGGCACCTGAGCCTCCGTACTGAATCTAGTCCAGGATAGAGCTACGCCATCTACAGACTGCTGTCTCTGGGCTGAATTACTATTCTCCTCTAGCTAACCTCGAGGCCCACCTAAGTCCTGCCAGCCCCGGCACCCAAACGCTCAATCCGAGGGGAACGAGGCTGGTATAGGTGAAGCTCCAGCGGCCTCTAGCTTCAGCCCATGCCACCTGCTGATGGTGTGGACCCATAGGCCCTCGCCTACGGGTTGCATCAACCCTACCTCAGCCCAAGGATCCACCTCCAACGCAACAGTTTTCTTAGAAACCTCTCATTAGGGACTTTGTCAAATGCTTTCTGAAAATCCAAATACACCACATCTACTGGTTCATCTTTGTCCACATGTTTATTCATTCCTTCAAAAAAATGTAGGAGATTTGTGAGGCAAGACTTCCCTTGGCTAAATCCATGCTGGCTGTGTCCATTAAACCATGTCTGTCTAAATGTTTTTTTATTTTATTCTTTATAACAGTTTCCATGATTTTTCTTGGCACTGAAGTCAGTCTCACTGGTCTATAGTTTTCCGGATCACCCCTGGAGCCCTTTTTAAATATCGGGGTTACATTTGCCACCTTCCAATCTTCAGGTACAACAGATGATTTTAATGGTAGGTTACAAATTCATTGAAATAGGTCTGAAATTTCATTTTTTAGTTCTTTCAGAACCCTGGGGTGTATACCATCTGGTCCAGTTGATTTACTACTCTTCAGTTTGTCAATCTGGCCTACCACATCTTCCAGGTTCATCTGAATCATCACGCTTGAAAATCATCTCCAGATCTTCCCTTCCCTATGTGCCCCTTTAACCCCTCGATCATCTAATGGTCCAACCAACTCCCTAGCGTGCTTTCTGCTTCGGATATATTTTTTAAAGATTTTCTTGTTAGTTTTTGTCTCTACTGCCAACTTCTTTTCAAATTCTCTCTTAGCCTGTCTTATCAATGTCTTACATTTAACTTGCCAATGCTTATGCTTTATCCTGTTTTCTTCTGATGGATCCTTCTTCCAAATTTTGAATAAAGATCTTTTGGCTAAAATAGCCTCTTTCACCTCACTTTTTAGCCATGCCAGCAATCGTTTGACCTTCCTTCCACCTTTCTTAATGTGTGGAATACATCTGGACTGCACTTCTAAGATGGTATTTTTTTAACAGTGTCCACTCCTGTTACAGATTCTTAACCTTTGTAGCTGCACCTTTCAGGTATTTTTTTAACTACTTTTCTCATTTTATCAAAGTTTCCCTTTTGAAAGTTTAGTGCTAGAGCCATGGATTTACTTACTGTCCCACTTCCAGTCGTTAATTCAAATTTGATCATATTATGATCACTATTGCCTAGCAGCCCCACCACCGTTACCTCTCTCACCAAATTCTGCACTCCACTGAGAATTAGATATAAAATTCCTCCCTCTCTCATCAGTTCCTGAACCAATTGCTCCATAAAACTGTAATTTATTCCATCCAGGAATTTTATCTCTCTAGCATGTCCTCATGTTTCACTTACCCAGTCAATATTGGGGTAATTGAAATCTCCCATTATTAAATGCACTAACAATTTTGTTAGCTCCCCTAATTTCTCTTAGCATTTCACTGTCTTATCATTTTGGCCAGGTAGACAGTAGTATACTATCACTATACTCTTCCCCAACACTCAAGGGATTTCTACCCATAAAGATTTGATTTGCATTTAATCTCTTGCAGGATCTTTATCCTGTTAGACTCTATGCCATTCCGGACATAAAGTGCCACTATGCCACCATGTTGCTCCTCTCTTATCATTGCGATATATTTTGTATCCTGGTATAGCACTGTCTCATTGGTTATCCACTGCTATACACTCTCTCTCCCATCTTACTTCTTAGCCTTCTGGCCTTAGCATACATTTCAAAGTATGTTTTTTGTTTGTATTAACATTCTATTTTTCAGTTGACAGGGAACAATTAGAATCCTTTAGCTCAGGTGAGTCTTTAATTATAGGCACTTGGACTACTTTTCTTATTATTGCAACCTCTCTGTTGGGATGACCTAACTCTAATGCTTCTTTAGCATCCTTCAAAGATATCTCCCTCGGAACCATGTGCTTCTGAGTGACTGTCGGCTTTCCCCTTTGATTTAGTTTAAAAGCTGCTCTATCTCCTTTTTAAACGTTAGTGCCAGTAGCCTATTTCCAGCCTGGTTAAGGTGGAGCCCATCCCTTTGGAAAACACTCCCCCTTCCCTAAAAGGTTCCCCATTCCTTACAAAACTGAATCCCTCTTCTTTGCACCATCGTCTCATCTATGCATTGAGTCTCCGGAGCTCTGCCTGCCTCTGAGGACCTGCGTGTGGAACAGGGAACATTTCAGAGAATGCTACCCTGGAGGTTCTGGATTTCATCTTTCTACTTAAGAGCCTAAATTTGGCTTCTAGAGCCTCCCGCTCACATTTTCCTTTGTCATTGGTGCCTACATGTACCAGCACTGACTAAAATCCTATCTAGGTGACATGTGAGGTCTGCCACCTTCGCACCAGGTTGTTATGTTACCAAGTGATCCTCATGCCCACCAGCCACCCAGCTGTCTACATTCTTTATAATCAAATCACCAGCTATGACTGCCAACTTAGCCCTTCCCTTCTGGGCAGTAGTCCTGGGGAGACATCCTCAGTGCAAGAAGACAATGCATCACCTGGAGAGCAGGTGATGCATTTGCATACACTGCCACCATTGTATGCAAATCTATCTCATGCATATTCATTATGGATATCCTGAAAATCAGGCTCATTTGTGGATCTTGAGGACCGGAGTTGGCCACCCCTCTTATATATGAATATTTCTGACATTGCTTGCTAGAAGTGTGAAAAACAATGTCTACTACTTCTACAAAAATGACTGTTGAAATCTCAACTTCCCTCCATTGGAGGTAAGCAAAGGAACATGTGTGTGTGTATGTCTGTATGTATATGTAACTTGTTTTTATAGCCTCCTGAAGGGTAAGTAATCAAGTTCGAAGGATAAATAAATAAACATGCTTCACAGGCAATGTCTTTGAACTCCTGAGAGTAGCCACATTTAGGTAATATCACAAATTAGTTTTGTGTGGTATTCTGGATCATGCCTTCTGTATGGTGGTTTTTTGACATTGCTTCAATAAGGACATCAGCAGGGCCAACTTTAGCATCAGTGGTTGTGTGGCAACACCAAAACAATGCTATCCATTGGTGGGGCACTTTGGACCAGTAATCTGGTCCAAGGTGCCCTTCTGAAAATGCTGCAAAGCCCTCAGTGGCCAAGAGCACAGCAGTTGGTAGCACTTCTTGAAAGCCACTGCCATACCCCTGAAGCAGCAGCACCCTATGCAGTTGCACAGGTCGCACACCCCTAAAGCTAACCCTGCTAATCAAATCCAGTATGTGAAAGATAATTTGTGCCAGTCTGAAAATGCCTACTCCATTGTGTAGTAGAGTCACTGATTGTGATGCATTCTGACTCGCTTCCAGTTCATCAGGAACAACCACACAGCCAGACACATTCAGTAAAATAGTGTCTTTAATTTCTCACACTGTCTGTTCCTCCATAGCCAATAGCACGGTCCTACACCCCTAAGGCTCCTGGGTGTAACTTCAGATATGTATATGCGCTTAAACACAGTTGGTATAAACTCTATGCATCAACCAAATACCCTTCTTGCTATCTTGTGTCATGTGGCCAGCCCTTCACAGCAAGCTCTCCAGTCCCCTTTCTGGAGTGGCAGCTCTCAGCTCACTACTGTCTCTTTTGACAGGACTCTCCTTCTCTAGTAGCTCTCTGCCTTCTTAGAAGTGTCTGCTCCTGGCAGTCTGCTTCCTGGACAGTCTCCTCCTTCAAGAGAGAGATTGTTTCTTCTAAGTACATCTATAATTTAAACTTGCCAGTATTTCTTATTACTGTCATATTTCTCTGCCGTTTCTCTCCCTAGCTAGTTTTAGGTTAAGACTTCTGGAACTACACGTTCCTTCAGTTCAGTGGCGTAGCCAGAATTGATTTTTTGGGTGGGCACAAGATTAACATGGGTGGGCTGTAGGCATGCAGGTCTGAGACCTACTAGTTGTTTCTTTTTGATAAATAATGTCATATACTGCACCCTAGAATGTCTTTCTAAGTAATTTGCAACAGCCATTATGCATCATGCGTAAAACTTTAAAACATTTTACCTCAATTATTTCAAGCACTTACCAGCATTAAAACTTCCTGCAGGGGTACTTTGGGGGGGGGGGGGGGGGGGGGAGTGTTGCTGCTATGCACAGGGCCGGTGCAAGAGTATTAGGCACCCTAGGCAAACCTTACAGCCTGGCGCCCTCCCCTCACCTCCCCATACACAATTTTAAATTATGCATTTATAACATACTTTACATGAAAAGTGACATTCTGAGGTAAAATTAATATACACATTGTGATAATTTCATGCACTGTTGTGATGCCAACAAGAAAACGTTGCATCTTGCAATTCATATGGCATCATACCTATTGGGATATATTTCAGCATGGTCTTCCCGTATCAACACAGTACTATCTGCCAACACTCAAAGAATAACAACCCTGCCTATGAAAAAGAATACCACAAATATTACACCAGAATCTAAAATATCAATACACCTCCTATCAGGAAAACAGAATAGGCCAAGCTACTACAGATCCCTGCAGAGAAACCACATGTTAAAAGAATGCTTCATCTCAGTCTTTGCATGCAGAACACAAACCCTCACCAAATACAGAATAAAGCCACATAAATTATAAATAGAAATGTGCAAACAAAAACTGAACTGTAAAACGCATCACGCCAGACTCTATACAGTGCAACAATGGAAAAAAAAAATTTCACCATTCCTCATGAAACAATCAAAATATATAAATCATTAATCATAATTATAAAATCATACTAATAAAATGATTTCAAAACAGCTGATGAATAGAATATCCAATAATTTAAGACTCATGCAAATTTTGAAAGCTTTACCAAACACCAATAAAATATTTCAAACAGCAGACACATCACATACTACCCAATAATTAAAATGGTAGTAAATCTAGAAAAATGACCTTAAAAAGCCACCTTTACTTATCCTCTCCAGCAGTTCTCCTACTCCTTTCCCTTGCAGGTCACACCAAAAGCAGCAGTAGCTGCTGAAGCTGTACTCACAGTCCTCTTCCTTAGGGACCACAACCAGTCTCTCTCTGTCTCACACACACAAGCACACACATACCAGTCATCTCCCTGATCAGTCTCTCTCACACATTCACACGTCACCTCTCTGGCCAGTCTCTCTCAATCACACAATACTCTCGCTCTCTCTTATTTACACACAGACTTTCAATCACACACATGCTCTCTCTATTTCACTTACACACACACTCTCAATCACACACATGTTCTAGCTCACTTACAAACAGGCTTAATCACACACATGCCCTCTCTCTCACAGCCACAAGCCAGCCAAAAACATGCTCCTTCTCTCTCTCGCACACACATTGACACACACACAAGTACCCTCCCTGGCTCACATATATACCACACACATATAGAAGCACCCTCCATGTCTCTCATACACATTATACTCTCACAGAAGCATCTTCCGTGTCTCACACACAGAAGCACCATTCCTTTCTCACATATACACCACATACACACACACACACAGAAGCACCATTCCTTTCTCACATACACACATACAGAAGCACCGTCTCACATACACATTGTACTCTCACAGAAGCACCTTCCCTGCCTCACATACACATTACACTCTCACAGAAGCACCTTCCCTGTCTCACACACAGAAGCACCATTCCTTTCTCACATACACACCACATACACACAGAAGCTTCATTCCTTTCTCACATACACACATACAGTAGCACCCTCCCAGTCTCACATATACATTACACTCTCACATGTGGATAAAGGTGAACCGGTAGATGTAGTGTTCTTGGATTTTCAGAAGGCGTTTGACAAAGTTCCTCATGAGAGGCTTCTAGGAAAAGTAAAAAGTCATGGGATAGGTGGCGATGTCCTTTCGTGGATTCCAAACTGGCTAAAAGACAGGAAACAGAGAGTAGGATTAAATGGACAATTTTCTCAGTGGAAGGGAGTGGGCAGTGGAGTGCCTCAGGGATCTGTAATGGGACCCTTACTTTTCAATATATTTATAAATGATCTGGAAAGAAATACGACGAGTGAAATAATCAAATTTGCAGATGATACAAAATTGTTCAGATTAGTTAAATCACAAGCAGATTGTGATAAATTGCAGGAAGACCTTGTGAGACTGGAAAATTGGGCATCTGTGAGCCCTGTGAGACTGTGAAAATTGGGCATCTGGAAAATTGGGCATCTTGTGAGACTGGAAAATTGGGCATCACCTTGTGAGACTGGAAAATTGGGCAGATGAAATTTAATGTGGATAAGTGCAAGGTGATGCATATAGGGAAAAATAACCCATGCTATAGTTACACAATGTTAGGTTCCATATTAGGTGCTACAACCCAAGAAAGAGATCTAGGCATCATAGTGGATAACACATTGAAATTGTCGGTTCAGTGTGCTGCAGCAGTCAAAATAGCAAACAGAATATTGGGAATTATTAGAAAGGGAATAGTGAATAAAACGGAAAATGTCATAATGCCTCTGTATCGCTCCATGGTGTGACCGCACCTTGAATACTGTGTACAATTCTGGTCGCCGAATCTCAAAAAACATATAATTGCGATGGAGAAGGTACAGAGAAGGGCTACCAAAATGATAAGGGGAATGGAACAGCTCCCCTATGAGGAAAGACTAAAGAGGTAAGGACTTTTCAGCTTGGAGAAGAGACGGCTGAGGGGGAATATGATAGAGGTGTTTAAAATCATGAGAGGTCTAGAACGGGTAGATGTGAATCGGTTATTTACTGTTTCGGATAATAGAAAGACTAGGGGGCACTCCATGAAGTTAGCATGTGGCACATTTAAAACTAATCGGAGAAAGTTCTTTTTCACTCAACGCACAATTAAACTCTGGAATTTGTTGCCAGAGGATGTGGTTAGTGCAGTTAGTATAGCTGTGTTTAAAAAAGGATTGGATAAGTTCTTGGAGGAGAAGTACATTACCTGCAATTAATTGAGTTGACTTAGAAAATAGCCACTGCTATTACTATCAACGGTAACATGGAATAGACTTAGTTTTTGGGTACTTGCCAGGTTCTTATGGCCTGGATTGGCCACTTGTTGGAAACAGGATGCTGGGCTTGATGGACCCTTGGTCTGACCTAGTATGGCATGTTCTTATGTTCCCTGTCTCACATACAGAAGCACCATGCCTTTGTCACATACACACACACAGAAGCTCCATTCCTTTCCCTACATACACACACACAGAAGCACCCTTCCGATCTCAAATACATATACAGACAAAGGCCCCCAGCTGAACAGTTCGTCTCCAGCGGTGGCTAGCAACGCCGGTCTTCTTTTCTTCGGCCCTGCCGGCCTGGTCTCCGGCTGCGCCGATCTTAATTTCTTCGGCCCTGCCGGCCTGGTCTCCGGCAGTGGCTGGCTGCGCCGATCTTCTTTTCTTCAGCCCCTGCCGGCCTGGTCTCTGGCAATGGCTGGCAGTGACGCCTCGTGCTGCAGGGCTCGTCACAGCCAAGCGGCGCCCTCAATGTGAGCAGGAGCAAAGGAGGCCATGTGATCAGCTGGACCGGCCCACCGGGGGAAGCCCGATCCCCCAATAGGCCTGTCCACCCCTGAATCCAGGGATGGACACCCCTGGTCCGTGCTCCACTTCTGATTCCAGTTGGGTGGGCAGCTGCCCACGCAGGCCCACCCATGGCTACACCGCTGCTTCACTTTCCTGTTCCTTCAGGGCCAAAACTGCAAGTAGCCTCCTGCTTCTTAGAAATGCAACTTAGCTTCTTGCTCTCTGTTTCTTAAAAGTAGCCTGCCCTCTGCATCTCTGACTGGCCACTATCTTCCCTTCTCCAGACTTTTCTGATTGTGCAAAGTATCCATCTCATCACATGCTGATTCAAGGGAGTGTTCCATAGGTCCATCTTAGATCAGTTTATAAAATAAGGACGTGGTTAGTGAAGTTAGTATAGCTGTGATTAAAAAAGGCTTAGATAAGTTCTTAGAGAAGTCCATTACCTGCTATTAAGTTCACTTAGAGAATAGCCACTGCCATTAGCAATGGTAACATGGAATAGACTTAGTTTTTGGGTACTTGCCAGGTTCTTGTGGCCTGGATTGGCCATTGTTAGAAACAGGATGCTGGGCTTGATGGACCCTTGGTCTGACCCAGTATGGCATTTTCTTATGTTCTTAAGGACTGTTCTCTTAGGCTGTAACTGTATATATTAACAGGCCAATGCAATACCGTGCACTGCAAGCAGCACATGGCTCAACACACGATTGGATGCATGTTTTGGACACATGTCCATAACCCCAGATGCAAAATGGGGATTAGCGCATCCAAAACATGCGTACAATTGAGCACTTAGCTAATAGCACTCATCACATGTAAAGTACATGTAGATGAGGTTATTAGCTAATCCCTGCCATGCCAAAAATTTCCCACGCAACCAATGTGCCCTTGCAACGTGGAAAATTTTACGCCAGCCCTGGGCATTAAGTTCTGCCGCACTCAAGGGCTCATTGTAAAAAAAACAAAATTCCTGCTTTCTGTGATTCCTCCTACTACTATCGTCGCAGTACTAGTACAGAAAGCGTAATCATGTTAAAAAAAAAAAAAATTCTGGGCACCCAATATACACCCATATAATCTACATGGTCCAGGCCTTGTGTATTGTGCTGGTAGCAGGAGAAAACAGACACTCGTATTGAGCATCCATTTCCAAACCGGCACTGACAGCCACCTTTCTCCTGGGTGTCCGATGCCAAGGAGGCGCTAGGGACTCATAATTTCCTCAAGCAGCTCCTTTTTATTGCGGCAGCTAATTTTAATATTAAATCGGGTGCCCAGGAGAGGTGGATCAACGCGCATTAGGAGAGCGGACACTCAGTCATGAGTACCTGTTTTACGTGCACCAGTATTGCATTGTCCTGAAATCAAAATAAAATTATTTTTCCCTTTCACAGTTTTAAAGAGCAGTAATAGGTAATCCATTTGATATGGAGGCTGTTTGTTTACAAGTGAAGAATAACTGAAGCATCATTTTATGCATTTTAGAGCAAGAATAAATTGGATTCAGATTGCGAATAGGTTTAGAGGAGAATAAATGGAGCTTAACACATTTATTTTTCTTACAGTTGATGAGGATGGTATGGACTGTATGGACAATGAGAGGCGGCCACACTTCCCACAGTTTTCCTACTCTGCAAGTGGACGAGAATAATGCTGTTCTTCAGTTTTGTTATTTCACTATCTTCTTAGGTTTATCACTGGAAATTATTCCTGAACATCCCCACCAGTACTAACTATTATTTAAGGTAGTGAGGCATTTTTTCAGAAGTCATTCCAAAATGAACATTTTTTTGTTTTTTTTTAATTCCTCCACTTGACATTTTTTTTTAATGCTTTTTTTGTTTGCAAGGGTTTTTTTGCATGAAACTTGATATTCGTCTAAGGTTTCAAGCTGTTGCCATCTACTTTCTCAACATGATACAAACTTCAAGAACTGATTTTTCTATTTTTTGAAGTCCTGAATCAGATGACTACAATTATTGTATTCATGTGCGCAGTCTCTTGTATTCTTTCCTCCCTAATCCTTAATGGAGGATAAACCAGAATTAAGGTTCATGATCACTTCATCATACTTAGAAGACCAATCAAAATTTTAATTAGTTTGAGATTAGTTCATTATATTCACCTGCATCTGTTTACGATGGTCAAAGCAATTTTTGAGGGCAATGATGTACATATGCAAGGCTTTTTGTTACACATATCATTATTCGAAGCAGGTTTGTCATTAATAGCTGACTGGAAATCTTTTGAAAAACATTTGAGAAAAGGACTTTAACTGTTGATACTGTCTATATATGTTTTCTATTCTTGTTAGAGCCTACAAAAGAAGAAAAAGCTGAGGTGATGATCTCAGCTAGTCTGACACTTAAGACTTCCAGATTTATGTGCAATCATGGAGATTTGAACATTTTAGAAGCAAGAAATGAAGGCACAAATGCAGCATTGTTATCTTTTATTGGTCTTATAATTTGCACCAGATTAACTTTTTTCTGCTTTATAACTTTTTTTTTTCTTGATCTACATCACCTTTGATGGCTGAAGAATGTAGACAGGCATAATGATATAACTGCTTTTCACCAAATCTGTGCATCAAGGTAAACAGGTGTTTGCCTTAATTTTTTGAGTTTGGTTATACCGTGGTAGTATTTATTTATTTTATTTTTTTTAGTGATAAGGATTGTATGTGTCAAGTTTGCAATCGCTGCTACAATTTAGATGCAAAGAGGCTTACAGCAATTTTATTTTTTAACTATGTAGAGGAAATGTACAAGCTGGTTGTCCTCCAGATTCATGCACTTTTCTCCCAAGTGTGGCAAGGCTCTGAAAGCATACAGATTATTTGGAATTTAATTTCATTCAATGAGACTGTCCTAATTCTTCAACTAAGAAAGATTAAACATTAATTCTTAGTTGGACCTATCTAGCACAAAAATACAACTACAGTTAAATAATGCACAGTTGCAAGTTGAGGATACAGCTTTCCAACAGAGAATATACAGTATAAGGTGAAAGAGAATATAATCACTAAGAATGCAGTTATAAGAAAAAGCACTTTATTTGAAGCACTGTACAGGTAGCAGTGATTGCTGTTCATTTAGGGCCATGCTGCAGGGTTGTGAACAGCACCAAGTACATTATGTAAATAGAGCAAGCTCACATTACCATGGTACATCTGAAAGTAGTTTCATTGAATTAAACCGACAAGCTAGACTGTCAGTTTATCTGTTTATTTTTCTTACAGTTCAGTTTATTTAATCTATAGGGCTTCCTTTATTTATTTATTTAGATACACTTGATTACACCCTCATCCTTTCAGCCCAGAGTGAGTTACAGTAGACATGGATTATAAAAAGGTTTTGTTAATTAACCTTTTGATTCTAGGATGTAGACATTTCTAAAAGTTATTACTGTTCATCTTAGAATCCCAAGTCTAGGCTCTGCAGTGTTACACTGTTATGCAAAGCCTTCCAGTAACATATCCATTAATAATAAACCGTGCTGTCACACAATGAATTAAATTTAATTCTATAAATAAGCACGTTGAGAAACCAATTTGAAAGACAAACAAAAAGATAGTTATATTGAATATCAAAACACTTTCATGCTGTCACTTGGGATTCCATGGTACAAAGCACATTGCAGGCAGCGGATATACTTCTTCATGAATGGATAAAATGGGCATTTTTCGGAAGACAACTAAATCAGTGGAAATCCTTTTCATAAATGCAATAAAACTGAATTATGGTTACTCATAATTACATTACATACAATAATTTTTTAACCTGTCTTCTTGTCATACACAGTATCTAGCCTTAAGGGAATGACTTATTGATGGAACATGCAACTTATTCTGAAGCAATAGTACTTTAAAACATTATATCAAATTTATTTAAAACATCACTAAAATTAAATTTGGGATAAGTATTACACCACATCATCTGTTCTGAAAGGTGGTATGATTGACAAAAAAGCTTTAAGCCAACAATAAGGTTTAAGGTTTATTATTATTTATGTCTCAGCGAGCCTTCACAGCGGTTTACAATACAAATAAATATACAGTGAAGAAATTACATTCAGTAACAATACTGGGAGTATAGGAAATTCTACCATAAAAGATGAAAAGACAACACAATGGAATGAATTTTCAAAGGAGTTGCGTACATAAAAGTAGTAATTTTTAAAAGCCCATTTATATTTATAAACTCCATTTATGCCATTTATGTGCATAAAACCCAGTTTTATGTTCGTAAATCTCTTTGAAATTTTTCTCAAATGTGAATTGCCTTTTCTTAACTGAGCAGAGAGAAGTTTCCTAAGCTTCTCTCAAACTGTATTCGCCCTGAGCTGTAGTTTTTAGATTTAGGCCAGGATTCATAGCCAATAACTTCTGAGCCTTTTAGTCCTAGTGTATTTCAGACTTTGTAGAGACTCCAGCTTGTACTGACCTCTCACCATACAGTATATGCCCTCTCGTACTGCAGTCATCTTTCAGGAAAAAGGCCATTCCTCTTTGGAATTGGACAGTTTTGCACACAGCTTTGCGTTCCACACTAATCCATCTTCCAACACATTCCTTTTGCTAAAAAAGTATTTATTCCAGTATTATTTTACGTTTTTTCCACTTTGCGGCTTCTTGAAGCTGACTGTTCTTGCAGGAGCCATGTGCTTCTCCTAGAGTACAAAAGTAAGGTAGTTCCTTACTTAACTGCAGGGTCTATATATTACACCTCAATGTACACACTTTGCTGCTACTGTTTGTACTGTCTACAGTAGAATGTCCTTATCTTGCTCCTGGTAGTTCATTACAGGCAAGCATGGATTGTAAAGTATTTATTTAAATGAAGAAGAATAACTTCTGAATTGGTAATTAAATTACCTCCCTGTAGCTTTAGAGTTTGTGACATTTCTTGAACTTGCCAGCTCTTTCATTAGATCCGTGCAAGATCTAGTCATATGTTTAAGGATTCTAAGCAGACATGATTTTAGAACCCAAGGAAATGTATTACAGTTACTGTTCGTCGTATTCAAACTGTTTATTTCCTTAAATATATGACCTACAAGGATGTGAAATAATTACAGGAAACTGTTTTTGTACACTGTACATCCTTAGTATTTTTACACATATATGATAGGGATGCACATTATTTTCCTTCGTACAGACAGCTTAAATAAAGCACTATGTCAATCTGCTATTTCTCTGTTGATTAATACTGCATTTGTACTAAAAAAAATTGAATGTTTTAATTTACTTCGTAAAAATGTGCAGCAAAAAATGTTTTTCAGTTCTGTGTATTTTGCGTTAAAAGGTGTCCCTATAACAAAATTAACCTTGCATAAATTTGAATCAAGATGGATTTTAAAAAATACTGATACATTATAAATATTAGCAGGAATGTATCTTTAAATTTGAGTAGAGTCTAAACACTGCTTTCAGAAGGATTGTTACCAGTTTTAGATAGTATATATTGAATGCTAGTATAAAAACCCCACAGGTCAGCATTTCAAGTTTCACAAAAAGATTAATGTGCCCTTTCAATCTGCTGCTGTCACAAGGATAACAGAACAACAACACTGCACCAAGCTGGTTCAAAAATAGCTTGATTGATTATACATAAACCTTCTAACTGATTTATTATCTTTTAAAACTGTAGCGATTATCTCATTTTCAAATTTTACTTCCAAAGACTTTGTAAAGACCCATAAAAATAATGGGTCAGTTTTTAAAGCAGCACACGTGCATCCAAGTGTGCGTGGTTCCCGGCGTGCGCACATGAACGCACTGATTTAATAACATGCGCTCGCCAGCGTACGCATGTTATAAAATCTGATGGCCGCACACGCGGGAGGGGGGAAATGTTTGCAAAATACACATGGTATCGCAATCAGGCCTCCCTTAGTTCCCTCCCAGATCGCACCAATTAAGGAGCGGACTGGGAGGGAACTTCCCTAGCCCCCTATCTAATCTTCATCCCTCTTCCCCTCGCCTCCTAAACCTAACCTAACTATCCCCACATTTTTTTATTTTAGTACTTACTGCTCCTGTGGAGCAGAAGTAATTTCCATGAGCCGGCCAGCTGCCAGCGCACACTTCCCTGGGACAGCATCAAATGGTGCTGCCCCCGCCCGCTCCTTTAGCGAGGCCCAGCACTTCGGCACGTACCAAGGTTTATGCGCATTGCCAGGCCTGTTGTAAAATGTGCGCAGCACGCACAAGGCACGGCCACACACATAAAACCCGAAATTTATGCACATAGTAAATTTAAAATTTACTTGAATATGGGAAGTAAATGACTTGTGAAAATAAACTTTACTTTTAAAAAGAAAAAAATTGGGTCGGTATATTAAACGTAGGCCTAGATTCATCATTCCGCTATAAATATAAATAAATATAGCGGTATGATGAGCCACGAAGAAAAAAGGGGCAGGAGGGCGATAGTGTGCACCCAGGTGCATCGCGGCGGTGCGGCACACACTATCGCCCCCATAGCACCACCGTAAAAGGCTATTAGCCGCTGTCCCAGGGAAGCACATGCTGGCAGCCGACCAGTGCACGAAGATTAAATCTGCTGCAGAGGAACAAGCGAATGTGTTATAAAATAGCTGCATCCATGTGCATACACCGGGAACCGGACGCACATGCGCAGGTCTTAAAATTGACCCCTTAAATTGTAACGTTGCAATGTCATCGCTATCACATGCTTTAGGGCCTTATCGCATGCAATAAAGCCCTAACGCATGTGCTAAGGCCACATCGCATTTTAAAGAATGATCTCCATAATTTAACATGAACAGGCCATGTAAGAATTTTATTCTCAAACAATTAAAAATTAATTCCTTGACTGCAGTTTGTTGAATCTCTTCAGGCAACAGTTGTGCTTCTGACATTTGTAAGGTGCCCTGGTCAGCATGTCATATAAGAATCCCAAGAACAGTCATGGGAAATGACTGAAAAGTCTCAATTCAGCAAACATCCTGGAATGAATAAATCGACTCGTATCTATAGATATTTGACTAGCAGCACTTTTCTCATGCAACAAAAGTCAATTCAAGTCTGGATGAGAAATCAAGTAACCTGGTGAAAGGAAAACGTCAGCAGGAGCTCTGTCCTCTTCAAGTTTGTGGAAGAACTACAAGGGAAACTGCCTGTTTGTACATGATGTAAAAATCTGGAACACAGTAGACATGCCAGGAAGATAGCCAAGATGTCTTTTAAAAAACTGGAAGACTGGTCAAGGGTTTGGCAACATTTTAATTAAAAAAAAAAAACAAAGTTGGCCTTACTGATAGTTGGGTTCCAGAAATCCAAGGGGCAAATACCATTTTGAGAGGAATGAACTAGTAGACATTAAACAAAAGAGAGCCCTAAGAAGTCAGTCTCTCAAAGTTAACATATATGACATATATGTGTGACATATATGACAGCAGGATAAAGACTAAGGCCTATCTATTCTGCCCAGTTTGGTTTCTTTTGCAAATTTATAGAGGCTTATGGACCACAAATGTGGCTTTTCCTTCATTTATTTACCATTAAGTGTCCGCTGTGCTTATTTTATGCCTTCTTGAATTCTACTGTTCTCTTTGCCTTTTACTGGAAGCTTGTTTCATGCATCTACCACTCTTTCAGTGAAGAAATCTACTTGCTTTAAACCTAATATCATGATAGTTTCTCCAACAATTTGTTGCTCACTATTCATGCACATTTTCTGTTTTAACATACCGTATTTTTCGCTCCATAAGACGCACTTTTTTCCCCCCAAAAGTGGGGGGAAAATGTATGTGCGTCTTATGGAGCGAATATTAAAAAAAACAAACAAAAATCTAACAACCCCCCCCCCCCCCGACTCCCCCAAGACCTGCCGACTTAGTTTACCGCAACCCCCCCACCCTCCTGACCCCCCCAAGACCTGCCGACTTAGTTTACCGCAACCCCCCCCCCCTCCTGACCCCCCCAAGACCTGCCGACTTAGTTTACGCAACCCCCACCCTCCTGACCCCCCCAAGACCTGCCAACGTCCCTGGTGGTCCAGCGGGGGTCCAGGAGCGGTCCGGGAACGATCTCCTGAGCGTGGGCCGTCGGCTGCCAGTAATCAAAATGGCGCCGACGGCCCTTTGCCCTTACTATGTCACTGAGACCGACCAATAGCAGCGGTCGGTCCCAGTGACATAGTAAGGGCAAAGGGCCGTCAGCCCACGCCCTGGAGATCGTTCCTGGACCGCTCCTGGACCTCCGCTGGACCACCAGGGACGTTTGGCAGGTCTTGGGGGGGTCAGGAGGGTGGGGGGTTGCGGTAAATTAAGTCGGCAGGTCTTGGGGGGGTCAGGAGGGTGGGGGGTTGTGGTAAACTAAGTCGGCAGGTCTTGGGGGGGTCAGGAGGGTGGGGGGTTGCGGTAAACTAAGTCGGCAGGTCTTGGGGGGGTCAGGAGGGTGGGGGGTTGCGGTAAATTAAGTCGGCAGGTCTTGGGGGAGTCAGGAGGGTGGGGGTTGTTAATTTAAAGGGTTGGGATGGGGTTTTTTTTTTGGGGGGGGAGGGGTTACCAGAGAAAAAAGTTTTCTGATCTGGGGAGTGGACCGAAATGGCCCTCCTCAGACCCGAAAACAAAATGGGGAGGAAAAAAAAAGCTATGCACTCCCCTAATTTGCTCCATAAGACGCCCAGACGCAGAGCCGGTTTAGCACAATTTTTTTTTTTTTAATTTTCCCCCTCTGAATCCTAGGTGCGTCTTATGGTCAGGTGCGTCTTATGGAGCGAAAAATACGGTAATTGATACATTGAATGCGTGTATTATTTATTTATTTCAAATATTAATATGCCACCTATAACACAGTTCTAGGCAACTTACAATCAAGTACATAAATAAAAACAATTTTTTTAAATTATTTAGTGTATACAGTTAGTTGGATTGTTTCTGTTAATGAGTTCCAGATTATATGATCAGCCACCAGCAAACTTTTTCTCTTGATCCACTTGTTTCTAGCTACAAGCCTGTTTTGTTGTGGCTTACAATATTATCTCACTTTTCTTCCAAACAAACCTCTTGAATCTTCAGTTATCTTATTCATGCTTCTCTTAAAAATAAAAGTGAAGTATAGGGCTGCTGCAGCATTACAACAAAATGACATAATCATCTGCATTTCTTTACAAAGTTGGCAGTATGCACAAAATTATGAGACTCAGCTGTCTGCATTTATAACCAGAGAAAGTTGGTTAATAACGTTGAACCATCTGGGATGGTTCAATGATGACTGCACCATGGGATACCAAAGTGTTAGTGTTATACCCCTTATGCGTAGCTAAGGTAAGGCTCATCATAAATGTGAATGGGTACTCGTGATCTTCTCAAATGTTCATAGGGAAAATAAGGGGATAATGTTTACCTAGTATGTCATTAAAAACTTTCAACTTGAGGAGGAGAAGTCTTTTAAACACTTGTAGATTAAGGGTTTTCAGAGATTTATTTTTTAAAGAAAATGAATTATAATAGGTCTGTAATTTTTTATTTTTGGTTAGAGTCTATATGGGCAAATACATTTTGTGAGTTGTTGCTATATTTTCAAATCTGAATAATATAATCTTTCTCTGTATGTACATATGGAAATTATTTTTTCAGCCTAACAAGAACTTTTATTTGGTACAAAATTCATTTGGATACCTGGTCATATTTACCCACAGTCCTTCTCCAACTAGAGCCAATGTAATGAACTAAACTGTTTTTCAGTAACAGTGAAGTTATGGGTAATACCATTACAGAGGAAAAAATGATCACCAATTCCAGAAACCTATGAGGGCCATCTGTTAGGCCATCATTTTGTCCATGTGTAAGTTTTATATGGTCCATGGAGCCTTTTTAAAGTAGCAGCTGTTTGGCACACTAGTGGTTATTGTCAAACACTTGGGATATAAGGAGCATATTCCTGTGTGGTATAACAGGAACTGCTACAGCCACAAGATAAAGACCTGCTTGGATACTGGCCAAAAGAGAAAAGGAATTGGCTGTGCCCACACACATACATTTGAGGCTGTGATTAGCTTTATATGTATATGAGACTGTGGGTGCAGTTTATGTTTTGAAGCTGTGGGCATGGAGCATTGAGGATGGATTTGTGAGCAAAGCTGTGTGTTCCTGTGATTAAAGGCAGGCTGAGTGCTCCAACCAAGAGAGCATGTTCTTGCAGAAACTCTCCACTCATTCACAAAGACTGTGAACCATCAGTGGTACAGGATGAAAGACTGGGAAAAGACACAGGCTCTGGGGAAATGGAGGAGGATGGAGAGAAAGAGGTAGAAGAAAATAGGTCATGATATAGTGCAGGGAATGAGAGGAATACAACACATAGAGACAAACTTGGGAGGGATGGGGCTTCCCAGAAGGAAAGAAGTTAGAGTGACAGACTATAGAGAATTTAAAAGGAACTATGAGAACAGAAGAAAGGCTGCAACAAATTGGAATGAGGCTGAAGGGTGTTGCGCCAGAGGTGGACCCTTGGGCCGAGGTGGGGTTGACACAACCCATAGGTAGGGACCTATGGGTCCCCACCATCGACATGCGGAGTGGGCTGATGAACAGAGGCCAGCTGGAGCTTCACCAATACCAGCCCTCGTTCCCCGCGGGTTGAGCCCTTGGGTACTGGGGCCGGTTGGACTTAGGTGGGCCTCCATATGACATCGTCGATGGAAGGACCGAAAGGTCAGCCCAGAGGCAGCAACAGTGGAATGAAGAAGTCTGTACTGGACGAGGCAGAGTCCTGGAGACCCTGGCGCCAATAGAACCAAAGTCATACAGGGGGCGCCCGAGTAAGAACAGGCCGAAGCCTGAATAGGCCAAGTCCAGGACATAGACTGAAGAGGCGTTGTAGAGCAAACTAGAGTCAGGGCCGGCGTCAATCAGGAAGCAGAGGCAAGACAAGGCCGAAGTCTGGACGAGGAGAGAATCAGTGGTGTAGTCAGGTGCCGGGGCTGGCTGGACCTAGGTGGGCCTCTGCATGTGGTCAATGGGGAAATCAAGATCAGCCCAGAGACAGCAGGTAAGAGATGGTACAGTCTTACACTGGGCAAGGTAGTGTCCTGGAGACTTGAGCACCAATGGAACGAAGGCAGATGGGCGCCCGAGCAAGAGCAGGCCGAAGCCTGAGTAGACCAAGTCCAGGAGGTATTCTGAAGAGGCACTGAGGAACAGGCTTGAGTCAGGGCTGGCGGCAATCTGGAAGCAGTGGCAAGCAAGGCTGAGGTCTGATCACGGAGATGGTCAAGAGTAGTCAAACGATGCTGAGGCTGGGTCTTGAGAGAGGCAACGACGTAGTCGGGCAATGCAGAGGTTCGGGTCTGGAGAGAGGCAACAGGGTACTCGGACAATGCAGAGGTCTGGAGAGAAGCAATGGCGTAGTCAGGCAATGCAGAGGTCCGTGTCTGGAGAGAAGCAATGGCCTAGTCAGGTAATGCAGAGGTCTGGGCCTATAGAGAGTCAACGGCATGGTCAAGCAAAGCAGAGTCAAAGTCCGTGTAGGCAATCCGAGGAAAGGTGAAGAGCAGGAATGTAGGAACAAGGAGTCAGTAAGCAGGGTCAGCGAGGAACAGGAACCACGGGAGTGAGATGAATCTCTCAGGAGGCAGCGAGTACTCAACCAGCAAGGAGACCTGTTGTAAAAGCAAAGCTAGGGAGCGGAGCCTGGGCTTAAGTACCGGTGCTCCACTGACTTCATCATCCGGGGCCGCAGCTCGGTTGCTGCCGCAAGCCCTACTTAAGCATTAGTGATGCGCGCACGCCTAGGGAGGGGCGCAGCTCCGAGTAGCAGCGTCTTTCTGCAGGCCATGCGAAGAGGCCCGACATGGAGCAATGGATGTGGTGGCTGAACCGGGAACGCCAGGGATTGCAGCTGAGCCATAGGCACCAGGGAAGGCCCGAGGATGGAGCTGCGGCCCACTGCTGCCAGAGACAAGTAACTAGATGCTTGAGTTACTGCAGAGAGCTAAGGGGGCTGTGCCGCGGGTCTGCCGCGGATGGCATGTGTAAAAGTACGCCCCCCCCCCCTTGGATTTTGGGGTTTGCCCAGATGGGCACGATGGAAGTGCAGGAGGAGGGTTTTGTTCATGATGTTTCTAGCTGGTTCCCACAAGTTTTCTTCGGGAACGTAACCGTCCCAGGAAAGGAGGTATTCCCACCGGCGGCTCCTTCGGCGGACGTCGAGGACTTCATGTACCTAGTAGGTCGTATTAGTTTCAGCCACCAATGGAGGTGGTTCAGGAGCCTTTCGGGAAGGCCAGGACAAGACCACTGGTTTTAGAAGAGATACATGAAACATTGTGTATTCCCAGCGTAGGTGGCAGCCAAAGCTGGAATGAAACTGGTCCAATGTGTCGGGTGACTGAAAAAGGTTCCTCTCAGTGCTCCCACTGTATTGTGGGTTACTGAGCTCTTCCCTTGCAATATATCATGTGCTTCTAAGGTAAATTAGTACAAAACGATCCCTTTGGAGATTTACACTACAGTTAGTTGTCCTGAGTGACTCACTGTTGCTCTGATTAACAAATGATGGTAGCTAAGCAAATCAATCACAGAACCTTAACTCTTCAAGTAGTCAGTCTGAGGGACTTGCTGCTGTCCTGATTAACAAATGTTGGTACCTAATCAAACCAAATCACACTACCTTAACACCTTTCCAAGGTGAGTAACTGAACTTTTCAGCCTTTTTACTTATTTTATTTTACTTAGCTTATTTCTAGCTTCTGGCTATTTTTTTTTAATACAAACACACTGACTTCTGCTTATTAGCTGCCTTACTATTTAAAAATAAACACACTAACTTCTGATTATTATCTGCCTTACTGACTATTTAAAGCACAAACACACTAAATAATATACCCCAATAGTTTACTTCTCCCAATATTTTTAAAACATTTCCCAAGCAGAACTTACTGACTCCTTTCAGCCACCAAGGTGATCCTCTCCTCTCAGTGCTCCCACAATGTTGCTCACGATGTTAAAAAAAATCAGTCTAAAGACCTATCCCGACAGCCACTATGAGTAATGCCCTTCTCCTTGGGGTGAGCTCAATTCACCACTAGCCTTTGTCGCCCCCCTATTTAACCAGTTTCTAACCAAGTCAGTCACTTTAGGGCCCATACCAAGAGCACTCAGTTTATTTATAAAAGTCACCTATGCAGAATTTTTTATTTTAGAAAAGTAGAAAGTATGCCAGGTGCTGAAGGAAGGGAAGGTGAATGAAATAGGAGTGGAGGAATGGTTTGGTGGATAATTCATGATTAATCTTATCAATCTTTTCTTGGAAGAAGTCAGCCATTGTCTAGGCAGAGAATGAAGGGGGAGTTGATAAGCAAAAACAGTTTGAGGAGGGAGTATGGCAAAGAGTGTTTTTCATATGGACATAATAATCTTGTTTGGCAAGTGTAATACAGACTGGAAGGAGGTGAGCATGAATTTGAAATATATACACCCACATGGGAACAGAACTTTAGCCAGAGATGCTTTTCAGAGTGGGTGCAGGCATATAGGAAACAAACTATGGAGATGAACCAAAGTTGGGTTTGGAATGCCTTATAGAATGGGTGAGGGGTGGAACAAGATTGTCCAAAACAGAAATAGATTCTGATAAGGTTAGAAGAGGAGAGAGGAGCCAATATTGGAGAGGTCACAGGATTCAATAGCCTTGATATTCCTAAAGGTGTTGGTGGTAACTGGATGAGACTATAGGAAAGGGTGGTTAAGTGTGAAAGTTATCAGATGATGATCATATAGGAGAGGAACAGAGGTGGAGAGTGCAATTGGAAGAAAGAAGTAGATCAAGACAGTGGCAATACTAGTGAGCAGGAGCAGTAGATTATAGTTTGAGGTTAAATGAGGAAGTTAAGTCAAGGACTTTGAAGCAAAAAGGTCACAGTCATCAACATGTATATTAAAGTCTCCAAGAATAAGGGCAGATGAAGATGGTCCCAGGATGAAGGAAAGTCAGGAATCAAAGTCAGCAAGGAAGGAAGAGGGGTGCTTATCAAGGGAATGATAGATGATAGCTACACTTAAAGAGGAGTGAAAAGACAGATGCAGTCAGCCTCAAATGAAGAAAAGACATGGGCTTGAGGTGGAAGAAGCAGGAGAGTAGCAGCCTAATACTGATGTTATAACCTATCAAAGATGGTGTATAGGAGAAATGACAGAGAGCAACAATAGAAGCAAGAGTCCTCAAGGGAAAGCCAAGTCTTGGTCAAAGTAATAAGACAGAGAGAATAAGAGCAGAGCAGGCCTTCCATACGTAACATGAGAAGAAAGAAAAAAAAAGACAGGCAGGGGGGTTAGGGGATAAGGTTGGAAGTATGATGGGTTGAATTAGTCAAGATGGGGTGAAAGTTGCCTTGCAGGGACAGGACTGGAATTGATGTCTTCGGATGAAAGGAGGAGAAGAGTATAGCAATGAGCAGAGGTGCAATGACAGTGAAGAACATAAGATGCTCTTAGGGAGACAGGTGAAGCCTGGATAAGAGTTAGAATTTGAAGCACAAAAGCATTAGATAGAGGAGGTAGAAAATGTAGAGAGTAGACTATGCTTGATTTGGTTTGTAGTAGGGAATAAAATTGTGGAGGGTAAGCATTAGAAAGAGGAAGAGTAGTGGTGCTATAGGATATAGGACTAAGGAAAAAATTCTGCTGGCCTGAGGTAGTCCTATGGCATGCATGGAGAGGTACTGGCTTTATGGCCTGCTTGTTGAAGGAGTATGGGGTGGCAAATGCCCAAGCCTCAGAGGCCTGAAGTGCTCTGTGTGTCTATAAATTGTTCTGCGAAGTGAAGAAATCAAAAGCTAGACTGATGCCTTGGAAGGATTTTATTAGATAATGAAAGTGCCCAACTCTGGCCAAAGTTTCGCCTTATAGCTGCATCAGGGGCTCTACAAAAAATATATCAAATTTATTACAAATACAAATAAAAGAACAACCCAAAAAATTATCTTAGCAGTATTGTTGGAGAACAGATAAGCTAAAGAACAGGGAAGATGTATTTAACATTACCTTTTCTATTATCTACATATAGATGCAAGGCTCGATGTCTTTTTCCAACTAGTATCTATTTAATTAAAAATAGAAAAAATCACAACAAAGTGCCTTATAAAATTCAAAAGCTTAAATGTATATGTCTATTGGTCTTTATTTGAACAGGATTTCACTCATAAAATATTATGGATTATGTAAAATTATTGATCATATAAAATTATTTAAAACTTAAAGGCTAGATTTTAAAAGCCCTGCGCGCCGGCGCACCTATTTTGCATAGGCCGCCGGCACGCGCAAAGCCCCGGGACTTCGTAAAATAGGTGGGAGGGGGCATGTCCGGGTGCGTGACCGGGGGTCAGGGGGTGGTCTGGGGCGGGTCTGGGGGTGTGGCAATGCCGTACATTAATTTTCCTCTTTATACTCTTTAGAATGACAGAATTTCTGGTGTTTACAAACAGCTACGTTTTTGATATAAAAAGGATTCTACTTTGGGATAATGCAAAAGATTTTTTAAGAGTGAAATTCTGCTCATATATCAATTTTCCTTCTTAATACTCTTTACAATGACAGAACCTCTGGTGTTTACAAACAGCTACATTTTTGATACAAAAGGATTCTGCAAGAGATTTCATTACATTCACTCCAAAGGTAAATCCACCTATTCTTTTAGGTTTTAAATAATTTTATATGATCAATAAAAGGCGAAACTTTGGCAAGGGTTGGGCACTTTCATTATCTAATAAAATCCTTCCAAGGCATCGGTCTAGCTTTTGATTTCTTCACTTCGTGGCTTTTCTAAACCGACTACCGTCCTGTTTCTTGGGTCCTTTCCTATAAATTGTTCTGCTCCATGTTAAGATAGTGTAGTCTTGTTTGGGAAAATAGAAGAAACAGAAAGGTGAGCAAATCTACTTAAGAAGAAAATGAATCTGAGGTGGGAGGGATTTAAAGTCCAAACTGCAAATGGATTAACAGAAACCTTGACCTTTTGTACTCTCTAGTCCTCGCTCCTAAAAAGTGCAGTCACTGCTGTACTGCCTGCTGGATGGACCATTTGGTCTTTTTCTGCTGTCACTATGATTATGCTTTCATTACAAGCTGTACTTTGTTTGTGGTTCAATTGGCCTCCGAGACATAACCCTTAGCTTGAGGCACCCAGTTCACTTCTATCTGCTCAATTTCTTTCTGTACTGAATAGTGTACAATGCTCTTGCAGTGTTATTTAAAAAAAACCCAAACATATTACAGGGCTTCAAAAGGGTTTATTTGCATACGTATGTAATAAATAGATTACAAAATAGGAATTACATTAGTTTTAAAATAATTTATAAACAGTTGTTGGCCACTGCAATATTCATGGTCGAGCTCCTAAAGTCTTACTTTAGATTTAACTCATAAGAAGCATTCTAGAATTGTTTTTCTTCATTTTGTTGGAAATTCTTAAAATAAATCTAGATAATTTCATGGTTAAATGCAAAACATTCAACTGTTAAAAATGAATCAGATACTGTGCAGCGTATCATCTTCTGAGAGGCATTTTGGTATTCAAATCCTAGTTTTGGAAGCAGGTCTTCACTCTCCAGTAAGTCAGGGATCAGGGCACTGGGCGGAGGATAACTGAAAGAGAAACACAGAGAGTAAGATTATTAAATAACTGTTTTCCTTAAACTGACTTATACTTGTAATTTATTATAGGCAACGGTTTCAATGAGGAAGTTCTCAGAAAAGAAGTTTGGTAGTGGTTAAGGAAGCAGATAACGTATATTGTTTACTATTTCAAAGGTTTTTATTTCTGGTGGATTTTATGCTTACTATTTTTCTTATGACCGACATAGTGTAACAGATAGGATCATCAAAGCTGTTATGGCCCTAGACATTGTATTTGAAAAGAAAAACAGGTTGTCTGATTTCTGTAACTGATGGAGCAAAAATGGTAAATAAAAATAGGGGCACAACCAGTATGCTTCCACTTCCTGTTTCCAGAAAAGAAGTCCTTCTTTGCCACACTCTGTTTACTGCCAGTTGTTCAGATTGAATAGGGAAAGGATAGCAGTGTCAAAAACAGGAAGTGGTCTGTTTGCTGCTAAGAAACCACTAGGGTATTGAGATACACTTGGTGAACTTGCAAAGCATTTACAAAAGCTATTAATTCAGGCATTTTATTCAACTTAATTTTAACTTTTCATTATTACAGAGTTTATAATTATTTATTTTTGTATATCAAAGGTTATCCTTTTTTATTTGCTAGTGCTTAATTCTGTAACATAAAAACATTGTGTTTGATTCCTGTAATTTATACTTTGACCTACATAAGCACAGTTGCTTACCTGTAACAGTTGTTCTCCAAGGACAGCAGGATGTTAGTCCTCACAGATGGGTGACATCATCAGATGGAGCCCTGTCATGGAACACTTTTGTCAAAGTTTATAGAACTTTGACTGGCACACTGAACATGCCCAGCATGCCACCAACCCTGTGGCCACATGGGGTTTCCCTTCAGTCTCGTTTTATAGCAAAAAGTACAAGCGAAATATAAAATAACAATGTAAGCGAACCCAACTCCGTGGGGTGGCGGGCAGGTTTCGTGAGGACTAACATCTTGCTGCCTGGGAGAACACCTGTTACAGGTAAGGAACTCTGCTTTCTCCCAGGACAAGCAGGATGGTAGTCCTCACGAAACCTGCCCACCACCCCATGGAGTTGGAGAGGGTCTGCTTGCCCACTGCAACACCAAGTCTATTTTTGTCAAAGGAGGCAAAGAGTTGGGTGGACTGCCTGTGGGCTGTGGTGTGCTCTAAATAAAAGGCGAGAGCACACTTGTAGTCTAAGGTATGCAGAGCCTGCTCACCTGGATGAGAGTGTGCTCTTGGGAAAAAGGTGGGCAACACGATAGACTGATTCAGGTGAAAGTCAGTCACCAACTTAGGCAGGAACTTAGGGTGAGTGTGCAGCACCACCCTGTCATGGAAGATCTTCATATTTATTTATTATTTATTAAAGGCTTTTATATACCGACTTTCTTGATACAAATCAAATCAACTCGGTTTACAATGAACTAAGCAGAAAATATAATTAACCAATCAACAAGAGATAAGGAGCATACAGTTACATTATAACAAGGATGCCTTAACTTGGAGTAAGAAATAAAGAAGGGGGTGAACGAAAAAGTAAATAAATAAATAAATACTATATACAAAAGAGGGGGGCAAGGAGCCAACCTCTTTAATAGATACTATGCATGAGAAATATGGAAAAAAAAATTTTACATAGGTGGGTGGTGGACAATTCTAGATCAGGCAATGGGGTTTGTAGTGGGGAAGGCTTGGCTGAACAGCCATGTCTTTAGTTTCTTTTTAAAAGTTGTTAGACAGGTCTCCAGTCTGAGGTCCGGAGGCATGGCGTTCCAAATGGAAGGGCCTGCGGATATTTTTATGAATGATTGTGAGAGATTTATGAAGGATCTGGAAGTTTACTGGGAGCCAGTGGAGATCTTTTAGAATGGGAGAGATATGCTCTCTCCGATTGGTATTTGTCAAAATTCTTGCCGCTGCATTTTGTAGCAACTGGAGAGGTTTGATAGTAGAGGCTGGAAGACCATGCAGAATGGAATTGCAATAGTCGATCTTAGAGAACAGAATGGCTTGGAGGACGGATCTGAAATCGTAATGGAATAGGAGCGGTTTGAGTTTTTTGAGTACAAGGTGGATAGGTTACTAGGGCTGCAGCTCACTGACTCTGCGAGCAGAAGTAACCGCTACTAGGAAGATGACCTTCCAGGTGAGGTGTTTGAACTCGCAGGGGCTCAAGTGGAGGCCGCATGAGCCATGCCAGCACTACATTGAGGTCCCAGGCCACAACAGGAGGATGCATGGAGGCTTCAGTGAAGTAAGCCCCTCATGAAGCGCCCCACGAAGGGCTGCAGCGAGTCTGGAGTGTTGCCCTCTCCCTGGTGGTAGGTGCTGATGGCACTCAGATGCACCCGGATTGAGGTAGTCTGAAGACCAGAGGTAGTCCAAAAGCCTAGGAGTGGGGTAAGTGGAAGGGTCAAGTGAAAGGGTCAAGACCCTCCTCCTTGCACCAGGATGAGAATCTCCTCCACTTTGCTTGGTAAGACTTCTGTGTAGAAGGCTTATGCAAAGCTACCAGGACTTGCGAGACATTATCTGAAAGGTTGAGGGACTGTAGTACTAGCCTTTCAACATCCTAGCTGTTAGGGACAACGTCCAGAGGTTCGGGTGGCGTAGCATGTCCAGATCCTGCGTGATGAGATCGGGTGAGGTGCCCAGGCGAATGGGCTCCTGGACAGACAGGTGGCAGAGTATCGGAAACCAGACCTGACGCGGCCAATGTGGGGCTATGAGGATCATGTAGCCTCTGTCCTGTTGCAGCTTCATGAGAGTCTTGCCTATTAGCGGAATCGGAGGGTATGTATACAGGAAACCTGCACTCCAGAAGTGGGCAAAGGCATCCACAGCTAGTCTCTGTCCTTCCCTGTGCCGGGAGCAGAAGTGGTCTACCTTGTGGTTCTGCGAGGATGCAAAGAGATCCACGTCCAGCTGACCCCACCGGTGGAAGATCATGTCTGCCACCGAGGGGTTTAGGGACCACTCGTGGGGGTGAAATGTCCAACTGAGGTGGTCTGCCACCACATTCTCAGTTCCTGCCAGGTAGATGGCCTGCAGGAGCATGAACCATGACAGGGCCCAGGCCGAAATCTGCGCCGCCTCTTGGCAGAGGAGATAAGAGCCTGTGCACGTACCACATGGTCACTTGGTTGTCCATCTGGATCAAGATGACCTTGTTGGACAGGCAGTCCTGGAATGCGTAGTGTGCATACCTTTTCACCCAGAGTTCCAGGAAGTTTATCTGGCAGCTCGTCTTAGCTTTCGACCACATCCCTTGCGGGTGGAAGCCGTTGACATGGGCCCCCCAGCCTAGGTTGGAGGTATCTGTGGTCAAGATCACCTGAGCAGCCGGGAACTGAAAAGGAAGTCCCTTGCTTAGGTTGGATTCCTGCGCCCACCAGGCAAGGGAGAGCTGGAGTGGTTAGGTTATCTGGACCAGTGCAGAGAGTTCTTGAGAGGCTTGGTACTACTGAGACCACAGGGTCCATTGCGTGACCCTCATGGCCAGGCGGGTAATTGAGGTGACGTGCACTGACGATGCCATGTGACCCTGCATCTTCAGGAGGAGGCGGGCCAAGGGCATCCACCGGTGATAGATGGACCTGGCCAGTCCGGCCAGGGTGGCTATGCGTTCATTGGGAAGGAACACCTTGGCTATTGTGGTGTCCAGATCTGCCCTGATGAAGTTGAGTCACTGGGACGGAGTCAGCTGGGATTTTGGGTAGTTTACGTGGAACCCAGTGATTGAAGGTGGCTCAATGTCACGTGCAAGGACTGAAGGGCTCCCACTTTTGAAGAACTCTTAATGCGCCAATCGTCCAGATATGGGAACACATGCACCCCGTTCCGGCGCAAATGTGCTCCCACCACTGCCAGGCACTTTGTGAAGACTCGGGGTGCAGAGGCCAGTCCAAAGGGGAGATCCCTGTATTGGAAGTGCTGGTGGCCTACTACAAAGCACAGATATTTGCGATGAGGTGGAAAAATGGCAATGTGCATGTAAGTCTCCTGTAGATTCAGAGAGCAGAGCCATTCCCCATGATGCAGAAGCAGAAGTAGGGTTCCCAAGTATGCCATTTTGAACCGCTCTCTGCAGAGAAATCTGTTTAAGGTCTTTTGAGAGATTTCCTGCTCTACTGTGCTTTCAGTGTATTCTAAAAAAGTTTATTAGTCCTGAAAAAGATGACCTCCTTATCCTATAAGATGGATATGATCTGCTCTAATTAAGCAAAGTCTAGGCTACTTTTGAACAAAGTTTTTGACAATATTGTTTCTATGAAACTAATGGTATATTCATTGTTTGTTATGTTTATTGTTGGTAATGTATATAATTTATTACATTGTGTATGTTTTTACTGTGACTCGCCTAGACCTTTTTGTGATAGGCAAATAATGTTGAGATTACTTACCTGATAATCTCCTTTTCCTTAGTGTAGACAGATGGACTCAGAACAAGCGGGTATAGTGTGCTCGTGCTAGCAGTTGGAGACGGATCTGACGTCAGCACGGGTACATATACCCCCACAGGAAGTGAAGCAACTCAGTAATCTTCCTTGCAAAAGCTGTTATGGATATATGTGTACTGACGATCAATGAATTAGTGAAACAGGATTCCCCTGACCGATTGATAGTAGCTGGAGACCACCAGCGCTTCCAACCGGAAGGCGTTGACACCTGGTAGAGTGGACGCTCTTATGTAAGAAAATGACATGGCGTACCTTGAATCGGTGAAACCCATGTACACCGGCAGCTGGGCGGGATGCTGAGTCCATCTGTCTACACTAAGGAAAAGGAGATTATCAGGTAAGTAATCTCAACATTTCCTAGCGTGTAGCCAGATGGACTCAGAACAAGTGGGATGTACAAAAGCTTTACTCCCGGACTGGGCGGAAGGCTGCTTGAGGACCGCATAGGACTGCCCTCGCAAATGCTGTGTCCTCCCTGGCCTGAACATCCAGATGGTAAAATCTGGAAAAGGTATGGAGGGAGGACCATGTCGCCGCCTTACATATTTCTGCGGGCGACAGCATCCTAGATTCTGCCCATGATGCTGCTTGCGCTCTGGTGGAATGAGCCTTGACCTGTAGAGGTGGTGACTTCCCAGCCTCTACGTAGGCCGCTCTGATAACTTCTTTGATCCAGCAGGCTATGGTGGGCCGAGAGGCCGCTTCCCCTTGCTTCTTCCCGCTGTGAAGGACGAACAGATGGTCCGTCTTTCGTACTGCTTCTGTCTTTTCCAGGTATCTGGGTAGCAATCTGCCGATGTCGAGATGGCGTAGCAAACGCCCTTCTTCTGATTTCTTCAAACCTGCCGTGGTTGGCAAAGATATGGTTTGATTGAGGTGAAATTGTGAGACTACTTTAGGTAAGAAAGAGGGAACCGTGCGAAGATGGATAGCCTCCGAAGTGATTCTCAGAAAGGGATCACGGCAGGATAGTGCTTGTAGCTCTGAGATGCGGCGTGTGGAACACACTGCCAGCAAGAACATCATCTTCAAAGTTAGCGAACGGAGAGACAGGCCCCGAAGGGGTCTGAAGGTGGATCCTGCGAGAAAATCCAAAATTATGTTGAGGTTCCACAGGGACACTGGCCACTTCAGTGGCGGATGAATGTGCTGGACTCCTTTCAGGAAGCGGGAAACATCTGGGTGCGTGGCAATGGACTTGCCATCCCTCCTGGGACCGTAGCAAGACAGCGCAGCCACCTGAACCTTGATGGAGCTTAGGGAGAGACCCTTCTGAAGCCCCTCCTGCAGGAAATCCAGAACAATAGGGATTGTGGTCGCATGTGGATTGGTGCCATGAGTGTTGCACCAGGCCTCAAATACTCTCCAGATCCTTATGTAGGTGAGGGATGTGGAAAACTTGCGAGCTCGGAGGAGTGTATCTATCACCGGCTCCGAGTAACCTCTTTTCTTCAGTCTAGCCCTCTCAATGGCCAGTCCGTAAGAGAGAATTGAGCCGGATCCTCGTGGAGGATGGGACCTTGACGAAGCAGGTCCCGGAGAGGAGGCAGGGGAAGGGGCTCCCCCGTCAGTAGTCTTCTCATGTCCGCGTACCAGGGTCTTCTTGGCCAGTCTGGTGCTACTAGAAGAACTAGGCCGCTGTGCCTCTGAATCTTGTGTATAAGGGCGCCCAGCAGGGGCCACAGCGGAAAGGCGTATAGCAGAGTCCCTGGAGGCCATGGCTGAACCAGGGCGTCGATCCTGTGAGAGAACGGATCTCGCTTGCGGCTGAAGTATCTGGGTACTTGAGCATTGGACCTGTCCACTAATAGGTCCATGTCCGGAGTCCCCCACTGATCCACAATCATCTGGAAGGCTGTGGGGGACAGCTGCCATTCTCTCGGATTTAGGTTTTCCCTGCTGAGGAAATCTGCCGCGGTGTTGTCCCTTCCGACAATGTGGACGGCGGAGATGTCCTGGAGATTCGCCTCTGCCCAAGCCATCAGCGGGGCTATCTCTAGGGACACCTGTTGGCTTCTGGTTCCGCCCTGTCGGTTGATGTATGCCACCGTGGTGGTGTTGTCGGACATCACTCTGACTGCTCTGCTCCTCAGTCTGTGGGCAAATCGCAGGCATGCTAATCGGACTGCCCGTGCCTCTAGACGGTTGATGTTCCACCCCGACTCTTCTCTGTTCCATCGCCCTTAGGCGGTGAGCTCTTCGCAGTGTGCTCCCCATCCGCTCAGGCTGGCATCTGTGGTGAGCAGAGTCCACGTGGAGGAGGACATCTTCGACCCCCTGCTCGTGTGGTTGGACTGCAACCACCACCGTAGCTGGGTCCGCAGTCTGGCTGGTAGAGGTAGATGCACGGAGTAATTCCGGAAGCGTGGGCTCCATCGAGAAAGGAGGGAGCGTTGTAGTGGTCTCATATGGGCCCGCGCCCAGGGTATCACTTCCAGGGTGGATGCCATGAGACCGAGAACCTGCAGATAGTCCCAAGCTATGGGCCGGCTGGCTGCCATCAAGGACCGTAGACGCGTCTGGAGTTTTAACCTTCTCTTGGTAGTGAGGCTGACTTAGTCTGCCTGGGTGTCGAACTGGACTCCCAGGTATTCTAGTGATTGGGAAGGCTGTAGGCAGCTCTTGTTTAGGTTGACTACCCATCCCAGGCTTTCCAGCAGGGAGATCAGTCTGTTGGTTGCCCGATGGCTCTCCTCTCGGGATTTCGCCCGAATCAGCCAATCGTCTAGGTAGGGATGGACAAGGATTCCTTCCCTTCTGAGCGCCGCTGCCACCGCTACGATCACCTTGGTGAAGGTCCGCGGCGCCCTAGCTAACCCGAAGGGCAAAGCCCGGAATTGGAAGTGTCGTCCCAGAACCTTGAAGCGTAGGTAGCGCTGATGGTCCCGATGGATTGGGATATGCAGGTAGGCTTCTGACAAGTCTAAGGCCGTGAGGAATTCCCCTGGCTGTACTGCGGTCTTGACTGAGCGCAGAGTTTCCATGCGAAACCTCGGGACCCTTAAGTATCGGTTGACTGACTTGAGGTCCAATACGGGCCGGAAAGTGCCCTCTTTCTTGGGTACCATGAAATAAATGGAATAGTGCCCAGAATCCATTTCCCATGCAGGTACTGGGATTATGGCTTTCAAGGACAGAAGCCTCGCCAGGGTAGTTTCCAATGCTGCCTTCTTGTGGATTGGACACGGAGATTCCACAAACCTGTCCGGAGGGATGTGATGGAAGTCCAGATAATACCCCTCTCGGATGATGGCGAGGACCCACTGGTCCGACGTAATCTCGACCCATCTGGGGTAGAAGAGGGTTAACCTGCCCCCTATGGCTTCGTCCCCCGGATGGATCGGCGGATTCTCATTGTGGGGTGCGGCCGGGACCCGAACCCGAGCCGGCTCCCCTCTTGTGCTGCTTGGTCCGAAAGGACTGGTTCCTGGCCTGAGGACGAGGTGCCTGGTAGCGACTCCTATAGGGAGTGAAGCGTTGGGAGCTTCTACCTCTGGAGGGCCTCGGAAAGGTGCGCTGGTTCCTCTTGGACCTGTCTTCTGGCAGTCGAGGTACTGGAGAGGCACCCCTTGTGCTGGCCAGTTTATCTAGGTCGCTGCCGAACAGAAGAGACCCCTTGAATGGCATTCTAGTGAGACGTGTCTTAGAAGGAGCGTCGGCTGACCAGTCCCATATCCAGAGCTGCTTCCTGGCTGCTACTGAGGATGAGACCCCCTTGGCTGTCGTACGGACTAGGTCGGAGGCGGCATCCGTAAGGAACGAGAGAGCTGACTCCATGTCTGCTGCCGGCGCATTGTTCCTTACCTGTGACAAACAGGAACGCGTTACCACTGTGCAGCAGGTTGCGATTCGCACAGACAGAGCTGCCACCTCAAAGGTTTGCTTCAGGATGGCGTCCAGGCGTCGGTCATGAGCCTCCTTGAGGGCCACCCCCCCCTCCACTGGAATGGTAGTGCGCTTGACCACTGCGCTAACCAAGGCGTCCACTTTAGGGCACGCCAGCATATCCTTGATTGCCGGGTCCAGGGGGTACATGCCGGACAGGGCCCGACCCCCTTTGAATGAGGCCTCCAGCGCATTCCACTCCAAATCGATCAGCTGTTGTGCCGCTTGCAGGAAGGGGAAATGGCGGGCTGTGGGACGAAGACCCTCCAGCAGGGGGTTCTGCGTGGATGCCTCCATGGTACTGGGGCCTGGAATAGCCAACTCCGTCAGGCACTGAGAAACCAGGTCGGAGAGATCTTCCTTGGGAAAGAACCGCCTCATAGTTTGGTATGGCTCTATCCCTGAGGGAAGTTCCCCCTCCTCGGGGGGTTCGGACTCGTCCTCCGAGACATCAGGGTCCGCATGAGCCGGACTGCCCGGAGGCGGGTGCCCGCGATAAGGGCAAGAAGGTCCAGAAGCAGGGTCAGCTGAAGCGGCAGCAGGGCCTGGACGGGAAGCTGACTGCATCTGTACAAAGGCATGGATTCCCTTAAATAAGTCCACCCAGGAAATGGAAGCGGTTTCTAGCCGTCGGGGTACCAAGTCCCCCGGAATTCCTGGCTGTTCAGGACGGCCCCGCTAGATCCGGGGTGGCCCCTGGGGAACTGTCTGTAAACCTCGGTTGAGACTGGTCCTGGCCCGAGGCTCCCACGGCCTCCTCACATTGGGCACAAAGGGAGTCTGGTTCCTCGCTCTGCGTGGCTCTAAGCTGGCACGCTGAGCAGAGGCCGAGAGCTTTCACGCCGGAACCAGGAGGTGCTGCCTCTGGGGACGCCGGGGCATTTAAATGTTCCATCGCGTCTTGCGAAAGCAGAGCGCCGGCGCTTATGCTGCCAATAATATGCGCTCAACAATAATATGCGGTCAGCAATAAGCGCTCAATAATATACAATATGCGCTCAATAATATGCGGTCAGCAATATGCGCTCAATAATATACAATATGCGCTCAATAATATACAATTTGCGCTCAATAATATGCGCTCAATATACAATATGCGCTCAATAATATGCAGTCAGCAATATGCGCTCAATAATATACAATATGCGTTCAATAATATACAATATGCGCTCAATAATATGCGGTCAGCAATATGCGCTCAATAATATACAATATGCGCTCAATAGTATGTGGTCAGCAATATGCGCTCAATAATATACAATATGCGCTCAATAATATGCGCTCAATATACAATATGCGCTCAATAATATGCGGTCAGCAATATGCGGTCAATAATATACAATATGCGCTCAATAATATGCCGTGTTGTGCCCCCATCAACAGGTGCCTAACATGGGCGCTCAATACCTGAACAAGGCAGACAAAATGGCGACCCCCATGGCGTGCCACATGCAGGCCATGCCGCCGATCCTTGTACCTCGGAGACCAAAAAAGTAAGAGATGTACGCCTTACCTGATCCTCGGCGCTTCCTGGCTGTAACCCGGGCGGTCTCCGGCTGTGGGGGGATAGGGGAAAATACCTTCACCGCCGTGCTTGAGGAAATGCACCCGCTGCCTCTAAGCCGCCGAACTCGTCTCGCTCGGGGCTAAGTCCACGCCGGGACTGAGGCGCCTCTCAGCCATGCCCGAGCCCTTCTCGCTCGGGGGCTAGATCCCTGCAGCGATTCGGCCACCGGACCGAGGCGTAGACCTCCGAGGGATCGCGGAAATCACCTCGGAAAACTCAACTGGGGGAGGGACCCGAGGGTATCACCGCAGGAGTGCGGGGCTCGTCTTCTGAGAAATTTGTAAAGTAGAAAGTAGAAAATAGAAAGTAGATTTGGAAAACACGCTCAGCGAGCGTGCAGGCGCTCCAAACTGCTTTGGAGACGGAAATTACTGAGTTGCTTCACTTCCTGTGGGGGTATATGTACCCGTGCTGACGTCAGATCCGTCTCCAACTGCTAGCACGAGCACACTATACCCACTTGTTCTGAGTCCATCTGGCTACACGCTAGGAAATACATTTTAATAAAATGAAATGAAAATGAATTTGAAGAGATTGAGGATGGGGCCGAGGCAGTCTGTTCTCTTTGGAAAGAGAAAATACCAGGAGTTGAACCCTCGTCCCAGCTGAGCCCGGGGAACCGATTCCACAGCTCTGGTCTGTAGCAGAAGTGAGAGTTCTAACTTGAAGGTCAGTGCATGTTCTATGAGGCTTCACGCCGGAGAAGGTGGGGAGTCTGGAGAAACACTGAGGAGATTCAGGCAGTTACCTCATGCTACGATGGATAATACCCATCGGTCGGTGGTAATTTGGGACCAGTTGTTCCTGAATAGACAGAGATGACCCCCCACAGGTGGGTTGGATGGTGCGGGCAAAGGGGATAGGTTTCTGCTCTCTATGTGCCACTCAAAAGTCAGCTGCAAGGCTAGGCGGGGGGGGGGGGGCGGGGGGCTGGCTGAGCCCTGGGTGCTCTTTGTTGGCGAGGGTGGCCTCTTTGGGTGGACAGAGATGTACGAGCACGGGTGGCCGGAGGATAGTATCTCCATTGCCTGTAAAACTTTTATGGTATTCCTACATGGCCATCTATGGGTCGCCAAAGAGGGATCAGAGGTGGTAGTAGAAAACTGACATAGAGTCTCATGGTGGTCCCTAAGTTGGGCCACTGCGTCCCAGATTTTGTCCCCAAACAGGATTTCTCCTGTACAGGGGAGGTCAGCCAGTTTGTTTTGAACCTCCGGGTGAAGGTTGGAGGCTTTTAGCCAAGTCCAGCATCTGACACTGCCTGCTGCTGAGTCCCTTGATGCTGTCTCAAAGACATCATAGGACGCTCTCACCTCTTGTTTCCTGGCTTCCAGTCTTTTCTGGAGATGGAGTCTAGGCCCTCCTGAAATTGTTGTGGTAGGGTCTCAGTGAATTCCTGGACCTATTTCCAGAGGTTCCGGTTGTACTGGTTCATGTACAACTGGTATGCCGCTATATGAGCAATAAGCATGGATCCCTGGAAAACCCTTCGACCCAGAGTGTCTAAGGCTCTATGGTCCTTTCCTGGAGGGGCAGAGGAGTGAGAGCGGGTCCTCTTGGCCATTTTCTGGGCTGATTTGACTATCACGGACTGGTGTGGCAACTGCTCTTCTGAAAGCCTAGGGCCTGTTGTACTAAATAGGTGGCATCCGTCTTTCTATTGACTGGAGTCACAGAACTTGGGTGTTCCCAGAGCCGGTAAAGGAGGTCTAGGAGAACCTCATGCACCAGGACTGCCATCACCTCCTTAGGAGCGTCCACAAATTGGAGGACCTCCAACATCTTGTGGCAGGCATCCTCTTCGGTTAAAAGTTGGAAGGGAATGGTCTCCGCCATCACCCGGACAAAACTCTCGAAGGATAGGTCCTCTGGAAGCGAACACCGTCTCTCATCTGGCGGAGAAGGCTCTGAAAGAAGATCCTTGGAGGCCTCTGAGGAATGCTCAGATTCCATGGGTCATAAGGGGCTTCCTCCCCACCAGTAAACTGTCTGGGTCGAGGAGGGAGGCCAAAACCCAGAGTATGGGATGTGGGCACCGATGGTCGGTAAGGCAGAACTGACAGGGATGGCGCCGGTATTGAGGGCACTGGGACCTGTTATGGATGCCAGGTCACCGGGAGGCCCGGGGACGGGATCCATGCCAGTACTGCCCATGGAGATGGGCGAGGAGGCACATCTTCCTCCTCTGAGGGAATCGGGATTGAGACAGGGGGAAGCACCGGTGGTGGACAGGGCACCAGGGGGCCCACCAGCATGGGCTGTGGCGGTAAGGCACTGAGCAGCATGTCCAACCTTTCCAGCAGAGGAGCCAACATGAAGGGCACCTGTTCCGATGTCGGTATGGGGGCCGGCGTCGGTGGCTACTGGAGACCCCGAAGGGCATTTAACACTGCCTGTTGAACCACGCAGTCCAACTCCTCTCTGAATGAGGATGTGGACAAGACCGACCCTGGAGTAGGAGGCAGGCTGGGCGTCACTGTAGCGTCCACGGGGGTCCGCAGAGGCTCAGTGCCCAGCACCAGTATCGATGGGGAATGCTCTGGGCTCCCGGGTCTGGAGGAAGACGGGGCCTCCTCTCCTCGGTGCCTCTTCAGAGGGGGTTCAACCAAGGTTGGTGCCAACACGAGACGGAGACGACCGTCGGTGCCGGTGTCGATGCTTCCCACGATGCTTGGCCCGGTCCTTCTCCGGCACCGAGGAAGACAATGCAGAATTCTTCGAATGTCCCTATGCTGGTGAGGGGCGATCTCCTGCCCCCTGATCATTGCAGCGGGGCATACAAAGCGAAGGTCCAGAGTCAGATTGATCCCCACGACTCGACGTACCCGGTACTGGAGTCGATAAAGCCGATTGCTTGGAACCAAACAAGTGCTCCATCTTGACCAGGCGGGCGCGCCAGCCTTTGGGGGTCATCTGAGCACAGCTGGGACCCCGACAGATGTCGTAGGAAGGCCCGAGACACAGGATGCAGATGTCATGTGGGTCCGTGATGGACATAGTCCACGGACACTCAGGGCACTTGCTAAAACTGGTCGCCATCAAAAAAAGGGCAGCGTACGGTCGGTGGCCACCACGAGGTAGATGCTTAGGAACTGACTGCAACAACGTGAAAAAACTCCTACAGGACACCAGAGGATAGATTCACTCTGGGGGATCCCGAGGTGGGGAAAAACTGACAAAAAACATCAAACTATTCCATGAGGAAAATATTTTCAAACAGAGCTCCACAAACCGTGAGGCAACAGCTCCGCGGAAAAAAGGAGACTGAAGGGGGACCCCGTGTGGCAATGGGATTGAATGGCATGCTGTGCATGCTCAGGGTGCCAGTCAAAGTTCTAGAAACTTTGACAAAAGTGTTCCATGACAGGGCTCCATCTGATGATGCCACCCATCTGTGAGGACTACATCCTGCTTGTCCTGGGAGAAAAAATGTTGCCTCTTCTTAAACTGCTTTTATACTGCACACTATTCATAGGATCCAGATTTTGTAAGGCTACAAATGTGATACTGTATATTTTAATTACTTACAAATTACGAACTAGTTCAGTGGTGAGCAATCTGTAGCCCAGGAGGCTTCTAAGTGCAACCCCTACAAGAAGCACACAGATTTGATCATTTGTCACATGGGTGGCATCACTGCATAAGCAAAGCTTTTATGACTTCAGTCTGCTAAGCAGTGTGTTGCATAATATAAGATGCCATTGTCAATACTGCCATCTAGTGACTATTGAAGGCAGCACAGTTCAAGTTGATAGTACTATTATTGTGTTAAATAAAAATTCATAATTGACAAGGCTTCCAGGTTAAATACACAGCAGTGTGCTACTGCCTGTGGTTATGGCAGATTGTGCTTATGTATATAAAACCTTAGCCAATAATCTGCCCTTTATTGCTTCATGGATTGTTTTATATTTAAGTGACATGATAAGTATGGAGAAGAATCAAGTGCAAGATCAAAATAAGGTATCAAGAAAGATGTAGCCATAGCAGCTATATCCAAATAGAGGACAATGAGTGATGAAGGCAGAAGGGTAAAAGAGAGCTTGGAGCCGACTAAAGCGGTCATTTATCAAGCTGCGCTAGACGTTTACCATGCAGTAAAAAACCTTGCGTTGGCAATAACGTGGTATTTTAAATACTGCATGTTATTTTATCCTCAACAATGCAAAAATGGTAATGAGCTGATTTGCTTGGAAATATTATGCAAATGCTTGCAAAGCAGTTCATAATATTCAAGTTCATGGAAATAAAACAACATGGCTTGCCTGAAAAATTGCAAGCCGTGATATTTTCATTAAAGTTAGCTATAACTCAGGAATTAAAGCTAACGTTCCCTGGGAGCACTGGGATTCTCTGGCCTGCTAATTAAAGGGCCCAAGCAGCCCAAATGACCACCCCCAATGTATAGAAACCCTCCCCTGCTGCCTGACCACCAGGGACACTAAAGGTATTAATGGGATGGGTGAGGCTGGGGGGAGGATGTCTATTGTTTCACAGGGATTATATTGGGAAGAGGGAGGGGCCTTTGCCATGCAAGTTCTAATATATATATATTTTTTTTTTAAATTGTGTTTCATGGCGCTGCCTTGAGGTGGCTGAGGGGTGGGTGGAATGGGGTTCTCACAAGACCTCTGAATGAGAGGGGGGGGGGGATAACGTGTTGAGAAGAGGGTCATTTGGGCTGCTTGGGCCCTTTAACAAGATGGTGACCCCCCTGTGAAGGGGCAGCCATCATGTGGCATTTGGATGCCTACCATCTGCAATTATTTTACCGTGGAGGAAAATACTGCAGAGTTTCCTAAGCTGCAGTACTGTGCACTGCAGCATAATAAACCCTCTGGGAGAAAATACTGTGGCTAAGTAAATGACCTCCTTATTGAACAGAAAGGGGGGGGACATTTTTCTTAATTTGCAAGTTCCCCAAAAATACAGAGGACAATGCTCAAAAGAATTGTCTGGCTAAACTTTGAGTTAAGTAATCAATCTATGGGTTAAAAATATCCCCCACTGAGTGGGTACATTTTGCATGGGCAAACTATTGCCCACACAAAGTTTTCCTGCATAGGAAGAGGTGGAGTTGGAGGCGTTCCTGGACTGCATATATATTTTAGCCAGAGGGCACTGGTATTGGATAAGTCTGGTTGCATTGAATGACTATCCTAAAGTTAGGCAGGCAATTTTACCTGGGTAACTTTATACAGGTATATTCAGCATCAGACTTATCCCAATAAATGCTGCTCAATATCTGGGTAAAGTTACTCCAGTAGCTTTCCTACTCACTATCCCATCTCATCAGTGGCGTATCTAAAGTATTTGGCACCCCCACTCCCCAGATTCACTTCTCTGTCCTCCCCCCCAGTGATTTCCAGTTCCCCTTCTCCCTCACGCATGCTCTCTCTCTCTCTTGCACACACTTTCACACACCCCTGTACACAGGCTCCCTCCATTTCTTCTCTCATACATACACACTCCTTCACACAGCTCCCTCTCTCACACACAAACATGCACCCTCCATCCCATACACACAGACATACTCTAACACACACAGACACAAACACACTCTCACTTCCTTCTCCGCTCCCCATCAGAAGCACAGCAACAGCTTCCTCCATCTTTCCCCACGACAGATGGGGACTCTTCATTTTTCTTGAGGCGGCACGGGGGCTGGCGCAGCTCTACTTCCTGCATCTGCAGTGGGGAGGGTGGGGGCCAGTGCTGTTGCTCTTCCTTCGGACCGCGACTGCATGATCTTTCCTTCTTCCCACCCATGCGGACCTACCACTTCCTCTTCTGGGCCACGGGGGTGGGAAGAAGAAAACGCTATGCAATTTCGGCTCAAGACCCGTGTCACTCTAGGTGGCTGCCCAGTGCTCCCACTGCTCGTGGCCCGGAGGCCTCCCTCCTCTTGTAGCGCGAGTAGGATGGGCTTCGCTCATGGTTGCCGACCTTCCGGCTGTCACCCAGGACGGACCCCACCCCCACTTAGTATGCCTCTGCACCTCATGATGCTCAGGGATATTAAGAAGCACACCATTTCTCTCATGTAGCTAATTTTCTTATATTCTCCCAAATGTGCTCAACAACTTTTGGATTTGAAGGAATCTATGGAAATGCAGAAGCAAGTAATTTGATGAGTATTAAATAAGTGACACAGTGTCTTATTGCTTAGTTACTTGCAGAAAATGGAAAACCTTTTTCAGATGGTGAATGGTGAAACAACGTAGATGTTTTATTTGATGGATTTAATAACAAAGAAGAAATTATCAGACATGTTTAATGTCTGCAACTCAGCAGGTGTACTGCGTATCACAGAATGAACATAGCTGTCGATTTGAAAAAGCAGATTTTCAGAATTATATATTTATGTGAGGCCATTAGTATAGTGCTGGATAACTGCAAAGATATTAATGACTTTACTCAGCTCTGCATGTGTTGTGTTGACATTTATTTGAACACGTCAAAATAATTTTTAAATCTCTTTGAAGTACATAGGTGAACACAGAGTTCATAGGGCTGATTTTTTCCAGAGAGCATTGGTTAGCTTTGAAAAATATTGTCCCAGTTACACAGATAGTTGCCCTCTATGGTAGGAAAACACAACAAATGTGTGACTTTGTTGAAAGCTTGTGTACCTGATGTATTGGTGTGTACTGCATAATACACCAAGAAGTATTCTGTGTTAAACTTGAGAAGGGAGACAGACCTAAAGCTGTAATGGACAAAGTGGTACAGATTATTAAGTTTTATACATACTTCATCCTTTCATAATCGTTAGTTTGTGGAACTTTTGGAGTAAACTGAAACAGAATACGGAGACCTCATCATGCACACTGAAGTTTACTAGCTATGTCATAGTAAAATACTGGATTGCTTCATGGCACTTCTACCAACTATCAACCATTTTCTTGCTAGGAAATCTCAAATGTACCCAGTGTTGAAAACTAGTTTTTGGATTATCTTTTCTCACTGACATCACTGATCACTTCAACACACTGAACAAGTCAGTGCAGAGGAAAAATCATCCCTTTCTCACACTAATTGCTAGTATCTGAAAACTTGTGCTATAGCTGCAGTTGATGTCAAGTCATTTAATGTCATGAGACTTCACTCACTTCCCAAATTTGGAAAAAAAATACTGGACAAATACTCTAATCAAAGAATGAAGAATAAGATCCATCAGTTCATTTGGAAGTACTCTCAATGCTAGCAGAGCTATTTGAAAATCACTTCCTTTCCTTTTTCTCAAATTCATTTGAATTTTATTTGAGCTGATATTGTCATAATATGTTAGAGGCCTGGGACTGATAAAAGGAAATTTGAAAAGGAATTACTTCATTCTCATGATATATGAGAACTTTGGAAGAATATACCCAGGCAAGTTCTCTAATATTGCATTGCAAAACTGATGTCAATTTTTGACTCAACATAAGAAGACATTTTCTGCTACAGGACACATTAAATGCAAGAAGCGCAACAGAGTAACAGACATAAATCCCATTAATGAACTGTGATGCGCTTACACATCCCTGACTCCTAATCTGACAAAGCTGGTAAAGGAAAGATCCAACCAGTCGTTAGATTGAGTGAGTTGTTATATTGTAAAGAAAGCATAAATAAATATTTCTTTTGTATTTGCTATTTGAAGTTGATGACAAGTCTATTAATAAGTACGGGGTAGATTTTATAATGTGCGCGCGCTTCCTGGCGTGCACACATGGACACACCGTTTTTATACCATGCATGTGCCAGCATGCGCATGTTATAAAATCGGGTGGCCGTGTGCGTATGTGCGGGCGGCGCGCGCAAGGGGGGGACTTTCGCAATTTCCGTGCAGCGACGCAATCGGCCTTCCCCAGTTCCCTCCCAGTCCACTCCAATTAAGGACTGGACTGGGAGGGAACTTCCCTACCCCCTACCTAAAATTCCTCCCTCCTCCCCACCCCTGGCTGCTGGCGCGCGAGTCTTCAGGACATCAATCAATGGCGCTGTCCCGCCCCCTCGCCCCGCCCAGATCCTGCCCACCTTTTGAAGAGGCCTGGCAGTTGTGCGGGTACCGGGGTTTACGTGCGTGGCCTGGCCTCTTTGAAGAGTTGCCCAGCAAACGCAAGGCCCGGCCACATGCATAAACCCCAGGATTTACGCACGCAAGGTTTTTTAAATCTATCCTTAAATGAATAAGCATTTTCTACAACTCATTATGAAATATTCAGGTTATATTGAAAGTATTGCATAGGGTCATGATTATTTCATGCTCAATTTCAATCTTGCAGTCCATTGAGATAAAGGAGAGCCACTCATGAGGCTCATTTACTAGCCTATGTTGCCCATCAATTCAGCTTTTTACTCCCTGTCCTCACATTTTGAGACTGACTGTCTACAATGTTGCTTCACCTCATGACTCCTGCAAGTCTTTTAAGACCTACAGTTTAGGGACAAGAATACAGTTATTGAAAAGTAGAAATACAACTTAGAAGAAACAACAGCTTCCATTTTGTAGCAAACAAAAGGCAAAAAAAGGAAAAGAGTAAAATTACTTTCAAACTTGATTTTGGGCATTACACACCATTGCTTTCAGTTCTGTTGTTTTATTTGCTATTTTAAAGAATACTGAGCTATATAACTAGCTGCATATAAATGGGTCCAACATTAAATAGTAACATGGCAAACAGGGTAAGCTGGACAACAGCAGATGGTGAAATAGAAAATCCAATTAGTCTTTGCCTGAGTTAATGCACAATGTGTTACACTGCACCATCTTCAGCTGTTTGAAGAATCATAAATACATGTGATAAGCACAGAGAAACAGAAAAATTAAAATAAGTGGTCTATGGAGTTTATCACTATGTTATAGTGATCTAAAGAGTACACGTAACATTTTTTTCTCTCTCTAGTCTTAGATTATTTTTCTACTTTAATTGAATTTTAAGAAATTTAATTTGAAACAGAAAATTGAATTGTAACTGGATCAGATTTCTAGTTACAATCCTTATTTTCCCACTTCCCCATATCCCCTTAACATGAAAATTGTTACACTAGGGATGCAGCCACAATTTACCTTGTAAAGTACCATGTATTCATTAATTTGGGGTGTAGATAGCCCGAGGCAGAGCATAAGTAATTATAGTCATATCAGGAGACAATGCTACACCAACGTATGCTTCCTCTGCTACTATTCCTGAAGCTCTAGTGGGTTTACAGTAAGCAGACAAAAGCAGTACAGTAAAACACCATTTACATTATTTTTTGACTTCCACAGGCTAACAAAGTGTAAAGGATTGGCATTGAAAGCTTCCACCATATTCCCTGGACAGATTGTGAACAAACCAATTGGCAAATTGGTTTATTGAATATATAGAATAAAAAGCTGATCATGGAAAATGAATTACTGTCAAATTAACATTTTTTCTTTATAACAAAAAGATTTCCACTTCAGAGTGGCAATTACATATTATGAAGGTAATTTTCAACCGTGTGCATAATTTAGCACATATGCGCATGCCAATGCATCTAAAGTTATGTTTGTATTTTTGAAACTGTGCAGCAGTGTATTTCCACTTCAAAAGTATGCACTTGTACATGCACAGGTTTGTAATGGAGTAGTGCATCCAGTTTTTACAAATATTTTATAAAAGTTTGCACATATATTTTAAATAACTGTAACATGCACATAAACACCTTCATTGTATGTGAGGAGGTAGGTGTTTTATACAGTTGGCTGAAGTATGCATGCATCTCATTTTGTAATACTTGTGCACATACTTCCAAGCATTAGTTTGCTGAGACTTTCACCACTTTACCCACACCCTTCACCAGTTCACCCATATCCTCTACCATGTGCTCAAGACCTCCCACCCAAAAACTGCAGACAAAAGAGTAGTCAGATTTCATATCTGTGACTTGATTAGCAGGTGTAAAAGCAGATTCACATGTTTGATTATGCATAAAAAATGTAAATATGCACAGATTTCCAAACCCCAGACCAAAATGCCCTCTTTGTATATGCAGACATTTCCACGTGGCAATCACAGTATGCGTGTACTCCCACCCTTCTGAAAATTTGCTTACTGTGTACAAAGGCTACTTACATGCATATATGCTGATTTTACATGTGCAAAACTGACCACCATATATTTTTATAAAATTGTGAATTGAATTAAATATGTTTTGATGAAACTCTTAAAGAACTGACAAACTGTAAAATGGACTACATTTCAAATACTTATCGCAATCTGTTTAGCCAGACTAACCATATTTCCATTAGTTAGTATTATTGCTTAATGAAGGCCAGCTGGAAATATCTCTAGGTTCTCTCTAAATTCTCTAATAGAGCTAAATAGGTTCAGAGGCATCTCAATTCTCAGCAGAAGAATATTTATCGTTTTTAAGGAAAAATAGTTGACATTATTACAAAAATTTCTCCCTCTTCCTACATCTCCTCCAGGAAGATAGGATATAGACCACAATATAGCCCCAAATTCCAATGTACCAGTTAGCAAATTTGCCACTTTTAACTTGATAGCAGCTGGCATTAATTTGCTGTTGAACACAATGAACTCCAGCAAATCATCTCTAGATCCTATGGAGGTAATTTTCTAAAGGTTTTACATGCATAAATAGTCTTTTAAAAGTTGCTACTTTTACACAGGGAACTTCTTTGAAATTTCACTCCTAAGCCTATTAAGTTTATCAAGAGGCAGTCATTAAGCCTGTATGATACTTTAGCTTCTATAGTTAACACTAATTTATCTAAAGGGTATGTTAGTCCAGTTCTAAAACAGGTTAGGTTTCATCCCGTATTAAAGGAGTCACTTAATCCTTTAGTGATTGCCAAGTACCGGCTAGTGTATAGCCTGCCATTTATTTCAAAGGTGATTGAGAAGGTTGTAGCTGGCCAACTCAAGGCTTTTTTTTTTTTTTTTTTTACAGAAGACCAACATTTACCATCCTAGACACTCAGAGGTGAATTTTCAAAAATACACTTGGGCATACATGTGCGCTCGCTACCCGGCGCGCACACATGTACGCCCGATTTTATAACATGTGCGCGCATATTATAAAATCGGGATCGGTGCGCAAGGGGGTGCACAATTGTGCACCCTGCACACGCCAACGCCCATGGACTTCCCCCGTTCCCTCCCCCCTAAACTAACCTTCCCACCCCTTCCCCTAGCCTATCCCCCCAAGCCCTGTCCTAATCCCCCCCCCAAATTTTAACTCACCTTTTCCGTCTGCCTAGAGGCAGGCGCAGGATGTACGCACCGGCAGACTGCTGGCATGCGATCCTCCGACACAGCGGCAAATAGCCATTGTGCCGGCGGCCTCTGGCCCCGCCCCCGGATTGCCCTGCCCCCTCCCCTTTAGTAAGAGTCTTAACCTCTTTTGCCTTTCCTCACAGGGGAATTTTCCATTCCCTTTATCATTTTGGTTGCCCTTCTCTGTAATTTTTCTAATTCTGCTATATCTTTTTTAAAATGTGGTGACCAGAACTGCACATAAAGGTAGATTTAAAAAAAAAAAACTGCGTGGGCGTCCATGTGCATGCAGATCCTGGCAACGCGCTCATGCACGTGCTAATTTTATAACATGCTCGCACCCCACGCACATGTTATAAAATTCGATGCCCGCATGCATATGCGTGCCCAATTTTGTGCATGTGGATGACCAGTTACGTGCGTGGGGGGGACGAGTTTTGAAAAATACGTGCAGCAAAGCGATTGGCCCATTCCCAGTTCCCTCCCAGTCCGCTCCAATGAAGGAGCGTACTGGGAGGGAACTTCCTTATACTCCTTCCTATTCTGCCTCCCTTTTCCCCCTCTCCTCCCCGATCCCTAAAACCCCTTTCCCTACCTTAATTTTTTTTTATTTCAGAACTTACTTATCTGAATAGATGAAGTTCCGCGTGCTGGCCGGCTGCCTTTTGGATGGCCCTGCACTTCCGCGTGTATCAGGAGATACGCGTGTGGCCAGGCTGCTTCTAAAATGCGCTTGGTATTTGCATGCGTGGGTTAGAAGAGGAAGGTTTGAGATTGGACTATAGTTGGCAAGGTCTAAGGGATCAAGTGTGGGTTTTTTCAAAGTCGGTTTGATGATGGCATGTTTGAGATTTTTGGGAACGGTGCCAAGTATGATAGATCTGTTAATGATATTGGAGATCGGCTTGGCAATAATGTCAGGGATGGAGAGGAGGGATTTTGTTGGGAGGGTGTCAGATGGGTGTGAGCATGATCTCAATTTCTTTATGATTGAGTTAACTTCCAGTGAAGAGGTGGTATCAAGGGAGGGGAGCCTTGCGTTAGTATGGTTGATGAAGTTATTGGTAGATGCCTGTGTAGTGGGGAAGCGGGACATGATGTTGACAATCTTCCTGTGGAAGTAGTTGGCCAAGTTATCGCATTTGTCTTGGTTGTCTGTGTCTGCGGGGGAGAAATTAGGGGTGGATTTTGTTAGACTGTTCACTAATTCAAAGAGTGCCCGAGGGTTGAATTGGAGGTTGTGGATTCTGTGTGAGTAGAAGTCTCTTTTGGTTTTTTCAATAGCTGTTCTGTATGTGTGGAGGGAGGATCTGAAGGTGTTAAGTTGCGTAGAGGAAGGGTTTTTTTGCCAGTTTCTTTCTAATTTTTTGCGGTTTTGCTTCATAGATTTCAGTTCAGATGTGTACCATGGTTGTTTTTTGGTTTTCGCTGGGTCAATCACACGAGATTGGATGGGGCAGAGTTTAGTGGCTATAGTGTCAGTACAGTTGCTCCAGGAGTTAATAGCAGTTTCAGCATTAGTTAAGTCAATATTGTTAAGTTCGGTGGTGAGGGCTGCTACTAGATCTTCTTGGTTCCAGTTATGCCTAAAGTGGATGTTTTTTTTATTATTAGGTAGTAAGGGTGAGGAGGTGTTATTTATAGTGCAGCTGATGTCAATGTGGTGGTGATCGAACCAGGGGATGGGGGAGATTGTAGGTAAGTTGGATTGGATTCTGATGTTGGTGAAAATGAGGTCAAGGGTATGACCTGCTCGATGAGTGGGGTTAGATATAAGCTGCTTGAAACCTAGCGCATCTAGGGCAGTTAATATGGCATCACAGGAGGGAGAGGTGGGAGTGGCATCAACGTGGATGTTAAAATCTCCTAGGATGATAGCGGGGGAGTGAGAATTTATGTGTTTGGTGATGTATTCGATAAGGAGGGAGGGGATTTTTTCAAGGAGCCCTGGGGGGGGGGGGCGTATGCTAGGCAGACTTGTAGGTTAGGAGCAATGAATAAGCTGATTTCTAGCTTGTGAGGTGGGGGGATAGGTTTGTGTGATAGTTTTACAGTCTTTTTAGCTGCAAGGAGGAGACCACCTCCTTTTTTTTGGGCCAGGGGATGGAAAAGATATCATATGTGTCAATTGGCATTTGATTGATGAGGGCAGTGTCAGTGTCCTTCAGCCATGTTTCAGTAATGGCTAGGATGTCCGGGTTGTCATCTGTGAGTATGTCATAGATTATGGATGTTTTTTGGAACTAGATTGGGCATTTAAGAGGAAGATTAAGAAGGTAGAGAGGCCGATCAATTGTGTAAGTGGAGAGGTCATAATGGGAAGGAGGTTTCTGTGATGTTTTGTTGGGAATTTGGGGAAGGGGTATTGGTATGCCAAGGGATAGTATTTGAAGGAGGAGATGAGGAAAGTGTGCATAGTCATTGCACGGGGAGAGTTGGATGGGGTGTGGAGGAGAGGAAAGGGAATGGGGCGAGGGGAGGAGAGAGGGATGGTAGTGGGGGGTATTGAACTGTACCTCTTTAGGGGAGGAGGGTGTCTAGGGGGTGGCTAAGTGGGAAGGCAGAGGGTGTGTGGGCGGGAATAACTCCCGGTGGAAGTTTTGGAGGGACAGGGAAGGGGTAGGAGAGGAACAGGAGCTCAGTGAGTAAGGGTTGAAGTATTGGTAGTCCCAGAGAGAAATGGGCAGAGGATGGTATTGGTAGGTGGATTCAGGGACAGCTGGATTGAGAAGGTGTGTAGGAGGAGAGACAGTTACATTGGAAAAATGTGATATTGCTATGAGAGAATCCAGTTAGGGACGCACGAAGGGGCGCACTAAGGGGCAGGCCCCTTAGGTCGCGCTCCTTTGTGAGCGCGGCGCCGCAGTGGTAAGCCCGGATTTAAAGAGCAGTCGGGGCCGGCCTCCCAGGAGTCAGCAGGACGCGGCTCTCAAGCCTGATTGGAGGCTTGGGGGCGCAGGGAGGGATCGAGAGCAGCCCTGAAGGTGGCGCAGTCCTTACTTGTGGTTTCGCTTCTCTCACTTCTTTTTCCTGTGGCTCCGGGGTCAGCAAGTTTTCTGTGGTTTTCCCAGCGGGGATTTTTTCTTGTTTTTGTTGTTCCTTCTCTCTCTTTTGCCGCGATTCTCGTTATTCTCCCTTCCGGTTGGGTCTCGTTCTCTGCCAGTGTGGCAGGGGTAGCACCGGGTCGGGTCTTTACATTGTGAAAACCAAATGGTTTCTGATTTAGTAGAATTTACCTTCAATTTATGATCGCAGAGCCAGTCTGCTACCAAATCCAAACAGCTGTTAAAAATGTTAAAGAAAAAGATGTTTTTGTGTCACAAAATGCTGAAAACTGAATGTCATCCACATATATGGTAGGCCTGTAACTACAGTTTTGTATCAGAGTTGCTAAAAGTGTAAGAAAGATGTTAAAAAGAAGAAATGAAAAGGTAGAACCTTGGGGGACACCCACAGATAATGGTTTAGGGGATGAAACCTGTTGGTTACATTCCATATGGAATGAACAATCCTGTAAGAAGGATTGAAACCAAGATAACAATGTCTGAAATCTCAATTTCCTGTAGATGGCTAAGAAGAATATTGTGATGTTGCAATTAAGACAAAATCATGAAAGCTAATTGGTTAAGGGTAGTAACTGCTGCTCCATGCAGGTTACCCCCATGCACCCTTTTCTTCTTTTCTATGCTTTAGCCTTTAGAGATCTACAGTGTTTATCCCATGCCATTTTGAATTTGTTTACTGTTTTTGTCCTCACCACCTCTTCTGGAAGGGCATTCCAGGCTTCTACCACCCTTTCCGTGAAGAAATACTTCCTCTCTGGAGTTTAATTTCGTGACCCCTAGTTTTACTGTCTGCTTTCTGATGGAAAAGGTTTGAAGTTCATGCATCATTAGAATCCTTCAGGTATCTGAAGGTCTGTATCATATCCCCTCTGCACCTCCTCTCCTCCAGGGTATACATATTTAGATTCTTCAGTCTCTCCTCATAAGTCTTCCGATACAGACCCCACAACATTCTGGTCGCCTTTCTCTGGACCGTCTCTGTGCTGTCTCTATCCATTTCAGATACAGTCTCCAGAACTGAACTCTGTACTCCAGGTGAGGCCTCATCAAGGACTGGGCATTAATCACCTCCTTTTTCTTATTTGTTATTGCTTTCTCTATGCAGTTCAGCATTGTTCTGGCTTTAGCTATTGACTTGTCACATTGCTTCACCACCTACAGATCTCCATACATTATCACCCCAAGGCTCCACTCCTAGTCCTCACATATTAGACTATCACCCCCAACATACATAACTCGTTTGGATTACTGCAACCCAAATAAATGACTCTGAAATTCTTGGAATTGAATCCCAGCTGCCAAATTCTCGACTAGTCTTCAAGCTTTTTTAAATCACTTTTCATCTTCTCTACTCCTTTAGGCATGTCCACTCTGTTGCAAATTTTTGTATCATCCACAAATAGATAAACTTTTACCTTCTATCCCTTCTGCAATGTCGCTCACAAAGATATTGAACAGAACCAGTCCCAAAACTGATCCCTGTGGCGTTCCACTTAACACGGTTCTTTCTTCAGACTAGGTTCCATTTATCATTACATGCTGTCTTCTGTCAATCAACCAGATTGCAAACCACTCCACCACCTTGGCACCAACTCTGAAGCTTCTCATTTTATTCATGAGTCTCCTATTCGAGACCATATCAAAAGCTTTGCTGAAATCCAAATTAATCATATTGAGTGTTCTTCCTTGATCCAATTCTCTAGTTATCCAATCAAAAATATCTATCAGATTTGTCTGACAGGACCTTCCCCTGGTGAATCCATGTTGCCTCGGGTCCAGCAACCGACAGGATTGTAGTTAGTTCACTATCCTTTCATTCAGCTGAGACTCCATTAATTTTCCCACGACTGGGATGAGGCTAACTGGCCTGTAGTATCCAGCCTCATCTCTGCCACATCTCTTGTATAATGGAACCACCATTCCTGAATCCAGGAATCTATTGAATAGGTCTTTTAATGGACCCACCAGCACATCTCTGAGCTCTGTTAATATCCTGGGATGTACCTCATCCAGCTTCATGGCCTTGTCCACTTTCAGTTTTCCTAGCTCTTCCCATACATTTCCTTCTGTAAATGGAGTTTTGTCCACCCCTCTCCCATTTATTGTCTTGTCAACCAGCAACTGTCCTTTTCCAGGGTCTTCTTTAGTGGATACAGAACTGACATATTTGTTTAATATATCTGCCATGTCATCTCTCTCCCCACATAGCTCCTTATCACCTTTCAATTTCACTATATCCCTTTGGGCCTCCTTTCTTTCTCTGATATATCTGAAAGCTGCCCTCATCTCATCTCCAGATTGAATGCATCTGTGGTGAGTATAATTTGATGTGGATGGATTTGAAAGGGGATTAAATTAGAATGGTATAGCTATCAAGGTAAAAACATTTTCCAATAAGGTCAAGCTCACAGGAGAGCTGGAATGTAGTCCTCTTCAACACACCTTTCAACCAATGTATCCAGCTCAATGATCACAGACTCTCATGTTTCAAATCCTCTGAAAGTTGAGGAGTTTGATGGACCAACCTGTGCATAGCAGGTCGTATTGGTACACATTTATTATAAAAACTTCCTGGGACTGAGCTAGAGATGCCCTTGATATAGTTGGTGCAGGGAAAGGATGAATACAATGTTGATGTGTCCATGGTGATATCAACAATGTTGGTTGCTTGATGCACCTAATAACAAGATGCTAGTCAAATGCCTCTGAAATCATCTTGTTTATCTCTGCTCAAAACTTCACTATAAGACTGAAATAGAATTAATAAGGGACTACATATCTTTGAAGGTTGTGCGGAAGTATGGTTAAAGTGCAGTAGATAGCCCTTGGGAGTCTAACTCAGCCATATATAAGGGAGCTGGTGGATTATCTAGTCATGGCTGCTTTAGAATGTTGGCATTATCAACACTTTAGAGCCTTCTCAGCCCTGCAATGAGGATGGCAGATGCTTCAGGTAAGGCTTTTAAAACTTTTATGATGGACTTGAGTGGATACCAGCCCTCTTGCGGTTTCAGGATATCCCTGATGAAAGATTTGCATGCACACTGCTTACATTGTATGCAAATCCATCATATGCATGTTGATTAGGGAGGTTCTGAAAAACTGAGCAGATTGCAATGGTGCCCACAAGGGCTAGAATTTGCCTACATCAGGTGAGAAACTACTACATGTGCCTAGAAAACTTTGATAACATCCTCTATGCCAGAAGAAGACAGTTGCATGACCCATGTGTGTGGTTTTTTGCACCTGCTTCTTATCAGAGAAGGGATAGAACACTTAGTGCTAGTTTATTTATTAGTTATGCAAACATTCTATATTTTATAAACTGAATGAAAATGTGTTAATTTCTACCATTTTAAACATATCAAGGCAAAAAGGAGCAACACAAATATTAATCCATAATAGTAATAATCATTAATGGGTCCAATTTTCATTAAAGACTCTATCTGAATGCATCTAACTAGTCAATAGGGAGGGTAATTTTATAAATACTCACCACAGGGCCAAAGATTTTACTCCCAAAATTTATCCCAAATTTTCAAATCAGATATTGAAAATCTGCATGTTAGCTGGGAATGTGAAAAGGAAATACATGCTCAAAGTTACATCTGTTAAATAGCAGAAAGAACTTTGTGCATATATATTTATGCAATACTTTTGAAAATCAAAAATATGCGCATAAATTCTTTCTCCACTCCAATTCTGATCCCCTGGAATACCTATTTTAACTGTGAGTGAAAGCACCCCTTAAATCAGGTTTCATGTATACTTTTGTTGATTTTCAAAGTGCAATTTGCATACTTAAAACAGGGTTTTATGCATGTAAATTACTTTGAAAATTAACCTCAATAGCATGGCTGTCACAAAGGATAAGCAAGATAGGTGCCCATATAGTGAATCAGGCCCGAGGGGCTGTCATGCCGCTATCCTGTCCAGTGTTGATCCAATGTTGGAAGAATGTCTGTGCAGCCATTCTCAGCAATGGGCCGACTGTGTCATTGGAAGGGGACTACCCTGGGGCACTATTACATACAATAGTCCTGTACGGAAGGGATTATTTCCCAAATAGAGCCCTATTTACTAATAGTTTTATTCCATTGTGTATCTTTGGGGAGCATACATCATAAAGTATGAGGTTAATATATGATGAATGTTCCCATATGATTTTGTACATTATTTCTGGTTGGAATTGATTACCTTGGTTCTTAGAATGCGTACTTCCTCTGTAAGAACCTGCCTCTCTTTCATGAGCTGATTCTGTTTGTTCAGTAGTTCCACAAGCTGCTGGGCATTAGTCTGACAATGCTTATCCAACTGCTGTAATCTGGATGGAAACAGAAATAAATATGCAAAATAGGTGGCCTTGGAGGAAAACAAGGTTATAAGTCAATCAAAAGATGGCTGTGGCATCACCAGTAAAGTACAGTTCAGTCAGTTATTACAAGTTTGATTGAAAATAATAAAATGGGAAAGACCACAGACTCCTAAGGCCTGAAATATTACATTTAGAGGACAATTTTCAAAACCATTTATTTGGATAGCCAGCGATTTACAAGCATAAACTGGCTTCTTAAAATTGCCTTTCCCCAATACAGCTGCAAGTACAAGTATCCCTAAACATTCATACTTTTAATCGCAATTTGGGAAAACACTCTCAAGGGCGTGTATTGGTCAGGATCAGAAAATAAGGCACACACAGAAAGCAGGTGTAAAAGTCCATGCGTACTTTGTAATCTTGGCAAATTAAAAGTGAAAGTATGCATGCACTTTCACTTACAAAACTGGTACAAAGTTTGCAAGTGAAAAGACAATACAGAACCTTAGCCTCACACATTGCCATCCAGCACTCAATTATTTAGGCATTAAGAGTTAGACACCTATACCTGGCTTTTCAAAAATTTCTCCCTTCTTTCCCCCGAGTACCAAAATTTAGGCCCATTAAAAGTGTGTTGGTTCAGGGGAGGGACCAGGTTGAGAGAATGAAGGCAGGAGAGTTAACGGCTGATCTAAATTTCGGTGCCTCAGTTTTAGGGTCCTATAGTTGGCTGCATTTGAAACAATTGATTAGTATATACCAACCTTCCAGATCCTTGCGTTCTGAATCTCAGTGGTTACTAACACCTCTGAGCATTAGTCAGGTGCGCAGAAATCAGACATTGAAATGGGCACTCAGATCGTGGAATGCAATTCCATTAGATTTGTGTTTGATAAATGATTATGAAAAATTCAGGAAGATGTTAAAATACCTTTTAGGTGAAGTTTCTATGTGATATTTTATTTTGTTGTTTTAATATTTGGTTTTATTTGTTAAATTGTATGTATTCATTGTTGTAATCTGCCTTGAACAATTTGTTTGGTAACGAGAGAGGAATATCACAATTTTGAAAATAAATAAATAAGCATAGATGCCTAATTTTTTACTTATTTATTTAATTTTTTTATATTCCACTTTTTGGCACTTCAGTACAGATTACATTCAGATACTGTAGGTGTTTCCCTATCCCCAGAAGGCTTACAATCTAAGGGGGTTATTTTCTAACCCTATAGCACGCGTGCGATGGCTAAATCGGGGTGGAGTTGGGGCGGTGTCGGCACCGGAAGAGGAGGAGTCGGGGCAGTACCGGGGCAGACTCAGCGGAAACATCATTGGTGGAGAAAAGGTAAGAACCCTTATAACTGCCAGTAGCGCGCCCAATAGCATCACCTTTTACGATGGCGGTATTGGGTGCGAAAGCCGGCAGTGATAACACTGCGGTGGTGCAATCGCCGCCAGCTTTTGCAGGCCCGCCCCATTCACTTCACGCCCCCGTTACTGCGCGATTCAATGAGCTTTGCGGCATAAGAAAATCCAGCCCTATTTTTGTACCTGAGGCAACAGAGGGTAAAGTGATTTGCCCAATGTCACAAGAAGCGACAGTGGAACAGATTCCTAAATTCAGTCACTTGGTAATTTTTTAATATTACAGTCTAACAGGTTACCCTGTAGATCAGCGCTTCTCAACCGGTGTGTCGCGACACACTAGTGTGTCGCCAAACACCGCCAGGTGTGTCGCGTCTCCCGGTGTCCCACTGCCCCATTGTACTTTCCTTCTCCCTTTTTCCAGCCCCCGCGGTCCAATTGAAAGCTTCCTTTCTTCCTACCCCCACTGCCCAATGGGAAGCCTCCTTCATTTTGCCTTCCCCCGCGCAGGCCAATCGGAAGCCTCCTCCCTGCCACCTGCCAGTGGTAGTAGGAAGAAGGGAGGAAGCCTTTGATTGGCCGGTGAGGCAAGCATGGCACTGTCCGGGAGTGGGGTGGGAGGAATAGCAGTGTAGGACCCCGACGAAGCAAGGCCGCTACGGGAGCCCATCCCCGTAGCGGTGAAGAGAAAACCCGACCCCGACGGTGCAAGGCCGCTACGGGAGCCCATCCCCGTAGCGGTGAAGAGAAAACCCGACCCCGACGGTGCAAGGCCGCTACGGGAGCCCATCCCCGTAGCGGTGAAGAGAAAACCCGACCCCGACGGTTGCAAGGCCGCTACGGGAGCCCATCCCCGTAGCGGTGAAGAGAAAACCCGACCCCGACGGTGCAAGGCCGCTACGGGAGCCCATCCCCGTAGCGGTGAAGAGAAAACCCGACCCCGACGGTGCAAGGCCGCTACGGGAGCCCATCCCCGTAGCGGTGAAGAGAAAACCCGACCCCGACGGTGCAAGGCCGCTACGGGAGCCCAGCCCGGTAGCGGTGAAGAGAAAACCCGACCCCGACGGTGCAAGGCCGCTACGGGAGCCCAGCCCCGTAGCGGTGAAGAGAAAACCCGACCCCGACGGTGCAAGGCCGCTACGGGAGCCCATCCCCGTAGCGGTGAAGAGAAAACCCAACCCCGACGGTGCAAGGCCGCTACGGGAGCCCAGCCCCGTAGCGGTGAAGAGAAAACCCAACCCCGACGGTGCAAGGCCGCTACGGGAGCCCAGCCCCGTAGCGGTGAAGAGAAAACCCAACCCCGATGGTGCAAGGCCGCTACGGGAGCCCAGCCCAGTAACGACGAAGAGGAAACCCGACCTCTGACTGAGGCGCCCATCCCTGTGGCGCCGAAAAAAGAAGGCCCACCGGATTAAAGCCACGGCGGAACCGGAGCCTATCCCTGCAATGAAGGAAGAAGTTATTTTTGGTGAAAGCTGGTGTGTCTGTGTGTGAATGGGGGCCTGGGTGAGAGCTTGTGTGTGAATGGGGGCCTGGGTGAGAGCTTGTGTCTGAGGGTGTGAATGAATGCCTGGGTGAGAGCTTGTGTCTATGGGTGTGATTGGATGCCTGGGTGAAAGCTTGTGTCTGAGGGTGTGAATGGATGTCTGGGTGAGAGCTTGTGTCTATGGGTGTGATTGGATGCCTGGGTGAAAGCTTGTGTCTGTGGGTGTGAATGGGTGCCTGGGTGAAAGCTTGTGTCTGTGGGTGTGAATGAATGCCTGGGTGAAAGCTTGTGTCTGTGGGTGTGAATGGATGTCTGGGTGAGAGCTTGTGTGTGAATGGGGGCCTGGGTGAGAGCTTGTGTCTGAGGGTGTGAATGAATGCCTGGGTGAGAGCTTGTGTCTGAGGGTGTGAATGAATGCCTGGGTGAGAGCTTGTGTCTATGGGTGTGATTGGATGCCTGGGTGAAAGCTTGTGTCTGAGGGTGTGAATGGATGCCTGGGTGAGAGCTTGTGTCTGAGGGTGTGAATGGATGTCTGGGTGAGAGCTTGTGTCTGTGGGTGTGAATGGGTGCCTGGGTGAAAGCTTGTGTCTGTGGGTGTGAATGGATGTCTGGGTGAGAGCTTGTGTCTGAGGGTGTGAATGAATGCCTGGGTGAGAGCTTGTGTCTGTGGGTGTGAATGGATGTCTGGGTGAGAGCTTGTGTCTGTGGGTGTGAATGGATGCCTGGGTGAGAGCTTGTGTCTGTGGGTGTGAATGGGTGCCTGGGTGAGAGCTTGTGTCTGAGGGTGTGAATGGGTGCCTGGGTGAGAGCTTGTGTCTGAGGGTGTGAATGGATGTCTGGGTGAGAGCTTGTGTCTATGGGTGTGATTGGATGCCTGGGTGAAAGCTTGTGTCTGTGGGTGTGAATGGATGTCTGGGTGAGAGCTTGTGTCTGAGGGTGTGAATGAATGCCTGGGTGAAAGCTTGTGTCTGTGGGTGTGAATGGATGTCTGGGTGAGAGCTTGTGTCTGTGGGTGTGAATGGATGTCTGGGCGAGAGCTTGTGTCTGTGGGTGTGAATGGATGCCTGGGTGAGAGCTTGTGTTTGTGGGTGTGAATGGGTGCCTGGGTGAGAGCTTGTGTCTGAGGGTGTGAATGGGTGCCTGGGTGAGAGCTTGTGTCTGTGGGTGTGAATGGATATCTGGGTGAGAGCTTGTGTCTGTGGGTGTGAATGGGTGCCTGGGTGAGAGCTTGTGTCTGTGGGTGTGAATGGGTGCCTGGGTGAGAGCTTGTGTCTGTGGGTGTGAATGGGTGCCTGGGTGAGAGCTTGTGTCTGAGGGTGTGAATGGGTGCCTGGGGGAGAGCTTGTGTCGGAGGGTGTGAATGGGTGCCTGGGGGAGAGCTTGTGTCGGAGGGTGTGAATGGGTACTTGGGTGAGAGCTTGTGTCATTGGGTGTGAATGGGTGCTTGGGTGAGAGCTTGTGTGTAGGGGTGTGAATGGAAGCCTGGGTGAGAGCTGGTGTGAATGGGTGTAAGAGCTTTTGTGTGTGATTGAGAGCTTGTATATAAGAGAACATGAGTGTGATTGAGAGAGCGAGACTGGTCAGGGAGGTGATGTGTTTCTGTGTGAGAGAGAGAAACTGGTCAGGAAGATGACTGGTGTGAAAGAGACCGAGACTGGTCGTGGGGTCTATTTGGGGATGTGTGTGTTGTGAGTGACTGGTTGTGGGTGCTAAGGAAGAAGTTTGAGGACAGAGCTTCAGCAGCCCTTGCTGCTTCTGGTTAGTGCTATTGGCCTGGAAGGGAAAGGAGTAGGAGAGTTGCTGGAGAAGGTAAGTAAAGGTGGCTTTTTAAATTTATTTTTCTTGATTGACTGCCATTTTAATTATTGGGTATTATGCGATGTCTGCTGTTTTGAAATATTTTATTGATATTTGGACATGTTTTAATAATTTTTATGAGTATTTAATTGAATATTATTCTGTTCAGCAGCTGCTTTGTAACATTTTTGTTATAACTTTACAATGATTTCTGTGTGGGGCTCTGTAGCAGCTTGGCTTATTCTGTTTTCCCAATAGGAAATGTTTTAGTGTTTAGGGCCTGGTTTAATAGTTGTATTTCTTAGATAGGGTTGTTACTGTTTGCGTGTGTTCCGTAATACAGGTGTAACTTTGTGCAGGTTAGTTTGTGTGCATTATTGCAAATCCTGAGTCTGTTAGGTGCTATATTTCTCTTTCCATTTCTCCAGGTTCGCACTGTATGCAGAGTAGCTTTTTTGGTTTTCCGTTCCAGTTTCTGTCTCCATATTTATAATTTGTGTTTTTTCTGTACTTGGTGAAGGTCAGTTCTGGGTGTGTGACCAAAGTGAGGTGTTTTACTAGCATGTAGGCATTTGTATCAATCTTATTTGATGTGTTTTCTCAATAGGATATGCATTAGTGGTAAATTACTGTCTTTTCATAAGGAAGGCTATTGTGCCTGGTAGTAAAGGGAGTTTGTTTTGCTTTTACTGAGATGTCATCAGAACCAGAATATCTTTTTTTTGTATGGTGAGTTGTACGGGTTATGCCCTAGATCTGCTCTGCACTCATTGCTGAGGGTTGAGGGGAGTCCTGTGGATGGAGAGTGCATGTTTACACTTAGCCCCGTGATGGTCACATGTTCAGTGTGTCACGCATATGAGAACCATTTGTCAGGTGTGTCCTGGCCAAAAAAAGGTTGAGAACCACTGCTGTAGATAGTATAAGTTAATACCATAAGAAAATTATTCCTTACCTGCTAATTTTCGTTCCTGTAGTACCATGGATCATTCCAGACTGTGGGTTATGTTCCCTGTCCAGCAGATGGAGTTAGAACCAAAAATTCCCAGGGGAGGACCTATATAGCCATGCCTCCCTCGCCTCAATCCTCAGTAACTGGACTAGCAAAGCCAAGACGAGAAGAGACAGAACCAGAGGAATCAATTAATCTCAAAAATATAGAGAAAAAAATAACAGCTGTAAGTGACAGCAACTAACTTGTACTCAAAAAACTGTAACTGAGAACTTGCAAACAGCACTGTGTTCAAAGACACAGCTCGCAATAACTAGAGATACAGAGTGAAAATATTGTGAAGACAGGAAAGCAGGGATGGCCCACAAAGAACCCCCAAAACCAGGGAGGGGTCTGGAATGATCCATGGTACTACAGGAACGAAAATTAGCAGATAAGGAATAATTTTCTTTTCCCTGTACTTACCAGGATCATTCCAGACTGTGGGATGTACCAAAGCTTCCCCATCATGGGTGGGTCGCGGACAGCCCTGCCCGTATGACCCTGTCTCCAAGCTGACCTTGAGACGGAGCACGAATGTCTAGACGATAATGTCTTGCAAAAGTGTGGAGAGACTTCCATGTGGCTGCCCTGCAGATTTCCTGAGAAGAAACTGCAGAGCATTCCGCCCACGACGTCGCTTGAGCGCGGAGAGAATGCGCCTTAACAGCTAAAGGTGGAGACTTACCCACTCCGATGTATGCGGCTATAATCGCTCCTTTCAGCCAGCGAGCGATTGATTGTTTGGATGCCATGCAACCCTTCCTGGGTCCCGACCAAAGGACAAACAAATGATCAGAGAGTCGAAATTCATTAGTGACCTCCAAATAATGTATCAAAGAACATCGGACATCCAACCGACGCAGGTCAGAAGAATCAGAGGATAAAAATGATGGAAGCTCTATCGATTGGTTGAGATGGAAAGTCGAGACCACCTTCGGCAGAAAAGATGGAACTGTCCGCAGGGATACTCCCCCTGGCGTGAAACGAAGGTATGGCTCCCTACATGATAGAGCTTGTAGTTCAGAGATCTGACGTGCTGAGCTGATCGCCACCAGGAAGATGGTCTTAAGGGTGACATCCTTGAGTGTGGCCGAAATCAGAGGCTCAAAGGGCGGTGCACATAGAGCCCGGAGTACCAAATTGAGATTCCAAGAAGGACAAGGTGGTCTAATTGGAGGCTTCAAGTGTTTTACCCCCTTTAGAAAACATAGGATATCTGGATGTGAGGCCAGGAGCTCCCTGTCATTACTACGTAGGAAGGCTCCCAACGCCGCCACTTGCACACGAAGAGAATTATAGGCAAGGCCCAAATCCAGACCAGCCTGTAGGAAGGAAAGCACATGCATCACCGAGGCCTGCGTTGGTAGAATCGATTTTGACTCGCACCATTCCTCAAAAACCTTCCATACTCTGACATGAGTAACCGACGTGGATGTCTTCCTAGCTTTCAGGAGCGTGGAGATGACAGATTCTGGATATCCGCGCTGTCTCAATTGATGCCTCTCAAAAGCCAAGCCGCAAGACAGAAGCGATGTGCCTCCTTGAAAAATATTGGTCCTTGACGAAGAAGACGTGGCAGATGACTGAGCCGAAGAGGGCCGTCTACTGCCAGATTGAGAAGATCTGCAAACCATGGTCGACGAGGCCACTCTGGTGCAACTAGGATCACCGGACCTTGATGCGTCTCTATCCGTCGGATAACCTTGCCCACTAGAGGCCATGGAGGAAAGACATACAGGAGACACTGTCGAGGCCAGGGAAGAACCAGCACGTCGACTCCTTCCGCGCCGCGCTCTCACCTGCGGCTGAAGAACCGGGCGGCCTTTGCATTTGTCGCGGTTGCCATTAGATCCACATGGGGTCTCCCCCAACGCTGTACTATTCTTCGCATTGCGTCCTCCGAGAGTTCCCACTCTCCGGGATCCAGGTGTTGTCGACTGAGAAAATCTGCCTGAACGTTGTCCACGCCTGCTATGTGCAAAGCCGCTAGCCGCTGTAAGTGTAGCTCCGCCCATGTCATCAACTCGATACGAAAACGAGGAACTCTGAGACACTTGTTGACCATCTTGAGATCCAGGATAGGTCGAAAAGTGCCCTCTTTCTTGGGAACCACGAAGTAGATTGAATAATGACCTTTTCCCAGTTCGGAGGCCGCTACCGGTACTATCGCCCCCAGCTGTAGCAGACGATCGAGAGTCTGTCGGACTGCTAATTGTTTGAGACGGGAACCGCAAGGAGAAAACAGAAAACGATCTCAGGGTTCGTGTACAAAATCTAATACGAAGCCTTGTCTTAAGATGTCCAGCACCCATTGATCCGACGTAATTTGGGCCCACTCCTTGTAAAAGAGAGTAAGGCGACCCCCCAGGTGGGGGATCCCCTCTTGGGTCCTTCTGGCATCATTGTGAAGCCTTCGAGGAAGGACCTGCCCCTTGAGTATCCTTACCGTGGCGGCACCCTCGAAAGGACCGTTTCCAGGTGTGTGATCGTGTAGAAGGAGCCCGAGGTGTCTGCTGTCTAGTAGGACGCGACCTCCGTTGATTGCGGTACCTATTTCTGGAGGAATAAAAAGATCTAGAAGAACGTGGACGATCTTCTGGTAGCTTGTGCACCGCATTCTCATTAAGAGATTTGATGATCTGATCCAAATCTTCCCCAAATAGGCAGCTACCCTTGAAAGGAAGGGAACTCAGGCGCGTCTTAGACGAAGCATCTGCTGCCCAGTTGTGTAGCCACAAAAGACGACGAGCGGACACCGCCGCCACCATGGAAAGAGCGAGGACCCTTAACAGATCATAAAAAGCATCAGCTCCATAGGCAACCACCGCTTCAAGTCTATCAGCCTGAATAGTCTCTGCCTGTGGCAAAGATTGGGAAGTGAGAAGTTGTTGTACCCAACGCAGAGCTGCTCGCTGTGCTAGGGAACTGCAGATAGCAGCCCTCATCCCCAATGCTGAGACTTCGAAGATACGCTTGAGGTAAACCTCGAGCTTGCGATCCTGGACATCCTTCAACGCCGTCCCGCCCGTGACCGGGATGGTAGTATGTTTCGTGACCGTGGATACCGCTGAATCAACAGCAGGAACCTTAAGAATCTCCAAGAAATCAGTGGGGAGAGGGTATAACTTTTCCATGGCTTGACCGACTCGAAGATTGGCCTCAGGAGTATCCCACTCCCTTGAGATCAATTGCAAGATGTTGTGATGCGTGGGAAAAGCTTTCGCTAGAGGTCGTAAGCCCGCTAGGAGAGGATCCCCTTTCTTAATCTTCAGATCCTGAGCCACAGGATCCGGAGGAGGGTCAATGTCCCTTTGCTGGAGGATGTGGGGGATGAGATCATCCAATTCCGCTGCTTGAAAAATACGGAGGACCCTCGGGTCGTCACCTTCTACCTGGGCCGCCAGGGAGGGATCATCCGCATCTGGATCTTGCCATGGATCCCCCGACGGTTGTTGCAGCGGTATAGGAACCACCGGGGGGGGGGGGGGCTGAGTGGACCCCGCACCCCCTGTGGGCAAAGAAGCCCTCCCTAAGGGAGGCTCTGCCGTCGAAAACTGTGTCAAGCAGGCCAGTTTGGGGGGAGGGGGACCCCAAATTCCAAGATTCGGATCCCTGCTCTGTAAAAATGCCTTGTGCATTAAAACAATGAATTCTGGCGAAAAAGCGGGAAGTGCTGATGAGGGGCCCCCTGAGACGTCATCCCCTTGCCTACCCTGGTCCGTTGCGCTCCGAAACTCCATACTGTTAGAGGAAACCTGGAGAGGAGCGTCGACGTCCTCCTCAGAGAGAGCTGCCTCCGAGTCAGCTGAGAAAATGGCCGCCGTTCCCGCGCTGAGAGGAAACGGGGCATGCCGCTTCCTGCCAGCGTGGTCTGACTCTCCTCCAAGCTGCCTACCAGGTAAGCCATACTCCCCCTCAGGAAAAGCTGAAGAAAATCCCTCTGAGGTCTGCTGAAGCCCGTGCCGAGCTCCGGAGCCGTTCGGCGATTTCTGCATTGCGGCGGGAGGGAGGGGGAGGGGCGGCTGCGGCGCGCGGCAACAACTGAAGCGGCGAATTAATAAAACTCTTCGGCCTCCGGACCCCTCACCGTCCCCAAGAGACCGTTGGGGAAAAACGCCGTCCCGACTGTGAGCAGCTCCGGGGAATGGGTCGTCGCAGAGCTGCAGGGCGGGAACTCCAATCATTCCCTGAAAGGGAGGAGGGGAAAAGGAAAACTCCGGGGCTAGGGGGAGCGGTCGGCACTACAGACTTCCACCCCTCACAAATTCCTGTTCCTACCAACGACTGTAAATGAAATAAAAATAACACTTACCACACTCTAGCCAGGCAAGGAAGAGGAAAAAACAAAGAGATAGGAAGAGAGAAATAAAGTGACAGGCAAAAAACACAACCTGTCAGCAAGTTCCTGACTGGAAAACAGTGTCTCTCTTTGAACGGAGTGGTCCTGTCAGAACACTACAGAACCTATCCCTTAGAAGAAAACCTTTATCTAATATTATTTAATTGATTCCTCAAAGAGAAAATAAAACTAGAAAAGTGCTGGGGACCACCGTGTCCCCTGCTCAATCTGCTGGAGTTAGAACTATACTGAGGATTGAGGCGAGGGAGGCGTGGCTATATAGGTCCTCCCCTGGGAATTTTTGGTTCTAACTCCATCTGCTGGACAGGGAACATAACCCACAGTCTGGAATGATCCTGGTACGTACAGGGAAGTAAAAATACCTTTTAACAGCATTACTTTTGTAATCTGATAAAAAAAATGAATACATACTGCCTGTTTTGTGGTGGTTATAGTAAGTTTAGAAGTGCTGCCAGGAATTTCTCTTCAAAAAAAGCCATTTTTTGTGGTTTAAGCACTAGAACAGCCTGGCCTCACTTCACTGTTTTTTTTTTTCCTAAAGCAAATTTGCTTACCAGCAGGATGAATTAACCATGACAAGTGGGTGACGTCATCCAATGCTAGCAAATGGACCCTTCTCTCTTAGCTCATAGAGCTTTTGCACTACTGAACATGTAGAGGGAGTTCCTGCAAGGTATTGCCTCAAACTCCTCTGTTGATTTTAGAGCTAAATCTTTCTAGGTAGTTGACTCTCCAGGGAGGCAAGTAGGTATTTGGCATGGCTAATTCATTTTGCTGTCTCTGAAGAACACCATTTGTGGTAAGCAAATTTGCTTTCTCCGTCGACAAGCAGGACTGAATTAGTCATTACACAAGGGGTGTCCCAAGCTGAGGTTTGCAGTGGAACACTTACTGAAAAAGGCAACGTGGACCTCTCCATGGAAAGCAGACTATGGGGTGAACAGGCTATGCAAAACTGCTTGTCCATATTTACTGTCACTTCTTGATAGACTGTCCAGTCAGTAATGGAATGGGAAAGGGTGCACTGATGACCAAGTTGCAGCTTTGAGGATGTCTTTGATGGGCACAGCTCACAGATGAGCCACCAATGCAGCTATTGCTCTCATTTGATGAACCTTAACTGAGTCTATAATCTGAAGGCCAGCTGGTGCATAACAGTAAGTCAGAATGTCCCCACAGAGAGATGGTTGTAAAAGCTGAAACCCCCCCTCAATGTAATTAAATACAGACACACACATAAAAATGACACCAAACTTCCTGTATCATCTGATGATAAGCAGGCTGTGGGTATATATAAAAACAGAAATATAAATAAAATTACTTTAAAATATCTCTATGCAGATGCCAGAAGTCTGAAAAATAAAACTGGAGAGTTAGAATGTATGGCGCTAAAGGAAGATATAGACACAATAGTTATCTTGGAGACCTGCTGGAAGTAGGATAACCAGTGGGACACTGTGATATGAGGGTACAAATTATAATGACATGACAGGGCAGATAAAACTGGTGGAAGGGTAGCATTATATGTTAAGGACTGGACAGTGAAGCAGGATAAATGTTTTGGAAGAAACAAACTGCACTTTGGAATTATTTATTTATTTATTTATTTTTAACTTTTATATACCGACATTCTTGCATTGAATGCAAATCATGCCGGTTTACTTCTGGATATACATTCCAAGGGTTAAAGGGAAGAGTATATTAGTGGGGATATATTACCATCCGTCAAGCCAAGATGAGGAAACAGACTGCAAAATGCTAACAGAGATTAGACTGGCTAGTGAAATGGGTAAGACAATAATGGGAAACTTCAATTTCTCAAGTATTGTTTGAGTAAATGTCACATCAGGAAATGCATGGGACGTAAAGTTCCTAGATGTCATCAATGACTGCTTCATGCAGAAGCTAGTCATGGAACCAACAAAAGGGGAAACTATATTAGATACAGTCTACAGCGGAATGCAGGACCTTGTGCAAGAGATAAAAGTAGTAGATCCACTTGGCAACAGTGATCACAATATAATAAAATTTGACACAGTCACTGGAGGGTGAATACTAAGGAAAACTACTACAATAGCATTTAACTATAGAAAGGGAGACTATGAAAAATGAGGAAATTTGTTGCAAAAAAAAAAAAAAAAGAGTAATCCACAAGGTTAAAAACTTGCAGAAGGCATGGGCACTGTTTAAAATTACCATCCTTGAGGCCTAGACAACATGTATTCCATGCATTAAAAAAGATCACAGGAAAACCAAACGAGTGCTGATGTGGTTTAATAGTGAGGTGAAAGAGACATTTAAAGTCAAAACGACATCATTCAAAAAATGGAAAGCAGATACATGTCTGGAAAATAGGGAAGTGCATAAACACTGGCAAGCTAGATGTAAAAATGTAATTAAGTAGGATAAGAATGAATTTGAAAATAATCTTGCCTTAGAGGAAAACACAAGTAATAAAACTTTTTTCAAATACATTTGAAGCAAAAAGTTTGTGAGGGAGTCAGTTAGGCCTCTAGATGACTAAGGAGTAAAAGGCATAGTCAGGGAGGACAAGGAAATAGCAGAAAGCTAAATTATTATTTGTTTTCTCGGTCTTTACTGGGAAGCATGCCTGGGTCATACCCACATCAAAAACATTTATTGATATTGATGACTGAGTGACTAGATGTAATCACTGTGAAATTGGAGGTTGTAATAATACAATTTGACAGACTATCAATAACAAATCCCTGTGACCTGATGGTATTAATCCTAGAGTTCTGAAGGAACTAAAAAATAAAATTGCAGACCTATTTTTGGTGATTTGCAACCTTACATTTAAAATCACCATTATGGAGGATGGCCATTATGATGCCAATTTTTAGAAAAGGCTCCAGGGGTGATCTGGGAAATTATAAACTGATGTACCTGCCATCTGTGCTGGGCAAAATAGTTGAAGCTATTCTGAAAAATAAAATTATTGACTAAATAAATAGAAATAGCTTAATGAGAGAGTTAATATAGCTTTTGGAAAGGGAAGTCTTGCCTTACCAATTTACTAGATGTTTTGAGGGTGCAAACAAACATGTTATTAAAGATGAGCTGGTTGATATAGTATATTTGGATTTTCAGAGGGCATTTGAGAAAATCAGGAAATTGTGAGGTCATGGGATTGGAAGCAATAGCCAATTGTGGATTGCTAACCGGAGTAAAAACAGAAAACAGAGGGCAAGACTAACTGGTCAGTTTTCCAAATGGAGCGCCCCAGGTGTCTGTATTGGGACCTGTTCTATGTAGCATATTCATAAATGATCTGGAGAAAGGAGCTTTGAGTGAGGTGATCAAATTTGCAGATGATACAAAATTGTTTTGAGTCATTTCAAATAGCAGTGGATTGTGAAGAACTAGAGAAGGTCCTTGTGAGATTAGGAGACTGGACTTCTAAATGGCAGATGCAATTTAATGTGGACACAGTAATGCACATGGGGAAAAATAATCCCAAGTACAGGTATACCATGCTGGTTTCCATGTTAGAAGTCAAAACTCAGGAAAAGGACCCCAAAATCCTTGTGAACAATATATTGAAATCTTTGGCTCAGTGTTTGGCAGCAGACAAAAAGGCAAAAAGAATGTTAGGAATTATTTGGAAAGAAATAGAGAACAAAACTGAGAATATAATAATGCTTTTATATAGATCCATAGTGTGACTGCACTTTGAGTATTGTGTGCAGTTCTAGTTACCTTATCTCAAAAAAGGCAGCAGACATTGAAAAGGTACAAGAGAACAGCAACAAAAATGATTAAGGGGATGGAAAAGCTAAACAGATTAGTGCTCTTTAGCTTGGAAAAGAGATGACTGAGAGGGTATATGATTGAAATTTATAAAAATATGAGTGAAGTGAAATGGGTAAATAGGATTGGTTATTTACCCTTTCAAACAACATTAGGACTAGGGAACACTCCAACTAGGAAGCATTTTTCTCTCTGTGTACAGTCAAGCTATGTAATTTGTTGCTGGAGGATGTGGTCAAAGCAACTAACATAGTGGGTTCAAAAGAGGATAGGACAAGTTTCTGAAGGAAAAGTCCATAAACAGTTATTAGCCAGGTGGACTTGGAAAAGCTAGCGCTTATCCCTGGAGTAAGAAAACAAGAAATAGATCAACTATTCAGGATCTGATGAGTACCTGTGACTCACTCTGGTCACTGTTGGAGACAGAATTATGGGCTCAATGGACCTTGATCTGACCCAGCATGGCACTTTTTATGTTCTTATGCTTGATTCATAAGAAAAACTGAGACTACTTTTGGAAGAAACTTGGGATGGGTTTGAACTACCAACTTATTGTGGAATAACTAAAAATAGGGAGATTAAGGCACCAATGCCTCAAGCTCACAGATTCTTCTGGCTGACATGATCACAACAAGGAATAATACTTTCCATGTGACATTTTAATGAAGCCGACTTCTAATGGCTTGAAGGATGGCTTCATAAACTGTGCAAGAACATCAAGATCCAATGGAGCAGGTGGTTTGGCCACAGTAGATTTAGTATGCCATAAGACTTTCATAAATTTTGCCACTGAAGGATGAGCAGAAATCAGCCTGCCTTCTGTTTGAAAATGGTAGGCCGCAATGGCACTTAAGTGCACCTTCGCTGACAAGATACTGAGTCCTAAAGAGGAAAGATAAAACAAGTATTGCAGCAGATCTTGTGGTTCAAATGTGAGTTCCAGGGAGCTTTCATGACATCAGGAACTAAAAACATAAGAAGTTGCCATACTGGGTCAGGCCGAGGATCCATGAAGCCCAGCATCCTGTTTCCAACAGTGACTAATCCAGGTTACAAGTACCTGATAAATACCAAAACAGTAAATAAATCCCATGCAACCCAATGCCAGTAATAAGCAGTGGCTATTCCCTAAGTCAATTTGATTAATATTTTATGGACTTTTCAAACCTTTTTTAAACCCAGCTATGCTAACTGCTTAACCATATTCTCTGTCAAATTCCTGGCAAATTGCAGAGCTTAATTGGGTGTTGAATGAAAAAGAATTTTTTCCAATTTGTTTAAATGTGCTATTTGCTAACTTCATGGAATTCCCCATAATTCTTGTATTATCCAAAACAGTAAATAACCAATTCACATTTACCTGTTCTAGTTCTCTCATGATTTTATTGACCTTTGTCATATCCCCCCCTCAGCCATTTTCTCTCCAACCTGAACAGCCCTAACTTCTTTAGCCTTTCCTCATAGGGGACTCATTTCATCCACTTTATTATTTTGGTCACCCTTCCCTGAACCTTTTCCAGTGTAACTATATCTTTTTTGACATATGGCGGCCAGAACTGCACACAATAATCCAGGTGCAGCCTCACCATGGAGTGATATAGAAGTACTATGATATTCTCCATGTTATTCACTGTTCCTTTCCCACTGTTAAAAAATACCATCCTAGAAACACAGTTCAAATGTATTCCACACATTAAGAAAGGTGGAAGGAAGGCAAAACGATTACTGGCATGGTTAAAAGGTGAGGTGAAAGAGGGTATTTTAGCCAAGAGATATTCATTCAAAAATTGGAAGAAGGATCCAACAGAACAAAATAGGATAAAGCATAAGCATTGGCAAGTCAAATGTAAGACTTTGATAAGACAGGCTAAGAGAGAATTTGGAAAGAAGTAGGTCATAGAGGCAAAAACTCACAGTAAAAACCTTTTTTAAAATATATCCGAAGCAGAAAGCCTACGATGATTGAGGGGTTAAAGGGGCACCTACAGAAGATAAGGCAATCACGGAAAGATTAAATTATTTTTTTCCTTCAGTGATTACTAAAGAGGATGTTGGGGAGATATTCGTTCTGGAGAAGGTTTTCATGGGTAATGATTCAGATGGACTGAACCAAATCACGGTAAACCCAGAAGATGTGGTAGGCCTGATTGACAAACTGAAGAGTAGTAAATTGCCTGGACCAGATGGTATACACCCCAGGGTTCTGAAGGAACTCAAAAATGAAATTTCAAATCTATTAGAAAAATTTGTAACCTATTATTAAAATCATCTATTGTACCTGAAGACTGGAGGGTGGCTAATGTAACCCCCAATATTTAAAAAGGGCTCCGGGGGCGAGCCAAGAAACTACAGACCAGTTAGCCTGACTTCAGTGCCAAAGTGTTCAAAAGATCAAAATTACAGAACATATTGAAAGACATGATTTAATTGAACAAAATCAGCATGGCTTTATCCAAGGCAACTCTTGCCTCACAAATCTGCTTGACTTTTTTTGAAGGGGTTAACAAACATGAGGATAAAGGTGAACCGGTAGATGATGTGTATGTAGATTTTCAGAAGGCATTTGACAAAGTTCCTCATGAGAGGCTTCTAGGAAAAGTAAAGAGTCATGGGATAACTGGCGACGTCCTTTTGTGGACTACAAACTAGTTAAAATCAGGAAATTGAGTAGGATTAAAGAATAATTTTTTCAGTGGAGGGGGGTGGCCAGTGGAGTGCCTCAGGGATCTGTACTGGGACCTGTGCTTTTTAATATATTTATAAATGATCTGGAAAAGAATACGATGAGTGAGGTAATCAAATTTACAGATGATACAAAGTTATTCAGAGTCGTTAAATCACAAGCAGATTGTGATAAATTGCAGGAGGACCTTGTGAGACTGGAAAATTGGGCATCCAAATGGCAGATGAAATTTAATGTGGATAAGTGCAAGGTGATGCATATACAGAAAAATAACCCATGCTATAGTTACATGATGTTAGGTTCCATATTAGGAGCTACCCCAGGAAAGAGATTTAGGCATCATAGTAGATAATACATTGAAATCATCGGCTCAGTTTGCTGCGGCAGTGCAAAAAGCAAACAGAATGTTAGGAATTATTAGGAAGGGAATGGTGAAGAAAACAGAAAATGTCATAATGCCTCAGTATCACTCCATGGTGAGACCGCACCTTGAATACTGTGTACAATTCTGATCGCCACATCTCAAAATAGATATAGTTGTGATGGAGAAGGTACTGAGAAGGGTGACCAAAATGATAACGGCGATGGAACAGCTCCCCTATGAGGAAAGACTAAAGAGGTTAGGACTGTTCAGCTTGGAGAAGAGACGGCTTAAGGGGGATATGATAGAGGTGTTTAAAATCATGAGAGGTCTAGAAGGGTAAATGTGAATTGGTTATTTACTCTTTCGATAATAGAAGGATTAGGGGGCACTCCATGAAGTTAGCGTGTAAGAACATAAGAAAATGCCATACTCTGACCATCAAGCCATAAGAACCTGGCAAGTACCCAAAAACTAAGTCTATTCCATGTTACCATTACTAATGGCAGTGGCTATTCTCTAAGTGAACTTAATAGCAGGTAATGGACTTCTCCTCCAAGAACTTATCCAATCCTTTTTTAAACACAGCTATACTAACTGCACTAACCATATCCTCTGGCAACAAATTCCAGAGTTTAATTGTGCGTTGAGTAAAAAAGAACTTTCTCTGATTAGTTTTAAATGTGCCCCATGCTAACTTCATGGAGTGCCCCCTAGTCTTTCCACTATCCGAAAGAGTAAATAACCGATTCACATCTACCCGTTCTAGACCTCTCATGTTTTTAAACACCTCTATCATATCCCCCCTCAGTCGTCTCTTCTCCAAGCTGAAAAGTCCTAACCTCTTTAGTCTTTCCTCATAGGGGAGTTGTTCCATTCCCCTTATCATTTTGGTAGCCCTTCTCTGTTCCATTCCCCTTATCATTTTGGTAGCCCTTCTCTGTACCATCTCCATCGCAATTATATCTTTTTTGAGATGCGGCGACCAGAATTGTACACAGTATTTAAGGTGCGGTCTCATCATGGAGTAATACTGAGGCATTATGACATTTTCCGTTTTTTTCACCATTCCCTTTCTAATAATTCCCAACATTCTGAAAGTTTAGCACAAGAGCCTAGGATTTGCACACTGTTCCTCTTCCAGTCATTAAATCAAATTTGATCATATTATGATCACTATTGCCAAGCAGCCCCACCACCGTTACCTCTCTCACCAAGTCCTGTGCTCCACTGAGAATTAGATCTAAAATTGCTCCCTCTCTCGTTGGCTCCTGAACCAATTGCTCCATAAAGCTATCATTTATTCCATCCAGGAACGTTATCTCTCTAGCGTGACCCGATGATACATTTACCCAGTCAATATTGGGGTAATTGAAGTCCCCATTATTACTGCACTACCAATTTGGTTAGCTTCCCTAATTTCACTTAGCATTTCACTGTCCGTGTAGCACATTTAAAACTAATCGGAGAAAGTTCTTTTTCACTCAACGCACAATTAAACTCTGGAATTTGTTGCCAGGGGACATGGTTAGTGCAATTAGTGTAGCTGGTTTAAAAAAGGTTTGGATAAGTTCTTGGAGGAGAAGTCCATTACCTGCTATTAATCAAGTTGACTTAGAAAACAGCCACTGCTATTACTAGCATCAGTGGCATGGGATATACTTAGTTTTTGGGTACTTGCCAGGTACTTGTAACCTGGATTGGCCACTGTTGGAAACATGATGCTGGGCTTGATGGACCCTTGTCCTGACCCAGTATGGCATATTCTTATGTTCTTATAATTCACACTACAAGGCAAATGCCTCATTCCTAAATCCATTACAAGCTCCTGTACTACCTTGGTACTGCAAGGTCACTGGACAGACATCATCATCTTGATGTAGCAGGAAGAGATCCTGTAGCTAGGACCTGCTCTCTAGGTAATGCACCAAGGATGGATCTCAGGGTCTTGTGCCCACGAGAAATGGGTTAGGTCAGCCATCATAGTTGATGATTCTGTTGTTAGGAATGTAGATAGCTGCACAGCTATAGGATGTGATAATCACTTAGTAACTTGCTTACCTGGTGCAAAGGTAGCGGCCCTCATGTATCACCTACATAGGATTTTAGACAGTGCTGGGGAGGAGCCGGCTGTCGTAGTACATGTTGACACCATGTACATAGGGAGGTATAAGAGGGAGATATTGGAAGCCAAATTTAGCATCTTAAATAGAAAGTTGAAAATCCAGAACCTCCAGGGTAGCATTCTCTGAAATGTTCCCTATTCCATGTGCAGGACCCTAGAGGCAAACAGAGCACCAGAATCTCAATGCATGGATGAGATGATGATTCAGCAAGAGGGCTTTAGTTTTGTTAGGAACTGGGCAACAGTCTGAAAGGTTGAATATAATTCAAATAAATAAATAAAGGAGAAACCTATTCTGAAAGATTGAGTTCTACCTTAGATAGATAAGGAGAACTTTTCAGACTTATCCAGTTATGTAGGCCTATTGCTACTTAGCTGGATAAATTGGAATTTAAGTGCTGCTACTTATATGAATAAGTTCAAATTTTTCCATCTAAAGGAAAAGCACTACTTAGCCAAATAAGTTGGAAATTAGCTGGATAAGTGTGCACAACTCACATACCCACATATTTGTACTTCCACTTTTACAAGGAAACTCACGTAGATTGTTATTGCATTAATTTACACTTTTAGCCCCTCTTTCACATGTGTAAATCAAGGTATTTCTAATAGGGGCGGATTTTAAAAGGATTTACGAGCATAACTGCTCCTGTGCGCACCGAGCCTATTTTGCATAGGCCCGGCGACGCGGGCAAGCCCCAGGATGCGCGTATGTCCCGGGGCTTTGTGAAAGGGGCAGGGTGGGGGCGGGATCGAGGCCTCCGGCATAGCGGCCGTGCCGGGGGATTGCGCGCCAGCAGCCGGCTGGTGCACGCAAGTTACGCCTGCCAGAGGCAGGCGTAAATAAAATAAAGGTAGGGGGGATTTAGGTAGGGCTGGGGGGCAGGTTAGATAGGGGAAGGGAGGGGAAGGTGGAGGGGGTGCGGAAGGAAAGTTCCCTCCGAGGCCGCTCCGATTTCAGAGTGGCCTCAGAGGGAATGGGGAAAGCCATCGGGGCTCCCCTAGGGCTCGGCGCGCGCAAGGTGCAATAGTGTGCACCCCCTTGCATGCACCGACCCCGGATTTTATAACATGTGCTCGGCTGCGCGCGCATGTTATAAAATCGGGCGTACATTTGAGTGCCCCTAACAGCAATGAAAGCAAAATTGCTTACCTTGTAATAGGTGTTATCCCAGGACAGCAGGATGTAGTCCTCACATATGGGTGACGTCATCCACGGAGCCCTTAGGCGGGAAAAAACTTCTGGCAAGTTTCTAGAAGCTTTTAACTGGCTGCCTGAGGCTACTGAGCATGCCCGGCATGCCATGATATTCCCTGCCACAGGGGTCTCACTCCAGTCTTGTATGTAGCAATAAGCGTAAGCAAAAATAAAATAATAAAGTCTGAGGCCCAACTCCGCGGGGTGGCGGGTGGGTTCCGTGAGGACTACATCCTGCTGTCCTGGGATAACACCTATTACAAGGTAAGCAATTTTGCTTTATCCCAGGACAAGCAGGATGCTAGTCCTCACATATGGGTGATTAGCAAGCTAGAGGCTGAGTCATTGTCCATGCAGTTAGCCGTCAAGTATGCTTGAGGAAATGATGCAGCCGAAGATCACAGTAGGCTGGATGTAGAAGGAGTTGGGATTAAACTGGAAACAAGTTCTTTAAGACAGATTGTCCATAGGCTGAATCCTGTCGTCCTTCCTTGTCCAAACAGTAATGAGCTGCAAAGGTGTGGAGAGAACTCCATGTTGCTGCTTTACAAATGTCAATGATTGGTACTCAACGAAAATGTGCTACTGAAGTTGACATTGCTCTTACTGAATGTGCCTTTACTCGCCCTTGGAGAGGAAGGCCTGCTTTTGTATAGCAAAATTGTATGCAGTCTGCTAACCAATTGGATAGAGTATGCTTTCCCACTGCTTTACCTGGCTTATTTGGGTCATAAGAGACGAAAAGCTGATTGGATTTTCTGAGGGACGTAGTGCGATTCAAGTAATAGGACAATGCACGTTTACAGTCCAAAGTGTGTAAAGCTCTTTCGCCTTGATGAGAGTGAGGCTTTGGAAAGAATGTGGGTAGAACTATAGTTTGATTTAAGTGGAATTCCGTAACTACCTTAGGAAGGAATTTTGGATGTGTTCGGAGAACCACTCTGTCATGGAGAAACCTTGTATAAGGTTCATATGTGACAAGAGCTTGTAATTCACTAACCCTCCTAGCTGATGTAATGGCTATGAGGAAAATAGTTTTCCATGTGAGAAATTTAAGTTCACAGGTATCTATGGGTTCAAAGGGAGAACGCATTAAACCTGTTAAGACCAGATTCAGGTCCCATTGCGTAGCTGGGGGTCGAATTGGTGGTTTAAGTTGAGTTAGACCTCTCATGAATCTACTGACGAGAGGTTGTGTGGAGATAGGTGCATCTCCTATTTTGTTATGATAAGCTGAGATTGCACTCAAATGTACTCTGATTGACGATGTCTGAAGACCAGAGTCTGAAAGATAGTACAGATAATCTAGCAGAGTAGCTGTGGGGCAAGTGAAAGGATCTGCATTGTTGTGCTTGCACCAGGAAGTAAATTGTTTCCACTTGAAAGAATAATTCTTTCTTGTGGAAGGTTTGCGGGAAGCTATTAGCACTTGAGAAACATTAGTTGAGAGATTGAGTGATGTTAAGATCAAGCTTTCAACATCCATGCTGTCAAGGATAGGGATTGAAGGTTGGGATGGCGCAACTGGCCCTGATCCTGAGTGATGAGAGTGGGAGCTACTCCCAGGCGTATTGGATCCTTGATTGACAGGTCTAGCAGTGTGGGAAACCATACTTGTCGAGGCCAATATGGGGCTATGAGAATCATGGACCCCTTGTCCTGTTGTAGCTTCACCAGCGTCTTGGTGATAAGCGGTATTGGAGGATACGCATATAGTAGGCCTGAGTTCCAAGGGCGAGCAAAGGCGTCCCTGGCTGGTTGGTGCTTCTGGTTGTGTAGAGAACAGAAGTTGTCCACCTTGTGGTTCAGAGGCGACGCAAAGAGGTCTGTTGTTGGTTGTCCCCAACGTTGGAATATCTGTGTCGCTATGGAGGGATTCAGAGACCACTCGTGTGGTTGGAACTGACGACTGAGTCGGTCTGCTAGTACATTTTGAATCCCTGCTAGATAAGTAGCCTGTAGGAACATTGAGTGGTTCAAGGCCCAGTCCCAAATTTGTGCCGCTTCCTGACAAAGGAGATACAATCCCGTACCTCCCTGTTTGTTGATGTACCACATGGCTACAGTATTGTCTGTTTGGATTAGCACAGTCTTGTGTGAAAGGCAGTCCTTGAACGCATGCAGCGCATAACGTATAGCTCGAAGTTCCAGAAAATTGATTTGATAAGTGGCCTCGAGTTTTGTCCAAGTCCCTTGCGTTTGGAAAGAGTTCACATGAGCTCCCCATCCCAAGGTGGATGCATCTGTAGTTAATGTTATCTGAGGGATCGGTTTTTGGAAGGGTAGGCCCTTGCGCAAATTGTCTTTGAGTGTCCACCATCGTAGCGATGAGCGTAGCTGGTGGGTTACTTGGATGCGAGAGTGAAGTGGTTGGATGGCTTGGATCCATTGTGATCGAAGAGTCCATTGGGTTAGTCGCATGGCAAGTCTTGCCATAGGAGTGACGTGTACCGTTGATGCCATGTGGCCTAGTAAGATTAGAAACTGATGAGCTGTTGCTTGTGGTTGTATGGACATGGAGTACGCCAGCCGGGACAGTATTTGAGCACGATCTTCTGGAAGAAAAGCTTGTGCAAGGTTTGTGTCTAATTCTGCTCCTATGTATTGTAGCAGATGAGACGGCTGGAGGTGGGATTTTTGATAGTTTATGAGAAAACCCAACCTGTGAAGTAACTGTATTGTGTATCGTAGAGACGTTAGTGCTCCTTGATGTGACTGGCTTTTTATCAGCCAATCGTCTAGGTAAGGGAAGACATGAACACCTTGTTTGTGCAAATGTCCTGCTATTACTGCTAGGCATTTTGTGAATACTCTGGGAGCTGAGGCAAGGCCGAATGGTAGGACTCTGTATTGAAAATGCTGGTGTCCCACCCTGAATCTTAGGTACTTGCGATGAGGTGGGAATATAGGTATGTGAGTATAAGCATCTTGGAGATCCAGAGAACAAAGCCAATCCCCCCTTTGTATGAGAGGAAGCATGGTGCCTAATGATACCATCCTGAATTTTTCTTTTCTTAGAAATTTGTTGAGATTTCTGAGATCTAGAATGGGACGAAGTCCTCCTGTTTTCTTTGGAATGAGGAAATACCGGGAATAGAATCCTCTTCCCTTCTGGGAGTGTGGTACGTGTTCCACAGCTTTTGCTTTCAGAAGAGTAGATAATTCCATTTGTAGTTGAGGAATGTGTTCGAGATAGGAGTTTTGTGGAGGAAACTCCTGCGGGGAAGCTGTGAAGTCCAGGTGGTAACCTTGTTGAACTATGGATAAGACCCATTGATCTGTGGTGATGCTTTCCCATTCGTTGTAAAATTGGGAAATCCTTCCCCCTACTGGTAACTCTGGAAAGGGGTTTGGTCTTTGTTCTCCGGGACTGCTTTCAAAAGCCAGAGGTGGAAGCTGTTTGGGGCGGAGGCTGCGGCCTTGCAGCTCTCTGCTGTCTTTGTTGAGGCCGTTGTTGAGGCCTTGTAGAGCGTGGTCTAGAGGTTTGAGGGTAATATCTCCTCGGCCGGTAGAAAGGTCGTCTGGTGTCTCTACGCGGCGGCCTGCGAGCAGGGTGAGGTGTAGGCTCATGGGACAGAGTGGAGAGCTGTTTTAATGTTTCAGAGTGCTCTCTAAGTTGTGTTACGGCATCCTGTACCTTTGCTCCGAATAAGTTGTCACCTTGGCAAGGCAAGTCCACCAGTTTATCTTGGACTTCTGGACGTAAGTCCGAAGCCTTCAACCAGGCCCATCTTCGTGCACTGATGCCAGATGCTGCCGTTCTGGAGGAAGTCTCAAACGCATCATATGCTGCTCGCACCTCATGTTTGCCCGAATCCAGACCTTTCTGCACAATCTGTTGTGCTGCCTCCTGTTGTTGTTGAGGTAGAGATGGGAGGAACTCCTCAATCTGCTTCCACAGATTTCTTTGATGCTGTGTCATATACAGCTGGTACGCCGCTATTTTAGAATTCAGCATCGCTCCCTGATAAATCTTTCACCCCATAAGGTCTAGAAATCTGTTATCTTTCCCTGGAGGGATAGAGGCGTGCGTTCTAGACCTACGTGACTTCTTTTGTGCAGATTCCACAACTAATGAGGTGTGTGGCAGTTGTGGTTTCTCAAACCCTGGGGCTGCTTGGACTAAATACGTGGAGTCCACTCTACGATTTACTCCAGGTGTTGTACACGGGTGCTCCCAAATCCTTTGTTGAAGTTGTAGTAGCACTTCATGAACTGGGATAGCTAGGTTATGTTTTGGGGGATCTACGAACTGTAGTATCTCTAGTGTCTGCTGCCTTTCATCCTTCTCCGCTTGGAGCTGAAAAGGGATGGATTCTGACATCTCTTGAATGAAAGAAGCAAAGGATAAATCCTCAGGAGGGGATTGTTTCTTGGCCTGAGGCGGAGTACCTTCTGATAAAAAATCCTCTGAAGAATGCTCCGATTGTGTATCTGACCATGTCTCTGTTGGTGGCTGGTATGAATGATGGTCCAGCCCTTTCGATGGTGATATCCCAGATGGTCCTTGTAAAGGATCTTGGGTGTCTTGCTCATCCTCACTAGCATCACTTTCCTCCTCAGGTTGTGAAGGCAAAGAAGCTAAAAGATCCTGATATCTTTTTGTTAGCATTGCATGTAGTCTTTGCTCAGAAGAAACTTCTGGAGCCTGCAAAGATGTGTGCTTAGACTTTCTTGATGCCTTTGTTCCCTGCCCTGGAGCTCTGGATGGAGCTAGGGTGTAATGTGGTGTTGTTTGTGCAGCAGTAGGAAGTGCTGTAGTTAGAAAAGAGAACATTGAAATGGGAATCAATGAGGAGATAGGCCTGGAAGCCATCGTGGAGATCGAGGTTTGTAAAATAGTCGATTCCATCGATGGCTGTGACAGTTGTATCGTTGGATCAGTCGGTATCACTGAAGAACAGCAGGCCGCCTCCATCGGCGTAGAGAGCGCTGTTAGCGGAGACGCTGCAGTCGTCCTCGCCATCGAGATGGACGATGGCATCGGCATCGAGATCGATGGTGGCACCGGCATCGATATCGAGGAGGGCATCGACTCGATAGTCGGCATCGATGGAATTATCGGCATCGGCCCGATGGCCGGCATCGACTGAGAAGTCGGCATCGACCCGGCATCGGCAGTGTTGCCGGCATGCTTTCTTTAAGGGCATCAGTGACAATTTTCTTAATCAATGCTGTTAAGTCTGTCACCGAAGTTGTTGGTATCGGTTCCTCTGTAGGTGTAACGGAGGTCGATGACAATTTCTGCTGTTTGGATACCGGTTCCTCCGGCGGTGGCAATGGAGGAATCGAGTGATGTCTACGGTGCTTATGCTTTGTGCAAACTTCAGATACGGACTTTGACGATGCCACGGATGGTGTTGGCGATGAAGCGTCTCCCGAACCTTCTGGGATTCTTGTTTTGAGAAGTATTTTCTTCGATAAGCCTACCGGTGAAGATTTAGTCGATGACGACGGCGACGGCGATGCCCGGATTTGAAAAATCTGAGCCATCTTTTCATGGCGAAGTTTCCTACCTTTCGCCGTCATTTCTTGACACTGGGCACAAGAGGCGATGTCATGGTCTCCGCCCAAACAGCGTACGCACTCGACGTGCGGGTCTGTGATCGACATAGTCCGGTTGCAGGCCGGACATTTTTTGAATCCGGAAGTTTTCTCCGTCGACATCCGTCGATGAATTCGGATTCCTTTTTGTCAAAAAAGAGTATGATGTTTGTCACCAGCCGGTGACAAACCGAGCGAGACCCGTAAAGGGTAAAAAGTTGAGAATTAAAGTTAGTCGTTGTGAGGTAACTCACGGGGCTCCTGGAAACCGCAATGCAGCTAGCAGCGCGGAAAAAAGAAGACTGGAGTGAGACCCCTGTGGCAGGGAATATCATGGCATGCTGGGCATGCTCAGTAGCCTCAGGCAGCCAGTTAAAAGCTTCTAGAAACTTGCCAGAAGTTTTTTCCCGCCTAAGGGCTCCGTGGATGACGTCACCCATATGTGAGGACTAGCATCCTGCTTGTCCTGGGATAAATAACCATTTCTAAAATTTAGTCTACCAGTTCGCCCAGTCCATCTGCAGCTCATGAAGACCCTCCTGGCTTTTCAGCCTGAAGCCCCCCCATTGCACCCAGACCCTCTAGCCAGTCATTTTTTTCACTTTAATAATGTTTATAATCACTTACACCAGATATTGAGCAGAAGTAAATATACAAAAGTAAAGATGTCCATGTATAACTTAGGCTGGTTTTAAAATAGCCACTTATGTGCGTAAATGTTTTACACTAGAACTCCCCTGGCATGCACTTTTCTTACACATGTAAAGGTACTTACAGACCCCGATTTATGCATGTAAGTTGCAGTTTTAAAAATATGTATTCACGTATGTGCTGTTTTAAACTCGTGTTAATTTTAACTCCCACAATATTTGCAAATTCACTTCAAATTCATTAAGGATATTCTGAAAACCCAACCTGTTGCAGCCCTTGAGTGCTGGAAGTGAATACCACTTCTTTAGCAGCTGAACATGTAGGTCTCTGACTGAGGCACTTGTTTAAAGTAGCAGAGCCTCCTTTACACCTTCAGAAATTGTTATGCACAATTGCATAGGTGACTGCATACTTGTTTTTGAAGACCATGTTGGAATTCTGTAAGGATGATGCAAAATGTTTAATTGCAAATAATGCACTACATTTATTTGGAAATATTTTAGAAACATCAGTCTTCCTCCCCAGCTTGTATACTGTAGTAAGCATGTTGAAATGTCTTGTAAAATAATAATAATAATAAGCAAAAGACAAAAGAAACCTATCTGGTTCTCAAAGGAGGTGGCTGACAAAATAAAGGCTAAAAGAACAGCGTTCAAGAAATATAAAAGATCCCAAAGGGAGGAGCACAAAGAAGAATATCTGGTAGAACTGAGGGAGATGAAGAAATTAATCAAGATGGCAAAAGTCAAGCTGAAGAGAGGATTGCCAAGGAGGTAAAGAGAGGTGACAAAACATTTTTCAGATACATCAGTGAAAAGAGAAAAGTTCAAAGTGGTATAGTGAAATTGAAAGGTGAAAAGGATCAATGTGTGGAGAGAGATGAAGAAATGGCAGAAATATTAAATTAATACTTCTGTTCTGTGTTCACTAAGGAGGACCCTGGAGAAGGACTGTCCCTAGTTAAAAAGAAACTGGAGGGGAGTGGAGTAGATGTAACTCCATTTACAGTAGAAAATGTATGGGAAGAGCTGGAGAAACTGAAAGTGGACAAAGCCATGGGGCCTGATGAGGTTCATCCCAGGATACTGAGGGAGCTCAGAGATGTGCTGGCGGGTCCGCTGTGTGACCTGTTCAATAGATCCCTAGAAACGGGAGTGGTGCCGAGTGATTGGAGAAGAGCGGTGGTGGTCCCGCTTCACAAGAGTGGGAACAGAGAAGAGGCTGGTAACTACAGACCGGTTAGCCTCACTTCGGTGGTGGGAAAAGTAATGGAGTCACTGTTGAAAGAGAGAATAGTGAACTATCTACAGTTGGGAGAATTGATGGACCAGAGGCAGCATGGATTCACCAGGGGAAGATCCTGTCAGACAAATCTGATTGACTTTTTTGACTGGGTAACCAAGGAATTGGATCGAGGAAGAGCACTCGATGTCATCTACTTGGATTTTAGCAGAGCTTTTGACACTGTTCCACACAAGAGACTGGTGAATAAAATGAGAAGCTTAGGAGTGAGTGCCGAGGTGGTGGCCTGGATTGCAAACTGGTTGACGGACAGAAGACAATGTGTGATGGTAAATGGAACTCTCTCTGAAGAGAGAGCGGTTTTAAGTGGTGTACCGCAGGGATCGGTGTTGGGACCGGTCCTTTTCAATATCTTTGTGAGCGACATTGCGGAAGGGATAGAAGGTAAGGTATGTCTTTTTGCAGATGACACTAAGATCTGCAACAGAGTGGACACGCCGGAAGGAGTGGAGAGAATGAAACGGGATTTAAGGAAGCTGGAAGAATGGTCAAAGATATGGCAGCTGAGATTCAATGCCAAGAAGTGCAGAGTCATGCATATGGGGAGTGGAAATCCGAATGAACTGTATTCGATGGGGGGAGAAAGGCTGATGTGCACGGAGCAGGAGAGAGACCTTGGGGTGATGGTGTCTAATGATCTGAAGTCGGCGAAACAATGTGACAAGGCGATAGCTAAAGCCAGAAGAATGCTGGGCTGCATAGAGAGAGGAATATCGAGTAAGAAAAGGGAAGTGATTATCCCCTTGTACAGGTCCTTGGTGAGACCTCACCTGGAGTATTGTGTTCAGTTCTGGAGACCGTATCTCCGAAGAGACAGAGACAAGTTGGAGGCGGTCCAGAGAAGGGCGACCAAAAAGGTGGAAGGTCTTCATCGAATGACTTATGAGGAGAGATTGAAGAATCTAAATATGTACACCCTGGAGGAAAGGAGGAGCAGAGGTGATATGATACAGACTTTCAGATACTTGAAAGGTTTTAATGATCCAAAGACAACGACAAACCTTTTCCGTAGGAAAAAAATCAGCAGAACCAGGGATCACGATTTGAAGCTCCAGGGAGGAAGATTCAGAACCAATGTTAGGAAGTATTTCTTCATGGAGAGGGTGGTGGATGCCTGGAATGCCCTTCCGGAGGAAGTAGTGAAGACCAGAACTGTGAAGGACTTCAAAGGGGCGTGGGATAAACACTGTGGATCCATAAAGTCAAGAGGCCGTCAATGAAGAGTGGGTGGCTCGCCAGAATGACGGCTACTGCCTGGAGATAATACCCTTATTCAATAAACATACACATGGTTACTGTGACTCCAACATCGCTCTAAGCTTCAACAGCAAGAGGAAATGTGGAAAAAAGGATTTGCACTCACAAAGCGGGGAGTAGCTGGCTTGTTACGGCGGTTACTACCCCAAACCAAATAAGCCTGATACTTCACTTTCAATGCATATCCAGCATAGCTCTCTGCTTCAATGGCAGGGGAGAAGAAAAACTGATACTTCACGCATATCCAGCATAGCTCTCTACTTCATCGGCAGGGGAGAAGAAAAACTGATACTTCACGCATATCCAGCATAGCTCTATGCTTCAACGGCAGGGGAGAAGTAAAACTAATACTTCACGCATATCCAGCATAACTCCCTGCTTCAACGGCAGGGGAGAAGTAAAACTAATAGTTCACGCATATCCAGCATAGCTCCCTGCTTCAACGGCAGGGGAGAAGTAAAACTAATAGTTCACGCATATCCAGCATAGCTCTCTGCTTCAACGGCAGGGGAGAAGAAAAACAACCAATAAGGGCTGAATAACATAGTCTGGGTAAAACAAATAAGCATGGGTGTAGCTTGCTTATTGCGGCGGTTACTACCCCTACTACCCCTAACTAATCAAGCTTGATATTTCACTCGGATGCAGCTCCATCACTGCTCTCTACATTAATGGCGGGGTGGAAGGGAAATAGAACCAAAAAGCTAAGAGAAACAGATAAGTATGAGAAAAAAATGTGTGAAGCTTGCTGGGCATCCTGGATGGGCCATTTGGTCTTCTTCTGCCGTCATTTCTATGTTTCCATGTTTCTATATTTTTCTCCTGGTGGCTAGGTGTAGCGGGGAGAAGTATTTTACCAAAAAATGTATAGCATGCTCCCTTTCCAAAAAACAAAATAAGCAACTGAAATGGCTATTGTAGGCTGTTTATTGTAACAAAGTGAATCAGGCAGATATTTAGGGTCTGATTTTAAAAATAATTTACATGCTTAAAATTGGGTTTCACACATGTAAATAAACTTTACTCTTGCAACTGGGCTTTGGAAAATTGCTCCAATATATGCCACTGAATTGTCCAGGGGATATTCACATGTAACTACATTTTACATGCATAAATGGTTTATTTTTTAATTGCTATGATAGCATATTACATTTACATGTGTAACTTCCTTTTAAATTACTTCCTTATAGTATATTTTAATGAATATGTAAAACAATTATTAGTGAAAGAAAGACTGTTTGATTTTATTTACTTGGGATCCTCTAGTATTATTTTGTTTCCTTTTAAAAATACCTGTGTGAACAGGCCTGGATTTCCCAATAGGAACACTAAGGCTTTGCCTAGGGAGGCAAAAATCCAAGGGCAGTAGGCCAGCCTAAGATGTGTTGCCTTGCAGCTGTGCTGAGTCTCACTCATCAGAGAACATCCTTCTACTTCCTGCTTCAGCCCATCCTTCTCCCACCCTCAGTGTTGAAAACTGGAGGGAAGGGGTGAGGCTGGAAGGGACAGATTAAAAGAAAAACTGTTCTGTTCCTATTCTAGCCTCTCTCTTCCTGGTCTCTACAGGGAACAGGAAGTGAGATCAAAGTAGACAGCAGGGAGCAAAGAAAAGCCACTCTGCACCCTAAACCCATCCCTTTCCTCTTGCCATGTAGGGACATGAGAGGATAAGGTAAGCCTGGTGCAGACAGAGATGAGCAAAGAAGAAAAGAAAGATCTTGGCGAAAACATCGTAATACCAATACTCTTGCCTCCTACAGAATTCTACTGTCAAAATACCATTCCACAATCAATAATGGAAACAAAACCCATGATTTAAAATTCAACCCCAAAGCTCTCTTTTCTCTTGTACAAGCTATTATATCCTCACCTGGCCAGAATCTTGTTCTTAACGTTGAAAGCCCACAATTGAAATGCGAAGATCTTGCCAATTTCTTCAAGGAAAAAATAATTAATCTCATTAAAAGTTTTCCCCCAATTCAATTACAAAAGATCACATTACCCAGCGACCCAGCAAATTCCTGGTCATGCTTGGAACCTGTCAGCTCCCTTGAAATTAAATCCATTTTATCCAATTTAAAATCTGCAAATCATCCATGGGATCCGATTTCGCTTAAATAATTTAAAACCTGCCTTGATTGCATTACTTCCACCATTACTGATATAGTAAACTTGTCTCTTTCTGAAGGTTATGTCCCAGCACTGGTAAAATGTGCCATAGTAAAACCAATATTAAAAAACAAAAAAAAGATGTCAGATTTCAATAATTTTCAGCCAATCTCCAACCTCCCTTTTCTTGCTAAAGTAATCGAAAAATCTGTTCAGAAACAACTGTCTGAATACTTAGACTCGCATGAAATCTTGTACACCTCACAATTTGGTTTTAGAAAAGTTTTTCGTACACAATCCCTTCTTTTAGCATTATCTGATATCGTTCTCAGAGGTTTTGATAATGGAGAATCTTTTATTTTAGTTCTTATAGACTTTTCAGCAGCTTTTCATACGGTTGACTATGAAATCTTACCTCAGAGACTGATTGAGATTGGTCTAAGTGGAAAAGTTCTGTCCTGGTTCAAGTTCTTTTTATCAGAGCGATCCTACCAAGTAAATCTAAATTCGTGTCTTTCTAAAAAGATATCGACTACAGAGCACCCCAAGGATCTTAGTTATCTGCTACCCTTTTTAATATTTATTTATTACCTCTATGCAAACTGTTGTCCGGACTAGGTATTACCCATTCTATATATGCCGATGATGTTCAGCCTTTAATTCCCTTCATGAAATCCATCGAAGATAGTTTAAAAACGATGGATATTTACCTAACCGCTATAAGACAACTTTTAATACATATGAAACTTGTTTTAAATCATCAAAAACTGAAATGATTTTATTAACAAGAAAATCAAACCTTGACAGAACTTTCCATTTTAATTCAGAGTACAAGAAGATTGTTTCCACAGACCAGCTCTGTGATTTAGGAATTTTTATTGATAATGAACTCAGAATGAAACTTGACATTAAAAGGAAAGTTAGGGATGGCTATTTTAAACTACACATTTTGAAACGTCTGAAACCATTATTAGAATTCAACAATTTTAGAAGTATTCTTCAGTCCCAGCTCTTCCCTACCATTGATTACTGCAATTCTCTTTTATTTGGTGTTCCTGCAAATTCTTTAAGACCTTTACAGCTTCTCCAAAACGCTACCGCCAGAGTCTTATGCGGATGAAAAAGATACGACCATATCACCCCAACCTTGAGAGAATTACACTGGTTACTGAATTGAATTGAATATAAAATCTTGTGCATCATTCACAAATCCTTAAATTGTGACCAAACCGAATGGCTAAATGCCTCCCTATTCTTGCATACACCTCAAAGAAATCTCAGGTCCGCAAATAATGGTCTTCTTGCAGTGTCTTCCATAAGAACAGCACATTTATCAGAGGTCAGAGACAAAGCAATCTCAGTGGCAGGGCCTAAATTATGGAATTCGCTATCAGACGAACTTAGACTTCAAACAGATAGAATATTTAAAAAAAATCTTAAAAACTGGTTATTCAAACAGGCTTATGAAAACTAAACACTGTTAAAGGCCATACAGAAGCCAGTTGTGATAATGCTAACTTAAAGCACAGGACTAAGCAGTAACCTTGCAGTCAGTCTACCTTGTTTTCTAAACATTTTCTCCTCCCTTCTCCCTTGTCTTTTAATTTATTGTGTTGAAAATCCTTTTATTATTTTACTTATTTTTGAAAATATTTTTAATATTTAACTTATTTTATTTTGTACTTATTTCTGATAATTTATTATTTTACTTTTCTCAACAGAACATTAGTTTAAATTTAATTTGTACTCATTTTATTAATTTTAAAATGTCTATTTACTATATTTTAAATATAAGTACCTTTTATTTTATTTCTGAATGGATTGATCTAAAAATTTTTGCACTTGTTTTTTAATTATATTGTATTTATTTACTGTACACCATCTAGATTGTTCACAGACTGACGGTATATAAAAAAAAAAAATTAAAAAAATGCCTTAGACCTTCCACTCTGTTATCCCTTGTTGGGGGTATCTGCACCAATAGTGCCTAGGGGGTGGCAAAATCCTAAATCCATCAGTGTGTATGAGCAGAAGAAAATACCTCTTTTTATCTAAGAAGTATGAGTGGAGCAATGTTTGCATTTCAGGTTACACAGCTGTCATATATTGGTAAATATGCAAGCAACTGCCAGTAAAATATGTGCTGTGAGTGATGTTTTTTATGTTATAAAAGATTTTGTTTTGTGCACTTCAGACACGGAGTGATTCTGTTTCTACCTACCAGTGTAAAAAGACAGCCGTAAGAGAGATCCTTCATACCTGATATTATGTCACCAAGCGCCTATACATTTCACATTTGGCTTCAAGTAAAGGCATTATGGGGTGATTTTTTAACAGCACATAAGTTAGCTGGCAAATATGAGTATGTTACACCAATTTTCAAAGTGGACTTATGGGAAAAACTATGGGGCGGATTTTAAAAGGATTATGCGCGTAACCCGGAAAACCTGCTCCTGCACACGCCGAGCCTATTTTGCATAGGCCTGATGACGCGGCATGCGTGTAAGTCCCGTGGCTTGAAAAAATGGGCAGGGCGTGGGTGGGGTGGTCCAGGGGCGGGGCATGGGTGTGGCCAGAGGCCTCTCCACTATCACTTGGCCAGCACGCACAACCTATGCCTGCCCAGAGGATGGCATAAATAAAAAAATAAAGGTGGGGGGGAATTTAGGTAGGGCTGGGGGGCAGGTTAGATAGGGGGAGGGGGGGGGGGCGGAAGGAAAGTTCCCTCCAAAGCTGCTCCGATTTCAGAGTGGCCTTGGAGGGAACGGGGAAAGCCATCGGGGATCCCCTATTTATTTATTTATTTATTTCGGATTTTTATATACCGACATTCTCAATACATGTATCGAATCAGGTCGGTTTACATAGAACAATAACTGTCGCAATAAAGGCGTTACATTAAACAGCTTTTTTTTAACATAAGAGTAACATATAACATATAAATATGAATATAAATAAATAATTAATAATAATCCCCTAGGGCTCGGCATGCACAAGGTGCACAAGTGTGCACCCTTTTGCGCACGCTGAGCCCAGATTTTATAACATGCACGCACATGTTATAAAATCGGGCGTACATGTGTGCATGCCGGGTAGCGCGTGCACATGTAGGCCATGAGCGCTTCTTTTAAAATCTACCCCATATTGTTTAAAGTTCCCTATTTGACTGATTCAATACATATTATTGGGGATGCCATAATGAATATCAAGTGAATAACAGAAATGTACATGGAAAAAAAATTTGTTTCAGCTTGTTTTAAATTTTAGGCTTTTGGTTCATATAGGGGTAGATTTTCAAAACTAGCGCATGTACATGGATGCCCAATTTTATAACATGTGCGTGCTGGTGCGCGCATGTTATAAAATCAGGTGTCGGCATATGCAAAGGGTGCACAATTGTGCAACTTGCATGTGCCAATGCCCGCGGACTTCCCCTGTTCCAAACCCCCTAACCTAACCTCCCTTCCACTTCTCCTAACCGTTCTGCCCCTAATCTAGACCCCCTCCCGGACCTTTGTCCTATCTGTTGAGGCAGGCACAGTTTGTGCACATCGATAGCCTGCTGGCACGCGATCCCCCGGCACAGAGGCAGGCTTTTTAAAATCTATCCCAAACTGTTTTTTCTGGGTTTGGTTCATTTATCAAACTAAAAAAAACACTTTAATACCCTCCATGATATCCCCCCCCTAAAAAAAAAGAATCAAAATGGGCCTTGCTAAGGACTTAAGAGTTCCTCCCACTGCCAAGAAAGTCAGTCAGGCCTCCATGGCCCTTCCCGTCCCACAAAAGAAGACTCGGGATCCAGACCTACCTGGCTGGGTTCCAGCAAGCTCAGATGGGGCCTCCCCAGTTCCCTCTGACTCCCAAACCCTCCCCCCTAAAAGTCTGCTGGGGCTGAGGAGGACCCTGGCCTCCACTTAACCCTTTCATGGGGGTCCCATGGTCCTCAGATCAGGAGCAATCCCCACTCATTCCCCACATTTAAATATGGCACCAGCTGCACTGAAGCAGCAGCCAACGAAATGTCACTTCGGCGCCTGTCTCAGGTGTGGTCAGTGCCATTATCTTGTTCAGCTATACATGTGTTTTTTGTGGGGACGGATTAGAGGGGCCTGGGGTGGCCCTGGCTGAGCCAAGCCAGGTAGGCCCATGTCTCGAGTCTTCTGTTGCAGGGAAGGAGGGGAGTCAGAGGGGCCCATGGAGGCCCAAGTTGGCTTTCTTGAGGGCAGGAGGGAGTTGAAAGGCCTCAGAGAGGCCTTTTTTTTTTTAACAAATATGAAAATACCCCAAAACGTTCAGGTATTTTCATGAAAGGCCATTTTTTATTTGTTCCATTCACAATGAACCAAAAATGGCCTAGTTTGTCTTATTTTTCACATTTGTGAAAAATGTCTGCACATCCCCAGTGAATAATATAAAGTGATAGAAGTTCTAGTGGAAACATGACAACCCATTTCCTCTGTCTGGCAGGCTGCAAGTGCAGTTATTGTAATGAGAGGCCAGTTGTGGGATGGCTCTGCGAGCAGCCGACTTACCCTGGGATGCTGCCATGCTGGCACTGTGCTTGATTGTCACCATGTTCCTGCTCCTCCAGGGGCTACGTCTAAGTGCACACGCGTGATGCACAGCTATACTTGAAAGGCCCGTGGGGGAAAATGTCCCATGGCGCCCTCTGATAACATCACACACCTGGGCCTAGATAACTCTCCCAGTGCAGTGGTTCCTTGCCTCAGCAACGGGCCCTACTGCCTTGTCTCGCAGTATGTGATGATCCTGTTTCCTGCCCTGCCTTACACCCAGTCTCGTCCAGTCCATCCTGCCTTGTCCTGCCTGGCCTGTCCAACTTGCTTCAGTCCATCCTACCTAGCCTCAACTTGACTATCAAGACTGACCATCGCTTCGGATGTGGACTATTCTCTCGCCTGCCGCCTCCTTACTGCCTACAAGGCTGCGCCAACCATACTGAAGCACAAGAGTCCACATTCATTACAGTTTTAACTAGAAGGCATAGCAGAAATGAATGCTTATGTAGCTGGGTTTGTCTGTCAGGTTTTGCAGAGTATTTAGGAGACCTGTTTTTTGAACAGTAGCCACACAAGCACTGGGCCTGATTTACTAAGGCTTTTCTCCCATTCTGTGTCTATGGGAAAAATGCTAATGTAAATGAAGCCTATTGATAGTCATTTAGATAAGAAGGGAGGGGAATGGGGTACAAACTTTAGTAGGGACTCTTGTATACTCAAAAACTTCCCTGGATAGGGAATAATATTTTACAAGCAGTTGTACTCTATGGCTGGTAGCTAGCACTATATCTTTAGCAGTGCGGGCAGGAATAAATGGGCAAACAGGATGGGCTATTAATCTTTTCTGCTGTCATCTACCATACCTTTCTGGATATCATCCAGAAGTGTTACGGCATAAGCTCAGCTGATCTCTGGATAGCATAGTGTAACAAGGAACAGACTGACAATTGATTCAATCAGGACTGCATATAAGAAAACTGATACTGAAAACAACATGGCCACCAGCTATGTAACAATTTAAAATATGACAATGTTGTAGCATTTATTATTTATCTATCCTTCTCACCTGCAGCAAAAATACGAATAATCTTTCGCCTTACCATTTTGTATGTCCAAGGTCATGGGAACAAAATATTTATCTTCCAAGGTAAAACAGACAAGAGTTGAAAGATGTTTTGCTTCATGCTTTTCCTACAACAGAAAGTAATGTAATAGTAGAATTTCTTACTCCTGCCTATATGCTGCTCTATGTTTCTCCTCCTGCTAATAGTATCACCTCTCATTAAGATACTTTTGCAGTTGCACTACAGAAAAAAAATCACAATCGGACAATTTGTTTTCTGTCTTTAGATCAAGTGATGGTGTATGTATAATGTCAAGTGACATTTTCTTATGCTTTATGTTTTTACATGGTTATACATGTTTTTATTATATATTGCCTAGAGATATGGCTAGAGCAAGTTAGAAATCTTTTGAAAATAAAAATAAATAATATCTACTCGGTGGTGAGACTCTAACCAATGGGGTAGATTTTAAAAGAAGCGCGATCAGCCTACTTTTGCTTGCGCATCAGACTCAAGCAAAAGTACGCTGGATTTTAGTAGATACGCGCGGAGCCGCGCGTATCCACTAAAATCCCTGGATCGGCGCGCGCAAGGCTATTGATTTTGTATAGCCGGCGCGCGCCGAGCCGCGCTGCCTAACCCGTTCCCTCCAAGGCCGCTCCGAAATCGGAGCGGCCTCGGAGGGAACTTTCCTTTGCCCTCCCCTCACCTTCCCCTCCCTTCCCCTACCTAAACCCCCCCCTTACCTTTGTCGGGGGATTTACGCCTCCCGGAGGGAGACGTAAATCCCCGCGCGCCAGCGGGCCTCCTGCGCGCCGGGCCGCGACCTGGGGGCGGGTACGGAGGGCGCGGCCACGCCCCCGTACCGCCCCGGGCCGTAGCCACGCCCCCGTACCCGCCCCCAAAACGCTCCCGACACGCCCCCGAAACGCCGCGACGACCGGGCCCGCCCCCGACACGCCCCCCTCCGAAAACCCCGGGACGTACGCGAGTCCCGGGGTCTGCGCGCGCCGGTAGGCCTATGTAAAATAGGCTTACCGGCGCGCAGGGCCCTGCTCGCGTAAATCCGGGCGGATTTACGCGAGCAGGGCTCTTAAAATCCGCCCCATAATGTGTAGCAAGTATCTTTAACATGAAATGCTAAGTGAGAAGAGATAACAGCAATTCAATGTAGAAATCAAGGCTTGCAATTGTGGCAATGAGCAGTTTTCCATTAATAAATAAAATCTGATGAAAGGGAAAACAAAGTTGTTTCCTGTAATAGGTGTGCTCTGAAAGCATAGAAATCACCAATCACAAATATGGGTGACATATTGCTTGGTGCTGATTGGACATTTTCCAGCACATTCTAGGAAATGTTTGAAAACACTTCTGGCAATGAGCAATAGTTTCTGTGCGGCTACACACTGTACCTCAGTTCTATTAATCATCTTAACAGCTCAATTCCAGAAGAGGAACAGAGAAAATGTATGACTGGCAATTCTCCCATCTTCAGAGAATGCTTGTTACAGATAAGCTAGTTCACTTTCTCTGAAGACAAGGTGAATCACCAGTAACACAAATGGGACTCCCTAAGGGTTATCTTTAACAAAGAATAGTAAACAAAATAAAAGTTCTGCCAATGGATAGTAAACTTTATTTTGATGGGTTTGAGCTCTATTTTGTTTAGAAGTTTTTTTGTTTTTTACAAGGACAACTCTAAATTATAAAAATAGGCCGAAGGGGGGCTGAAGTTGGGATCTAACCTTCAAAACTCCCCCGGAAAACAGACTGCCCAAACCTCCTTTCATGTCACTGTGTAGGTTGAAATGGGATGTAAATATATGGATTCAACTCTATGTTGCAATTTTGAAAATCTCTGCAGTTGAATTGAACCAAGAGAGGCTGTCATTGCGGGCTTTGACATGCTCTTGTAAAGTCAACCCATTTATCCAGATACTATTCTCCGATATTATAATCCCAGGCTTGTTAGGGCAAAAAGAAACATCTGGGATCAATAGTCTACTACAGATAGGCAACAGTTTATTTGCAATTCAAAATAGACAAGGCTTGTTCATCTTTATTGAAATGTAGCCTTGGGAAAAATGACTGATTAAGATCAATCACAATCTTAAGCAGGAACTTTGGATGCTTATATAGCACCATCCTGAAATTTAGAACAAGACAGATTCTAAGACCTGGAGCTCACAAATTCTGTGAACTTAAGACTCCATCACTAAAAATGTAACCTTCCAGATCAGATATTTTAGCCCATGAAAGACTCAAAAGGGACTTTCTTCAGCTATGTTAAAACCATGCTGAGGTTCCATAATATTGCAGGTGACTTGATGAGAGGCTTTATATGAAGCAACCCTGGCATAAATCAGACAACTAAGGGCTGTAGAGAAATTTGTCTTCCTTCTACATGATGGGGCTAAGCAATACGTTTACCAGCGTACCATAACAGAGCCGGGTTTCAGTCCAGACTCTAAGATATATAGAAGAAAACTTTAAATTGCTACTAAAGCCTGACTATAGATAAACTATGATGAGGGAGATAGCAAGCCAAAAAAGGAGGAAACTTGACACTAGGAAACAGCTGGCCACTATGCTTGAAAAAAGCATCCATTCTCTCATGCAAAAAAAATCAAAAGAATGATGCAAGGCTTTGGAAGCATGGGAACTATCACATATGCCCAAAAGCGCTTTCAAATATTTCCTAGAAAGCTCTGGAAAATTTCAGATTGGCGCTGAACAACCATGATATCATATCACCCATTTGTGAAACTGGTGGTTCAACTTGTCTTCTATATTGCCTCTCTTACCACTCCATTTTGTCCACCTGGCATGTATAGTTTCTTTTGCTTCTCTGAGGTCTAAATGTACTAAGTTTTTTTTTTGCCATATATAGTTTTTCCTATATTTTTAGTTTATTTAAATTATTTCCAAGCAACTCAAAGAGAAACAAAACTGGGATTTAGAGAAGCAGCAGGCAGTGTGGTTGCTTGGCAGCTGGTTCAACAGTATCGAGTTTCCAAACTTATCATCTTAGGAGGCTGTTTTGATCAATACCACTAGATGATGTCACCCATCTGTTATTATAAACATCCACTTACAAGTAAGCAACTTCAATTTTTGCGCCTGCGAGTAAACACCACAAGTCCTGGTTCTTAGGAGTGCAAGCTCTGATTCTGAGTCTGGGCCTTGAGCAAGGGTCCCTGGGGACCAAGAGAACAAGTCTTCAGTGGAGACTCATTAGGAATAAGAGCACATGGCTTGAGCAGAGGACCCTAGCACAAGAATGCAGGCCTTCAGCACTGGCCCTAGGTGGGGGGGCGAGACATCAAAAGATTCAAATGCAGGCCCTAAGGGGAAAAAGAACACAGACCTTGAGCGTAGGCCCTGTTGGAAGAGGGGGAGGAGGGCAGAAGCACTGCCTCCAGCACAGACCACACTCTAGGGTGGAAAGAGTGCTGATCGCTGGACAACACAGCACAAAACGTTACTGTTCCATTAACAGCATGGACTAGCAGTCCTTTGAGGACCATGACGTTTAGCAGATCTTTGTAGGTCTGCTGACTCCAAAGTATTTGACAAGAAAGGCATCTAGAAGTCTAAATGACCATCAGACAAACTGAAAGGACAAAATAGAGTCTGCATTGTCTCTGAGAAGAACCCGCAGGTCTCCTTGGGGAAGGGGAAGGGCGATTCACATAAGATATGCCATACTTGGTCAGATTAAGGGTCCATCAAGCCCAGTATCCTGTCTCCAACAGTGTCTAATCCAAGTCACAAGTACCTGGCAAGTACCCAAACATTAAATAGATCCCATGCAACTAATGCTGGTAAGAAGCAGTGGCTGTTTCCTATTGATTAATAGCATTTATGGACTTCTCTTCCAGGAACCTTTTTTAAACCCAGCTACACTAGCTGCCTTAAACACATCCTTTGACACTGAATTCCAGAGCTTAATTTGTGCATTGAGTGAAAAATAATTTTCTCCGATTTGCTTTAAATGTGCTACTTGCTAACATTTGCCAGCTTTTTATTTATTTAACATAACCCTGGAGTAGCAGGTTTCCCATTATCAGGGGAGATGCCCTCCTATGAGGAGTTTCCCAAAGGGTCAAGCCAATCACAATCTACTTGACAAGTCCAGGAAAAAGGACAGCCCCCCAGAAGGAGGAGAGTCATTCCCACTGCATTATTGAGAGATTTACCTGCAGAAGGCCAGTCTGATCCATGGAACAGACTTTGTGAAAGACAGATTGGCCAGAGCCAACTGAGCAAGTCCAGGGAAGAGGAAATACTTTGTATAGGAGCATCATTTCCCTTTCAAATATCCTTATTAGCAGAAAGCAGTTTGATCCAAAGAAATGGACTCCCTTGTGGGACACTTTCTAATATTGAAGAATTTAATTTATTTTTATTTATTTTTTAAAAAGTGTTACCCACACAACCCATAGTTCTTTATAGTGCAGAAGATCACATTCATAAGTATACTAAAACAATAACTTACATCCTACATATTACAAATCAACATACCTGACATCTGAGACAAACTCCATACATAATCCAGCGATTTAATAGTTCAATCAAAAAGTCCAAATGTTACCTATTTATATTCCTGTCTACTAGAATAAACTCCTCAGATGATCCAAGAGTTCAGCAATTCAATCAGGTAGTCAAAATGCTTGCTTAAAAAATTATGAGGTCCATATTCAGACACAGTAAGAATAGCAAAGTTAGCCAGGTAAATTTATCCAGCTAACTTTGAGGTATAGTCAATAGTAAAGCCACACTATTGAATATAGCTGGCTATTTTATAGTTGGTGAACTTTAGGACAAGTCTTTGGTCTGACCAGACTTAGCTGGCTAAGCCTAGATTCATAAAAATGCTATAATTTTCGCAAATTGTGTTACGGCCAGTTCGGGCATATCGCACAGCTTAATGCCTGCAAAAAAAGTGTAGTTATTTCTGGCATTAAAAGCATACAATAGTGTACGTTATGCTATCGCACAGTGCGATAATGCCCCCTCATTTTCATTTATCCCGCCCAAACAGAGAGTAGGATTAAATGGACAATTTTCTCAGTGGAAGGGAGAGGACAGTGGAGTGCCTCAGGGATCTGTATTGGGACCCTTACTTTTCAATATATTTATAAATGATCTGGAAAGAAATACGACGAGTGAGATAATCAAATTTGCAGAAGACACAAAATTGTTCAGAGTAGTTAAATCACAAGAAGATTGTGATAAATTGCAGGAAGACCTTGTGAGACTGGAAATTTGGGCATCCAAATGGCAGATGAAATTTAATGTGGATAAGTGCAAGGTGATGCATATAGGGAAAAATAACCCATGCTATAATTACACAATGTTGGGTTCCATATTAGGTGCTACAACCCAAGAAATATATCTAGGTGTCATAGTGAATAACACATTGAAATCGTCGGTTCAGTGTGCTGCGGCAGTCAAAAAAGCAAACAGAATGTTGGGAATTATTAGAAAGGGAATGGTGAATAAAACGGAAAATGTCATAATGCCTCTGTATCGCTCCATGGTGAGACCGCACCTTGAATACTGTGTACAATTCTGGTCGCCGCATCTCAAAAAAGATATAATTGCGATGGAGAAGGTACAGAGAAGGGCTACCAAAATGATAAGGGGAATGGAACAACTTCCCTACGAGGAAAGACTAAAGAGGTTAGGACTTTTCAGCTTGGAGAAGAGACGACTGAGGGGGGATATGATAGAGGTGTTTAAAATCATGAGAGGTCTAGAACGGGTAGATGTGAATCGGTTATTTACTCTTTCGGATAGTAGAAAGACTAAGGGGCACTCCATGAAGTTAGCATGGGGCACATTTAAAACTAATCGGAGAAAGTTCTTTTTTACTCAACGCACAATTAAACTCTGGAAATTGTTACCAGAGGATGTGGTCAGTGCAGTTAGTATAGCTGTGTTTAAAAAAGGATTGGATAAGTTCTTGGAGGAGAAGTCCATTACCTGCTATTAAGTTCACTTAAAGAATAGCCACTGCCATTAGCAATGGTTACATGGAATAGACTTAGTTTTTGGGTACTTGCCAGGTTCTTATGGCCTGGATTGGCCACTGTTGGAAACAGGATGCTGGGCTTGATGGACCCTTGGTCTGACCCAGTATGGCATTTTCTTATGTTCTTATACAATGTGAAAGCCAATTGGAGAGTGTTTGTTTTCCCACTGGCGTACCTGGTTTGTTTATATCATAAGAAACAAAGAGTTGAGAGGATTTTCTGTGGACTGCAGTGCGATCCAGGTAGTATGCAAGTGCACGTTTGCAGTCAAGGTGTGCAAAGACCTCTCACCTTGGTGAGTGTGAGGTTTTGGGAAGAATGTGGGCAAGACTACGGATTGATTCAAGTGGAATTCCGTAACTACTTTGGGAAGGAATTTTGGATATGTACGGAGTACCACTCGATCATGTAAGAATTTTGTATAGGGTGAGTATGTGACAAGTGCTTGTAATGCACTAACCCGTCTAGCAGATGTAATAGCTATTAGGAATATAGATTTCGATGTAAAAAATGTAATATCACAGGACACCATGGGATCAAAAGGAGAATGCATGAGGCTTGTCAAAACCACATTTAGGTCCCATTCTATGACTGGTGGTTGTAAAGGAGGTTTAAGGTGAATTAAACCTCTCATAAACCTACTAACAAGAGGTTGCACTGATACTGGTGCAACCTGTATTGTATGATGGTAAGCTGAGATTGCACTTAAATGCACTCGCACTGACGAGGTCTGGAGACCAGAGGATGTGGGGCAGGAAAAAGGGTCAATACTTTTTTGTGTACACCACATGGTGAATCTTTTCCACATAGAATGATAGTTCTTCCAAGTGGAGGGTCTTCGTGAAGCTATAAGCACTTGAGAAACCTTGGTTGAATGGTTGCAAGATCAAGCTTTCAACATCCAGGCTGTCAGTGATAGGGATTAAAGGTTGGGATGGCGCAACCGGCCCTGATCCTGATCTATGAGCGTGGGTGCTATGCCCAGGCAAATGGGTTCCCAGATCAAGAGATTGAGGAGTATGGGAAACCATACCTGTCAAAGCCAATACGGGACTATGAGTATCATGGACCCCTTGTCCTGTTGTAGCTTTACTAGAGTCTTGGTTATTAGTGGTATCGGGGAATACGCGTATAAAAGGCCTGCATTCCAGTGGCGAGCAAAGGCATCCTTGGCTAACTGGTTTCTCTGCTTGTGCAGGGAGCAAAAGTTGACCACTTTGTGATTCAGATGCAAAGAGGTCCACTGTTGGTTGACCCCAACGTTGAAATATCCTGGTCACTACTAAAGGATCCAGGGACCACTCGTGAGGTTGGAATTGATGACTGAGATGGTCTGCTACTACATTGTGAATGCCCGCCAGATAAGTGGCCCGGAGAAAATGGAATGTGTCAGGGCCCAGCCCCGAATTTGTGCGGCTTATTGGCAAAGGAGATACGAGCCTGTACCTCCCTGTTTGTTCAGCTACCACATGGCAACTGTGTTCTCGGTTTGTATTAGAACAGTCTTGTGTGAAAGGCAGTCCTTGAATGCATAAAGCGCATAAATTATAGCTCGAAGATCCAGGAAATTGATTTGGAATGTTGCTTCAAGTTTTGTCCAAGTGCCTTGAGTCTGGAGATTGCCTATGTGGATGCATCTGTAGTTAAAGTCACTTGTGGAACTGGTTAATGGAAAGAATTTCCTGCTAGCAAGTTGTTCTCGTTTGTCCACCAGAGAAGAGATAGACGTAACTGGTGGGTTATCTGGATTTGATGTGACAGTAGTTGAGTGGCATGGAGCCATTGTGATCTGAATGTCCAGTGAGATACTCTCATGGCTAATCTAGCCATGGGAGTTACATGTACCGTGGAGGCCATGTGACTGAGTACAGTGAGGAACTGATGGGCTGTCGCTCTGTTCTGTGCATGCCGAATTTTTGCTAAAGTCAATAGAATGTGTGCGCGGTCTTTTGGAAGGAAGGCCTTGGACACAGTGGTGTTCAAGTCTGCGCCGATGAATTGAAGAATGCGAGATGGTAGAAGATGGGATTTTTTGTAATTTATAAGAAATCCCAATGAGTGAAGTAGTGTGATTGTGCATGTCAGTGAGTTGAGTGTTCCGTCTCTTGATCGACTTTTGATGAGCCAGTCTTCGAAATAGGGAAATAGATGGATGGTTTGTTTGCGCAAGTGTGCAGCTCCCACAGCTAGGCATTTTGTGAATAAGCGTGGTGCTGAGGCAAGGCCGAATGGTAGAACTCAATACTGAAAATATTGATGTCCCACCAAAAAGCGTAGGTATCTGCGATGAGGAGGGAATATTGGGATGTGAGCATATGCGTCTTGAAGATCCAGAGAACAGAGCCAATCTCCTGTTTGAAGAAGAGGAAGCATTGTACCCAAGGAAACCATCCTGAACTTTTCTTTCCGTAGAAACTTGTTGAGTTTTCAAAGGTTTAGGATGGGACGAAGGCCTCCAGTTTTCTTTGGAATGAGGAAATAACGGGAATATAATCCTCTGCCCTGCTAAGGTCGGGGTACAAGTTCTGTAGCCCTGGCTCTCAGGAGGGTGGACAATTCTGTGTGTAGAAGTGTGGAGTAATGATGATGTATCCAATGTGATCTTGGTGCATTGTCGTTTGAAATTTTGAGAAAATCAAGATGATAACCATGAGATACAATTGAGAGTACCCACTGGTCTGTGGTGATGCTCAACTATTGGGAATGAAAATGTGAAATCCTGCCCCCTACAGGAAGGTTTAGAAATAGATTTGAGGAGTGACTGCTGTTCTCCGGCAATATCTCAAAATCCCGATGCAGGCCCTGTCTGAGGAGGAGATTGAGCTCTAGGAGCTCTAGGTTGCCTAGTATGGCTCCTCTGAGGTGGTCTTGATGTCCTGCCACGAGTTGCTGGAGAATAGTATTGTCTTGGGTGATAATATGGCCATCTAGTATCCTTTCTAACAGTTCGTCTGGAAGAAGGTTGTGTTTCTGATGGAGCAGAAGGTAGCTGCTTCAAAGTTTCAGAATGCTCCTTTAACTGCAGTACAGCATCCTGCACTTTTTCTCCAAAAAGATTATCTCCCTTACAAGGGAGGTCAGCCAACTTTTCTTGTACCTCTGACCTAAGGTCTGAAGCCTTGAGCCAGGCCCATCTGCGAGCACTAATGCCCACTGCAGCCATTCTAGATGAGGTTTTAAAAGCATCGTAGGCCGCATGGACTTCGTGCTTTCCTACTTCTAATCCTTTGTACATGATGCTTTGTAAGGACTCTTGATATTGTTGAGGAAGTGAAGATGAAAATTCTTGGACTTGTTTCCATAGATTACGCTGATATTGCATCATGTATAACTGGTATGACGCAATTCTGGAAACTAACATGAATCCTTGAAACATTTTACGTCCAATCATGTCCAAGAATCTCTGTTCCTTCCCTGGAGGAGTAGATGAGTGTGGCTTGATCCTTTTGGATTTTTTTCTGAGAGGATTCAACCACTACAGATTGGTGTGGCAGTTGAGGTTTTTGGAAACCTGGAATTTGCTGCACAAGGTAAGTAGCATCAGTACATCTGTTGATTTGTGAAATTGTGCATGGAAGTTTCCACAATCTGTGTTGCAATTCCACGAGCACTTCATGAACTGGTATTGTAATAATGTCCTTAGGAGGATCCACAAATTGAAGAACCTCTAAGGTTTTTTGCCTGGTGTCTGTTTCTGTTACCAGTGGAAATGGAATGGTATCTGCCATTTCCTTAATGAAATTTGAGAACGAAAGGTCCTCCGGTGGTGATTTCCTTGTCTCCTGTGAAGGGGATGGATTAGACAATATGTCCTCAGAGGAAGTGTCAGTGTCTCCACCATCCCAGACATCTGGAGAAGAATGTCATGGAGGTGTCATGTGAGGGTGGAATGGTGGCACCGAAGGCATCGATGGATTGATTGGTGGCATCGATGAAAGGAGGGGCGAAAAAGATGGTCTCGGCTGCGAAATCCCCGATGGTCTCGGGAGTCGATCAGGCATCGGAGATGGAAGTTCTGCACTCGATGGTGGCGGGAGCACCGGCAAGACATTGATAAGGGCATCGAGCTTAGCTAGCATTGGTGCTAATAAAGAAAGTTCCGGCATCGATGGCAGTGTTGTCATCGGTGTCGATGCAGGAATCGGCATCAGAGTCTGTGAAACCAGTGGTGCCAGCGATGGAGTTGGAACCGGTGGAATCGACATCGGTGCCTATATTGGCGTTGAAGTCGGCATCGATGGCATCTCCCTTAAAGCTTCCTGGACTGCCTGGCAGATGAAATCGTCCAGTTCCACCTAATAGCTGGTGAGGTCAGAGCAGCTATAGGGGGTGGCAGTGAAGGCCCAACCAGCGGTTCCACAGAGCCCTGTGGAATCGTGGTACCCGGCACCGATATCGGTGGGGATGGCCTGGGAGTGCTGGGCTTTGAAAGCCCAGAGGAGTCCTCCATCTGAGGTTTCTTTGACATCGGCTCGATGGAAAGCGGTTGTGTATCGAGCACCGGAGTCTGATCGGGAATCGAAGGACGACGATGTCTATGCCGATGCCTCTCACTGTGTTCGATGACCTTCTTTTCGAGTATCGAGGTGGATTTGACCGTCAACTGAGAAGAAGTCGGTGATATTCGATCACCTTTTCCATCTGGACGGCGTTTTATTTTTATTACTAACTTTTTTGCCGCTCCAGCTGGAGACGACTGCGTGGACATCGCAGTTGATGGTAGCAATTGGAGATGAAAAAGATGCTCCATCTTTTACAGACGAGTCCGTCTGCCCTTCGATGTCATCTCAGCACACTGAGGACATGTTAAGACGTCCTGTTTTTCGCCTAAAGTACATACTCAGAGTGTGGGTCCGTAATGGACATAGTGTGATTACAATTAGGATACTTTTTAAAACCGGTGGTCATTGTAAAGGCCTGACAGCCATCGATGGCCTTCTGACTAAACTTTTAGTCAAAAACGGACCCGATCGATAAAATTCTTTTACCAATAAAATAAGGAAGGGAGACCCTTGTCGAGGGATAACTTTTAATAGTTTTTCCGCTATGGAAAATAAATTGTGGTAATTACCACAAAGGGCTCTCTAACTGCGAGGCTAAAATCAGCACGGAAAAAAGAAGACTGAAGGGAGACCCCTGTGGCTCGAGGAATTATAGCATGCTGGGCATGCTTAGTAGGCTCACACAGCCAGTCAAAAGTTTTCTAGAAACTTTGACGGAAAGTTTTCCTCTATAGGGCTCCGTCGGTGACGTCACCCATATTTGAAGACTAGCATCCTGCTTGTCCTGGGATAAATAACTTTATCCGATTCGTTTTAAATGTGCTACATGCAAACTGCATGGAGTGCCCCCTAATCCTTCTATTATCTGAAAGTGTAAATAACTAATTCACATTTACCCTTTCTAGACCTCTCATGATTTTAAATACCTCTATCATATCCCCGCTCAGCTGTCTCTTCTCCAAGCTGAACAGTCCTAACCTCTTTAGTCTTTCCTCATAGGGGAGCTGTTACATCCCCTTTATCATTTTGGTCACCCTTCTCTGTACCTTTTCCATCGCAACTATATCATTTTTGAGATGCGGCGACGAGAATTGCACACAGTATTCAAGGTGCGGTCTCACAATGGAGTGATACAGAGGCATTATGACATTTTTCATTTTATTCACCATTCCCTTCCTAATAATTCCTAACATTGTTTGCTTTTTTCATTGCCGCAGCACACTGAGCTGACAATTTCAATGTACTATCCACTATGATGCCTGTTACATGTGCTGCCCGTGGCCGCCCTGCGGCGCGGCCCTCTCACCTCTTTAGATGGACTCCAGCTGCTGGCTCCTCTTCGCTGGCAGTGGTGAGCCACCAGCTGTGAACTTGGGTTCCCTATAGTGCCTCCTGCCCTGCCGCACTGCTCAGTATTGCCAGCAAGGATATCCCTGTTCGTCAGACCTCTTCGCGTGGTCTGCGGAGAAACGCCGCTACCAGTGCTGTGCCCCTTCCTAGGTGTACGCGCGCATCAGTGATTCCTTTAAAGGGCCCGTGGTGGGAACCTGGCCGCGGACCTGGATGCTGACGTCAGACTCTACAAAGTATAAAAGCTCAGGCCTCGCTCCATAGCATTGCCTTTGCAACAGGTCTCCTTGTACTCCGAGTACTCGTTGCTATTCCTTGAATCGTCTCATCATGTGTTCCTGTCTTCCTGTGCTTCCCGGTTCCTGTTCTGCTAGTTCCTGTTCGTCTATGTGTTGGATTGACTCTCTGGATTTCACCATCGCTACGCCTGACTACTCTTCAACTTCTCTCCAGACCCGGACCTCCACTACGCCCCAGCCCCTGACCTCCGCTATGCCCGACTATCCTTCAGCCTTCTCTCCAGCCCTGGACCTCTGCTACGTCTAACCATCTTTGCCTTCTCTGCGCCCTGACCATTGCCTTGCCTGACCACGCCTGCCTGCTCCATACCGTGACTATTGCCTGGATTGACTATACCTGCATTCTCCGTGCCCTGAACCTTGCTTTGCATGACTACACTACAGACTCTCCTTGATCCAGAGTTCCTTGTTGCTTGCCACAACTTCCACTCAGCACTGGCTCAGAATCCAGCCTGTCAGTGACGCCTCTCCTCGCCTATTCTCTGGACGTGGACTTTCAAGGCTTAGGCCTTCCTTTGCTCAGGTGCCTCCAGTTCCCTATTGTTCCTTTGGCACTTGAGCCCTCGTGCCAAATCCAGTCCAGGATAGAACTACGCCATCTACCGACTGCTGTCTCTGGGCTGAATCACCTTCCATCTCTAGCTAACCTCGAGGCCCACCTAAGTCCTGCTGGCCCCGGCACCCAAAGGCTCAACCCGAGGGGAACGAGGACTGGTATAGGTGAAGCTCCAGCGGCCTCTAGCTTCAGCCCACTCCACCTGCTGATGGTGGGGACCTGTAGGTCCTCGCCTATGGGTTGCATCAACCCCACTTCAGTCCAAGGGTCCACCTCCGACGTAACAATGCCTAGATCTCTTTCTTGGGTGGTAGCTCCTAATATGGATCCTAACATTGTGTAACTATAGCATGGGTTATTTTTCCCAATATGCATCACCTTGCACTTATTCACATTAAATTTCATCTGACATTTGGATGCCCAATTTTCCAGTCTCACAAGGTCCTCCAGCAATGTATCACAATCTGCTTGTGATTTAACTACTCTGAATAATTTTGTATCATCTGCAAATCTGATTACCTTACTCATCATATTCCTTTCCAGATCATTTATAAATATATTGAAAAGCATGGGTCCCAGTACAGATCCCTGAGGCCCACCCCCCCTCCACTAAGAAAATTGTCCATTTAATCTTACTCTCTGTTTCCTGTCTTTTAACCAGTTTGTAATCCACGAAAGGACATCACCACCTATCCCATGATTTTTACTTTTCCTAGAAGCCTCTCATGAGGAACTTTGTCAAATGCCTTCTAAAAATCCAAATACACTATATCTACCGGATTACCTTTATCTACAAGTTTGTTAACCCCTTTAAAAAAGTGAAACAGATTTGTGAGGCATGACTTGCCTTGGGTAAAGCTATGCTGACTTTGTTCCATTAAACCATGTTTTTCTATATGCTCTGCTGTGTTGTGCTAGGCGGTAGTGCTAAAACTACATACATATGCTCCACATAACACTGGCAGCCTAGTATGCTTCAGTCTCTGTATAATACTATGCACCTTTCATCCTTACTGGACAAGTGCCCACAGCCCAGACAGAGAAAGATTCAGTAGCACCACTGCAACTCTCCCCAATCTCTCTCTCCCACACCCTGAGCATTCACCCCCCCCCCCCCCCCCAGAAGAGAAAAAAATAGCAGTAAAGTGTTATTACCTGTCTTTCTCTTCTGATTGGCACAGTGGGTGAAATCAGTGCAGCACAGACTAAAATGACTGGCAGCAGCTAAAAAGATTGTTTGATAGGTTAATAAGTTGAACACTGTGAGAACTCCACTCTACTGCATCCTTCCAAAACTAGGCCTTCAGAAGAAATGCCAAGTTATTTCTGGACATGTTCAATCTTCAGGATCAGTGTCACTGGATTCAGAGAGCAGCAATAGGCTGGTTTAGAAAAATGTTTCACTGTGATATGTTGCCTCTGTGGCCTCCTTATCAACAGGTACTGCCCTGGTTCTGATAAGGCAGTTAGGTTACACATGTCTCACAGGGAAGGGCTGGTTGCTATAGCTATCTTCCACCTGTTATCCACTGATTTCTATGGCCCATAGATTTCAGTGTTCCAAAGAAATAAATGGAGAACTAAATGAATGAAACAAATACAATTTGATTTATTCATGGGACCCCCCCCAATCATTTGTTTCAGGGATGACAACAGAAACAAATGGCTTCCTACTGTTTTGGGGTACCCATTCATTTTAACTGAATTCACATCCCTAGTATCTCTCTCAAGTTATTTTCCCCTTCACCAGGGGCGGATTGGCCTATCGGAGCTTCGGGCATTCCCTGTTGGATCAGTCAGGGCAGTCACGTGACATTGGTGTTGATCGCAGTGGCCCCATGCCTGCAGAGCCACTGCTCTGCAGGCATGGGGCCACTGCGATCAACAACTGCTGTGAGCCGTGGCTCTGCAGAGCCACGGCTCACAGCATTGTTGTGGTGGAGCAGGTGCCTCCGCTGAGGTTCTCTGCTCATTTCTGGGTTTTTTTTTTTGTTTGCTTTCTTTGCTTTTCCCACGGCTGCAGCCATGGTTCTAGAGGCCTTTGCTTCATTTACTTTGTCTCCACAACTGCAGCCGTGGCTCTATGGGCCTGTATTTTTGTTGGTTTTTTTTGGTCTTTGCCCCTACATCATCGCTATGGGACTGGTCCCCCCTCCTCTGACTACACTGACAGTGAAAATGCTCCCACAGCCTTCCCTAACCCAACCTTGTCTCTCTTTGCCAAGGGAGGCAGCCAGCAGACATCCCGCTGCTGCTTCACCATGGTTGGACACCTCTCACCGATTTCTGCCGATGGCCCCCATAAAAACCGTGAGCCATGCAAGTTCGGACTTATTCAGATAAGTAGTGGCATTTATTCAGATAAGTTCTGATTTATCCAGCTAAGTAGCAGCGCTTCGCAGGATAAATCTGAAAAGAACTACTTGCGCATCTAAGTATCGCTTTTTATTCTTATCTGGGTATGTTATATGTATTAAGATTTTTATGCACTTTTCATGTGTTAATGATAGGAACTCAGCCATTGGCTTTATGCATCATGAACCACCTGCTGTATGTATCAAACTCCTTTAAGCACATCTTGTCATACTTTAGTGAGTATATATATTTAAACAATATATTTGGATACTTATTCCTACACTATGAGCTTCATTAGTAACTATGGAAGATGCACTTAGCTATGCCATAGAAGAATGCTGTAGTGTCTGTGTGCTCTATGACTGCTTTTGTCAACAATGAGAAGGGAGGGGGGGCGGGGAAGAGGATAAAAAATAAAAAATATCAATTTAATATTTTTATAAACCATTTTTATATGTCTGTTTTTATGTGCTTTATTTAAGTCGTTTGTCACAAAAAGCCTGTGCTTTGACCAGGCCTCCACTATATTCTACAGCTGGATTTATTATTGTGCTGTAACCTACAGCAGCATAATCACTGTGCTACTGTCATTGACACAAGAATTAATTAGGCTATAATACAAGTAATCTGATAACTTTCCCTTCTATCTACTGCAGCGTTCTATATGCTGAAACATTTCTTTAAATTGCTTTATACATTTTTTTGTAACTTCACTTGCAGATGCTTCCCTGCTGACCCTGGTCAAAGAACCCCATCTGCTGGTTGCCACGGTAACTGAAAGCACTCAGTTGAGCTGAACAGAGCAAGTCAGAATTAAAGTGAGCAGTCTTGGGAACATTGTGGAGAGTACTAAATCATTTATTAAAAGGGTGTCTTTTGTACCATTATTCATTTTACTGTTTGAAAACTGTGATTTCAGATATCAGGGATATGTTTCAGTAGACAAAACTGCATTCAGAACATAAGGTATATTTGAAATGTTTTTTCTATCTCTACTTTTAGAACATGCTTATAGCTAGTCTATAAAACAAAGAATGCAAAAGTGGGAAGGGTGATTTTTTGGAGGCAAGATACAGAGGAGAGCATCCTTCTCCCAAAGCACACAAATTTCATCTTATTTTGTTTATTTTAAGAAGCAAAACTTTTTTCTATAAGAAATGATACTGGATTACTCAGAACAAAGAAAAGGCCTGGAGTTTTACTAGAAAAAATTATTCAAACTAGATGAAGCATTATGCAGATTCACACTCTACCTTTTTTTCTCCCTGTACGTCATCCTATTAACTTTTGTAAACAGAAAGCAAATGGGTCCAGGACAAACACACCTCACAGTTCCATGCTGAAGTCTCCTCATTGAAGGGTACATGAGATTGATACGAATAATGAAATGGAAGCTACGCTAAATTTACGTTTCATACCTAAATAGTAGCTTTTGAAATTAAATGGAACCAAAAAAAGAAAAAGGCTTAACTACAGGCAGGCCCAGCATAAGTCTATTAGGCCCCAAGACAAAGTTTCAGCCTTGCACTTCCCCTTTCTTTATTAACTTGCAGGCCCATAGGCCTACTCACCATACAAAAAAATGTTTAAACTTGTTTGTTATCTCAAGAATAATGAGACAAATTCCCTCTATTAGCAGACATATTGGGAAGATTTACAAAATTGTGCAAAAAAGCAGAATGAAAATACAAACAAAAAACACACTTTGAAATGTTTGTATGCTAATGCCAGAAGTTTAAGAAGTAAGATGGGAGAATTAGAGGGTATAGCAGTATATGATGACATAGACTTAATTGACATCTCAGAGACATGGTGGAAGGAGGATAACCAATGGGACAGTGCTATACTGAGGGAAAAAATTATATCACAATGACAGAGAAGAGCATCTGGGAGACAAGGTGGTGCTTTATGTCCGGGATGGCATAGAGTCCACCAGGATAAAGACCACCATGAGACTAAATGCATAATCAATTCTTTATGGGTAGAAATCCCTTGTGTGTTGGGGAAGAGTATAACGATAGGAGTATACTACCGTCTACCTGGCCAAGATGGTGAGACAGACAGTGAAATGCTGAGATATTAGGGAAGCTAACCAAATTGGTAGTGCAGTAATAATGGGAGATTTCAATTACCCCAATATTGACTGAGTAAATGTAACATCAGGACATGCTAGAGAGATAAAAGTTCCTGGATGGAATAAATGACAGTTTTACGGAGCAATTGGTTCAGAAACTGACAAGAGAGGGAGCAATTTTAGATCTAATTCTCAGTGGAGCACAGGGTTTTGTGAGAGAGGTAACAGTAGTGTGGCCACTTGGCAATAGTGATCATAATATGATTATAAGGGGCACAGTAAGCAAATACATGGCTCTAGTGCTAAACTTTCAATACGGAAACTTTGATAAAATGAGAAGAATAGTTAGAAAAAAACTGAAAGGAGCAGCTACAAAGGTAAAAAGTATGCAAAAGGCGTGGACATTGTTAAAAAAAATACCATCCTAGAAGCACAGTCCAGATGTATTCCACACATTAAGAAAGGTGGAAGGAAAGCAAAACGATTACTGGCATGGTTGAAAGGTGGTTGAAAGAGGCTATTTTAGCAAAAGCTCTTCATTCAAAAATTGGAAGAAGGATACAACAGAAGAAAATAGGATAAAGCATAAGTATTGGCAAGTTAAATGTAAGACACTGATAAGACAGGCTAAGAGAGAATTTGAAAAGAAGTTGGCTGTAGAGGCAAAAACTCACAGTAAAAACTTTAAAAAATATATCCAAAGAAGAAAGCCTGCGAGGGAGTCAGTTGGACTGTTAGATGATCGACGGGTTAAAGGAGCACTTAGAGAAGATAAGGCCATTGTGGAAAGATTAAACGATTTCTTTACTTCGGTGTTTACTGAAGAGGATGATGGAGAGATACCCGTTCCGGAGAAGGTTTTCATGGGTAATGATTCAGATGGACTAAACCAAATCATGGTGAGCCTGATTGACAAACTGAAGAGTAGTAAATCGCCTGGACCAGATGGTGTATACCCCAGGGTTCTGAAGGAACTAAAAAATGAAATTTCAGATCTACTAGTAAAAATTTGTAACCTGTCATTAAAATCATCCATTGTACCAGAAGACTGGAGTGTGGCTAATGTAACCCCCAATATCTAAAAAGGGCTCCAGGGGCGATCTGGGAAACTACAGAGCAGTTAGCATGATTTCAGTGCCAGGAAAAATAGTGGAAGGTGTTGTAAAGATCAAAATCACAGAACATGTAGAAAGACATAGTTTAATGGAACAAAGTCAGCATAGCTTTACCCAAGGCAAGTCCTGATTCACAAATCTGCTTCACTTTTTTGAAGGGGTTAATAAACATGTAGATAAAGGTGATCCAGTAGATGTTGTATATTTGGATTTTCAGAAGGCATTTGACAAAGTTCCTAATGAGAGGCTTCTAAGAAAAGTAAAAAGTCATGGGATAGGTGGCGATGTCGTTTTGTGGAATACAAACTGGTTAAAAGACAGGAAACAGAGTAGGATTAAATGGACAATTTTCTCAGTGGAGGAGGGTGGGCAGTGGGGTGCCTCAGGGATCTGCAGTGGGACCTTTGCTTTTTTATAAATATTCTGGAAAGGAAAACAACGAGTGAGGTAATCAAATTTGCAGACGATACAAAATTATTCAGAGTAGTTAAATCACAAGCAGATTGTGATAAATAGCAGGAAGAACTTGTGAGACTGGAAAATTGGGCATCCAAATGGCAGATGAAATTTAATGTGGTTAAGTGCAAGGTGATGCATATAGGGAAAAGTAACCCATGCTGTAGTTACACGGTGTTAGGTTCTATTTTAGGAACTACCGCCCAGGAAAGAGATCTAGGCGTCATAGCGGATAATACATTGAAATCGTCAGCTCAGTGTGCTGCGGCAGTCAAAAAAGCAAACAGAATGTTAGGAATTATTAGGAAGGGAATGGTGAATAAAACGGAAAATGTCATAATGCCTCTGTATTGCTCCATGGTGAGACCTCACCTTGAATACTGTGTACAATTCTGGTCACCACATCTTAAAAAAGATATAGTTGCGATGGAGAAGGTACAGAGAAGAGCAACCAAAATAATAAATGGGATGGAACAGCTCCCCTATGAGAAAAGACTAAAGAGGTTAGGGCTGTTCAGCTTGAAGAAGAGACGGCTGAGGGGGGATATGATAGAAGTGTTTAAAATCATGAGAGGTCTAGAACGTGTAAATATGAATCTGTAATTTCTCATTTGGACAATAGAACGACTAGGGGGCACTCCATCAGGTTAGCATGTAGCACATATAAAACTAATCTGTATTATGCTCCTGCCCGCAGTCTCCATACCATGGACAGGCCCTCACTCACCGACCCGACACCGTTATCTTCAGAGCCGTGCTTATGCGACGTTCCTCTTTGGGGCTTGTGAAGCCGCCGCCGCTGTCTCAATCTTCAAGGCGCGGAGCTGCCACTGTCTTCTTTATGCGGCACAGAGCCGCCGCTGCCTCTGCCTCCACTCTGCGGCCTAGCGCCGCCCTCGGAACCTCCCTTGCGGCAGGAGGCTGCCGCCACTGCCGCTGGTTCCTCTCAAGTGACAGGGAGCTGCCGCCGCTGTCTTCCATGTCTTCGCGGCAGGGGTTGCCGCTGCCGACGCTGCCTAGCGGCATGGAAGCTGCTGCCCTCATCTTCACGGCAAGAAGCCGCCTCCAGCCTGACTTCCTATGCGGCAAGACTCCGCCGCAGGCCTCTGCTCTCCCGGGCTCTTTTAGGCGTGGGCACGTGCCTCTTCCTTCCATTTAAAGGGCCAGCGGTGGGAAAAGCTCGCGGCCCCACCAGATGATGTCATCACCATGTTCCCTGGTCTGGTCCTATAAAAGGGCTCTACTTCAGTTCCTCGGGTCCTTTGAATCAGATTCCATGATTGTCCATGTCTCCTCTTCTCCGGTCAACGTCTTCGGTGGTCTGCTCCTGTCCAGATGGCTTCTTGTTCCATCTTCTTGATGTTCCTGATCTTCTCTGTCTGATGCTCCTGGTCTCGTCCCTCATTGGAGCTCCCTCGTTGCATGTTCCAAGTCCTGATGTTCCCCATCCTGGAGTCCTGATGTTCCTCGTCCAAGTCCTGATGTTCATAGCCCTGATGTTCCTTGTCCAGAAGTCCTCATATTCCTTCTCCAAGCCCTGATGTTCCAAGTCCTAATGCTCCTGGTCCAGTTGTACTAGATCTTCCAAGTTCCATGTTCCAGATATCCCTGATGTTCCATGTTCTAGTCTTGATCCTAATGTTCTCCTCGTCTCCTGCTGCTCCGTCCTCATTCCAGGTTGCTTGCTACTCTACCTTTCTGGGCATTCCACCATCGTGGTCCGTGACCAGCCCATTGGGGGCTGTGTAGGGTGCCTCATGGTACAAGGCCTACCTTCATTCCTGTGGCGCAAGTCTCCGGAAGGCCCTTCTTTTTATTGCCTAGGTCTGTTCCTGAATTCTGAGTTCCAAGTCTTGAATCCTGAGCCTTGTATCCTGTCCCGGTCCTCGGAGTAGCTTGCCTGCTTCCGTCCATGCCCAAGACTCTGTCAGAAACTGCTCCGCTTCAGAGTGGTCTGCAACCAGCCACAGGTGACTGTGTAGGGTGCGCCTCGGTGCAGACCTCTCCTGAATCTTCGACATGTCCTGGTTTCAAGTTCCACTGCTTCGCCTGGAGTCTGCTTCGCTTCCTGCGTTGTCCGTGACCAAACATGGGTGGCTGTGTAGGGAGTGCTGCGATGCAGTACTCACCCAGTACTGTCCTGTTTCCTTGCCTGAGACTTCCAGCTTCCTCCTAATCTCCTCAGAGTCTTTCAAGTGCTCTGAGTCTTCCAAGTCCTCGTCTGAGTCTTTCAAGTTCTCGTCTGAGTCTCCCTAGCACCCTGATTCTTCCAATTCCTCATACGAGTCTTCTAAGAATGCTGAGTCTTCCAAATCCTCATCCAAGTCCACCTAACCTCATCACAGTCCGCCAAGCACCCTGAGTCTTCCAAGTCCTCATCTGAGCTTTCCAAGTATCCTAAGTCTTCCAAGACCTCGTCTGAGTCCTCCAAGTATCCTGAGTCTTCCAAGTCTTTGTCTGAGTCTTCCAAGTATACTGACTCTGGTCCGTGTCCTCCAAGTATCCTGAGTCTTCAAGTCTTCATCTGAGTCCTCAGTCCGAGTCCTCCAAGTATACTGACTCTTGTCCTTGTCTTCCAAGTTCCTGAGTCTTCTGTTCCAGTTCCTTGTCTTGTTCCTGCCCTCTGCCTCCGTCTGGCCTCACGCACTCATCGTTCCCTAGCAGTGGGTGCGGAAGGGCTATCGAGTGGCTGGAGGGATACTCTTGACACCAGGATTACATTGCTGGGTCTCACTGGTGCGTGTAGGTCCAGCGGAAGGCTGAGCCTGCCCTGTTCCAGTTCCTATCATTCCTTGCCTGGTCCAGTTCAGCCTTGTTCCTGCTCTGCCTGTACTCGCTCATCACCCTTGGTGTGCATCTTGTGGCTCCTCCCTGAGCCGCCCTGTGGCCCAAGGGCTCACTAGCTCCCAGGAGCAGGCGACCACGCCTTTGTGTCCCTCAATTGGACCCGAAAGCCATGTTCACAACAGAATTCGAAGGCCATGAGCTCGTTGAGCGTGTGTCTGCGTTGGGCTCAGTTCCTGGACATTTTGATAATCTTGTTTTTACCCAGAATTTTTTTTTCTTCTAAGTTTCCTGGTAACGCCTGCATCCAGATCCTCTCCAAGTCCAGTCCGGTCCTGGAACCTTCTTGACCTGCAGGAAGCACCTGCCACTGTTCAAGGACCATCTCTGTTCATCCCACTGAGATGTTTACTCTTCTTCCTGGATTCCATATGACCTGCAGTAGGCACTTCACCCAGGTTTTCACATCCAGTACCAAGTCTGACCTCTTCATCAAGTATCTTCAAGCTTCAGGGAGTATATAATCAATTAGAGTATACTCCACAGCAACTCCAGGTCCTTGGGTTTGAACAACCTGCAGGAGGTGCCTGCACCCTTGGCCTGGCTCAGTCTCACCCTTTCCAACTCACTCTCTGCTTGTGTAAGTTATGATTCTAGCCCTGGACTTCTCTCCAGTTCTTCTGAATTGTCATCTTGGAGTCTTTCTTCTCATTGATCTCAACGTGGCTAGTCGGCTTGAATCTACCGCAATGATCCTGTGCTTGCTCCGTACAAGTGGGAATTCCAACCTCTATCACCATTGCAAGTTCCCAAGACATCATCTTGTTGTTCCTTCAGTATACCAACATGGTGAGCTGTCTTGAATCCAGTGCTCGCCGTCATCCTCCTCCAGCGTTCTTCCTGCAGCATTTTGAGCTGGTAGAATCAGGAGTAGGAGTTCCTGAATTAATTGTTCATCCACTCATCTGATCTTCATCCGCTGCCAGGTGAAGGATTTCTAATTGCAATCTTCAGCTTGCCTAGTAAGCTTGGAAGCTTCTTGGCAGCCTCTCAATCATCTTCCACTGGTATAGTTGCCTCTCTTGGAGGTTCACCATCGGCTGCTTTTCCAACCATCTATCGCAGTGGAAAAGCTTTCTTTTCACCCCCACTGGAATCCTCTGTTATCCTCAAGCCTTGTCTCCTTTAACCTCACCATCTACCTTCCAGCGGCTCATCTGATTCTAACCTATACAACTATCTTGGAAATCCTTTATGATGAATTAGTACCCTGCTTAAAGTATCATAGTGATGTCTATTGACTACCAAGCTCTTCTTGATCAGCTACACTACCATTGGGAGCCTGCATTAATATATAAATTTCCCTGAGATGCAATTTCCTCCTTCACCGAATTAAAAGGATCTCTCTTACCATCTGGCTTTGTATAAGTCTGGAATCAGTAACCCTGAGCTTCCTTCCACTTGCCTACTTCAGTTATGTACCAGCTATCATCAAGAAGGTTATATCCAAACCACCATGATCAGCTTTTCATCTTCGGTGCAATGTTCTTTGGATTTCCTTGTCCCACCGAGTGCTTCTTGCACCATACCTACCTAGAGCAAGTGGTACCTGAAAGCTCGCCTGCCCACTCTCCAGTTGTACCATCCTCGCACCTGAGAATCCAGCTTGATGCCTAATCTCGATCCTCACCATTATCTACTGCTAGAAGCTGATACTTGTGCTTCTCACTTCCCTATTGTCTAACATCCAAGTACCGGACTATACTCCAAGATGCGACCATTCATCTATGCCTCCTGTTCTACCTGGGTCATGACCTTCTCCTTTGTGTCTTCGTCAAGTCGTCAGTTCGTTGCTTTGTCTTTGCTTCAGCTCCTCCCAAGCATTGAATATCTTGTGTTTGGACCCCCAAGTTCCCCAGCTGGTATAGAGTTATGCCTTCATTCTTCAGCCATTGAGAAGAGGCTGAATGGGGGGCTTTGAGGAGGAGGTGCTGTTATGCTCTTGCCCATGGACCCCATCCTGCAGACAGGCCCTCACTCAGCAGCCCAACGCCGCCATTTCTGGGGCTGTGCTTGTGCGGCCAGGTGCCGCCAGCGTCCCTCTTCGCGGCTTGTGAAGCAGCCACCGCTGTCTCCATCTTCACGGCATGGAGCCACCGACTTCTTCTTTATGTGGCTCGGAGCCACTGCTGCCTCTGCCTCCACTCTTTGGCCTAGCACCACCCTCCCATGCAGCAGGAGGCCACCGCCGCTGGTTCGTCTCAAGCGGCAGGAAGCCGCAACTGCTGTTTTTCTCTTCTTCGCTGCAGGGGTTGCCGCTGCCAACGCTGCCCAGCAGCAGGGAAGCCGCTGTCCCTCATCATCGCAGCAGGAAGCCGCCTCCAGCCTGGCTTCCTATGCGGCAAGATGCCGCCACAGGCCTCTGCTCTCTTGGGCTCCTCTAGCCGCGGGCGCATGCCTCTTCTTTCTATTGAAAGTGCCAGCGGCGGGAAAAGCCCACAGTCCCACACGATGTCGTCATTACCATGTTCCCTGGTCCAGGCCATCCTTGTTCCTGCTCTGCCCGTGCCTGTACTCACTCACCTCCCTTGGTGTGCATCTTGGGGCTCCTCCCTGAGCCGCCCCGTGGCCCAAGGGCTCACTATCTCCCAGGAGCAGGCAACCGCGCCTTCGCATCCCTCAATTGGACCCGAAGGCCGCGTTCACAACAATCGGAGAAAATTCTTTTTCCTCAATGCACAATTAAACTCTGGAATTTGTTGCCAGGGGATGTGGTTAGTGCAGTTAGTGTAGCTGGGTTTAAAAAAGTTTTGGATAAGTTCTAGGAGGAGAAGTCCATTACCTGCTATTAATCAAGTTGACTTAGAAAATAGCCACTGCTATTACTAGTATCAGTAGCATGGGATATACCTGTAGCCTGGATTGGCCTCTGTTGGGAAACAGGTTGCTGGGCTTGATGGACCCTTGGTCTGACCCAGTATCCCAGAACTCAAATAGCACCAACCCTACCAATGAAAAGGCAACACTACAAATATTACACCAGGTCCTAGAATAGCACTGCTATTCTTCCCAGCAGAGAAAAGGAGTTAGTTGTCTAGTGGTCAGAGTAATAAGCTAAGACCCAGGGAAACCACTTTCCCCATAGGCATTCCTTCTGACATTAAGCAAGTTGTTTTATTTACTGTTCCTTCAAGCCAACATAGATTGTAAACACTTTGGGATAGGGACTTATTGTATCTGAATTATAAAAATATTGTAACTTGACTTGAGCATTATTTGGAAAGGTAGTTTAAAAACCCAAATTTCTTATTAGAAATATACCTCCTATTGGGAAAACAGAACACAAGTTGGAGTACACAGAAATGACACATTGCCAGATTACCTCATGTTGGTCATACATACAGGAAACTCTCACCAAATGCAGAATAAGTGTTCACAAATTATGAACAGAAATACACAAACAAAAACTGAATCTTGTCCACCACAGCCTCAAAATTGCTATGCTCTAGGCCAGGGGGTCCCAACCATTTTTGGAATGTGGAATCCTTTAGCAAGCAGACTGTGATACATTACAAGAGGACCTTTCAAGACTGGAAGATTGGGCATCCAAATGGCAGATGAAATTTAATGTGGACAAGTGCAAGGTGTTGCATATAGGGAAAAATAACCCTTGCTGTAATTACACGATGTTAGGTTCTATATTAGGAGCTACCACCCAGGAAAAAGATCTAGGCATTATAGTGGATAATACTTTAAAATCGTCGGCTCAGTGTGCTGCAGCAGTCAAGAAAGCAAACAGAATGTTAGGAATTATTAGGAAGGGAATGGTTAATAAAACGGAAAATGTCATAATGCGTCTATATCGCGCCATGGTGAGACTGCACCTTGAATACTGTGTACAATTCTGGTCACCACATCTCAAAAAAGATATAGTTGTGATGGAAAAGATACAGAGAAGGGCAACCAAAATGATAAAGGGAATGGAACAGCTCCCCTATGAGGAAAGGCTGAAGAGGTTAGGGCTGTTCAGCTTGGAGAAGAGAGGGCTGAGGGGGGATATGATAGAGGTCTTTAAGATCATGAGAGGTCTTGAACGAGTAGATGTGACTCGGTTATTTACACTTTCAAATAATAGAAGGACTAGGGGGCATTCCATGAAGTTAGCAAGTAGCACATTTAAGACTAATCAGAGAAAATTCTTTTTCACTCAACGCACAATAAAGCTCTGGAATTTGTTGCCAGAGGTTGTGGTTAGTGCAGTTAGGGGCGGATTTTAAAAGGAGTGCGAATAGCCTACTTTTGTTTGCGCTCCAGGCGCAAACAAAAGTACGCTGGATTTTAGTAGATACGTGCGGAGCCGCGCTTATCTGCTAAAAACCTGGATCGGCGCACGCAAGGCTATGGATTTTGTATAGCCGGCGCGCGCCGAGCCGCACAGCCTACCCCTGTTCCCTCCAAGGCCGCTCCGAAATCGGAGCGGCCTCGGAGGGAACTTTCCTTTGCCCTCCCCTCACCTTCCCCTCCCTTCCCCTACCTAACCCACCCGCCCGGCCCTGTCTAAACCCCCCCCTTACCTTTGTCGGGGGATTTACGCCTCCCAGAGGGAGGCGTAAATCCCTGCGCGCCAGCGGGCCTCTTGCGCGCCGGGCTGCGACCTGGGGGCGGGTACGGAGGGCGCGGCCATGCCCCCAGACCGCCCCGGGCCGTAGCCACGCCCCCGTACCCGCCCCCAAAACGCTGCCGACACGCCCCCGAAATGCCGCGACAACCGGGCCCACCCCCCAACACGCCCCCGACACGCCCCCCTCGGAGAACCCCGGGACTTGCGCGTGCCGGTAGGCCTATGTAAAATAGGCTTCCCGGCGCGCAGGGCCCTGCTCGCCTAAATCCGCCCGGTTTTGGGCAGATTTAGGCGAGCAGGGCTCTGAAAATCCGCCCCTTAGTGTAGCTGGGTTCAAAAAAGGTTTGGATAAGTTCTTGGAGGAGAAGTCCATTAACTGCTATTAATCAAGTTTACTTAGGGAATAGCCACTGCTATTAATCGCAGCAGTAGCATGGGATCTTCTTAGTGTTTGCATAATTGCCAGGTTCTTGTGGCCTGGTTTGGCCTCTGTCGGAAACAGGATGCTGGGCTTGATGGACCCTTGGTCTGACCCAGCATGGCAATTTCTTATGTTCTTATGTTTGCAGCCTCCAAAATTTCCACAGAACTTCAAGTATTTCTCTTTAATGTTTACCTGAAGCTCTATGCCATACATAGAAAAGCTATGCATATAATTATTTCTTTGCTCCTGCATTAATACCAGACATTTGTAATTTATAAAACATATTAAATAATGCATACTGATATAAACTGAATACATATAATTGCAAAGCACAACAATAAATATGCAAGAATATTCAGAAACTTAAGTAGAGTAACAACAGGCAGCCAAAAAGCTGGATATGTCTGATCTGGAGCAACAGGGGGGAAGTAGATTGATGGAGCAAGGGAGAGAGAGACAGATTGATGGAGATGGACTGGTGGAGGGAGAGAGTGAGACTGGTGAAGGAGGGACAGACACACAGACTGGTCGAAATGGACTTGTGAGAAAGAAAAACAGGCAGAAATAGAATGGTGGAGGGGGGGAGAGAGAGAGAGACTGGTGGAGATGGGATGAGGGAAAGAGAGACTGGGGATGGGATGGTGAATGGAGAGAGAGAGTCTGGTGGGGACTGGCTAGTAGAGGAGAAAGAGGGACTGATGGGGGTGGGCTAGTGGAGGAAAAAAGGGGATAGGCTAATGGAGGAGAGAGCGAGACTAGTGGGGATGGCCTGGTGGAAGGAGAGAGAGCTTCGTGGGGATTGGCTGGTGGAGGGAGAGAGAGACTGGTGGGGATTGGCTGGTGAAGGGACAGAGAGAGACTGGTGGGGTTGGGCTGGTGGCGAGAAAGAGACTGGCAGGGATGGGCTGGTGGAGGAAGACACGGGGACTGGTTGGGATGAACTGCAGATCAGAGAGAGGGAAAGTGAGAAACTGGTGGGGGAGAAGGTTAGATGTTTGAGACAGGTCCATATCACTAAAAGGAGAGGTAGAGAGAAGTTTGGTGCACTTATTTCTGTCCTAAATCACCACCAACTACCCCCCTCCCCCCCCACTATTATTTATTTATTTATTTTTTAAGAAAATAACCTATGACAGGGAAACCTTGATGGAAGTCCAATGGCTCTCTCCACTCCTGCCTCTTACCAGATTCCATACTTTCAGAACAGGACAACCCTGCTCCTAAAGCAAGAGGCACTATTATAAACATTTTGTACCAAGGGAGTGACTTATTTGAGAGGAGGATGTGAGATACTTTCCGGAGAGAAAGAACTTGAGCTATCTGGTGCTGCTCAATGGGATGTCTTCCCCTCCCCCGCTTTCAGCGATGTCATCTGCTGGGGACCGGCATTTAAACGAGGCTCCAACTGCATGTGGATGAGGGATAGACTTGTGTGAGAGATGAGATACTTGCTGGCGAGAAAGAACTTGAGCTGTCAGATGCTGCTCAATGGGATGCCAGCAGTTAGAGCAGGTCCTGCAACCTACCACCTGAAGGGGCCAAACCTTGCCAGAACACATTAAGGTCACTACTGCCCTCGCATTATACTTCCAATAGCACCTTCCAGACACTTCTAAGGGTCATGGCTGGAATCAGCCAGTCTGCCATCTCTATATGAATAGATCAGATCCTGGCTGCATTGCTCAGGAAGATGCAACACTACATATTATTCTCTTGGAGAAGGGAAAACACAGCACTATATATATTATTCCCTAGGAGAAGGATATACAGGAAAATGCAATGGAGAAGACAGTAAGGACAGATTTCTATCAAACAGCATGTTCTCCCACTGTTTTGTAGGCTATCAATTGCACTCACAACCATATAAGAGCACCGGGGGGAGATGAGGCCACCTACCACAATTGCAAGGGATTCCACTCACTCAATATGCAGGCGGTCTGTTATGCCAAAGGTATCATTCTGGACATCATGCCCATGTTTCTGAGATCCTTTCACAGTTAGGAATTCATGACCGTTTCCAGGAAGGCAGCATCACTAGGGGCTGGATTCTAGGTAGGAATGGACTGAAGAAACAGCAAGGAAGGCTGTCTAACAAAGCTGCTAATCCTGTTTTGTCGCCCTTCTAGGTAGGAATGCAATTATCACCATACACAACTAACCTCTTCTTATTGTCTCCATCATATCTATGTAGACTGACAGCATAGGCCCAGAAGGACTACTCTAACCTTGTCCTGTGAACTGCCTAATGCCCAGCACCAAGGTATATCTAATTCTTATTTTTTTTCTCTGATTTTTACCATACAGGTGTCAAAGAATATCCACTCAAAATCTGACTCATGATCCCAATGGCTAACCCACAGATTGCTGTGGAGGCTCACTACAACAGGGTCCACCTGCAAGCCAGGGCAATATCAAGGGAACTTTGGCCTATTCAAAACACTGTGTGGACAGATCTGGGAGATGCCTTCTCTACAAAAGCGTTTCTGAACCCTCTCCTGGAGGCATACCTAACCAGTCAGGGTTTCAGCATTGCCACAATGAATATGCATGAGATAACATTTGAATATTCTGGGTGTCCAATGTATGCAAATCTATCTCATGCATATTCATTGTGAATATCCTGAAAACCTGACTGGTTAGGTGTACCTCCAGGACAGGATTGGGAAACACTGCTCTCCAACATATGTAAAGTCTGCGAGATCTTTCTAGCCTGCTATATTTTACATAATCAGGCCCAAACCATAATCATGCCTCCTCCAGAATGTCTGGAAAATAATGTGGATGACTAGGAGGAGGCAGAAGAGATGAGTCAGTAGGACTTGCAGGAGATACATTGCATGAGTCAAAAGGCAGGCTATAGAAGAAAGAAACACTCTGATATGACGACATTATCAAAGGTGAACATGCATTTATTTACAAGGTGTGCTCTATGTGATGGCTAATATATAACAAAGTTAGTTCTTCCTTAGCTGTCCTCTTTTTGGGGTTGGGAGAAGCTCTGCTGCCTTTGCTTGCCCAATTCTGGAGCTCCTCCACAATGGTGTCCTGTTGCTGCTCTCAGAGGGTACAGGATGTGGGGGCAGTAGATCATCATCATAGCTGCTGGAGATTCCTGCAGATCCTTGAAGAGCCAAGAAGATAGCCTGGCGGCTGTGATGGTCCTTGCTTCCCCAGCTACTTGTTCTCTGGGAGAGGTGGGAGCATCTCTTTTTGGTCATGGTAGTGGAGATGCTACAGGCTGCATGGGCGGTGATTGTAGCATTATAGGAGGTGGCAGCATGATGGGCAGTGGTGGAGGAATAGTTCAGGTGGAACTTCAGCCTGGGGAGGTGCCATTCAGGTGCCTGATGCTGGAAAGGGTGATGATGGCTGCATCCAGGGACCCAAGAAGAAGTATGGAGCCAGTGGAAGCTGTGGCTGGCAGGGCAGTATCCTTTGCAGTATCTCCTTCCACACTGCATCCTGAGTGTCTATTACCTTATGAATGCCCTGCAGCTCCTCATGCACAACATTCTGAGGCCCTGAATTTCCTTCCTCACAGCATCCTGGAGACCATGCATAGTCCACTATCTCCTCTACCACTCTGGCATTGATGTTCAAGAGTTGCCTCTCAGCATGAGTGACCTGCATTTTCTCTTTTGGAGGAAAGATGAGCTTCTCCTCTGCCAAGCTGCCCTCCTGCTGGTCATCTGCTAGCTGCCCATGATTAGATGACTGTGAAAGTGAAGCAGCCCGCTAGGTCTCCTAGCGGGCTGCTTCACTGTTGCACTGCTTGCACTGTTGCACTGTTCACTGAAGCAGAAGAGGGAACAGCTGTTGCTGTTCCCTCTTCTGCTTCTGTGTCCTCCACATAGGTAGCAGGCATGAGGTCACTGACAGCCATGAGCATTGCCTGGCTCTCAGTGACCACTGAGTCCTGGTCCATCGGATTCATCACCAGACAGCTCTCCCCTGCAACACTGAAATTAGTACATACTTTAAATATACATGCATTGTGGATATTTGTCTTCACAGTCAGTTGACATTCCTTTATGCCTAAGAGAACTACTCCATGATCCCTAACATATCAATTCCTGCTATACCAATAATTATATAGAAAGCATTACTGTAGTACAGACATATATCCTGGAAACATTTCTCAAGCACCAGAATGTTACACTAGAGAGAGAGGACACAGTAAATGCTCTTGAAAAGAGTTGCTTACTGACTTTAGGTGGACTGACCTGGAGAATAAGCTCGCAGCCTACTTTATTCTACTGGGGGAAGAGGTGCCCAGGATTGAAATGGTACCTATTTGAAAGACTTGTTCAGTGTTATGGGTCTGGAGATAACAGGAAAGTGGCTTGCAGTAGTTTCTATGAGCATGCATAGACTGCGGCTACATGATACAGAAAGCAGAGTTGCTTACATGTAACAGATGTTCTCCCAGGACAGCAGGATGTAGTCCTCACATATGGGTGATGTCACTGGATGGAGCCCTATCACGGAAAACTTTTCTGTTAAAGTTTCTAGAACTTTTGACTGGCACACTGAGCATGCCCAGCATGCCATGATCCCTGTGTCCACAGGGGTCTCCCTTCAGTCTCGCTTGTAGCAAAAAGCGCGAGTGAAAAAATAAAATAATAAAACGTTTCGGACCCAACTCCGCGGGGTGACAGGTGGGTTTCGTGAGGACTACATTCTGCTGTCCTGGGAGAACACCTGTTAAAGGTAAGCAACTCTGCTTTCTCCAGGACAAGCAGGATGGTAGTGCTCACATATGGGTGATTAGCAGCTACAGGCTGACTCATATTACAACAGGCCAATAGCAGACAACTCGTGCAGCAGGCACAATAATTGGGCAGTCATCCAGGTAAGGAAATGCGTGAATGCTGTTGTTCTTTGTAGATGAGCGGCAGTCACTGCTAGGCATTTGGTGACAATCACAAGTTGTCGAAGCTAGTTCGAATGGCAGAACTTGGTATTGAAAGTTTTGTTGACTCACTATGAAGCTTATAGAAAGTCCAGAGAATAGAGGCAACCCCCTTGTTGTAGTAAGGAAAGCATGGTGCCGAGAGACACCATTTTGAACTTTTCTTTCTGAAGAAATTTGTTGAGTTTTCTGCGGTCCAGGATGGGCTGAGGTTGCCTGTTTTCTTTGAAAGTAGGAAATAGCGGGATTAAAATCCTCTGCCTTGTTGCATCCAGGGAACGGTATCCCGAACCCTGGTCCTCAGTGGGATGGACCGTTCTGTTCTCTGGCAAGGTTGAAAAATCCAGGAGCCTGCCCGACTGGCAGAGCTGGTGTGATCTGGATATCAGTTGGTCTCACGCGGGAGCATTAAAAGGTCCTTCTAGCAACCCTCTTTGCTGTGCAAGAAATGTAGAGAGCTGTCGCAGGGTCTTGTGGTGGTCTTGTAATTGAGCTACTGGACCTTGTGCACGAAGAGATTATTTGTGGTGCATGGCAGATCAGCTAGTTTATCTTGGACTTCGGCAGTAAATCAGGGGCCGTAAGCCAGGTTTCACCATCTAGCACTGAGTCCTGTTGCTGGCAATGGGAGGACATTTCGAAGCAATCACATGTTGCTGAAATTTCATGTGAATGGCAGAGAGGTTCCCTTGGAGTTGTGTCAAATATAGCTGGTAAATAGCAATATGTGACACCAATATAGTTCTTGGAAGAAGTTACGACCTAGACCCTCCTGAAAACCTCTGGTCCTTTTTAGTGACCAGGTCGAAAGGGATGGTTTCAGACACGTCCTTTACTTAGGTCTCGATGGGATCGGTGCTGAAGCGGGATTAGAGTGCCCATTGCCGTTCGAGGATCCCAGGATAGGTATAGGGGTCCGTGGAGGCTCAGAAGGACGAGTCAGCGTCAATGACTTAGGCTGTTGTTGGTATGTGCCACGAGGCGGTGCCAAAACGGTGCGAATATCGATGGCTCCGGTGTTAGTAGATTCCGGAAAGCATTGAGGACAGCCTGACGGATGAGGACGTCCAGCTCCTCCCTGGAAGCTGCTATTGGGAACACCATGAAATCTATGACATGGTCAATAGGAAGATCTAGCTCATGCACCTTTACTATAATTGTGACTATTGTTTAAGTCATCCCTTGTCATTCTTGCCATCTATTTCATTCTTGCCTTATAACATTGGCAACACATGAATAAAGATTATGCTATTAATGGCATGTATTTCTGTTACAGTATTAAGACATACTAGCCACTCTTTCCCTACCTGTAGGCCACATTGAGACTCCCCCTAGTGACTCCCATGCACATCATAACCTGCCCACCCCCATTCCCACAACCCTAGAAGCCCACTAGTGACCTCCCAAGCTCACCCTAACCTACCCCCCACCTTATACCCCTAGAGGCCCCCCTAGTGAACGTCCATGCACACCCTAACCTACCCCCAACCCCACTACCTACATTCTACTTACTCCACACGGGTAGGAAGCTCCATGGTTGAACAAATGGTAAAGAAGGAACCAGGCCTCCTTGTTTTGGTGCAGGTGCCACACACCATGAATGGGGAACAGGTCCTTCTCATAATCCACCACCAGGAATGCCAGGAAGGTGAAGTGACTGGTGGTAAAGTTCGAATGCCTTGCTGGTGGCACCCCGGATGAACCAGAGGTTATGTGGCACAAAATCGTATATGTGAATGGTTTGCATGAAAAGTTGTGCACAACCACATATAAATGTACACGTGCAACTTCTACATGAAATTTATGCTTATTTTATATCATTTGCATATGCACATGCATGATATAAAATACATGTGAATGAGTGTATGAGCTATGTGTTTTACATTTATCCTCTAAGCATTAATAAGAGGCCATTTTACCTCTATCAGTGAACAGAACTATTTAACTAGAACTATTTGAATAAAACGGTTATCACAAAAAAGTTAACGTGTTTCTGATTCATGTTTGTTAAAATAACTGAGCGTTGGGAGTTTTTAATAAAAACATCACAATTCTCATGGGAAGAACCAATAATCCATGCACTTAAGATGATACCGAGTTGCTGACTGAAAATCCTCAAATAATTCTACAGAATATACTCTACTCTGAACGGCAGGAACTCAGTGTTCCACCTGTTTTATTTTTGAAGGAAATGAGGTAAGGATCATCTTGAATTAATAATGGTGAAATAAAGGAAACCCATGCACAGGGAAACAAACTCCAAATATGTCGCACACAAAGTCCCCAAGTGCCTATCTATTTGGGGACGTACTGTTAAGAGCTTTGATTGCAAGACTTTGTGTGTGACATATTTGGATTTTGTTTCCCTGTGCATTGGTATTGTTGTTCGGGATTCAAGGCTCTTCTCGATTGTTGAAATAAAGGAAACTACATTTGTCCACTACGTCCCTATTAAATGTTTCCTTGCTATAATGTTTTTACCATAAATTAAAATAACTCCCTGTTTCTCCAGCTCTTTCTCAAAAGGTTTCAAATGTCAACATTTATGTCATTTGGTTTAATTGATGGGTAGTCTTAAATATAGGTTCTGTAGTATGCAATTTGTGTCTTTTGTTCAGGTTATACTGGCTATTTCTAAAACAACTTAAAATAAATACCCTATAAAACTTGCAGGAAATATATCATCATAATGAAAAATAAAGAATGTAGTTGGATTTAATTAATTCAGAATTGATCTATCAAGATATTTAACATAACAAAAAGACGTGTAACACTTCATGATGCCTAGCTTCCTTCTTTGGCACAGACATTTGCATATAGTTCTAACTACTAATCAATGTCAGGGCAGCTTTTAGAATGTTGATCTTAATGCCATCGCAATGTACTCCAGTGTTCCTTAGATTTCTTTTTTATACTTTTGACCCAGCTGATTTTTCCTTCTCTATTGGGCTTCCTGCTCAATTTGAACCAGGGATAGAATTTGGCACCATGAGCCTTCATTATACAATTAGCTAGGGATATTTTCCCCCATATTTCATCTCCCATCCCAACTTTCTTTAATCTAGTTATTGCAGCAACAGTGCTTGGCTGGGGACTATGCACCATGGCTCCTTTCAGAACCCTGCAATCATTAGCCCTAAATCCAACCAGTAGGTGTTGCCATTGACCAATAACTATACCTCCTTCCTACCAGGCTTTTGAGCATCAGGTTATTCTGAAAAATAGACTTGTTTGGGGATCCTGAGCACCTGAATTGCAACCCACTCTTGTAGAAAGACTTTATAATTATTTCAACAGATATCTTTACAGGCATTGAAGAAAAAGATATAAACTTAATATATCTACCATTCAGATACCCTGATATTAATTTAATCTTTTTAGCAATTTCTTCTAACTGAAGACTTCAGTCAGTCAGTGCAATCTATTTTGAAAATAATGTGCTTAAAACACAGCATATAAACCTACCCACTGTACGGCATTCTTGAGGGTAGACCACTAACTTGTTCCAGATTTTTGTGGAAATCTCCAGATGGCTGTCAGTACCTGTCAACTGTCCACAGAAACTGAGAACTTTTTTTTTTTTTTAATCTGACCTGTATAAACTGTGTCAATGCCTCTGGCTAGGAAGATTCAAGATCCACTGTGTTTATCCATTTTCTATTCCCATCTCTTAAATACATTTCATAGCCCTATGTTTTCTCAAAACAGGAATAATGCATATACATTTAAGTAATACCAGAAATTATACTTCTGGTCTATACAGTCAAGGTCATTCAGCAGTGAATGTTGTTTTAACGCATTAAAGAATATGTTTTCTTTACTTCCCTATGAGGCCTTCCCTACCTTATTTAGAAGTTCCTCATCAACTGCATCCTTATGAAAAGGCCCATCATCACACTATTATTTTTGTATTCCCAAATATTTGTGTTATGACTATCTTGCAACTTCCATGATGAAAAGCAACTGAATAATTAACAGATGAATTCAATTTCAAGACTAGAATAATTATATTCTTTGAATGCTGAACTTTCCTTGAAACAGGATTCCATTTGAGGGAACATCTGCTAGATTAGGATTATGCTAAAGGAGATACATTTTTTTTTTGAGTTGAGTTAGGTGGGTGGTTGGATGGGTGGAGTTTGATTTAATTATTGATGTTCATGGTTCGCTGTTTGAGCAGATATGAGTTTATAATATACCTTGAGCCTATGGGTAGGGCATGTAATCAAGTACAAAAACAAATATATGTAAATATGAAGTCAATATATTTTGCTATTAATAGAATGGCCTAGCATGAGCTTCATAACTAGTAAGAAGCTATAAACTATAAATGTGCAACCTGGAGTCAATGCACAATAAATATTAAAGGAAAATTGTTTTGCTTTGTTTTTAGATGGTGTATGTAGAAAATATGTGCAGACTGTAATTAATTCTGATACCAGAAGGAAAACAATTTCTGTTGATGAAAGTAGAAACTCTAGTTTATCTACTATGATTTTTAAACCAATGTTAATTTAGTTGAAGGAAACCAAATGTGAGACAGTTCATATATACAAGTCAAACACATCTGTACTAATGTTTAAGGAGAAAAATAGAATAGCACACTTTTTATTATAACAAGCTACTTCAAAAGGATATTCATATTAAAGCAGAAAAATGGTAAACATTTTCTTCTAAAAGAAGTCACACTAAATAACATCCAATTCTAGTCAATATGCAAATCATTGCTATTCTTATTTAAATGAGTTACTTTGTGCAAATTTTTCATAGATACTGCATTGTACATTTTTGTTTTCCTTTCTGACCAGTGTTTCTTATCCCTGTGCCAATCTGTGTGCTATGAAAAAGAACAACTGCAAAATGCACTGAAAATCTAGTTTGGCTGCATTTAAAAACTATCATAATTTTAAGCTATCTAAATAGAAAATAGAGCAAAGGATGCATGAAAATGTAAATCTTGGTTTTGGATTAAAAAATGTCTTTAAAAATTGAAATACTCTATTATTGCAATAAGATATTTGGGTTATATTGTTGTTCCTTATAATAATAGTACAGCTAAAAAAGTCAATATTGTGACATGTCTCTCAGAAATAATGGTAACTTCAACTTCACTAGAAGGCCATTGATGGCTTCCCCAGGATGTTAAAATAAACACTGTGAGATATCAAACGTCCAAATATTTCCCTAAAAAATTAAACCTACCCTTGATGGAATTAACAAAGAAAAAAAGAAAAGGAAAAGAAAGTATGTTCTGCAATTCATAATAGACTATTTTAGGAGGGATTTGTTAAAAAGAAAAGTTTATACAAATGTGTGTCATATATTGCAAATTATACATCTGCATGCAAAAAAGAGAAAAACTCATCACTAAACCAAAGACTTTAGCACCAATATTTTGTGATACTTTCTATCCTTAAAACGTGATGAAATCTGAGGGGTGAATTTTATAAGCGTGGCATGTGCCCAAACTGGGAGATATGCGAATATGTCCGGCTACCACTCTGCGTGGATTTTAAAAGGTACCCAAGTACGCGTGTATCTCCCAGCACGTGCACAAATAAGTTTAAAAAAAGGGACGTGCATGGGAGTGATCTGATGGTTATGAGTGAGGCATAGGCGGGACTTTTAACATGAAATGTGCACGTAAGAATTTATTTGCACAAGTGTGTATCGGCGGGGTCCTCTGCCATGTAATTTACTACTGCTATGGTTGGCATGTAAGTAATAAAATAAATAATTCTAGGTTAGTCACGGGTTTTAAGGGTTGGTGCTAACAAGATAAAAGGGAGGCTATTTAACTAGGGGAATTAGGAAATCCTATCAATTACCTAGGCAAACTGGAGAAACTGATAATTGCGTTGGCACGTTTGTCTAGTAAAATCCCTCCACTTACATAACCAGAAGCGGCAATTGCGTGCATATGCGTGTCCATATAAAACTGTTCGCACATGTAAGTGCACATAATCTATTTTAAACCATACATGCATATATGTGCATATGTTATAATATGGCCACATCCTTTGGCACGTGCCAGCATACATGCCTTCATGTGTGCCCACACACCAGTATCAAAGTTACTGTCCCTGGGGGTAATTTTCAAAGGAGTTACATGCATATAGAAAAACAGAAACATAGAAATGACGGCAGAAAAGCACCAAATGGTCCATCCAGTCTGCCCACTAAGCTTATGGTAGTTTGTGTTGTGCAGCGAGGTTACCCATGCTTATATGTTTCCCAGACCATAAAAGTCAGGGCCTCATTGGCTGCAGTTTGAATCCAATCCCCCCCCCCCCTCCCCACCTTGCTTATCTGTTTCACACACTAACCCTCGTTGATTGCTATTGAATCCAATTCCCTGTTATGCCTTGCTGTTGAATTAGAGTTTGAGATGTTTGAGTTGCATCAAAGTAACAGCCTTATTGGTTAAGGGTAGTAACCACTGCATCAGCAAGTTACACCCATACTTTTTTCCCCAGACCGTAAATGTAGGGGCCCTCGGTTGCTGAATGAATACAATTCCCCTTTCCCCCCTGCTGTTGAAGCAGAGAGCAATGATGGAGTTGCATTAACAGTATCAAGACTTACTGGTTAAGGGTAATAACCGCCACACCACCAAGTTACTCCATGCACTCTTTTCTAGGGATGTGCAGAGGGATGCCATACGTTGCATTCGTGATTCGGATTCATCGGGGAGCAGATACGTTGCATTCGGCCGTATGGCGCCCCGATGCGTTAATACGGCAATTTCTATTCATGTCCCAGCTAAAATTAAAATTAACTACAACCCCCCACCCTCCTGACCCCCCCAAGACTTACCAAAACTCCCTGGTGGTCCAGCGGGAAGTCCGGGAGGAATCCCCTGCACTCTCACACCCTCGGTACCGGTTTCATCATGGCTCCGATAGCCTTGTCAGCCATTGGTCAGCCCCTGTTACATGGTCATCAGCGCCATCTTGTGCTTCTACCATGTGACAGGGGCTGACCAATGGCACCAGTAGCCCCTGTGACATAGTATGGGTAAAGGCTATCGGCGCCATTTTGAGTACTGGCATCGGACGGCCGGAGTGCAGGTCGCTCCAGGACCCCCGTTGGACCCCCAGGGACTTTTGGCCAGCTTGGGGGGGGGGGCCTCCAGACCCCCACAAGACTTGCCAAAAGTCCAGCGGGGGTCCGGGAGCGACCTCCTGCATGCCGGCCGTCCGATGCCAGTACTCAAAATGGCGCCGGTCGCCTTTGCCCTCACTATGTCACAGGTACTGACGGTCGGCCCCTGTGACATGGTGAGGGCAAAGGCGATCTGCTGCCAGTATTCAAAATGGCGCCGATCGCCTTTGCCCTCACTCTGTCACAGGGGCCGACCTGTGCCATTTTGAATACTGGCAGCAGATCGCCTTTGCCCTCACTATGTTACAGGGGCCAACCGTCGGTACCTGTGACATAGTATGGGCAAAGGCTATCGGCGCCATTTTGAGTACTGGCATCGGACGGCTGGCATGCAGGAGGTCGCTCCCGGACCCTCGCTGGACTTTTGGCAAGTCTTGTGGGGGTCAGGAGGCCCCCCAAGCTGGCCAAAAGTCCCTGGGGGTCCCGGAGCGACCTCCTGCACTCCAGCCGTCCGATGCCAGTACTCAAAATGGCGCCGATAGCCTTTGCCCATACTATGTCACAGGGGCTACCGGTGCCATTGGTCAGCCCCTGTCACATGGTAGGAGCACAAGATGGCGCCGATGGCCATGTGACAGGGGCTGACCAATGGCACCAGTAGCCCCTGTGACAAAGGCTATCGGCGCCATGATGAAACCGGCATCGAGGGTGTGAGTGCAGGAGATGGTTCCCGGACCCCCCGCTGGACCACCAGGGAGTTTTGGTAAGTCTTGGGGGGGTTCAGAAGGGTGGGGGGGTTTGTTTAAATTTTTATTTAGGTGGCCGTATAATTCGGGGAAGATTCGTGTATTCGTGGGGAATCGCGATACGTTTCGCTTCCCCACGAATACTACAAATAGTGTAATATACATTGCGGATCGCCAATACGGTGAAAACGAATGCACACCCATACTCTTTTCTTAATTTCCATTCTTTAGCTGTTAGGGTTCCACAGTATTTATCCCTTGCCCTTTTAAATTATTTTACTGTTTTGGTTTTCACCACCTCCTCTGGAAGCGCATTCCAGGCATCCACTACCGCTCCATGAAAAATATTTTCTCATGTTGGTTCTGAGGCATTCTCCTTGGAGTTTCATTTCGTGACCCCTAATTCTACTGATTTCTTTCCAATGGAAAATGTTTTACATTTGCACATCATTAAAAATGTTTAGGTATCTGAAGGTCTGTATCATATCATCCCTATGCCTCCTCTCTTCCAGGGTATACATATCATATCCTTCAGTCTCTCCTCATAGGTTTTCTGATACTGAACCCACACCATTTTGGTAGCCCTCCTATAGACTGCCTCCATCCTGTCTCTATCCCTTTTGAGATAAGGGCTCCTGAACTGAACACAATACTCCAGGTGAGGCCTCACCAAGGATCTGTACAAGGCATTACCACCTCCATTTTCTTACTGGCTATTCCTCTCTCTATGCAGCCCAGCATTCTTCTGGCTTTAGCTATTGTCTTGTTATACTGCATTGCCACCTTCAGATCTCCAGAAACTATCACCCCAATATCCCACTCTTGGTCCATGCACATCAGCTTCCCCCCCCCCCCATCTCATACTGCTGTTTTGGATTATCGCATTCTAGATGCATGACTCTGCACTTCTTGGCATTCAATCCCAGCTGTCAGATCTTCAACCACTCTTCAAGTCTTCATAAATCACTCTTCATTCTCTCTACTCCTTTCAACGTGCCCACTCTGTTGCAGATCTTGGTATCATCCACAAATAGACAAATTTTACCTTCTATCCCTTCCGCAATGTTGCTCACAAAGATATTGAACAGAACTGGTCCCAATACCAATCCCTGTGGCACTCCACTTAACACAGCTCTCTCTTCAGATTAGGTTCTTACCATTACACGCTGTCTCCTATCAGTCAACTAGTTTGTAATCCACTCCACAGCTTCTCATTTTGTTCTCAAGCCTCCTATGTGGAATGGTAGCAAAAGCTTTGCTGAAATTGAAATAGATGACACTGAGCACTCTTCCTCTAACCAATTCTTTAGTCACCCAATCAAAAAAATGCATCAGATTTGTTTGACAGGACCTTCCTCTGGTGAATCCATGCTGTCTCTGGTCCAGCAACTTACAGTATTTTAGGTAGATCAATATCCTTTCTTTCAATAGTGTCTCCGTTAATTTTTCTACCACCTAAGTGAGGCTAACTGGCCTGTAGTTTCCAGCCTCCTCTCTGCTACCACTCTTATGAAGCAGGACCACAACTGCTCTTCTCCAATCTCACGGCACCAGTCCCGTTTCCAGAGATCTATTGGTCCTTTAGCAGACCTGCCAGACATCTCTGAGTTCTTGTAGTATCCTGGGATGTACCTCATCCAGCCCCATGGACTTGTCCACATTCAGTTTTCTTAGCTCTTCCCATACATACTCTTCTGTAAAAGGAGTTATGTTTAGCTCGTTCCCTTCTACAGTCTTGTCAGCCAGCAATGGTCCTTCTCTAGGGTCTTCTTTAGTGAACACAGAACTGAAGAATTTATTTAATCCTGAACCTAATGCTCACAAATGGGGATAATGTCTATGATGGCTGAACAGGTGCCCATCTGAGTACAAGTGATCATCAGATGGTATGGTTTGATATTGTGAATAAGCTACAAAGAAGTCACCAGAAGACCCGAGTTTTGAATTTCAAATATACGAACTTTGGCAAAATGGGGATATACCTGGAGGAAGAACTGGAAGACTGGGAGAAAAGGGGCGAGGTGGAAAACAGTGGGCTAAATTAAAAGGAGCTATTATACCGACCCTCATGGGATCCATTATCATTTGTTTGAGCATAGCCCCTTGGAGGGCATCCAGTATATCTCTACTTCTCGTAGATTCCACAGAAGGGATACTTCAGGCTACATCCAGCAGATTAAAATCTCCAATGAGCAACACTTCTCCCTTCTTTCCCATCTTTTCAATGTCTCTGATCAGATCTCTATCCAGCTCTTCTTTCTGAACTGGAGACCTATAGACTCCACCTGAATTAAATGGAAGCCTCATTATCATAAATGTAACATGTGTAGCAATTTTCAAAAGCCATTTTCTCTAGTAAAGTGCATTTACTTGAGTAAAACCCAATTTTATGCAAATAAATGCTTTTTAAAATCAGGCCCTTAAAATCACTGCACATTAATTTATGTTTTAGGCAATCTACTTACTGATCTATAAAAATATTTCTAATTTATTTCCTGAATGAGACTGTATCTCTGTCTTTGGGGATCTCCCAGAATGCAAGGGTACACTGTTGTTCCCGGGGCCACTTTCTCCCAATGCTCTCTTTTCCTCATGCTAAACAGTTCAACTTCCAAGGCTCTAGGCTCACAGGATGGGGATCAACACACAGACTCTCATTGCTGTTTCTTTCCCAGATATACTCACTCTTTAGATATCCTGGCTTTAGGGCTCCTCTGAATCTTAAAGAAGACATGGGACACTCTACTGAGATGTTCCAAAATAAATAAATTTACTACAACAAGAAATACTTTCACTCTAATTAGAAAACAAAAAGCTCCAGCTGATCTTTTCACAAACTTAACCAAATCCAAGCTGTGCTTCTTATTTCAGTTCTGTTGAATGAGTCAGTGATCCTGAGATGGAAAGCACTAGGAAACAGACCCTACTCCTGAGTGAGTGAGTGAGTAGGCAACTAGTGGGACTGGGATCCCCTTATCCCTTTCTGATGTTAATTCTGGACTTCTGGTGTTAGAAAGTCCTAAAAAGTTGCAACACTTAAAATCTTCTCTCCTTCTCAGAGGACGGGGGACTGGTGGCAAAAAAAACCCTCCCCAAAACAAAACAGGAACAAAACTTCTCCAGGTTCCAAACTGCTTATTTCTTGTTCTCTGCCAGGTCACTGCTGTCCTCTTTAGCTGGACAGAAGGAATTACAGCACCTTATCCTAACCTTTCACAGACAGGGATAAAAAGCTCTGTCTTAGCCATGATGAGTTTAAGGTAGTGGTAGGACATCCAGGCAGAAATGTCAGACAAGCAGGCTGAATCTGGAACTGGATTCCTGATTACATTTCTAGTGTACAAAATTAAATATGGAAATCATCGGCATAAAAATGGTATTGAAAACCATGAGAGGAAATCAGAGCACCAAGGGAATTAGAGATAAGAGAAGAAGGCCCAGGACAGGACCCTGAAGTACACCAATTGATAGTAGGATGGCAGTGAAGGAGGATCCGCCAGAGGAAACACAAAGTATAATCAGAGAAATATGAAGAGAACCAAGACAAGTCAGTTAATCCTGCAAGAATTATTCTTGTCTCTGCTAAAAAAGGATAAATAATTTAACCAGATCCTGTACAGACAAAAATGGAGGATACAAGGTCCATCATGCCAAGATCTTACAGTCTACTAGAAGACAAAATTATTTATGAAGCCAAGCAAAAATGATTTGATCAGGATCATACAGACTAGTAGAAAATGGATTTACATCTGGGAAGCTAAGGCTTATTGAGGTCTGTGCTCTGTGTACTGGATTGTAATATCAAACTCATACATGTTAGGGATGTGCAATGTCAACGAAATTGCCTAATTTGGAATGGTTTGGGAGAACCGAAAAACGATTGATTTTTTCCTAAATTTCGGAAAAAATTTATTTTTGAGTTAGTGCGCGCTAACAGTAGTTAGTGTATGCTAACTCCCGATAGAGCGCACTATCTCTGCCAGGTTAGTGCACACTATCAGGAGTTAGCGCGCACTAACTCGAAAATTGGGGCCCCCCCCCCAAAAAAACCCCGAACCACGGGAAAAACAAAATTACAACGGGGGGGGGGGGGGGGCAAATGAAGCCCGACACAAAATTTTTACCCGAAGCACATCTCTAATATATGTTCCTTCTGTTCAGAATTGACAATTTTCTATTATAGTACAGCCATTGAAAATGTGTGAAGTCAAATCTGAACTTGTTGAAGTTCGCATAATTAAACAATATTTGTAAGAGTAGGTTGCTAACAAAGTATATCACAGATGGATTAATTAAGAATATGAAACTTAACCAGAGACATTGATTCTAACTCAAGGGTAAGCAACTCCGGTCTTGCAGTGCCACAAACAGGTTGGGTTTTAAGGATATCCACAATGAATATGTATGAGATATACTTTCATGCACCTCCTCTACTGTAAGTAAGAATATCTCATGCATATTCATTGTGGATATCCTGAAAACTAGTCCTGCTTCTGGCATTCCAGGACCGGAGATGCCTACCCTTGCTCTAATAGAGCACTGGACATAGAATCAGTTAAAAATCAGAGGCAAATACCAATATTTCTCTCTGTTTATAGTAGCCTGTAATTCCTGGTTTACTGTAATAAAAATAAAAACCAGAAATGAATACATGATTAGTTAAGGTACAAACATTTAATAACATGTACACAATGATCTTTCTTTATAATAAATATATTTATAACAAATTTTGATTATAACAAATTGAAATCTTGTTTACCAAAGTAAATCTTATATAGCAGGACCGAGCGCAGCGGTGTTTTCGGGGCATGTCGGCAGCGTTTTGGGGGCGGGTACGGGGGTGTGGCTACGGCCCAGGGCGGTCCGGGGGCGTGGCCACGCCCTCCGTACCCGCCCCCAGGTCGCGTCCCGGTGCGCAAGAGGCCCGCTGGCGCGCTGAGATTTACGCCTCCCTCTGGGAGGCGTAAATCCCCCGACAAAGGTAAGGGGGGGGCTTAGACAGGGCCGGGTGGGTGGGTTAGGTAGGGGAAGGGAGGGGAAGGTGAGGGGAGGGCAAAAGGAAGTTCCCTCCGAGGCCGCTCCGATTTCGGAGCGGCCTCGGAGGGAACGGGGGTAGGCTGCGCGGCTCGGCGCGCGCCGGCTATACAAAATCAATAGCCTTGCGCGCGCTGATCCAGGTTTTTAGCAGATACGCGCGGCTCCGCGCGTATCTACTAAAATCCAGCGTACTTTTGCTTGCGCCTGATGCGCCAGCAAAAGTAGGCCAATTCGCGCTATTTGAAAATCTACCCCTATTCGTCAGCTAGCTGACTTTCATCAGAAAAACTCTGAGTATTATAAAATTAACTCATTAATGAGAAAAACTTTTTAGCATATCTGTCCCTCAGAAACTGAAAAATGAAATAAGAAAAATATCTATAGTCCTGAAAAATTATATCTTTCAAAATATTAATTTGCATACTAGTTTCAATGTTTTTTTATAACCTAGTATAATAATTAGATCTCTGTGAAAATATGAAACTAATTCCTGTCACTCAGAACAATGTAATGTTCAGTATAAATAGTATTTAAGAGTTTCCTCTAAACTAGCCAAGGATGAACAAAAGTTGCAAAATGTATAAATTCAAAAAGGAGCAGCCTGCAATGAATTTCAATTAATCAGCTTATATATTCCAGCAATCAGACACAATCAGTGTTAGCCCTTAGTTGCTCTCATTGTTTCTCAATAAAATATGGAAAAGAACCTTCCTGGAGCCTGGACAGAAGCCATGAAAGCTAGCAGTTCAGATATAGAAATTGTCTTTAAATGTAAAGAAGTACCCACTGTTACTTTTGTTTTTATCAATAAGAATAAGTGCAAAAAATACCCAAGTAGAATTCCTCTAAACAAACAATTTCAGTCAGGTTTCCAACTTTGCAGAATTTTAAAAGAAAATGAATAATTATTAATTTAAAAAAAAAAGAAAGACGCAGTACCCGCCTGGGGGCCAGTTGCCTTTCCAGCAGCGGTAAGACCATTACTAAGCTTGCAGTACCATTTGTTCCTTTACACAATCTCCTGAAGCCTTTTGCAGAGAGCTAAAACAACTGCCTGTACCAACACGACACATGGTTTTCAATCCCAACTCTTTGCTAATCCAGACGCTCCAACCATCTTTCTTTAAGATGCCATATGGTTGGCAGAAGCCTGTAGATCTAGCAGCACATCTGCTTGTACATTACTTCTCGCTCTCTTTCTTTCTCTCCCTGCTCACTCTCCCCAACAATAAAGGAGAACAAATAATTTTTAACATTCTAACCATTTAAAGCTTAATTAAAGGGGATGAGGAATTATTTAGGAAGTAAAAAAGCATTTAACACTAGTGAATTTGCCAATGCATTTACACATACCATAAAAACACATAACTATGCTTACAAATAAGAAAAAATAAAGACATGCACATTAGATCTGGATTTTTAAACCTATTTTCACCTGTTTTACTAAATTCTCCCTCAGGTATAATCCTATTTTAGTTGCAGCTGTTAAATGCAAAACAGAGAGATCAAAGAACAGTAGGATGTAGTTCTATTATGTAGATGAGTGCTGTTACATTTAGAGGCAAGGTTTAATCATTTTAGACTAAGTGGGGGTGGGGAGTGTGTTTGCATTATTTTAAAGAGAAGATTTAATCCTCTCAATTTCACAAGGGCTCAAACAGGTTAATGTCCCCAATGGGAGGGTTGGGTGGCATGGTGTTAAAGCTTGCATGCTATACAGGTTCTCAGTCTGTGCCAAAAGGCCTAGAAGGGACCATTCTCAGTTAATGACTCAGAATTTTACATTGATCTTAGTCAAAAAAGCCACGAAGTACCACAAATTATGCAGATGAGCATACACATGTTTGTACAACAGCATATAAACCCTTTGACTGCCTTTTCAATACTCAGCCCTAAAGACCATAATCAATTTTTGCGGCCTTGCTCAGGAAGTGAAATTAAATTCTGTGCTGCCCTATCTGTGTTTTCTAGAAAGTTTTCATAGATAAAATGCTAAGTAATGTACCAATGAATTATTTGTATTTTTCTATATTTTATGACTGTAACCCACATTTTCATGATAAAAAAAACACATCACTTATCAGTTAATATTCTGTGACCCATATTTTACGAACAGTTTTAGTAAACAGAGTTAATTATACTAAATACAATTGTTTAAGAAATCATTAATAAAATCTTTCAAGAAGCATTATATAAATCTTTTTCTGCCACATACAGTCTGACACTATATGCAGCCAGAGATTTGCAAACAATAACATGCCAATGTCTATATGAAACATTTCTGGTATCGCAAGTGTCCTGTAAAGCATTAAGCTTTAGGATGAGCATTCTCAGAACCTCCAGTAGCACCTCTCTACAGGTTTCTTTCTTGTACACATACTCAAGAGGGTCTCCTTTATATTATCTTTCCACCTTTTTGGGCTCTGTCATGCTTTTCCTCTTAATATCTCTTTACCCTCTGTGTCTCTTGTTTTACAATTCACAGTTCTGGAATCTTCTTCCATATTACATTTTTAAATAGGAAAAAATTCAATAATTATAGGACTGTATCCTGGAGAATCATTTGTTGTAGTGGTTCCAAACCTGTGGTCTGCCAGACCATAACAGGGGGTCTATGAGCTGTAAGAAAAGAGAAAAAATGGCATAGAAAGAAGAGGCCCTATAGGCTGCAGGTGAACTCCATCCAGCAGTGGCTGAAGAGTGAAGAAGGCCGCAGGTGCACCCCATCTCACCAGCGGCTGAAGTGTGAAGGAGGCTCCTGGGCCACCGGTGGCCGAAGTGAGAAGGATGCTGCTGGGCTGCCAGCACACCCCATCTTGCTAGCGGCTGAAGATTGAAGAAGGCCACAGGACTGGCAGCAGTCTAAGTGAGGAACAGGCCATGAGACCCTGTCTCCCCCTGCAAACTCTAGAAAAAATATAAGGAGCGGCCCGTGTGAGAGAGAGAGTGTATGAACACCTGTGTGTATGTGTGAAAGAGAGTATGTGAATGAGCGGGAGCCTGTGTGTGTGTGTATGAAAACCTGTGTGTAAGAGCAAAAGGGAGCTTGTATGTGTGTGTGTCTGTGTGTGTGTGAGTGAATGAGAGAGAGAGCACGTGTTTGAGAAAGAGATAGTGTTTATGTGTGAGCATCTGTGCATGAGAAAGGAAGCATGTGTGTGTGTGTGTGAGAGCATGTACATATGAGACAGAGGGAGCATGCCTGTGTGGGAGAGAGGGAGTATATGTATTGGTGTGAGCATGTGTGTGTGAAAGAGGAAGCATGTGAATGAGAGAGCGAGCATGTGTGTATAAGAGATAGGGAGCATTTGTGTGTGTCAGAGCCTGTGCATATGAAAGAGAGGGAGGGTTTGTATGTGCATATGTACATAAGTAAGAGAGAATATACATGTACATGTGTTTGAGAGTCTGTGTATATGAAAGAGAGGGAGCTTGGGTGTATGTGTGAAAACATAGGGCCAGATTTTGTAACCTACGCGCTGGCATAGATTTGTGCAACCCGGCGCGCACAAATCAACGCCCGATTTTATAACATGCACGCGCAGCCGCGCGCATGTTATAAAATCCGGGGTCAGCGTGCGCAAGGGGGTGCACACTTGTGCACCTTGCGCGCGCCGAGCCTTAGGGGAGCCCCTTCTGCCCCCCACCTTCCCCTCCCTTCCCCTATCTAACCCGCCCCCCCCAGCCCTATCTAAATCCTCCCCTTACCTTTGTTTTATTATTTACGTCTGCCTCCGGGCAGGCATAGGTTGTGTGCGCCGGCTGAGTGCCAGCACACGACGCAGTGGCGAGGCCTCTGGCCACGCCACGCCCATTTTTTCAAGCCCCGGGACATACGCGCGTTCTGGGGCTTGCGTGCGTTGCCGAGCCTATGCAAAATAGGCTTGGCGCATGCAGGAGGGGTTTTAAAGGGTTACGTGTGTAAACCCTTTTAAAATCCGCCCCATATTGTATATGCGTATGTGAGAGCCTGTGTGTATAAGAGAGGGAGCATGCATGTGAGAGCCTGTGCGTATGAGAGCGAGAGAGCATGTATGTGTGTGTGTGTTTGAGAGAGCAGGAGCATTTTTGTTTGAGATAGAGAGGGAGTTATGTGTGGTATGAGAGAGAGAGCATGTGAAAGACAGCGTGTGTGTGTGTGTGTGAGAGAGAAAGCATGTGTGTATGAGAGACTAAGCACATGTGTGCATGAGAGGGAAGACGTGTACGATGGTGTGAGAAAGGAAGCATGTATGAGAGAAAGGGAGCATGACCAAGTGGGCTACGGTTTCAGAAGTATCTCTAATGGTAAATCGTATTAAATATTATCTTTAAAAAAGTACCCGAATTACTGAAAATGCTACCCTGCGGGAAATGCAACTTAAATTTCTCTGGCAACTTTATTTTTCTTCCATCAAGGCCTTTTGAGCAGGGGTGTGCTCGTCCCCCCTCTGTTTGAAATGTGGGGTGGTTAAAGGAGACTACATACACTGTTTCTGGTTATGTCCTTGAATACAGACATTTTGGGTTTCGATTGTTAAGTACTGTTCTCAACTATATAGTTCTCCCATAATATTAGATGTTATGGTGTGGTTGTTCGGAATTTACCCAGTAGCTTCCCACCCATTACTTACTAAATATCAGAAGGCCTTCTTAGACAAAGCTGGGCTGATGGCTAAACTTACCATATTGAGTGTTTGGATATCCGAAGAGCCACCAAATTTCATCCACTGGGACAGGAAAATGTTACGCCTCGCCACTTTTGAGTTTATGACAGCGGCCAAATCTACTGTGCATAAACAAAAGGATACAACCCAAATCTGGTCCTCTTTTTTACATCAACACCCTGCTGACCTAGTACAGCACTTACACCTTCCAGTTACTGTCCAGGGCCTACCAAATTCTACATAGACTACCCTGATACAAGCATTGGTCCTGAAAATCCTAACCTATGAATGTATGATGATATGAATATATGGATGTTGTATTCTTCTTTTCTTTGGATCCCTCAGTACCCAGAATCCAATCCCTAATGTGTCTTAGCATGCAGGCTAAATTATAGTGGTAGAAATCTGGGCAAGCTAAGCCGCCTTGTTCTACAGGTTTACATAAATGTTTTAGAGCTAACCGTGCTTTCTTTCCCCCCCAGATAAAGTGTCAAATGCAACCATTTATTGAGCGTAAATCACTGCCTTTAAGCCATATTGAGAGCATCTGCAATAAGTAGAGCCACTTGGGGAGCTCCATCATCTTCAGTAAATGTATCCTCCCAGTTAGTGAAATAGACAGCATTAACCATTGATCCAATCTCTTTTTCATCTTTGCGAGCATGGGGTGTACATTGACATGGTAAATAGAATCTATGCAGCTAGGGATATGCACCCCCAAATATTTGATGGCCCCCGGTGCCCACCACAGTGGGAAAGCAGTGCCCCACGTTTGGGTGAGGTTACCATGGATGTCCAAAGCTTCGGACTTGTCCATGTTAATTTTTAATCCCAAGAATTCCCCATATTTGATTTGTGGGCTAAGACCTTTGGTAATGAGTCCTGTGGATGGGTGAGAAAAATTAAAATGTCATCCGCAAAGGCTGCCACTTTAAAGGGGGCCTTAGAACTTTCAAGGCCGAAAATAGCTTGATCCGTTGAGATAATACGTAATAAGGGATCTATAGCCAATATATATAATAAAGGTGAAAGGGGGCAGCCCTGACGAACTCGTCTTTGCGGGATAAATGCTCACGAGGTTTGGCCATTAGCCAAAATATGGGAAGTGGGGAAGTTATAGAGTAGGTATATGTAACTGCATTTATTTCCTTGTAGCCCAAAGCGGCCTAAAACCGAAAAAAGGTAGCCCCACGAAACCCAATCGAAAGCTTTTTCAGAGTCAAAGCTGACTGCCATAGCTGGTATGCAGTTATTTTGACAGTAGGCAATGGCTGTGATGAGCTTTGCGATGTGGGAGCTAGCAGACCTTTAAAAAAAACCCCACCTCGTTAGCTGATATGAGTTCCAGCAAAACCAAACCCAGTCTTGTTGCTAATACAATGGCCAAAATTTTTAAATCACAATTTAACAAGGAAATGAGTCTGTAGGAAGCTGGTTGCGTGGGATTTTTGCCAGGCTTAGGGAGAATAGGGATGTAAGCTTTATTGAAATCTGGGGGAAACTGCTGGGTATCCAGGGCATTCTTATAAAAAGAGCCAAGTGGTTCTACCATCCTATCCCCTAAAATGTTATAGTAATCATATGTAAAGCCATCTGGCCCCGGGGTCTTTCCTGGCTTGCTGGTTTGGATGGCTTTCTTAATTTCCATATCTGAAATAGGGGAGTTTAGAAATGCTAATTGTGACATGGAGACAGTAGGAATAGTCACATTCTCAAAAAAAGAATCCTCCTCCCGCTGCCCTCCCGGTCTATCTTCTGTGTATAGTTTTTCATAAAAAGATTTAAGAACTTCACAAATCTCCATGCCTTGGACTGCCCATGTCCCTGTTGGACTTTTTAGTCTCTCAACGTATGACCTACTCTGGCGAAGTTTTACCAGTTTAGCCAGAAGCTTCCCAGACTTGTTACCATTCTTAAAGTATGAGTGTTCCTTAAATTGATAGTCTTTGAGAGCTTTTTGATGTAGATATGACTGCAGGGAGCTTAGGGCTGCATAATATTTGGCGGAATTGGCAGTAGAGGGGGATTGAATCATGTTCCGCTTGGCTAGCACTACTTCGTCACTTAATTTTAAAATGTACTTGCCAGGTTCTTATGGCCTGGATTGGCCACTGTTGGAAACAGGATGCTGAGCTTGATGGACCCTTGGTCTGACCCAGTATGGCATTTTCTTATGTTCTTATGTCTGCATTGAGGGACTCAGTTCTACTCCACACATAGGAAATGATTTCCCCTCTTAAAACTGCCTTTCCAGTTTTCCATATCAGGGTGGGATTATCTTTATGTTGCGCATTCAGTTCTATAAAGCTGTCCCATTTGTCCCGTACAAAGCTCTGAAATCGAATATCATTTTTTTAGGTAGGATGGAAATTTCCACCAGGAAGCTGTTGGTATTTTCTTATCTATTTATTTATTTAAATCTTTTCTATGCTGTCGTTAAGAAGGGTCCGTCACAACGGTTTACAATAGGGCTCATAAAATAAGGATGCTGAAATATATTAATTTACACAGGTGCCATAATGGTTCGGTACATAGTTTTTTTTAAACAATATAATTGGTTTGTGATACAATACTGTCCAGAATTTTCTTTCAGTTTTGAAAACAATGCTAACTTTGTAAGTGTCACTTTATCTTATAGTGATGGACGAGAAGATAAAGTAAAATAAAAATAAAAATACAGCTACACACATATTGATTGTGTTGGTGTATGTTGATATTCATTTGTTCATACCTCGCACTTCGCCGGCTTCACTATTCCCCCTTCTCTATTTGATAAGCTTGCTTAAATAGCCAGGTTTTTAAGCTTTTTCTAAAGGTTTTGCTGTCTCTTTGTAACCTTAACTCCAATGGCATGGTGTTCCACAGTATGGGTCCTGCCAAGGATAGTGCTCTCTCTCTTACTTGTGTTAGTCTTGCTGTTTTTATTGATGGAATAGTAAGGAGTGCTTTGTTAGCTGATCTCAGGTTTCTGTTTGGTACGTGTACATGGAGGGCTGTGTTAAGCCATACCACTTTTTCGTTATGAATTAATTTATGTATGGTGCAAAGTGTTTTGTATTGTATTCTTTGCTCAACGGGTAACTAGTGTAACTCGGCTAGGGTTTCGGTGATGTGGTCTTTTTTACTTTTTCCGGTCAAAATTCTTGCAGCAGTGTTTTGTAAAATTTGTAGTGGTCTGAGTGATGTGTATGGTAGACCTATTAGTAGGGCATTACAGTAGTCGGTGCTTGCAAAAATCAATGCTTGTAGTACTGAACGAAAGTTGGTAGTCGTTAGAAGTGGTTTGAGTCTTCTGAGAACCATGAGTTTGGTGTATCCTTCTCTCACTTTTAAGGATATATGTTGTTTTAAGCTTAATTCTGTGTCGATTATAACTCCTAGGTTCCGTACTTTCTCTGCTAGTTCTATTTTTTGGTTGTTTTTGAGTATGATAGTGTTTTGAATGATCTCAGTCTTTTTGCGTTCTAAATGTAGGAATTCTGTTTTTTTTATATTGATTACTAGCTCCATTTGGTTTAGTAATTGTTTTATGATATCAAGATATATATTAGCTATGTTTAATGTTTTTTCAAGAGTTTCATCTATGGCTAGTATTAACTGAATATCGTCAGTGTATATATAGTGTATTATGCCCAGACCGGCTAGTAGGTGGCACAATGGTAACAGGTATATGGTAAAGAGTGTAGCAGATAGAGCTGACCCCTGTGGTACTCCTGTCTGTAGGTATATTTTCTCTGACATTAAGTCTTTGATTTGAACTTGGAAATATCTGTTACTTAGATATGATCTAAACCATTTGATAGTTATGTTACTTAAACCTATTTCCTCTAGTCTATTTAAAAGTATGTCATGATTTACAGTATCAAATGCTGCTGACAGGTCCAGCATCACTAACATATAATGTTTGCCATTGTCGAAACCTCTCATGATGTTGTCTGTTAGTGCTAGCAGAAGTGTTTCTGTGCTATAGTGTTTTCTAAAGCCATGTTGTGATGGATACAAGATGTATCCATCACCAGAGGCAGCATGGATTCACCAGGGGAAGATCCTGTCAGACAAATCTGATTGACTTTTTTGACTGGGTAACAAAGGAAATGGATCAAGGAAGATCACTCGATGTCATCTACTTAGACTTCAGCAAGGCTTTTGATACGGACCCTGCACAGGAGACTGGTGAATAAAATAAGAAGCTTAGGAGTGAGTGCCAAGGTGGTGGCCTGGATTGCAAACTAGTTGACAGACAGAAGACAATGTGTGATGGTAAATGGAACTTACTCTGAAGAGAGAGCGGTGTTGAGCGGAGTGCCGCAGGGGTCGGTGTTGGGACCGGTCCTGTTCAATATCTTTATAAGCAACATTGCGGAAGGGATAGAGGGTAAGGTTTGTCTTTTTGTGGATGACACTAAAATCTGCAATAGAGTGGACACGCCAGAAGGAGTGGAGAGAATGAGATGGGATCTAAGGAAGCTAGAAGAGTGGTCAAAGACATGGCAGCTGAGATTCAATGCCAAGAAGTGCAGAGTCATGCATATGGGGTATGGAAATCCGAATGAGCTGTATTCGATGGGGGGAGAAGGGCTGATGTGTACGGAGCAGGAGAGAGACCTTGGGGTGATAGTGTCTAATGATCTGAAGTCGGCGAAACAATGTGACAAGGCAATAGCTAAAGCCAGAAGAATGCTGGGCTGCATAGAGAGAGGAATATCGAGTAAGAAAAGGGAAGTGATTATCCCCTTGTACAGGTCCTTGGTGAGGCCTCAACTGGAGTACTGTGTTCAGTTCTGGAGACCGTATCTCCGAAGGGACAGAGACAGGATGGAGGCGGTCCAGAGAAGGGCGACCAAAAGGGTGGAGGGTCTTCATCGAATGACTTATGAGGAGAGATTGAAGAACCTAGATATGTACACCCTGTACGGTTCCCAGCACCGATATGGGTGGGGATCGCCTCAGCTTGGAAGGCCTCGGTGATGCGTCGTCTCTCCGAGGTTTCTTAGGTTGTGACCCAGGAACCCTCGATGGATCACCGGGTATTGGGTCGATGTTCGGATCGTGCGGCCTCCGATGCTGATGCCGATGTTTTTGCTTACTTTCGGCGGTCTTTTCGATGATCGATACCGACCTGAACGACGACGTAGAGGGGGCTGGCGATGCCCTATCCCCTGCCTCATCGGGTGCTCGCTTTTTTTAGCACGACTTTGTGAATTGTTCCAGCCGGAGACGATTGTGTGGATGTTGACGTCGAAGGCATCAATTGTAAATGGAACAAGTGCTCCATTTTCTCCATCCGGAGTTTCTCTCTTTTGGCGTCATTTTGGCACACTTTAGACAAGTTAACAAGTCGTGCTTTTCTCCAAGACACAACACACATTCTAAGTGCGGGTCTGTAATGGACATATTACGGCAGCAGATCGGGCATTTTTTGAAACCCGAGGCCATAGTTAAGTAGGACCGCCGTCGACATCTTGAAGGCCAAAAAGACGGTATGGAACCGGCAAAACGGATAGAAAATCTTACCGCAATGTTATACATGGGAGACCCCTGCGGTTCTAAGGTTTTTCCTAAGTTTTTACAAACTTTTTTATGAGGTAAATTTTACCTCAGAGGACTCCTAATACCTGTGAGGCTAATGGCTCCGCGGAAAAAAGAAGACTGAAGGGAGACCCCTGTGGCCAGGAATATCATGGCATGCTGAGCATGCTCAGTGGCACACTGTGCCAGTCAAAAGTTTCTAGAAACTTTGACAGAAGTGTTTCCGTATAGGGCTCCATTACTGATGTCACCCATATGTGAGGACTAGCATCCTGCTTGTCCTGGGATAAAATAATTTCTTCAAACTTCAAAATCATACATTTATACATATATATTCTACATATATCCCTGTAACACAGTATGAACAGTCTTTGGCTTTCTGGAGGATAGAGGAGACTGGACTCTAGTTATTCTTCTACAGATTATTTACAGGCAAATTAAAACAGCCAAGAGCTTGCTTACCTCAGTGGTGCTGGAAACAAAAATGCAGTAGTCTTCAGATAAGTAGCTTTAGTAAAGATCCTGCTTCCTTCTCCTCACTTGTGGGGCCCACTATCCTCTCTGAGACCTGCCTTCTTATCATTATCTCCAGGTGGAATGCCCTGCAACCAGGATTCTCTTGTGGGATGTCTTAAGGTGGACCAAGCTAAATGCCTGGTCCCAGACTCTTAAGGAGGGTCTAACATACACTCTATTACATATTCTTGTCAGGTCCAGCATTTGTCTCTACCCGGGTTAACTCCTGGGGAAGAAAATCACCATTCTTATTCTCTTTTCCCACCCTGAACTGGGATTGGCCATTTATTTTTATTAGCAGATGATAGGGTTGGTATGGGGCCCCCTAAGCCAGAGAGTACCTTCCCTTCCAAAATCTGTACATGCTTCTGGCCAAACTCAAGGGAACTGTTTTTGAGTTGGTCTTACTTAACTCTCCAGGATTATCCTCCCCCACCCTTTTTTAAGGAACCAGTTAAGGGTTCCCTGAATACCTACAGTTCCCTCTGATCCATGTCACCATGCAAAGTTGAAACTGTGAAGTCCCTGGCATGCCTTTTTTCAGTCAAGCATGCACTTTTCCTTTGGTCTTTAGGAGAATTCTCTCTATAGCAGTCTCTAAACACTGGAACCTCTTGGATTTTCTTCTCCAGTGCTGTCTCTGTGTTCTGAGTATTTTTGACTACATGCTGTATAATTTTGCATTGTCCTATGCAGAGGCTTCCAGAGCAGATGTTTTAATGCAGTCTAGGTTGGCACGACTCGCCATAAGCTGGCCCCAAAGAGTCTCAAATTGGGGATAACTGTGCCCTGGAATAATGGAGTATGGAAGCTTAGGAAGTATTCCCACTTCTATATTGGCTTGACCCGTTGAGAGTCGTCAGCAGAACTTGACTGGTTGGGTACTATTGCTCATCACTATGTATGCAGGTGAGTGTTGCTTTCTTTTTGTAATCTATATGCCCTCTCAGGGCTAGGTGCTTCTGGATAAGAGTCTTTCCACACCCTAAATCTACAGAGCTTGGGTGGAGATCTAATTCAGCACAACTGGGATCACAAGGTCCCTAAATTCCAAAAGAGAAATATCAATGAAGATATAATGGTGGAGCTTCCCTCTCTTTATCTTCAAGCCATGGAATGTCTTTGACAACATGTGCATTCTCTCCACAATGGGAGCATGCCTGGGGGTTTAGACTTGGTGGCTCTCCTTCCTTTGGAGGTTTTACCTCATCAGTATGAACTTTAACAGCTAGTATTGGCTGTGTTACCACGTTGACATACATAGATTCACTCCCTTCATAGAGAATCTTTGCCAAATGACAACTCTTTCCACAGTTAAAACAAGTGGGCAGGCCTGGGGATGGTGACTGCAGTACGAAACCAGAACTGTCTTGCTCTGACAACCACTGCTGGGATCTTGCACTCTCACTGTCACAGCTCACTCCGCTATGGGTCTGGAACACACGTATAATAGCAGATGGATATAACTTAAGACACGGTAGGTGTTGTGGAGCAGAAGACTTTGCCTGAAGTAACCACTGCCCTTGGATTCAGGCGGTCACCAGTTCTTTCCAGGAGCTTGGCAGGCCAGATGCCTGGCAGGACCGCTGTAGGAGAGCAGAAGGCCAGGGCAAGATTGGATCAGGAACAAGAAATTGGAGCAGGAAACCGGAATCAGGAACCAGGAACACAGAATGACGCCAAGCAACAGGATAGATGGAGTTAACTCAGTGTTGGACTGTTGGACCAGCAAAGATGTGGCCAGCTGGGTTTCCTTTATATTTCTAAATGATCTGGAAAGAATGATCTGGAAAGAATGATCTGGAAAGAAATACGACGAGTGAGATAATCAAATTTCCAGATGATACTAAATTGTTCAGAGTAGTTAAATCACAAGCAGATTGTGATAAATTGCAGGAAGACCTTGTGAGACTGGAAAACTGGGCATCAAAATGGCAGATGAAATTTAATGTGGATAAGTGCAAGGTGATGCATATAGGGAAAAATAACCCATGCTATAGTTACACAAAGTTAGGTTCCATATTAGGTGCTATAACCCAAGAAAGAGATCTAGGCAGCATAGTGGATAACACATTGAAATCTTCAGTTCAGTGTGCTGCGGCAGTCAAAAAAGCAAACAGAATGCTGGGAATTATTAGAAAGGGAATGGTGAATAAAACGGAAAATGTCATAATGCCTTTGTATCGCTCCATTGTGAGACCGCACCTTGAATACTGTGTACAATTCTGGTCGCCGCATCTAAAAAAAGATATAATTGCGATGGAGAAGGTACAGAGAGAGAAGGGCTACCAAAATGATAAGGGGAATGGAAAAGCTCCCCTATTAGGAAAGACTAAAGAGGTTAGGACTTTTCAGCTTGGAGAGGAGACGGCTGAGGAGGGATATGATAGAGGTGTTTAAAATCATGAGAGGTCTAGAATGGGTAGATGTGAATAGGTTATTTACTCTTTTGGATAATAGAAAGACTAGGGGGCACTCCATGAAGTTAGCATGTGGCACATTTAAAACTAATCAGAGAAAGTTCTTCTTTACTCAATGCACAATTAAACTCTGGAATTTGTTGCCAGAAGATGTGGTTAGTGCAGTTAGTATAGCTGTGTTTAAAAAAGGATTAGATAAGTTCTTGGAGGAGAAGTCCATTACCTGCTATTAATTAAGTTGACTTAGAAAATAGCCATTGCTATTACTAGCAATGGTAACATGGAATAGACTTAACTTTGGGTACTTGCTGTTGGAAACAAGATGCTGGGCTTGATGGACCCTTGGTCTGACCCAGTATGGTATGTTCTTATGTTCTATCTATTGGGCCACATCTAATGCTAGTCCAATAGGATGTCCTTAGAAGTGGGTCTTCTTAATATTTCTTGTCTTGATATTTACAAAGGGATCTGTTTGTTTGAGAGTCCCAGTGGCTCTGTCAACAAGTCCTCTGATTTTAAATACCCAGGATCATGGGTTTGAATTCCACGGACTCTGAAAGAATACCCCCACATCTCCCAATATCCCCTCCTTGAGCTTTAAATCTGGCTCTTTATGGGTGTTCTTTCTAGAGCTCAGCCACTATGTCCTTTGCATGAAGATGGTGGGTATGTTCCCAGCTGTATCCTTTTACCATAACTGGTGATGGCAGAGGGGGGTCAACTGCCAGAAAAAAGGTTAGACTTGTACAGTTTCAGAAAAGCCATGCGAAAAACAGGGTGAATATGCAGGTTATCTGGAAACTGTAGCCAAAATGTCACTGGATTTATTTGCTCCTGAATGAAGAAAGATCCCATGAACTGCTTTTCAACCGTGCGCGGGGTGGGGGTGGGGGGGATGGGGGATTTTAGTAGATATTACATGTGGTGACGAAATTGGGCCTTCTCCCGTTTCCTCCCAGTCTGCTCCAATTAAGGAGTGGACTGGGAGGGAACTTCCCTACCCCCCCTACCTAAACCCCCTCCCTTTTCCCCTTAACTAGTTCCAAAAACTTACAATTTTTTTGTTTCACTACTTACTGCTCCCCTGGAGCAAAAGTAGTTTTTGCATGCTGGCCGATTTCCGGCACGCTTCCCTGGGACAGCAGTTAATGGCCATTATCCCAGCTGGCTTCTGTCCTGTCCCGCCCCTCCCCGACCACGCCCCCTGGCCCAGCCCCTTTTCAGGGCAATTATGCGCATTTTGTCACTTAGGTGTATAGCCGGACTGGGCCCAGCAACATGCATAAGTAACAATATTTGAGCGCGTGGCCGATTTAAAATTCAGCCATAAGTCTCAGATATGAATATATCTATCTAGGTCAATTTTAACTAGAATATTGTATGCAGTTTTGAAGATTGTTCCTCCAGAAGGGGAAATGGTCTAGAGAAATAGTGAAGGATCATCAACATAAAACTTGTATAAGTTGAAACTTAGGGACTTAAATGATTATACTCTAGAGAAAAATAGAGATGGGGAATAGGACAGAAACATTTAAATACTTTAAAGATATAACTGGGCACAAGAAGCAAACCTTTTTGAAAGGAAAAAATGCTCTAGGTCTAGAACAAGTGGTCGCAGAATGAAGCTAATGCAATAAGCCGATCATAAAAACATGAGTCCATACTGGGCACCCGTTTTTTTTTTTTTAATGGCGCACAGCCATGTCCTTAAAGGCGCCCAATGCAACATGATAATGAGGTGCCATGTTAAAAAGGACAAACTAGGGATCAATTGTGCATCCTTAACGCGTCCTTGGCATTGGGTGCCCAGGAGACAGCCAAGGGTTAGGAAAAGGGCTGCCGGTAAATTGAGCGTCTGTTTTCCCTTTGCTGGTCGTGGTGAAGATGTTTTTTTTTCATGTTGCTGCTTTCTGTGGTTCCTGATACTAAAAGTAGGAGGAACCATAGAAAGCAGGATTTTATGTTTTGTAGTGAGTCCTTGATGCTGACAAGACTTAATGCCAGCTCCAGGGCTCACGTTAAATTTGCCATGTTAAAAATTGAGCATTGGGCGCATGGCAATTTTTTGCATCGGAGATAATGGCTAATATCCTCATCTACATAGTATTTACATGTGATGAGCGCTATTAGCAACAAGTGTTTTGGAAACGCTAATCCCCTTTTTGCATCGGCTATTAACCTAGCACTTGCAAAACGTGCATCCAATTGCTGGTAAAGTTGTGCGCTGGCCTGAGTGCACGATATTGCATCAGCCCGTAGAAATGTAAACTCTGGAGCAACAACAGAAAATATTTCTTCCCAGAAATAGTGGTGGATGCATGGAAATACATAGTTATATATTATAATGTGAAGTATGTTTTCCCTGTCTCTGGCTAACTTATCTATGGTAGAGGGAATCAAAGAATGGTCTATTGAATGTTATTCCAATAAAAGCATTTTCCATTTCTTTAGATATGTTTTCTTGTTTCACTGATTCATCCATTGAATTTGTAATCTAATTAAAAGTTGCCAAGTAAATGTGATTTTAAATAAAATAAATGTGAGGCTTCCCAGGATTAAGTGCTCTGTGTTGGATGTTAATATCAAACTGCTGTTACATATTGAGGTAGATCTTTAAAAAGTATGCCGGATTTTATAAGATACGCGTGGCTACGCGCGTATCTTATAAAATCTGGGGTCGGCGCGCGCAAGGCTGCGCAAAATCGGCAGCCTGCATGCGCCGAGCCATGCAGCCTGCCTCCGTTCCTTCCGAGGCCGCTCCGATACTTTCCTTCCGCGTCCCCCCATCTTCCCCTCCCTTCCTCTACCTAACCCACCCCCCGGCCCTACCTAAATCCCCCCCCCACCTGCTTGAAGCAGGCGTAACTTGCGTGCGCCGCCTGCATCCCCTGGCACAGGCTGCAGTGCCGGGGGACTCAGGACCGCCCTCCTGGCCCGCCCCCGAACCGTCACCACGCCCCTGGACCCACCCCGGACCGCCCCCTGAACCCCGGACACGCCCCTCCCGCCCCTTTTACGAAGCCCTGGGATTTACGCGCGTCCTGGGGCTTTGTGCGTGCTGGCGGCCTATGCAAAATAGGCGCGCAGGGCTTTTAAAATCTAGCCCATTTTGTATTATGTTGTTTTTTTATTTGCTGTTTTATATAAGTTGTATTTGTTTTATTGTATATGTTGCTTTGGAATATACCTAGAATGCTTTGTCCAGGTTATGTGGAATATAAATATTTTAAATAAATCAATAAAATAAAATAACATTTTCTTTTTCATGTTCCTTGATATATATATATATTGCTTACCAACCTGTGTTTCTTTAAGCAAGACATTTTCGGGCAAGTTAAAATATGCAATTTCGCATGAATGAATGAATGAATGAATGAATGAATAAATAAATAGGCACCTGTCTTTTATTGGGTTCAATATTAATTATTTTCAAAGCATCCATAAACTGACAAGTTCATGACAATCAATGATTTTTCTTATCTTTTAACTTCACTATCCTGTTCCACAGTCTAGTAAGCAAACAGAATGTTAGGAATTATTAGAAAGGGAATGGTTAATAAAACGGAAAATGTCAAAATGCCTCTGTATGGCTTCATGGTGAGACCGCACCTTGAATACTGTGTACAATTCTGATCACCGCATCTCAAAAAAGATATAGGTGAGACGGAGAAGGTACAGAGAAGGGCAACCAAAATGATAAAGGGGATGGAACAACTCCCCTATGAGGAAAGGCTGAAGAGGTTAGGGCTGTTAAGCTTGGAGAACAGACAGCTGAGGGGGGATATGATAGAGGTGTTTAAAATCATGAGAGGTCTAGAACGAGTAGATGTAAATCGGTTATTTACACTTTTGGATAATAGAAGGACTAGGGGGCACTCAATGAAGTTAGCAGGTAGCACATTTAAGACTAATCGGAGAAAATTCTTTTTCACTCAATGCACAATTAAGCTCTGGAATTTGTTGCTAGAGGATGTGGTTAGTGCAGTTAGGGGTAGAATTTAAAAAGTAGTGCGCGGGCATACATGTGTGCTCGCTACCCGGCGTGCACACATGTACGCCCGATTTTATAACATGCGCGCGCATGTTATAAAATCTGGGGTTGGCGCACACAAGAAGGTGCACAATTGTGCACCTTGCGCGCACCGAGCCCGCACCGAGCCTGGGGCTGAAGTAAGTTGTACGTGCCGGCCGATTGCTGTTGCGCGATCCCTGGCACAGAGGCAAATGTCCACTGTGCCTGGAGCCTCTGACCCCGCCCCCTTCCTGCCCCTTTAGTAAAGCCCTGGTACTTACATGCGTCCCAGGGCTTTTTGCGCATCGCCGAGCCACACACATCTCCTGGTTTTAATGTGTGCTGGGTTTTTTAAATTGGGCCTTTATTTATTTTAGCAAAGAGCTTGCAGCTGCTATTTTCAAGAAATCATAAAACCTTCTGACAGTGAAGTATTAAAAAGTATGTTGGAGCCAAGTTAAAATGCTAACCTTAACTTCTTAAGTAGTCAAAATGAGCAGCAATTATATCTGTTAGGGATGTGCATTCAGGAGAAATGAAATAAGAAATGACAACAACATTTTCTATTTCGTTTTGGGACATTTTCAAAACAAAATGATTGGAATTATGATGAGGCCCAAAGTAAGCACTGTGGCCTGCACCCAAGTGTGATGCTGGTACCTTGGTCTACGATATCACCTCCTTTTTTTTTTTTTTTTTTTTTTTTAAATATATATGGGTTTTTTTATATTTTTAAACCTCTACAATTAAGTATATTTTTTTGAAATTATTTCTTGATCTACCACATAAGAACTTGGAAAAATCAAAAAGTTTTAAGGAGAGAGAAGGAAGGTTTCATACAATTTTCTGTCTCACTACATCCAGTAGTGTATGCCATATAATCATTAACCAACCTCCTCCCGCCTAATATTTGTTTTATATATCTCTATTCTAGCGTGTTTTCAACCCGTATACAAAATATCCAATCAACTCCGAACACAGAATACCTATTCAATCCATTTAATACCTCAACAGAGGTATAACCTAGTACTATCCATTTAAAGCAAAGCACCACATTCCAATCCCTCATTCAGTCCACTTGGTGACTGCGTCTGGAGTGTAAAAATCCAATAGGCTTCTCTCCGGTTTAGCAACTCAATGCGGCTGTTGCCATGCATTGATGGTTTAATCTGATCAATAATCGTCCATTTTACTTGAGGAAAAGTGTGCTGATGCTGTACACAATGAACGACTATCAGTGCTGTTAGTGTTTGGGTATGTAAACGGGATTTATGTTCATTCAATCTAAGTCTCATACTCCGTGTAGTCCTCCCAATGTATACCTTAGGACACTCACAAATCAAGGCATACACTATATGATCCAAATTGCACGAGGTCAGAGATCTACGTTCCACTCATTGTGTATAACATAGCGACCGTGAAGATGTGACAACAAAATTTAGGAAGCGCCGTAAGAACTTGATGAACTGAAAGCATACGAAAATCCCCTGATGAAGGATCTTTTGATCTGAAACAAGGCCTTGTTGGGACAAAGAAAGATATACAGATAAGTCTGGGATAAATTTTCTATGTAGTTTCAGTTGAGTTTCAACATCTGAACAATCAATGATTTTGGCGTTTATGGAGCGGGTCAGGTGAAAAGATATTGTGAAAGTCGAGAAATTGTGCAGATGACATATACATTTGAATGACTGACCGTTAAGTTTTTCTTCTGAGGAAAGACACACAGTTTTAAACCACTAAAAAAATTAAGTTGAAAATATGCTAGAATAGAGATATATAAAACAAATATTAGGCGGGAGGAGGTTGGTTAATGATTATATGGCATATACTACTGGATGTAGTGAGACAGAAAACTGTATGAAACCTTCCTTCTCTCTCCTTAAAAATTTTTGTTTTTTCCAAGTTCTTATGTGGTAGATCATTTTTTCAAAGAAATAATTTCAAAAAAATATACTTAATTGTAGAGGTTTAAAAATATTAAAAATATATATTTTTCAAAAAAAATAACAAAGGAGGTGATATTGTGTACAATTGAAATTTAAGGTATATCCCTAAGGTATATTATTAACAGTGCATCTAAGTTATTGGTACCTTGGTCTAGGCATAGGCCTGAGGCCGGGGCTTATCCTAAACATAGGCCATGTGCCGATACAGGGGTTTTGGTCTAGGCCTGGGTCTTATGTTCCATAAACCTCAGAGCCCCCTCAGCTGTTACGATCAATTACTCAACAATTTGTAAATATTTAATACAGTTATCCAGTTACTGTCCGCTATATCTTCCTCTTCCCAGTTACGGCACCCCTGTTCATTGTAACTTATGTCTTCTCTATACCATGTTAATAGTTAGTTAGGTTTCGACCCTTGTTATTTGTAAACCGACATGATATGATATCTATCATGAATGCCGGTATAAAAAAAGCACTAAATAAAATAAATATGTGGGGCCTTGATCAAGACCCAGGCCACAAATATTTTGCCGGGGGTTATGAAAATTCCCAGCCCCCACTTACCTGGTCTATCAGATATCCAATGACGTGGCAAGGCTCAGGCCCAACACTGGGGCTCAGCTCAGAGACCGAGTCATGATATGTAGGCCTCAGCCCAAGCCCAGGCCTGATGCTGGGGCTGGGCCCCAGCATCAGGCCTGGATCCCAACACCTGGGCCTCGGTCTAGGCCATGGCTGGGGCCCAGAGGCTGGATCCCAACACCTGGGCTCGACCTAGGCCATGAGGCCTGTCACCAAGGCCCAGTGCAGAGGCTGGGTCCTGATGCTGGGGCCTCAGCTCATAGTTAGGCCCAGGCCTGGAGATCTGAGCCCAGGCCTCTTAGGTCCTCTTTGTCTTCCTCTTCTTTCTTCAAATGACGCTATACACTGTAATGCACTAGAGTAAATTAACTCTGGCATCCTCCTTCTCAGAGGGTGCCAATTTTGTGTACAGCAATTTAATTAACTCCAGCTCATCCTCAGTGGATGACATCATTTGAAGAAAGAAATAAGATGAATACAAAGAAGACCTACGAGGCCTGGGCTCTGACCCTCACCCTAGGATGGGGCCCAGTGTTGGGTCTGGGCTTGGGCTGAGGCCCAGACGTTGGGACCCAGCCTCAGACTGGGCCCCAGCATCGGGTCTGGGCTACGGCTCTGACCTAGGTCAAGGCTCAGGCATCGGGACCTGGTTTCCAGCTGGGCCCTGCCCTTGACCTAGGACAAGGCCCAGGCTTCAGTCTCCCTTGTTGGGCCTGGTTCAAGGCTGAAGCACAGGCATTGGGCTCTGGTGTCCAGCCTAGGCTCCAGTGTCAGGACCAGGCCTCGAAGCCTGGCCTTGTGTAGGGCCTAGGCCAAGGTCGCGGCAACCTACCATGGTCTAGGCCTATGCAAGGCTGAGGATTCGGCCTGGGCCTAGGCCTCTTCAGTGGATCCTCCCTGGACTGATTAAGTAAGGGCTGGGGAGATTCTGGCCTGGCATTTTTCCAGAAGGGAAGGATGGGTGTTGGGGACAGGAGCACCTGTTTATTTTTTTTTCATTTTTTAAAAATATTTATTTTAGTTTTTTTAAACTAAAGAAATAAAATAAGCATTACATGAAACAAAATTTGTGGGGGAAAAACCAAAAAATACTAAACAAATGTTTTACTCCTGTACACCACTATCATCTTTACTTAGTAGTTCTACTTTGGTCAAAGATAGTTTCAACTTGCTCTAGATTTAAGTAGAGAAATCGTGAAAATAAATTCTGACCTTAGATCTGATCACATAACCTGATCAACAAATTTAAGATATGGATTTTCACTGATATCTTTTCAAGCCTTTATTACTTTATCAGCAAAGTATAACAAACAGCTCATATCTTTACACTTGACAATGTTATAGTGTGTTCATCATGTCCCTGTTCCAGCCACTGTTTTGCAATACATTCACACGAACCCCTGTTGCAATCCAACAAATTTTTCTATAAGATCACAGGCATTTAAACAATTTAATGATACCAGGTATGCCCTGTTGAGCATAGATTCTATCTTGTATTTTTCTAGCTGAGCCGTAAGGTTTGAGCAGTTTATTCTCCACTTTTTCTCTAGGTCAAATTTCAGCAGTGCCACAAGCAGGTAGATAGCCAGGTAAAGTTGCCTAGGTAATTTTACTAGGATACTCAGCAGGATTTTCCTGGGTATTGCTCCTGATGTATATACCCAGGTATGGTTAGCCATGTAACTTTAGGACAGAATTTGCTGTGATCAGACTTAGATAAGTTCAACTGGGTCACACTCAATATTGGTGCTGCCAGGCTAAATAAAAGTCATGCTGCCGGAACACTCCTGTCCTCTCTCTCTTTTTAGCCAGCTAAATTTTACCTGGGTAAAATATAACCATTCGATACAGTAGGAATTTCAAATCTTGGGGTTTATCCAGGTAGCATAACCCTCAAAAATTACATCCTTGAAAGAAATTCACTACAAGGTACCTCACACTAACTGAGTGTCACAATATATTGTACCAGTGGTTCCCAAATCCAGTCCTTACAACATAAAACATGTCTGTTTTCAGGAGAGCCACAATAAATAGTCATGAGATATATTTGCTTATATTTGGCCTAATATTTTTTTTTTATTTTGATTACCTTGAAAACCAGACCTTTTATTTGAGGGCCTCAAGGGCTTGATAGGAAAACCATTGTGTTACTTATTAAATGGAACCAAACTTTCAAAAGCCCCATTCATTGCATTGTCTTTCCATTATTATAGTGCTTATACTTTGCCTTAAATTTCTGATGATGCCTTCAGAGTTGCATATTGTTCTCAGTGAGCAAAATAAACTCAATTCAGAGCTCTAAAATTTGACATATTAATGTTCTTTATATATTTCACATATATGTTAAAGCACGGGGGAAACCCAGAAGCTTAAACAAAGAAAAAGTTCAGCATTAAAATTTACTCGTCATTGTTTAAAAACTTTTCAATAAATGAGAAAAAAACAAACCTTCTTGCATTTAACAAACCTAAAAGAAGAAAATAATTCCAAGCCGTGATCTAGCTCTCTGCACACATGGATACCCTACATCATTTTTCTCACAAATGTCCCATAAAATTTATCTCCTCAGCTGTGAGGTAATTAAATAAAATTCCATTTGTCTAGTCAGAGTTTATATACAATATGTAAAATGAATATTGTTTCATGACTTGTTTTATGTTTAAAATGGCAAACCAGTTTTACATGAACCGGAGTCATTGTAAATTATAAACACTAATTGTACATTTAACAATATAAATATAAGTGCTAAACCTTCCTGTCTCCTTGCGAATAAGTCAGTAGCTATGACAGAAGCATGCCTTTTCTGACAAGGAAGATCAAGAATCAAGTGGAAAAGACAAATCACATTAAAATAAATTAAATTAGATCTATTAATATTTTATTAATTCAAATTCCGTGTAAATACCATAAGATCTAAACTAGAGGGTGTCATAATATTTTAACTTTCACTTCCAGTTTTGCACTACATTTTGGTTGCAGCAATATTTGATAGTACTATTAATTTGTCAATAGGAGCATATTTTGGAACTAGAGGTTTCAATCACAATGTCACCAGGAGGGCAATAGTCAAAGATTTTTCTGGGGGTAAAACACCATTTGACCTGCATAAATATGCTTTTTGATTATTACCCACCATATACCTGCATATGTTTGGAGGCATTCCCAGGGCAGGGTTTGGTCAGAGGATTCATTTATGCAAGTAATTTGGAATTATCAAACTATTTACATAAATTCTCCTTAAAAAAAGTAGCCACATAAAAGACAGTTTTAATTCTGTGTGGGTTCTAGTCTGTAAGCAATAATCAAAGCAAAGCTATCTGCACAGAGGTGCTTGGATTATTTCGGTAAACTCCACAGGTAAAAACTACCTGCGGGGGTTGCCGAAATTCAGGAAAATTCCTCAGGGACTAATTTTTAAACTCCATGGGTGAAGTTTACTTATGAAAATGTGGGGCTGGTTGGAGCTGTAGGTAGTTTAGTACCCATATACTTTGCACCTGCTTTATGCAAAATAGGCACCATAAAACATACACAGGGATCATGTGCTGGCTCTACCCTTTCCCCATTGCTGGCACTGGCCCCAGCCCTGGCTCTACCCCTCTGTGACAAAGATAAAAGTAACTATGCTGTGAAACAGCACAAGTACCTGTAGAGGGGGAAGGATAATTTTCAGCTGAGAATTTTATCCTGGTTTTCAGAAAAGCTAGTTGCCCCACCAGTGGGTAGTGGTAAAATCAGCCCAGAAAAAGGCCAAGAGGACCCGCCCTCACTCCTCCGCCCCTCCAGGAAAGGACCAGAGAACCTTAGACACCTTAGGTTGACGGGTTTTCCAGGATTCTATGCTGATTGCTCGCATAGCGACATACCAGCTCTACATGACCCAGTATAATAGGAACCTCTGGAAACAAGTCCAGGAGCTCTCAGAAACCCTACCACAACAGTTTCAGGAGGGCCTGGACTCAATCCTACAAAAGGGATTAGATGCCAGAAAGCACGAAGAGAGGGTGGCCTATGATGCTTTTGTAACAGCATCAAGGGTCTCAGCAGCGGGCATTAGTGCCAGACGCTGGGCCTGGCTAAAGGCCTCAGACCTTCATCCAGAGGTGCAAGAAAAATTAGCTGACCTCTCCTGTACAGGGGAGAACCTTTTTGGGGACAAAATCCGGGACGCAGTGGCCCAACTCAAGGATTACCATGAGACCCTGAGTCAACTGTCCAGTACCACCTCTGAGGCCCCCTCAGCGACCAGTAGAGGTCCACGTAGAGATACCAAGAAACAGTTTTACAAGCCACGGAGAGACTATCCTCCAGCATCCTGTGCTCGTGCAGCTCTGCCCTTCCAACAAAGGGCACTTAGGGCACAGCCAGCTCCCCAGCCTAGCCCTGCAGCTGGTTTTTTATTCGCATCCAGATTGCAGAAGCCAAGCCCCCTGCCCTCACCATCCAACCCACCAGTGGGAGGTCACTTATGCCACTTTGCCATCAATTGGCTCCCAATCACCACTGACCGATGGGTATTGTCCATCATAGCCCACGGTTACCATCTAAATTTTTCTTGCTGTTCCCCTAGACTCCCCACCCTCCCTGGCATGAAGCCAGCGACCCTCGAGTAAGAGCTCTCGGCCCTGCTACAGTCCAGAGCCATGGAACCGGTTTCCCGGGCTCAGTGGGAGCAAGGGTTCTACTCTCACTATTTTCTCATCACAAAAAAGACGCAGCCTATGTCCTATCATTGATCTTCGAGGCTTAAACGGGTTCTTCTGCAGAGAGCAGTTCAGAATGGTGTCCTTGACACCCTACTTCCGCTTCTGCAGCAAGGGGAAGGCTCTGCTCTCTGGATCTACAAGACGCTCACTCGCATATTGCGATTTTACAACCTCATCGCAAATATCTGCGGTTTGTTATTGGACACCATCACTTCCAGTACAGGGTTCTCCCCTTAGGGCTGGCCTCCGCGCCCCGGGTATTCACAAAATGCCTGCCAGTCATGGGAGCACAGTTGTGCCAAAACGGTGTACATGTGTTCCCGAATCTGGACGACTGCCTCATCAAGAGCTCGTCCAAAGAGGGAGCCCTTCACTCCTTCAATTTGACCTTACAACTCCTTCAGTCACTGGGTTTCCTTGTCAACTACCCAAAATCCCACTTGACTCCATCCCAACAACTGTCCTTCATCGGAGAAGTCTTGGACATCACTCTGACCACGGCGTTTCTCCCCAATGAACGCATAGCCACCCTGGCCAGCTCCATCCGCCGCCAGCAGCTTCTGCCCACCTACTCCTCAAGTTGCTGGGTCATATGGCATCATCGGTCCACGTCACCCAAATGGCCTGCCTAGCCATGAGAGTAACGCAATGGACTCTGCGTTCTCAGTGGAGCCAAGCCTCTCAGAAACGCACGGCACTGGTCCAGATAACTGCACCACTCCAGCTCTCCCTCGCCTGGTGGATGCAGAAATACTACTTGAGCAAAGGGCTTCCTTTTCAGCCCCCGGCTGCTCAGGTGACTTTGACTACGGACACCTCCAACCTAGGCTGGGGCACCCATGTCAACGGTCTACTCACACAAGGCATGTGGTCAAGGGCCGAGGCGGCCTGCCAGATCAACTTCCTGGAACTCCGAGTGATGCGGTATGCCTTCTAGGCATTCCAGGACTGCCTGTCCAACAAGGTCATACTGATCTAGACGGACAATCAGATAGCCGTGTAGTACCTGAACAAACAGGGGGGCACGGGCTCTTATCTGCTCTGCCAACAAGCAGCACAAATTTGGGCCTGGGCCTTGTCACGTTCCATGCTGCTGCGAGCTTCCTACCTGGCAGGCACAAAGAATGTAGTGGTGGACCGTCTCAGCTTTATATTCCAGCCAAACGAGTGGTTCCTGACCCCCTGGGTAGCGGACAGGATCTTACGCTGGTGGGGTCAGCTGGACGACTATCTCTTTGCGTCCTCGCAGAACCTCAAGGTGGATCAATTCTGTTCCCTATACAAGGACTGAAGGACACCAACCGTGGATGCCTTCGCCCACTCCTGGAATGTGGGCCTACTATATGCGTACCCTCTGATTCCGCTGATAGGCAAGACTCTTGTGAAGCTACAGCAGGACCTAGGCTCCATAATCCTCATAGCCCTGCATTGGCTGCGTCAGGTCTGGTTTCCCATTGTCTGCGACCTCTCTGTCCAGGAGCCCATTTGCCTGGGCATCTCGCCCGACCTCATCATGCAGGATCTGAGCAGGCTGCGCAACCTGAACCTCCAGTCCTGTCCCTGACAGCCTGGATGTTGAAAGCCTGATACTCCAGTCCCTTAATCTTTCTGCTAATGTCTCGCAGGTCCTAGTAGCTTCGCGAAAGCCTTCCACGTGGAAGTCATATTGTGTGAAGTGGAAAAGGTTCTCCTCGTGGTGCACGCAAGAAGGCCTTGACCCCTTCTCTTGCTCCATGCTGAGGCTTCTGGACTACCTCTGGTGCCTTTTGGAGTCCAATCTACAGACAAGCTCAATTCGGGTACATCTGAGTGCCATCAGCGCCTACCATCGAGGGATGGGCGATACCCTAGTCTTGGGGCAGCCTTTAGTGGGGCGCTTCATGAGAGGCTTACTATAACTAAAGCCTCCACTACATCCTCCTGTTGTGACCTGGGACCTCAACATAGTGCTGGCTTGGCTCATACGGCCTCCATTTGAGCCCCTTCGCTCCTGCGAGTTCAAGCACCTCACTTGGAAAGTTTTCTTCCTCGTGGTGGTTACTTCTGCTCTCAGAGTCAGTGAGCTGCAGGCCCTAGTGACCTATCTGTCTTACACAAGGTTCTTCCACGACAGGGTGGTACTCGTACTCACCCTAAGTTCCTGCCAAATGTAGTGACTGACTTCCACCTAAATCAGTCCATTGTGTTGCCCACTTTTTTCCCCGAGGCCACACCCTCATCCAGGTGAGCGGGCTCTGCATACCTTGGACTGCAAGCGTGCTCTTGCCTTTTATTTAGAGCGCACCACAGCCCACAGGCAGTCCACCCAACTTGTCTCCTTTGACAAGAATAGACTAGGAGTTGCAGTGGGCAAGAAGGCCCTCTCCAATTGGTTTGCGGACTGTATTGCCTTCTGCTACCAGCAATCAGGCCTTCCGCTCGAGGGCCGAGTGAAAGCGCACTTAGTAAGGGCCATGGCAGCGTCAGTGGCGCACTTCTGGGCAGTCCCTATTGCCAAAATCTGCAAGGCCGCAACATGGAGTTCCCTCCACACTTTTGCAGCCCATTACTATGTGGATAAGGACAGTAGACAGGATAGCGTCTTTGGCCAGTCTGTCCTCCTTAATCTGTTTCCAGTGTAACACCCAACTCTTCCTACCTGGGGCCCGTGTGATGTTCAGGCTGCCCCGTTGTTGCCAACAGCACCCCTGTTGTTTTGCTTGTTGCACGCTGTTGGGTGCCTGTTGACCTCCTCTGTTTCGGGGACAGCCTGCAGCTTGCTATTCACCTATCTGTGAGGACTACCATCCTGCTTGTCCTGGGAGAAAGCAGAGTTGCTTACCTGTAACAGATGTTCTCCCTGGCAGCAGGATGTTAGCCCTCACAAAACCTGCCCGCCACTCCGCGGAGTTTTATTATTTTATATTTCGCTCGTACATTTTGCTATAAAACGAGACTGAAGGGGGACCCCATATGGCCACAGGGTTAGTGGCATGCTGGCATTCACAGTGTGCCAGTCAAAGTTCTAGAAACTTTGACATAGTGTTCCGTGACAGGGCTCCATCTGATGATGTCACCCATCTGTGAAGACTAACATCCTGCTGTCCTGGGAGAACACCTGTTACAGGTAAGCAACTCTGCTTTATTTTATAACTTACACGTCATATATAGCAGAAGTAAAGTTATGTGGCAGGGGGCCCCAGCGCACGCCTGTGCATGTAAGTATTTATGCACTAATTTCAAGTTAAAATGCAGGAACACTCAGACTCTGCCCAGGCCATGCCCTGAAACTTTTTTGCGCCAGCCCGACTTGTGTGCATATCTCCCAGTTTTGGCGCGCGCCAGCTTCTAAAATTAACTTTAAAGTGAGTAGACTTCCAGCCCACTCAGCTCCAGCAACTAAAGGAATGGAGAAGGGGAATCCAGCTACAGTCATCTCAATCACCATCCTTCAGCAGATCAGGAAGTGGATGAATGTCTAATTGTTTTTAGCTATGTTAATTTTGCTATAAATATGTTTTCTATTGTTTATAGATCAAGTCTTTGGTATCTATTCCCATATGACTTCTTTTATGTAGTGTCATAACACTAGTAAGTTGTGGCATGTATGTATGTGCTGTCTTAGAGGGGTGTGATTTATCCATCAGTGTAGACGGGAGAGATTAAATTTTATTTAAAAGAATAGGGCCATACTCATCAATTGGAAAACAACATTGTGGTGTGAATTTTCAAAGGAATTAAACATGTAAAAGTAGCATATAATGCAGCAATTTACAAAAGCCCACTTTCGTGCGTAAAACCTTTTGAAAATTCAACCTATGGAGTGAATTTTCAAAGGAGTTATATATGTAAAAGTAGCAATTTTCAAAAGTCCATTTGTGTGTGTAAATCCTTTTGAAGCTTATTTCCTGTATGTTTGTTTATTTTAAAACAAAACCTTGATCTTGGCAGCTAACAATTGCAAAAAGATAAAACACAGAAAAAACAAATAATAAACATGACTAACAAACTGACAACAAAATCCCAGTATCCCAACCTAAAAATTGTATCTGACATGGTAAGGTACATTTTTAATCAAATTAGTTACTGACAGGATAACTTTGTTAGTTACCTTTAAATTTGAATCCAATAAACAATTGATATTAAGATTATCTTTTTGTAGAAGGAAAAGTATTTCTCTTGGACAAAAGATAGCCGTGTTTCCTGATGTTGAGAAGGAAACACAGCAAAGGAGGAAACTGCTTCTTTCTAAGAAGAATAGAGTAATTGCTTTGAGTGCAATTTTTGCTGTACATTTTCCTAGTAAGTGTATTGTAAAATATAGAGGTGACATTTATTTTCTTGAATCCTGGTCAATTGAATGAATTTTTAAGACAGGGATGTTCCAATACGCAGTCCCATAGTCCATATGAACAGCCATGATATGTAAGCTTGTATTGTTTTCCTATTATTGAAACTATTGTTTAAGTTTCTTTCTTTAAATGATCTCCCCCAATGTGGACTAAATTAATTATAAATGCATGTTTGTTTATACTGCCTGTAACTGCAATGACATTTCTTATATTCCGTTTTGCTCTTTGCATTTTTATAAAAAAAACAAAAAAGAGTTATATTAAAAATTATATTTATTATTTCTTGCCTCTTTCTAAGACGTGTTCATTGTGATGGTAACTTTCTAATGGGCGCGTGGGCAAGCAGCCAGATACGCATCCATTTTATATCCTGTGTGCATTTTACAAAATAGCCCTGGCACATGAATGTGTGCTCCTAATTTTAAGTTTGTGTTCGCACAATAGCATAAGTTGGCTTTGGGATGCGCAGGGGAATATTGAAACAGACGTGAGTCCAAGCCATGACCAGTTTTACCAGTTTATCCACCAGTTTACAGCTAGGTCCTCCAAACCCCCCTACACTCCTCCCAGTTAACCCAGTACCCTCAAACACTTCAGAGATGCCTGAAAACAGTTTTAAGGCTTAGACATCATCCATAGCGGAAGTAACTTTGTGCTGAAATAAACCTGGCGAGCACCCAGGCATGTAACTACTTGTGTAGATATTTCTTGGCCCCATCCTGGAATGCCCATGCCCCATAGGCATTCCGCCCCTTTTTTTCTGATGCGAGATATTCGAGCATCGGTACTTTAGCGCCCATGCAGGTGGCTTATACAGTTGGGTGGACACATGAATGTGCTAAATACTCGCACATCTCTTGATTTTGGCATGTGCCCAGCTTTTAAAATTCACCTTTAAATGTGCCTTTACTTTCCTCTGAAAGCAGAGATAATTTTATTTCTGCCTCAGCTCAAGGAGAAGAGCATTCCAGATAAATGAACCAGCTACTGAAAATTATTTATTTTGGGTCTCCATCAAGTGTGAAGTTCCGAGTCAAAGTGATCTGAAAAGTAACCTCAAGGGGTAGAAGGGTTTATGTTCTATGAGAATATTCCTCTTTTGCTTGCGGCATCTCCATTTATCACTTTGTAGACTGGCATGACAATTTTACATTTAATTCTCCAATAACTTGGCAGCCAGTGCAGGCTATTATGGAGGTAATTTTCTAACTGCCCACATTGCTACAAAATCCAGTGGTATCTTTTACCTTAGGACTTTTCACTAACAGGTGAATTTTCAAAGGAGTTACACATGTGAATGTGGCATACTATCATAGCATTTATCAAAAACCATTTACCTGTGTTAAGTGCACTTACCTCAGGTAAAACTTATTGACAATTCAATGGCATATGTTTAGCAATTTTCAAAAGCCCACATAAACGTATAAAGTGCATTTACATGTGCAAAACTTAATTTTAAGCGTGTAAATCCTTTTGAAAACTACCCCATAATTTGCTAAGTGAAATGATGCCTGTACTTTCACTTTGAAAATTACCTAGGAAAATTAACTGCACATATTTACACCTTCTAATTTGTACAAATGGTTTTCACAATAAAAACTGCATGCATACTTTGGAAATTTAAGAAATATAAGGATAACATTAGCATGAGCAATTGTGCCATATACGCAGCTATATAGATATGCACATGCATGCACACATATTTTATATCATGTGCGCAAATGCACGCACACTATATAAAATACGCTAGAGAGTGCATTGTACAAATAAATTCCTCTTGTACCTTTCATCGATTCAAATGGCAGAAAATCTTCAGTGATATCAACTTTTCTGTTCATTATCTCGGACTGTGTGTGAAAAACCACCCTCCTAAACCCCACACTGAGTTAAAAGTACCCCCTCTTACAGTGGTAGAAATAGAGAGTGACATTTATTTCTATACAGAGGCACTCTCTCTCTCTTATCAGGCCTGGGATGAACTGGTAAAATTGGGAATAGCCTTAGCTCATGCCCCTTTTACAATCCCCCGGTTTATATGGTAGAAGAGGCATTTGCATCACTTTAAATTTGGCGCACGTGCTATTTTATATCATTTGCGCTACATCCCAGGGTGCGGGCTGACGTACATGCGCCCGCACGCTGGTTTGAAAGTTACCGTCTTAGAAAATAACTTTCAAATAACTGTGAGCGACAGCATGTATATATGGTTGTGCATAGGTTTTCTTTTAAACTTTTTCTTTTATAGTTTATATTCATATAACAACCATCAAAACCAACCATTTATCCCCCTCCTCACAGAAGCAAATCAAATATTACTGTGGAACTCGCTACCGGAGACAATTTGACTGATCCCAGAAAGAAAGATATTCAAATGTGAACTAAAAACTTGGCTATTTAAAAATGTCTTAACTGAGCTTAAATTCTATCAGAATGCAGAGTCAACAATAACAAGAACAAAGACAATATCACATAACGAGAGAACAAAGTATCTCATGTCAACTCCCCTACATATAAAAACATCACCCTATATTAATTTGACCCCTTGTGTTATACCAAAGTATATGTCACACCAAAGTATGTTTCATACAAAAGCATATGCTATACCAAAATATGTTACACCAAACTTTGTAATGACCTAAAGGATGAATGTTAATTTTGTAAACTGTTGTGATTTTCACTTGGAACGATGGTATATAAAATAAAAAAAAAAAAAATGTATCAAATACATTTATGTTTACAACAATACATGTATGCAACCTGGCGCAAACAAATCTATGCCCGATTTTATAACAAGTGTGCGCAGCCGCTCGCATGTTATAAAATCCAGTGTCGGCGCACGCAAGGGGGTGCACAATTGTGCAAGTTGCGCACGCCAAGCCACGCAGCCTTCCTCCGTTCCCTCCAAGGCTGCTCCGAAATCAGAATGGCCTCAGAGGGAACATTCCTTTCGCCTCCTCCCACCTTCCCCTACCTAACCCAGCCCTACCTAAAACCCCTCCCTTACCTTTGTCGGAGAAGTTGCGCCTGCCTACTGGCATGGCCGCTGTGCCTGGAGGCTCTAGCCAAGTCCCCGCCCCGCGATCACCCAGGACCGCCACCGGCCCGCCCCTTTTTGCAAGTCCGGGGACATATGCGCGTCACGCGCAAGTTGCACAATTGTGCACCCTCTTGCACGCGCCGACCCTGGATTTTATAACATGCGTGCAGCCACGCGCATGTCATAAAATCGGGCATAGATTTGTTTGCGCCGGGTTGCGCGAACAAATCTACGCCCACGCGCAGGTTTGGTGTGACATATATATACAAGATAGGCTCTGTGCGCGCAGGGGCAAGTTTTCGGGGTTACGCGCGTAACCCTTTGAAAATCTGCCCTTATATGTGCATATATTTTACGTGCAAAAATAAAGTCAGGATTTACATGTGGAAATTGGTGTATTTTAAAACATATATGCATAAGTGAAATTACCAGTTTAATCAACTAGTACACCAGTTTGCACAGTCCTTCTCCAGGTCATCAAGATCCTCCTGGTTCTTCAGCCTGAATTCCCCTCAGTTCACCCAATCTCACACCTACACAATAAGCATGTTTAATTTCACTTATGCTAGATAATTAGCAAGTGTAAAAATATGTGCATTAAGTTGAAAAACGTAACGTATCAGTTTCTTTTAAAACAGCAACTTACTTGCATAATTGTTGGCCCCCACCCAGGAATGCCCCTAGACCACCCCTTTATGTGTGTATTCTGTATTATGTGTGAAAATGAAAATAGATATTTTGGACTTTTGTAAAATATGGAATACAAGAGTAGAAACTACTTATTTTTATATATGCTAATATTTCTGCACGTAACGTTTTGAAAATTCACCTTTTAGTGCATAAATTAACCCATGCAAATTATGCCCTATAAAGAGCAGGTATAACTTTGAGTAGATTAATTTGTGTACATTACTTTGGGTTATTTTTCAAAGAGAACTACACATAGGTTCACTTTGAAAATTGGTGTAACTTATGCATTTTTGAAATGCAAAAGTTATGTGGGTTGTTATAAAATTACCTTCCCTATGTAAATGTAACTTTGGCATTGAAATGTTTAGCTAGTGTTTAAAGCAAGTGAAGGTTAATAAAAGTGGTGGTTATATGATAGCGTAAAAGAAGATTTGGAAGGTGTTCCATTTTTCCAAGCATAAAAATTATAAGCATGTCAAACCACTCCCCCAACAAAGTAATGAGAGTTGTATAGCTGCAGCAGTGCTCAGGATTACATTCACACTAGTCCGGGGCATGAGTAAGAACAAGAATGTAAGATATACCCTGCTGAGTCAGACCAAAAGTCCATTGAACCTGACAGTGGCTAACCTGGATCATTAGGAAGTACCTGGCAAATGGAAATGAGATGTATTTTTTGTTGTTTACTCCCAGGGATCAGCAATGTCATTCCCAAGCCTAGATATCTAATAATGGTTTAAGGACTTTTCCTCCAGGAAATTGTCCTGGATGCATTGACCACATCCTCCAGCACAAAATTCTACAGCTTGATAATGTGTTGAGTATATCTGTGTCAGATGGCTGTTAGAGATAAATGAAAAGCACATATGCATTTGGGTAAATTGGTGTTTGTGGGCATGTGTGTGGGCAGAGTGTAGGCTATTAATGGAATATCTATGGTGGCTCTTCCTCTTGTGTTCCTAATATCTTTTATTGAACTGTGTTGAATATTTATTTTTCAGCCAAATATTTCCTTTTATTACAGCAGTTGCTATTCAACTAAGCCAGAAAATTTTCCATTATTCACCCTCTAGAGGCCAAAAAGAATTTGGATGAGTCAAGCCTAATGTGCCTATTTCTTGGCTCTGTCGCTGCTCCTTTAGATCTTATTCGTAGTCTACTTTATATTTTAACTCATATTCTTCCCAAATAATTGCAATATAATGTATAACTTGCTATTCCAAATGTTAGAAAACTGCATTTGAACAAAAATTAATGGAGGTGAAAGTACCAAAAAAAAAAAACCCAGTCAAATTGAAATTTTGAGGATTGCAGGCTTAAATACCAAATGCAAAAGCAACAACTACAAAATAAGGCATCTATTGTTAAATGCTCCAGTTATGATACATAATGACAGTTCATTTTCATGGTAATATCAGTACTGACACTGCAATATGTAAGAATAAATACCACTTTTATAACATACTACCAATTCATCACAAGAACAGTTACAGATAGGTTATATGATGATATCAAAAAAGAAATATTCACTTACAGATTTTAGCAAACTATGGAGAGGCTGGTAAAGTCTAAATCTTCTCTATGCCTAAAGCTCTTGGCCCATCAGCTCTGAAAATATCAATGATGACACTGACCACCACATGTTTTTTTATAGTTAATTAATTAATTGTAAACCGGCGTGATGATAATTGTAAACTGGCGTTAATTGTAAACTGGCGTGATGTGTCCTACGAATGTCGGTATATAAAAGTTCATAAATAAATAAAATAAATAAATAAATAAAATGTTTAGGTAGTAATTGAGGGTTTTGTTTTGTTTTTTTTTATTTCCAGGAGATCAAGTTTATCAGGATTATGATTTTTCTTTTGTACATTTTTGTAAATTATACATGTAGTTGTATTTTGACAGCTCTCTTTACAGCAGTAAAACAAAATGTGTGCATCACAAATGGCAATGATTCAAATTTCAGTTATGTTTATCCAAAATAGCACTGAACTGCTTCTGTACTTATGCTATACTGCCTACAGCTTTACGGAAGGGGAGACAGATGGGATGAATTTAGCAAGGAAACAGCTGTGGCTTGAAGAAGAGACAAGCAAAAGTTTTGCTATCAGGCTTCATTATGTATCAAGGTACCAGTAAAATGTGTATTTGAAAGGCAGCCAAGAAGAGAGTGTTTTTCATTTGACTAGTGATAATTACCTTTCCTTAACAGCTGACAATGTTCTAAGTAGCATTAAATAGGTATAATAATTAAATGGATACAACAGCTTAACTTTATTTTGTTTAGTTTTTTTTTTTTTTTAATAGGGAAGCATGTTGGATATTATACATGTAGATACTTGTCTTCATTTTCATTAGTGTTATTCTTCATTCTCTCAGCATGCCTTTCATCTACTTATCTTCTATCACTGATAAAGGAATATGTATCTCTCTCTCTCTATATATATATATATAGATAGATAGATTTATGTAATGAAAAAAAGGAAAACAAAGAACCCTCTACCTGTTATTTAGAAAATATTATACATAGAAACATTACAAGTGCTGTTACATATATTATTAAAAAGGATGAAAAGCCAGTTTGTAGATTCTTGGCCCAATCTCACTACATCTAATAGATTCATAAAAGTAGGTTAATTCCAATAATTACCAGCAAAAACATCCCAAATATTTTTACATTTTTCATTAGATATTTTAAAATTCCTATTACACTCCCATGATCTTGTTTCCAGCATGCATAATATAGTGTTTCTCTATGGATAAATCACACCAAAAACCTATTATCTCCACTGTCCTAGTAGCATTCTAATGTCCTCTAATATAAAGGTATTTTAAACAGTGTCCTTCTATCAACATTTTACTGTTGCCCTTACATATATTTATATATATACACACACATTTCAAAACTGGAGTTCTGTACTGGCTCAGTGGAGGGGCAGTGTTTTTCCTTGTGGGAAACCTGGGATAGATTCCTGAACATTTTCTGCTCATTAGACTACTAAGGGGTGGGGATGCTCCAGAAACAGCATTTACAGCCCTGAGGGAAGCAATACCAGACATTACATAGCAGTGAAATCTATATGGGATTCAAGGTATACCTGTAAACCAACAGTGGACTACTGCTGCAATGACTGGGTTATAGAAAGGAAGGGGGTGAACGAATAAGAACTGGGAAAAATAAGTGTAACCGTGACTAAAAGCTTATGTTGCTGTAGCTGCAATTGAGGCAGTTTCTGATTGAGTTGGATGTCCAAAGCTGCAAGTAGAAGCTGCCCAGTCAAAGAAAATATATGACCAGTAACTGAATTTTAGAGCAACATCAGGCTATACTGTCTGAGAATAAAAAATGTCAAAGAAATACCCAAATAAGCTTAAGACACAAGTTTGTACAATCTAGCTTCTCTTTTCTGTCCCGAGCACTATATAGTATTATTGTTATATTCCATACAATATTTCGTAGTTAGCAGCTTCCACATCATTGTTTAGCTAGAGTGGTAATATAATGCAGGTTCTATGGCTCAGCTTGAAAATTTGGAGGGAGAAAGATTGTGAAAAACAATCTGAATCATGTCTTAGTCAACAAACATGTATTCTTTATAAATACTCACGGACTGTTTTCCAAAAACAAAGCCATTCTAATTATATACAGATCCTTCATTCCTCCCACTAAAGGGGACTTGTGCCTGCCTTTTTTTCTTTTTTAAATTTCACTCCAGTCTTTCTCTGACTTATCTCCCACGACTATTGTGCTAGACAGTTCTGACATACTACTTGTCTTTCACTGCACGGTATGGCTACAACTTGACACACCTCTGCAGCATACAACCCACCTCCTCCTCACTTGAGTCCCAAGTGCCTCACTTCTGAGGCCTGCCATGATTCCTCATTATATTGTCATTCTAATGGAGAAGACAGTAAACTATTGGGTACAAAAAATGGAATCACAGGACTAAGAATGAAGACATTAAACAGTCATTTAGTCTGTTGGATATGTTGAAACCTGACTGAAGTATACAAAAAATGTTAAACATAGCTACCTCTGCTCTATATTGCCTGACATCCCCCACTCCCACCACCATACTATATATATATATATATATATATTCATATTCACCGTTAAATTAGAGCAACCTTGCCTTATGTTTTCTTGTGTTTCTTGAGTGAGGTTTTCCTTAATTAAATATTCCTTGATAGAAACAATCTTTATTTTTTCTTGTCTCTATAACCATGGTCAAAGTAGCTTAAAAAAAGGCCTAGCAAACAAGAGATTTGAGACAAAACCAACCAAGTGCCCTGGCTTTAGCAAATTACTGACATAATTTAAAACATTTTCAGCTTTCTCCATTAGTACAGTGCAGAGAAAAGCTAAAACAGAAGACATGCTGTCTCAAATCATAAAAGGTGAGGAAACATTTTTCTACTTACCAATGATTTTTGCTACTATTCCATAAACAATATCTGACACAACACATACAGAAATCATCTCAGTCAGAGTGCTGCTTACATAATCATAGTCACATTCAACCAGCTTCTGTCACATGACCTCCCCCCCCCCACCCCAAATTGGCTTATCACATGTATGCACACATAAACTAGCACTTCTCTCTCCATCACTCCCCCTATTACCAGCTTTTCTCTTCCTTTAGTACTTCTATTCCTTTTACCAGTTTATACCCCCCTGCTGCAGGGCCAGAAGGAAAAGTCACTGCTATGGTGGCCCAGGTGAGAGAAGCAGTTGCTTTCCTGCAACCCAGAAGAGCTCCCAGCCACCAGATGAGATGAGGAGCCATTGCTATCACTGTGGCCCAAGGCAATCAACTGCTGCTGGGCCATAGAGGGGAGGATGGGGTAGGGAATAGGCTAGCTGGAGGGGGAGAAGAGGCTGGCTGGAAAAAGGTAGGGAGTGGTGAGAAAGGCTGGTGTATAGAAGGAATAGATGGAAGGCAGCAGAAATAGGGAGAAAAGACTGGAAAGTGTGAGGAGGAAAGGGGTAGATAAAGGGCAAAACAAAAGCAAAAAAAAAGTAAAGCAAATGTCACATATGGGTGACATCACAGGATGGAGCCCAATCACAGAAAACTTCTGTCAAAGTTTCCAGAACTTTGACTAGCCCCTACTGGGCATGCCCAGCATGGCACTAACCCTGCAGCCAGCAGGGGTCCCCCTTCAGTCTTATTTGAAAGCTACAGGCAGGGCCAAAAAATAAAACAAAGTTACGAACCCAACACCGCGGGGCGGCGGGCGGGTTTCGTGAGGACTAACATCCTGCTGTCCTGTGAGAACACCTGTTACAGGTAAGCAACATTTGCTTTCTCACAGGACAAGCAGGATGGTAGTCCTCACATATGAGCGAGTACCGAGCTGAGGATGTCTGAACCTGCACCAAATGTACCCAAAGGCATGCAACAGGCACAACAACTGGGGTGGAATTTGGGAGAGGGCATCCTGAATCCCACCGGGCATGACATACCAACATGTTGGTATGTCATGTTGTAAACAGGTTACGAAGGACAGACTGGCCGAAGATGGAATCCTGTCTTCCGGCTTTGTATAAGCAATAGTGGGCTGCAAAGGTGTGGAGAGAACTCCAGGTTGCAGCCCTGCAAATGTCAGGAAGCGGCATAGATCATAGGTGTGCTACTGAAGTCGCCATGGCCCTCACAGAGTGTGCTTTAACACGGTCTTGAAATGGAATGCCCGCTTGCTGATAGCAAAAGGATATGCAGTCCGCCAACCAGGAGGAGAGAGTTTGCTTACCCACAGGCTTTCCCAACTTGTTAGGGTGGAAAGAGACGAACAATTGAGTGCTTTCCCTTTGGGCCACTGTACGGTCTAGGTAAAAAGCTAGAGCCCGTTTACAGTCAAGGGTATGCAGAGCATGTTCTCCTGGGTTGGCATGGGGCCTGTGAAAAAAGGTAGGTAGTATGATGGATTGCTTTGGATGAAAATCCGAGACTACCTTAGGTAAGAATTTAGGGTGAGTGCAGAGTACCGCCCGGTCCTGCAGATGTTTAGTGTAAGGCGGATAGGTAACTAGGGCCTGCAATTCACTAACTCTGTGCGCTGAAGTGATTGCCAAAAGGAAAATCCCTTTCCATGTGAGATATGGATTACTGTAATGCCCTGCTGCTAGGACTACCAAATACTATGTTAAGACCACTTCAAATACTTCAGAACACAGCAGCTAGAATACTAACCGGAAAAAGGAGGAGGGACCACATAACTGAAACCCTAGCGGAACTACATTGGTTACCGATTGAACACAGAATTAAATACAAAACCCTATGTACCCTCCATAAACTAATTCATGATGAGAAATCAGACTGGCTAAACACAGCATTACGGGTACTCGTCCCACACAGAAATCTTTGATCAGCAAATAAAGCACTCCTAACCATCCCTTCAGTTAAAACAGCAAGACTAACCCAAGTGAGGGAAAGGGCCTTATCATTAGCAGGACCCACAATTTGGAATACAATGCCTCCAGAGATCAGATTACAAAGTGATCTCAAGGCATTTAAGAAAAGTGTAAAAACATGGATTTTTAAACAGGCATTTTACAAGGAGACGGGAAAATAGAAATTATTCAGGAATAAGCAGATAAGCACCGACACACAGTACTTAGGACGATACAGTAGAGTAGTCTATGAACCCCACATCACATCTAGCATATTGATAACACTATGTATGATAAATTTACCCGTAAAAGTACTTTCAGTACACTCGGTCATGACCCACTTCTCTAAAAATTATTTTGTCTAATGATATATTGTAACCGAACCTTTGACGGCACCTGTTAGAATGTACTATAGTACACTTTTACCTACATTAAATATGTGCCTACATGTAAACCGTTGCGATGGTATATAACTTAGCGATGGTATAGAAAAGATTTTAAATAAATAAATAAATAAATAAATATCTGAGTTCACAAGAGTGAAGAGGCTCGAATGGTGGTTTCATGAGCCGACCCAGAACTAGATTAAGGTCCCAAGAAGGGGCCGGAGGACGTAATGGAGGCTTAATATGGAACAAGCCTTTTAAAAAGCGTGTTACAAGGGGTTGTACTGATATAGGAACATCCCCGATACCTTTATGGAAGGCGGCTACCGCACTGACATGCATTTTGATGGAAGAGGTCTTTAGACCTGATTCTGACAAATGCCAAAAATAGTCCAGAAACTTCGGGATTGGACAGGAAAAGGGGTCAAGGGACTGAGAAGAGCACCATGACGTGAACCCTTTCCATTTGTAAGTGTAAGATTTTCTCGTGAAAGGCTTCCGCGAAGCAATCAAGACACGGGAAACTGGATCTGAAAGGTTAAGTGGTTGAAGTATTAACCTTTCAACATCCATGCCGTCAGGGACAAGGCTTGAAGATTGGGATGGCGTAGACTCCCGTCGTTTTGAGTGATCAGGAGCGGGTCCCAAGGGAATGTGCCTGCGGATGGAGAGATCCTGAAGTATTGGAAACCACACTTGGCAAGGCCAGTGAGGTGCTATCAGGATCATTGTTCCCTTGTCCTGACTTCATGAGATTCTTTGAGAGAAGAGGAAGTAAAGCAGACCGGTTGCCCATGAGAGGGAGAATACGTCTCTGGGCTGAGAGTGTTTGCTGCAAATGAGGGAGCAGTAGTTGTTCACTTTGTGCTTCTGAGGGGACGCAAAGAGGTCTATCTGAGGATAATCCCATTGTTGAAAGATGGAATTCACTACTGAGGGGTTGAGAGACCACTCGTGCAGTTGAAAGATGCGACTCAGCTGGTCTGCCAGCAGATTGTCCACTCCCGGCAAGTAGGTGGCCCTGAGGTACATCGAATGGGAGAGGGCTTCCGCCCAAATCTGCGCAGCTTCTTGACACAGAAGGAAGGAGCCTGTGCCTCCCTGTTTGTTGATGTACCACATGGCCACCTGGTTGTCTGTCTGAATTAGGATGACCTGATTGGACAGGCGATCCTGAAAAGTCCTGAGAGCATATCTTATTGCTCGAAGTTCCAGGAAATTTATCTGGTGTTTGGTTTCCTCTGGAGACCAAGAGCCTTGTGTTTGCAGATCGGCTACATGGGCTCCCCACCCGAGGTTGGAAGCGTCGGTGGTGAGAATGATTTGAGGATGTGGAACCTGGAAGGGCAATCTTCCACCCTACTCAGTGGGCTGAAAGAGGATCCTTGGGGAAGAGACCCAACAGCCATCAGCAGAACCCATCTCGCTGGCAGCCAAAGAACAAAGGCGGCCCCATGGGCTCTAGACCACCAAAAAATAACAAAGGACCTACTGGTGGAAGAAAAGAAGAGGCCTGGCAGTGCCCAACTGCTGGAGGCCAAAGAATGTAAAAGACCCCGCCGGCAGCCAAAGAATGTGAAGGGTCCAGCATCAGCAGAAGAAAATAAAAGGCCCTGGCTATCTGCTGAGCTCACCCGCCCACAGCCAACACAGAAAGGAGAGACTGTGCCTGATTGACAGTGTGTTTGAGTGAGGTAGAGGGAAAGAATGGATATGTCTTTTGAGAGAGCATGGATGTGTGTGAAAGAGCAAACATGAGAGCCTCTCTGAGTGTGTGTGTGTGTGTATAAATGAGCAAGTGTGAGAGCATGCGTGTTTGTGTGTGAATGCACATGGTGGATGAGTGAGAATATGTATATGTGTAATAGCATCTATGTGTATGAGCATGAATGAACATGTGCAAGAGAGAGGGGGAAGAAAAAGTTCTCCAATTTTGCTAGTCCCCTCCATCAATCACTAATCCAAGGAAATCCCAAAGTGACTGGAAATCAAAAGCTCCCAGGTAAGGAAAGTAGGGATTTTTAAAATTCTTACTAAGTTTAATTATTTGGTACTATTTCATGTGTGCTAGTTTGAAATCTTTTATTGGTGTTTGGGGAAGTTTTTATAATTTTGTTATGAGATTTTAATTATTGGATGTTATGTATTTATTAGCTGTTTTAAAATATGTATTCATTTTATTAGTATGGTTTTACTATTATGATTGTTGTATATGCCTTGATTTTACTGTTTTGAAGAATGGTATTTCTATTTTTCCATTGTTGCACTGCATATAGTCCTGCTTGTTGCGGTTTCCAGTTCAGTTTCTGTCTACATGTTTCTGTTTATACTTTATGGTCTCTTTATTCTATATTTGGTGAGAGTGTCTGCTCTGCATATGTGACTGAAATGCTGCATTCTGCTGGTGTGTAGGGATCAAAGCAGGCTGGATTGTTCTGTTTTTCTAATAGGAGGTGCATTGGTATTTTTAGGGCATGGTGTAATATTTGCAGTGTTGCTTTATCATAGTTAGAGTTTTTATTGTTTGAGTGCTGGCAGTTAGTGCTCTTCTAGTACGTAGCCCCGGGGGATTTCTGTGCTACTGCGGCACCCAGAATTCCTGCAGAATTCCCCTCTTGCGCAGTTGCACATAATTGGCGCAAAATTTGGCAGGCCGCGACGTGCCATGAGCAGGACAGCCTCCACTCTTGGCATGCTGGGTTCTGATTCATCTTTGCCATGAGCGGGACAACCTCCGTTCGCGGCACATCTGGGCCTGCTACATATTTGCTGTGAGTGGGACAGTCTCTACGAGTGGACCCCATCCCTGAAGAGCTGCTTTTGCCAGAAGAGGAGAAACAGCAGAGGTATATGTGCAGAGGGGATGCAAAGAAAACATTTTGAGGTTGGGGGGATGAGTGCAGGAAGATTGGTCAGACCTGGTGAGAGAGAGGGAGCCAGCTGTAAGGGTGGGTGTGTGCACATGTGAGAGGGAGCCTGATTGAAGGTGTATGGGTGTGTGAGTGCGAGAGAGAAGGAGCCTGTGTGAGGGTGCATGGGTGTATGTGAAGATGGAGAAACTGTGAGGAACTTTGTATACGAGTGAGAGATTGGGCGCTGGTATGTGTGTATGAGGGATTGAGGGTGCATGTTTGTGATAGAAGGAGCCTGTATCAGGGTGTGCGGGTATATGCAAGGAGAGCCTGGTGCAGGGATGTGGAAGAGAGAGAGCAAGGTAGCCTGTCTGAGGGTGTGTGCGTGAAAGAGAGAGGGAGCCTGTGTGGGTGGGTGTGCGAGAGAGAGGGAGCCTGTATGAGGGTGTGTGCGGGTGTGTGTGAGAGGAAGTATGTGTGAGGGTGCGGGTGTTAGTGCAAGACAGAGAAGGATCCTGTATGGGGGTTTATGCGAGAGGGAGGGATGGAGTCTGTGTGAGAGGCTGTATGAGAGAGGGGTCAAACTCTTGGAGTGGAGTACTAGGGAGTGAAGATAGAGTGAAAGGAGTTAAGCCTAAAGAGGAAGGAGAGAGATAGTGGAAAGCGGAGGAGTTGGGGCTTGAGAGAGCAGGGTGAAAGAGGTCTGGCCAGTGGAGTAAGGAGAGAAGTGGAAGGGACAATCTTACAGTGTGCGTCTAGGGAAATTCTGCTCAAAATATTTAAAACTCTGCATCTTTGAATAATAACTTTTCTATATTACATTTTAAATTAATTAGTAAAAGACTGTGTTGTGTATTCTGTTATTTTGACCAATATAAAGTATGCAGAATTTTTCAGAATTTTAAATTTTTTGAGCAGAATTCCCCCAGGAGTAAGTACGGTAGGTTTACTATATTGTAATTGTAATTCAGTTTCCTCATGGCTTTCTGGGGGCAAAACCCATACCCAACATGCATTACAATAGGCCTAATACCATATGCATTCTAAGTGTTTTACTTTTTTGCAGGGTTTGCTGGCAATTCAGCAGTGTATATAAAAATAATATACATGTTTTTGTGACTTTTGTTTTATCTCAGAAGACAATACTTTGAATGTCCTTTTTCATGTAAAATTGGTTATTATAAATGCAGAATTTTTCACCGTGCTTGGTAAGGGCAGGGAGGTGTGGGCACAAGGCCATTAAGTTCACCAAGGATGCCTAATGCCCTTGCTCCGGCCCACAGAGTGCATGCCACACAGATCACCACCATTCACTTATTTCCTACTTTTCCACAGGGAAGAGTGAGAGGCAGGTGGTAGGGTTCCTGGGAATGTGGCAGGGTTACTAGCGTCCTAGAAATATTATCACTATTTGTCACTCCTTTGGGAACTCTGACCCCTGCTTCTTTCATTCCACAGCATTTCAAATCACTGAAAGTGCCAGACTCAAAGGGGATCCCCCCCCCCTTTGCCCCTCTTGATGATTTGACTTGTGCCATGCCTTGGGGAGAGAGGGGAGGTGGTGGCGGGAGCACCATCCCATCCCTTACCTCAGGCAGCAGATTCCCTTGACCCGCCCCTGCTTCCTCTTCCACCTCCCCCTCCCCATGCATTTTGGTAGATCTAATGACAACATTCAATGACAGAAGCAAGATTATAAATTCAAAATACACTGGGACGTAACTTAAAAAAACAAACCAAAAAGCCATGAATGTCTCCTGACCATTATCTTGTTCCTTATCACCTCCTCCTCCTGTTGGCCCAATCAACATTTGGAGAGAGTGAGGGATAAGAACGGAGGCACTATTGGACTAACTTAGAGCCAAAGTTGTGGATTCCACTATCACCACTGACTTATTTCTAGCCTGCCTGCCTGGATGTGAAAGTGTTTCCACCCATGAGACCAAGCTACATCCCCTTGCTGATATCACCCGCCAATCCAGATAAAGGGCCTGGCCCTTAGGTGGGATATCCACCAAATGGGCATTGCTGATGGGCTTGCAAAAGAGTCTGCCCCTTTGAGCGCCCTTTTGAGTGACCTAAGAGGGCAGAAGGGATCCTTCATCTCTTTCCCCATCCTCATCCTCAGTCCTTTTTCTCTTCCCCCACTCTATTTCCTGATCCTTCCTCTTCCCTCTGTGAACATTCCTCTTTTTTCTAGCTCTCAGATCTTTCTCACAGTGATCTCTCAGATCCCCATAAGAACATAAAAATGCCATGCTGGGTCAGACCAAGGTCCAGCAAGCCCAGTATCCTGTCTCTGACAGTGGCTAGTCCAGATCACAAGAACCCAATAGATCCCATAAAATAGACTATTTCCTGTTACTTGCTCCCTGGATCGCAATAGCTTTCTTATATCTCGTTTCAATGTAAATCGCCCTGCGAGGCGTTAGTTTCATTTCCTTGTAAACCGAGGTGATATGTATTTTATACAGGAACCCCGGTATATAAAAACTAATAAATAAATAAATAAATAAATAAATATCTAACTGGCTAATGTTGTTTTATGAACTTTTCCCCCCGGAACATGTCTGAATATCTTTTAAACCCCACCATGATAGTCATCTTTACTACATAGTAATATAGTAATGATGGCAAAAAAAGACCAAAATGGTCCATCTAGTCTGCCCAGCAAGCTTCCCAAGGTAGTAGCTGCCGCTCCATGCAGGTTACCCCCATATTTCTCTTAAGGGTAGTAACTGCCGCTCCGTGCCGGTTTAGCTTTTTTTTTTATTCCCATCCTCTAGCCTTTTAGGGATCCACAGTGTTTATCCCTTTGAAATCCTTCATAGTTTTAGTCTTCATCACTTCTTCCGGAAGGGACTGATCTGTCTAGTTTTTTTTTGTTTTACTACTTACACGTCATTCAGAGCAGAAGTAGTGTTATGTGACAGGGGACCCTGGTACACGCCAGTGCATGAAAGTATGTACTCACAAATTTCATGATAAAATTCTGGAACATGCATGGCCCTCCCAGACCATATTCATATTGCCCCTCCCTTTTGGGAAACTTTTTCTTTGTGCACACAGCAGCATGTATGCACATATCACAGTGGCTTATAAAATCTGTTCGCGCACGTGAGCCCAACTTGTATGAGTATTTCCTGGTTTTGGTATGCGCCAGGCTTTTAAAATTTACCTTTAAGGGAGCATACCAAGAAAATAAATCACCCAGCTATGATACCAATCAATACCTATAAACGAAGCTTGACCGACGTGCCGCAAATGCGCAGTAGAGACCAGCTCTACCGCGCATGTGCGGGCGAGCACGGCGGTCTGACGCTAAGAAAAAAAATGGCGGCGTCCAGTGGCAGCAGCGGGCGGCGACGGCGGTAGCGGGCGGCGGCAGCGGGCGGTGGTAGCGGCCAGTAGCGAGGGAGGGAGGGACTGAGTGGGAGGGAGGGATTGACTGAGGGGGAGGGACTGAGTGAGAGGGAGAGGGGGGAGGGAGTGAGAGAGAGGGAGTGAGTGGGACTGAGGGAGGGAGTGGGACTGGGAGAGAGAGGGAGGGAGTGGGACTGAGTGAGGGAGAGAGGGGGGAGGGAGGGACTGAGTGAGAGGGAGGGACTGAGTGGGAGGGAGGGATTGAGTGAGGGGGAGGGACTGGGGGGGAGGGACTGAGTGAGGGGGAGGGACTGGGGGGAGGGAGGGATTGAGTGAGGGGGAGGGACTGGGGGGAGGGACTGAGTGAGAGGGAGGGGGTTGAGTGAGAGGGAGGGAGTGGGACTGAGGGAGGGAGGGAGAGGGAGGGAGTGGGACAGTGAGTGAGAGGGAGGGAGAGAGGGGGGAGGGAGTGAGTGAGACTGGGTGGGGAGGAGTGGGTGAGGGAGGGGAGGAGTGGGTGGGGGAGGGGTTGGTGAAGAGTGAGGGGAGAGAGAGAGACAGGGATGTAGCCCATTTTAACGGGCTTAACGGCTTGTACATTTATAAAACAAAATCAGAATGTTTAATTTTATTTATTCTGTTATGGGTAACAAATGCAATTGCTGGAGCAGAGGGGTCACATGCTCCCATGTTGATCTCCCTATAATAAGTCTGGCAGCAGAATTCTGTAACAGTTATAAAACACTTATTTGGGAAGTCCCACAAAAAAGGGAATTACAGTAATCAAGAGATGTTAGCAGAAAAGCCTGGACTAGTGATTGGAAAACAAGACAACATGGATGATTTCTCTTATGTAGCTGCAGTTTATAACAAAAATAATAAAAGTAAAGTGAAACAAGCTTTTAGTGACATTTTAAATTTAAGAACATAAAAATAGTACAGTTTTGGTAGTTTATTTAAATGCCTTGCATGTAATTAAATGCATGTAATTTTTTTGACTTGATAGCCCAATAAAGCACTTTTTAAAAAATATTTATGCTCAAATATGGCTGCATATATAACCTTTTTCTTCCCAGTTAAATAATGAAATGTATTAGTGTAAAATGGTGTAAGGAAAACAATATAATGATAATACACTTGGCCAAAATGAACTACACAGAGATCCTTTGTAAGTAGAAATTTGCAAGACTGATTGGTTATGTGGCTAAAACTGTAAATAAAATTATAATTATAACAAAGTACTCAAAACAAATAAAATACAAAGGATAATTTAGCAGCTTTCTAGATATGCCAAGCAGATTGGCACAAACTCAACCAGTGCTGAACATGGAGATAGCTACTAGTATTATATTAGCAAATCTTTAAGTAGGTCAGTTAGTTTCACAAAAGATCTATGATTTACAATTATAACTTTTCAGTTGAGTTTTTTTTTATATTACAACTGTCAACTAAAACTTTGATTTTTCCTTTACTCATCATGAAGAACTGAAAAAACACGTACAAAAATGAAGGTGGTCAAGGTGGAGAGACAGGTAATTTTCCTGCCCCTGGATATTTGCATATAAAGGAGTACCCCCGCCCTCCCATGAGATGTGACATGTACTGTATATTCACAACCAACATTTCCCTACAACTTGATCCCCTTTAGACTATGGCAGCTGTTTATGCAGTTGCCTGAAGGGATTTATGGCAAAACATCCCAGATAGTTAGCTGTAGACACATCCCAGCAGTGTGGCATGTAATTTTGATTTGACACATTCAGCATCTCATCATAGACACCAGATTTATGAAACTGCATCTCTGTCATATTTATAGAAACAGGCATTAGCAGATTTATGCTGACTTGTTACACAGATGGTTGCAATATTTTTATAGTTAACTTACAGCCACTGATGCCTTAGGAATATAGACACATCTGCCCCCAAACTGCCAATCCTTTAGGTTCCTCTTATTAACATCAGCTAACAGAAACAGAGTATTAAAAAATATCTATATTTGTTTATAGATATACACACACATATATATACATATAGTATATACAATATACAAGTAATTGTATTCACACATTGTCTTTACAATCACTGTTTCTGTTAATGTGATCAAATGCCATATAAAAAGACAATAAAACAAGAATACAATTAACAAGAGGTATATATGAATTCTGATCTACAGTTTATCTATAAAATGCAGATGCCTGTCTTCTAGTAAAATACTATTAAACTACAAGACAACAAGCTAAAATCTAACACTTGAAAAATGTTTAAAACAAAAAAACTACAAAAAAGAAAAAAAGAAAACTAACACATGGGGAAAGAATACAAAGGCATAATTTTGGAAATGCTTTCTAATAGATTTGTAGAAGATGGTGGAGGGACATGTTTTTGTATGTTTGTGGGAGCAGTTACTGGTTCTACATAATCAGAATTGAGGAAGTTTAAAACTTGATTGGTTTTCTCAGGGTCAAATCCAAATTAAGTGGAAACCTAATCTGTCTCAGTCAAAAGGGAGAAATGAATGTACAGAAGACCTGTCCCCCATATGAAGAGTGGAATCTGCCACTAGTCTGCATTCTGATAACCTCCTCAAGCAGAAGACTGGGGCTTTTTTTATAGCAGGCCACTGCAAACAGCTTCATCTTGGGTATGCCGCACTAGATAAAATTCTGTTTGCTATATTCTGATCCAGGGACCAATTGTAAAAGTCCAGATATCAACTGTTTGCCAGGATGGTGTTTAGGGTCATCCCATGAGAAATGGTCCCGTTCTAGACCTTCATATTTTCCCAACAGAGAAGGATATAATCTGTTTCTCCCTGTTTCTTCAGGTATAACTTGACCACAAAACTGTCTTGTTTGAACTAGGACAAACTGCTTGCATGCTCCACCACAACCCTGGTGGTCTGATACAATAAATTGCATGTGGGCTCTCCCCTCTCTCCATGGCCCAATCCAACTCCTGGCATTCCATAGCAAAATGCCACAATCCCTTTCTTCTGTTTCTCATGTTTAAAAGAATCCCCCAACTTTGCTGGATGACCTTTTAGACATGAGGGATGGAAGAAAAGGATCCAGGATTCATTCTTCACAGCCCCAGATTCCAGAGGACCTGCACTCCTTACAGCAGCAGAATGTACATACCTTAACACTCAGCTATGGGAGAAGACTCTGGAGGAATTTAATTCAAAGCAAGAGACAATAAGGTGGGTGACTAGGTAGTTGTATGTAATTAATCATAGCACTTTGAGGGTCAATGATAGACAAATATAAAATAAAACAGACTAAAAGTACTTTTTTTGCAACATATTTTTATTAACTTGCACAAATAGTTACAGTAACAATAATGGAATACAACATGCAACATTTTCCTCCCTTTCAGAATTCCCCGCCTCCCCTCAACCACCTGACAGAAGGATATGATATTATGTGAAACAGAAAAAGTTCAAAACACCCCTTTAAGTAAGTTGTGCATGCGACAAGACAACCTTATTAATCCATAACATAAAGCTGGATGAATGCGGACTAGACTCTAGTCCATAACTGGTACAATGTTCGGGTTTCCAGTAGTAGATTGATGAAAGAAAGTCCATATTCCTTGAAATGTTTCAGCACCTATGCTAACTTTATCAGCTTTCATTTTATTTTCCATCGTAAACATATCCAACATAAGAGTCCCACAATTCCAAAGACGGTGGATCACAGATTAACCATTTAAGCATAATGTATTTCTTAGCTGCACAAAATGCCTTTATTAAGAACTGTGAGTGTTATTTTCCCAACTTGTGTTATGTATTAACCCAACAGAAAAAAGGATGCCATCAGGGGGCAACTCTTCCCTGTCATCACTAGGATTTTTTTTGAACAAGATTCCTCGAAAAGCTTACAATTTTAGGACAAGTCCACAGGCAATGAAACAAAGACTCCAAAGTCACATCACAATTAAGCAATCAGATGGACTTACAATTTTCATCAAATATGCCCTCTGAGGGGAACTCACTATTCTGAGGAATGTTAAATTGAGTCTCTGTAAGATTATCATTTATGTTTTATTTACATAAATAGTACAATTACTGAGGATTTCCTCATCCAATGCAACCTGAACATACCCATTCCATGTAACAGCCAGCTTTTGAAATATCTTGTAATCCTGATGCAAGTGTAAATACTTATAAAGTTGTTATAGAGCACCTCTACCCTTAACATATATGTACTAGAGCATTAAAGAAAGGATTATTAATGGGGAACACCAGCAATTTCAGTATGTCTGTGTAATAGGCATTAATTTATAAATACGTAAGAAAATCATTTCCTTGAGAACCCAATTTTTCAATCTACTGTGAAAATGTTAATATAGTTTGGGTATCAGTGTTAATACATTTTTTCGGCATCCATTCAGATGAGAGCTTATAGGGTTAGTTTGGTGTTTGCATGTATCCCATCCCTAAAAGTACTTTAGATTAGCTTTATATCCCTACCCTTTTAGAATTTTAACTCGATAACAAATCAACAAAATTAAGATGCAGATAGTAGTCCAGCAGCGAGAGGGAGACTATCCAGTCTTTTGTGCTGAGTGCTACATATATGATTATCTCCCATTGATGAGAGGTTGTATGTGTTCACTAGTTGCAAGGAGCTGTTTGCCTCACAGAATGAGTCCAATCTCTGGAGGTTAAAGTTGCAGACTTGGAGGAGGTACAGGGCACAGAGAAATATATAGAGGAGACATTCAGGGACATAGTAGAGGAATCCCACCTTCAGTCTAGAAGCCCCTGTACTGCCCTGGTCATCTGGAAGGAGAGCATCACCTTGGTGAGGCAGGAAGCAATCCTGTAGTTAGGACCTGCCCTCAAGGTGAAGTAATATCTTCTTGCACAGAGAAAATGTCTCCAGGAGCACGTGCACAGGAGGGAAGGGTTAGAACAGCCATTGTTATTGGTGATTTGATTATTAGGAATGTAGATAAGCTGTATGGCTGGTGGATGTGAGGATTGCTTGGTAACTTGCCTGCCTGGTGCAAAGTTGGTGGACCTTGCAGGTCACATAGACAGGATTTTAGATAGTGCTGGGGAGGCACCAGCTGTCTTGATACATGTGGCTATCAATGACATAGGGAAGTGCAGTAAAGAGGTTCTGGAAGCCAAATTTAGGATTTTACATAGAAAGGTGAAATCCAAAACCTCCAGGATAGCATTGAAAAAATGGTCCCTATTCCATGTGCAGGACCCCAGAGGCAGACTGAGTTCCAGAGTCTCAATGCATAGATGAGACGATGGTGCAGGGAAGAAGGTTTTAGGTTTGTTAGGAACTAGGCATCATTTTGCGGAAGGCGGGAGGAGCCTTTTCTGAAAGGATAGGCTCCACCTTAATGAGAATTAAGGTGGAGCCTATCCTTTCATAATGCAGCTTTTAAACTAGATGATGGGGTAAAGCCAACAGTTGTTCAGAAGCGCATGGATCGGAATGATGTATCTTTGAAAGAAGCTAACACAACAGGGAAATTAGTGCATTTCAGTAGAGAGATTGCAATAAATGCTAAAGTGGATCAGGTACCTTTAAGTAAAGAGCAGAGAGAGTAGGAAGATTTTGAATTATCCCCATCAACTGTATACAAATGCTAGATGTCTAAAATATTAGATAGGAGAGTTAGAGTGTATAGCACTAAATCAAGAGGTAGATATACTTGGCATCTCAGAGACCTGGTGGAGGGAGGATAACCAATGGAACACTTTGACACCAGAATACAAATTCTATAGAAATGATAGGATGGATGAAACTGGTGGAGGGTTGGCACTATATATTTGTTATGGTTAATGGTGTTTGGGTGGATCCTTGGACACTGTGGCAGCTGACCATGCCCACGGGGGGCAGTCCCTTGAGGGACCACGGTATCAGGCTAGGCTCTGGACACACAAACACAGATTTGAATCTTTATTTAAACAGTTTTGGAAACCACCAGAGGTGGCAGTAGTGAGTAGCAGATGTTGAGCCCGGCTGGACAAGTATCCCACAGGATGCTGGAACAGCGGATCCTCTGCTTGGCTGTGCTGTAGTGGAAAGAGACAGAGTTATAAGTACACAGTGAGAAATATACAGAGTCCCAGGTAGAATAGATGAAGCTCTGAGACAGGGAGAGCAGGCCCTTGAGGAGTGATACCTGATCCCTTAGAGCAGGAAGACTCAGTGGTATTGTACTCACACAGCGGTCCCACTAGATGAATGGTCTGGTACTGGAATAGAGGGCAGGCCCTCGAGGAGCGAGTGCCTGGTTCCAGGGAAGCAGTACTGTGGAATAGATGGTAATTGTACTCACAGAAGGATACTGTTAGTGAAGTCTTCCAAGTAGAGAAGATTGTAGATGCAGGCAGAGACTCAGGGAATATGGGCCCTCGAGGAGCAAGTACCGGTTTCTGATAGCACCTGAAAGAAATAGAAGAGGACCCCGAGGAGCGGGTACCCCATTAGCAGTAAGAGTTCCAGAGAACGCTGGCGTGGCAGAGTAGCTTCGGTACGGAGAGCGAATCCCATCCGTAGAATCCGAGTTGTTGATAACTCGATTAGCTAGCAAAAGAGGAGGGCTTAAATATCCGGGCAGCATGACGTCATCTCAGGGGGACGCCCCTGAAGTTCGCGCCAAAGAGGAAATAAAGATGAGGGTGGCATGGTGGGAAGCAGCACCAAAGCTGGTCCGGGAATGCCGGAGAGGTCGGCAACAGACGCCGCGGCAGCCAGTAGTCCGAGGTGAGCGGGAGGAGCCGCAAGAAGAGTAAGGTAGGCGGGGCGAAGCCGTCACAGATTGACGGTCCCAACAATATTAAAGAGATCATTGAGTCAAACAGGATAAAATTTCTGCAAGAAACAAAATGCAAGGTTGAATCTTTAATAGAATCTTTAATAGAGATGTGACTCGGGTGCCAGAATTGGTTCCGGTTTCGTGGAAATTCCGTTTCCCGCAGTCCGGATGGTTTTTTTTTTCGGCTGTCCTGAGTGGACCCTTGTGCTGTGCCATGATTGATTCAGCCTTGTAGGTCAAACTATTACGCCCATGCTGACAGTTGACAAATGCACCCTAGGCTAGGACAAGACTGGACCTTCAACTATACCAATTGAGTCTTTGAGCTGCGGGCTCAGCAGGACTTAGGCAGAGTCCCATAGATTTAACAGGAAAAGAGAGTCCGTGGCCAAACCAAGGTTAGGGCAGGGAGCGAACAGATCGTGGTTGAGGTCAGTGGCAGATGGCAGGCAGAAGAATAGTCCGGGTCTGAAGTAGAGGTCAGTGGCAAACAGCAGGCAGAATAGTAGCCTGGGTCTGAAGGAGAGGTAAGTAACAGGCAGACAAATGAAGGACTGGGATGATGTGGGACTGGAAGCCAGACAGGAAAAGGAAGGCTGGACAAGGCAGGGCACTCTGGAACAGGAACAAGGCAGGAGCAGGGCAGGATCAGGAATGCTGGAGAAAGCAGCATGCACTGCTGATCAGCAGAAGGACCTGTTGCTGAGGCACTGGCTGGAAGTATGGCTGGGGTTAAAATCCCTAGCTGGTGCTTATGTCATCTCCCGGCACTTGGGTCACTTTCCCGTCATGGGGCCTTTATCTGTTGGTGCATGAGCCTAGGAAAGCCAGTGGGGGAGATGCAATGGTGGCCTCCTAGCGATGAAGCAGGGACATGAATGGAACTGGTTGTAGGGCTGTCCCGTGACTGGCCAACCATTACACATAGAAACATAGAAATGACGGCAGAAGAAGACCAAACGGCCCATCCAGTCTGCCCAGCAAGCTTCACACATTTTTTTTTTCTCATACTTATCTGTTTCTGTTAGCTCTTTGGTTCTATTTCCCTTCCACCCCCACCACTGATGTAGAGAGCAGTGATGGAGCTGCATCTAAGTGAAATATCAAGCTTGATTAATTAGGGGTAGTAACCGCCGCATTAAGCAAGCTACACCCATGCTTATTTGTTTTACCCAGACTATGTTATTCAGCCCTTATTGGTTGTTTTTCTTCTCCCCTGCCGTTGAAGCAGAGAGCTATGCTGGATATGCGTGAAGTATCAGTTGTTCTTCTCCCCTGCCGTTGAAGTAGAGAGCTATGCTGGATATGCATTGAAAGTGAAGTATCAGGCTTATTTGGTTTGGGGTAGTAACCACCGTTACAAGCCAACTATTCCCCGCTTTGTGAGTGCAAATCCTTTTTTCCACATTTCCTCTTGCCGTTGAAGCTTAGAGCGATTTTGGAGTCACAGTAACCATGTGTATGTTTATTGAATAAGGGTATTATCTCCAGGCAGTAGCCATCATTCTGGCGAGCCACCCACTCTTCATTGACGGCCTCTTGACTATATGGATCCACAGTGTTTATCCCACGCCCCTTTGAAGTCCTTCACAGTTCTGGTCTTCACTACTTCCTCCGGAAGGGCATTCCAGGCATCTACCACCCTCTCCGTGAAGAAATACTTCCTGACATTCGTTCTGAATCTTCCTCCCTGGAGCTTCAAATCGTGACCCCTGGTTCTGCTGATTTTTTTCCTACGGAAAAGGTTTGTCGTTATCTTTGGATCATTAAAACCTTTCAAGTATCTGAAAGTCTGTATCATATCACCTCTGCTCCTCCTTTCCTCCAGGGTGTACATATTTAGATTCTTCAATCTCTCCTCATAAGTCATTTGATGAAGACCTTCCACCTTTTTGGTTGCCCTTCTCTGGACCGCCTCCATCTTGTCTCTGTCTCTTTGTAGATACGGTCTCCAGAACTGAACACAGTACTCCAGGTGAGGCCTCACCAAGAGTACAATAACAAGAGTATAATAACAGCCTTAAGTGTGATGCATTCGCTGGTTAGAAAATCAGGATTTATGAGCATAAATATTGGCCCCACCCTGAAATGCCCCTAACCTGCCCCTATTCTGCCCCTTTTTTATGTGATCAAAGATATTCATGCATTGGTACTTGTTCGCATATGTGTAAGGTTTATGAAATAGCACTAGGGTGCGCATGTGACTTTTTTTTTTGCATGCATCACTTTTAAAATTCACCTTTAAATGAATTCTTTGCTTCAGTCTTCGCAGAACAAGATGTAAGAGATATACCCATCCCAGAAATGATATTAAAGGTGATGAATTAGAGGAACTGAAACAAATCTCAGTTTACCTGGAAGTTATAAATAGGGCAAACTGACAAGCTGAAGAGTAGCAAATCACCTGGACCAGGTGAGATATATCACAGACTGCTGAAAGAACTGAAAAATGAAATTGTGAGCCTGCTCTTGGTAATTTGAAAACTATCAATAAAATCATCTATGGAACCTGAAGATTGGAGGGTTGCCAATGTAATATCAATTTTTAAAAGGATCCAGGTGTAAGCCAGGAAACTACAGACCAGTAAGTCTATGCCAGGCAAAATGGTGGAAAAAATCATAAAGAACAACATTACTGAATGTATAGATAGGCATAGTTTAATGGGACAAAGCCAACATGGATTTAGCCAATGAAAGTCTTGTCTTACCAATCTGCTATATTTTTTAAAAAGCATAAACAAACTTGTGGATTAAGATGAGCCAGTTGATATAGTGTATATGGATTTCCAGAAAGCATTTGACAAAGTTCTTCATGAGAGACTCTTGAGGAAATTAAAAAATCATGGGATAGGAAGCAGTGTCCTAATGTGGATTGGGAACTGGTTAAAAGATAGAAAACAGAGAGTAGGGCTAAATGGTAAATTTTCCGAATGGAGAGTCCCAGGAATCTATATTGAGACACCTGCTTTTAAAAATATTTATAAATGACCTAGGGATGGGAACAAGTCAGGTGATCAAATTTGCCAATGACACAAAATTATTCAAAATTGTTAAATCACGAGGATTATGAGAAATTGTAAGAGGACCTTGCAAAACTAAGAGACTAGGCATGCAAATGGAAAATGAAATTTAATGTGGACAAGTGCAAAGTGATGCACTTAGGGAAGAGTAACCCAAATTACAGCTACACAATACAAGGTTACACATTGGGAGTCAGCATTCAGGAAAAGGATCTAGGTGTCATCATTTATAATATGTTGAAATCTTCTGCTCGTATACAACAGCAGCCAAGAAATCAAATAGAATGCTAGGGATTATTAGGAAAGGAATGGAGAATAAAACAGAAAATATCATAATGCTTCTGTATCGCTCCATGGTGTGACCTCATCTTGCGTATTGGTGTGCAGTTTTGGTCACATTTCAAAAAAAGATATAGCAGAATTAGAAAAGGTACAGAGAAGGGCAACCAAAATAATAAAGGGGATGGAACAAGTCCCCTATGAAGAAAGGCTAAAGAGGTTAGGGCTCTTCAGCTTAGAGAAGAGATGGCTCAGCATTTATAACTTTTGTGTAGGCTTCCTTTCAAGATAGATACATTTTCCTGTTCTTGGATTATTGACTTGCATCTATTTTTCAATAATTTGGTCTATGTAATGCAACTCTGTATGTTCCCTTTTAAATTGCTCAATATCACAATTGTGTTTCTTTATCGATTATTTACCTGCTTGTTCCCCCTGACATAGCCCAATGCAAAACACGGCAGTGTCAGGGCCCCTGTTCCAAAACTGTGAACTGTAATTTGTTAACTAATGTACACCACTGGTGTGACTGCATTTTCAATAAAAGTGTGTCCTTTTGAGATATATTGATCAGGTCTTTATGTTTGCCATGCATTAGTTCTTGTTGCATTTGCTATTGCATGTGTGTACTATTTACTCCGCCCTTTCCATGAATAATTGTTCAATTACATATTTTATGTAAGGGTAAGGGAGAATAGTGGGAGGGAGGAATTATATATGTTTTTAGGGAGGGTTGAGGTTATGGGTTTTAAAGTTTAATGTTGAAATTGTTTGTATGTGTTTACCTGTTGTGAATCACCTTGATCTGCTTTGTAAGTTTGGTATGAGCGGTAAATAAATATTAAATGTAATGAAATGAAATTGTCTTTGCAGAATGTGATTGCCAAAGATGTTGAATTGTTTTGAATATTGTGACTACAAATGCTGTTTAATAATGTGGTCACATATTTTGAAACTTTACTTTCTGGTTGTGTCTTTTCATTGTGTGGTTTTAGTCTCAAGGTTTCATTCGGTTAGAGGTTTGGGACCCACATGACCTCGCATGCAAGAGTGCCATTGCCAATTCCAACTAGGCAAATTTCTCACATGAAAGACCTTGTGGCCCTGGCCTTAAAAAGAAAAGCTAATTGTATGCTCCCAAAGAAGACAGCAAGAGCTAAACATGAAATGCCTTACTGTGGAGCTTCACAAGTGGCTCATGCTGCCTTTTCCAGAGAGCATACTCTTTGCTAACGATTGGGTACATGGGCATGAATGTTAGATAGGCACAATCTAGCTATTGTTCACCTCCATACACATTCAAGTGGACTAGATGTAGAAAAGCCTGACCCATTGGCCTCTTCCATTGTGAATTTATATCACCTTTGACTAAACAATGGCCCTTCTCTCTTTGTCGAGTACCTAATGCTGTCATCATATAACTCTTTAGTCAATATAATTTTCAAGTAGGCTTTTAACGGTCTTCTTCATCTTTAATGAGCATAATTTTGCACCTGGAGGTGCCAAGCCCAGACAGTAGATAGTGTACATGTAACTCTTGTCTGGTTTTGAGGTAGAGTAACTCAAATGACCCCACGAGAGAAAACACTGGGGCCCTTATATTTGTCTTCACTTCACCTAAAAGGCTATTTTAGGTATGACAGTTTGACATATATATTATCTACTTGCAGCCTGGTAGAACACAGTGTCATCCCAGAAAGTTGCTTCTATGTAAAGCTCATTTAGCTTGCTGTGCCAACTGAGGAGTCGTGGAGGATAAAGAGTCCACACTGCTTAAGAGCAGAAAGTGATGAGGCCTGTTGTTGCTTGTGATCAGGCGGACTTCCTCCTACTCCCTACCATCCCTGCACTACCATTGGTTGTTGATCTGCAAATAGCTATTAGCAAGTCTGATATCTGTGTTACTATCCCTTATTTGCATACATAATTTCAACACTTGCTTCCACAGTCTAAGTTCTTCTTAGCATCCTATCTTGTGAACTCACTGCTCATGAGGCCATTTCATGTCATGTTGTAACCCAGTGAGCAGTGGTGGATGCACACAAATACATTTTTATTGACAGACTTTGAAAGTATGAGATTAAAGTGTGGTATACTTTGGCAGCACAGCTGTAAGGCCACTGATAATCTCCCAGACCACTACATTAACCATTCAGCTGCCCCTTTGCCTCATCAACCTCATGGTATGATTGTTCATGTCCCTGGCTGTTCTGTAGTATATCTCCAGATATATACTTTTCTCAGACATCACACAGCAAATAGGATCAGCCCCAAATGCATATCCCACAGCTTCCATTGCACCCATCTACCCCTGTAATAGGCAAGACAAACTGTGGTCGAAATCTTGGCTGTCAGAGCACAAGTGCTGCAGCCAATAAACTGATAAGGGCTGCATTAGCTGCATTCCTCGAACTTAGCTAGATCCCTTTTCATGTTTTCCACACCTTCCTGGCTGTCTGCCCTAATGCAGATTTTGGTATAATCCACAAAAAGACAAACCTTTCCCAATAGCTCTTCTGCAATATCGGTTACCAAAATGTTGAAAAGAACTGGTCCAATGACTGATCCCTGCAGAACACCATTAGTAATGTCCCTTTCCTTGGTATGAGCTCCATTTACTGTTACCCTTTGTCAACCAGTTTCTAACCCAGTTAGTCACTTTAGAGCCACACCAAGGGCACTCAGTTTATTTATAAATCACTTTTGCGGAATCATGTCAAAGGCTTTACTGAAACCCAAGTATGTTAGATCTGGAACTTTTTGCCAGCAGATATCTGTTGCATAAAATGTTCTAAAGATTTTTAAAAGGTGTTAAAAACATACCAGCTCAAAACAGACTTTCCAGCCCTGAACTATGGAGGGCTCAGGATATCAATTTTTTAAAATAAATAAATAGCGCTTTCTCTTGATCCAACTCTCTGGTTACACAGTCAAACAAATTGGTCAAATTTGTGTGGCTAGACTACCTTTGGTAAAACCATCTAGCCTCAGATCTTGTAATCTGTTGGATTTCAGAAACTGCTTTATCTTCCATTTTAGCAGTGATCCCATTAATTTACTCTCAACAGATTTCAGACTAACTGGTTTGTAGTTTGCAGCATCCTTCTTACTTCCAATTTTCTAAAGAGGAACCACATCCTCTCAAAGTTCCCTTCAAACCCTTGGATATATTCCATCCAGCCCCATCTCTTTATCTATTTTAAGTTTAGTTAATTCCTCATAAACACACTTTTCTGAAAATTGTTTGAAGTTTACCTCATTTCCAATCATATTTGTGTCCATTTTTTGTGGTCCTAATCCCAGTCCTTCCCCAATGAACACTGAATAGCAATTCTGCTTTTTCTTCATCAGCCCCTACATATTCTTCCCTTTCTCCTCAGAGTCTCAGAATGCCATTTTGCATTTCCTTCTTCACTAATATACCTTAAAAAAAAGTATTATACACCTCCCCTCTGTTTTACCATATTTTCTATTTTTAATTCCATTTGCATCTTTGCTCTCCTAACTACCTTCCCAGCTTCTCTTTATCTTCTCCAGATATTGTAGCCTGGCTTCCTCTTTCTGTGATCTTTTCTATTTTATAAACACTAATCTTATTTTCCTACCTGTTCTGTTACTTTACAGTAACTGCTTTTAGTTTTGCTCACTGCTCTGCTACTTACCTTAGATTTTCCCATCTAATGACTCCTTGAAGCACTCCCCTATTTTAACAAAGTTAGTATTCCTGAAGTGTAGGACCATCATGTTAGAATGAACCATCACCACCCGCACTCTAATACTGAACCACACCATCTGGTGATCACTGGATCTCAGATGATCATTCACTATGATTTAATAAAATTCAAAACTAAGATTTAGAAGGATTAAGTTGTTGCATAAGAGCAATTGCCTGTTTGATTGTATATGTGCCATTGCCTGTTTGAATGACCAATGATTATACCACTCACTCATTTTGGAAATTAGTCATTAAAAAAATTGATGCAGTCCTTCTGCTGGCATTATGATGGTCATTTAAAATCACATTTAAAATTGTTCTTATGAGCATTTCATTTCAAATTTATTGTTGTGTTTATAGTAACTAGAGCAATTTTCCTTATATTGGAATAGAAAAGTTTGGCAGCAACAAGGCGGGTTCTGAACTGGTCTGGCTGGACTCAAAGAAAGGAAATTATTATATAAGACCAAATTCCTCCTTCCTCTTCAATCAGTTAGACCAGTCTAGATGGATGGGATATACCCAAGCTACTCCTGAGATGGGCAGGATACTGCTAAACCTATTCTCCAAACAACTGAAGTGAAGGATGTTTCCTTTCTGGACTGTATTGTATATCCAAATGATAATGCTTTGAAAAAGATTATAGGGAGGACCAGGTTGCTGCTTTACAAATTTCTAGCAGGGAAACCAGAGTTCGTCTGTGATGCTGCTGGAGCTTTAATGGAATTCTCTTTGACCTGTTTGGGCAAAGCCTTACCATCATCTTCGAAAGGTTTCTGGAGCTGTGTTCAATCCAAAAGACAGGGCCTGAAACTCAAAATGCCCTCCGTAACACCGCAAAATGAAGGAACCTTGTTGACCCTCCTTTACTGGGATGTGTAGACAGGGCTCTGTAAGATCCAAGGAAGTAAAAAATTACCCTTGTCTCACAGTCACTATGACTGGCTTCAGGGTTTCCATCTGAAAAACCTCCTAGCCACCACAATGGAAACCATACTCCTAGCGGAGGAATGCACTGAGTCTAAGGAGGCACTGGTTAAAAAATCTACTCCAGATTCCAATTGAGACAACTCATCCATTATTAGGTTGCCATCTTCTAAGGCTTCTTCTTGGATATGCTGCAACAAATGCAAACTCTATTTTGCTACAATATAACTACAAGAAGCCACCTGAAGTGCCATACTGGAGGCCTCAAAGGCCTGCTTTAACATGGATTCTATCTTCCTATCCCATGCATCTTTAAGTGCAGTGCATCCTACTACTGGAGTAGTAGTCCGTTTGGTAAACAAACACACCAGTGCATCTACCTTGGAAAATATAAGTTTCTCTCCCATCTGAGAAACCAGAGGATACAATTTAGCCAAGGAGTGCCCTCCTTTAAAATTAGCCTTTGGAGAAAAACATTCCAAATCATTCAAATCATTTATCGCTTTGTGCAGGGGAAAGGATTTCAAGGGCATCTTCTGTACCTTTAAAGATTGATAAATCAAAGAAGGGCGTTCCTCCTTGTGAGTTCCTCCATCCTCTCCCTCCAGAGGATATTCTCCCTTCTCCATGTCTTACTCACTGACCCCATACAAAATAATATTAAGGGTATTGAGGAAAATATCTGATTTGGATGATTTATCATCATCCACCTCTCTAGCCTCCTTCTGGAGCTTGTTTTTTTCCCAAATCTCCTGTAGCTTCCAGACTTGTAGGAATGACCAGAATGGATCCTGGGACCAAACTCTGTCTTATACAAAACTTCTTTGACATAGAAGCCTGGGCTGTATAAGATGCTTCAAAAACCGAGGAGGAAGGTTCTGTATCTTTAAGAGCAGAAGCAACAGTCTCACTCATACAAGATAAGTCAGCTTTCTATACCATAGGACTGAGAGAGGGAAGATCAAGCTCTCTTTCTCTTTGCCACATTTTAAAGATGGCCACTATTCCTGCCATAGCCATCTTTGTTGACCTGTTTCAGATCCAAAATAGGATGGAAGGTCCCTTCTTTCTGGGGAACCACAAAATAAATTGAATATTGGCTCTGACCTCTTTGTTCTGTCAGAACTAGTACTACTGCCTCCATGTGAAGCAGCCAATCAATTGTGGTTTCCATCGCTTTCCTCATTGGGGCAGAACAATAAGAGGAAACCATAAAAGCATCTGAAAGAGGATAGGAAACCTCCAAGGTGTAACCATTTCACATGATCTCTAAAATCCACCAGCAGGAACTGTATATAGGGCTAGCCCTACTGATATGGCCCTCAAGAATAGCAGAATCACTGCTCTGATCAATCCCCCTCTTCCCTGAACAAGACCAGCACAGTCTAGAGGTTCCCTCTGCATGGAGCTGCCACACAGTGCTGTTTTCTTCCCATGCTTAGCCATGCTTCCCTGGTCCATAACTGATTTATTTTTTTCCCCTTGAGAAATCACCATCTCAGCTGGGAAATATCGAAATGATACAAAGTGCCTGCATACCCTTTCCTGGACTACCAAGAATAGCTTCCTTCTCTCTGTATTATTTTTTTAAACTTTATTTAAATGGCACGCAGAGCAAGAAGCCCACTTTTAATTTTTCTTTTAAACTGCTTCTTGCAAGGAGGGAAAAAAAATTCCCCATGAATGAAACCAATTAAGGGGGTGGGGAGGAGAAATAAGGGCAATTATCGCTTTAGCCTGAAACCTAATCCAGACAAAACTGGGCAGCCCCCAGCCTATGGCAATGCTCAACTGAGGGAAGGGGGAAGGAGCTCAAGTCTTTCACCTAAGGAGTTCCCTTTCAAGTTGGAGACCTTGATATCCAGCCTAACCAAGCATCGGCCCAGAGAACAGGATCCTTGCCTACAATCTGCTGGAGGCAGAGAATACTCGCAGGCTACGTTTAGCATGGATGCTCATAAAAGGTGATGTCAGCAAGCCTGTTAGTTTCCGTCTCCATCTGCTTGTTGGTGGGCTTAACCTATCTGTCTTGAGTAGTCTGGCTGGCTGAAGAGGAAAGATGTTTTTTCTCTAATGGTGATAATAGAAAAACCTCTTGGATTACATCATTTCAGTGATATAAGCAAATCTCTTTTGATCTTCTGGGTACTTCCTAGAGACCTAAATTAGCCACTGTCAGAGATAAGATGCTGGGCTCAGTGGACCTTTGGTCAACATGTTACATCTTATATTCTTAAGTTATTCAATAGTGGAATAGAGATGGAACAAAAATAAATGCACACGTTTCTGTTGTGTTGGAGGTGGACCCTTGGGCCAAGTTGGGGTTGACACAACCCATAGGTGAGGACCTACAGGTTCCCACCATTGGCAGGTGGAGTGGGTTGAAGGTAGAGGCAGCTGGAGCTTCACTTATACCAGCCCTTATTCCCCATGGGTTGAGCCTTTGGGTGCCGGAGCCGGCAGGACTTAGGTGGGCCTCGAGGTTGATAGACAAGAGAGGTTGATTCAGCCCAGAGACAACAGTCGGTAGGTGGTGTAGTCCTATCCTGGACTGGGTACGGTACTGGAACTCGGGCACCAATGGAACGGAGATTAGCTGGAGACGCTTGAGCAAAGATAGGCCAGAGCCTAATAAGTCCACGTCCAGGGAATAGGCTGGAAGAGGTGAAACTTGGATCAGGTCTGGCGGCAAAGCGGAGGTCGTGGCAAGCAAATGCAGAGCTCTGATCACGGAGAAGTCAACAGCATAGTCGATCGAGGCAATGGTCTGATCATGGAGAAGTCAACAGCATAGTCGATCGAGGCAATGGTCTGATCATGGAGAAGTCAATAGCGTAGTCAATCAAGGCAATGGTCTAATCACAGAGAAGACAATAGCGTAGTCAGGTGTAGCAGAGGTCTGGGTCTGGAGATAGGCAATAGCGTAGTCAGGCGTAGCAGAGGTCTGGGTCTGGAGATAGGCAATAGCGTAGTCAGACATAGCAGAGGTCCGGGTCTGGAGATAAGCAATAGCGTAGTCAGGTGGAGCAGAGGTCTGGGTCTGGAGATAGGCGTCTCTCTGCGTGCCACGCGGAGAGGCCCAACAAGCAATGGCGTCTTGAGCTGCAGTACTGTGGACCATGGCAGAGCCGGAGGAACCGGGGCGGTCAGAGCCGGCGGCCTACCGCCGCCAGTGAGGAGGAACCAGAGGCTGGAGTCTGAACAAGAAGGTGAGGGGGTCGTGTCGCAGGTCTGCCGCGGACTGCATGTGTAACATTCACATGGTGGTAATTTTCTAACATTGCTTATAAGTATACTAATTTTCAAAGCAATCTTACATACATAAGTCCACTTTGAAAATTATTCTCCCAAATCTACCTGACAAGTTACACCTACTAAATTGTCCTTAAAAATGTGTCATGAAAATTTAGGTACATATCTTTTAAAATCCAAAAGTATGCACAAAAGTGCAAGGCCTTCCCTAACTCCACCCCAACATGTTCCTCTGTTCAGTTAAGGTAAATTTACATGCAAATATAACATAGGCACATAAGTTTATATGTATATCAGGCGGGCATTTTTGTAAATGGCCTTTTTTTGCACATAAAACACTGTTTTACCCATAGAAATCTGTTTGAAAATTACCCTACCTATGGATAATTTTAACAAACAATTAATCCAAACTATAATTTAGTTGTTTGATTCAAATACCATCATGCTTAGGTTATTTTGCTCCAATTTGATGATGGAAGTGTAACTCTAGAAAGTGAGTCACCAATGTACTGTTAGTCTACATCTATTCAGAAGCATTTAGCCACCTAACTCAAAAGTTAGTAGGCTAAATGAATATTTGGGCATTTATATGGCTAATTCTAGCTAGCTAAGTTGGAAGCATTCTGGGGCATAACTGGAAGGAGTTGAGTTAGTCAGTTAAGATAACTGGCTAACTCCAATATTTATAGTTAGCTGACTATTTTATGTTTAAATCTTTTTATTGAAGCATTGCGTAACAATTAGTTAACAATAGCCTGATCTAGTACATCTGTCAACTCAGGCAAGATACAGCATTTTTATAACAAGAACATGCCAAGCTTTCCCCAGTGGATCCCAAAGCCAAGATATTATTACCAAACAAAGATGATCTGATGGCAAGAGGTCCTGCAAACCATCAAGCAAAGTCATAGATTTGGAACACTTACTAGGGAAGCCGCAGCATTCCCAACACTCCCAGTCCTCCCTGTCCCAGCCCTCCCCCTCCCACCCTCTGATCCTGAGCCATCCTTTCATGTGATTACCAACTCTTATGCCACTCTCACAAGGTTAGATATTAGAACATAAGAAATTGCCATACTGGGTCAGACCAAGGGTCCATCAAGCCCAGCATCCTGTTTCCAACAGTAGCCAATCCAGGCCATAAGAACCTGACAAGTACCCCAAAAACTAAGTCTATTCCATGTTACAGCTGCTAGTAATAGAGGTGGTTATTATCTAAGTCAACTTAATTAATAGCAGGTAATGGACTTCTCCTCCAAGAACTTATCCAATCCTTTTTTAAACACATCTATACTAACTGCACTAACCACATCTTCTGGCAACAAATTCCAGAGTTTAATTGTGTGTTGAGTGAAAAAGAACTTTCTCCAATTAGTTTTAAATGTGCCACATGCTAACTTCATGGAGTGCCCCCTAGTCTTTCTATTATCCGAAAGAGTAAAAAACTGATTTACATCTACCCATTCTAGACCTCTCATGATTTTAAACACCTCTATCATTATATGGTGAAGAACAATTAAATAGGCATATCACTAACAATCAAACCCCTCGCAAAAGGAGATAAAGAATTCAAATAGGGCTCCCATCGTTCCACAAAATCCCGTTATGTCTTGAACCATTCAATTTTGTGAACATATTTATCTAATATACACATTTGATATATAACATTTCTTAACTGTGTCAAGGTCGGTGATTCAGCGGACAACCATTTCTGCAGAATACATTTCTTAGCCAGCAAGATCATCACTCTATACCACCAATTAATGTATTTATTAGGAAATGTGATGCCACTCATCACATAAAAAGTACTGACCACCAGAGAAAAGGTAATACCACTCAGCCTATTAAGATAGCCATTAACTGCCATCCAAAATTTGTGGATTTCAGAACTGGTGTCAGAAAGTGCTGTCTGCCTCCCCACACTTAAGACATTACCCAGAATGCGCTACTCCTAGTCTATAAGCTATCTTAGATGGAATATAGAATCTATGAAGGAATTTAAATGGAAGTTCTTTGAGAGTAATGTTAACAGATAAAGACTGTAGCCTCATAAAGCACCCAGCATAATATGCGGATTTCAGCTTAGTCCCCAATTCCCTATTCCAACCCCTCCACTAGGATGTCCCAGTTTAGGTTGGGGTTTTGCTTACACAGTAATTTGTATCAAAAGGAGTTCATATGCCAACTTGGATCATCCAAGTCAAGAAAATCTGAAAGTAGTTCCCATGCATAGTTGTGAGGATCAGGCAAAGACAACAAACTGACATAATGACTTAACTGTAAGTAGGCAAAAAAATGCTTCGAGTCCAAATCAAAGTCTTCTTGTAAAGCTTGAAAGGAGCTCAAATGATTCATGTCATCAACTACCCATTCCACATTTTGCATGTCTTTATCATGCCAGCACAAATATTTTATTCTGCATACCAGGACTGAAATCTCTATTACCTAAAAAAGGCAAACGATGAGTGACTTGCAGGCATAAGCCCTTCTTGTGGCAAAAACAGCGCCAAGCATGCAAAACAGGTCATATGAGAACACTAGTCTGAAAGTGTATTGGAAGCACATGTTTAGTTTCATGTAAAACATAGCAGAATTCTAATAGCTTGATTCTAAGTTTTTCTATTGACAATGGCATATAATAAGTGGTATCCATTATCCAATCACCAATATAGCACAAGTTGCAGGCTACATTATACTTAATATCGGCTAGTCCCATTCCACCGTGCATCTTAATGCGTTTCAATTTTATGAGAGCTATATGGGGTTTCAAGCCTTTCCAAAGAAATTGCCACATTTATTTATCTATGCTGGCAAGTTCTTTCTTTGTCCAATAAATAGGGAGTAGCTGCATCAAGTATAACCACTGAGGGAGAATCATCATTTGATATAACACTGCTCTCCCAGCCATGGATATCGGAAGGTCCATCCATTTTTTTAATTAATTACAAGTGCTTTTCCAAGTGACCTCATAATCTAAAGCTTGCACTTTCTCTGGAACCCAATGAATCAAGAGACCCAAATGCAATAATGAATCTTCCATCCTAGGGATGGGTAAATCCTCCGTCACCCAAACCTGGAGCTCTGGTTTAGTTAACATAACCCAGGATTTACATAAATTCAATTTGAACCCTGCCACCTCACCATAGGCATCAAACTCTGCTAACAGCGCCATCCAAGATATCTGCGGGTCACTGAGATGGACCAAGATATCATCCACTAAGGCAACCAGTTTAAATCGTGCCACCTCCCCCAGCCTCATAGAGATCCCTTTAAGGTTGTCATTCCCTCTGATCTTATTTACTAAAGGCTTCAAAGTAATAAGGAATAAACGTTGAGATAAGGGACACCCCTCTTTGGAGTTCAATGGGAGCAGAGGAAATTCCATTGACTAGCATAAACGCCAAAGGATGATAAAGAATTTCCATTACCTTACAAAAATATCCTGCAATACCCATCCAGTCCAAAGCCACAAACATAAAAGCCCAACTTACTCAGTCAAATGCCTTCTCAGCTTCAAAACTGATCAGCATCGAGGGAATTCCCTGCCACTGACAAGTCTCTAAAGAGGCCAGGATCTTATGCACATTTAGAGATGAACTTCTTACCTTAACAAATCCAACCTGATCATTCTTTATTAGATGAGGCAGAACTCTAGCCAGTCTATCGGCCATAATTTTAGCTAAGAGTTTATAATCAAAATTTAACAGAGAAATCAGTTGATACGAGTCCAGGGAGGTACGGTCTTTATTAGCTTTGGGAAGTACAGTAATATAAGCCAAATTAGAGGAGTAAGGTGAGTGCCCATGATCAAGAAGATCTTTTAATACTGAGCTCAGAGGTAATGTTACTTGTGTGGCTAGTATTTTAAAAACTTCTGCCAAATATCCATTGGGTCCAGGAGTTTTGAGCAATTTTGCTTATTGTATACCCGTTACTATTTCTTGAGTCTGAATAGGCATATTAAGTAATGCCAACTGGGAGTCTGTCAAGTGGGGGAAGTCAGAAGACTGTAAATAAGCTGCCATATGAGCCTCAGGGACCGGATCAACTGAATACAAAGTTTTATAGGAAACATGAAATATGTCATTAATATCATTAGTAGAATTAATCAATTTTCCTTGCGAGGTAGGCATCACGGGAATATATCTCTTCCCTCCCCAAGATTTGGTCATATTAGCAAGTAATCTCCTGGACCTGTTCCCATAATGATAATACTTAGCTTTGTAATACCAAAGGGTTTTCTGCACCCTCTGATGTAACATGGACATTGCATGGGACCAATTTTTCCTTATTTTGTTTAGTCATCTTCGTCTGATAAATCGATTTAACCTCCCTCAATTGTCCCTCAAGTTGCCGAATTTGGGCAATCAGGGCCCTATTTTTTGCCACAACAAAAGCAAAAATCTCCCACGAAGTACTACTTTAGAGGTTTCCCAGTATAATAGTGATTGGCACCGATGCTCTACGTTGTCACAAGCGTATTCTTCACATTTTTTTTAGTAAAAAAGTTTAAACCCAGCAACCCCATATAGCAATGGAATGGAACCTGCTCCCTCCTGAACTGAGGCTGGAACGATGTCCAATCACCTTTAAGAAGAGACTTAAGACTTTGTTATTCGAACAAGCCTTCCCATAACTACTCACTTCAGCCTTGGTTCTTATCCGCATCATGAGTACACTATCCAACTTGAGGCCTTCTTAGTCCTCCCCTATTTAATTTCCCTGCTTTTCGCCCAAGTTATACAGACCCAATTCTCTATACTTGCTTCACCCATTTTATGTTTATCCAGGTTACTTCTACCCTGTTCATTGTTTTAATCCAGGTTACTTCTACCCTGTTCATTGTAAAACAAGACTTTGTCTCTGTTATTTTTTGCTGGTTGTAATGTAAACCAAAGTAATAATTAATCTTGTTAATTGAACCTCGGTATATAAAAAAAAAGTTATAAATAAATAAATATAGATTTTTGGGAAATCTCCATATCCTAGAAGCACTCATCGGACAAAAGTCCTGCAAATCCAAGGTCACTGGTGCATGGTCAGTTATTTCCAGCAGCCCAATATCTACTCGCATCACCTTGGCAATATCATTATCCCTCATTAAGAGATAATCTATTTGAGAGCCCATTCCATGTTCTCTCGAAATGTGAGTATATTCAACATCCGTTGGATTGAGTATTCTCCAAATGTCCACTAGACCTAATGTGCTACACACATAGGGCACACCTCTCGTCATTAGATCCCCCACTCCTGGGTCTAACACACAATTGAAATCACCACCAATTAATAAAAGGCCCTGAGCCTGTTCTGCTATCAATTTCATCATCTTGGTAAAAGAAAAATGTGCTGATAAACAATTGGAGCGTGAATGTTGCAAAGTATAATTAGTTGCCCATTCACCTTCCCTATAATTATAATATACCTCCCCATTGTCATCTGTTATTACTTGTTCAGTTTGAAGACACCTGTTTACCAATAAGTATTGCGACCCTAGCAGACCTAGTTGAGGACTGTGCAGAAAATACTTGCCCCAGTCACATACAGTGTAACTTCTGGTGTTTTGCCCAATCTAATTTAGTTTCTTGTAAAAAAGCTATATGGACTTATCTCTGTAAGATTGCAGGACTTTATATCTTTTGACTACTGAGCCTACCCCAGATGTCAGATTGTCGCACATGTAAAGTGAAAATTGTTAATCAGATAAAACAGCACAAAAGAGCCCAGACCTCCCAGCCATGAACCAAACTCCAAAAGATGAAAATGTGATAGTAGCCTCAAATACCATGAAAACATACCTGATAATTCAGGATCAGCCACTCATATCTCCCTAGTATAATCTACCCTATATAAACCCCAATTCCACAGTTTTCCCCATCCACTCACCCTCCTCCCCCCCATTATCAACTGTAAGAAAAGATACCATACCCATTACTCAAGGAGTGTGGAGCCAGCTATGTACATGTGACATTCCCTACCTCTAGAGAATGCATAAGAAATGAAAAACAGAGATTTTTAGTTACAGCTAAATCCAAATAAAGAGAAAGATATTAGTGAAGCAGTATCTAATTAGATCTAGAGGTTTGTTTTGGGTTTTTTTTTTCTTGAATCTTAAATAAATCCACAGCAAATTAATACACAATGTCAATATCTAGAAATAGAGAGAGATTATAATGAAAGTACAGACAGCAATATATTATTCACAGAAGCCCTCTAAAATAAATATAAATTAATAAACAGTTTTTTCTTAGTTGGACACTGGAACAGTCTGTCTCCTGGCTGAGCACAGCCCTCAAAGGATGAAGGGCACCATGTTTAGTATGTAAGATGAACACACATGACAACCAGCTCTCCAGTACCTCAGCCAGATCCACTTCATGGATACTTTCAGGAAACCCAATGAAATGTAAATTTCCCCACCGCCATCTGTTTGTGTTTATTGAGATTCTTAGCTTACTTATCAAAATTGGCTTTTAAATCCACAAGCTGCTTGTCAGACATATCTTTGTGCTCTTCCACAGCTGCTATGCGCACCTCTATTTCTTAAAATCGTTTTGCCAAATCCGCCAAAAGTTGATTTATATCCTTGAACTTTTCATAAAGTATATCAAATTTTACATCTAGCGCAGCCACAACCACATCAACCACCTCAGTTACCTTAATATCTTGGGTTGTGGGAGACAGTGGTGCACTTGATATCACAGCCATTTTAGGGACCATCTATTTAGTTTTCTCTATGCCACGGTGCTGCGGTTTCACAGCCAGGCAATCAAAAAACAAACTGTCCAAATCAGTAATTGGGAGGAATGACAAATTACTGAGTTGGGCACCAAAAGAAAAAACAACAAAAGCAAAATTTAAAGTGCTTCTGGAGGAAGGGAACGCGGAGCTCAGCAAGAGTACATCTTACTCCTCCAGTATGTCATGTGACTCCCGCCCAGCTGGTTATGTTAAGTGCAGCTGTACTACTGAATATAACCCATAGATCTTATGAATATTATCATACATCCGAGGTGCATATGTGTGGCAAGTGGCCAGGAGTCAAATTATGTTATTCCAACAGCCCACAATACTAAAAGTATAAATTTTAATAAGAAGAATTTGAAGCGCTAGTGATATCTTCTTTCAGACAAACTATATCAACCTGTCCTGAACACCTAATTCATGAAATGTATTGGATTTTAATCATCTATTCAATGTTTTCCTAATTTTGGTATTTTCCTTTCCTTATAAACAAAAGGATAAATGTATATTTCAGATTTCCTATCATTATCAATATATTTAATATTTACAATTTCTGGGTTGTGTATTAGTCCTGTTTACAAAGGGGAAGGCAATTTTCAAACAGCCCACAAAATTCCAGACTATGCAGGCCATTTTAACATGTGTACTTTAAACAAATTTTCAAAGAGAAAATATTCACGTCATTTATCTTTAAATATTAGCAACTGTAGAGTATTCATGCCAAAACCACATTTGGGAAATGAAGGGGGCAAAATAGCATGCATATATTTGGAAATTGAATGCACGTGTGCAATTTTAATCCCCTAACCTAAACACACCTGCCGGAACGCCTCTTCTTCCCGCAGCTAAAAATAAGGTGCTGTGGAACCCATGCACAATTTTAGGGGTTTTTGAGAGTAATTTTCAATCAGGCCATTTTCCCCATGTAAATTATTTTGAAAATTGCCCTCCAAATGTCTAGTTTGAAGGGTGACTTTGAACATTCCAAGCTGTGACAATAAAGAGCACAGCATGCTCAACTTATTTCATCACTAATAAGAATTAAATATTGAGGCAATAAGGTAAACATAATCAAGCTAGTCTGCTTATTTTTCTTGCAAGAGCAAAACATTAATTGCTGTCATTTCTTGCGATACCTGCTATATTTTTGCAAGCTACTATAACAACGCTTAAGTCAGATTAGCAAAATGTTTTACCTTCTCTTCATCCTCTCATGCATTCTTCCATGCTGGATACACTGGTCTTCCAATTCATTATTTTTTACTGTCATATTCTTCAGTCTGGTCTTGAAGTGTTCATTTTCCCGAGTAAGCTGATCCGTTTCTGACCTATAAAAAAGCACAAAACACAACCGATGGAATGCGAACATTTTTCCAACATTAACTAGAAGTAAACAGCTTTAACATTTTAAGTACATTCCAGTATAAGTATAAGTATAAGGGGGAAGGGGAGAGGTTCCAGCAGTTTTGTCCTGCTTCTTTGGGTTTCCAGTTCAATCAGAATTGAAGCTGCAATCTGGCACCATGAGATATTTTTCTTCAGTCGTCATATTAACAGTCTTTGGCCAGTGGCCATGCACTGGGACTTCTGTAACTCTGCAATCATGGGCTCTAAATCCTAGCCAGTAGGTGTCACTGTTGCACAATGACTGAGATTACCTCCCTGCTCTTTTATGGGGGAAGCTGAGAGGGGGAAAATAGTGCACATACTTTTGAAAATATCGTGTCTGTACTACTTCCTGCTCCAACCTAAACACACTTAAAATGTAGCTAAAAGGAGGCACACTGTGAACCTCAAACATACTTTTTAGCTGCTCTAAGAACAGCAAGTTTCAGACAGGCCAGTTAACCACTATTTATCCATGTCAATGACTCTGAAAATTATCCACCCCATTAGCATCTGTTTAGTTCTATTCATACTGTACTGTACATTGGGACCAGTATTTTGTTTCTGGTTAGAGAAGCCATTCAATTATTCTGTTCATCTAACACCTCCCAATCATGCAAAAAACAACAGCTCAACCGGGCGTGTGTTCTTTACTTCAATTACATTCTAAACAGTTGGATACCTATTGCTGCCAAAGTAGCAAGATAATTTATACATTACAGTCTAAACAGTAAAAACTATACTAAAAGTCATTTAAAAATATTTATAACAGTATAAAATACTGTATTAAAATATATGAACTGCAATGTGTACCAAAATGAAAATTTGTTTCTCATCATTGGTTATTAAAACCAGGATCTGTGCTCAAGCTTAAACACTTACAACCCTTGTGACATATTAGAATTCAAATCTTAATGATCAATTTGCAATGAACAAGATAGAAGTGAAAGAAATTAAACCAGCCATTACATATAACAAGGCCCCATAGACTCCCATTGTTCTCCTTAACTGCAAAGCACAAATCACAAACACACAATAGACAGCATTAAATATCAATTCGCCATCTCCAGTGCTCAGCAACTGACAATCATGCACAATCTGAGCCCTTTCCCCACGCAGTACATTAAGACATTAAAAAAAAACCCTGTGGAAAAATCTAATATAATATTTAACATTTACTAGGCCAGTTATTTTTTTATACAGAAATGGAGTGCTTAAATTCTTTTTCATTGCCTGAGCTTTTATTCATTTCTCAATATCTGATTTACCATCCGGTGATATCCTATTATACAGCATAGATGGTTAGCCTTCTGTATCCAATTCTGTTCATATTTTAGCATAACTTTATGGACATTTCAACTTCTGCTCAAGGAAAACTACGAGGAGGATAATTTTCAAACTCCACATAGCCCCATATACACATGTATATGGGTCCATGCAGATTTACTATTCTATATAAGAATATGTGTGGATGCATCTATGCAGATTCTAAAATACATGTATCAATGGCCCCAGAAATACTCACATACATTTTATTTTCATGAACAAATACATGTATACTTTGAAATGCTCACATGTACCCAGAAACTTGTACATGCATATGTTTTTATGTACATACATGCACACTTCTTGTTTTGCCAGGGCAGGTTCATTCCAAGATGGTGCTGCCAGCAAGGCAACCAAATTTCAGCAACAGGGACATGTCTAGTCTGGCATCTCTGGTGGTGAGGAATGAGGTCTTCCTGTTCTCCAACTGTGGGGTCAGGAGGAACTGGCAGATGAGGCAGACCTGGAGGGGCCTGTAGGCCAAATTCAATTGTGGAGCATCTTATCCTCTGGGATAAGTACATTGTGGGAACTAGGAAGGTGGGAAAGGATGGGGCAAATGGGTGGATTTGAGGGATGGTAGGAGGATAGAGGGATTTTGGAAGAAGGTTGAGGGAAGGTAGGAGGGCTCTTGATGGGTGGGAAGGGTTGTAGGGAACGAAGGGGGACATTGTGGACTTCTGGTAGGGCAACAAGCAATAGACATATACTGTATGCATTCAGAAATAGAATCAATAACTTTATTAGCCTCCTCACACCCATCTGATACTATTCCAACAAACTCCTATTAAGCATTCCCAACCTATTAGCCAAACCATTATCTGAGATCATCAATTGCTCCCTCACTCTTGGTAATATCCCCATTATGCTCAAGCAAGCAATTGTCAACCCCATATTAAAGAAACCCCAATCTTATTTATTTATTTATTTATTTATTCAAATACTTTTGATATACCAATACTCAAGACTGGTGTCTTATCGTACCGGTTTACATTGAAACAAGGGTAACCAATTAACTATGAAAAATAAAGTTACAAAGAACAAGGGGTTTATAGGATGGGAGAGTAGAGAGCGAAAGCACACAATTAGTATAATAAGTTATACATAACTAAGTTTAAAATAACGGAGTTTAACATATAAACGAATGTAGCAGGCTTAGACAATAGATTAGTCTTTAGGTCTATAAAGTTGCCGGTGCGAGTGAGGGAGGGGGAGGGAGGGGATCTGTGAGAATGGAATGCATAGCTGTGCTGTTCGTATGGTGTCCATTAAGGGAAGGCTTGGGTGAACAGCCATCTTGACCCATCAGAACCCTCCAATTTTCGACCCATCTCAAATCTACCATTCCGAGCCAAAATCACAGAAAAAGTAGTCAACATTAGGGATGTGAATCGTGTCCTCGATCGTCTTAACGATCGATTTCGGCTGGGAGGGGGAGGGAATCGTATTGTTGCCGTTTGGGGGGGTAAAATATCGTGAAAAATCGTTAAAAATCGAAAAATCGAAAAATCGAAAAACCGGCACATTAAAACCCCCTAAAACCCACCCCCGACCCTTTAAATTAAATCCCCCACCCTCCCGAAACCCCCCCCCCAAATAACTTAAATAACCTGCGGGTCCAGCGGCGGTCCGGAACGGCAGCGGTCCGGAACGGGCTCCTGCTCCTGAATCTTGTCGTCTTCAGCCGGCGCCATTTTCCAAAATGGCGCCGAAAAATGGCGGCGGCCATAGACGAAAAAGATTGGACGGCAGGAGGTCCTTCCGGACCCCCGCTGGACTTTTGGCAAGTCTCGTGGGGGTCAGGAGGCCCCCCACAAGCTGGCCAAAAGTTCCTGGAGGTCCAGCGGGGGTCAGGGAGCGATTTCCCGCCGCGAATCGTTTTCGTACGGAAAATGGCACCGGCAGGAGATCGACTGCAGGAGGTCGTTCAGCGAGGCGCCGGAACCCTCGCTGAACGACCTCCTGCAGTCGATCTCCTGCCGGCGCCATTTTCCGTACGAAAACGATTCGCGGCGGGAAATCGCTCCCTGACCCCCGCTGGACCTCCAGGAACTTTTGGCCAGCTTGTGGGGGGCCTCCTGACCCCCACGAGACTTGCCAAAAGTCCAGCGGGGGTCCAGAAGGACCTCCTGCCGTCCAATCTTTTTCGTCTATGGCCGCCGCCATTTTTCGGCGCCATTTTGGAAAATGGCGCCGGCTGAAGACGACAAGATTCAGGAGCAGGAGCCCGTTCCGGACCGCTGCCGTTCCGGACCGCCGCTGGACCCGCAGGTTATTTAAGTTATTGGGGGGGGGGTTCGGGAGGGTGGGGGATTTAATTTAAAGGGTCGGGGGTGGGTTTTAGGGGGTTTTAGTGTGCCGGCTCACGATTCTAACGATTTATAACGATAAATCGTTAGAATCTGTATTGTATTGTGTTCCATAACGGTTTAAGACTATATTAAAATTATCGGACGATAATTTTAATCGTCCTAAAACGATTCACATCCCTAGTCAACATCCATCTCTCAGAATACCTGGAAACAAACAAAATCTTATCCCCATCTCAATTTGGCTTCTGAAAATTCTTCAACACAGAGACACTCCTATTATCCCTCACTGACACCATTTTCAAAGGCACGACAAAGGGCATTCCTACCTCCTAGCAATGCTCAACATCTCTTCAGCATTCGACACCATCAGTCATAAAATCCTACTAAAACAGCTCACAAACATCAGCATAACTGGAAATGCTCTCCTATGGTTTGAATCCTACCTCAAAAATAGACACTACAAAGTCAAATTGGGTACCTTCGAATCCGATCCTGTAGAACTAACCCGGGGTGTACCACAAGGCTCTGCCCTAACCTCCACTCTCTTCAACATTTACATGTTCCCCTCTGCCAACTCCTTTCCGATCTAGGCCTCACCCACTTCCTATATGCAGATGATGTCCAAATTCTCATCCCCATCACAGACTCTACCTACCTCATTAAAAATCTGGGACAACTGCATAAACGCAATCAATCGCCTACTTACTAATCTCAACCTCGCATTCAACACTGCAAAAACTGAACTCCTCATCATATCCCATAATCCGCTCACCTTCAATCACACTCACTCCAACACCCAACCCCCTCCAACGCCTTTCCCACAACATGTGCGAAATCTAGGCGTTATCATCGATAATCAATTGAACTTAGAAACATTCATAAAATCCACCATGAGGGAATACTACTTCAAACTTCAGGTCCTCAAGAAACTAAGACCTCTACTACATCTCAATGACTTTCGTACAGTCCTTCAGGCCATAATATTCTCAAAAATTGACTACTGCAACTCCCTACTCCTAGGCCTCCCGGCCTCCACCATCAAACCCCTACAAATGTTGCAGAATGCCGCTGCCCGAATCCTCACCAACACACGCAGGTAAGATCACATTACACCCATATTGAAAGACCTCCAATAGCTCCCCTTATCCTACCGTATCCTCTACAAAAGCCTCTCCATCATACACAAGACTCTACACAATCAGAACATCCAATGGCTAAACAACTCCCTCCATTTCCACTCGTCCAAGAGACCCACGAGATCTGCCTATAAAGGTACCCTACACATACCATCCCCCAAACTCATACACCTCTCCTCCACAAGAGATCGAGCTATATCGATAGCAGGTCCCACAAACTGGAATGCAATGCCTCCAGACCTACGCTTAGAACCATGTACGCAGAAATTCAAAACAAAATTTAAAATATGGCTCTTCAAACAGGTCTTCCCCTAATACTGTCCATCCCCCCTTTCACTGTTCCTGCAATCCCTCCCCTGCCCATCCCCCTCCTTATCCCCTTCCCCCCCCCCCAAAAAAGGCATCCTACCCCCCACCTCTCCTACCCTTCTTTCTTACTTCCTCTACCACACTTCATTACCCTTTTCTCCCTTAAAGGATATCCTATCGTCTTTCACCTTTTCTACCTTCCCCCCCAGCTAGTAATTATAAATTTCCTACTTCTACACATACAATCCTCATACCCTCTTTATGGTATGCTACAAATATTTTGTAAATACTACCCGATATTATTTATGTTCGCTTTACTACAATATGTTATCTTTGAACAAGTTTACCCGTTATTATTTATTTCCTTATGTTACAATATGTTACTTATGTTACCCAAGATCATTTATTTCCTTATAGTTCATTATGTTAATTGTAAATGTTACCTGTTCCATGTAAACCAATACGATGTGCAAACTGTTATCGGTATATAAAAGCCTTAAATAAAATAAATAAATGACAATACCCTTATAAAGACAATAATCTCCGCTAGACAACCAGTTACCTAATAACTTTCCCTACAGATCAACCCTATCATTATAACATTCCAAAATCATTGTAACCAGTAACCTACCACCTGTATATCACCCTCAACGTATTCCTAAACCTGTCTGGGAAAACCCCCTTCTTATCTAATGTATATAGTTAAATTGCCCATAAAATACTACAAAAGTTATCAATCCACCTTTAATGTTACTGAATGTTTTTCTGTTAGCAATGTTATCAAGCAATTACCAATGTTATTAATGTTAATTGTTTCTCTGATGTTTTAATGTAAACCGTTGTTATAATTGTAAACTGGACTGAAGGCTGACACCAAACTTCGGTATAAAAAAACATTCAAATAAAAAATAAAATAAATAAATAAATGACAAATGTACCTATCTGGCTAAGAGATGGTGGTTATTCACAGCCAAATAAGTGGATAAGTATTGACTTATCCAGCTAAATGGCGATGGCTAACTGCAGCCACATAACTGAATAAGTAATGATTTATCCAGATAAATAGCGATGGTTAGCTAAGGCCAGACATCAAATATGTACGATTTATCTGGCTTTCTCTGAACAGTCTTTTTACTTTATTTATTTACAAGCCGTTAAGCCCGTTAAAACGGGCTACATTAACATTTTTTTTGGATCATTTCCTTCCCCCTCATTCTCCCTCCCACCTCCCCCACTCTCTCCCCTCAGTCACTCCTCTCCCTCCCCCAGTCCCTCCTCCCTCCCCCAGTCACTCCTATCTCCCCCTCCCCCAGTCACTCCCCCCTCCCTCCTCCCCTGAGTCACTCCTCCCTCCCCTCAGTCACTCCTCCCTCCCCTCAGTCACTCCTCCCTCCCCTCAGTCAGTCACTCCTCTCTCCCCCCTCCCCTCAGTCACTCCCCCCTCCTCCCCTGAGTCACTCCTCCCCTCTCCCCTCAGTCACTCCTCCCCTCAGTCACTCCTCTCTCCCTCCTCCCCTCAGTCGATCTCCGCCGAAGACCCAGAGCGGCGGCGGCATGCGCGCGAGGGAGGGACAGACTTCCTTCCGTCCGTCTGTCCCTCCCTCGCGCGCATGCCGCCGCCGCTCCGGGTCTTCGGGCCGCCGCTCCTGCCGCTCCGGGCCGCCACTGCCGCCGCTCCTGCCCGGGTCTTCGGGCCGGTGCCGCCGCCGCCGCTCTTCGGGCCGCCGCTGCCGCTCCCGCCGCTCTGGGTCTTCGGGCTGCCGCTCCTGCCACTCCGGATCTTCGGGCCGCCGCTCCTGCCGCTCTGGGTCTTCGGGCCGGTGCCGCCGCCGCCGCTCCCGCCGCTCCGGGTCTTCGGGCCGCCGCTGCCGCCGCTCCTACAGCACCATTTTTATTTTTAAGAGGCACACTGTGACCGACGTGCTCGCATGCGCGGTAGAGCTGCTCTCTTCTGCGCATTTGCGGCACATCGGTCAACCTTCGTTTATTAGGTTGATTTTAAAGATTTTATATACCGACAACCGTTTGCACATCGTATCGGTTTACAGATAACTTAAAAACTTATAACTTACAAATAACTTCAGAACAATGAAATCAAGGGTAACAAATAGGCATGGGGGCCTTTACAGTGAACAGTAATGTATGGAGCTATAAATTAAAAATAAACAAAAAGGATTAGGAGACTGGGTGAGTAAAAATCATAATTGGGGGTAGAAAAAGGAGGGATGGGGAGAAACGTTTAAATACCGAAATAAAGTAACCGAAATAAAATAACTGTAATAAAGTAACCGAAATAAAGTAACGAAATAAAATAACTGAATAAGTAATGATTTATCCAGATAAATAGCTATGGTTAGCTAAGGCCAGACATCAAATATGTACGATTTATCTGGCTTTCTCTGAACAGTCTTTTTACTTCCTTGGTTCCCACACCCCTCCCCTGTTCTTTAGTTAATATGTGTGTTCAGATTTTACAGTTAATGCTTTTTTTTTTTTTTTTTTTTTAACTCCCAATGCATTTGCATAGCATTTGCTTATTGTATTGGGAGTTAAAAATAAATCTTATATGAGCGTTAAAACTATGTGCTGAAAATTAGCGCACAGTTTCTTAAAGCTCAGATTATTGCATTGGCCTGATAATTAGGAAAAGATCATAAGAAAAGGTCCAGGTAAGGGAAAGAACATCTTTAGGGACATATTTTTGGTTGGGTGCTGGTCCCTATTGCATAACTGATGTGTCCCAGTTCCAGAAGGGAGAAATTTGGGCCAATCCTGGTTGTAAAGTTACATCCCAAAGTTGTATGGTAACTGTAGACCCAGATTCTTTCTTTAGAAATCAGAGCTGTTGGGCCCATAATGCATCAGAATGGGGTTGTATGACAACCTGGACTGGCTTGCAATCTCCTTCTTGAAATGGGTACATAGTAATATAGCAAATGGCAGCAGATAAAGACCAAAATGGTCCATCCAGTCTGCCCAGCAAAGTTTCTTTTTTACAGTAATAACTGCCACTCCTTGCAGGTTAGGTCAAGACTTCTGTTAAGGGTAATAACTGCTTCTCCATGTAGATTTTACACATAATCCTTCTGTTAAGGGTAGTAATTGCCGCTCCGTGCAGGTTGTTTTAAGGATAGTAGTTGCTGCTCCATGCAGGTTATCCCAAAGCAGAAATGTAAACTTTTGGGGTAACAGAAGTTACCCCACTTCTTCATTTCTATTATCTAGCAAGTAGGAATGCTCTGTGTTGTCCCAAACCTTTTTGAATTTCATTATTGTTCCTACCTTCGCCGCTGCTTCCGGGTGGGCATTCTATGCATCCACTACTCTTTCCATGAAGTATTTCCTCACATTGTTACTGAATCTTTCCCCTTGGAGTTTCATATTGTGACCCTTAGTTTACAATTTCATTTCCATCACAAAATATTTAATTCCTTTCAAGTTTTTGAAAGTCTGTATCATATCTCTCCTGTCTCTTTTCTCCTCCAGAGTATACATATTTAGGTCCTTCAGTCTCATCCCATATGGCTTTCCATGCAGACCCCAGACCATTTTGGTTGCCCTTCTCTGGACAGCTTCCATTCTGTCATTATCCTTTATGAGATGTGGTCTCCAGAACTGAATATGGTATTCCAGGTGACGTCTCACACTAAGGAATTGTACAGGGGCATTATCATCTCCTTTTTCATGCTGGTTATGGTTTCAATGCAGCCCAGCATCCCTCTGGCCTTAACCACTGCCTTGTCACACTACTTCGCCACCTTCAGATCATCAGACACTATCACCCCAAAGTCTCTCTCCCATTCAATGCATATCAGTCTCATGCATATCAATGCATGAGACTACACTTCTTGGCATTGAATTCCAACTGCCAATCCTCATTCTCTCTACTCCTTTGCGAGGAATAGAGAGTGTGTGAGCCTCTTGTGCTGTGATGTAGCTGATGCAGTCTCAAAGACCCTGTAGCAGGACAGTCTAGAGCATCACCTTTACCAGCTGCTTCCCCCACAGGTTGATCCTTTGAGTTTTAGTGGTCAGCGGAACTTAGGTGGGTCCCTATGGTGGAGAGGATATAAGAATCCAAAAGCACACCAGGGTCAGAGCAGGCAGCAGACTTAACGGAATCAGAGGCAGGCCAAGGTTGGCACAGGCAGCTAGCAAGAATGATTAGATCCAGGGAAGAGGTCAGATCCAGGTGGCAGGCAATCGTGGTCAGGTCCAAACAAGAGGACAAGATCCAAAGAGGGAAGCCAAGGATAGACGAAGACACAGAGGTAACACAGGGCAAAGTTGAAAGTAATGGGTAAAGAAAGAAGAGTTGGAGAAGGCAAGGTGAGAGGAGACAAGGCTGGATAAGGCAGGGCTGGACGACAAGACTGGAAGAGGCAAGGCTGAAAAGCAAGGCTGGACGAGGCAAGGCTGGAAGACAAGAACCAGGAACGCAGGAAGTAGCAACAGGAGAGCTGTGGATGAGGCATCTGTTGTTCCTCGGAAGGCTCCTTATATACAGAGAAGCCTATGATGTCATCAGAGAATGCCATGGGCCCTTTAAGGCTGGGAAGTGCATACTTGAGCGCACAGAAGGAAATGTCAGCTCACCATGGCAGTAGAGGAGACTGGAGCCAGTGGTGTCCTTGCCATTCTGAGGCCAGGTGTCAGGACTGCAGGGAGGACTGCAGGGAGGAACAAGACAACGACTCCCTCAGCATTCTTGCTGCGCCAAGCCTGAGCTGCATCAGGGGTGAGTGTTGTGGCTTGCAGGGACTACCTGTGGGCTGCAAAAATAACAAACCCCCCCCCCTCCCCAAAGCTCCCTCACCCAGTCTTCTGGGCTTGGGCTTCCCAGGAAATCTGTGAAATTCTGCTACAAGTTGGAAGGGTATATAGGTTGGAGGCTGGCTCCTACTAGTTTTCCTTATGTCTATAGTTCTTCCAAGAAATGAAGTATTATAATTCATTTCGGACTCTTCAGGAATCTAGAAGTTCTTGTACCTCAAACTGGGAATCCTCTTCAGTGTCCACTTCAGAGGATTGGAGATATGATCTGCCTGGCCAGAACAGAATTGCTGATTTTAATGAAGAGACATGGAATCTGTCATGAATCCTTAAAGATGGTGGCAATCTGAGTTTGTATGCCACAGAGCCCAGTTTGTGTTCAACAGGAAAAGGCCCCACGAAGTGCGGGGTGAACATGGAAGGTATCTTAAGTCTATGGTTCTTGGTGTTCAGCCAGACTAGACTTCCTGGATGAAGCTGAGGGGCAGGACAAGGTTTTCTATCAGCTTGTTCTTTTGAATGTTTTGCTGCTTGGAACCTTTACCTCTCTTCCTGGAGCTCCTGCCCCATCAGGTTAGCTGCTGGACAACTGAAAGAGATAGGAACCGGTTTAGGCACATGGGAGTGGTGTCCAAAGATGATGTAAGAGGGTGATGACCCTATGGAATTATTCACAATTGTTATGGGCAAATTCAGCCCATGGAAGGAGAGAGGCCCAATTATCCTGTCATTGTTTCATGAAGGCCCACAGAAAGGCCTTGAGGTTTTGATCCACCAGTTTAGTTTGCCCATTGTTCTGGGGATGATAAGTGGAAGTGAAGTCCAAAATAATTCTGAACTTTCTGCCCAGGCCTTTCCAATATCTGGCTGTAAACTGGACCGCTCGATCTGAGATGATTATGGAGTGGCAGCCCGTGCAGATGGAAGATGTGTGCCAATTCAGATATGTATGGGAGGGCCAGAAATAGAGTGAAATGCTACACCTTGGAGAATCTGTACACTACCACCCATATGGTAGTGTACACTAGAAAGGGAAAGATCAGTGACAAAGTCAGTGGCCATATGGGTCCAGGGTTCCTTGAAGCGGGCAGAGGCTGTAACAAACCCTGAAGACATACTCTCACTCTTTTATTCGTGACACACGCATGGAAGGAGTCTACGTAACACTTAATGATGGTCTTCATGTGAGACCACCAGTAATGTTGGACAATTAATTCCATTATCCAAGTGATGCCAGGATGACCAAACAGGCGGGAGTCATGAGCACACTGAAGAACTTTCTGTCATAGGCGTTGGGGTACTACATTCTTCCTGAGCGGAACTGTAAATGTGGCCACAATCACAATTTTAGCTGGATCAATGATATGCTGTAGAGGTTCTAGGGTTCCTTTGGTGTCAAAAGAATGGGAGAGAACATCGGCTTGGTGAGTCTTCTCAGTGGGCCGCTACCACAATTTGAAGTCAAATTAATTAAAAAACAGTGACCAGTGGGCTTGCCTGGGATTTGAGCTTGTGCCAAATGTTCAAGGTTTTTGTGATCTGCATAGATAGTTACTGGATGCTTGGCTCCCTCCAGCAAATGTCATCATTCTTCCAAAGCCAACTTGACCACCAGCAGCTCATGGTCTCCTATGGTGTAGCTCTTCTCTACTAGGATAACATTTTTGAAAAGTAGGTAGGTCATGTGGCAGGAGGTCGCTCCGGGACCCCCGCTGGACCGAATCGGAACTTTTGGCCAGCTTGGGGGGGCCTCCTGACCCCCCCAAGCTGGCCAAAAGTTCCGGTTGGGTCCAACGGGGGTCCGGGAGCGGAGGCGCAGAGGAGCACGTGATGCCGACATCCCGGAGCGACCTCCTGCCACATGACCTACCTGTCACGTGGTAGAAGCACAAGATGGTGCCGTGACCATGTGACAGGGGCTGACCAATGGCACAGGCAGCCCCTGTGACACAGGCTATCGGCGCCGTGAGGAAATCGCAAAGGAGTGCAGGGATGGCTTCCTGACTCCCCGCTGGACCACCAGGGAGTTTTGGTAAGTCTTGGGGGGGATTAAGGAGGGTGGGGGGTTTAAATTTTTATTTAGGGAACCGGGAAACGTATGGACAGATCCACAACTTATGGATTTCTCCATACTTCCATATTGAACGGAATCGACCCTCACCTTCAACGTATCAACGTTTCACCGAAAACTTTTTGCCTGCACATCCCTACCACCCACAATTATCACAAATAATAACAGATACTGGACAAGTGCTTCCAAAAAAGCTATAAGTGAAGGCCTAACTATGTGTGCACTCAGATGTCAACTCTGCCTCAGAAACTGATGAGGCAGTGCTGACATCTAGTGTCTTTGCATGTCCAACTGAGACTATGATTCAGATGTACATGTGAATATATTCAGATGCACAAGGATGTCAGCTAGGGAAACTGGCTGTAACATGTATAGTCAGTGATTGATGATTGTAGCTGTCAAATTCTAGCCTAAAGGCTGTGCCTTTAAGCAGCTGAGCTACTTGTGTTTTATTGTACAAATAGAGCATTCGGCTCTTGTCCTAGGTCCCACTGGACTTCCATCATATATATGCAACTATCTTGCCAACATGTGAGAGCAAGGACAGGGTCAAAAGATTTAGCTGAGGCTAGCAAGAAGCCCTATGTATGACAGTCCTACACAAATGCAATGGCAGGATGTGAGTCTTTCTGACTGACATTCAATATGAATACATTAGGACAGCCACTTGTCTCTGTTGTTAGGTATATTTTGTGTCTAGTTTGTATACGATTGTCCATTGTAAACTAATTATATATTTTCATGATGTTGCCTAACTAGGCCTAAGTGGTTTCTGTAACACACTGACACAGATAGAGGATCGGTGAGTAAAACAAATATACAAATATGAGAAGCAAAAACTACTCTGCTGGGCTCACTTCCATGCAAAGGGAAGGACTAGATGATAACTAACAGGCAAAATAGCATTGTATAACACTTTGCCGAAATTGGCTGCTAGTCCATATGTTATCCTCGGCTTGTGCATGGGAACATGGGGGTTCCTTAGGATGATCTCGAATAAGGTCAACTGGGTTACAGTAATGTAGAGCAAGATTATGAAAAACACAGCAGACAAGAACTATCTCTGCTACTCTGGCTGGGCCATACATTAAAGCTCCTCCCATTTTGTCCAAACAGTGAAATCTACTTTTTAGATTTCCAAAGGTGCATTCAATGACACAGCGGGTAGAATATAAGGCCTTGTTGTAACTCTGCTGGTGAATTTTCTTGATTTTGCATACTCATCATATTTTAATACCAATGCAAGTTGCAATTAGCATTGTGCATTAGTACTGTTTTGTATGATAGATCCTATTTAGGACACCATAACGCCCTAACTCTGCTTGAAGAATGACCCGGTAAGTTTGTACCTGAGGCAATGGAGGGAAAAGTGCTTTGCCCAAGGACACAAGGTTTGGTAGTGAGAAAATTTGAACCCGAGTTTATAGCCTGCTGCTCTAACCACTAGGCTACTCCTCCACTCTATACATGGCTGGAAAGTTCTGCAAGCCCAATCTTCAAGAGATGGTAGTATAAAACCAACCATTCAAAGTACCCATATAGTAGTATTATAATAATTAAGTATATACATATTTGTCATTACTTCTGAATATGACTATTTAGAAATGCATTATTTTCTTGAATAACGTAGTATAATTCTTTGTCACATCAAAGTCTGAGAGTACGGCTGTACAATAAGTAAAAAATAACTGAAAAAATGCTCGAGTGTGTTAGTATCGATTGTATCAAGGCCTGAATTCTGTATAATAGGTCAGCCAAGCTAAGAAAGTCATGCCATTCTTGGCAGTTTGAAAAAGTATGGCTTTGTACCAGGAGGAGGAGGGATGGCAAGAGTTTAGATCATTTTGAGTCATCTGCTAATAGAACCAATTAAATAAATTTCATATTTGACCTTTGTGGTAATAATTTCTACTTGCTGTAGTTTATTTTTATACCCTAAGCAACAAGAGTCTATAAAGGGAACAACAGAAAACACAAACTCTTCTTAGATTTAGAAATAGATATTTCAGTCTGAAAGAAGCTAAGAGACTTCATATTTCCAAACAACAAGTAAGCAAAGAGGATAAGCAAGGAGTCTGAATGGCAATTGGAAGTTAGATTTTATAGGCTAGGTAATGCACCTGCAGGACATTTGAGGAAAAGGCAGGGACTTTGGTAGGTCTTTCTTATTTCTTTCAACAGATATAGCAAATGTTGCTTACCTGATGTAACAGGTGTTCTCACAGGACAGCAGGATGTTAGTCCTCACAAATGGGTGACATCGAGGATGGAGCCCACCACGGAAAACTTCTGTCAAAGTTTAGCAGAACTTTGACTGGCCCCTACTGGGCATGCCCAGCAAGGCACTGTCCCTGCAGCCAGCAGGGGTCTCCCTTCAGTCTGATTTTCAAAGCTACAGGCAGTGCCTAAAAAGTAAAAAATAAAACGAACCCAACACCGCGGGGTGGCGGGCGGGTTTCGTGAGGACTAACATCCTGCTGTCCTGTGAGAACACCTGTTACATCAGGTAAGCAACATTTGCTTTCTCACAGGACAAGCAGGATGGTTGTCCTCACAATGGGTGAGTACCGAGCTGAGGATGTCCGAGAAATGCACCAAATGTACCCAACGGCGTGCAAAAGGCACAACAACTGGGGTGGAATTTGGGAAAGGGCATCCGCACCCCACCGGGAGGTGGAAGGGTGTTGGTACATCATGTTGGAAAAAGGTTACGCAAGACAGATTGGCCGAAGATGGAGTCCTGTCTTCCAGCTTTGTCCAAACAATAGTGGGCTGCAAAGGTATGGAGAGAACTCCAGGTTGCAGCTTTGCAGATGTCAGGAAGCGGCACCGATCGAAGGTGTGCTACTGAAGTTGCCATGGCCCTCACAGAGTGTGCTTTAACACGGTCTTGGAAAGGAATGCCAGCTTGCTGATAGCAGAAGGAGATGCAATCCGCCATCCAGGAGGAAAGAGCCTGCTTACCCACAGGTTGCCCTAACTTATTAGGATGGAAGGAGACGAATAATTGAGTGCTCTTCCTGTGGGCGACTGTACGGTCTAGATAGAAAGATAGAGCCCGTTTACAGTCCAGGGTATGCAGAGTCTGTTCCCCGGAGTTGGAGTGGGGCCTGGGAAAAAAGATAGGTAGTATGATGGATTGATTGATGTGAAACTCCGATACTACCTTAGGTAAAAATTTAGGGTGAGTGCGTAGTACCGCCCGGTCCTGCAGGAGCTTAGTGTAAGGCGGATAGGTAACTAGGGCCTGCAATTCACTAACCCTGCGAGCTGAAGTGATAGCTAAAAGGAATAACACTTTCCATGTGAGATACTTCAAGTCACAAGAGTGTAGAGGTTCGAAAGGAGGTTTCATGAGACGACCAAGAACCAGATTAAGGTCCCAAGATGGGGCCGGAGGACGTAAAGGTGGCTTCAAATGGAGCAAGCCTTTAAGAAAACGTGTTACCAGGGGTTGGACTGAGATAGAGACACCCCCGAAACCCTTATGGAAGGCGGCTACCGCACTGACATGCATTCTAATGGAGGAGGTCTTTAGACCTGATTCAGATAGATGCCATAAATAGTCCAAAAAGTTAGAGATTGGACAGGAAAGGGGATCAAGGGACTGAGAAGTGCACCATGATGTGTACCTTTTCCATTTGTATGAGTAAGAACGTCTTGTTGAAGGCTTTCGTGAAGCTATCAAGACACGAGAAACTGATTCGGAAAGGTTAAATGGCTGAAGGACTAACCTTTCAACATCCATGCCGTCAGGGACAAGGCTTGGAGGTTGGGATGGAGGAGGCATCCGTCGTTTTGAGTGAGCAGATGCGGGTCCTTTCCCAGAGGAATGTGTCTGCGGATGGAGAGATCCTGGAGAATTGGAAACCATACTTGGCGTGGCCAGTAAGGTGCTATCAGGATCATGGTTCCTCCGTCTTGGCGTAGCTTCACGAGAGTCCTCGAGAGAAGAGGAAGTGGAGGGAATGCATAAAGCAGGCCGGTTGTCCACCGGAGAGAGAATGCATCCCTCGGCCGAGAGTGCTGGCTCCGAATGAGAGAGCAGTAGTTGTCCACTTTGTGGTTCTGAAGGGACGCAAAGAGGTCTATGTGGGGTTAACCCCAATTGCGAAATAGAGAGGTCGCTACCAAAGGATTGAGAGACCACTCGTGTGGTTGGAAGACACGGCTCAGCTGGTCTGCCAATACATTGTCTACTCCCGGCAGGTAGGTGGCCCTGAGGTACATGGAGTGGGAGAGGGCTTCTGACCAAATTTGCACTGACTCCTGACACAGAAGGAAAGAGCCTGTGCCTCCCTGCTTGTTTATGTACCACATGGCCACCTGGTTGTCCGTCTGGATCAAGATTGAATGGTGAGAGAGGCAATCTTGGAAAGTCCGGAGAGCATAGCGGATTGCTCGGAGTTCCAGGAAATTTATCTGGTGTTTGGATTCCTCTCGTGACCAGAATCCTTGAGTTTGCAACTCGTGCACATGGGCTCCCCAACCGATGTTGGAAGCATCGGTAGTAAGGATGACCTGAGGATCTGGAGGGAGGAAGGGTAAACCCTGTAGGAGGTTGAGAGGATTTATCCACCAGGCAAGAGACAGACGAAGTGCGTTGGAGACGCGTATTATTGAGGACAGAGGCTGAAGAGCTTGGATCCACTGAAGCCTTAGGGTCCACTGTGTGATTCTCATGGCTAAACGGGCCGTGGGGATCACATAAACTGAGGAGGCCATGTGACCCAGAAGAACAAGGAAGTTGCGAGCTGTAGCTGTTTGTTGGGACTGCAGCTGGCGAGCTAGGGACACTAGGGCTTGGACTCGCTGATGAGGAAGGAAGGCTTTTGTCTGTAAGGTGTCCAAGTCTGCCCCAATGAAGGATAAGGTTTGAGATGGGACTAAGTAGGATTTCTCGTAATTTACCAGAAATCCTAGAGAAAGCAACGTACGAATTGTGAGGGTCAGGGAGGACCGAGCTAGTTGCTGGGTTGGGGCCCTGATCAACCAATCGTCTAAGTAGGGGTAGACGTGGACTCCTTCTTTCCTTAGAAATGCTGCAACCACTACGAGGCACTTGGTGAACACTCGTGGTGCGGATGCTAGGCCGAAAGGTAACACCCGATATTGGTAGTGATTGTGGCCTACTAGAAAACGCAGGTATTTGCGATGAGATGGTGCTATCGCAATGTGGGTATATGCGTCTTTTAGGTCTAGAGAGCATAACCAGTCCCCCCTTTGTAGCAGAGGGAGAAGCGAGCCCAGGGTTACCATCTTGAACTTCTCTTTGTGAAGGTATTTGTTGAGGACCCTGAGGTCTAGGATGGGACGAAGTCCCCCTGACTTCTTCGGGATCAGGAAGTACCTGGAATAGAACCCTAGGCCTCGTTGCAAGGGAGGAACGGGTTCTATAGCATTGGATTGTAGGAGAAGTGATGCTTCCTGCTCTAAAAGAAGAGAATGATCGGTAAGACTGCACGCCTGCAGGGGCGGGGAGTCTGGAGGGAAAGTTCGAAAGTTGAGATGATAACCCTGTTCGATGATTGCCGTCACCCACTGATCTGTGGTGACCGTATGCCACTGTGCTAGAAAGTGGCATAGCCGACCTCCCACAGGGATGTCTGGAAGAGGGGTCTGGTACATGCTCTCTAAGGGAAAGTCAAAAACCTGCAGCAGGGCCAGGAGGTGGAGCTGCTGCAGGCTTTTGTTTACGAGCCTGGCGAGGCTGAGTCTTATGATATGACTTGGTAGGCCGAGGCTTGGTAGATGGGGGATAATATCTCCTTGGCCTAAAGAAAGACTTTTTAGTGTCCTTCCTAGACGGTTGTTTGGAAGGCAAATCAGGAGGGATAGATGAGAGTTGCTTTAAAGTCTCATGATGATCCTTCAATTCAGCAACAAGTTGCTGTATTTGCTCGCCAAATAGATTATCCCCTAAGCAAGGTAAATCTGAAAGCCGATCTTGAACTTCTGGGCGAAGGTCAGAAGATTTCAGCCAGGCCCAACGTCTAGCAGAAATAGCTGTAGCAGAAATTCGAGTAGAAGCATCGAAGATGTCATATGCGGTTCGAACTTCATGCTTTCCAGCTTCAAAACCTTTATTTAAAAGGGATTGAATCTGGGGTTGGAACTGTTCTGGCAAGGCATCAGCAAATTCCTGCATTTGCTTTAAAATGACTCTATTATATTGAGTCATATAAAGTTGATAAGAAGCTGTCCTGGAAATCAGCATAGCTCCATGGTAAACCTTCCTACCTACGCTATCAAGGAATTTATTGTCCTTAGTAGGAGGTATGGAGGAATGAGGCTTTAGTCGTTTAGCTTTTTTCTGAGCTGACTCGACGACCACCGAATGATGATCTAATTGAGGTTTTTGAAAACCTGGGGCTGATTGTACCAGGTAAGTAGAATCAGCTTTTTTATTTACTGGGGACACCGAGCCAGGAGATTCCCAATTCTTTTTAAGAAGGTCTTGAAAAACCTGATGAATGGGAATAGAGGTGATGACTTTTGGGGCATCCAAAAATTGGAGTAATTCCATCATTTGGTGCCTATCATCTTGTTCAGACTGAAGTTGAAAAGGAACCAATTCTGACATTTCCTTCACAAAATTAATGAAAGAGAGGTCCTCAGGAGGAGAACGCTTTCTGCTCCCTGTAGGAGAGGGAGGTGAAGGTAAATCATCGGTGTCAGTAGAGGTATCATCACCCCAAGTATCATAGGGATCTGGATGATGACCTGAAGGCGCTCTAGGGTGTGGAACTCCGGAGGGCCCAGGTAGGGGATCCAAAATATCGGGAGAAGCCACCGGAGGCATCGAGAATATCCTCGATGGAATCGGTGCCGATGTCGGTGCCGATGGGGGCACCGATGGAACCGGTGCCGGTCTCGAGGAAATCGATGTCGGCATCGGAAATCTCGGTGGAGCTGAAGTGCGTATCGCCCCTGATGAGTAGATCGGTGGCGAGGGACGACTGGTCACCGATGGAACTTTTCCCGAAGGGGGAATAGGATACGGTGTTTCTCCACCAGATGAAAAACCTGTCGGTGACAGCGGTCTAACCGGTGTCAGTGGCACAGGTATAGGTATTGCCGGTGGAAGAGCTGTCATGAGTGCTTCCATCCGGTGTAACAACGGAGCCAATGCAGCAGCAATTGGCTCGGTGGTCGGTTCCGCCCTCGGTGCCGGTGCCGGAGGAGGTTGGAACCGTAGCATCGCCTTATCGATGGCCTCCTGGACCAACCGGTCCAGTTCTGCCCGGAGACCAGGGGTAACAAGACCCGGCTCGACGGGAGATGGAGGCGGAGGCTGAGCCGGAGGGACCACCGTCACCGGTGGGATCACGGCTCCCACACCCCGAAGGGGTGAGGGTTTCCTCGATGCCTGCGAAACAGGAGTGGACGGTGCCGCTTCTGATCGAGGCTTTTTAGGCGGTGGCTCGGCCGGTACGGAGGTCGATGACGTCGATTCCTCGACGGGCCGAGACTTATGACGTCGATGGCAATGTTTCTCCTTCCTATCTCCTCGATGATCAGGGGAAGGGACAGGAGTCGATGGCCGAGAAGACGTCGGAGGCGGACGGTCACCGGAAGGCTGCCGATGGTGTGAAGATTTCGACGGTGCCGGTTTCGATGACGTCGATGCAATCGATGGCGTTGGGGTGTGAACATGGAAGAGGAGCCCCATCTTCTCCATTCTGGCTTTACGACCTTTTGGTGTCATAAGGGCACATTTGGTGCAAGTCAGAACATCATGCTCACTCCCTAGGCACAAAACACAGACTCTATGGGGGTCTGTGATTGACATTGTACGAGTACAGTCGGGACATCGACGAAACCCAGACGCCATGGCGGACAGCCAAAAAATTTAGTCGCGGGACTGTCGACTGCAAGTAGGCCTCAAGGGCCAAAGTCGACGAAAGTCTATAAAACTGTGGCAAAAACTTACCGGAGTTCCGCGGACGAAAAAATTTGTCGAAGGGAGACCCCTGAGGGGCAAATTTTCTTTAGAATAAAGAATTCCAAATTCCTGTCAGGAACGTGGTAAGAGCTCTTTCACCGCGTGGCTACTGCTGCGCGGAAAAAAGAAGACTGAAGGGAGACCCCTGCTGGCTGCAGGGACAGTGCCTTGCTGGGCATGCCCAGTAGGGGCCAGTCAAAGTTCTGCTAAACTTTGACAGAAGTTTTCCGTGGTGGGCTCCATCCTCGATGTCACCCATTTGTGAGGACAACCATCCTGCTTGTCCTGTGAGAACAGAAGTTCCCAACAATTGAAGGATAGTCAGTAATATCTTATTGTCAACGCTGTCGCCACTGTTACTATTTCTATTGGTGTCCAGACAGATGTCCTAATCCACTGAGGAACTGGTTCAGTGTGAAGAATGTCTAAAGATTGACTCCCTTAGGAAACAGGTGGCGAAACTTAGAGAGGAGGTGGTGAGACTGAGAAGCATCCAGGAGAATGAGGACTACATTGATGGAATCCTTATGTCAAATATGGAAAACTCAGTCAGAGGGGAAGGTGAAATTGGACTGCAAGATGACAGCCGGATCCAAATTACTATAGGCATTAGATCCTACACCCCAACTAAGATTTCCCTTGAGCTGAAGTATTGGTAGCAGCCAGGGAAACAGAGGAGGAGCAGCCATTCCAGGATGAGAAGGAATCAAAACTTGCCAACCCAAAGCTGCAGTCTCAACAACATTGCAACTAGGAGGTGGATGGTAGTGGTTGGTGACTCCCTTCTGAGTGGCACAGAGGCATTTATCTGCTGACCAAACATGTTGTACCAGGAAATGTGCTGTTTACTGGATGCCAAAATCAAAGACATTAAGGAGAGATTGCCAAAAAACCTCAAGCCTATTGACTACTATCTGGTGTTGCTCATCCATGCTGGCATGAATGAAACTTCAAGGTTCCACAGATTAAATCAAAAGAGACTTCATGGCTCTGGAGAGAGAGGGTAAAGAAGATAGGTACACAGGTAGTATTCTCTTACATTCTCCCAATCAAGGATAAAGGCCCAGACAGGGAGGCTCTCATTCTGGAGATGATGGCTGCATAGATGATGTGGATGCTAATGTTTTGACTTCCTGGGCCATGGGATGATGTTTCAAGGACTGCTGAGAAGAGCTGTAATCCACCTGTCAAAGAAGGGGTGCAACATCTTCCTACTGAGGAAGCTTTAAACTAGGACTAATGGGAATGGGTGGACAAAGCTCTAAGGTAAGTAAAACATTAAATACTTGTATAGAATTGAGGAAAGGGGGGAAATTTGGAAAGTTATGTACACTAATGCTCATAGTATGAGAAATAATGTCTAAGAGCTAGAGGCAGCCATGGAAGAAGCAGACTTGGATGTAGGGACTGACACGGAGACATGGTACATGGAAAACTATGGCTCCAATATACATATACCGGGCTACAATCTATTCAAGAAGGCCAGGGTAGGAAGAAAAGGAGGCAGCATGCATTATATATAAAAAATATTATTAAAGCAAAAGAATTGCAGGGTTGACATGGTAAGGAGGCGGCACTGTGTGTTAAGTGGAAAAGAGCGAATGAAACAGACCTCCATCACCGACAGATGAAATGGATAGAAAATGAATAGAGAGCATTAATAAAATTGCTATGAATGGGGAGGTGCTATTGCTAGGATATTTCAACCTGCCAGATGCAGAATGGGACATCTAGAAACAGAGATAACTGTTTGGTCAACTGGTAACGAACCCTCACGGGAGAAGGTGATACTGGAACTGATGCTTAGCAATGGGGACAGTGTTTCTGATGTTGTAATGGACAATCAACTGGGCTCCAGTAATTACCAAATAGTGTGGTTCAGTATTAGAGCTCAGGAGATGAAGGTTCATTCAAAGGCAGGGTTCCTAGACTTTAGGAAAACTAGTTTGTTGAAATGAAGGCGTTGTTAGCTAGATGGGAAAATCTAGGGGAAGTAGCAGTGGGCAAAATTAAAAGGAAATATTATAACTGAAAATAGTCTTTTTGTTAGGAAAGTAAACAAAGGAAAGAGAAAAGAGGCCACTATTGTTTTCTAAAGTACTGTATTAGCTGAAAAGTTAAGGGAAAAAAGATAAGCGTTTATAAACCTCAAGAGATTGCAATTTAGGTAGAATGGATGTGCCCTGAGGTGGAACTAACTAGAGCTTCACACGTTAAGCCCTTGGGTTCTGATGGCCCACAGATCTTAGGTGGCTCCCTAGGATCGGAGAGGAAGCTAAGTCCAAGCAAGGGTCGGGGCCAGCAGCAGATGGAATAATCCACTAGGTAGCCTGAGGGTCAAGGCAGGTGGTAGATAGCATAATCAGTAGACAGGCCAGGGATCTAAGCGAGCAGCAGAGAGCAAGCAATGGGTCCAAGCAAGGGGTTAAATCCAGGCAGCAATCCGGGGAGGTCAAGTCCAAGCTGAGGTCAGAATCTAGGTGAACAAGCAGAGAGGAAACAAAACAGCAGAGAAAAAGGCAGACAAGTCAAGGCAGGGGATCAGATAAGATACAAACAGGGCAAGGATGAACAAGGTATGGAATATACAAGGCAGAAGCAGACAAGGCGAGACAGGAAATAGCAACACACACTGAAACAAGAAAGCACCAGGGGACCTATTGTTGAGGCAGCATGTAGGAGTCTGGAGAGCTAAGTAAAAGAGTGCTGGTGATGTCATCAAGAGGTACCAAGGACAGGATTAGGATTCCCACTGTGAGCCATTTAAGGCTAGGTAGTTCGAGCTCATGTGCGCCTAAGGGAAGTTCGGGGAAGCAGTGGCTGGTGGTATCCTGCCCTAGAATGAGCAGCAATGGCTCTCTGAGGTGGCATCTTCACCGCGGGACTGATCTGCCAGTATCGGAGGTGAGAGAGGCGGCTCGTAGAGCTGCCGAGCACAACATGCAGAAAGAGGAAGATAGGTGAGAATATCTCGAAAAGGTAAGAAAAGTAAGGAAAACAGACAGTAATGCAAAAGCTTTAACGGAAGAAAAAATAGCAAATATGGTAAAACAGGGAGGCAAGACTTTTTCAGATATGTTAGTGATAGGAGGAAGTGCAAAAGTCGCATTCTGAGACTCAGAGGTGATGGGGAAGAATATGTAAAGACTGATAAGGAAAAAGCAAAAATGCTTATCAAATATTTCTGTTCAGTGTTCAGTCTGGACAGGCCAGGAGCAGGGTCACATACAACGAACACAAATAAGACTGGAAGTAAGGTAAACCTCAATCAATTTTCAGAAAAGTGTGTTCATGGAAGTTAACTAAACAAAGTCAATAAAGTGATGGGGCCAGATACCTCTTAGGGTATCAAGGAACAGAGAAGTTCTAGCAGGTATGCTGACTGACTTCTTCAAAGCATCTTTAGCATTTTGCATTTAGTAGTTGTTCTGGAGAACTGGAGGTGAGCGGATGTGGTACCTATTCACATAAGTAGAAGTAAGGAGGCAGGGAACTATAAGCCAGTTAGTCTGACCTCTGTGACGAGTAAATTAATGGAAATGCTACTAAAACAGAGGTACAATGCAGTTTCTTATGTACTGTAAGATCTGAGCAGAATGGTTTTACCAGAGATAGGTCTTGTCAGATGAATGTGATCAATTTCTTTGATTGGGTGACCATGGAATTGAATCATGAGAGAGCAGTAGATGCAGTGTACTTTGATTTCAGTAAGGCCTCTGACATGGCTCCACATAGGTGACATATATTTGGGCCCTAAAGTAACTGATTGGGTTAGAAACTGGTTGAGTGGAAATGACAAACGGTAGTGGTAAATGGAGTTCACAGTGACAAGGAAGTATTACTAGTGATGTACCACATGGACCTTGGACTAGTTCTTTTTTGAGTTTATAACTTTTTATTAAACAATACATTTATTTATTTATTTTATTTAACAAGGTTTATATACCGACGTTTGGTGTTGACCTTCACACCGGTTTACAGTTTCCTTATAAACAAAACAAATAATCATAAAAATACTCTTATTCAAATAAAATAAAACAAACAATAAAACTATAAAAGAATAACTTAATACTTAGAAAACAATATAATTACCCATTAATTATAGTTTATTGATTTTCTAAACCGTCACATCAGCCATAGTCTTCACAACGGTGTACAATTATAATTTATCATAAGAAATACAATAGATTTTAAAAAAATCAAATCATAATACATAGGGCAATAATAAAATCAAAGATAAAATATAATTCAAAAAATAATCACTGGCTAGCAACTGTTCCAAATGATTGTTCAAAAAACCACGTTTTCAGTGCTTTTTTAAAAAGTTTCAAATCTTTCTGAAGTCTTAGCTCCATAACTTTGGCCCAGCTATTGAAATACAAACACACCTCTGGAGTTCTGTGGTTCCTTATGCACCCCAGAACAGCAGCATGTATAAAAGCATATTTGTTAGAAGAAGCAAAGAAAAAAGGGGGAGAACAGAGAAAAAAAGGGGGGCGGGAGAGGAGGGGAGCTTCCAAACAAACAAACAAAAGGAGAACAAGCAAAACAAAACATAATTGAGATAACAACTATATCTGCACATGAGTAAATGAACCAAACTGCAAGAAAAATAAGAAGTCTATATATTGACATATTACGTATTGATATCCAGATACTTGAATAAGTGGTCCACTGACAGCCACATATCTATCCAACTTCGCATTCACTGGTAACAACTGGCTGCTTCCTTCTCATAACGTAATATAAGCAAACAGTGTGTTACCAAATTGTGACGTTTGAGGTAACAAGTTGTTTCCAATTAAGCTGACCAATTTTCAACATTTTCATGAGCGACATTGCATAAGGATTGTTGAGAAATGTTTGTCTTTTTGCTAATGATACCAAAATTTGTAACAGTGTATGTAGACAGCCAGGAAAGTGTGGAAACCAAGAGGAGGGATCTAGTGAAACTTGAGGAATGGTCTAGGGTCTAGCAGCTAAGATTTATGCTAAAAAATGCAGTTACGCATTTAGGCCACAAAAATCTGTGAGAAGTACAGTATAGGGGATGGAATTCTTCTACGCACAAGAGGGATCTGAGGATGATCATAACTGATGATCTTAAGGTGACCAAATAGGAGGATAAGATGAAGCAACAGCCAGAAAGATATTTGGGTACATTTGTAGAGGAATGGCCAGCAGAAAAAGGGAGGTGATATTGCCATTGTATAGGTCCCTGGGGGGATCTCATTTGTAATACTGTGTACAGTTCTGGAGTTCACACCTTCAAAAGGATATAGACCAGTTGAAGTCAGTCCAGAGTGGCTACAAAATTGATCCGTGATTTTCATTCTTTTTTTTTTATTATTTATGCATATATCAGTTTACATATCAAGAACAATCTTGATTAATAGATACAGTCTGAAGTACTAAGAAACATTACAAAATCAAATCACCATATTAATGTTACGGCTATGGCTGCTGTGCAACCGCCTCACCACCAGGGGTCCTTCTAGAGCAGGATCTCCTGGCTGACCCAATCCATCTGCTCTATGTCCTGGATGTTCCTTTATAACCCTGCCTACCCTAGACTCCCAGTGCTTCGGCATCGAGCTCTTTTGGGCTCCCTGCTCTAGCCTTGCCTTGCTGTGTGTGGCCTTCGGGCCTTCTACCTTGCCTTGCTGTGTGTGGCCTTCGGGCCTTCTGCCTTGTCTTGCCTTGCTGAGTGTGTGTGGCCTTCGGGCCTTCTGCCTTGCCTTGCTGAGTGTGTGTGGCCTTCGGGCCTTCTGCCTTGCCTTGCTGTGTGGGTGTGGCCTTCGGGCCTTCTGCCTTGCCTTGCTGTGTGGGTGTGGCCTTCGGGTCTCCTGCCTTGCTGTGTGTGTGTGGCCTTTGGGCCTTCTGCCTTGCCTTGCTGTGTGTGTGTGGCCTTCGGGTCTCCTGCCTTGCTGTGGGTGTGTGGCCTTCGGGTCTCCTGCCTTACTGTGGGTGTGTGGCCTTCGGGTCTCCTGCCTTGCCGTGTGGGTGTGGCCTTCGGGCCCTCTGCCTTGCCATGTGTGTATGGCCTCCGGGCCCTCTGCCTTGTCGTGTGTGTGTGTGGCCTTCGGGCTCTCTGTCTTGCTATAAGGTTCTTGACCCTGTCTGGACTTTGACTCTGTTGCCTGCCGCCTGCCTTGACCCTGCCTGGACTTTGACTCTGTTTCCAGCCAGTACTCTGCTCCATATTTCACAGCCATCGCCCATCTCCATACACTCCTGCCGCATCACATTCCTTCCCAGCCATCATCAGAGACCTTCCAGCTATCCCTGTCTCTCTCCACCTGGAGTCACTCCTGAAGGTGGTGTTCACTACACCGGACCACTGCCCGAACATAACAATTAACATAAATTGTACTCCAAGCTCTAAGTCCACCATTATTGCTGGATCCAGTACCACTATAATATGTACTACAAATAAAAAGAAAAATAAATCTGCACCTCTAGAGGGGATTTTAATTTAATGAGGAGAGATAACTAAGCCAGTTACTGAGAGATATCCATATAATTACCCAAAATTATCCTGAGTTATCACATTTACTACTTTATCATTCAAAAATTGTATCAATTGTGATGGTAGAAAGAAAATATATGAAGCTTCTTTATGTTACGTGCCCTGTCCGCGCCCATCCCGCGCACAGGCCTGCTCACCTTCATGGTTCCTCGGCAGGTCCCGGGTCAGCCTTTCTAGCGGCAGCTGCTAGCACTTCCAGGCCCCAGCATCCTGCGTCGGCAGGCCTTCCACTGCGTACCAGGTCTCATGCCGGAGCTCGGCGTCTTCGGTGCTGTTGGCCACGCCCCTACACCCGTGCAGACCGCCCGGCCTCTTGTAGGGCCAAGGGCGGGTCTTAGCTCCGCGGCACGTCCTGATTGATTCTTTGTTATAAGGAATTCCCTGCCTGCACTTCCTTGCCTTGGCAATCGGGTCGGCTTATGCTAGATTGCCTCTGCGCTTGTACTTGCTCCTGTCTTGTTCCAGGATCCTTCTGTTCCAGTTCTGTTCCTGCCTTGTTCCTGCTTCCTAGTTCCAGCGTCCTTCTGTTCCTCTCCCAGGTAGTACCTCCAGACTGTCTCTCTGGTACTGACCTTGGCTTGCTACTTGATCCGTCTGCCTGCCTGCCTGTCTCCTAACTCCAGTCTGTTCCTCGACCTGCCTGCCTGCCGCCTGCCTTCTGACTCCAATCTGTTCCTTGACTCGCCTGCCTTCTGATGTCCACCTGCTATTTGACTTGCCTGCCTGTGACTTCATCTGTCCTCCAGTACCTGACCTCTGCTTTGACGACCATTCTTCAGACCGACTCCTGGACTTTGACCTCTGCCTGTTTGACCTCGTCTCTAGATTCTGGCTTTGTTCCTAGCCTTGTTATCACCTACTCTAGTCTGGTCCTCCTTGTTCCACCTGACCTCCAGTCTCGAACCTGACCGAGCTCCCCTCCTGTCTGTGGGCACGTCAGACTTCCACTCTCCCAGGAGATCCTGCGAGGTCCAACTAAGTCCAAGGGGCCCGGGTCCCTACGGGCTCCTCCCGGGGGGGATCTCGGGCTTCCAGTGGTGAAGCTCTGCCTAGCCTCTGTCTCCATCCATGCTCCGCCCCCTGGGGGCAGTTGCCTCCTGGTCCCAACCAGGAGGCGGATCTCCACTGCCACAGAACAAGGGTCCACCCCCGAGCGCAACAGGTTGCCAAGGCCATGGACTCAGCGGAGTCTCCCGCCTCCAGGGCCCTATCGAGTTTGGCCACTATAGTGAAACAGCATCATCAAGCGTTGGAAACATTGGCCTCTTCGGTGGAAGAACTTCGTTTCCAATTACAAGATACAGCATTGGCCAATCCTGTGGGCCTCTCGGCTACCATGCTTCCTAAAGCATCTTTGGCATTTCTTGCACTACCTCGAAATAATGGGGAACCATGCTCCTGTTGTGGCTTCCTTAATCAGTGCTTTATGCAGTTTGCACTGCAACCCTCATTGTTTTTGAAGGAAATCACTAAGATGACCTTCATTCTGTCTTGTTTGGAAGGGAAGGCTCTTGCTTGGGCCTCTCCATTATGGGAACGTTCTGATCCCATCCTTTCCAAGTTATCTGAATTCATCGCTCTCTTCAAGCAGACCTTCGGAGACCCAGGCTGCCAGGCTGTTGCTAGTCATGCCTTACTCCACCTCCATCAAGGGGCAAGGACCCTCTCCGAGTATACGGGGGAGTTTAGGACTCTGGCCACAGAGCTTGGGTGGCAAGAAGATTGTCTGCAAGCCATTATCTTAGATGGACTCTCCTGTGTTCTCAAAGATGAGCTCTCCGTCCGTGAGACTCCCACGTCTCTAGAGGACCTGACCTGAATCGTGGGTGCTTGTCTCCGACCGAACAGCTACGTCAGCGGAAGGAGGGGCTTTGCCTTTACTGTGGCACTTCTGGACATCATCTGCAGTCCTGCCCGGTTCGACCGGGAAACTGCAAGGCCTGAGCCCGGTGGGGGTCCCGAGCTTGGGCGCAACTGTTACAGGCTCTCAACTTTTGCTTCCTGTCTCCATGGGCATCAAGGTCCACATCTTCTCTACCACCACTCTTGTTGATACCAGAGCCAGTGGCAGCTTCATTATGGACAATATCGTCAAGCTCTTGAACATCCCTTTCCAGCCATTGGAGGTGAGTCTTCGCATTGCCTCCATTCAGGGGGGATCATATTCCAGGACTCATTACTCACCGGACAGTGGCTGTCCATCTTACCGTGGGTACTCTCCATGAGGAAGAGATGTATTTCTATGTACTGAAGCGATCAACGCCCCCGATTATTCTGGGCCTGCCCTGGCTCCAGGCTAATGAACCCCAGTTCGACTGGCAAACCCTGCAGTTGGTACAGTGGGGCTCCAAATGCCAGAAGACTTGTTTGTATTCCAAATCTCCAGTAGTTCCTGTCCTGAAGTCTGTTACCTTACTTGGTCTGCCTCTGCAGTATTCTGACTTCAATGATGTCTTCTCGAAGCAGAAAGCGGATATCTTGCCTCCATTACGCAAGTTCAACTGTCCTATCAAACTCCTGCCGGGCACTATGCCTCCCAAAGGCAGAACTTACCCATTGTCTCAACCTGAGACTTAGGCTATGTCGGAGTATATTAAGGAGAACCTAGAGAAAGATTTCATCCGTCCGTCTGACTCCCCTGCTGGTGAGGGGGTTCTTCTTCGTCAAGAAGAAGGATGGCAGCCTATGCCCCTGTATTGATTACAGGGGGCTCAATGCCATAACTTGCAAGGACCGATACCAGTTGCCCCTCATTAGTGAACTGTTTGATCGCCTTGAAGGGGCACAAATCTTTTCCAAGCTGGTTCTGAGGGGTGTGTACAATTTGGTACGCATCCAACCTGATGATATATGGAAAACAACATTTAACACAAGGGACGGTCACTTCGAATACACTGTAATGCCCTTTGGACTATGTAATGTCCTAGCGGTCTTTCAACGCCTTATGAATGAAGTCTTCCGAGACCTTCTGTACTCTTTTGTGGTTGTATACCTTGACGACATCTTGATCTTTTCTAAAGACCTGGAATCTCATAGAGATCACATCAGAATTGTATTACAACGTCTAAGAGAGAACCACTTGTACGCCAAGCTGGAAAAATGCCTGTTTGAGTGTAATCGCTTACCATTCCTAGGGTATATAATTTCTGACCGAGGATTTTCCATGGACCCTGAGAAAGTCCAGGGGATCCGCGACTGGCCCCAGCCAGTAGGTCTCCAAGCCTTGCAGCGTTTTCTTGGTTTTACCAATTATTAACGGAGCTATATTGCTAATTACTCTTCCCTAGTTGCCCCACTTACTGCTATGACTAGGAAAGGGGCCAATACCCGGATGTAGACACCTAAGGCACTTGCCGCCTTCTAGACTAAGAAAGAAGCATTCTGCTCCGGCCTTTGTTTGTAGCACCCAGACCCCACTTGTCCCTTCATCGTGGAGGTCGACGCCTCAGCAATTGGTGCAGGAGCTGTCTTGAGCCAGTTTCACCACAAGGGCAAACTGATTCTCTGCTCTTTCTATTCACACAAGTTCTCCCCCACGAACAGCATTATACTGTTGGTGACCGTGAACACCTCGCAGTCAAGTTGGCACTCCAAGAGTGGCGCCCCTGGTTGGAAAGGGCACAACACAAGTTTACTATCTTCACTGACCATAAGAATCTTGAACATCTCACAGAGGCTCAACTCCTGAACACTCGTCAAGCCTGATGGGCACTCTTCTTCGAACGATTCAACTTCATGCTTTGTTTCCGTCTTGGTTCCAAGAACCTTCATGCTGATGCACTATCCAGATCATTTGAACCTGAAGATGTGCCTGAAGTTCCTAGCTTCATTATTGATCCTGCCTGTATTTCCCTTGCTGTGACCACTACAGTTCCTACTGGAAAAACTGTTGTTCCTAGGAGATTACTTGAACAAGTTCTGAAATGGGCTCATGACTCCAAGTTGGCAGGCCATCCGGGCCGTGCTAGAACCTTATAGATGTTGTGAAGACAATATTGGTGGCCCAATATGGTTCAAGAGTCCCGAAATTATGAGGACTCGTGTCCCATCTGTGCCCAGCAGAAGCAGCCTACTGGAAAGCCCTGGAGCTTACTGCAACCACTCCAGGCACCTACCTAACCATGGGCAAGCATCTCGACGGACTTTATTACGGACCTACCTCCTTCCCAGAACAACACGGTGATTTGGGTTATCATCAACTGTTTTTGAAAGATGGGTCACTTTATTCCTCTGCCAGGCTTCCCTTCAGCCCCGGAACTAGCGAAGCTATTCTTGAAGAACATCTTTCGCCTCCATGGACTTCCCAAAGAGATCATCTCCAATCGGGGACAACAGTTTGCTGCCAAGTATTGGCGTTCTCTATCTAAGAAGTTCAACATCTCCTTAAGCTACACATCGGCCTATCATCCACAGGCCAATGGCCAAGCTGAAAGGACCAATTGGACCCTGAAGACATTCCTCTGTTCCTATGTAAATGATCAGCAAGATAATTGGTCTGATCTTCTTCCTTGGGCTGAGCTGTCGCACAATACACATGTTGCTGCAGACACTGATGTTTCTCCGTTTTCTGTGGTATTCGGATGGCAGCCCTGCCTGCCTCTTCCTGTTTCCTTGACAGTTCCATCTCCAGCGGCACAATCCATGGCTCACACCATTCGTCAGGTATGGAACCAAGTAAATGAGTGCCTTTCTCAAGCAGCTGAACGCTCCAAGCGTAACTCTGATATCCATAGACATCCTGATTCACTCTTCCGTCCTAGCCAAAAGGTGTGGCTAAGCGCTCGACACATACGACTGAGGTTTCCCTCTCATCGCTTGGCTCCGAAGTACATAGGACCATTTCTTGTAATCCGAAGAGTGGGAGCGGTATCATACACACTCCAGCTACTTCATGCCATGGGCATCCATAACACGTTCCATGTGTCCTTGTTGAAGCCGTTGGTCCTCTCCTGGCCCTCACGCAGAGTACCCTCTCCTCCACGGGTCTCTCTGAACCTGATTCCTCCCTCTAGGTAAGAGAGGTCCTGTTTGGCGACGTCGAGGAAAATAGGAATATTTCTTAGCCTGGGAGGGTTATGGGGCCGAGGAGAATTTGTGGGAACCTTCCCATAATATCTTTGATAAGGAGCTCCTGAAAGCCTTTCATAGGGCTCATCCTGACAAGCCACAGCCGCATAGGGGGAGGCCTAGAAGGGGGGGGGGGGTTACTGTTATGCTCCCCGTCTGCGCCCGTCCCGTGCACGGGCCTGCTCATCTTCATGGTTCCTCGGCAGGTCCCGGGTCGGCCTCCCTAGAGGCAGCTGCTAGCATTTCCAGGCCCCAGCATCCTGCGTCGGCGGTCGGCAGGCCTTCCACTGTGCACCAGGCCTCACTCTGGAGTTCGGCATCTTCAGTGCTGTTGGCCACACCCCTACGCACGTGCGGACTGCCTGGCCTCTTGTAGGGCCAAGGGTGGGTCTTAGCTCCACGGCACGCCCTGATTGATTCTCTGTTATAAGGAAGTCCCTGCCTGCACTTCCTTGCCTTGGCAATCGGGTCGGCTTATGCCAGATTGCCTCCGCGCTTGTACTTGCTCCTGTCTTGTTCCAAGTCTCATTCCAGGATCCTTCTGTTCCAGTTCTTTTCCTGCCTTGTTCCTGCTTCCTAGTTCCATCGTCCTTCTGTTCCTGTTCGTCTCCCAGGTAGTATCTCTGGACTGTCTCTCTGGTACTAACCTCGGCTTGCTACTTGACCCGTCTGCCTACCTGCCTGTCTCCTGACTCCAGTCTGTTCCTCGACCTGCTTACCTGTCGCCTGCCTTCTGACTCCAGTCTGTTCCTTGACCTGCCTGCCTGCCGCCTGCCATCTGACTCCAGTCTGTTCCTTGACTCGCTGCCTGCCTTCTGACGTCCACCTACTTGACTCTTGACCTCAGCCTGCCTTCATCTGACTTCTGGTACCTGACCTCTGCTTTGTTGATCATTCTTTAGAGTTACTACTGGACTTTGACCTCTGCCTGTTTGATCTTTTCTCTACATTCTGGCTGCGTTCCTAGCCTTATCACCTATGCTACTTTGATTCTCCTTGTTCCACCTGACCTCCAGTCTTGAACCTGACCGCTCTCCCCTCCTGTCTGTTGGCACGCCGGGCTTCCACTCTCCCAGGAGATCTTGTGAGGCCCACCTAAGTCCAAGCGGCCCGGGTCCCTAAGGACTCCTCCTGGGGGGACCTCGGGCTTCCAGTGGTGAAGCTCTTCCTAGCCTCTGTCTCAGTCCGTGCTCCACCCCCTGGGGGCAGTTGCCTCCTGGTCCCTAGCAGGAGATGGATCTCCACTGCCACAGGACAAGGGTCCACCCCCGAGCGCAACACTTTATACTTGATATATCATTTGCAGGGAAATTTTAGTAGGAAAAAGGCCCCTATTTGCTGGACCTTAGGTCTGAGGAGCAAAAATTGCTTCCTCTTCTTCTGTGACATCTTGGACACATGAGGAAAAATCCTAACCTACAAGCTCAAAAAAAGATTCTAATCTATGTCTGAAAAAAAGTTTCAAAACCCAGTCTTTATTAGGTTCCAATGCAAATGTCACAATCAATGTCGCCGGAATGGCTTGAGCTGAATCCAATGTTTCCAAAAGTTCTGAAACATTTAAAGCAGGCATAACAGCTCAACCTCAAATTCAGGCAATTTTTCCTTGGTAGTCTCCATCTGATTTTGTTCCCGTCTATTTTTTAAAGAAGGTAAATAAAACGCTCGTATCAAAGGTGGAACAGCATTTTCAGGAATATTGAGAATTTCCATTTCAAATCTTTTAAACATGTCTTTTGGTGGTATAAAGGATATCTTTGGGAAATTCACGAAAAGAAGGTTTTTACCTTTCATAGCGTTCTCAAGATTTTTGATCTTACTTAATAACAATGAATTATCTCTTACTAAAGATTCCTGTAAAGACATACAAGAAATCATAGTTGTATTAACCTCCTTAATCTGCTGAGCATTAGATTTTATGGTATTTTCCACAACTTGTAGACGCATTGCTTCTCTCTACCAAGAAATTTAACTGATTAGATAATAAATTCTCCAGACCTTCAATAGCCTCCCACAATGCGTCCAAAGTTACCAGATTAGGTTTAGCCAAGGAAAATCATGGACTTGGTGGTAAAGGTGTAGAAAAACTTCTCAGATTCATCCTAGAATCTTCTCTCCTGGTTGAGTTACCGGCAAAGTCGTCGGGCGTTCCAGCTTCGGCGTCGACACCTTCTCTTCCCAGTTCGAGACACCCTGCCTGGAGGTTACTGGGGCCTGCATCATCGACAAGCGTCCCCACCAGGTTCTCTTTCGGGTTTCTGTGTGTGGCAGGGTTCACCAGTACCTCCCTCCAAATCAGGGACAGAGATGTTTCTGAGACTGGCAGGGAGACCTGCATTTCCTCAGTGGCTCCCAGCCGAAGCATCTCCTCTCCTGATTTCAAATCCCCTCGAATCACATGGCTATCCATCAGGCCAGTCACCGACATATCTGAGGAGAGCCCAGGATAAGCTTTCTCCCTTGCACGCCTTTTCCTGGTTGAATGGGGCATTTGAAGCAATTTTTTCGCAAGAAATCTTTAACAAAATGCAGCCATGGCGTTCAAAATGAGAGTGCAGACGCCATCTTGGATCCAGATCTAAATCTGTCCTTGATTTTCATTCTAAAGCGTATGCTGACACAGCCTGAAAGATTTGAATATGTATGTCCTAGAGGAAAAGCAAAATAAGGGAGATATGATAATGATGTTTAAATACCTCCAATATTTCTACATACAGGAAGCAGAATTCTTTCAAAGAAAAGAGGCTCTAGAATGAGGGGTCATGGGATGAGGGTGAAAGAGGGTAGACTTTCGAGTAATCTAAGGAAATATTTGTTTACAGAGAGGGTAGTGGATGCATTGAACAGCCTCTCCGCAAAAGTGATGGAAACTAGAACAAGAAAGCATGAGATTAATATAGGGGATCTTTGAAGAAGTGATAGGGATTGTAAAGCTGAATTAGTTGGTGCAGATAGGCAGACTAGATGGACTGTTGTTACATTTGTCTGGCCACACTCACCGAGTCTCTGTTGATACAACAGCTCTGCCACTGCCATCACATCCCCACTGATATTTACCCCTAGGTGTGCACGTGGCCATGCACAGATTAAGTAGGTCCCATGGCGGAAAACCTCATCACCAGTGCCTCTCAGTGATGTCACACGACTGGGTATTTAACCCAACTGTGACTCCAGCAACTTGCCTCAGCAATGGGCTACTGCCTTCTGAAGCAGTGTCTGTTTGCCTTGCCTGTCCTGACTTCCAGCTTTCATCTCGTCCAAGCCTGCCATTCTGCCTTGTCTCACCCGGTCCTCCTGGTCCCTGCTTCTTGTCCTGTCTCTCTGTATTGCCTGCCTTGTATTGACTTCTGCATTGGACCTTCACTTTCTCTTGCCTGCCGCTTGGACCTGATCATGCCTCACTTGCTGCCTATCCTGAACCTTGATTGGTTTCTCTTTGACTGCTGCCTTCACTGACCCTGACTTGTTCCTGGATTCTCTCTCATCTGACCACCCTCAGGAACCATCTAAGTCCTGCCAGCCCCTAGAATCCAAGGGGAATGGGGCTGGTATAGGTGAAGCTCCAGTCTGTCTCACTCCAGGGCACGTTCATCAGTTGTTGACGTGAGCCAAGCACACTCTAGCACTAAGGGCGCATAGTCAACACACTCATCAGAGCTGTACAGCTTTTATCTGCCATCACATTTCTATGTTTCTATGAACAAAAGATTTTAATTTTCTTATCTGAACAAGATGTAGTAAGCTCAGACATAAAAGAAATGCTGTATCAGAGTGAATAATGTGACCTACCTGTTTTTATCTGTGATTTGCTCCAATCTTTTTGCTACTGTCTGGCATTCTTCTTTTAATTTGGCTATGAAAGTATTCTGGGATGTCAACAGTGAATCTAGCTCAGTTACTGAAAACATAAAATATAGGTAAGATTAGAAACAGTTTTCATTTCTAACCTAGTTATAAAAATTACTTTCTTTAAATGGTGTCTATCACATCAACTGAATGTTGAGTTGGTATATTACTCTTTCCTTAGAAAAATGAAAGCAGTCTTAAACCAATCTTTTTTTCTCCCAAATTTAACTTCCTTCATTTTTAATTGTTTTTCTTATTTTCAATCTTAATCATCTCTTCTTTACTTTTTTTTCATCTTTCCCTACAGTTTCTTCCCTTATGCCTTCTTATCCAGTTCAAATATTTATTTATTTATTTAAAATCTTTTCTATACCGTTGTTAAGTTAGATACCATCACAACGGTTTACATAAAGGCACAAATGGTTATGTTCAATTAAGAACTGGGATATACGAGTATAATGGTGCCAAAAGGTTTTGGTTACAACAAAATTCAAAATAAAGACTATTTGATTGAGTGTCATAAATCTTGTCCTTTTCCAAAGTGTGCTGTAAACTATTAATTAACATTAAAGTAAGAGAGAGGGCGCTATCATTGGCAGGACCCATCCTATGGAACTCCTATGGAACTCCATGCCCTTGAATATAAGATTACAAAGAGACAGCAAAACCTTTAGAAAAAGTTTAAAAACCTGGCTCTTTAAACAAGCTTTTCAAAAAGAGAAGGGAGAATAGAAGCCAGGGATGGGCAAAGCATGAACAATTAAACAACCACACACACTGCAGAATCACTAAGTGTGTAGCTTTTAATAGATAGCACATCATCACTAAAGGACAAGTTACAATTATAAAGTTAGTTCTGAATGAATTTTATTAATATCTCAAAATCTAGGCAATTTAAAACTCTCTCATCACACAACATTCAAAAAACATTCATAAAACTCTCTCATCACACACATTCATACTATTTAAAAATTAAATAATATGAATGTGTGAGCTTAAATGTGTTGTGTGATAGGGATGTGAATCGTTTTTTGACGATTTAAAATATCGTCCGATATATTTTAAATCGTCAAAAATCGTTAGGGCCACGATACAATACCAATTCCCCCGATTTATCGTCAAAAAATCGTAAATCGGGGGAAGGGGGAGGGCAGGAAAACCGGCACACTAAAACACCCTAAAACCCACCCCCGACCCTTTAAATTAAATCCCCCACCCTCCCGAACCCCCCCCCCCCAATACCTTAAATTACCTAGGGGTCCAGCGGCACACTAAAACACGGCACACTAAAACTCCCTAAAACCCACCCCGACCCTTTAAATTAAATCCCCCACCCTCCCGAACCCCCCCCCCCCCAAATGCCTTAAATTACCTGGGGGTCCGTAGCCTTAAATTACCTCCGTAGCGGCGGTCCGTAGCTAAATCGGGGGAAGGGGGAGAGCAGGAAAAGCAGCACACTAAATCGTGTAGTCTTCAGCCGGCGCCATTTTGCAAAATGGCCGCCGCAAAATGGCGGCGGCCATAGACCAAAACGATTCGACGCAGGAGGTCGTTCCAGACCCCCGCTGGACTTTTGGCAAGTCTTGTGGGGGTCAGGAGGCCCCCCCAAGCTGGCCAAAAGTTCCTGGGGGTCCAGCGGGGGTCCGTGAGCGATTTCCTGCCGCGAATCGTTTTCCGTATGGAAAATGGCGCCGGCAGGAGATCGACTGCAGGAGGTCGTTCAGCGAGGGTTCCGGACCGCCGCTGAACGACCTCCTGCAGTCGATCTCCTGCCATCTTTACTGTATAGCCTTTTTCTGCTCCATTCATGGACCCAGGCTTCAATGTATCCAAAACCACTTTCTTTACACCATATTTTGAGGCATGTATTGAAATTATCTATATGTCTTAGTCTTTCCTTTCTCTTACCATGAACAGGTAATGCTTCAGAAAATGCAATAGTCTGCCTTGTGCCTAATCTTATTTCCTAGATTCAGGAAATCTTTCTGTACTACTTGGATACTGTTTCTAGTGAGGTGATTGGTTTCTAGATGGATGATAACATTGATAACAGAGTCCTTGCTTTCTTCTGTGATTACACTGACTATCTGATTTTCATTTCTACCAGCTGAAGATCATAGAAGGCATTTAAATACTGTATCCTGTTCAAAATTATTTCCTAGATTAATTCTTCTAATGACCAAGCCTTCAACCAGAAGGAGCTTTTTTTAAATATTTGATAGTGTTAAAAGATCTCTGGGTACACTCCGTGTACTCTTCCCTTTCAGACACTACTTTTATTTTCTATTGCTGGAGTATCTTCATTTTCTAGTGCAGAAAAGGCACTTTGCAATTAAGCTCTGGGATTCGTTGCCAGAGGATGTGGGTAAGGCAGTTAGTGGAGCCGGGTTTAAAAAAGCTTTGGATAAGTTCCTGGAGATGTCCATAAACTGCTTTTAATCAATAGGGAATAGCCACTGCTTATTGTCGGCATTAGTAGCATGGGATCTATTTAATATTTGGGTACTTGCCAAGTACTTGTGACTTGGATTGGCTGCTACTGGAGATTAGATACTGGGATTGATGGACCCTTGGTCTTACCCAGTATGACATATGTTATGTTGCTAAATCACAAAGATTCGGAGCAAGGTGCTGCACTCCAAATATATCAATATCCAACGCCAAAGGAATGCAAAAGAATCTGAAGGTCTAAACTTAAAGACTATTGCAGGAAAACAATTTTTGTTTTATTTAATGCGGCAACTCCATTGCTCAAATGTCAAACTCAAATAGTGTTTCGCCCGAAGGCTGTGTAGGGAGGGACAAAGTAAATATTTAGAAATTTTAAATGCAGAATGGTTTTCATACAGCTGACAAGGCAAGGAGAGTCTTAAGTTTGGACCTTCAAATTCTTTTGCATTCCTTTGGTGTTGGATATATCTTAAGTTCTTAACTCTGTTGCTATCTTCTCTCCATGTTGATGCAACCACTGTTAACTCTCTCCTATGAATGCTTACTAATTCAAAGCTTAGCCATCTATGCAGTCACTCATGCTACTGCTTATATTCTCAAGGCCATGAAGTTCTGAGTTAGTAAACAGAACTCCATGGATAGCAGCAGAAGATTGGATGTGAGTAAGCAAGCATAGTGAAAAGACATCAAGTAATAGAAATCTGACAACTGCAATGAGAGAAATGATTGGAGGGAGAGAGGGAGAAGGGAGGAGATATGGTGGAAGAGGGAGGAAACATGATGATGGACTAGAGGAATAGGACAGATATCGTATATTTATTTATTTATTTAAGAGCTTTTACATACCGATAACCATTTGCACATTGTATCGGTTTACAAGAAACAATAAGATTATATAGAGTAGCATAACGTTTACATAGAACAATTGGTAGCACATAGGGTTAACAGATATATAATTAAACAAGTTACTAATTAAACAAGTCACTAATTACTAATTATTTAATGGATGAGAAGAGAAGGATAGTATAGGAAATACCTGGAGGAAGAGGCGGCAGCACTACATAGATGAAAGGAGGGAGAAGAGATGAATCCAGGGAGAAGAAAAGGAAGGTCTGCTACAAGGAGGAAAAGAGAAAATAAAAGAAGCACAGGAGAGAATGGGATAGGAGAGGGTCTAAGAAAATAAAAGCACCATTAGGAGAGGTGACAGGAAGTATGGAGCATTTTCGTTAGTCGAGGGCACTGATGCATCATTGGAGGTATTGATGGCGGCTTCGATAGAATCGACGGCATCAATGGTGGCATCGATGTCGGCATCAATGGTATCAACAGGATCGATGGCAGCCTCGACGGAATCGATAGCGGCCTCATCGACGGTGGCATCAATGGTATCGACGGCATCAAGGGTGGCCTCGACGGCATTGACACACAAATATTGAAAATGACTGTTTAATTATAAAAAGGGCTGAAGACTTCTGCATTTCTTTAAATATACTACAATGGACAATGACATGTTGGAAGATTGACAAGGACTGTTGTGGATCGCAAAACGTATGCCATATGCTGCTGTCCATCAGATAAAGATGGAGTCATTGGCTTGTTTAAAAATACTGCAGATGGACATTTGTTGCTATGGCACTTGCTGCTGGGTGGCACAAAATAGCCCTGCTTATAGCCATGACCATTTCTGGTTAGCAATATCTTGTAGCTTGGCTATTCATATGAGAAAAGGGCTGAAATATATACCCAATCAGGAAGAGACACTTGTTCCCAATTACATTTTTAGTGGGTTGAGAAAATTATAAAAGACTGCTATTTATAAGACAAACCTTGGAGATAAGAAGAAGAAGAAGATCAAACAGAAGATGAAGGTGCTGCATTTTGTCTCTCCGCTTACCTAACTAGGTCCATCAATATGATTTGGAGTAAGTGTCAATGCAGAAATGAAAGACAGGAATTTAAAATTACACCATATCATTACTATTCTACCCTTAGAGATACTTAGAGGATATTATGATAGAAGCTACTTATACAGTATTCATTATGTAAACTGTAATTAATAAGATAATGTTTATTCACTGTTTGTCATCGTTATCAAGTTCGTTTAACAATATATTTTGCAATGTCCAAAACAATAATTCTTCTAAATTTTTCTAATCAGAATAAATCTAAATTTTTATATACAAAGTTAGAAGTGGCTTCTTTTATTATGCTATTATCCCTGTGACAACATCACAAATATCTTATGTGGTAGCTACGTGTATAAGTTATAGTAATTTTCAAAGTGAACTTAAATGCATATGTTTGCATTGGAAATAATGGGGTAGATTTTAAATGATGTGGCGCAGTTCCCGGTGCGCACACAAGGATGCGCCGGTTTTATAACATGTGCGTGCCGGCGCACGCATGTTATAAAATCTGTTGGCCGTGTGCACGTGCGCCAGATTTTATAATCCGCGTGCGCATGTGCGGGCAAGGGATTTAATTTTTGCAAAGTGTGCGCAGCAACACAATCTGGCCTTCCACAGTTCCCTTCCAGTCCGGTCTAATTAAGAAGCAGACTGGGAGGGAACTTTCCTAACCCCCTGCCTCACCTTCTTTCCCTTTCCCCTCTGCTCCTAACCTACCTTTCCTCAATTTTATTTTATTTGCTGCTCCTTGGGAACAGAAGTAATTTATATGCACTGGTCGACTGCTGGCACACGCTGTCCCGGCTGGCCTCCGTCCCTGCCCCTTCCCGCCCAGACCACGCCCCATGGCCCGGCACTTGTGCACGTACCGGCACTTACACGTGTGGCCGAGCCCTGTGCACCAGGCTTTTAAAATTCAGCCAAATAGCAAGTGTTGCTTACCTGTAACAGGTGTTCTCACAGGCAGCAGGATGTTAGTCCTCACATATGGGTGACATCATCAGGATGGAGCCCAATCACGGAAAACTTCTATCAAAGTTTCAAGAACTTTAACTGGCCCCTACTGGGCATGCCCAGCATGGCACTAGCCCTGCAGCCAGCAGGGGTCCCCCTTCAGTCTTATTTGATAGCTACAGGCAGTGCCGAAAAAATAAAACACCAAAAGTTACGAACCCAACACCGCGGGCGGCGGGCGGGTTTTGTGAGGACTAACATCCTGCTGTCCTGTGAGAACACCTGTTACAGGTAAGCAACACTTGCTTTCTCACAGGACAAGCAGGATGGTAGTCCTCAAATATGGGTGAGTACCGAGCTGAGGATGTCCGAACATGCACCAAATGTACCCAACGGTATGCAACAGGCACAACAACTGGGGTGGAATTTGGTAGAGGGCATCCTGAACCCCACCGGGCAGGCGGAAGGGTGTTGGTACATCACGTTGGAAAAAGATTACGCAGGACAGACTGGCCGAAGATGGAATCTTGTCTTCCGGCTTTGTCCAAGCAATAGTGGGCTGCGAAGGTATGGAGAGAGCTCCAGGTGGCAGCCCTGCAAATGTCAGGAAGCGGCACTGATCATAGGTGTGCTACTGAAGTTGCCATGGCCCTCACAGAGTGTGCTTTAACACGGTCTTGAAATGGAATGCCCGCTTGCTGATAGCAAAAAGATATGCAGTCCGCCAACCAGGAGGAGAGAGTCTGCTCACCCACAGGTTGCCCTAATTTGTTGGGATGGAAAGAGACGAATAACTGAGTGCTCTTCCTGTGGGCAAGTGTACGGTCTAGATAGAAAGCTAGAGCCCGTTTACAGTCAAGGGTATGCAGAGCCTGTTCCCCTGGATTGGAATGGAGCCTGGGAAAAAAGGTAGGTAGTATGATGGATTGATTAATGTGAAACTCCGAAACTACCTTGGGTAAAAATTTAGGGTGAGTGCGGAGCACCGCCCGGTCCTGCAGGAGTTTAGTGTAAGGCGGATAGGTAACTAGGGCCTGTAACTCACTAACCCTGCGAGCTGAAGTGATAGCTAAAAGGAAAATCACTTTCCATGTGAGATATTTTAGGTCACGGGAGTGAAGAGGCTCGAATGGAGTTTTCATGAGCCGACCGAGAACCAGATTAAGGTCCCATGAAGGGGCCGGAGGCCGTACAGGTGGCTTGATATGGAGCAAGCCCTTTAAAAATCGTGTTACGAGGGTTGTCCTGATATAGGGACATCCCAGACACCTTTATGGAAGGCGGCTACCGCACTGACATGCATTCTGATGGAAGAGGTTTTTAGACCTGACTCTGACAAGTGCCAGAGATAGTCCAAAAACCTTGGGATTGGACAGGAAAAGAGATCAAGGGACTGCGAAGTGCACCATGATTTGTATCTTTTCCATTTATAGGAATAAGATTTTCTTGTGGAAGGCTTCCGTGAAGCAATCAGGACACGAGAAACCGAATCTAAAAGTTTAAGTGGTTGAAGGATTAACCTTTCAACATCCATGCCGTCAGGGACAAAGCCTGAAGATTGGGATAGCGTAGGCATCCGTTATTTTGAGTGATCAGATGTGGGGCCGTTCCCAAGGAAATGTGCCTGCGGATGGAAAGATCCTGGAGTATGGGAAACCACACTTGGCGTGGCCAGTGAGGTGCTATCAGGATCATGGTTCCTTTGTCCTGATGTAGCTTCACGAGAGTCTTTGAAAGAAGAGGAAGTGTAGGGAATGCATAGAGCAGACCAGTTGCCCACAAGAGGAAGAATGCATCTCTGGGCTGAGAGCGCTCGCTCCGAATGAGGGAGCAGTAATTGTCCATTTTGTGGTTCTGAGAGGACGCAAAGAGGTCTGTCTGGGTGTATCCCCATTGGCGAAAGATTGAGGTCGCTACCGAAGACGCTACTCAGTTTGTCTGCCAAGACATTGTCCACTCCCGGCAAGTAGGTGGCACTGAGGTACATCGAGTGGGAGAGCGCTTCCGCCCAAATCTGCGCAGCTTCCTGACACAGGAGGAAGGAGCCTGTGCCTCCCTGCTTGTTGATGTACCAAATGGCCACCTGGTTGTCTGTCTGAATCAGGATGACGTGATTTGATAGGCATTCCTGAAAAGCCCTGAGAGCATATCGCATTGCTCGAAGTTCTACAAAGTTTATTTGATGTTTGGCTTCCTCTGGAGACCAAGATCCTTGTGTCTGTAGATTGTCCACATGGGCTCCCCACCTGAGGTTGGAAGCGTCGGTGGTGAGAATGAGTTGAGGATCTGGCACTTGAAAAGGCATTCCCTGGAGGAGATTGGTCTGATCTTTCCACCAGGCGAGAGACAGACGGAGTGAGTTGGTGATATGGACAATGGTTGACAGAGGCTGAACAGCTTGAATCCATGTGTGACCTCAGAGTCCAATGCATGAGTCTCATGGCCAGGCGGGCCATTGGTGTAACATGGACGGAGGAAGCCATGTGTCCTAGCAGGACGAGGAATTGGCGAGCTGTTGCTGTATGTTGAGACTGCAACTGGTGAGCGAGGGCCACGAGTGTTAGCGCTCGTTGTCGAGGCAGAAAGGCTTTTGCTTGTAAAGTATCCAAGTCTGCCCCAATGAATGACAAGTTTTGAGATGGGATTAAATAGGATTTCCCGTAATTGACAAGAAATCCTAGAGAAAGTAGAGTGTGTAGGGTGAAATCGAGGGACGACCGAGTGGCTTGCTGGGTTGGAGCCCTGATTAACCAGTCCTCCAGATAGGGGTAGACGTGCACACCTTCTTTCCTGAGGAAAGCTGCTACAACTACGAGGCATTTGGTGAAGACTCGTGGTGCAGACGCTAGGCCGAAGGGAAGCACTCGATATTGATAGTGCTTTGGGCCTACTAAAAACCTGAGGTACTTGCGATGAGTTGGAGTGATCACAATGTGTGTGTATGTGTCCTGGAGGTCCAGAGAGCAGAGCCAGTCTCCTCTTTGTAGAAGAGGTAGAAGCGAGGCCAAGGTTACCATCTTGAACTTTTCCCGCTGGAGGTACTTGTTGAGAGCACGTAGGTCCAGAATTGGACGAAGCCCCCTTGGATTTTTTGGGGATCAAAAAGTACCGGAAATAGAACCCTAGGCCTTGCTGCGAGAGTGGGATGGGTTCTATTGCTCTTAACTGGAGAAGAAGGGAAACCTCCTGCTCCAGAAGGACAGAGTGGTCGGATACTCTCCACTCCTGCAGAGGTGGTGAGTCCTGTGGAAGAGCAAGAAAGTTTAGGTGGTAACCCTGAGCAATGATTGCTAGTACCCATTGGTCGGTTGTGATTGATTGCCACATGCCATGAAAGTGGCACAATCGACCTCCCACTGGTATGCTTGGCAGAGGAATCAGGCTGCTGCTCTCCAAGTGAAAGTCAAAAACCTGAAGTAGGCCCCGGCTGGGGAGTTGCTTGTGGCTTTTGCTTTCGGGCCTGGCTAGGCTGAGGCTTTTGATAAGGTCTCGTAGTTCAGGACCTTGTTGGTGGAGGATAGTACTTCCTTGGACAGAAGAATGACTTCTTAGAGTCCTTCCTGAAGGGCTGTCTTAAGGGGAAGTCGGAAGGCCTATTTGTTATCACCCATTTGTTAGTCCTCACAAATGGGTGACATCACAGGATGGAGTCCTGTACGGAAAACTTTTCTGTCAAAGTTTCCACAAAGCTTTGAGTGACACCGGCACACTGAGTGCACTGAGCATGCTCAGCCTGCAATTATCCCTGTGAGCCACAGGTGTCTCCCTCAGTCTCGTCTTAAAGCTAAAAGTGCAAGCAAAACTAAAAAAAACATGAAAACGTATAGAGACCCAACTCCGCAGGGTGGCAGGTGGGTTTCGTGAGGACTAACATCCTGCTGTCCTGTGAGAATACCTGTTACAGGTAAGCAACATTTGCTTTCTCACAGGACAAGCAGGATGTAGTCCTCACAAATGGGTGAGTACCGAGCTGAGGATGCCCGAGAGTGCACCAAATGCACCCAAGACGAGCGAAGGGCGCGATGACATGGGTGGAGTTTGGAACGGAGGGCATCCTGAAATCCTTAAAGGGTTGGTGGAAGGATGTTGGGTAGTTAACCGGAAAGGAATAGGAGTAGACGGACTGGCCAAACATGGTGCATGCCGGCTAGTCGTATGTAAGCAATAATGGGCTGCGAAGGTATGGAGAGAAATCCAGGTTGCAGCCTGATAATATGTGTATAAGCAACAACGGCCGAAGGGAAGCTATTAAGGCTGAGGTGGATGCAACAGAGTGTGGTTACACACAGTGTTGTAGTGAAATGGCTGCTTGTTGGTAGGAAAAGAGATACAGACCGTTTATTAGGAGGAATAGGTCTGTGTGCCAACTGGAACTCGCATCATGGCTCTTGCCACAGAGGGAAAGAGTTAGGTGGAATTCCTATGGAATGTAGGCAAGCTAGGTAGAATGCAAGCGTAGCCTTTCTGTCCAAGAAATGGAAAGAATCCTCTCACTCTGGTGAGAGAGGTGTTGGAAAAAATGGGCAGAGTATATCCTGAGTAAGGTGAGATGCAACGTCTACCTTAAGAAAGATAGAAAGTTGAACAAGTGAAAACCACTCAGTGACGGAGGAACGCGGGGTCAGATGAGTATGTAACTAGAAGTGTATAACTCATTGACACTGCTGGCAGAAATGATATTTTTGAGGGAAGAATTTTCCATGCCAAACTGTGAAATGAGAGGAATGGAAAGGCTCGAACGGAGAACGTATGAGACTTATAAGCATGAAATATATGTTCCATTCCATGACTAGTGAAAATAGAGGCGGCTTGATCAGTGGATAATCCATGGTAAGCTGACTCAGAAGGGATGTACCGTAAATCGGGTATCCCAACTCCCAAACGATACACCAATTGGAACAGAGGTGTACGTTAATGGAGGATGTCTGGGGAGCAGAATCCGAGGGAGCAAGAGAAAGAGTGGTGTGGAAAAAGAAAAAAGGGTAATACCCTTTTGTATGTGTCATGTGGTAAATCTTGCCATTTCGAATGGTAGGATTTATGTGTGGAAGGTTTTGTGACGCTACCAGAAACCTGAGAACATCAGTTAGTCTACGATTTGGGACTGACTGGTGAGAAGGTAGATTGGTTACTGGTGTGATAGATTGAGAAGTATGGGAAGCATACTGGTCTCGGTCAGAGCGAGGGTTAGAGGAATAGTGAACCCTGTCCCGGTTCAACATTAGAAGAGTGCTGGCTATGAGAGGCAGCAGAAGAAATATATTTAAGAGGCCCTTGATGGAAGAAAGGCATCTATGGGAACGCATTGGAAACATGTGTAGGGAGTAGAATCTGTACACCGTATGGTTTGATTCAGACGCAGAGGGCAAGTTCGGTTGACCTCAGCGCTAGAAGATTTTTCTCTCTACACATGTAGTCGGAGACCATTCGAGAGGATAGAAACCTACATGGAGAAGGTCTGCTAGTGTGTTCAGAAAATCTCTTAGATGAGTGGCCCAAGGATGTATGAAATGAGCAAGGGCCAAGGATAGAGTTGCACAGTTTCTCAGCAGGGCAGCTAAGGTAATGCGTGCTTATGTGTTAGAAAGCACATTGTCCCTATGCTGTCTGTCTGTATGCATAAAGGTTTGTTGCAGAGGCAGTATTGGAAGGCATAAGGGTATAACTCATGACTATAAGCTTCAGGAAGTTTATGAGAAAACTGTGCCTGGAGTGGATAGACACATATAGGGTTGGGAAGCTTTTAGGCCAAACTTTACAACCCTAAGTAAATGTGAGCATGAGCAGAATCAGACTAGGTTTTGGTTCTAGATCTGGAATGTGGATGAGGGACGAAGCAGTTGCACAGCTTAGACCCACTAATATTGGAATGTCACTGAATGTAACCCATAGCAGTTTTCTATGAGGAAAGAGCATAGTGAAAAAATCCCATGGCCCGACAATGAAGAATTGAGGGCCTAAGGTAATAGAAGATGCACGTAGGGACATGTAAAAATGTATTAGAATGTCTGCGTGTATGCTGGACAGGAAGGTCTTTTATGACTGTGGTGTCCAGAAGTGTTGTATAAGGGATTTATGGCAGTGACAGTAATCCCAGTTAGGAAATGTATAGTGAGTCATGAAGAAGTTAAAGCTCCTTGCATGGACTGACTGTGGTTGTGCAGTTGTCCATGCAAGGAAAAGAGTGAATGATGTTACAGTCCGCAGAGAAACAGCATTCACCAACAGTGATTCAATGAAAAACTTCGGCTGCCAAAGCTGATGCAAGCGGCAGAGTTGTTGACTCACCATAAAGCACTTAGAAAGATTAGAGTAATGTACTTACTGCAATCTAGAAGCATGGAAACGAGAGTTACCATTTTACCTGTGACTTCTGAAGGAAGTTGGTACTTCTGAGGTCCAGGATATGCGGAGAGTAACTACTTTCTGTTGAAAGAAAGAATAGTGTAATTAAAACTCTCCGACCCCCCTCCCTTTCCCCCTATGCGCTTCGTAGCACTTGGGGGAGTGTACCGGGACTTTGGTACAAGGTGGGGTGGCCGCTCTGATATCTGGCCAGATGGGAGACCAGGGGGTGTCCCAGTGGAATGGCTGAAGTATTCTGGGTATCATGTAAGCTCCCACAGGAGTATGAGCGGTAAAGTCGTACCCGCATTTCTGTGTGCTGTACAAGGCAACACTAAGACCTGACGTCAGGCTTTAAGGGGGACTTGTACTTGAGGCAATATTTGCTGAAGCTCGTGTTAGCAGATCAGCGAACGCATCTGAACCTTGGTTTTGAAGCAGGAACCAGAGGACAGAGCATTAATCAGTACAGAGCCTCATTGCTGGAAGGGGAGGAAGCCCTGATGAAATCCCAAAGAAATGAAAGAGGGGTTCTCTTGGTATTGTGGCTAACATAGCTAGCATAGCGATATGTGACACTAATACAGTTCTTGAAAGGCACATGACCCAGAACTTTTCGAACCATGTGGTCCTAATTAGAGAACACATCTCAAAGGGAATGCCGCAGAAGCGGGTACTTACTATCCGACGTGGATCACTGCAAGACGAGCCGGTGAAGATTGCTGGCTCCGTCGATATCCAGAGTCCTCGAGGGGTAGGCCATGGACGTAAACGTCCGCCTCACTCTGAAACCTGGTATGGTGGCACAGGTACAGAGGAGACAGGCTGGGCATGATTGGCATTTCGACTGCTATTGAAAACAGAGGGCCAGAATCCCACACCACTTGACGGTGGGGCACGCCGGGAACAGGGGAGCCGATTAACGAGCTCATGATCCCCTCCCTCGTCGCAGCGGCTCGATGTGTCATGACGCCAATGCAGAATCTGTCGGACCTCGATCCGGTGTTTCTGGATCACCCAGGGCTGCCAAAACTGTACGGATCAGTGCTGATGGCAGTGGTGATGTTGCTCTGCCCGAGCATTGTCCAGCATCAAGAAGGATGGCACCGATGTGCTGGATGGCATCATCGGCGGACGATCACTGTTTCGGCGACGATGGGTGCCACGGTGCTCGGCCCGGTCTTTCCCCAGCGCCGAGATGGAAGCCCTCGCTGTCCTGGATGGCGATCGATGACAGATTGGCAGTACGCCTGCTCTGCTAATAAGGGGCTTGAAAAAGAACCCAAAGCGTGGAGCATTGTATGCAGGCGAGGGCATTACGTGGCGGTGCTATGTCAATATTGACGGTATCGATGGCTGCGGAAGCGGCCTCGAGTTCATCGTCAAAATTGGATATGAAAAAACATCGATGACTCGGCCAGAGTAATGATGGCAGTGATGGAGCACTGACAGCATCGGCATAGGTATCTATGGGAACGATGTGGCATCGAATAGTCGAGAAAAACATCGTCATTACCAAAAAGGGATACCGGCATCGACGGAGTCGGTGACCGCATCGATAGGAACGTCGAGGACACCGAGGGCATCAATGTATGGGGGAGAACGCCGACGTCCTCAGTGGCATAGCCACAGGCATCGACAGTATGGCCACGGACGTTGACGGTATCGATTGGACTGACTCAGGTAGCAATGTGTGCGTGGAATCGGCACTACGGACAGGGGTGTCGATGGCACCGACCTGGGCACTGATGGAATCGATATTGTATTGGACCCCATGGATGGAAGAGACACTGACATCAATGGATCCATATTGGCATAGATGCCAGCCATGAAATTGGCATTGGCATCGATGGCATCCATGGAAAAGGTATAGGCATTGATGCCCATCAATGGAATCGACCTGGCATGGATGCCCATCGATGGAATCGACCTGGGGATCGACCTCCACCGATGGGATCGACCCGGAATCGATGGCCATAGATGGAATCGATCTGACACCGATGCCCATCGATGGAGAACACCTGGGCATCGATGCCCATCGATGGAAACCATCTGACATAGATGTCCATCAATGGAATGGGCCCTGACATCAATGTCCATCGATGGAATCGATCTAGCATCGATGCCCATCGATGGAAAGGCTCTGGACCTCGATGGAAGGCTCTGGACATCGATGGCATCCATAATTTAAGGGATGGCATCGAGGAAAGTGACCCCGGCATCGATGGAAGTGTCCCGAGCAACGGTGGCATAGATAAGGGTATGGATGGCAGTGACGAGACAAGGTGTGCATCGAGGGCATGCACCTGGGTAAGGCATCACCGAAGGAGCCCAAGGAAAAAACAGCACAAAGGTAAAAAACCTGGTAGCACTGATAAAAACGATGCAGGGAGGATGGCATCAGAGTACCGCGGGGGAGGGGTACTGATGGCACCTAAAAATCCAGGGCGGTCTGAGGGGGGGTACCTTCGGTAGCGATGGGGCATCGACTGTGCAAGGGTACCGGGGAACAAAGGACCCGAAACTAAAGCGGCCCTGGCGGTAGTGGAAACAGTTGAAGTCCCTGTCCCACTAGCGCTAATAACCAAGCAGAGAATCACAGAGAGACACTCGCAGGCTATGTGTAGCTAACTGAAAAAATAGAGAGAGGGAAGGCCTCAGTCGGTTAGCAGGCCAGAAGGTGACAGGAACCGACCTAAAAAATAAGTCAAAGTACTCACTGAGCGTCGTAAAAACGTACGCGGAGGGAGACCCGTGCAGGAAAAAGTGTCTATTGAAGTAAAAAAGTAAAGTGTTTCCCTGAGGAAAAAAGTTAAAATTTCCTCACAGAGCTCCAACCGCTATGCTTACTGCAGAGTGGAAAAAAGAAGACTGAGGGAGACACCTGTGGCTCACAGGAATAATTGCAGGCTGAGCATGCTCAGTGCACTCAGTGTGCCGGTGTCAGTCAAAGCTTTGTGGAAACTTTGACAGAAAAGTTTTCCGTACAGAGCTCCATCCTGTGATGTCACCCATTTGTGAGGACTACCATCCTGCTTGTCCTGTGAGAACTTGTGTTCCTTAATAGGAGGGGTAGATGAGTGAGGCTTTGTCCTTTTTGCTTTCTTTTGAGCCGATTCTACCACAACTGAGTGGTGGTCGAGCTGAGATTTTTGAAAGCCAGGGGCTGACTGCACTAAATAGGTAGTGTCAGCTTTTCTATGGACTGGGGCAATGGATCCAGGGTTCTCCCAGTTCTTTTTGAGGAGGTCAAGAAGAACTTGATTAATGGGAATAGAAGTGATCACTTTAGGGGCATCCAGGAACTGGAGCAACTCCATCATCTGGTGCCTATCATCCAGCTCCATCTGAAGCTGAAAAGGGACCAACTCAGACCTTTCCTTCACAAAATTAATGAAAGAAAGGTCCTCTGGAGGAGAACGCTTTCTTCAGTTATCGGTGTCTGAAGAAGTATCATCACCCCAGGTATCATAAGGATCAGCAGACTGACCTGTAGGATGAGAAGGGGGTTGGATACCCGAAGGCCCCGGCCGAGGCTCCGAGAAAATCGAAGGAATCGCCGGGGTCACCGTGGACGGCCTGGAGAGCATCAGTGCCAGTATCGAAGGCATCGATGGCGCTGATGTACGTATCGTCCCCGATGAATGAATCGGTGGCGAGGGATGAATTGGCATCGATGGCTGAGGCAAAACTCCCGAAGGAGGGATGCGGAATGGTGTTTCTCCACCCGATGAAGCAGTCAACGGGGAGCACACCGGAGCCATCGGAGACCCGGGAACCACTGGTGGAAGGGCGGTTATGAGCACCTCCATCCGGGATAGCAGCAGTGCCAGCGCTGCTGGATTCGGATCGATGACTGGTTCCACAAACAGTGCCGGTGTCAGTGCCGAAGGGACCTGGAGACGTTGCATCGCCTTGTCGATGGCCTCTTGGACCAGCCGGTCCAGTTCTTCCTGGAGACCTGGAGCAAGCAGCCCCGGCTCCGTGACAGAAGAGGGAGGCGAAGGCACAGTCGGAGAAACCACCTTTACAGGTAGAATCGCAACTCCCAAACCCCGATCGGGTGAGGGTAGCCTCGATGCCCCGGTCAGAGGAATGGTCGGTGCCGTTCCTGGACGGGGTTTCTTCGATGGTGGCTCGGACGGTGGCAAGATCGATGATTTCACTCCCTCGACGGTCCGAGTCTTACGATGCCAATGGCGATGTTTTTCCCTACGATCCCCTCTATCCTGAGGGGGAGAAACGGGCGCCAATGGCTGTGAAGATGTTGATGGCGGACGGTCACCGGATGGTGGTTGATGCTGGTGCGATGTCGACAATGCCGGTTCCGATGACGTCGATGCGATGGACAGCGTCGAGGTGTGAGCACGGAAGAGGAGTCCCATCTTCTCCATCCTTGCCTTGCGACCTTTGGGTGTCATGAGGGCACATTTGGTGCAAGTCAGGACATCATGCTCCTGGCCTAAACACATTACACAGACGCCATGAGGGTCTGTGATAGAAATGGTGCGAGTACAGTCTGGGCACCGATGGAACCCCGACGCCATGGCCATAGAAAAAATCGAGCCGCGGGACAGAAGACGGCCAGTTGTTCGCAATGGCCAAACTCGACGGTAATCGACGGAAAACTGTCAAAAAACGAACCCGAGTACCGTGGCTAGAGAGAAGTTAGAGGAGGGACCCCTGTGGGGCAATTTAACGTTAGTTAATTCCGTGAAGAAAATTCCTGTCAGGAATCTCCACAGAGCTCCTAAACCGCGAGGCTACTGCAGTGCGGAAAAAAGAAGACTGAAGGGGGACCCCTGCTGGCTGCAGGGTTAGTGCCATGGAGGGCATGCCCAGTAGGGGCCAGTCAAAGTTCTGGAAACTTTGATAGAAGTTTTCCGTGATTGGGCTCCATTCTGATGATGTCACCCATACGTGAGGACTACCATCCTGCTTATCCTGTGAGAAATGCACAAACTCACCAACACAAAATAAGAAAATTATTCCTTACCTGCTAATTTTCATTCCTGTAGTACCATGGATCATTCCAGACTGTGAGTTATGTTCCCTGTCCAGCAGATGGAGTTAGAACCAAAAATTCCCAGGGGAGGACCTATATAGCCACGCCTCCCTCGCCTCAATCCTCAGTAACTGGACTAGCAAAGCCAAGACGAGAAGAGACAGAACCAGAGGAATCAATTAATCTAAAAAATAAATAGAAAAAATAACAGCTGTAAGTGACAGCAACTAACTTGTACTCAAAAAACTGTAACTGAGAACTTGCAAACAGCACTGTGTTCAAAGACACAGCTCGCAATAACTAGAGATACAGAGTGAAAATATTGTGAAGACAGGAAAGCAGGGATGGCCCACAAAGAACCCCCAAAACCAGGGAGGGGTCTGGAATGATCCATGGTACTACAGGAACGAAAATTAGCAGGTAAGGAATAATTTTCTTTTCCCTGTACATACCAGGATCATTCCAGACTGTGGGATGTACCAAAGCTTCCCCATCATGGGTGGGTCGCGGACAGCCCTGCCCGTATGACCCTGTCTCCAAGCTGACCGTGAGACGGCGCGCAAATGTCTAGACAATAATGTCTTGCGAAAGTGTGGAGAGACTTCCATGTGGCCGCCCTACAGATTTCCTGAGAAGAAACTGCAGATCTTTCCGCCCACGACGTCGCTTGAGCGCGGAGAGAATACGCCTTAACAGCTAAAGGTGGAGACTTACCCACTCCGATGTAAGCGGCTATAATCGCTCCTTTCAGCCAGCGAGCGATTGATTGTTTGGATGCCATGAAACCCTTCCTGGGTCCCGACCAAAGGACAAACAAATGATCGGAGAGTCGAAATTCATTAGTGACCTCCAAATAATCTATCAAAGAACGTCTGACATCCAACCGACGCAGGTCAGAAGAATCAGAGGATAAAAATGACGGAAGCTCTATCGATTGGTTGAGATGGAAAGTCGAGACCACCTTCGGCAGAAAAGATGGAACTGTCCGCAGGGATACTCCCCCTGGCGTGAAACGAAGGTATGGCTCCCTACATGATAGAGCTTGTAGTTCAGAGATCAGACGTGCTGAGCTGATCGCCACCAGAAAGATGTTCTTAAGGGTGACATCCTTGAGTGTGGCCAAAGTCAGAGTCTCAAAAGGCGGTGCACATAGAGCCCGGAGTACCAAATTGAGATTCCAAGAAGGACAAGGTGGTCTAATTGGAGGCTTCAAGTGTTTTACCCCCTTTAGAAAACGTAGGATATCTGGATGTGAGGGCAGGAGCTCCCTGTCATTACTACGTAGGAAGGCTCCCAACGCCGCCACCTGCACACGAAGAAAATTATAGGCAAGGCCCAACTCCAGACCAGCCTGTAGGAAGGAAAGCACATGCGTCACCGAGGCCTGCGTTGGTAGAATCGATTTTGACTCGCACCATTCCTCAAAAACCTTCCATACTCTGACATAAGTAACCGACGTGGATGTCTTCCTAGCTTTCAGGAGCGTGGAGATGACAGATTCTGGATATCCGCGCCGTCTCAATTGACGCCTCTCAAAAGCCAAGCCGCAAGACAGAAGCGATCTGCCTCCTTGAAAAATATTGGTCCTTGGCGAAGAAGACGTGGCAGATGACTGAGCCGAAGAGGGCCGTCTACTGCCAGATTGAGAATATCTGCAAACCATGGTCGACGAGGCCACTCTGGTGCAACTAGGATCACCGGACCTTGATGCGTCTCTATCCGTCGGATAACCTTGCCCACTAGAGGCCACGGAGGAAAGACATACAGGAGACACTGTCGAGGCCAGGGAAGAACCAGCGCGTCGACTCCTTCCGCGCCGCGCTCTCGCCTGCGGCTGAAGAACCGGGCGGCCTTTGCATTTGTCGCGGTTGCCATTAGATCCACATGGGGTATCCCCCAATGCTGTACTATCCTTCGCCTTGCGTCCTCCGAGAGTTCCCACTCTCCGGGATCCAGGTGTTGTCGACTGAGAAAATCTGCCTGAACGTTGTCCACGCCCGCTATGTGCGAAGCCGCTAGCCGCTGTAAGTGTAGCTCCGCCCATGTCATCAACTCGTCGGTCTCCAACGAGACTAGATGGCTTCTGGTGCCCCCCTGGCGATTGATGTACGCCACTGTGGTTGCATTGTCCGAAAGAATCCGAACCGCTCGACTGCGTAGCCGTGGGTAGAACCCCTGCAGCGCTAGACGGACTGCTCTGGTCTCCAGCTGATTGATGAGCCAAGTGGACTGTTCCATCGTCCATCGGCCTTGAAGAGACCTGTCCTGACAGACCGTCCCCCAGCCGGTGAGACTGGCATCCGTGGTGACGACCACCCAATCCGGGTTCTGTAGAGACACTCCCGGAGCTAATTGTTGAGGGTCCAGCCACCACTGTAAGCTGAGCAAGACAACATCCGGGATGGGCAGTACTGCTTGAAAATCTCTCGACACTGGGTTCCATCGTGAAAGCAGAGACCTCTGGAGAGGCCTGAGATAAGTGAAGGCCCACGGAACCAAATCGATTGTTGAGGCCATGGTTCCCAGTACCTGGAGATAATCCCACGCCGTGGGAGCAACTAGTGCCATGTACTACCCTGTCTACAGTACGGTAACCCTGCGTCCTCGACTTCGCCCGAATGAGCCAGTCGTCTAGATAGGGATGTACAAGGATACCCTCCTTGCGGAGCGCCGCCGCCACCACTACCATGATCTTGGAGCCGTCGCCAGACCAAAAGGGAGATCACGAAACTGAAAATGCTGTCCCAAAATCTTGAAGCGTAAGAAGCGCTGATGATGGTGATGGATCGGGATGTGAAGGTGTGCCTCTGTAAGGTCCAAAGAGGCCAAGAATTCTCCCGGATGCACGGCTGCTAACACTGAACGGAGCGTTTCCATACGAAAACGAGGAACTCTGAGACACTTGTTGACTGTCTTGAGATCCAGGATAGGTCGAAAAGTGCCCTCTTTCTTGGGAACCACGAAGTAGATTGAATAATGACCTTTTCCCAGTTCGAAGGCCGCTACCGGTACTATCGCCCCCAGCTGTAGCAGACGATCGAGAGTCTGTCGGACTGCTAATTGTTTGAGACGGGAACCGCAAGGAGAAAACAGAAAACGATCTCGGGGTTCGTGTACAAAATCTAATACGTAGCCTTGTCTTAAGATGTCCAGCACCCATTGATCTGATGTAATTTGGGCCCACTCCTTGTAAAAGAGAGTAAGGCGACCTCCCAGGTGGGGGATCCCCTCTTGGGTCCTTCTGGCATCACTGTGAAGCCTTCGAGGAAAGACCTGCCCCTTGAGTATCCTTATCGTGGCGGCGCCCCCGAAAGGAACGGTTCCAGGTGTGTGATTGTGTAGGAGCCCGAGGTGTCTGCTGTCTAGTAGGATGCGACCTCCGTTGATTCCGGTACCTATTTCTGGAGGAATAAAAAGATCTAGAAGAACGTGGACGATCTTCTTGTAGCTTGTGCACTGCATTCTCATTAAGAGATTTGATGATCTGATCCAAATCTTCCCCAAATAGGCACCTACCCTTGAAAGGAAGGGAACTCAGGCGCGTCTTAGACGAAGCATCTGCCACCCAGTTGCGTAGCCACAAAAGACGACGAGCAGACACCGCCGCCACTATGGAACGAGCGAGGACCCTTAACAGATCATAAAAAGCATCAGCTCCAGAGGCAACCACCGCTTCAAGTCTATCAGCCTGAATAGTCTCTGCCTGTGGCAAAGATTGGGAAGTGAGAATCTGTTGTACCCAATGCAGAGCTGCTCGCTGTGCTAGGAAACTGCAGATAGCAGCCCTCATCCCCAATGCTGAAACTTCGAAGATATGCTTGAGGTAAACCTCAAGCTTGCGATCCTGGACATCCTTCAATGCCGTCCCGCCCGTGACCGGGATGGTAGTATGTTTCGTGACCGCGGATACCGCTGAATCAACAGCAGGAACCTTAAGAATTTCCAAGAAATCAGTGGGGAGAGGGTATAACTTTTCCATGGCTCGACCGACTCGAAGATTGGTCTCAGGAGTATCCCACTCCCTTGAAATCAATTGCAAGATGTTGTGATGCGTGGGAAAAGCTTTCGCTGGAGGTCGTAAGCCCGCTAGGAGAGGATCCCCTTTCTTAATCTTCGGATCCTGAGCCACAGGATCCGGAGGAGGGTCAATGTCCATTTCCTGGAGGATGTGGGGGATGAGATCATCCAATTCCGCTGCTTGAAAAATACGGAGGACCCTCGGGTCGTCACCTTCTACCTGGGCCGCCAGGGAGGGATCATCCGCATCTGGATCTTGCCATGGATCCCCCGACGGTTGTTGCAGCGGTAAAGGAACCACCGGGGGGGGGGGGGCTGAGTGGACCCCGCACCCCCTGTGGGCAAAGAAACCCTCCCTAAGGGAGGGTCTGCCGTCGAAAGCTGTGTCAAGCAGGCCAGTTTGGGGGGAGGGGGACCCCAAATTCCAAGATTCGGATCCCTGCTCTGTAAAAATGCCTTGTGCATTAAAACAATGAATTCTGGCGAAAAAGCGGGAAGTGCTGATGAGGGGCCCCCCGAGACATCGTCCCCTTGCCTGCCCTGGTCCATTGCGCTCTGAAACTCCATACTGTTAGAGGAAACCTGGAGAGGAGCGTCGACGTCCTCCTCAGAGAGAGCTGCCTCCGAGTCAGCTGAGAAAATGGCCGCCGTTCCCGCGCTGAGAGGAAACGGGGCATGCCGCTTCCTGCCAGCGCGGTCCGACTCTCCTCCAAGCTGCCTACCAGGTAAGCCATACTCCCCCTCAGGAAAAGCTGAAGAAAATCCCTCTGAGGTCTGCTGAAGCCCGTGCCGAGCTCCGGAGCCGTTTGGCGATTTTTGCATCGCGGCGGGAGGGAGGGGGAGGGGCGGCTGCGGTGCGCGGCAACAACTGAAGCGGCGAATTAATAAAACTCTTCGGCCTCCGGACCCCTCACCGTCCCCAAGAGACCGTCGGGGAAAGCGCCGTCCCGACGGTGAGCAGCTCCGGGGAATGGGTCGTCGCAGAGCTGCAGGGCGGGAACTCCAATCACTCCCTGAAAGGGAGGAGGGGAAAAGGAAAACTCCGGGGCTAGGGGGAGCGGTCGGCATTACAGACTTTCACCCCTCATAAATTCCTGTACCTACCAACGACTGTAAATAAAATAAAAATAACACTTACCACACTCTAGCCAGGCAAGGAAGAGGAAAAAAACAGAGATAGGAAGAGAGAAATAAAGTGACAGGCAAAAAACACAGCCTGTCAGCAAGTTCCTGACTGGAAAACAGTGTCTCTCTTTGTACGGAGTGGTCCTGTCAGAACACTACAGAAACTATCCCTTAGAAGAAAACCTTTATCTAATATTATTTAATTGATTCCTCAAAGAGAAAATAAAACTAGAAAAGTGCTGGGGACCACCGTGTCCCCTGCTCAATCTGCTGGAGTTAGAACTATACTGAGGATTGAGGCGAGGGAGGCGTGGCTATATAGGTCTTCCCCTGGGAATTTTTGGTTCTAACTCCATCTGCTGGACAGGGAACATAACCCACAGTCTGGAATGATCCTGGTACGTACAGGGAAACACCTGTTCTTTGCAGGTCAAAACTTGTGCATGTTAATTTATCTTCATACTTTTTAAAATCAAAAGTATACATAAAAATCCAAACTCTGCCCCCCTCCAGAAGGTCTCTCTTGTGTGCATAAAATTATGCACGAAATTGATTAGGTGCATACTATTAAGCATTAAAACCCCGGGCAATTTTTATAACAAGTCATTTACAAGCAGAAATTTATGTTTTATGCACATAGACGGCTTAAAAAATTACCCCTTCGATGTTTATTTTAACTGCTGTTAATATCACTGCTACAGCCCAAAGTAGTAAGTGTAAAATTAAACTAACATTTTCATTTTGTTTAATGCAGCCCATGTAACAAGTCATCAAAGCAAAAGACGCTACATATTTTAACATGAACAAACAAAATGCCATATTTTGAAAGTCCACTTTGCTTACAGATTACATGCAAGGACTTATAGGCCAAATGGGACTGCATAACAAAGACAGTGTGATAAAAGATGGCAGGTTTTGGCCAAGCTGCCAGCTGCGGTCATTGCCTCGTTATTAGCAAATTTCAATAGTGACTGTCAAAATCTGAAACGTAATGGTTAAGCATCCTTCTTTAGAATTAAAAGAAATACAATTATTTTTAAAAAAAACTGAGGCTACAAAGATTAAATAAAGGAACATATCAATTGGGAGTCAGTGAATTACATCCAGCTGCGATAGCGAATTAAGAACCGATTAATGGCTGAAGGTTTCCTCCAGTTTGGATGCAGAAACAAACTCATTAGGCTTTTAGAGTAGCTATAATGTGTGTACTATGGGAACTATTCAGTGCTATTCAGGAGACTAACTATAAGCTTAGAGCATTTCCCGCAGAGCTTCTGATGCTATTTTCTTTATATAACATGTGTGCTTGAAAATGCAGCCAAAAAGAAACCCTTTGTTTTTCTACTTTGTTGTGGTCTCTCTCAGCTTTACGTTTCTTGAACACAGGTAAATAAACTCATAATCCAGATGGTGCAACAGATGTGAGAGCAGCACTCTGAAATCAACAGACAGTGGGCAATACTTTCCATTTTCTCTTTTAAATGCTAACTAATATGTAATTCGGAATCTCCGGTGTAGTTAGCATCTGCTCCCTTTGGCCAGCCAAAGGTTACAGGTGTTCCTGATGTCATTTCACAGTAAGGCATGGGCCTGGTCTGTGAGTGTGTGCCCAGGCTCAAATCTTTCCCTACCACCTACCAGTTTTGTCATGCTGGGCTTCCATTTGCTGCATCTTCTGTGTCAGCTCCTGTTCTTGCTGTTGGACCTGAAAGGCCAAAACTCTTACATCATTGCTGAGGCTATGCTGAATACTATCTTTTTCCAACCTACAAAATAAACACAAGAAGACACATAAAGCAAACTCTAATAGATATATAAACTCTGAATCCGATGAGTCAATATAAATAACAACAAATATGACACACACTGTCATCAACAATAAAAGCATAGATTAAAAAAAAATGTGCCCTATTTTTTTTTCATTTGATTGAAATAAAAGCTAATCATTAGGGGAAAAAAGATGCTCCAGAGAACAATTCAAACATTCTTATGCACTGCTTTTATTCCTCTCACAATTTGTCCCTCACCATAAACCAAATTCTGCCAAATCCAGCCACACCATTCATCCTGGAAAGTCAGCATTTACTTCTTCAATATGATGCAGAGAATTGGAAGAGCCTGCAAGCAAGTGGGATTTTCTTCTCACTTGTCCCCACATTACTGGTAGATGGTAGCCAAAAATGGGGCCTATGGTCCCAGGAATAAAAGGTTGTCTTTACTTCCAGCACTGCAGATTCCACAGAGGCCTGCTTCTTGAAATAATGTAAATGCTTGCTCTGCCAGAATATCCTTAGCAAAAGACAAAGGTCATAAAAGCACCCTATCCTAAAATGAGCCTCACACTTTTTATATACAAGTGACTGCTAACATAACCATTCTTAAAGTGATTTAACCCCTTAGTCTATCTTGACTGCCTACCACCATAGCTGATTGTTCATTAGCTGTAAAGATTAAATAATGGTTGAAGTTAAGGTTGGTTGCCAGTTATTCCTAAATATCACACTTCTTGCAGCTAGTTCACATCTACAGTAATAGGGACCAATTATTGGAATCAAATGTCATGCATAGAAGTATTTCACCCCTAATCATGTGCCTCTCCCTTTGGTTCTTGCAGTTTAATGCATAAAGCTACATTTTTTTTAATTGAATCCTAGCTGCCAGACCCTAGATTATTCCTTGAGCTTCATTATCTCTCTCATATTTTCCATATCTTCCTGTCTACTCTGTTGCAAAAGACAAACCTTTCCCGACAATCTTTTGCAATGTCTCTTACAAAAATATTGAAAAGCATCAGTCCAAGGATTAGTCCTTGAGGCACACTGCTAGTAACGCCTCTCCTCGGAGTGAACACCATTTATCAGTACCCTTTATTGCCTCCCAATCAGCCAGTTTCTTACCCAGTCAGTTACACCAAGGTCACTCAGTTTATCAATAAACTGCCTATGCAGAACCGTGTCAAAGGCCTTACTGACATCCAAGTATACTACATCTAGCGATCTCCCTTGATGCAACACTCTGGTCACCCAGTCAAAGAACTTGATCAGATTCATCTGACAAGATCTAGCTCTAGTAAAACCATGCTGTCTTGGATCTTGCAATCAACTGGATTACAGAAATTGCACTAACCTCTGTTTTAGCAGCAATTCCATTAATTTGCTAATCATAGGTCAGACTAACCAGCCTGTAGTTCCCAGCCTCCTTCTTACTTCCACATTTATGAATAGGAACCATATCCACCAGTCTCCAAGTCTCCTGAATTACTCTGGACTCTAAAGAAATATTGAAAAGGTTAGCCAATGGAGCTACCAGAACTTCTCTTAACTTCCCTTAGTACTTTCAGATGTATCTCATCTGGCCCCCATCACCTTTTCAACTTTAAGTTTAGTTAGCTCCTCAAGAACACGCTTTTCTGAAAATCGATTGAGATTTACTTCAACTTCCAATCTTTTTTGTGTTTGATTTATGTGGTCCTGTTCCTGGCTTTTCCCACAGTGAACACTGAACAGAAATATTTGTTAAGCAATTTCACGTTTTCCTCAAAAGTCTCTACAAATTCTTCCCCTTCACCTGAGTCTCTTAATGCCACTTTTGCACTTCCTTCTATCACTAACATATCTTTAAAAAAGTTGTCCCCTAATTTACCATATTTGCTGTTTTTTCTTCCATTTGAATTTTTGCATTCCTATTTTCCCAGCTTTTTCAGATATTGTTGCCTGTCTTCCTCTTTCTGCGATTTCTTGTTGTATATGATTGCTAACCTTTTCTCCCTTACCTTTTCAGCTATTACTTTAGAAAACCATAGAGGCCTCTTTTTCTTCTTACCTTTATTTACTTTCCTAACAAAAAGATTAGGTGCCCTTATAATATCTCCTTTTAGTTTTGCCCACTACTCTTCTGCTTACCCTAGATTATCCCATCCAGCTAACAACTCCTTAAGCTATTCCTCCATTTTAATGAAGTTAGTTTTCCTGAAGTCTAGAACCCTCACCTTGGAATAAACCTTCATAACCTGCACTCTAATAATGAACCACACCATCTGGTGATCGCTGGATCCCAGATGACTGTACACTACAACATCAGAAATACTGTCTCTGTTGGTAAGCACCAGATCCAGTAATAATTACCCTCTTGTGCTGCTTCTGTTACCTGACAGAACAGTTCTCCTTGCAGAAAATCCAGTGAGTAAATATTCAAAAACATTGCAATAAGGCCCATTACATTTGTAGTCTGACAGCTATTAGAATCCAAAAATTCAGCAGCACACTAATACAGCTGCTAAGACATTTACATCTTTATAGTGATTTGGATCAGCACTTACGTTTATTCAAAAGATCTATACCACTAAGCTCTAAATTACAAATAGGGTTATAACAAACAACAAATAATTTACATGTTTAAAAAGCCGCTTCTTCTAAAGGAATTCAAATCTTAAAATTTTCAACTTCTTAAAACTATTAGTATTAGTAAAATGAAGGCTAAGCACATCATATAAAATCTAGAAGGAACTTAGAAAAAAATACATTTAAGGGACATTGACAAACATACATAAGTTGGAAATATTTGTTCATAAATTCATGAAAAGTAAGCACATACTGCCAATGATCATAGATTTTCATCTATTTTTATATAAGTATGTGATATAACTACGAAACCAAGCAATTCCCCACATGTGCATATAATTACTATCAATTTTACATCTTTTCATGTAACCTCTGTTCAGTACACTCACAATGGCTACCAAAAAAGAACCCTAGTTTAGGAAGCCCAATTTCTCACCAGAGGATGTATCCTTTCTTATGAATAAAGTTGTCAAAGCATAAAATCATTTTTTGGGGCCTGTATCCACAAAAGTGAATGCTTACCAAAAAAAACAAAAACTGTGGCAAGTCATGGTCAACAGGTTAAATGCCATATTCCACAACCACAGGGATATCAAGGACATGCATATAAAGTGGGGAGACCTCTGCAAGAATGTGAAGGTCAACCAGGCTGCCAAAACATACTTAGTGACATACTGTCAGAAGAAAAAGACCAAATAGTCCATCTAGTCTGCCCAGCAAGATCCTTATGGTTACCACCATGTATTTTGTTAAGGGTAGTAACTGCCGCTCCGTACAGGTTATTCCCATGAGTTTTGATAAGAGTAGCAATATTTACAATCAAAATCAAGCAACTGACAACCCCATATCAAATTTACTGCTACTACCATTTTCACGGGGTGAGCCGCCTTCTTGAAATGCTGATTGAATGTGCTTTGCTTTTGGACTTGGTCATAGAAGCAGTCCTATGTTTATCCCTAATGTCCCCAAAATGTAAATAAGTGTTAATGTATAACCCTCTCTAAATTATCACACTTCTGCAGTCCTTCTGCTGTAAATACCTCCTCCTGTAAATTCCTCCACTACAATTATGGTTACGCTTCTCTACTTTCTCAGCTGCTATCCCTTCCTCCTCTATCTATACCCCTCATTCCCGCCCCCCTTTTCTCGCCTGCTCCCTCCTTTCTCAAGTTTATTGTAAACCGGCGTGATGTGCCCGCACGAACATTGGTATATTAAAAGCTGTTAAATAAATAAATAAATAAATAAATAAATAAATAAATAAATATCGGTGTATCAGTACACCGGACCGTAAAAGTCAGGGCCCATTATTGGCTGTCTTCTGAATTCAATTCCCCTTTTCCCCCCTACAGTCAAAATAGAGAGCAATGTTGCAGTTGTGTCACAAGCATCAAGGCTAATTGATTAAGAGTTGTAATCCCTATGCCTTCTGTTATCCCCACACACCTTTCCTTCATTTTCAACCTCTAGTCTTTAGGGATCCACGGTGTTTAGGAGTGAGTGCCAAGGTGGTGGCCTGGATTGCAAACTGATTGACAGACAGAAGACAATGTGTGATGGTAAATGAAAATTACTCTGAAGAGAGAGCTGTGTGAAGTGGAGTGCCGCAAGGATCGGTGTTGGGACCGGTCCTATCTTTGTGAGCGACATTGTGGACGGGATAGAAGGTAAGGTTTGTCTTTTTGCGGATGATACTAAGATCTGCAACAGAGTGGACACGCCGGAAGGAGTGGAGAGAATGAGACGGGATTTAAGAAAGCTGGAAGAGTGGTCGAATATATGGCAGCTGAGATTCGAAGCCAAGAAGTGCAGTCATGCATATGGGGTGTGGAAATCCAAAAGAACTGTATTTGATGGGGGTGAAGGGCTGATGTGCACGGAGCAGGAGAGAAACCTTGGGGTGTGTTGCGTTTGTGCCTATTCTCTCCCTCGCTCCACCCTCTCTACCTTTGTGGCGACTCCCTTCGGCTTAGATGGACAGATGCAGCCGCGGCTTCTCTCTGCCTCTTGGTCCTGGTATCCCTGGGCTGGCCTGACGCCACGGATCCGCCATGTTCCTGATGACATAAGGGTGCGCGCGCGAATTCCAGACTTTGTACCAGCAAGGGCGCGAACCTCGGTGGCGTTCCCCCGTAGTAACATCATCCGTTTTCAATTCAAAAGGTCTTTGTTTGCTAACTACAAACGAATTAGCAAGGAACTCCAACGGGACTTGCTTTGGCAGTCCACGCTACTTGCAACTACGATCCGAGTCAGCAAGGGGAAATTTTTCTCCACTGCTCGGCCTTTTCAAACTTACCAGGAGTACCCGCTCCTCGGGGGCTCCGCTCTCTCTCTTCTTGATTTCAGATTGTTGGACGGGATCTGGTACTCGCTCCTCGAGGGTCTACATTACCGAAGACTCAGAAGACTCCTATTGCATGGAAGCGATCGCAGACGTGAACACAGTGAGTCCTATTACGGACCGGAACCGGTACTCGCTCCACGAGGGCCTATGTTCCTAATACCTTTCTCAGACCCTCTTCTTCCTCAGAAGATATCGCATACCTATATCAAGGAATACTATTTCAGATTAACAGATAGGAACCGGTACTCGCTCCATGAGGGCCTATGTTCCTAAATTTCTTCTAGCCTCTATTCTATTCCAGAAGCCATTCCATTGTGAGTTCTATTTCAGACTGCCTATAGGAACCAGTACTTGCCTGTGGCTCCTGTTCCTGAATACTGAAGACTTTCTCTTGCATAAGAAGACATTACAGATATCTACAATTGTGAGTGTATCATCTACCACTGGTTATCCAGCATACCCTGTCTACTCACTACCTATAGTCTCTCCTTACAGTTCAGCAACTCAGAGATCATAGTTCCAGTATCAGAGGGACTTCAGCCCTGCCAGGCACATCAACTCACTACTGCCACCTCTGGTGGTTCTACTTCCAGTCTAATAAAGAACTATCTGTGTTTGTCTCAATACTCCAGCCTAGCCAGTGGTCCCTCTCAGGATCTCCACTTAAGGGTGCTGTCATCTGCCATCGGCCCAGGGATTCACTATTTCTACTAAGTGTTACTCCTTACATTAATAGAGCGGTATTATCATCTGCCACTCTGTGGGAGCCAACCCACATCAGACCATTACTCCTCTTTCTGCGGAAGCTGATCCATATCAGATAGCTATCTCCCCTTGGGGATCATATAGGCTGCTGGCTCATCTTTCTACAGGAACAAAGCATAACAGTTGCTACTCCTTCCCTCTGGGGAAGCAGAACACTAACATTGCTAAACTCCTCCTCCTACAGAAGCCAAGCCTATCAGATTGCTATCTCCTCCCTTGGGAGGAGCAGATAGATACCAGATCGCTCACTCCGCCCTCCTGGCGGGGTAAGCGCTAGCAGATGCTAACTCCTTGGTAGATTCCGTAACAGATTGCTAACTCCTTCAACGGGAGTATCCAGCAGCCAGATTATAACAGATTGCTAACTCCTCCCTCTCCTGGAGGAGAATTATAACAGATTGCTAACTCCTCCCCTCTGGAGGAGCGAACTCTAACAGGGTGATAGTGTGTAACGATCTAAAGTCAGCGAAACAATGTGACAAAGTGATAGCTAAAGCCAGAAGAATGCTGGGCTGCATAGAGAGAGGAATATCTAGTAAGAGAAAGGAAGTGATGATCCCCTTGTACAGGGCATTGGTGAGGCCTCACCTGGAGTACTGTGTTCAGTTCTGGAGACCGTATCTCCAAAGGAAGGTCCAATAAAACAAATTTGTTAAAGTATATTAACTCTTTCCACAGCATAAGGTTGTCCCTTTGTTGTTTTTGCCGTATCTCCAAAGGGTCAGAGACAGGATGGAGGCGGTCCAGAGAAGGGCGACCAAAAAGGTGGATGGTCTTCATAAAATGACTTATGAGGAGAGACTGAAGAACCTAAATATGTGTACCCTGGAGGAGAGGAGAAGCAGGGGTGATATGATACAGACTTTCAGATACTTGAAAGGTTTTAATGATCCATGGTCAACAACAAACCTTTTACATTGGAAAAAAATCAGTAGAACTAGGGGTCATGATTTGAAACTCCAGGGAGGAAGACTCCGAACCAATGTCAGGAAGTATTTTCTTCACGGAGAGTGTGGTGAATGCCTGGAATGCCCTTCCAGAGGAAGTGGTGAAGACTAAAACTGTGAAGGATTTCAAAGGGGCATGGGATAAACACTGTGGATCCATAAAGGCTAGAGGATGGGAATGAAGAGAAGAGCCATGGGGGTGGCTTACTAGAATGGAGGCTACTACTTGGTGATTACTACCCTTACTTAATAAGCCTTCGCACAGTTAATGCAACTCCAACATTGCTCTCTGCTTCACCGGCAAGGGGAAATGTGGAAAAGAGGATTTGCATTCAAATAACAATCAACAAGGACTGAACTTCACAATCTGGGTAAACAAATAAGCAAGCATGGGGGTAGCTTGCTTATTACGGCAGTTACTACCCTAAACCAATTAAGCCTGATACATCACTTTGAATGCATATACAGCGTTGCTCTCTGCTTAAACGGCAGGGATAAATGTGGAAAAGAGGATTTACATTAAGACAACATCCAACAAGGCATTGTTCTGTGCAGTCTGGATAAACAAGCATCAGGGTAACTTGCTTTATGCGGCGGTTACTACCCTTAACCATTAAGCCTTATGCGTAATGGTTAAGGGTAGTAACCTTTTATGCAACTCCAACATTACTCTCTGCATCAATGGCAGGGGATGGCAGGAAATTTGAATCAAACATTTACCAACAAGGGCCCTGAACTTGGTGGTTGGTGAAACAGATAAGTATGGGAAAATAAATGTGGGAGCTTGCTGGGCAGACTGGATGGGCCGATTGGCTTTTTCTGTCGTCATTTCTATGTTTCTATGTTTATCCCAAGCCCTTTTGAATTCGTTTACTGTTTTCATTCTCCACCTCTTCCAGAAGGGAATTCCAGGCATCCACCATCCTCTCCATGAAAACTATTTCCTGATGTTGGTTCTAAGTTGTCCCCACTGGACTTTTGCATCATGACCTCTAGTTCTATGATTTCCTTTCCAATGGAAAAGGTTCAAAGTTCATGCATCATTAAGATCTTTCAGGTATATAAAGGTTTGTACCATACCTCCCTTGCACCTCCTCTCTTTCAGGGTATACATATTTAGATCCCTCAGCCTCTTCTCATAAATCTCTGCATACAGACCCACCATTTTGGTCACCTTTCTCTGGACTACCTTCATCCTGTCCTTATCCATTTTGAGATATAGACTCCAAAACAGAACACAATACTCCAGGTGAGGCCTCACCAACGACCTGTACAAGGGCATTATCATCTTCTTTTTCCTGCTTGTTATTCCTTTCTTTATGCAGCCAAGCATTTTTCTGGTTTTAGCTATCGCCTTGTTACATTGCTTTGCTGCCTTTAGATTGCCAGAAACTATTACCCCAAGGTTTCTCTCCTAGTCTGTGCACATTAGTCTTTCACCGCCATCACATATAACTCTTTTGGATTACCACACCCCAGATACATGATTCTGCACTTCTTAGCCCTGAATCTCAGTTGCCAAATCTTCAACCACTATTTAAGCTTTCTTAAATCACTTTTCATTCTCTCTACTCCTTCAGGCATGTCCATTCTGTTGCAAATGTTAGTATCATCTAAAAATACACAATTTTTACTTTCTATCCCTTTTGTAATGTTGCTCACAAAGATATTGAACAGAACCGGTCCCAAAACCAATCCATGTAGCACTCCACTTAACACCAATCTCTCTTCAAAACAGGTTCCATTTATCATCACACGCTGTCTCCTGTCAGTCAACCAGTTTGTAATCCACTCCACCAATTTTCCGTATTTTTGAAATTCAAAACTCGGATCTCCAAGTGACTTCTCTGTATGCTATTTCCTATATCAAACCATGCTGTCTGATGATCACTGTTGCTCAGGAGAGCACCTACCAGACATTAGAGACAATGTCCTCATTAGTGAGCACTAGGTCGAATATCACACCCTCCATCATGGGTTCCATTAACATTGGTTGAGCAGAGCCCTTTAAACAGCATCTACTATCTCTCTATTTCTTGCAGATTCTGCAGAAGGGATACTCCAAATCCACATCAGTCAGATTAAAAGCTCCAAAGAGCAACACTTCACCCTTCTTTCCCACCTTTTGGATGACTTCGATCAGATCTCTGTCCAGTTCTGTTTAAGTTGGAGACTTGTAGTCCACACTGTATAAAGGGAAGCATCATCTTTTTGTTTTTTTAGGACAGCCCATAATGCTTCTTCCCTACTCCATGTACATTTTATTTCAGTTGCTTGGATATTGTTTTTGACATAAAGACCTACTCCTCTCTCTTTTCTGTGCTCTCTGTCCTTCCTTAACAAGTTATAGTCTGGGAAAACTGTATCCTTTATCATAATACTCAGTGAACCATGTTTCCATATCAGCAACAATGTCCCAGTCTACCTCTACTATTAAGGCCTGCAGCTCTGGGATTTTATTGCCCAGACTATGAGCATTTGTGGTCATAATTTTCCAACTTTTTTCCCTTGGTTTCCTGTGCTTCCTAGTCACCTTTTTGGCTTTTTTGAACTGATTATGTTATTTTCACCTCCTACTTCCTGTATTGCTTTGCTAACATGGTGATATTTCATTTTACTGATGGTGGGATGGTCATATTTAACTTTACTAACTGGCAAGGTAAGTATTGGTTACTGTTCGACGATGATAATATGCATGTATCTGAATTTTTTGGTGCAGAGGTTTCTTTTCTTGACATGTAGGATTGTTGAGGATTTTGTTAACCGATGCCTTCTTTGTAGGTTTGTTGAAATAGCCATGTTTTAAGTTGTTTTTTGAATAATTTCATGTCATTTTTTAACCTTAGGTTTTCAGGTAAAGAGTTCCATAGGCGAGGTCCGGCTAGTGAAGCTGCTCTTTCTCTAATTGTAATGAGGCAAGATGTTGTTACTGATGGGATGGCGAGCAGAGCTTTATTAGTTGATCTGGTGTTGCGATGTGGGATATGTTTTTGGAATATAGTATTTAAACATTCTTTTTCACTGTTATTTATGTTTTTGTGTATTATGGAGAGTAATTTGTATTCTATACGTTTCTCTATGGGCAGCCAATGTAGTTTCTTTAGTACTGGGGTGATGTGTTCCGCTCTTTTGTGGCTGGTGAGTATTCTCGCTATAAGAACATAAGAAAATGCCATACTGGGTCAGACCAAGGGTCCATCAAGCCCAGCATCCTGTTTTCAACAATGGCCAATCCAGGCCATAAGAACCTGGCAAGTACCCAAAAGCTAAGTCTATTCCATGTTACCATTGCTAATGGCAGTGGCTATTCTCTAAGTGAATTTAATAGCAGGTAATGGACTTCTCCTCCAAGAACTTATCCAATCCTTTTTTAAACACAGCTATACTAACTGCACTAACCACATCCTCGGGCAACAAATTCCAGAGTTTAATTGTGCGTTGAGTAAAAAAGAACTTTCTCCGATTAGTTTTAAATGTGCCCCATGCTAACTTCATGGAGTGCCCCCTATTCTTTCTATTATCCGAAAGAGTAAATAATCGATTCACATCTACCCGTTCTAGACCTCTCATAATTTTAAACATCTCTATCATATCCCCCCTCAGCCATCTCTTCTCCAAGCTGAAAAGTCCTAACCTCTTTAGTCTTTCCTCATAGGGGAGCTGTTCCATTCCCCTTATCATTTTGGTAGACCTTCTCTGTACCTTCTCCATCGCAATTATATCTTTTTTGAGATGCGGCTACCAGAATTGTACACAGTATTCAAGGTGCGGTCTCACCATGGAGCGATACAGAGGCATTATGACATTTTCCGTTTTATTCACCATTCCCTTTCTAATAATTCCCAACATTCTGTTTGATTTTTTTGACTGCCACAGCACACTAAACCAACGATTTCAATGTGTTATCCACTATGACGCCTAGATCTCTTTCTTGGGTTGTAGCACCTAATATGGAACCCAACATTGTGTAATTATAGCATGGGTTATTTTTCCCTATATGCATCACCTTGCACTTTTCCACATTAAATTTCATCTGCCATTTGGATGCCCAATTTTCCAGTCTCACAAGGTCCTCCTGCAATTTATCACATTCCGCTTGGGATTTAATTACTCTGATTAATTTTGTATCATCGGCAAATTTGATTACCTCAATTGTCGTATTCCTTTCCAGATCATTTATAATTATATTGAAAAACACGGGTCCCAGTACAGATCCCTGAGGCATTCCACTGCCCACCCCCCCCTCCACTGAGAAAATTGTCCATTTAGTCCTACTCTGTTTCCTGTCTGTTAACTAGCTTGTAATCCATGTGTTGCACCAGTTGGTCGCAGATGGCTGTGACTGCTCTGCTTTACTTCTTTTCTTCCCTATTCTCCCTCTCTGGGAAAGATGGCTGCCTCCAGTGCTGAGTGCCTCGGCGTCTCCCACTTAGCATGGGCTTTCCAGTCCACCATGCTCACTCCCGTGGCCTCCTAGGGCATGCGTGCGCACACCTCCTACGCTCATATACACGTCATGGCGGGAACCTCGGGGGCGTCCCCACTGCATGACATCAATACCTCCAGGTATACCATTTCACTACCACCTTTGAGTTAACATGGACTTCGGTTTAGCTACTCTGACCGCTCTAAGCTGCACGCTTAGATGCCACTTTCACTCCAAGGGCTTCGCTCCCTCAGAAGCTCTAGACACCCGCTTCTCGGGGGTTTCTCGCTTCCAACTACCCTTTGGGGTTCTATACTAACTAGACAACCGCTCCTCGGGGGTCTCTCTCTTCTACATTTCAGTATATTGGACTATCAGGTACTTGCTCCTCAAGTGCCTACCAGCCTATGTATCCTGCACCACAGACCTTCGGTCCCACCATTTCATCACCAGGAAGACGTTCACATTCCTGTGAGTACCTCTACGATCCAGTGCTCCAACGCCACCCACCAGCCGCGGCATTACCTACACTGCGGGCTCCCGCCTATCGAGAACATCTGGGTGGGATTCTACATCCGAGCCTGTTGAACATATTGGCACCTCGTGGATCTCAGTGCCTTACCTTCCTGCCTACATCATTTTTTATTTATTTATTTAACAATTTTATATACCGACCTTCATAGTAGATTACCATATCGGATCGGTTTACAGTTTAACAGAGGGAAAAAACTAGAGTAACAAATTCACGTAAACGAAAGATAACCAAAGCAGGAATAAGTCAAAGTTACAATCAACAGGGGGCGGGAACTTGGAAGCTTGCAACAAGCTGGAAAGAAGAAAAGGCCAGTAAAGTAATTTTACCGTAGAGTACAAGTTACAAACTTAAGAACAGTGCTTTAATCTGAAGTCTAAGAGTCCATTTATTTTTTTCTTTGAGAAACGGAGTGACAGGCTGGGTAAGAAAGAAGGCCAGCTAGTGATTGTCTGGTGGTTCAGGGAAGGCTTGGAGAAAGAGCCAGGTTTTAAGTCTTTTCCTGAAAGTTAATAGGCATGGTTCTAGTCTGAGGTTTGATGGGATACTGTTCCAGATGGAAGGGCCTGCTGTTGAAAAGGCTCTGTCTTTGGTCGTAGCGAGGCATGTAGCTTTAGTGGGTGGAACATTAAGAGTGCCTTTGTAAATGTCTCTAGTTGGTCTGTTAGAGGAGTAAAGTTTGAAAGGTATTTCTAGGTCAAGTTGAAGTTGATGATGGATGGTTTTATGGATTAAGGTGATTGATTTGTATAGAATTCTGTAATTTACTGGTAACCAGTGTAGGTTCCTGAGAATTGGTGATATGTGTTCGTAGCGGCTGGTACTGGTCAACAATCTTGCTGCCGCATTTTGAATCATCTGAAGAGGTTTGGTAGTGGATTTGGGGAGTCCTAGTAGAAGGGCGCTGCAGTAGTCTATTTTGGCGAACAGTAGCGCTTGGAGGACTGTCCTGAAGTCGTGGAAGAATAAGAGAGGTTTAAGTCGTTTTAAGACCTGTAATCTGTAAAAGCAATCTTTCGTTGTTGAATTGACCATTTTCCTTAGGTTTAGTCGATTGTCTAGAATCACCCCAAGATCTCTAACCTGCTTACATGTGATGTGGGGGTTGAGTGGTGTTGGTTGGTGGATATTGATATCATTTGAGGAGATGAGGAGAAGCTCTGTCTTAGAAGCGTTGAGGACCAAGTTTAAGCTGTTGAGTAGGTTGGTGATGGATAAAAGGCAGTTATTCCAATGGGAGAGCGCTTTTGAGAGTGATTCTGTTATGGGGATTAGAATCTGTACGTCGTCTGCGTACAGATAATGAGTTAGATTGAGATCTGTTAACAATTGGCTGAGGGGGAGGAGGTATATGTTAAAGAGGGTTGGGGATAACGAAGATCCTTGTGGTACGCCCAGATTAGATTTTGTTAGAGGTGACTCTTTATTATGGATTTTGACTTTGTAAGTCCTATTGCTGAGGAAAGACTTGAACCAGTTGTACGCAGAACCAGAGATGCCAATATCTGCTAGGCGATCCAACAAGATGGAGTGATTGACGGTGTCGAAAGCCGCCGAGATGTCTAATAAGACTAGTAAGAAGGAGTGTCCTTTATCTAACCCTATAATAATATGGTCTGTTAGTGAGATGAGGAGGGTTTCAGTATTGCGTGATTTACGGAAACCATATTGCGAAGGGTGTAAGATCTTGTGGTCTTCCAGATAGTCAGAAAGCTGTGTGTTTACCAGTTTCTCCGTTAGTTTAGCGACGAATGGGAGGTTAGAGATGGGTCTGAAATTTGCTGGTACGTTTGGGTCTAGATTGTGTTTCTTGAGGAGGGGCTTGAGTGAAGCGGTTTTTAGGATGTCTGGGTAGCTTCCTTGGGATAGGAGGCTGTTTATTATGTTGGTCAGAGGTCCTGAGATCAAGTTTGGGATGAGAAGCAGGAGTCTCGATGGAATATTGTCAGCTGGATGGCTAGAAGGTTTCTGTCTTTTTAGAAGAGATTCAATCTCTTTGGTGGAGATTGATTCGAAACAGTCAAATTTGGGTCTGTTTAGAGAATTGGAATTCTCACCTGACTTGATGGGAGTTGTATTTGTAGGAAGGAGGGCGAGGGTATTTAAGATCTTCTGTTGGAAGTAAGAAGCAAGTTCTATGGCTTTGGAGAGAGCTTGTTCATCAGGAATAGGTGGTGGGGTTGATTTGGTGATTTGTGATACTTAAGAGAAAAGGGCCTGAGCATCATATTGAAAATGGTGTATTTTGTTTGCATAGTATTCCTTTTTTTTCTGTAGAATGGCGGTCCTGTAGTGATTTAAGAAACCCTTGTATGATGTGAGGGTTGTATTGTTTGGGGTTTTGCGCCATCTATTTTCTTTCTGGCGTAAGTCCTGTTTCATTTGTTTCAGTTCCGAGCAGAACCAAGGTTGGTTTCCCTTTTTTGTTGGGTTGAGTGACTTGGAGATTATTGGGCACCATTTGTTTGCGACTGTTTCTGTAATCTTTTGCCAGGAGGATATGGCTGAGTCAGGATTAGCTAGGTCTAGGTTGGAGAGTTCTTTGGATAGCTGATCGCCGAGTATGTCGGAAGGACATGTTTTCCTGAATTGAATGGTAGATGTGTGAGGAGAGGTGTGTGTCTGTTTGTGAGTGGAAAAGGAAGATTCTATTAAGAAATGATCTGACCAAGGGATTGGGGTACAGGAAGGTTCTGATGTGCAGATAAAGTTAGCATTAATGAAAATTTGATCCAGGGTGTGACCAGCTTTATGCGTGGGGCTGTTTATGGTCTGAGTGAATCCCATCACGCCAAGAGTGGTGAGGAGAGTTTCACAGTTGGTAGAGCGAGGTATTGCGTTTGTGTGGAGGTTGAAATCCCCCATAATTATTGTTGGAAGGTCTGAATTAATATGTTTCACGATGGATTCTACGAGGGGTGATGGGTCTGTTTCTAGAACTCCCGGGGGAGCGTAGACTAACAGAATTTGTAGGTGTTTCGATTTGACTAGACCCAATTCTAATTTGGATTCTGTCTTGATAGAATGTGCGGTCAGTCTGAGTTCTTTCTTAGTGGCTAGAAGAAGTCCGCCTCCTCTTTTTTTGAGTCTATGAAAGGTGAAGATGTCGTATGTCTGAATTGGTAGTTGATTGGTTAAGGCAATGTCAGAGTTTTTGAACCAGGTTTCTGTGATGGCACAGATGTCTGGGTTGCTATCCAAGAGGTAATCGTTGAGGATGTGTGTCTTCTTAGTTAAGGATTGCGCATTGATGAGGGTTACTGAGAGTAGCGTGAGGCCTAGAAGTTGGTTCAATGGTGATGTTGTGATAGGGATGATTCTTTTTTGTATGACATTGGTGAAGTTAGATATGGGGGTTCTCCTAAGGTTGTGGATGATTGGGATGTTATATGTGAGCATGGTGAGGATGGTTTTGGTGGAGGTTTATTTTGAGATGCGCTTGATTGGGTCTGGGTTTGGAAGCCCAATGGTGTGAGTCTGTATGAATTCAAGAGGTGTCTGAGGATGGGTGAGAGCCCATCCTCAGAGCCCTCCATCCATACTATGTCTATTAGAGTTCAGCCTATCGCTGTGGTTCCCCATGGGGCCCCTCCTCGTGGGTGAAGTCATCTCCACAGCGACCAAGGGTCCACAATGCCACAAACACAACACCATGAAAGGACATCGCCACCCATCCCATGACTTTTTACTTTTCCTAGAAGCCTCTCATGAGGAACTTTGTCAAATGCCTTCTGAAAATCCAAATACACTACCATCTACCAGTTCACCTTTATCTACATGTTTATTAACTCCTTCAAAAACGTGAAAGATATTTGTGAGGCAAGACTTGCCTTGAGTAAAGCTATGCTGACTTTGTTCCATTAAACCATGCCTTTCTTTATGTTCTGTGATTTTGATCTTTAGAACATTTCCACTATTGTTCCTGGCACTGAAGTCAGGCTAACTGATCTGTAGTTTCCCAGATCGCCCCTGGAGCCCTTTTTAAATATTGGTGTTACATTAGCCAGCCTTCAGTCTTCAGGTACAATGGATGATTTTAATGATAGTTTACAAATTTTTACTAATAGATCTGAAATTTCATTTTTTAGTTCCTTCAGAAACCTGAGGTACATACCATCTGATCCAGGTGATTTAGTACTCTTCAGTTTGTCAATCAGGCCTACCACATCTTCTAGATTTACCATGATTTGGTTCAGTCCATCTGAATCATTACCCATGAAAACCTTCTCCAGAACGGGTAACTCCCCAACATCCTCTTCAGTAAACATCGAAGCAAAGAAATCGTTTAATCTTTCTGTGGTGGCCTTATCTTCTCTAAGTGCCCCTTTAACCCCTTGATCATCTAACAGTCCAACTGACTCCCTTACAGGCTTTTTGCTTCAGATATATTTTTAAAAGTTTTTACTGTGAGTTTTTCTCTCTACGGCCAACTTCTTTGCAAATTCTCTCTTAGCCTGTCTTATCAATGTCTTACATTTAACTTGCCATCTCTTATATTTTATCCTATTTTCTTCTGCTGGATCCTTCTTCCAATTTTTGAATGAAGATCTTTTGGCTAAAATAGCCTTTTTCACCTCACCTTTTAATGATGCCGGTAATTGTTTTGCCTTCCTTCCATCCTCATTCATAATCACAGATTCTAAATATCACCTTTCTGTATTAACTGGAGGATTACATTTTGGGGTACAAAAGCAGCTTACACCTCCATTGCAAGGCACATATTTTATTCTTTTCACTTCACCTGTGACATACTATCAAACAAGGCAACAGGTAATAAAGAGTTTGCAAGACGTTTCAGTACCACCATATATTAAACTCATATCAGCACATACTAATAAAAAGTCTGCAGTACATGATTTGAACAGGAAGATTGATGAAATTGTTAGATCCTGTATTCCTGGATCTATTATTACTCATTCTGGAAAAGACACAGAGGAGACCCAACTGAAATCAGAAAGTGAAAAGACAGAAACTAGTATGGATATTTAAAACAAATCTACACCTTCAACAGAATCATTATCAGGAATACAGAAAGATCTTCCCTTGCAGTGGGAATTAATAAGAAAGGCACATTCTTTTGGCCATCCAGGGATTGCTAAGACCATGGTTCCATTTGAAGATTGACTTTATCGAAGGGCTGCCATTATCTAGAGAAGGTTACCGATATTTGCTAGTTGTGGAAGATGCCTTTAGTGGATGACTTGAAGCTTTCCTTTGCAGGAAACATGATGCCAAGACAGCATCTAAATTGCTATTTGAACAAGTAATTTGTCACTTTCATACTCCACAAGTGGTAGATTCTGACAGAGGGCCTGCTTTTGTTTCAGAGGTGTTCCAATCAATGCTCACAGCATTGGGCATACATCCCTTGTGACATACCCCATACCACCCTCAGAGTTCTAGCGCAGTTGAACAGCATAACAACACTATAAAGGAGGGGGTTACATAAATTGGTTTCTCACACAGGAGGAGATGACTGGCAACATCAGCTTCCTATTATTCTGGCATCTATGCATTCCCTTCCTCAGATGTATATCACCATATCAATGCCTGATGGGAACGGATATGCCATTGTGTGTAAATTCTATCTTCTTCCAAAATGATTTCACAATATGTGAAATAGCTTTGCTGGGATAAAAATACTCTACATAGCCAAGTGTTGGCATGTTGAAAGAGGCCCAGCTAGAAATGGAACTCCCTGGGAACCCATTTGCAGAGGGAGACTTGGTAATATGGCACAGATAGGGACCTAAAAAACATCCTTTACAGAGTTCCTGGAAAGGACCATATTTGGCTGTAAATGTGCTAGGCCCTAATGTTGTTGACATTTTTTCAACAGGAAAACTGGACTGCCCAGTGAAATACATCCATCTTTTTCAGCTGAAGAAAGCCAAGAAAGATGTGCAAGACATGCTATGGCTGTGGCGTACTGGCGTTCCTTTTCGGAATTCTACTTACAATGATATTTGTCTGTCCAAGAGTATGCCCAAGTTTAGTAGGAGCCCAGGTGACCTCCACGTTTATCTCATCAAATGCTGAGCAAAATGAATCACGTCCAAAAGGAAATGCTGAAATGCATATTTGGTTAGGACCAAAGAACCATAATGCATATTCTGCATGTTCTGCAAATTACACTACATGATGAATGTGACATAACCATAGCCTGAAATAATCTTTTTTTGGAGTACAGACACCCCATGGGATGTGATACTACAGTCCAAAGAAGTCTCAACTGCCTGCCCTACAGATTATAATACAGAAATTGGTAGCAGGTATTGTTCAATGGATTTTAATGTTACAAGTCTCAATACAATGATTACTATAGATATAATTGTTGATCGCAAATGTAAGCTTTTCTGTTCTTCATTAATCTATCATTGTATTTTAGATTTAGAATGGTTTAAGGAGTATTATTCTTTTTCTTATTCACTTAATTTCTTCACATCTAGTAATAAACTTCCTGTACAAAATTCTACCCTACTAAACTTAGATGACATACCAGAGAAACACTAGAAATTTGCCATTGGAAAACTGAGCCAGAATGGGAAATTTACCTTCCAGTTGATAGAGCTCCACAAGCACAAAGTATTCATGATTCTCTATCAGATATATTAAGGCAGAAATGTCCCCCCATCTCAGATAACCAAAATTATACTTGTAATATACAATTTATCATTAATCAGAATCATACTATATAGTAAGAATTTGGAATGGAGAACTTCAGAAAACTTGTACTTTAAGCATACAATGGAATTTACAATCCTCAACCATATCATCCACTACAAAGTCTTACACACCCCACCCAATATTCCATTATCATAGCACATCAAGCAAGATATACACATACTGATCCTATTACAAAAGACTGTAAATGGCAAATAATAGAAACATACTGGATTGCAGAATGTATGCCTAGTCAAGGAATACTGAGCTATAAGTTATAGAGATGTGCATTGTTTACCTCTATCGGTTCAAGCTTCGTTTTCGGGCCCCCGCGGGAAATTTCGTTTTTCCTGCGGTTCATTTTTTTTTTTTTTCATGGGTCCCGATTTTCGTGTTAGTGTGAGCTAACTCCCATTAGTGCGTGCTAACCATAGTTAGCGCGCACTAACATTTTAAAGTTTTAAACATTTTAAAGTTAGTGCGCGCTAACTATGGTTAGCGTGCACTAACACGAACTATGAATTTTTCAGAAATTGATCATAATTATTAAAGACAACCACTCAAACACTCAGTTAACAGGAAAACATTGAGGTCAGACAAGTAGTGTAATATTACTAATCTAGGGACTGGATCTGATACTTACCAGACATCCCCGGAAATGCAGCCACTCAGGAGGACAACAGCACCACTATCTGGCAACCAAAGGCAGAAAGGTGGATTAACCTGTCTTCGTTAAAGAAAAAGAAATTATCAGGTAAGTAGTCATTTCTCCTCTCTTAGCATTCAGACAGGTTAATCCATGACCAGTAGTAGCAAAGCTACTCCTGAACAGGGTGGGAGGCTTTCCACAGTCTGATTCAATACTGCACGCATGAAGGCTACATCCTCCAGGGCTTGCACATCCAGGCGGGCATGCATGGAAAAGGTGTATAAGGAGGACCACATTGCAGCTCAGCAAAACTGACAGGAGACAACAATCTAATCTCCGCCTATGACACTGCCTGAGCCCTAGTGGAATGAGCCCTAACTTGACTAGTCAATGGCTGCTCAGAATCCACATATGTGGTCGTGATAACCCCCTTAATCCAGCAGGCTATCTTAGCCTGCAATGTCGATTTACCCTGTTTACTCACACCATGGAGTATAAACGATGGTCCATATTCCTGAAAGATTTAGAAACCTCCAATACCTCATGATATGCCTCTTAACATCCAAGGTCTGTAACAGGCGATATTCATCCATATCTCTCTCCTTGTCCAGAGTTGGCAGGGAAACTGATTGATTCAAGAAAAAATCGTTGAGAGAGAAACAAGTAAGAGAGATCAACCAGGGAGCAGCAGGAGGCCAACTGCAATTCATTGCAACCGCCTCAAGGCCTGCTTAAAAATAGCCTCGATTCTGCTATCTCCTGCGTTTATTTCAAATCACTCTCCCTTCCATAGGGATAGTTATCCACTCGGTGATGGCACACACCAGCGCATTCACTTTCAGAAAGTGAAACTGCTCTCTCTCTGCTGGATCCAGGGGGTTCAGCGCTACCAAGGCTCATCCCCTCTTAAAAATTAGCTTCCAGGGTACCCCATTCAAGATCCATCAATTCTTGAATAGCATCCATAATGCTTTATGCAAGGAAACTAAATGGGATTCTTTGTTGACTCAGAAACAGAATCAGCAGCCAGCACCCCCAGCATCTTCAGTCTCTGGAAGATCCGAGCTGGCCACTTATCTCTATGAAAAAACACAAAATTGTTCTATATGGCTCCACCCCGGAGAAATTTCCCACTCTCCATGGAGTAAGGGTTGTCATCTGGGTCCCTATCAGCATGACCCACAGCAGGAGAAGACATACTCTAATGCTTATCTGCGGCACCAGGGGTACGGGGATCTGCAGTTTGCGATCTAGAACGCTTAGGTCTACCATGCGGCGACCGAGCAAAGCCTGAGAGCAGGACCTAGCCAAAAGGCTGCTCAAACTGCCAAGCTGTTTCGTGGCAGACTTGTGTGTAAAAAAGCAAGTGAATGCTGCCGTGGTCCATACCAAAACTAGGGTTTATCGGTCCTGCACCCACTGAGTTGCCGCCCCCTGATGACAAACAAGTTAGGAGAGCTCCAAAACCCGGCAGAACCTCTGTCAGATTTCCCTCCGGTCCCATTCCTGCATCATGCTAGGAAGGGTGAGATAAGTAAAATTAGCCGGAGATAACTCTCCCTGAACCACCAAGCAGTGCTGACACAAGTTAGGGGGGACGCCAGACTGAGAAGCCTGAATATGACAAGCAGCACAAATGTAAATACCCGCTAACAGCACGCTTCTAAAGCACCTGACAATTGTGCACCCAGCTGTACGCCCACATAAGTAAGCCTGGACAGGGCACCCAATAACAAGCTCTGTCCAATAAGTGCATCCTACGGCCGCTCAGGTGCCTACCACTCAGATGCCTACCTGAGTGGCCACCTAAGCGCACAAGTGTGAACTGATGTCAGATGTGTGCGTAGAAAAGTGATCAACTCTGCTGCCACCTACCAGGACGCATCTAAACAAAGCCTGAGAGCAGAGCCTAGCCAAAAAGTTGCTCAACCTGCCATGACTTCCCAACCTTCCTCGGAAGCGGGAATAAACGTCGGGTCGGCACGCCGAGACTCTGAGACTGAAAAGGCAATGGAAACTCTCACTCCTTTTATTTTTTTCCCTCATTTCTTGAGCTCAGCTCATCCCAGCTGAATACAGAGTCGATCTCCAGCTGTGAGCAGAGAGGGCAAAGGCCTTAACTGCTGCACTCAGCTTCCTGCACCCTCTAGCTTCTCAACTGTTTCTCTCTTTACAGCTAAGTCCATGCCAGAAAATCAGCTACCGGACTGAGGCACTCTACTGAGGGAGGGATCCGCAGATATCACCTCAGGAAAATTCGACTGAGGGAGGGACCATAAGTTATCACCATAGGAGAGCGGTGTGAATTAATTTCCTTATTCTTTTCTCCTCTTATTTTATTTAGATATTTATGTATTTATCTATTTATTTATTTGATTCTTTTTTATACCGACATTCATGACAGGTCATATCACATCAGTTTACATCAAACATTAGAAGATAAGGAAATTACATTTAACAGAGAGTAATAAACTTGGCTGGAAACACGGGGGAGTACCCTGCTGAGGGCAGCCTAGAGTTGAACTACCTCGCTCGGGAGGTGCCAAGTAACCAACTAGGGTAGAAGAGAGAATGAGAATAAACCAGAACAACTTATATCTAATGTTACTCATGCTATGGTATCAGGGGGTGAGGGAGAAAGGGGAGCAGGGAGGGTAGGGGGAGGAGTAACCACAAGGGTAACATGCAGTGACTAATATAGCCTGTTAAAAAGGAAATGTATTATACTTGAGGGTGAGATTGAGTTTAGAAATAGTATAGAGGTAAGGGTTATGTAAAATGCTATATGTAGGTTTGCACATGATTTGATGCATGTGTAAGAGCTGTATTTGAGGGAATAAGTGCAATATATTTATAGTCAGATATTGGTCATAAATGTTTTTACAAAACAAATTTAAATTTGAAAGAAATAAAGTATTTTAAAATATTTGAAATAAATAAATTGTTTTTACATACAATTAAAAAACTTCTGATGTATGGTGTTCTGTTTAGATTAGTTAAAGTGCTTTTTTCCATTCTCCAAAAAACTTTTTGTTGGGGGTAGTCTTATGTGTGTGTATATATATATATATATATATATATATATATATTTATTTTTTTTTTAAAGCAATCCCAAGTAGGGAGATACATGTACACCATCTGTTGGAGACGGAGAATACTGGCAGGCTGATTTCAGTATAGGGGGTATATATACCGTGTCGTCAGCTTTGCTCCATCTCCATTTGCTGGTAGAGGTGGATTAACCTGTCTGAATGCTAAGAAAATAGCCATTTGTAGACTACAATTAATATGGCTACCATCATGGGAACTTAAGAGTGCAAACAGATACTGTGACCATAATTCCTACTTCTTTAATATCAAACCCTATTTTGGCACAGGATTCTGTGTGGCATTTCATACCTCGTCAACATACACAGCATTTAGAATATGTTAAAATACACTCACAGGCTGGTCACATTTATTTTATCTCTTCCCTATTGAACAATAACATGAAGTTACAGTAGCAGTAAGATGGTCAGCCATTAATTTAGGTAATTGATGTATAATGGTGTCTCAAAAACCCCCATGGTGGTTGATTCGTCCCACTGAACACCTTGCTAGAGCTGCATCCTTAGAAAGACCATACCATTTCGAAGCAGCATATTAGAAGTAAATATTTGGGAGGCAAAAATGGTGTGGGAACAGAAAACAATAGCAGGACAAGGTATCAACAAAAACAGAATCTGGATAGATTAAAAGATTATGTCCCAAGCGGAGCTCCTTTGTCTACATGCAGAGCAGAAATCAACTTAGTAGATACTCCAGGACATAAATGTGAATCCTCATATGTATGTTCAGAAGGAATGTAAAGAATTATATTATTGGGTTTTCCATGATATTATGACACCCAGATTATAAAGAGCATATATATACAAAATTGGGATATATTCAATTATATGGAAAAAGGTATGAGATAACTTGTATTTGGACCACAGAGCGAGATCAAGATGTTATTGTTTTTAATCCATTCACTAAAGATTATCACCCATGTGGAGATAGGAATGCAAGATATTGTTTTAATGATTTTGATTTAATGACATTTAATGACAACATAGTAACAACTTTAAGTGTAGATGTTTTGACAGATCAGGATCAATGTTTAGTATAAAGAAATCATGTAAAACTAACGTGGCATTTATGGCCTGTTACAGGATCATGAATACCCTGTACCTGAAAATATAGGGAAGAAAATGATGAAACTGCAACAAATTTATTTGAAGAGATCCCAGAGTAACAAATCATCAGGACCAACAGAATGAACCACATAGAAACATAGAAATGATGGCAGAAGAAGACCAAACGGCCCATCCAGTCTGCCCAGCAAGCTATGTACTTTTTTTTTTTTTTTTTACATACTTGTTACTCTTGGCTTTTAGTACCTTTTAGTTCTATTTCCCCTCCACCCCACCATTAATGCAGAGAGCACTGCTGGAACTGCATCCAAGTGAATATCTAGCTCAGTTAGGGGTAGCAACCGCCGCAATAAGCAAGCTACACCCATGCCTCCGTACACCCAGACTACGCAATTCAGACCCCGTTGGCTGTTGTCCATATACAGATCCTCCTTTCTACATTCCCCTTGCCGTTGTATCAGAGAGCTATGTGTTGAAAGAGAAGTGTTGGACTTTCTCCCCTGCCATTGAAGCAGAGTGCTATGCTGGATATGCATTGAAAGCAAAGTACTGGCTTATCTGGTTTTGGGGAAGTAACCGCCATAACAAGCAAGCTACATCTCGCTTCTTTGTGAATGCAAAACCTTTTTTTCTTCCACATTTCCTCTTGCTGTTGAAGCCCAGAGCAACGCTGGAGTCTCACCAACTGTGTGCATGTACATCGAACAAGGGCATTATCTCCAGGTAGTAGCCCTCATTCTCGCGAGCCACATTAACAATCAACAAATATTGAACAAGCCTAATAATTGGCAATACCTATAGCCTATGTCCTAACCGGTAAATTTACATACTCTTCCCCACCCCTCTGTTTTTTTTTTTTTTTTGGAGACAGCAGCCCTCCATCCTTCCGCTCCGTGAAGGTGGTATACCATTAGCATCCCGCTCAGTGAATGCCACTCCAGCCTTCCGCTCCGTGAAGGTGGAACACCGAGCACTGGCATCCCGCTTCGTGAATGCCTCTGTGGCTACTGCCGAGCCATGCAGTGTTCTGCCGCCTCCTTCCCACCCCTGGCCTTGCGGTCCAGGTTATTGCTTATGCTAGGCCTTCATTGGGCCACTCCCCATGCTTAGCATATATCCATCCCCACGCTTTCCCCCTATGCAAAGTCCTTGGGGCTCCGCGTCTCCCTTCCCCTGACACCAAAACTTCCCTCCTATGCAGCGACAAATCTCCTTATGCACCAGTGAGGACTCTGCGTCCGCTATTTTTCATGGCTGAGACAACTCCCCCCCCCCCCCCACAACAAGTCCTATAATTTGGGCTTCAAGGGCTGCTGCTTCTCCCTCTTGCTGCAACAGGTCTAAGGTGATCTCTAGCTCAGCCTTTCTACGCACTTCGGCGGCGGCTGTGGCAGCAGCGGCTTACTGTTGTTCTTCTATTCTGAGCCCTTCTATCTTGAGGGCTGCTGCTTGTACGGCATAGTGTATGGGAGCCACCCCCTCTTCATTCACGTCCTCTAGACTTGATGGATCCACAGTGTTTATTCCACGCCCCTTTGAAGTCCTTCACAGTTCTGGTCTTCACCACTTCCTCCGGAAGGGCATTCCAGGCATCCACCACTCTCTCTGTGAAGAAATACTTCTTGACATTGGTTCTGAGTCTTCCTCTCTTGAGCCTCAGCTCGTGACCTCTGGTTCTGCTGATATTTTTCTGACAGAAAAGGTTTGTCGTTGTCTTTGGATCGTTAAAACCTTTCAAGTATCTGAAAGTCTGAATCATATCACCCCTGCGCCTCCTTTCTTCCAGGGTGTACATATTTAGATTCTTCAATCTCTCCTCGTATGTCATTCGATGAAGACCCTCCACCTTTCTGGTCGCCCTTCTCTCTACCGCTTCCATCTTGTCTCTGTCTCTTTGTAGATACGGTCTCCAGAACTGAACACAGTACTCCAGGTGAGGCCTCACCAAGGACCTGAACAAGGGGATAATCACTTCCCTTTTCTTACTCGATATTCCTCTCTCTATGCAGCCCAGCATTCTTCTGGCTTTTGCTATTGCCTTGTCACATTATTTCGCAGACTTCATATTATTAGACACTATCACCCCAGGTCTCTCTCCTGCTCCGTGCACATCAGCCTTTCCCCCCCCATCAAATACAGTTCATTCGGATTTCCACTCCCCATATGCATGATTTTGCACTTCTTGGCATTGAATCTCAGCTGCCATATCTTCGACCACTCTTCCAGCTTCCTTAAATCCCATCTCATTCTCTCCACTCCTTCCGGCGTGTCCACTCTGTTGCAGATCTTAGTGTCGTCCGCAAAAAGACAAATCTTACCTTCTATCCCGTCCGCAATGTCGCTCACAAAGATATTGAACAGGACCGGTCCCAATGCCGATCCTTGCGGTACACCGCTTAAAACCGCTCTCTTTTCAGAAAGAGTTCCATTTACCATCACCCATTGTCTTCTGTCCGTCAACCAGTTTGCAATCCAGGCCACCACCTCGGCACTCACTCCTAAGCTTCTCATTTTATTCACCAGTCTCCTGTGCGGGACCGTATCAAAAGCTTTGCTGAAATCCAAGTAGATGACATCGAGCGCTCTTCCTTGATCCAATTCCTTAGTTACCCAGTCAAAAAAGTCAATCAGATTTGTCTGACAGGATCTTCCCCTGGTGAATCCATGCTGCCTCTGGTCCAGCAATTCTCTGGACTGTAGATAGTTCACTATTCTCTCTTTCAACATTGACTCCATTACTTTTCCCACCACCGGAGTGAGGCTAACCGGTCTGTAGTTACCAGCCTCTTCTCTGTTCCCACTCTTGTGAAGCGGGACCACCACCGCTCTTCTCCAATCACTCAGCACCACTCCTGTTTCTAGGGATCTATTGAACAAGTCACAAAGCGGACCCGCCAGCACATCTCTGAGCTCCCTCAGTATCCTGGGATGAACCTCATCAGGCCCCATGGCTTTGTCCACTTTTAGATTCTTTAGCTCTTCCCATACATTTTCTACTGTAAATGGATTTTCATCTACTCCACTCCCCTCCAGTTTCTTGTTGTGTATTGACGGTCCTTCTCCAGGGTCTTCTTTAGTGAACACAGAACTGAAGTATTCGTTTAATATTTCTGCCATTTCTTCGTCTCTCTCCACACATTGATCATTTCTACCTTTCAATTTCACTATACCACTTTGAACTTTTCTCTTTTCGCTGATGTATCTGAAAAATGTTTTGTCACCATTCTTTATCTCCTTGGCAATCCTCTCTTCCGCTTGACTTTTTGCCGACTTGATTAATTTCTTTGTCTCCCTCAGTTCAATCAAATATTCCTCTTTGTGCTCCTCCCTTTGGGATCTTTTATATTTCTTGAATGCTGTTCTTTTAGCCTTAATTTTGTCAGCCACCTCCTTTGAGAACCAGATAGGTTTCATTTTTCTTTTGCTTTTATTTACTTTTCTAACATATAGAGTAGTTGCCTTGATAATTTCTCCTTTTAGATTGGTCCACTGCTGATCCACATCTCTCTCGTTCTCCCAGCCTTTTAGTTCTTCCTCTAGATACTTCCCCATTTCCTCAAAGTCCGTGTTTTTGAACTGTACAACGCAGGTCTTTGTGCTTCTTTTCCATATTCTTTTAGTGATATTAAACCATACCGTTTGATGATCACTGGTGCTGAGGTGGGCTCCCACCTGGACATCAGAGATATTAACTCCATTAGTGAGCACTAAGTCGAGTATAGTTCCTTCTCTAGTGGGTTCCATTACCATTTGTTTGAACAAAGCTACTTGCATGGCATCCACTAACACTCTACTATTTTTTAGATTCTGCAGATGGGATTTTCCAGTCTACATCTGGCATATTAAAGTCACCAACTATCACCACTTCTCCCTTCTTTCCTATCTTTTGGATGTCTTCAACCAGATCTCTGTCCAGCTCTTCCTTTTGGTTTGGAGACCTGTAAACCACTCCAATATAAATGGACGCTCCGTCATCTTTTTTTAGGTCGGCCCATAGTGCTTCTTCATTGCCCCATCTTCCTTGCAGCTCAGAAGCTTGGATATTGTTTCTGACATAAAGAGCCACACCTCCCCCTTTTCTATCCACTCTATCCTTCCTTAACAAGTTATAGCCTGGTATTGCTGTATCCCAATCATGAGATTCTGTGAACCATGTCTCTGTGATAGCAACAATGTCCAATTTCGCCTCCGCCATTAGGGCCTGCAGATCTGGGATTTTATTTCCCAAACTAATAGCATTTGTGGTCATAGCTTTCCAGGTTTTCTCGTTAAGGTTATGCTTTTCCTGGACTCCTTATGAGACTTTAGTTGAGATTTGTTATTCACTTCACTCTTTCCTTTTGCAGTTGTGCCACTGCTGACAGAGTCATCCATCTCAATGAGCTTTTTCTTCTGGTTATGGATCTTAAATTTCTGCATGCATTGGTTTTTTTTTCTCTTTTCTGGTAACACTTCTATGTTTTTCTCAAGAACTTCTTCAGTTTTTAATATAGAGAAGGGTTTTTTTCTTGTTGCACTTGATACAGTGTGTCTCCTTGTCACAGGTCTAATTCTACCAGAGCCCACTGTAATCCTGGTTTTTAATGAATTCCTTAATGTCCCATTTGATAAACCGATTTGATTTACATATAATGTAAGAAGATCGGTATATAAAAACCATAAATAAATAAATAAATAAATAAATAAATACATTTGAGTTGGGGGTTATACTTGTGGGCTGCCCATCTATCAAGAATGGGTGACTGTAGGTCACATGTGTTATCCTACCTGAGCCTACTGTATCTCTCTTTTTTCTTGACTCCTGGTTTTTCTGTGATATTGGGGAATTATTTTCTGAGTAATGTAATGTGGGTGTAATTCTCTTAATTGAAGCTAATTGAGCTTTAACCTCAGTCAGCTACTTTTTCAAGGAAGAGAGTTGTTCACAAATGGGGCAAGCTCTAAGTTTCCAGATGCTTTCCCTCAGAAGAAAGGCTCCACAACAATTACATTGGATAGTCCTCATTTTGTTAAATTATTTGATTGGTATTTCCTTTGGTGTTAATAATTTACTAATTTATCTTGTTGCTAATGTTAAGTTAGGCAGTCTACATTAGAAAAACAAACCCAGGGGTAGGTGGGTAGAGGGGTAGGGTGGTAGGGAGTCAAACAGTTTAACCTAGGTCAAGCTGGGTAGAGCAGGACACTTCCTGGGACTTTAATAGTCCTTTAGCTATTAAATGATCCCACAGCACTTATGTGCCAATATTAAACAGATTATTAAAGACAGCTATACAATAAGAGAAATGCAGGTTTACTGAATCTTAAAGCAAACAATTAGCAAGGAACCAAACCAAATAATATACAATGACCAGACCTAGAGAAAGGTATAATTTTAGCACAGAGCAGTATTTCTACACAGAGAGCCTAGATATAATGAAGCACAGAGCACTATTAGAGTAGGATTAATGAAAAAACAGCAGTTTTGGGTTTTTTTCACAGAGAGAGCACAGATTATGAAACACAGAGCTCTAGTAGAGAAGGGATAATGGAAAACACAGCAGGTTTTTTTTTTACATAGAGAGCACAGAAACTATGAAACAGAGCACTAGTAGAGAAGGGATAATTGAAAAGCACAGAGTAGTATTTTTGCACAGAAAGTTCTACTATATAATAATTTCAAATTTTAACACTCTGGCTTATCTGCACTGGAACTGTTGATTCCTCTCTTGGGCTGTGCAATAAGCAGTCTGTATTGTTCCAGCCAGCTCTCAGTTAGCTTCCCCCAAACCTCTGACATGACATTACATTACATTACATAACATTACATTACATTTTAATGCCTGAAGTAGCACCCCGTGAAACTGTCCCTATTTCATTTGTATGAACAGTTAATTCTCACCAACCTGTTTATTTATATGATGTGATCACAGACCAAACTTATAGACATAATGAGAAAATAGAGGACTAAATAATTGTATTGTATTAATTAGAGCAAAACCCAGTAATAATATAGTGAGAATACAATATGGTGGCCTGTCTATGTCAGACTGCTGGTCAAAGCTCCATTGGCACAAAGATGTGCTTCCTACAGATATCTCTGTTGATAATACATCTACTCAAGGATATCATTGGCTTTACACATCATCCATTACCCCAATCACATTACTCCCTTTAACAACTTTATACACTATTATCTACACATGATATTGTGGTGAATTTAACTTTGAATGGTTTGTTCTTATCTCATAGAGATCACAGTTGTTCTCAATTGACAGAACCTTTAGAAAATATGACAGTAGCACTTGCCATCAAACTATTTGCTAATGAAAGGCAGTATTACAAAATACGAAGAAGCATTGTAGACATTTCTCAGACGAATGGGAACAATTATGAGTGGTTTGAATTCTATGCAAACAGAAGCACTGATAAATAAATTAACAGCTTTGGCCCAATATTCTGGATAATTTGCTAAATTGACAGAAGATGTTATAAGAAGTTCTATGCTTCTAAAGTTTCTAAATTCTCACAAATGGAAGTTTGCTTTCCAATATATACTGCTGCAATTAATATTTGCCACATATTATTTCTCCATTTTTAGAGATTTAATCCATGGAAAATGGTCATACCTTTTAAATCCTTTCCTGAACCATCTATCTTTTCCCCCTTCTGAGTATAACAACTTATGGCATGTATAAATTTTGTCTCATACAGAGTATTATACTTTCAGTTTTTGTCATAGGACCAAAAGAGTCTCAAAAATATAGTTGGTATCCAAAATACATGGGTATGCAACAGAAGGTTTGCTTATTTATCCTATTGCTCCACAAAGTATTTATCTGTATAATCCATCACTTTACACAAAACACACCAGCATCACCTGAAATGGTATTTGATGGGAAGGTTTCCATTTACACACACACACACACATATATAATATCTCAGTGACTAATGCTGATCTTCAGGTACACTATGTAGGAAACTGTACATTTTTAATTCAAACAGATATACCTATAAGCCATTGGTCCAATATGTCTGAAGTGTATCATGACCAGTGTCTTATACATATTAATGGATCATTTGAAATTATTGTGTACCACAACTATTCCTGCCCTATCACCTCTTATTCAAGTTGGTCAGAAATGGTGTTCACGGAAATTCCAGATATACATCTTCTCCTATCAACATTTACCTCCATCACAGAAAGCATTGTTGCTGACATAAGACAGCTGAAATGATCCAAGTTTCAATGCAACTATGAATTTTCTAAGCAATAAACTTCATACAGTCACAGATCACATTAAAGAATCAGTCCAATTGATTTGGTGGGAGAGTTTATTCACTTACAGCCCCACTGCCCAGAAGTTTCTCAATGTACTCTTACATCCTGTCATCATGTTATGTATTGCTTAAGCTATTGCATTGGTGTAAATTATTGGATTGTTAATTACTGTGGAATGTAAAACTAAACAAATGAGTACGCTTCAAAATTAAGAAGCTGCAATCAATTGAAAGATCAACTTTGTTAATATCTTTCTTTAACGAGTTGGATATGGCGAAGATAATGCGTGCTTATTTTAAAAAAATGCAAGTCGTATTCATGGGTGGAAATGTAAGGATCTACCCCGATCTGACTAAAGTGACTCAGGCAAAGAGAAAAAATTTCCTGACATTGAAAAATGAAGCGCTAGCAGTGGGGGCAACCTTCTTCTTGCGGTTCCCCTGCAAATGCGTGATAAAACATGGAGGGAATAATTATATTTTCTATCAACCCGAACAGCTAAAGAATTTTATAGAAGCAAAGAAAACACCATCAGTAATAGGCAATATATAGTCTTATAATGTGTATTTGGCCAAGCATGACGTTTTTCCTTATGGGAATCCATCCCTTTCTTTTTGTATTTCCCTTTGTCTCCTTTAATTTGCAGTTACTCCTCCCCCCCAGGAGATAGGGGTCTAAAGGGTTTGATATAATTATAATGTGATTTTCTGAATATAGAAGATTGTGATGTTATTTCTGGAATTGTAATTTCCTTAATTTGTCAAAACCATATTACTTATTCAAGTGGATACTTTGTAAGTTTGTTAAAAATTCAATAAAGAAATAATTAAAAAAAAAAAAAAAGAAGCTGCAATCAAGTATTTTAACATTTATTTATTTAATTTAGATTTTTATATTCCGCTTTTCGGCACTTCAAAGTATACATCAAAATGGATAACATTCAGGTAGTATAGGTACTATAAAATTGATGTAAAGAAAAAAAATAGACATCTATCCCATATATCTATATTGAAATTAATTTAAACAATACATTTAAGTAGATAGAATTAAATTATTTATCAATACCTTACAGTTAAGGAAAAACAACTATATCCCTTATAATACTATATTGGAATTAATTTTATCTACATCATTATTATTAATGTGTTTCATATTTTTGGGTTATCTGTATCTCTTCAAATATGATGAGGGGGTGTCATAGTAAGTTTTGGGAGAAGGGTAATTAATTGATAAGAAAGAAATAGGAAGATAAGGAAGCCATGAGTTGTCCCATTTATGTACCAAAAGCCCCTAAAATCCTGGACATTTTTTTAAGGCCTCTATCTCTTTAAAACCTAAAGAATGTATTTTTTGGGACTTTCCATGCTGAGAGACAATTTCACAATGATCCCAGTTTTTTTTAAATTTTTGACTGCAATTTGTTTGCTATAAGTGGACATGGTTATTAAAGGCAAACATATAGCTGAGTGGGAACCGGACAATCAGCCATTTGGCTGAAATCATGGATAAATTAATTGCCAGATATTGATCAGCTGGTGATGCTAAACTATGTTCTAATAATGAGACATCATTTGGAAAATGGGCCAATCGAATACAACCCTACACTGAAATGCCTTGCTACTTTCACATGGTATGGGAGAAGAAATCAATAAACATTTTGGGGTTTTTTGACCTAAATAACTTGGAACAATTTAGGCACCTTGACATTTAAGGGAGCATACGTTTGTGTTCAGGTCCAAACAATGAATTAAGAGATATGTAATCTTTGCTGTTCATTGCAAGGAAAGCATTATAAAAGGACTAGGGCTGAACCTAGATTTTTGGCAGCAAAGCAGTCAGCCCCAACATTCGAGACCAGAAGAGCAGATTATGCAGAGAAGAGGAGGAGACCCTAGCATTGGAGAGGCATTTGAGGGGCCTTGGATCACTGGCCACTGTACAATACACCTCATTTCATGAGTAATGGGAAGAACGTTGGCAGTTAGGTACTAGCTTGGCATATTATCATATGTTATGGGAAACTAAACCATAGAATATATATATTCAGCTATACAAATCAGCAACAAGAAACTTATACATATTTACTTTCAATAAATTACATATATATATATATATTATTTCAGAGTCTTTAGATTTGTGCCAGAGTGAGTGCCAGAGCATATGTATGTAGCACTGTTGGTGATATACGTTGCCCAACTAATCCATTCTCCAACGGGGCTAAACTACAAGGGTATATAATATTTACATTAAGTACCCCAAATTTCCATCATTAAACTTCCCGTAACAGTATATAGAGACATAACATAGAAACATAGAAATGACGGCAGAAGAAGACCAAACAGTCCATCCAGTCTGCCCAGCAAGCTTTCACTTTTTTTTAAAAAAAAATTTTCCATACTTATCTTTTTCTCTTGTCCCTTGTAAGTGACTTTTTGTTCTATTTCCATTCCACCCCAGCCATCGATCTATTTCCCTTCCACCCCCGCCATCGATATAGTTAGCAGTGCTGCAGCTGCATCTATGTGAAGTATCTAGCTAATTGTTTAGGGGTAGTAATCGCCGTCATAGCAAGCTACTCCCACGCATGTTTATCCAGCCTGTGCAACTCAGTCCTTGTCCGAATATAAATCATCTTTTCATCATTCCCCCTGTCATTGAAGCACAGATATTTTCATCATTCCCCCTGCCGTTGAAGCAGAGAACTATACTGGATATCATTGAAAGTGAAGTATCAGGCTAATTTGGTTTGGGGTAGTAACCGCCGTATCAAGCAAGCTACTCCCCTGCTTTTTTGTGGATGCAAATCCTTTTTTTTTTCCATTTCCTCTTGCATTTGAAGCATAGTTATTGATTAGTTAATATAGTTTTTTGACTTGCAGGAGAACATGACATACCTGTTGAATGCCTAAGCTTAAGCAATGTTGCTGTGCAATAGGAGGGAGAAAGGTCTGGCATGTCATCTCTGGAGCAGGCAAGATGCATGAAAGGAGATGCCCACAATGAAGATCCAGCACAAGGAGAGCCAGTAGAGGAGGGGATGGATGAGAAGGAGCCCTTGATGAGCTCTAATGATCCATAGTTTTCCCAGCTGTATCCAGATATGCAGGAAGAGGCAATCCATGCAGCCTATTTCTGAAAAGTTAGTGAAGAATCTGGCAGCCTCCAAAGAGATATCCTTCAACCTCTATGAATAATGATACAGAATGAACAGTAGCAGAGCTGCTAGGGGGTGTTCAGGGAGAGTTGTCTCCCTCCTCCTCCGTCCTCTTGAACATTACTGCAACATGTCTTGGGCCCAGTGGCTACATCTGCAAGCCCTCCCCAGTTAACCCCCAATGAGTTGTTACCCCTCAGAGGCCAATGTGAACTCTAACCACACCCTTCTGTGGAGTAGTTGTAGAGTGGTCTCATCAGATATCCCGTGCTAGATGTCAGAAGTCATGTCCAACCAGGAAAACACAAATCAGCTGTGTGTTGCTGTAAATAGATAGATACTCATGATTTTAAAGTGTTTCTGTATCAATGTGTTCCTTATGTAGACAGCCTAGTTATGGGCGTTGCACTGTAATTCTTCAAGTTTAGCTTTTATCTTTTCCTCCTCAGTATTAGGGAGCTGTGGGCCTTCACCCTTGGGAGGCAGCTGGCCATGGGTCCTTGCTAGATAATGTAGCATGCAAATAAAAAAAAAAAGTCACAGGCCTTAGTGGGGCTGTATAGCAGACAACTCCTGATTTGTCCAGGCATCTATAATGAATATTCAGGAGGCTTAAATTCCTCTCCATTACAGCCCTGATCTTCCTATCTGCAGCACACTTGGGACTCATAAGTTAGGTTTTGAGGGGATAGCTTCTATCACCTGTTGGGGAGAAGGCAAAGAAGATTATTAGAGAGGCAAAAATGGAGTGCACTATTGCTAGCCATGGCTGAGGCTTGACAAATCCTCTTCTGTAGAGCAATACTTAGAGACTAGTGATTGGAGAGCAGCATACTTACCTAGAATCCATCCCCTTCTGATTTGCACATGCGCAAAGTGGCTATGTATCCCTGACTATGACATATAGGCATCAGGGCATGACTCTGGAAACCAGAGTACAACATCAGTTATGAGATATGCAGCATTGCACACCACCTGCCTTTTGAGCACACGAAAGCTCTTGTGGTTGCGATAGTTGATCTCATTCTCAGCAGGAGGACTGATTGCAATGTGTGTGCAATCAATATCCCCAAAAATAGAACGTGAACAATGTTATAAAATTATATTACTGGTCACTGTTGGTGCTGTATATCTTGAGGAAAAGTAATATATTTGTTTGTTCTATCGAAAAGAGCCCTCATAAACTGTGTAATACAATGCAAGGTAGCTGTCTCATTCACAGCGTGACTCTGAGTAGACTGAAAGCTGCTGGAGGCAAAAAAAACCCCAGGGATGTAGTGACTGCGATGGACTGGGAAGGCATGACCTTTGCATGTGGAAGGCTGCAAATTCCCAGTCCAACAGCTGCCAGAGGTATAGAGTGGTTTCTTTATTGAACCTAAACCTGTGCATCTAGTGCTATCTTTCTGTAAAAAAAAGTTGCCTGTACTTACATTCAAGATGCATGTCTTTTTTTTGAGAGACCACAGGGCAAATCAAGCAGATGGAATAAAAAGGTGCCAGTATTCATTACCAGCAAATACCCCCAGAAAAAAAGTGTGTCTCACTTACTCTTCTAATAAATCCAAAAACTGGGTCCTGGGTTTATATATCCTCTTCCTCCTTCTCTGTTGCATCTCCTTCTGCTGATGCAGATTCCATAGAATGCAAATATTAACAGCAGCACTATTACCAACCACCAATATATCCACAGCCACCATTAGATCACCTAGACCTTCCATACCAACAGCAGGCACACAGACTATCGTGCTACAGGCACATACACTCTGAAGCTACAGGTACACACAGACTCACAGACAGAGAAGAAAGACAAACTGACACCCAGAAATGAAAAACAGACTCAAAAAAAGAAAAAAGCACATACAAAACATAGAAGAAATGGAAGAGAGCAAACAGCACACAAACAAAACAAACTATGATTCCACAACAAACTAATCGCAACAGTCTCTAGCACTAACCACCAAACCAACAACTGGGTCCTAAAAGACAAATTATACATATATATACATATAGTACATTCCAAAAGTATTCAAACCCCTTCACTTTTTCCACGTTTTGTTATGTTATAACCTTATTATAAAATGGATAATATTCATTTTTTCCCTCCTCAATCTACACACAATACCCCATAAGGACAAAGCATAAGCAGGTTTGTAGAAATGTGTGCAAATTAATTAAAACAAAACCTGAAATATCACATTTACATATGTATTCAGAACCTCTGCTATGACACTCAAAGATGAGCTCTGGTGCATCCTATTTCCTTTGATCATCCTTGAGATGTTTCTCCAGCTTGATGGATCCCACCTTTGGTATATTCAATTGATTGGACATGATTTGGAAATGGCACGCACCTGTCTATATAAGATCCCACAGTTGACAGTGCATGTCAGAGCAAAATCAAAGCTGAAGCAATTGTCTGTAGACCTCCGTAACAGGATTGTGTTGAGGCACAGATCTGGGGAAAGGTACAAAAAAATTGCTGCAGCATTGAAGGTCCCTTAGAACCCAGTGGCCTCCATCATTATTAAATGGAAGAAGTTTGTAACCACCCAAACTGTGCAACTGGGAGAGAAGGGCCTTGGTCAGGGAGGTGACCAAGAACCCAATAGTCACTCTGACACAGCTCCAGAGTTCCACTGTGGACATGGGAGCACCTTCCAGAAGGACAACCATCTCTGCAGCACTCCACCAATCAGGTGTTTATGGTACAGTGGCCAGATGGAAGCTACTCCTCAGTGAAAGGCACATGACAGCCCATGTGGGGTTTGCCAAAATGTACTTAAAGGATTCTCAGAGCACGAGAAACAAGATTGTCTGGTCTGATGAAATCAAGATTGAGCTGTTTGGCCTGAATGCCAATCACAGGAAAATTGGTTCTTCCCTGCTAATTTTCATTCCTGGAAAACCACAAATTAGTCGAAACAAGTGGGTTTTGCATCCCTACCAGAAGATGGAGGCAGAGAATAAAAACTTTTCAGGCACTACTACTTAACCGAGAGTGCCATCTGCAGTCCCTCAGAATTGACCTTTACCCAAGCCAAGATGTCTAGCTCCAAACTCCAAGGATTTCTCCCTGTAATACGAGCTAGAGAACAAGTTGGAACTCCCAACCAAAACTGCCCCCCTAACTAGGGCCAAGAAAAAGAACTCTGAATCTCAAAACACTGAGAAATATGTGCAATTTTATTCATACTTCTGCAGCAACCAGAAGCAGGAAAGGTCTTTTGAAACATCATCCATAATCATACTGGGACAGGATAATATGGGTAGCTAGGACTTACACTCCTTCCGCCTTGCCCTTTTACAATAGCAACACTCCTATCCCCAACCCCCCACCCCCTCAGAAAATACACAGACAAAGCATTGGAATCAAACAGGCTGCAGTTTTATTGTACAAAATAGGTGCTCGAGCCTCAGTACCCGATTTAGGAACTCAAACGACCACCCGCCACCTCCCAGCAAGATGATCACTACTAGCCAACCGGCCAGCAAGTTCCTCTGTTCGTTGAACTCATTATCCCAGCCCCTGCCACCTCCCAGCAAGGAGCCCAAGTCAGGATGACCCCTGCCACCTCCCAGCAAGGAGTCCCAAAGTTGACAACTGCACCCAGCTGTCTTCATAAATTAAACTTGACAAAGTTAACCATTGAAAAAGTAACATTTCACCCTAAATGCTCGGGCAACCCGCCTTCACCCCCGCTGCGACTAGAACCAACCCAGTTTACAATCAACGAACAGAAGAGCGGGCGGGAGGGAAGTGGCCACTGCAGCAAAGAGGCGTGAATGTAACATTTGCGCCACTGCTGCTAATAACCCCCCTACAGGCCCCATCTCTTTACTAACTTTCTCCCTCCCAGCCAATGAGCCCACTGCCTTTAAATTCAAACAAAAAGCAGAGAACGAATGAACTGTCCCCCACTCATGGCCCCCCCTATTTCCCTCCTCCCATCCTAACGTTCCTAGGGAGCACTGCTCCCTACCTCTCTCAACTCTCTCTCATCATCCCCCCTCCCCTCGCCTCACCTCCACTAAACCATGGGCCAGCTGCCTCGTGAGCCTGGCACTATATTACATTAGCCAAGCAGGCACAAGGCCTGCTTAGCCTCCCATTCTGGACCGATTCCAGGAACGAAAATTAGGGTGTAAGAACCGATTTTCCTTTCCTGTTTATACCCCAGATCAGTACAGACAAGTGGGATGTACCCAAGCACCTTTACACTCGGTGGGGTTCTGAAAGACCTGCACACAGCACACTTTCATCAAAGGAGCCCTCCTCTGATACCCTGACATCTAAATGGTAATGTCTAGTAAAAGTGTGCAAAGAGGACCATGATGCTGCCCGGACAAATCTCCTGCGGAGACACCAACTGACACTCCACCAGAAGGATGCCTGTGCCCTAGTGGAATGTGCCCACAATCCCTCAGGGATTGACCGCCATTTACAAATATAGGTCGAAACTATCGCCTCCTTCAGCCAACAAGAAATTGTACTCTTAGTTGCTTTGCAACCCTTCTTTGGTCCACTGAATAACACAAAAAGAACATAAGAAAGAACATAAGAAATTGCCATACTGTGTCAGACCAAGAATCCATCAAGCCAGCATCCTGTTTTCAACAGTAGCCAATCTAGGCTACAAGTACCTGTCAAGTACCAAAACACTAATTAGATCCCATGCTACTGATGCCAGTAATAGCAGTGGCTATTCTCTAAGACAAGATGGTCTGAGGTCCAAAAGCCATTCATGATCTTGAGATATCTCAGGAAACCAGACTCACATCCAAAAGATGAAGTTCCCACACATGGGGAAAATTGGGCTCAAGTTGAGAAAATCCTGGCAACTCCACCATCTGACTAAGATGAAAAGCCAACACGACCTTGGGCAAAAAGGAAGAAACATCCCGCAACAAAACCCCATCATTGGAAATTCGCAAAAAGGGCTTCCTGCACGATAAGGCCTGGAGCTCCGAAATTTGCCTCACCGAACAAACTGTCACCAGGAACACTGTTTTTAAGGTAAGGCCCTTCAAAATAGTCCTTCTCAAAGGTTCAAAAGGGGGGGAGCGGGGGGGTCTACACAACACCCAGAGAATCAGATTAAGATTCCAGGATGGACAAATCCTACGGACTGGAGGCTGCAAATGCTTCGTTCCTTTATGGAAATGTACCACGTCTAGATGAGAAGCCAAGGATCATTCTTGAAATCTTCCCCAGAAGCAACCCAAGGCTGCCACTTAGACTCAAAAAGAATTATAAGCTAAACCCTTTGACAAGCTTTCTTGTAAAAAACCCAATACTTGGGCAACATTCACCTGCAAAGTATCAACGTCACGGACCCCACACCAGCACTCAAATACTCTCCACACTCTGATGTATGCCAAAGATGTAGATGATCTTCTAGCTTGAAGAAGAGTAGTAATTACCGGCTCTGAATATCCCTTTAAGCAGAAACATTGCCTCTCAAAAGCAGGCCGCTAGACAGAAGCAATCTGCCTGTTCCGAGAAGATGAGTCCTTGACGAATAACTCCCCTCAGTTGACTTAACCAGATGGGCCTGATTACCACTAACTGAACTAGGTCCTCAAACAATGACCGGTGCGGGAACTCTGGTGCTACCAGAATCACTCTTCCCTGATGCTGGTTTAGGCAACATGGCACTTGACCTACGAGTAGCCACGGAGGGAAGACATATAGCAGAAGCCTCTCTGGCCATGGCTGAACTAGGGTGTCGATCTCCGCGGAGCCAAACTCCTTCTGGCAGCTGAAAAACTGGGCTGCCTTGGCATTTTTCCTTGTTGCCATAAGATTGAACTGGGGTGCGCCCCACTTGCTCCGAATGAGCAAATATACCTCTGCTAACAACTCCCATTCTCCCGGGTCCAGCTGTTGACTGCTGAGATAATCCGCCTACACATTGTCCACACTTAAGAACATAAGAAATTGCCATGCTGGGTCAGACAAAGGGTCCATCAAGCCCAGCATCCTGTTTCCAACAAGGGCCAAACCAGGCCACAAGAACCTGGCAATTACAAAAACACTAAGAAGATCCAATGCTACTGATGTAATTAATAGCAGTGGCTATTCCCTAAATAAACTTGATTAATCGTCGTTAATGAACTTCTCCTCCAAGAACTTATCCAAACAATTTTTGAACCCAGCTACACTAACTGAACTAACCACATCCTCTGGCAACAAATTCCAGAGCTTTACTGTGCGTTGAGTGAAAAAGAATTTTCTCTGATTAGTCTTAAATGTGCTACTTGCTAACTTCATGGAATGCCCCCCTAGTCCTTCTATTATTCGAAAGTGTAAATAACCGATCTCATGATCTTAAAGACCTCTATCATATACCCCCCTCATCTGTCTCTTCTCCAAGCTGAACAGCCCTAACCTCTTCAGCCTTTCCTCATAGGGGAGCTGTTCCATCCCCTTTATCATTTTGGTTGCCCTTCTCTGTACCATCTCAATCGCAACTATATCTTTTTTGAGATGTGGCGACCAGAATTGTACACAGTATTCAAGGTGCGGTCTCACCATGGAGCGATATAGAGCCATTATGACATTTTCCATTTTATTAACCATTCCCTTCCTAATAATTCCTACATTCTGTTTGCTTTTTTGACTGCTGCAGCACACTGAGCCGACGATTTTAAAGTATTATCCACTATGATGCCTAGATCTTTTTCCTGGGTGGTAGCTCCTAATATGGAACCTAACATCGTGTAACAACAGCAAGGGTTATTTTTCCCTATATGCAACACCTTGCACTTGTCCATATTAAATTTCATCTGCCATTTGGATGCCCAATCTTCCAGTCTTGCAAGGTCCTCTTTTAATGTATCACAATCCGCTTGTGATTTAACTACTCTGAATAATTTTGTATCATCTGTAAATTTGATAACCTCACTTGTATTCCTTTCCAGATCATTTACATATATATTGAAAAGCACCAGTCCAAGTACAGATCCCTGAGGCACAACACTGTTTACCCTTTTCCACTGAGAAAATTGACCATTTAATCCTACTCTCTGTTTCCTGTCTTTTAACCAGTTTGTAATCCACGAAAGGACATCGCCTCCTATCCCATGACTTTTTAGTTTTCTTAGAAGCCTCTCATGAGACTTGCCACATGAGAGGCTGCAATCATCTCCAGATGAAGTTCTACTCAAGCAAAAAGCTCCTGCACTTCCTGAGCCACCAGGTGACTCTTCGTTCCACCCTGCCGATTGATATAGGCCACAGTTATTGCATTGTCCGAGAACATACGCACTGCCCAGCCCTGAATCCGAGGAAGAAAGAACTAGAGCAACCCCCGGTCCACCCTTGTTTCCAGACAATTGATTGACCAGGACGCTTCCATCAGAGAGCACTGGTCTTAGGCCGTGGAACCTTGACATATTGCTCCCCAACCCAGAGACTGGCATCCGTGTTCACTATCATCCAGTCCGGAACTTCCATATCCACTCCCTTCTCCAAACTGGACCATGATAGCCACCATGAAAGACAACCTGGATTTCTCCTGGAGCGGCAATGGCAGCTGAAATTCCTCCAACAATGGATTCCAAAGGGACAGAAGTGACTGTTGAAGTAGACACATGTGAGCAATTGCCAATTGTACCAAATCCAGCGTAGAAGCCATGGACCCTAACACCTGAAGATAATCCCAAACCTTGGGAACTGGCAGATCCCGCAGATGAACCACCTGCAACTGTAACTTGATGACCCTTTCTGCGGTAAGAAACACCCTGCCTAACCGGGTGTCGAACTGTGCGCCCAGATAATCCAAGGACTGGGACGGCTCCAGATGATTCTTCACTAGGTTTATCACCCAGCCCAGGGACCTCAGATGCTCCATCACCCACCGCACAGAACAGTGACCCCCTACCTTTGACTTTGCCCAAATGAGTCAATTGTCCAGGTACAAATGTACCAGAATCCCTTCCCTTCTGAGGGCTGCTGCCACCACTTCTGCCATCACCTTTGTAAACATTCTTGGTGCAGTAGCTAGCCCAAAGGGATGTGCTCAAAACTGAAAATGCTCTCCTAATACCATGAAGCGAAGAAACGCATGATGGTCTGACTTGATGGGAATGTGGAGATATGCCTCCATTATATCCAAGGAGGCCAGAAACTCCCCATTGCGCACCACTGCAATCACCGTGTGCAATTTTTTCATCAGAAAATGTGGCACACACAGGGCCGCATTGACTCTTTGCAGATCTAGAATGGGCCGAAACGAGCCCTCCTTCTTGGGAACCACGAAGTACACCGAATATCTTCCTCGTTCCTGCTCTGTCTGTGGCACCGGGATGATGGTTTCCAATAGCTGCAGCCGCAGAAGAGTGTCCTGCACCATCGCCCACTTGACGGATGAAGTGCAACGGGACACACAAAGGCCTCTTTGAGGGGTCGCGAAAATTCCAAGGCGTAGCTGTCCCTTATTGCTTCCAGAATCCACTGGTCGATAGTGATTCTGGCTTATTCCTCATAAAAACGGGACAATTTTCCTCCAACAGTCACCATGGAAGACTGGACCAGCCTGCTTTCATTAGGCGGGCTGGTCCAGTCCCTGCCCCTGCACCATCTGTGGTCGACCTCCAGGTTCCTCGAAAGGACTGCTGTCTTCCCAAACTCTGCTTCTGCGAGGATCCAGAAGAAGCCCTATTAGATCAAAATCTCCTCAACTCCCAGAAATGGGCGCAAGGCGGGAAAGTCTTATTTCCCTTTTTAGCCTCAGGCAATCTATTCTCCTTAGAATCTGCCACATGTTTCATCAGCTTCTCCAAGTTCTCCACAAACAACAACTTTCCTTTGAAGGGGAGATTACAAAGCTGCGCCTTTAACCAAACAACCGCTGACCAATTACGCAACCACTGAAGACATCACGCGGCTACCTCCGACACCATATTCCTAGCCAAAGTGTAAAGCATATCATAGAGGGCATCCACCATATAGGTTACCCCCACCTCCAAACAAACATCCTAACCAGGATCAACAGATGGCCCGGCGGTCCTCTCCTGCACCTTCTGTACCCAGTATAAACAAGCCTTCTGTATTAGACTCACTCAAACTGCCACTCTAAGGCCCAAAGCCAAGACCCCAAACAGCCTCTTCAACAGAATCTCCAGCTTCCAATCCTGGACATCTTTCAAAATCGCTGATCCCGCCACTGGGATGATTGCCTTGTCACAGCTACATCCACCTTAGGAATCTTCCACAGCTCCAAGGTGCCTTCCAGCAGGGCCATAGCCCTGGCCACCTTCAATCCTGCTTTTGGGAAGTCCAGCTGATCAGCGTCTTCACCTGCATTGGCAAAGGAAAATCCTTCGGCAGACCCTGCAGCCTTTCCAACACTGGGCTGACCCCCTCGTTGTCGGAATCCTCCTGTGCAACTTTAATCTCTAGCTCCTCCAGAACCTGAGGGAACAGTGGCTGCAACTTCACTTTACAGAATAACTTGACCACCTTCGGGTCATCCCCTTTCACCTGAGGGACCTCATCTGCATCTGGGTCACTACCCATCGGCCCAGTTGCGGGATCTGTGCCCTGACTAGTGCCGTGGTCCACCAGTGGTCTCCCCTGCAGATCATCACCACTCGGACCCTGAGAGTCCTCCAAGGAATCATGTCCTTGTGACTGATCTAGTCCCAATAGACACAAAAAGCCCCCCAACTTCGGAGGCACCACTGCTCAAGACTTCTTAGCCTTAACTCAGGGTCTCTGTATGGCTGGCCGCTTACCCACCATCTCCTTTTGAGTGAGATAGGCTTCATGCAGTGACAAAACAAAATCCGTGGAAAACCTGCTGTGGTCTCCCTGCTCCACAGCTGTAAAGTTCTCCCCAGGGCCCGCTGGCATGTCCTCCCCCTCTCCAGACCCCTGATGCACTGGAGACAGTGGGGGAGGGAAGTCCCTGCCTTCCTCAGCCATAATAGGGCTCCTGCCATGTGGAGCTAAAATGGCCGCCATCTCCTTCACACACACACCCCCCCCCCCCCCCCCCCCCCCCCCGGGGCCTCCTGCACAGGGCCTGCAGCATGAGTGCAGTACTTGCTTCCTGATCCCTGTGTAGAGACTCCCTCGCCTCCAGAGACACAGGCAGGGCAGAGAAGAGCCACAATGAGTCAAGAGTGCCTCCTCCCGCAGGCCCAACAGGCTTTCCCTTGCTCAGCAGGAGCCTGCTTGCAGCTAAAAATATCCCAGAGCAGGAAAAATAAAGCCGCCACCGCTGTCTCGGCTCCAGGTCCTGAAATACAGCCCTAACCACGTTGTTCCCTCCTCACCCCGACACTGAGCTGTCAAACTCCACAGTCACTCAGACAGAAAAAAAATAAACAGGCCTTAATGCTTCTTCTTTTTTTTTTTTTTTTAACGTCAGCCCTTAAAGAAACAGCCTCCTGAGCAACCCAGGAAAACTAATGTAGAGATTACTTGCCTGATAATCTCGTTTTCCTTAGTGTATGCAGATGGACTCAAAACAAGTGGGTATAGTGTGCTCGTGCTAGCAGTTGGTGACGGATCTGACTTCAGCACGGGTACATATACCCCCACAGGAAGTGCCGCAAATCAGTAATCTTCCTTGCAAAAGCTGTAGCTGACCGATCAATTAATTAGCAGGATTACCCTGACCGATTGATAGTAGCTGGAGACCGCCAGTGTTCTCAACCGGAAGGTGTCGACACCCGGCAGGGTGGATGGCCTATTATAAGAAAACATGGTTTACCGTGAATCGGTGAATCCCCCTGTATGCCGGCAGCTGGGCGGGATGCTGAGTCCATCTGCATACACTAAGGAAAACGAGATTATCAGGCAAGTAATCTCTACATTTCCTAGCGTGTAGCAGATGGACTCAAAACAAATGGGATGAACAAAAACTACTCCCAGACTGGGCGGGAGGCTGCCCGAGGACCGTTTAGGATTGCCCTCACAAATGCTGTGTCCTCCCTGGCCTGGACGTCCAGACGGTAGAATCTGGAGAAGGTATAGAGGGAGGACCACGTCGCCGCTTTACATATCTCTGCAGGCGACAGCAGCTTAGCTTCTGCCCAAGAGGCCGATTGTGCTCTGGTAGAATGAGTCTTGACCTGTAGATGCGGTGGTTTTCCCACCTTTAAGTAGGCTGCCTTGATAACTTCTTTAATCCAGCGGGCCATGGTTGGCCGTGAGGCCGCTTCCCCTTGCTTCTTCCCGCTGTGCAGGACGAACAGGTGGTCCGTCTTTCGTACTGCTTCTGACATTTCCAGGTATCTGGACAGCAGTCTGCCGATGTCGAGATGTCGTAGCATTCGACCTTCCTCCGACTTCTTCAAACCTTCCGTGGTAGGCAAGGATATGGTTTGGTTGAGGTGAAAGTGTGAGACCACTTTGGGTAAAAACGATGGAACTGTGCGAAGATGGATAGCCTCTGGAGTGATTCTGAGAAATGGAGCACGACAGGATAGTGCTTGTAGCTCAGAGATGCGGCGTGCTGAACACACAGCCAGCAAGAACACCATCTTCAAGATTAACAAACGGAGGGACAGGCCTCGAAGGGGCCTGAAGGCTGATCCCGCCAAAAATTCCAATACTAGGTTGAGATTCCACAAGGGCACCGGCCACTTCAGTGGCAGGCGAATGTGCTTGACTCCTTTCAGGAAACGTGAGACGTCTGGGTGGTTGGCAATGGTGTTGCCGTCACTCCTGGGACCGTAGCAAGACAGCGCTGCTACCTGAACCTTGATGGAGCTGAGGGACAGACCCTTCTGAAGTCCATCTTGTAGGAAGTCCAAAATGATAGGAATCTTAGCGGCATGCGGATTGGTGCCGTGAGAGTCGCACCAGGCTTCAAAAACTCTCCAGATCCTGATATATGTTAGGGTTGTGGAGCACTTGCGTGCTCGGAGGAGTGTATCTATAACCGACTCAGAGTATCCCCTTTTTTTCAGTCTAGCCCTCTCAATGCCAAGACCGTAAGAGAGAATTGAGCTGGATCCTCGTGGAGGATGGGACCTTGCCGCAGCAGGTCCCTGTAGGGAGGCAGAGGTAGAGGGTTCCCTGCCAGTAGTCTTCTCATGTCTGCGTACCAGGGTCTTCTTGGCCAGTCCGGGGCCACTAGAAGAACTAGGCCTCTGTGTCGCTGAATCCTGTGTACAATGGCACCCATCAGGGGCCATGGAGGAAAGGCGTATAGCAGGATCCCTTGAGGCCACAGCTGTACCAGGGCATCGATCCCCTGAGCCCGAGGATCCCGCCTGCGGCTGAAATATCTGGGAACTTGAGCATTGGACCTGTCCGCTAAGAGGTCCATGGCTGGCGACCCCCAGGGATCCACAATTATCTGAAAAGCTGTGGGTGACAGCTGCCACTCCCCCGGATTTAGGCTTTCTCTGCTGAGGAAGTCTGCCGTCGTATTGTCCTTCCCGGCAATGTGGATGGCGGAGATGTCCTGAAGATGCACTTCTGCCCAAATCATCAGGGGAGTTATTTCCAGGGACACTTGTTGGCTTCTGGTTCCACCCTGACAATTGATGTATGCCACCGTGGTGGCGTTGTCAAACATCACTCTGACCGCTCTGTCGCGAAGTCTGTGGGCAAATCGCAGGCACGCTAGCCTGTCTGCCCGTGCCTCTAGTCGGTTGATGTTCCACCTCGACTCTTCTCTGGTCCACCGCCCTTGGGCGGTGAGTTCCTCGCAGTGCGCTCCCCATCCGTTCAGGCTGGCATCTGTGGTGAGCAGAATCCAGGTTGGGGAGGACATTCTTGACCCCCGGCTCAAATGGCTGGGCTGCAACCACCATCGTAGCTGATACCGCACTCTGGCCGGTAGAGGTAGGCGTACGGTGTAGTTCTGTGATCGTGGGCTCCATCGAGATAGAAGGGCGCGTTGCAATGGTCTCATATGAGCCCGCGCCCATGGCACCACCTCCAGAGTGGACGCCATGAGGCCGAGGACCTGTAGGTAAGCCCGAGCTGTGGGCCGGCTGACGCTCAGCAGGGCCTGTAGGTGACCCTGGAGTTTTGATTTTCTCTTGGAGGTCAGACTGACCTTGTCCTCTCGGGTGTCGAATTGGACCCCTAAGTATTCCAGCGACTGGGACGGCTGTAGGGAGCTCTTGTTTATGTTGACTACCCATCCGAGGCTTTCCAGGAGGGCTATAACTCTGTTGGTTGCCCGGTTGCTCTCCTCCTGTGACTTTGCCCTGATCAGCCAATCGTCCAGGTAGGGATGGACGAGAATGCCTTCCTTCCTCTGACCGCTCTGTCGCTTGACTGACTTGAGGTCCAGGACGGGCCTGAAAGTGCCCTCCTTCTTGGGTACTATGAAATAAATGGAATAATGCCCAGAATTTATCTCTCCTGCAGGTACTGGGATTATGGCTTTTAGTGCCAGGAGCCTCTGTAAGGTCACTTCTAGTGCCGCTGCCTTGAGCTGTGAACAAGGAGATTCCATAAACTTGTTCGGCGGAAGCCGAAAGAAATCCAGGTAATATCCTTCTCGGATGATGGCGAGGACCCACTGGTCCGAAGTAATCTCGACCCACCTGCAGTAGAAGAGGGTTAGCCTGCCCCCTATGGCTGCTACCCCCGGATGGGTCGGCTGATTGTCATTGTGGAGTGCGGCCGGGGCCAGAGCCCGAGCCGGTTCTCTTCTTATTGTGCTTAGTCCGAAAGGACTGGTTCCTGGCCTGTGAACGAGGTACTCGATAGCGAGTCCTGTAAGGGTGGAAGCGCTGCGAATTTCTACCTCTAGATGATCTAGGAAAAGAACGCTGGCTCCTCCTCGCCCTGTCTTCTGGTAGTTGGGGTAATGGAGAGGCACCCCATTTAGTAGCCCAGTTCTCGAGATTGCTGCCGAACAGTAAGGAACCCTTAAAGGGCATTCTTGTGAGTCGTGTCTTGGAGGACGAGTCGGCCGCCCAATTTCGTAGCCACAGCTGTCTCCTGGCTGCCACTGAGGAGGACACTCCCTTGGCTGCCATACGGACGAGGTCGGAGGCTGCATCAGTGAGAAATGCGAGAGCCGATTCCATGTCTGCTCCCTGGAGAATTTGGAAACACGCTCAGCGAGCGTGAGGTAGCTCCAAACTGCTTTGGAGACGGAAATTACTGATTTGCGGCACTTCCTGTGGGGGTATATATACCCGTGCTGACGTCAGATCCGTCTCCAACTGCTAGCACGAGCACACTATACCCACTTGTTTTGAGTCCATCTGCTACACACTAGGAAAAAAAGTTATACTTTCCTGTTTCTGGGTGCCCCTGGAAGTTGCAGCTGGCTGGACTGGGTGAGAGGGCCTCAGGGGGAGTGAGGGAACCAGGACCCCTGGCCCTCCCTCCCCCTTGCCAGGGATTTCCAACCCCCCCTCCCCCCCGCTCACCCTGCTGTACCAGAGGGATGGCTCATGATGGAAATTAACACCTTTGGAAGCTCTGTCTTCAGAACTTCTATCTTCTCTCTAACACTAAGATAACTTTCTTTCTTTCTTTTTTTTCCCCTTAAACTACTATCAGATTGCAGGTTTGCACCTCTACGATCTGCTGGAGACAGAGAAATACTGAGGGACTGCAGGTGGCACTCTCGATTAAGTAGCAGCGCCTGGAAAGTTTTCAATCTCTGCCTCCATCTGCTGGTAGGAATGCAAAACCCACTTGTCTGGACTGATCTGGGGTATGAACAGCTCTACGGGAAACCAGGCACCTCACATTACCTAGCAAATACCATCCCTACGGTGAAGTATGGTGGTGGCAGTATCATGCTGTGGGGATGATTTTTAGCTGCAGGAACTGGGAGGCTAATCAGGTTAGAGGGAAAGATGAACAGAGCAAAGTACAGAGAGATCTTTGATGAAAACCTGCTCCAGAGAGCTCTGGACCTCAGACTGAGGTGACTATTCATCTACCAACAGGACAACAACTCTAAGTACAAGGCCAAGACAATGTAGAAGTTGCTTCGGGACAAGTCTGTGAATATCCTTGAGTAGCCCAGCCAGAGCCTGGACTTGAACCAGATCAAACATCTCTGGAGAGACCTGAAAATAGCTGTGCATTAATGATCCCCATCCAACCTGACAGAGCTTGAGAGGAACTGTAGAAAATAATGGGATAAAATCCCCAAATCTAGATGTTCCAAAATTGTAGTGTCATACCCAAGAAGACTTGAGGCTGTAGTTGCTGCAAAAGGTGCCTCAACAAACTACTGAGTAAAGGGTCTTCATACTTATATAAATGTGATATTTCAGTTGTTTTTTTAAATTTCCATACATTTCTACAAACCTGATTTCGCTTTGTCATTATGGAGTACTGTGTGTAGATTGAGGAGACAAAAATGCATATTCATTTTTGAATAAGACTGTAATGTAACAAAATGAGGAAAAATTGAAGGGGTCTGAATACTTTCTGAATGCACTGTAAACCCGTGTATGTCTTTGAAAATTACCACCATAGATTTTATTTTTACTGTTCATTAACAAAGTGAGAAATTTCAAAAGTTTCTTGTCGTTTTGCCACTTATAGATTCTGACCCTCTATTAATTATAAACCATAAGAAGAAAATATGCGCCTCAATTGATAATCATGACATGTTACTACTACTATCACTTAGAGGCTGATGCAATAAAGTTGTGTAGAAAGCGGGCGCTGAACAGTCAGCGCCCGCTCTCTTAATGCGCGCATGGCCCCCCAAAGGGGAGCGCCATGCAATATTCAAATTAGGCGGTCACATTCTTGCTAACTCAAACCCAAATGGTTTTTGTGACCACTGTACGGCAGGAAGGGAAATGGACACCAATAAACCCGGCATTGGTTTTAGTCGCTAAAAACAATGCCGAGGTTAACAGCATCGGTGTTCCTTAGCGACGGACAGCCACGAAAACAGACGCCGATAAACACTGTGTTGTTTTCGTGACTATGCTAAAAACCAATGCCGAGTTTATCAGTGTGGGTTTTCCTTAGCGGTGGACAGCCACGAAAACCGACGCCAATAAACCTGGCGTTGGTTTTCGTGACTAGTTCGCTGAAAACCAACGCCGAGTTTATCGGCATCGGTTTTCTTAGCTGTCCACCGCTAAGGAAAACAGACGCCGATAAATTCGGCATTGGTTTTTAGTGTAGTCACAAAAACCAATGCCGGGTTTATCGGCGTCGGTTTTCCTTAGCGACGGACAGCCACGAAAACAGACACTGATAAACTTGGCGTTGGTTTTCAGCAGAGATATTTGTTCTCGTTTTCTATTACTATTTATTACTGAAGATTTCACTATAAAATATAGATAATATTTGATGCATGATTAGATACCAAATTGTTACAATTTGAAATACAAATCTTGGAATAGATCTTGTCCAGCACCCGGATTGTGCATTTTACAGTGTATATTGTTAATGTTTCACAATGTGTCACCGGAGAAGTGGTTGGTCACGAAAACCAACGCCGGGTTTATCGGCATTGGTTTTCATGGCTGTCCGTCGGTAACGAAAACTGACACCGTTGAACTCAGTGTCGGTTTTTGTGATGTGTCTGTCATTTTTTTTTCTTTTATTTCTTTTCTTTTTCTTCTTTTTTTGATGCACACATCTATTAATATCTGCTCCTGGCAGGTGTTAATAGATGACAGTTAAATGTGCGACTGAGATGCACATTTTTCTTTTTGCATCAGAGTGAATGCCTAATAGCCTCATTCACATGCATTTGCATGTGAAGAGCGCTATTACATTCACTCCGCACTGGACGCACATTGAATATGTGTTAATCCCCTTATTGCATTAAGGGATTGATTATTGCCTATTCTACCCGCGACCAACTGCACGGTAATAGTGTGCTCGGCTCAGCGCACCATATTGCATCGGCCCCTTAGCATTTCTATAGCGCTACACAACATATGCAGAGCTGTACAAACACATAAAAAGACCATCCCTGCTTAATAGAGCTTTCAATCTAATAAGACAAACATTCAGGACTTGGGACATTTCATAAAGCAAGACAATGGTTAAAAGAATGAAAAGAAAGTCAGTTAATGAGGCTAAAAGCAGATATTTAAGGCTAAGATTTAAAAGCAGCTTCAAAAAGGTAGAGCATGATTCACCAGTTCAGGAAGACTATTCCAAACACTTGGCATGGCCAGATGGACAGCAAGGAGTCGGGAATTGGTGATAGAGGAGAAGGGTACAGATAGAAGTGATTTGTTCGATGAGTGGAATGCACGAGGAGGGGTGTAGAGAAAGAGAGAGGAGAGGTAGTGAGATGCAGTGTGGGTGAGAAAGAAGAGCTTGAACTATATGCAGGAGCAGATAGTGAGCCAATGCAGTGATTTCAGAAGAGGGGTTATGTGAGTGTAGCGACTTTGGTGAAAAATTGCAGTGGAGACAGAAGGCTTGCCGGGAAACCTGTGAGGAGTAGATTGCAATTGTCATAGTGGGAAGAGATGAGAGTGGATAAGGCTTCTGGTAGTGTGTTCAGAAAGGAAGGGATGGATTTTGGCAATACTATAGAGGAAGAAATGGCATGCAGTAGCAGAGATTTGGATATATATACAGAAGGAGAGAGAGAGAGGAGTTGAAGATGACGCCTAGGTTATGAGCTGAGGGGATTGGGAGGATGACAGTGCTGTCCACAGTAATAGAGAAAGGACGAAGAGGGGAGGTGGGCTTGGGGGGGAAGAGAAGGAGCTCTGACATAGCCATGTTGAGTTTAATGTGGCGGCAGGACTTTCATGCAAGAATGCCAGATAAGCAGGCTAAGATCCGGGACAGTATTTCTGGTGTAGAAAGGTAGATCTTGGAGTCAACAGCATAAAAATGGTATTGAAAGCCAAGAGAAGAAATCAGAGTACTAAGGGACTTAGTAATATAGTGAGAAGAGAAGAGGGACCAAGACAGAACCCTGAGGCACACCAATTGATAGTGGAATAGCAGTAGAGGAGAAACCAATGGAAGAAACATTAAAAGTGTGATGGGAGAGGTAAGAAGAGAACCAAGACAGGACAGAGTTCCAAAATCCAAGCAAGGACAGAGTATCAAGGAGCAGGTGGTGATCAACAGTGTGAAAAGCAGCAAATAGGTCAAGGAGGATATGGATAGAGTAAAGACCTTTGGCTTTAGCCATAAACAGGTTATTGGAAACTTTGGCAAGGGCTGTTTCAGTTGGCTGTTCAATATAAATACGTAAAGATTGTTACAGTGCAATCTTCCAGGATCACAGCAGTTGAATTAAAGTCACTGAGATTTTAATTTTCTGCAGTAAATATTGGCCTGGAAAATGCATATTGAACTGATTTAAATAGTTCAATCCTAATATGGATTAGGCACTGGCAATCTAAAACTATGTTCTGAATGGTTACCAAAAATACTTTTTTCATGTTATTCTAAGTTATAATAGCCAGATTAAAGATCTGGTCATCATATATTTTACCATACAAATATAAGAATGTTAAAAAATGCCAAGCTGTGATTTACCTTTCCTCTTTTGGTAAGTATATATTTTTATTTTATTTTCAGTAGTCAATGCAAAAAGATGTAGTCTTTTCATCTTTAAACTGATTCAAAGTGTGTTCATGGCCATATATTCATGTATCTCAGGGCTATTTACTACACTGGTTAATTTGACCGTTTCTGGGAAATATCTCTGAGATATGCAGCTATGTGGTTACACAAATTGTGTAAACCAACTACATAATCTTAAATTGTGCTCCCACAGTAGTCCCTGTGGTGTCTTAATGCTTAATTCTTAAATGTTTGATTAAAGGAATAATGCAACTGGCTAATGGCCATTCCAATCTGTGTAAATATTACCATATGAATGCACAGCTCACAATGTGTATCCTTATGTTTTTCCTGGGGATACAACGCAGGAACAAAACACTTTATATGTACACAATGATAATACACAAAGATATGTGTTCATACTGGAATTACTATGCTTCCTGGGTAGTTAAAGGCATTATATGTTACAAGATACCTAAGAGTATACAAAAAGAACACTTACCATATGTTATTGCCTATGTACATAAATATAAAGGAGAATTAGGTTCTTTTCTCTTTCTTTCTTCCCATCATTTCCCATAAGAAATATTCTACTTCTTGTACTCATCTAAAACAAAGGAACACTTCCTCAACCCTTATCAATAAGACATAGGTTTTATAGGAAAAGCAGATGAAAAAAAGTAGTCTGATCTCCAAACCAGTTACACTTCACCTGCAGAAAAATAACTTAGTGTACTATTATTATGTGGTTAACATTACCTGACAAAAGGACTCATGTGCTCTGAAATCTGACTTCACTCAGAATCCATTTTGTACCTAAAACGTGAGCAGCTTAAAACAGTGCTTTGCCATATCAGAGAAGTATAAAACAAAGCCAACATGCCTACAAACAGCTGGATAATCCTCTCCTTATATATTGTTTCTTTGAGTCATACACATGAGTTATTCCTTTTTAATTGCTCTCAGATCTGTTTACATTTCATTTTGATGCCCCTGAAAATGTAATTTAGAATAGCTAAAAGCTATATGACGTAAAAACTGTTGAAGAAATAGTTATAAATGTGAACCATTTGACAGTCAGTAATTTGATTTCTTAATACTTTATCATCTTCACAGTTCCAGTCATATCTTGCCTCATTTGTTGTCAAGTAACCTCTTACAGTATCACAAGACTAATTCCTACCCCGATTTAAGTAAACCTCAAAATATCCAGAAGATATTTAGTAAATCAGATTAAGGTGTCTATCCTCTTAAAAAAATTTCAGTAATTCCTGAAGTGGGGTATCATTTCAATCATTAATGCAGATCATTTTATCACAGATCCTCATTTTATCAAATAATTTATTGCAGACATCTTATCAATAGCAATAATAAATTAATTTTAATGCTTGTAGTATTTCTACATTTCAACTTTCAAAATAAAACTTGCAAATGGTTATGGTTCTTTTATATGCTGGCTATTCCATGGTGTAGATTTGCTTTGCACATTTTTACCTTCCTCCATGAACACTTTTAGCCACTGATCCCACAGCTTTTCAATGTTTTCTGCCTTTTCCTTTAAATAAACTGGCTCTGGCTCATTCCATCTGGTTCCCCTTCCGTCAGCAACCCCGCACCTGTTCACACCTCCTCTCCTGTTGGATTCCACTGAACATTTCCCTCCTCTGCCAGGGCTATTCTGGCACTCGCAACCTTTCTGTCATTCAATCCATCTGTCAGAAGTGAACTTTGTTTACTGCAAGCTTCTGCTTTCTTCTTCAAGAAGCAAAGCCCCTCAAGGTCATTGTCAAATGAACTGTCGGCACAGATTTAAATCCTCTTCTGCTAACCAGCAGAAGATGAAGTTCTGAACACTGATGCACTTGTGAAAATTACTTTTGTGTTATTAAAATGCAATAATCTGGAGAGAAAATAAGACTATCCCTTAATGATCATCTGCACAAAGCAGACAGCTGATAAGCCTTTTCTTACGGCACGTCTGGGCTTCTGTTTGCCAAGGCTGGCACAATACATTTAACTCTGCCTCGTTATACTACAAGCAAAATTTTAAAAAAGTGTAAAAAGGTTACTGAATTAAAGGTTTACAGTGATGAAATTAAATCCTAAATTCCAAATAAGGAGTTGCAAGAAACAATTTCTGTTTCATATAATGTTACTGTGAAAGTAATTTCAACTTTAAACTTAGCCAATGTGCAAGAAACAAGGGCAATGTATTTCTTTTATAAGACACAAGTAGTCCTTACCATTGACATTTTACATGGTGTAACTCTCTTTAATTTTTCCAAAATACAAATAAAATTCCCATGAAAGAACTTTTATAACTGCTATTCTGCCCTCTATTACTTCCATCCTGCACAGAAATGCACACGCCACTGTACATAATAAAACTCAAATACTATAGTAATAGCTAGAGACAAAACAGGGGGAGTTGTAAAGATGTATTCTAAATGTATATTGTCCACAGAGCCATTTTGTGCCATCATTACCAGTCCTTTAAATCAGCTTTTAGCCTCTGATAAACATAAAATAAATAATTTCTTCCTGGTCTCTTACACCATACTAAAAAATACATAAACATACTAAAAACAAACACTTCAACATATGAAAGTAAAACAATTTTATCGAAGAATCAAAAAAGAATGTTATCAGGTAAAACTATGCACTGGGTAACAGACCAATGATTATAACTGCTGCCGTATTACTGCGAACTGGCACTAGATACGTATGCCCCGTATGAGGTCTGCCATGGAATGAGATTACTTTGTGTACTCACACTACTATATAGCTTCTTTATATTGGGGGTTTGTAGCCTATATATTTATTGTATGTCAGGTAAAACTAAACATTTGGCATAAGATATACCAAATTCTTATACATTATTTTTATTCAGAATTCTACGCCAAAATGTATTGTTAGCTGCCTGTATAATTTCTGCACCATATAAAATATTTCAGTCAAAACATAATAAAATAAACATTTAATATGTATAGTGCATACATTTTTTTAAAGAACAAAAGAGAAGCTATATTATTTTAAATCTGCAGTCAGAATCTCAGGCATTTATGGATTGAATGGTATCTGAACACAAAAAGATCTGTTGAAAGTGCTTCAAAAACTGATAGCACTGGATTTCTAAAAAATTAGATTAAATGATTAAATTCTCTATTTTTCACAAAGGTGAACATGGTTAAACAGAAAGAAAACAAACTTATGATGACAACTGTTCTTTCTCTCTAATCTTCCCTGTTTGTTTTTTAACCCTTTCAGTCGACCTATTGCTCTTGTGCATTCTGTTCCATCTTTCTTTAGAGCCTTTACAATACATTTTGGCAGTAAAATGCAACCAGAAAATGGAACTTGCATATTTACACAGTTAAAAAAAAATTCCTCAGATACTTTATTTTCCCCCAAAACGGTTTGTCAGTAATCACTGATATAATCTTTTCTATTTACTTTTCCAAACTAAATAAGGAAATCAACTCTTTCCCTGTGCCTTATTTGCCCAGATGCAGGATAAGGTTATCTGCTATATGACTACTCATGATATACTGCACAGTATTGTTTAACAGCAATTTGGAAACTTGAGTAGCCAGATTCACTGAATAAAGCAGACTAATGTCAAAATTATATTCAAGCTCTAAAATATTAAACTTTGCAAAAGAAATGCATGCAATTTTTCAAACTGGGATTGTAAAAATGGGCCCCCCCTATACCTTTTAGGAGAAATCTATCCAAGAGTACCAGTCAACCAATTACCAACAATATGTATCTAATACACAATAATAATATTACAAATATTTCTGGTTACGTATTATATGAGATTAAGTTTCATTGTATTATATATACTTGAAAGATACCTACATCATTTTACAAAAGAAATGATAAACGATTTTTGACCTCCAAATACACATACTGTAATGCTAACTGTATTTTTACATCTTAATAAATACAGATATATATTTGGCCAGTCATGTTATTGAATGATTTTTATGTAAATTTATGGGAGTGCTCAGAATAAAGGAGATCTATTTTGCCACTCCATTTCTCCATTACTTTACTCAAAACCTCAATTGTCTGTTTTTCTTTTGTAAAAATGTGGTATACTGCAGGAGAAAAAAACTGAGAAAACATTATCATAAAGTTGCTTAAAGTAACTGCTTTACAAAATTAAAAGAGAAAACAGACTAAATGACAACATTCAAACCTACCAAAACCATTTACTAATGTGCTGTGTCAAATAAGACTAATTTTTTTGACAGTACTCAATTAGACTTCTACAGAAACTGTTACATAAATAGCATATGGCTTTGCTACAGCACCTATCTCAAAATCCTGATAATGTTCTCTCCTCCCCACATCATCCAAAGAACATAAGTGAGGCAAGCTACCAGCCTTCTGCAAGCTGGGAGATAGATGTGCTGGTGCAAAAACAGATGCAGGAAATCTAGATTTCTTAATTAAAGAAAATACCTTTACCAATACTGTGCAATTTTTAAATTTGTAGAGGGTAAGATGATGTCAACAACTGAAAAAAACATTTTATTTTAATGGGGTTAATTATCATTCATGAATAAACTTGTAATATTTTTCTTCAGTTTGCTGCATTTTCTCTTCAGTGTTTTTATACCCTGAATACATATGAAGTTTTGAAATGGCTAACTGGCTTCTCCTCAGCAAAATATCAATGACAATATAGATAACAAAAAACATACAGGATGTCAAATGGAAAATACATTAAGTAAACTATTAGTGGTGACATGAATATAAACGGAATGGTTATAATCAAACATAAATGTCAAAAGCAGTGTCAAATAATATTTTGTATGAATAATCCCACTTCATAGCATAATAATTTTATGATACTTTTTTCAGTCACATTGAAACCCAAAATCTATTTTTTGCCTTTGGTGCTGGATAAGAAAAATTCCTGACAATTTGGCACTGATCTAAAATTTGTCAGACTGTAGAAAACAACAAACTTTTTTAGCTGGTTGAGGTTGAAAACTCTAAAATAATTTTTTTTCACAGTGAAGAATGTAAGTATTAGTTTTAAAGGCTTGGAACATCTGGTACTTTTTCAATTTTATTTATAGAGCTTAGTTAGCATATCTGCCATAACAATGCAGTGATTTTGTAGAGGGACTGAATGTTCCACCTATAAATAAGTAGCTATTAAGAATACCTACTGGGTACAACAAATAGCTGGATGTAAGAATGCACATAAATTATAATTTAAAAAAGAATATACCTTGAGCATACTGCTCAATATTTCAAAACCTCATGTAGCAAATGCCCTGGATTAATTAAAAATTTTACTTTCAATTTACTAATTTAAGTTGCTTCCCTGCAATTCTATGGCCAGGGAATATTTTACTGTAAAGTTTTTTTGTGCAAAGGTGATTGCTACCCAAGAAAAACTTTATGTTAAATTGTTTGGAATTCTATACCAAGTTCAAACTGTCAAAAATTATTAAACCCATTTTAACCTCTCTCAGTTTTGCCTTACTCCTCTCCATATCAGTTCTGTCTTTCATTTTACCTATTGTGACATCTTTTTAATTCATTTTTTTCAAACTCGTCTTTGTTTTCTGTTTTACTCACATCATCTCTAATTCCCATCTTACTTATCATTTCTAAAGCATGACTAGACATATGCAGCACTGTATGGATACATAGAAGACAGTCCCTGCTCCTTGGAGCAATCTAGTCAAGACAAATGTACATGGTGAAGTGTAATTATTGTAGATAAGTACTTAGGGGTAGATTTTTAAAGGGTTACGCGTGTAACCCCCGAAAACCTACCCCTGTGCCCGCCAAGCCTATTTTGCTTAGGCTCGGCGGCGCGCACAAGCCCCAGGATGCGCCTATGTCCTGGGGCTTTCAAAAATGGGCGGTCCGTGGGTGGGGCTGGGGGCCGGGGCAGTGGTTCGGGGGTGGGGCAAGGCGGCGGTTTGGGGGTGGTCCCGAATCCTCCGGCACAGAGGCCCATGCCGGGGGATGGCGAGCTGGCGCGGGCAGGCGTAAATTCGGAAAGAAAAGGTAGTGGGGATTTAGTTAGGGCTGGGGGGTGGGCTAGATAGGGGAAGGGAGGGGAAGGTGGGGGGAAATCACAAAAAAAGTTCCCTCCAAGGCCGCTCCGATTTCGGAGCGGCCTTGGAGGGAACGGGGAAAGCCATCGGGGCTCCCCTTGGGCTTGGCGCGTGCAAAGTGCACAAGTGTGCACCCCCTTGCGTGCGCCGACCCCGGATTTTATAACATACACGCGGCTGCACGCGCATGTTATAAAATAGGGCGTAGATTTGTTCGCGCCGGGTTGCGCGACCAAATCTACACCCACATGTATTTTTTAAGATCTGGCCCTTAAGATTTAAATGCAGCTTCAAGAAGGTGAGTTTTTAAACCAGATTTGAAAGAGGCCAGAGAGGAAACATGACACCTGGACTCAGGAAGTCTATTCCAGATATATGGCACATCAAAGTGGGAAGAATAGAGTCACGGTGAAGGGCACAGATAAGGGTGACTTGCTTGATGAAAAGAGTTCACAGGAAAGAGTGTAGGGAGAGAGGATAGGCAATGAAGAGCTATAGAGTGAATGTATTTATAGGCGATAAGAGAAGCTTAAACTGTATTGAAAAGTGGTCAGGTAACCAATGTAATGACTTGAGAAGAAGGATGGAGGGCGAGCAGGAGCGGAGAGAGAAGCCCCGAGAGTGTCATCGCGGAGGTCGGAGGCAGGACGGTAACCCGAGTCAGCTGCAGGCTGTGCGGCACAGAGGAGCTGATTAGAGGCGGGACCGGAAGCGGCCAATATCAGCGGCCCCCTGGCTCTCCTACCTTGAGGGCGAGCAGGAGCGGAGAGAGAAGCCCCGAGAGTGTCATCGCGGAGGTCGGAGGCAGGACGGTAACCCGAGTCAGCTGCAGGCTGTGCGGCACAGAGGAGCTGATTAGAGGCGGGACCGGAAGCGGCCAATATCAGCGGCCCCCTGGCTCTCCTACCTTGAGGGCGAGCAGGAGCGGAGAGAGAAGCCCCGAGAGTGTCATCGCGGAGGTCGGAGGCAGGACGGTAACCCGAGTCAGCTGCAGGCTGTGCGGCACAGAGGAGCTGATTAGAGGCGGGACCGGAAGCGGCCAATATCAGCGGCCCCCTGGCTCTCCTACCTTGAGGGCGAGCAGGAGCGGAGAGAGAAGCCCCGAGAGTGTCATCGCGGAGGTCGGAGGCAGGACGGTAACCCGAGTCAGCTGCAGGCTGTGCGGCACAGAGGAGCTGATTAGAGGCGGGACCGGAAGCGGCCAATATCAGCGGCCCCCTGGCTCTCCTACCTTGAGGGCGAGCAGGAGCGGAGAGAGAAGCCCCGAGAGTGTCATCGCGGAGGTCGGAGGCAGGACGGTAACCCGAGTCAGCTGCAGGCTGTGCGGCACAGAGGAGCTGATTAGAGGCGGGACCGGAAGCGGCCAATATCAACGGCCAGCGTGCGGCGCGTAGCAGAGCCGGCGCGTCGCTAAAGCCGCGCGCGCTCAAGGGGCGCGCGCAAATATGGGCTTTGCCGGGCTTCGCCGGAGTCGCCGGATCGCCAAGGCCAAGTAAGAACTGAAATTAATTTACTTCTCTCTAAATACCCTCCTTGCTCATAGTCCTTGATTAATTATTAATAGATTCTGCCAAAGGGTGCTTTAGTTTTTTTTTTTCTTGCTATCCTCTGACATGCCTCCAAAGCGGAAAGGGAGAATAAGAACCTATCCTCCCTTACCAATGCCGTCTCCTGTACAGCAAGAAATCGTAAGCTACATGCTCTCCCCTATACCTACATTAAAGAGAGCTGAGGAATCTGGTGTGCCAATAGTTTTGGGGAAATCTATTGACCTTGCAGAGGAAGCGTCTCTTAGCCCTCATATCGGGCTGGCACCACAGCAGAGGGAATTGGAAGGGTTAATAGAACCTGCTTTGGGAGATGTTGAGCTACCAACTGAAAGATTGCAGTCTGATGCAATTAAAGTCCAAAACGAAATAGAGACAGACACAGCCACCTCTATCAATTTAAAAGGGGCGGCAGTAGAAGTCTCTGTTATGGTCCCAATAGGAGTTAAAGACTCTATTCCAAACTCAAAGCAGGATGAAATCCCAACCAAACCAGCTGTGGTAACGATGGATACGTTGTGGGACATGATGGCTGGCATGATGGGAAAAATTCAAAATCTGGAGAGGAAAATGAATTCAATGTGTGAAGGAAATCAACAAGATAGTCTGGTAATACAGAAACAGATAAAGGACTCTAATGAACGAATTAAAGCCTTGGAAATCCAAGAGAAGAAAAACTCAGAAATTAGACAAGCATTAGTTAAAGATAAAGAATATTTATCTCGTAGAGTTGAAATGCTAGAAAATAATTCAAAAAGATTTAATTTGAGAATTTTAAATTTTCCTCGTAAAGTAGGAGAAGAACCCTTGATTACTTTTAAAAAGTTTCTCGTTGGGCAACTCGGTTTTTCTGAGGATAGAGCTCCAACTATAAATAATTGCAATTTTCTTCCTCCTACAAGAAATGTGGTTAGATCAGAATTATTTCAAGGAAATTTGTCTAATTTTCTAGAGGATTCTTCCTTGGAAGTAATTAACTGGGGTACATTGCTAGTAACTTTTTATTCATTTTTAGATGTAAATTCTGTCATGAAGAAATATTTCAGCAAATACCCAGTTAAATTTCATGACAAGGATGTTAAAATCTTTCCTGACTTGGCTGTGACCACCCAACAAAGGCGTAAAGCCTTTTTGAATTTTCGCCAAGAGGTTCTTTCATTAGGTTTTTCGTTTACCCTTCGCTTTCCTTGTAAGTGTATTATTAAAAAACAAGAAGCTACATATTTATTTTTCACCCCAGACCAATTAAGGAATTTCTTAAATCAGAATAGGATGCCTACCTCATCCCCTCTATCCATGCAATGATAAATATTGGGTATAGTTAGTATGAATCAATCTTGATTCATGTATTATTTCTTATATATTCCCCCTTTGAAGGATAATTATCAAGGATTAGAAAACCCTCCATTTGATTGATACTAATGGTTTATTCTCTAAATGTAACAATTGGTAAGAATTTGATTTGTATAAATGACCATGTTTTTCTGTATACAAATAATGTGATTGTATCTATTATTTGAAAAGTTATAAATAAAGTATAAAAAAAAAAAATAAAAAAAAATAAAAAAAATAAAAAAAAAAAAAAAAGAGAAGAAGGATAACACAATCATAGCAATGCTGAAGATAAGTCATGCAGTTGAATTCTTAACAGATTGCATAGAACAAGTTCTAGTAGTCTCTGCAGGAGGTGATAAGAGAGTGGATGCATGCACGTAAAGGAAGGGATGGATTTCAGCAATGTTATAGAGGAAGAACGAGCATATTTTGAAATATTTTGGATGTGCATAGAGAAGGAAAGAGAACATCAAAGATCACTGTGTTATGGGCCTAGACTACCATCTACAAAGAGAGAAAAAGAGGGAAAATGGGGAAGTGGGTTTGGAGGGAAAACAAAACGTGCCATCTTGGCAATGTTAAGTTTAATGAGGTGATGGGACATCCAGGTGGTGATGTCAGAGCAGGCCTAAATTTGGGACTGTATTTGTGGTGAAATTTTTGGTGTAGAGAAGTAGATCTGGGAGTAATCAGTATAAAAGTGGTACTGAAAGTTGAGGGAGAAGATCAGAATACTGAGGGAAGAAATATGGAGCCCAGGACAGGGACTTGAGGCACACTGACTGATAGCAAAATAGTAGTGGAATAAGAACCAGTAAAGATACCGAAATAGTAGGGGGATGTGGCAAAGTTAATAGTTAAAAGATTTTTCTCAGCTAAATGTTGACTAAATTGAGTGAGTCCATTAAGAACTGATGTGATTTATCTGAATTCCTTTTGATATATTAATGTCGCCTTTATCTTTTAATAGGCATAACAAATTTTTTCCAGCATACTTTCACAAACATTAACTATGAAAAGATCTCATGGACAACATACAGTGATTTTCAAGTTATATAATTTTGCTGCTTTGTTTGATGCTATGCTCCTGCCTATCAATAAATTTGCAGCACATACAACCTTAAGAGACACCATATCAAAGGAAAATGCTTATGATGAATCCATAGTGAAACAGGCTGCTCATTTCTCTAACTACCTATAGCAGCTGTTCTTTTTTTTGTTAACATTATATTTATTTAATTCCAAATTATTCCGCATGGCAAACATGTTAGCAGAAATAATCAAGATTTCAAACTACAGAAATTCAAAAAGATAAAAAAGGAAAAATCTAAGATATCCCAATATAGCCCACAATAATTATGGGGGGAAGGAAAAGAAAAGAAAAAACATATGAAGGGAGAAAAACACTTGAAAGAAGAAATAAGAAAAAGGCATTAGTGGAAAGCTAGGGCAACAAAATAAGCACTCAAGCATTCCCACCCCCACACAAAGAAACATTACAGAGTTTCTTCATATCTAGAAAACATCCTAATTGCACAGGGTTAAAAAAACAAACAAACATAATTGATAGGCATGTGCAGCAGGAAAAAATGTATTTCATTTTAAAAGTCATATTGTGGGGGGGTTAATTGACTTAAACCTTGGTGGAAGAAATCAATAGAAAGGGGAAAGAACTCCAAGGTACCTAGAAAGACTGAGGAAACAAGAAAGTGGCACCAAAAGTAACATGAATAGCCTAAGACTCTGTAAAGGGGCAAAGGGGTATCAGCATTGGCAGGATTTCACCCAGTCACTGTAAGAGGAGAAAAGAAGCAGAAAAAGTGGGAAAAACACCCCAAAGCTCCAAAAAAGGGAACCAGTAACAGTGCCATGAACCCCTGATGGCATTTCAAATGGCAAACTGGCACTAAAAGTGCCATTAGTATCCGAAGGCAGCATGAATGGGGAATAAAGCAGAAAATTATTCCACAAGGTAGGCACTGAAGAGCCCTGAAGCAGTACAAAGAGTGACTCAAGTCTCCAAACCATGAGAAGTGCAAAGAGGTTCACTCCCTCCAGACTGGCAAGGTGTTAACTCTGGAGTGCAAGGCACAGTGGCAAAAGAAACTCCAAGGTGTAAGGTTGGGTATGGAAGCAAGGCTGAGTGGCACAAAGACCCCCAAGGTGAAGGGTGGAATTTATATTTTCTTGTAGAATGGGTTTGCTCAATGTAAAGGTTCTTCTCACACTTAGTATATCATAAAGGTTTCTCTGATTGTGGGGTGGTTTTCCAGAAAATTGATGAGGACTGCTTTATTTAGTGACCATTTTCCACATCACTGAGCTGCCCTCAGTCTGGTTCCATTTCCTGATTTTGCATGAAATCTCTGCCACTACTCTAAGTGTTATCACATTCAGAAGAGTGAAATGGTTATGCTTGAGCATCTTTTGTCTTGTGCCAATTTTTCTCCTTCAGAATGAGGGCTTTTCTGGGCAAAAAATCCATCCCAGTACAATCAATCATTCTAACGGGGTGGAAGAACCAGGCTGAGAGTGTTGGAGGAAAGGAATACCTATCAAATGAACAGATGCTACCATACCCAGTATTGAAACGTATGAATGTCTTTTATTGACTTTTTTCAAATGTTTGGCTGGGGACAAAACACCACAGTAGAACAAACCAAGAAGAGAACAAGCATGGGAGGAACACCCCAAGACTCTAAAAGAGGTTATCACTTACCAGCAACAGTTCTATAAACCCTTGATAGCATCTCAAGTGGTAAACTGGCACTGAAATTAGAATTAGCATTCTAAGTTAACATGGAGGAGGAAGAAAGCAAAAAAAAAAAAAAAATGGCAGTAAAACCTCCAAGGCAGGCACTGATAAAGGGGCCAAGCAGCACAAAAAGTGGCTTTGAGGTTCCAAAGCACCATGAGAAGTGTAAAGCAGCTCCCCCAGATTGACAAGGTGTTAGGTGTGGGGTATGACAGCAAGGCACAGTGGCAAAGGCAATTCCAAGGTGGAAGGTCTGGCATGGAAACAAGGATGAGTTGCAGAAAAAGCCCCAAGGTACAGGATGGAATTTATATTTTCTTGTAGAATGGGTTTGCTCAATGTAAAGGTTCTTCTCACAATTAGGTACATCACAATGGTTTCTCTAATGATTGTGGGGTGGTTTTCCAAGAACATTGTGAGGACTGCTTTATTTAGAGACCATTTCCCACAACATTGAGCTGCCCTTAGCCTGTTCTATCCTTGTTTTCTGGTTTTGCATGAAATCTCTGGCACTACTCTAAGTATTATCACATTCAGAACAGTGAAATGGTTATGCATGAGCATCTTTTATCCTTCAGAATGAAGTTTTTTTGGACAAAAAACTTTTTCCCATATCTTGTACCTGAATGCTGCCAAGTTGGCACTTCCTCACAAATTGGTTTTTGCTTGAATTTTCTCTTACTACTTTAACCTTTTATGGTATTCAGTTATGTAAATGGTTTCTTTTGATCATCTTTTGTCTTGTACCAGCAGTTCTTCCTCTGAATTATGGCTTTGTTGGAGAAACTACCCCAGTTTAATCAAACATACAACAGGGTGGGACATACAGGCTCAAATTGTTGGAGGAAAGAAAGAACCATAGAATAAGTTTTGGGATCTGGTAATGAAAACTGTGTCTTTTTTATACTTCTTTCAAATGTATTTTCTGGGGGAAAAACACCCTATTATAACAGACCAAGACGACTGCAAATGTTGGAAAAATACCCCCAGGCTCCAAAAGAGGGCACCAGCAATATTATGGAAGGTTTGCATGTGACATCAAGTTGTTTATGGTGGTATGGCAGCTGGGGGAAGAGAGTGTGTGTGGGTGGGGGAGTAGATTATGAGGCAGCAAGTCCATGAAAGGAGAAACTTGTTTCTTCTGTCTTTTTTCACATTTCCGATTTGTGGAGAAAACAGCACGGTGGAAACAAAAGAAATGAACAGGGTGTGAAAGCCATGCTGGGATCATTGCTGAAAGATTAGAATAAAACAAAGAACTTTAAAATAGTTGGAGGTGAGGAGACATTTTTTTCCAACATTTTTCACCTCATTTTTTGTGGAAAAGCAAATAAAAAAAAGAAATTAGGAGAAACAAACAGCATAGAGCCACCCATCACGCTGTGCAGCAGGTGAAGGTGAGCTTTTTAGGCCACTGTAAAGTTGGCATTGCCTATTTTGTATGAAAGAACAGAATAGGCCTTGGCAGGTGGCAGCCGAGTCACCTCAGCCAAATATCTTCTGCCTAGTCAACCATCTCCTCCTTGGGTTGAGCCCTCAGGTTCTGGCAGCCAGTGGGATTTACAGTTTAGGTTGAGACTGGCTGAGCGCAAAGCATGGTCGAGATATGTTCTGAAATCAAGGCAGGCTGAGGAAAAGGCATGGTCAGTTTCCATTCCAAGGCTATTGCAGGCTGAGGGTAAGGCTTGGACAAGTGTAACAGTACCAAAACATCCCCTCTCATACATATTAATAGACAGGCATAGCAGGTAGATGGAGCAGAAGCACCAAGACCCCCATGCTTGTATTAGTGGCATTAATGAAAAACAAACCCCAGGGCAAAATAGAATAAAAACAATATAAGGAAAATTGTTCTAATTACTCTAAACATAGCAATACATTTGAACTGAAATGCCCATAATAATTTTAAATGTGACTTTAAATGACCATCACAATGCCACCTTAGGACTGCATTCATTTTTTCAATGACTAATGTCCAAAATGGTGTGAGTGGTATAATCATTGGTCATATGAATTGGAAATGGCTCATATGCAATCGAAAGAGCAATAGCTCAAATGCAATGGCTCAATCCTTGAAAACTTTATTCTAATATTTTAAAGTCCTTTTTTTTTTTTTTTTACACAAATAAAGATGAAAATGTGGCTATAGCACTTATCTGAAAATACTCCCAATAGTGACCACAAGTTGAGGAAGGGAAATAGCTCCTGCAGAGGCTGCTGCAAGCTTCAGTTCTTTTATTTCCAAGCTGTCTGCAAGCCAAGCATAGATCACAAGCTGTCAGCAATCTTAACTCTGATGCTGAAGAGTTTTGAGAGCATCACATTCTCTGCTTCAGGAAAAATGCTGGTAACTTGTCTTCTGGACTGTGGGACCATGGTTGGACTAATAGTCTGCTATGTAACTCTGTCAACAGCTAGATCGTCCATGGTCCTATGGCTGAGAAGACAATTTATGACTTAGCATTGAATTTGTGTGTGGCTGCAATTAATCACCAGTTTTAAAGGAGGGCACTTTTAGTTACCAGCATTTTTCCTGAAGCAGAGAGCGTTATATTCTCGAAATGCTGCAGTGTCTTAATTAAGTTTGCTGACAGCTTGTATCTGTGCTTGGCTTGCGGACAGCTTGCAAATAAAAGAACTGAATCTTGCAGCAGCCTCTTCAGGAGCTATTTCCCTTTCTCAACTTATGGTTGCTATTGGAAGTATTTTCAGATAAGTGCTATAGCCACTTTTTCATTTTTATTTGCATAAAAGGAATTAAGAAAAATTAAAAACAGAGATGGTAACTTTTAAACAGGTGCATGGGAGCACATGTGCACATGATCGCTGGCCTGCGCCCAGGGACATTGCCATTTTATAACATACACGCATATAGGCACGTGTTATAACATAGCATGACCGTATGCACATCTGGACACACACCTATGCATGCAAATGCTGCTTCTACTGCGTAAGTGGAGGGACTTAAAAAGACATGCACATCGATGTCATTACCAGCTTTCCCAGTTAACCCAGGTAAGGAATAGGACTTCTAAAACACACTAGTTTAACAGCCTCCCTTCTCCTCTGTTAGTTCTGATCCTTAAACCCCTGCCGATCTATTTGTCTTTATTTTATCACTTGCATGTCATTCGCAGCAGAAGTAAAGTAGCGCAGCAGGGGGCCAGTGCACATATTTATGCACAGCTTTCAATGTAAAATCCAGGAATGACCATGCCACACCCTTTTTTGAACTTTCATTTATGTGCATGGCGGCAAGTATGTGGGCAGGTTTTAAAATCTGCTAGGTGTGCGCTGGCCCAACTTGTGCACATATCTCCAGGTTTTGGCGCACTCTGGGCTTTTAAAATTCACCTTTAAGATATTCAAGGATTTAGCTGTTGCAAAACAGCTAATGCCCATTTCATTGCATATGAGCCATTGCCTGTTTGAACGAACGATGATAACATTGCTCACACCATTTTGGACATTAGTAGTATAATGGGTACACCCTTTTTGTCTTAACCTCTACTTTTGACCCTTTGACCTTCAAGTCTGTTCTGCTACTCCTACTCACCAGCATCGCTGCTTCCATAACATACAAATTTGACCTTCATCTCTGCTCTGTTGCCTCTATTCACCATCATAGCAACTGCCTTGATATAGTCCTTTAACTGCTGTTTCTGAGTTCTCCATCTCAGGTCTTTCCTTTTCAGTCAATCACCTGATAACTTTCAGACTTACATATCCTTCCCCACAGCTACATCCAATCGCCACCACTCTGCTCATAGCTTGGTAAAGGAGATGGACCTCATGTAAACCATTCCTTTACCAAGATGTGAGCATTTTTTGAAAGACAGCAAAGAAGGTCTAATTTGTGAAAAATATAAAATATAATGTAATTCAGTGATAAAGTATTTGATTTTAACTTAAATGTATTCAAATTGTTGATATATCTTAATGATACCAGATACATCACATAGCACTATTTCTAAGGGCTTATAGTTAAAACTAATTGCATAGATACATATCTTGGGCTATTTTAAATTTAGAGATTCAAAACTATAAACTATTTACAGTTTCATTCATTCCTGTTACATTCTTTTTTTTATTTCAAATACAGACATATTTTAGATTGTGATACCCAAAACATAGAATTCCCAGTCTGCTTTTGGTCTGGTTTCAAAAGGGAGATTATTCTCAAACTGTCTTTATAGATGTTACTTTTTGTAAATTACATTTAATTAATGCAATTATTTTGATGTTTGATATTGATTTTTTTCTGATTTTGTGCTTTGTCACTGATGACAGATGGGGCAACAAAGAGCTAAAAATTATTATTGTATCTCATTTTTCCTTAAAATTGAGAATATTTTTTAAAGAAAATGAGACTGGCTTAAGAAGATTTTTTCTGAGAAAACAGACTAAAGGATAATTATAGTAATAGATTAGATTGTGTAGATAAAGTAGTAAATGGGTACGCTGTCAATAAAAAATAATATCAGACAATTAGTATTCACTTCCAGTCTACGCCCCAGCCGTGTCCCACCCACTCTCATAGAAGTGGATGGTGTGTATCCCCACCCCCACCCCTGGCCCCACCCATGCTCCTCCCCCCATTAGAACTGGAGTGGCCCCTTCCATGCCCTGCCCCCAAACCAATCTCCCTATAATGTCACTGGTGGCCCTTCTCATGCCCCACCTCAAGCCATACCCCCTATGTCACAGGTATGACATCACTGGAAGTCCAACCCCTCACCACCACCCCAAAAACATGCTCCCTAGAATGTCATCAGAAAGGGCCCTGTCACTTTTTAATGATGACAGAATTAATGGACTCCGGTTGCTTTTGATGATCTCACCAGATGTACAATACAAAACCCAACACACCCCCACCCCAAAAATGTGTCCCCTAGAACATCAGCAGAAATGTTCATGTCACTTTTTAACGATGACAGAGTTGGGAAGCATGCTTTTATTTCTAGCCCCTCTGTTTTAAAAGTTACTAGCTGTGAGGTGGCAGGATGCAGTGTCTCATTCTGTATACAAAGACAGGGATAATCTCCCCATCCTTCCCTCACTGTATATACGCATGCCCCAACCATCTCTATCCAGGCAGAGTGAAATCTGAGCAGAGGATAATTAACAGCAGGGTGTTGGGTGTTGGAAGTTGTGGGACTTCAAAAGTGAATAAAACAAGGATTTAGTTTTCTTTTAAAAAAACAGACCTCTGTGTTTACAGCCATACAAAAGAGCCATGCACCAGCAGATCTTAATTAAAATTTATTATGAACCAGGCACTGTAGGTAGTTTTGCTGGTATAAATCCTCTTTTTCAGGCTGCTAAAACATGTAATCAGACAGTGACCAAAAAACAAGTGACTGATTGGCTTACAGATCAAGATGCTTATTCGCTACACAAAACTGATAGAGTATATTTTAAAATAAACAAAAGGTGATGAGCTGCATACAATGTAATTTGCATGGGCATGCCCAAACTTGCACGACTAGATGTAGAAGTAAGCACTTGATAGAGGTCATGTGAGAACATAATCTCCAGACAGAGGGGCTGTAGCTGTTCATGAAAAGCTTTAGCTTTGTGATCCTGAAAATAAAATAATGGATGTGTATGAGACCCCTAAATGGCTGGAAATGGAAAGTGAGCAGCAGCCAAAACAACAGAGGTGCCATAGGCGAATAGGTCTTCTGAAAGATGTTGAAATAGAAGTTGATACACCAGTGCACAAATTGTACTCATGCAGGAAGAGACGCGCAGATGAAATGACAGAGCCAGAATATGATGAATTTCCATTGGGAAAAAAGCTTTTTGATTCGCATGATCCAGCCTTTGTCAATGAAAATGCTATGGATTCTGCAGATATAGAGCTGCACCAAGCCGCATAAGATGCTGAAGCAGATTATTTGCTGTAAAAGCTTGAGTGTTAGGTAAGAAAATCTCTTTCAATGTAATTAAGCATTTTAGGGGGTTGGGAGCTATCTATAATAGATACCTTGTTTAGAAGAGGTTTTTAATTTAATGTTTACATTACGTTTTATAGAAAATTGAAGGATCTTCACAAACAGAAGAATATGGGGACACACCAGATATCAACATGATCTGTTTGTGCTGTTTTTGCCCAAACATCAAAGAACCACCAGACTCAGCAGGTAATAAAAAAAAAAAAATCAAACCTGAAGATGCGCATGATTTCAGCTGGTGAGAGTATATAGGATTTCCAAAATCCCCGCCTTTTTTGAAAAACATTTAGATCAATCATAAGGGTAGCCATGTACAGCATTCTTACAAAGCGTTTGGCTGGCATTTGCCATGATGACTGTGACGGCTGTCTCATTGATGAACCAAGTCAGGCGGGCCATAGTTGCATTTATTGGACTGCCTCTGACACCCTGGAAAAATTAAGGGCCGTTTGTATCAGGTTGTGCCTAGAACGTTTTTTGAATCTTATTGTATTAGCAGCATATAAAAGAGGTGTATTAAGTCTAAACAATTACGATTTGAATCTGATCATTTACCTTATACATTGTGTGAAAAGTGCTCTAAATCCTGTAGCAAAACCAAACTATGCTTAGACCTACAGATGAGATTTTAATGATGAAATATATAAATGCCATCATCTCAGGGAGAAAGCACCAGTCCTTTTTTAAAAATGCATAATAAAACAACCAATGCTTGCTAGTAATGCTTTTCTTGTCTGTATTTTCAGAAGTGTGAACTGAACATGAAATACTTTGTGATATTTAATAAATTTTGCCATGTGTATAAATTAGTTAATAAAAAACATATAAAAACAACTAATAAACAAATATATATCTAAATTAACAAAGTGTGTCAATCGTGATTTAAAGATCTATGGAAAGTTTTTTGGGGGCTACAAGGGGGGGTGTATCTTATGGTTTTATTAAGTCTCATTGATAACAATGCACAGACTATAAAATGGTTGATATAGCTATCATTTCATTAACTAAGGAATGAACATTGCAGTGGCCTAAGTGTGGGGGAAGTTGTCTGGACTCAAGATCTGTAAATGGTTAATCTAATCTGGGTGAGACAATGTATAATGTGTAATCTTTGGAGGAAAAAAACAAGAGGCCTGGATGACAAGTCATTCAAGAGAGAAAGGCCTGTGCCATAAGGGGTGGTGGGGCTGCTTTAGACAATACAGTTGTTCAACATATGACAGTTTGGGCAGACAGTTTTGTGTTACAATACACAATTTTTTTAGGATTGCTGTCTGGGGGGGATGAAGGAATACACAGAGGGATGACTATTAAAACACTGAAAAGCTCATCAGTCTACAGTTTATAAAGTGCCCCCAAGACCTAAAGAAACAATGATAACACACTACCTTTCATGAACAAAAGAGGGAGAGGATATTGTACTGACATAGCTGCGAGTAGATGTCTGGACTCAAGATCTGTGAATGGTTAATCTAATCAGGGAGAAACAATGACTAGGAACCATTAAATCAGGCCTATCGCATGCGTTAAGGGCTTATCGCATGCGAAAAGCCCCGTTAACGCATGCGATAGGCCTTTACCGCATGCGATCGCACCATATCGTATGGTGCGATGCAAATTCAGAAAATTAGAGTTAGGGGCGGAGAGTAATGCCGATTTTAACTACACCTCTTTGAATTGCGTTAGGCTGTGCGATAGCTGCCGTGACCGTGCGGTAAGGTTTCATCACCCTTTGCGATGTCTCCCGTAAGGCCTATTTTAGGTGAATTGAAGGAGAGAGAGAGAGCGAGCCTGGCCATAATGTCATGGCCCATAGGTAGGTATTTGTATCCCTATGGTAGGCCCACCTAGTAACTGGAGGTGGGGATTAGGTAAGAGTGTAGGGGGTTAGGGGCCACTTTCACATTGTACATGACACCTACAAACACAACAGTGGTCTCATGAAGATTTGATGACCTCTCTCGACCTCTCTCTCTCTCTCTCGACCTCTCTCTACCATTAACAATGATCCCCCAGTGGTTGAATGCAGGAAATACAACAGATCGGCACTTATCGCAGAATATGAAAAGGGTATCACAATTTGCGCTAACTTAGCTCTTCGCACAGGTAATTAGCGCAAATTGTGATAAATGCTATATTAGCATAAAACACGCCCCTTTTGCTATCGCATGCGGTACTTACCGCATTTTGTTAAATCCAGGCCTTAGATTGTAAGCCCTCTGGGGATAGGGAAATACCTACAGTACCTGAATGTAATCCACTTTGAAGCACTGAAAAAAGTACGAAAAGCGGAATCTAAATCTAAATAAATAAATAAAATCACAGAAGGTTCAACAGACTGTAGTTTTGTGAAATGGCTTCAGATCTAAAGACATATTGATAATACATACAAAAGGCCTATAAATGATAACCCAATCAAGAGAATTATCTTATACTATAAGGGGGGGGGGGGGTCTGGGATAGTTATAGCAGATGTCTGTCACATGACAGAGAAGGGGCAGGTAGCTTTTCAGTTACAATACACAGGTTTTGGGGGTTGGTGGAAATAAAAGGTATAGCCAGTGACCAGAAAGGTTCACCAGTCTGCAGTTTGTAAGGTCTGAAGAGTTTGAAACAGAAATGGATTATTCAAACAAAGAAAGGCAGAAGTCTGGATTTATTAATAAATTGTCACTCACTAAACGGAGGCAACAAAGAAACCTGAAAGGTGGGTTAATAGTTTTATTGTACCTTTTGTTTTTAGATATGATTTTAAAACTGTGTTAAAAAAAAAAGTGTGTCTTTTAGAATAAGAAAATATTACAAGAACAGATACAGTGTTGAGCCAGACCAGCAGTCTGGTTGCAGCGAGGCCTCAGAGCAAAAAACAAAAGCCCATGACATTTCTGACATTAATACAAATGAAGGTAAGAAACTTTTTTTCCCACCGTTTTAAAATCTTTCTGGTCACTGGCTATACCTTTTATTTCCATCATAAGGGCATAACCACCAACAATCCTCAAAAGTTATGTATGGCAACACAAAAGCTACCTGGCCTCTCTCTGTAATGTGATGGAAATCTTCAACAACTATCCCAGACCCCCCCCCCCCCCCCCTTATAGTACAAGATAGTTCTCTCGATTGGATTATCATTTATAGACCTTTTGTATGTATTATCAATATCTCTTTAGATCTGATGCCATTTCACTAAACTACAGTCTGTTGAACCTTCTATGATTTAATGGTTCCCGACCATTGTTTCTCCCAGATTAGATTAACCGTTCACAGATTTTGAGTCCAGACATCTACTTACTCACACTTGTGTCATTACAATATCCACCCCATTTCTTCCTTCATAAGTTGTCTCTTCTGATGCTTGGCAGGGGATGCTTGCCTGTCACCTGACTGCTGGAAGGGGTTGAGGGCATGGGATCTCCTTGGGGAACACTTTTCCTCATTTCTGTCACTTTCTCCTGAATGGAAGAAGGGGTCCCAGAGCTACCACTACCAATTCTACCCTCCCCAGATGCCAATACTAAGGGGTGCTGCTTCTGTAGGTGATAATGCATGCCTGTGTTAAGTGCCCCATTTGACTTATGTCCTTTGCACAGTGCTTGCACTTTGCAAAGCATGGATCATCTCTTATTTGGAAATGTCTCCAGATCACAAGTTTCCTCCTGGATCCCTTCTCTACATCCTTAACGGAGGATGCTGGCACTGGAGCTGAGGTAGAGGGTGGACTCCGAGGAACAATGCCAGGGACATCAGTTGTACTCTTTACCTGTGTTGCCTGCTCTTCAGCACTATCATCTTTTTTTTTTCTTTCTTTCCCATCAAAGAACAGGATGATAACACACTACTATATATGCCTCCCAAAATTTCCTCTTCCATTATATTTTCAATATCTTCTCATTCAGACAATCCAAGTAATGACTCTTTATCTGAATCAGTAGAGGAAAATATGGCTTTCACTGCATCATCTGCTGCAACTTTTTCCTTTTCATTGAAAACAGAAGATTGAAGAGAAATACACTCACTGTCATCTGCACTCTGCAGTGGCACATCATCTTCATATGCCAGTTTCTTTGGCATAGAGCTTGCTCCTGCTTCCTTATTAGTTCAGAAGAAATCCATCTTCTGTTTAGGTGCAGGATTGCTTTTTGGGTTCTTCTTGGCATTGCCAGTGCCAACCTGCCCAATTTTGCACATATTTACATTTATTTCATCTACTCTGCCTTTCCTTGTCCTGCCATGATTGTTTTATGTCACTGGGGATGTGAAGATTATAACACAGATTTAATATTTTGCAATGGTATTGTAATGCCCACTGCTCACACTGCTTGCTGCCAGGCAAACAGAGAATATATGACTAATCTCAATCACCAGAAATGAAAAATAGAACAGCAACTGCAAGCAAAGGAACACAAATCTGCAATAAGAAACAGATATTGAGATGCAGCTGATATGGGTGCTCATATCCTCTTAGTCTCAGTGAAACACTTTTTGACATGTCACACAAGATGTCATTATTCCTGCTCTCCGAAATTATTTTTTATAAGCAGCCTTTACAATTGCTAACAAGTATAACATTGTAACATGACATTTCTGTTACAATGTTGAAGTTGCTTATATAGACAGACACTATAAGCTAAGATGCTAAGTTACAAGGTTTTAGAACATTTTGAACTGATATGAAGTTAGTTTCTATTCCATCTAAAAACAGAGATGAGGTCAGTTTACATTCTATCTAAGATTACAGAAGCATATCTAGAACTAAAACAAGGATGAGGCCAATCGACATTCCATCTAAGATTATAGAAAATATTCTTAGACCAAACACAAAGTTACTAACGCTGGCAAATTCAAAGAAATCATTTACATGCGAGACAAGAATTAAATTATCATATGGCCATTCAGATTATTTGTTTAAAATAGAAAGCCAATCATAGACATTTTGACAATTATGTAACCTATTTTAGGTTTTGCAAATATATAACTTAAACTCTACATAATGTGTGTTATTAGTAAAATCACTTGAAAGGAAGTTTATGCAAGTGCCTTACAAGGCACTCTGCCTCTCCATAAGGCCTTATTATTTTATAGCATTTGATAAAAACATTTCTCTACAGCTAGTGGATTTAAACATTCTTAAAAAAAGAGAACCACAACACAGTGCTGCCTCACTGCTTTGCTTTCCTCTCTTGTGTGACAGGCATTTCATGGGCTGGCACATTGAGACTATATAATATACTACAGCAAAGAACTTTACCAAGCACTCAGAGAGAACTTAGAGCTATGCTTTCACACATTGTCTTGAGAAACACTACAGATAAAATTTCTGACATCCTCAGTCTTCAAGATCAGCATCATTGTACCTGGTCTGCAGCGATAGGACTAGCAAAATGCTTTGCTGTGATTCATCATTCTTCTCATCTTCTTGACAATATGCCTATCCTCCCCTTCTCTGCTGACTGCCTGTTCTACACTGTATCAATTTCTAACTGTATACATGCACCTGTTGTTCTCCCCATGATTTCTATGAGTCCATTGATTATAATGGTTTATAGAAATCATTCTATTTTAAATGAATAAAATAAATAGGATTCGTTTAATTCATGGGTCCCTTCAATTCATTTTGAGGCCCCATGAAAGAAAAGAATTGGCCCCTATTTATTTCATTTTTCTATTTCATTTTAAATTAATGTACATCCCTAACTGACTTGAAAATTGGAAATCAAACATTTGCAGGGATAACATAACAGGAAATGAGCTCCTACAGACCTAGTCTCCTGTCACATGGAGATAAATCTCTTAACACCTTTCTTGAATGGCTTTAATCACATCTGGATAAACCCAGATATATTGTCCCATACATTATTTGGTAGCTTTCTGGAAATATAAGTGAATAATATTCTCGAAATCTTGTCTAAAAACAAATGAAATCAGCAGTATGGCTCTACTGGACTCCACATTCTCCTGACTCTCAAGAATGGAAAAATCCATGTTAACCCCAAATGGTATTTCAGATAAATCAGCATTAGGTAAAGATCTCCCTTTCACTGGCAAGAAAAAAAATCTTATTTAAGAAGGAATTTCCTTTGAAGGCATTGAAAGCACATCTGTTAAATATTTTTCAAAAATCTCTAAAGGAGATAAAGAAACTGTTCTTGGAAAATTAAGAAATCATAAATTTAGTTAACGGGCCTAGTTCTTAAGCAACTCCATACACCTGTGTACTAACAACTTATCTTTAAGCAAAGAAGCATTAACTAATTTGAATTCCTTGAGACTTGCTTTAATCTTTTCCTTCATGTTAGTAAGTTCAACATACTGCTTCCCAGCCGGCTTTGATAAATTCATCAAGCTTAACATCACTAGAAGTACTAGTAATGGAGGAATCCAAATGGACCAACACTCTGAAGCCTCTCATCCTGTCCAAGTTCACCAGGAAGACTCCGGAGCCCCAGCCTCTCTCTCTGCTGAAGAAGATATCACATATCAAGTAGAAGACATCCTTGATGTAAGAAAACGTGGCAGACGATTGGAATATCTCATTTCCTGGGTCCGGAGGAAAATAGTTGGGAGCCAGCATATAACATCCTGGACAAGGACTTGATCCAACAGTTCCACAGGACACATCCTCGGAAGCTGAAACCCTTGGGGAGGGGCCCTAAGAAGGGGGGTACTGTTATGCCTTTCAGTCGCAGACGGCTGTGACCTCTCATGCTCACCTCTTTTTTCCCAGCTCCATCTAGTCTAGGAAATATGGCAGTGTCTGCCAGTTCATGCCAACCTCTCTGGCGTTCCCAGGACAGCGTGGGTACTGCTGGCCGCCATCTTGGACCTGGAATTATCTAGGCACATGCGCAAGGGCCTTATTTGAATATGTCATGGCGGGAAACTTAGGGGTGGGACTTGATGATGTCAACCCACTAGCGTATTTAATGGAGCCAGTCCTTTCCTTCCTCGAGTTAGCAAGGAGTTCCGTGTTGCTGTACCCTGCTCATTCAAGGACTTCCTGTTCCTGTTGCAGCTTTGGCAATTGGACGCTCTGAGTACATGTTCCTTGGGGGCTCCCCTGTGTTCACAGCTATCCGCTCCTCGGGGGGGTGGGGGCCTTCCTGCCTATCTGCTAATGATCTGCTTCCCTGATCTACTGCTCCAGGAACCACCTACTTTGAGTACTTCTACAGACATCATCATTTCTGAACAACACTGAGGAGCCTACGTGGCGTACCCAGATCCTCGGGCTACTACCACCATTCTTCAGTGAATGCCTATCTTCATTCCTATTCTACAGTATTCCTGCTCATCATCTGCTATCGCTTCTTCAGAACTTCTTATTACCCTTGATATTTGACTTTATAATCTTTAATCAAACATTTCTTATTTGTGAAAAAATTTGACATATTGAATATTTTTTGACTTCATATTTGGAATCAGCACCTTTCATTTGGGTAAAATCAGCAAAAATAATTAGGTCAGCAGAAAACGTTTTTTCAAATGTAGACCAGTGTTATCTGAGAGAGTAAATAACCAATTTACATTAACTTGTTCAAGTCCTTTTATAATTTTGTGGGCCTCTATCATATCCCCCCTCAGTTGTCTCTTCTCCAAACTGAACAGCCCTAACTTCCTTAGCCTTACCTTATAGGGCAGCTGTTCCATGCTCCTTATCATTTTGGTCGCCCTTCTCTGCACTTTCTCCAGTGCAACTATATATTTTTTGAGATGTGGCGACCATAACTGCACACAGCATTCAAGACACTGTCTCACCATGGAGCGATACAGAGGCATTATGTCATCCATCAATGTATTTGCCATTCCCTTCTCAATAATTCCTAACATTCTGTTTGCTTTTTTGATTGCCACAGCATACTGAGCCGACGATTTCAATGTGTTATCCACTATGACGCCTAGATCTCTTTCTTGGGTGGTCTAGTCTATTTAATGTTTGTGTACTTGCCAGGTACTTGAGACTTGGATTGGTCACTGTTGGAAACATGATACTGGGCTTGATGGATCCTTGTTGTGACCCAGTATGACAATTCTTATGTTCTTGTCTCTACGCCTCCATGGGGAGGCTGTTCCATGTATCCATTACCCTCTTAGATTACTTCTGAGTCCACCCTTTTTACCTTCATCCTATAACTAGGGTGACCTACTGATCTGACAGTAAGGTTTACAGTTTGATCTGACAGCAAGGTTTACAATTAAAGTATGTTTGAACAAAAATTAGATCTCTTGCAATTATAAACAATAGCAAATGTTCAATGTGACAACAAAAAAAATCATATACATTACAGGACCAGCATAGCTCTCCTCAGTAATGAGTATATACGGAAAAATGAATTTATGCAATATCAAGTCTTCTAAGTTTCTCAATACTGGATTTAATTTCTTTGGTAAATGTGTAAAAAAAATTATATATAAAAATAAGAAGTAGTTTGGGGAAATTTGAAAGAGCATAACCTCAATGAACAGGTTTTGGCATTCAGTAACACTAGGATTCATAGTTATGAGACTCAAACAAGTTGAATACATAGTGTAGTGTCCATTGGTCGCAGATGGCTGCGACCTTTGCTGCTCACCTCATTTTGCCCTGTAGCTCTGATTCTGGCAAAGATGGCCACAACTGCCTCTGCACGCCGACCTCCCTGGCATTCCCGGCTCAGCTTTCAGCCTTACAGGCCATCCATAGCCTGGCCCAATGTATTTCGGAGCAAAGAAGGCTTTGGTGATGTTGGCTACCACCTTTAATCAGCTGAACGTCAGACTGAATACTTCTACTTCTGACCAGAATGCATCGCCCCTGATGGTTACCGAGCGTACTACAGTTCCTTTGCCTGTCCCTACTCATTTCTCAGGGGACTTCCTGTTGTGTAGGGGCTTTCTAAATCAGTGCTGTATGCACTTCTCCTTACAACCGCTGTACTTCCCTACTGCGGTTACCGACTTGACGTATATCTTGTCCTTGTTGGATGGAAAATCCCTGGCCTGGGCTTCACCATTATGGGAATGCAATGATCCAATCCTGAATGACATGCCTGGCTTTCTGACTCTCTTCAAGTCTGTATTTGATGACCCCGCCACCAGTCTATAGCTGGTTCAGCACTCCTACACCTCCAACAAGGGACTAAGCCACTCCAGGACTACGTAATCAAATTTAAAACCATGTCTTCTGAACTTCTTTGGGATTCGGGTTGTTTACGAGCTATCTTCTTAGAAGGCCTCAACTCCCATATAAAAGATGAACTTGCCGCACGTGAGTTGCCTGACACTATCTTATTGACCTCGTTGGACGGATTGACTGCCGTACACGAGAGCGATCAGCTGAGGTAAAACCTCTCAAAAGACACTCCTCCGAAGGTAATTGCCCTCGCTCCTTGCCTTCAGCTCTGGTCCAGGCATTACCCAATCCTGAAGAAGACAATGAACCCAATCATCTTGACGCTCATTTACGAAGGTCCGCAAAATGGTTTCCAGGGTACGGTTGGTCCGCTCTACTTGGCCATTGGCTTGAGAGTGGTAGGCCGTAGTGAAGTCTAACTTGATGCCAAACTTGCGAAAGAGGGCCACGCCAGTACTTAGCCGTGAACTGGGCTCCGTGGTCTGAGACAATGTGATGAGGCAGTCCATGGAGGCGGAAGACATGGGTGGTGAAGAACTTAGCCAATTCTGGAGCAGATGGGAGCGCCGGGAGGGTGACGAAGTGAGCCATCTTGGAAAAGCTGTCAGTAACGACCCAAATCACTCTGTTACCGCTTGAAAGGAGAAGATCTACCACAAAATTGGTAGCAATGTGAGTCCAGGGTTCCTTGGGGGCAGGCAGCAGCTATAATAGCCTCCAAGGTCATCCCTCCAAGGGCTTCTGTCGAGCACAGGTGGGACACAAGTCCACATAGGCTTTCATGTCCTTGTCCATTAACGGCCACCAATAGTATAGTTTGAGCAGAGACAGGGTCCGTGCCTGGCCAGGGTGGCCGGCTACCTTGGAGTCATGGGCTCACTCCAGTACTAGCCGAATTGGGACCAACGTCTTTCCTGGGGGAACTACCTGGGAAGCTGCGAGCAGGATATGAGCCGGGTCAATGATGTAGCCAGGTGGATCCGGGTTGTCCTCAGGCTCCGAAACCCGAGAGAGCGCATCCGCCCTGATATTCTTGGCGGCTGGTCTGTACTTCACTGCGAAGTCAAAGCGATTAAAAAACAGAGACCAGTGAGCCTGGCGCGGATTTAGACATTGGGCATGGTGAAGGTGCTCCAAGTTTTTATGATCAGTGTAGACAGTGATGGTGTGTTGTGCCCCCTCCAGCCACTGCGGCCATTCTTTGAAAGCCAAATTTATGGCCAGGAGCTCCTTATCCCCATAGCCTCTTTCTGCTGTAGAAAATTTACAAAAAAAGTAAGAATAAGGATGAAAAATGCCTTTAGCGGAAAGTTGGCCCGAGACTGCTGTTAAGTGCCAAGCCATTCTTTATGACGCTTATATCCAGGAATACAAGAACACCTACATTTTGTAGAAAGTATAATTTTTTATTGATCAATATAAGTATTTTTGGGAGATGCTGATACCACTTCTCTGACAACTGACCACCAGCATCTCATTGTACACATGAACAGATTCTTCTTTTATAGGTAAAATACAATTTATTTATTTATTTATTTATTTAACAGTTTTATATACCGCAGTTCAGGTAACAGTGTTACTAATCACTTCGGTTCACATTTCAACAATTACAATGACAATATAAAAAAGAATAATTTATAATGTCTTACATAGAACAGGGTGAATGCAACTTGGATAAAAACTTATAATGAACAGGGAGAATACAGTTATATACATAAAACTTATAATGATCATGGAGAATACAATTATATACAAATAGCTTGGGGGAACAGTGTGTGGAGTCGCTGGAACTGTCGCATTCAATGTGAGATATCTAATACTAATGGAATGCTGGTGTTGGAGGGATGTTGTGGAAGAGTCGAGGGGGATGATCTTCCGTAGGGATCTGTGTTAGGATAGCTGGGTTATGAGAATGCTTGGTTGAACAACCAGGTCTTAAGTCTTTTTTTGAAAGTGGGTGTCGATTGTTCGAGCCTGAGGTCTGGTGGGAGTAAATTCCAATGTATAGGGCCTGCGGTGGATAGAGCTCTTCTGCTTAGTGTTGATTTGACAGGATGTGATTGTAGAGTGCCTCTCTGGCCTTGTCTCCTCGGTCGGGAGGTAGTGTGAAGCTGTAAAGGGATCGTGAGCTCAATTGGGGTTGAGTGGTGGATGACTTTGTGGATGATTGAGAGGGTCTTGTAAAGGATTCTATATCTGATTGGGAGCCAGTGAAGTTTCTTTAAGATGGGTGTTATGTGGTCCCTTTTATTAGATTTTGTGAGAATTCTTGCTGTGGCGTTCTGTAGCATTAATTAATTAATTAATTAATTAATTAATGGGAGATAATTCACTTCACATGCCACAACCTCTGTCACCTGCCAAACCTTCTGCTGCTGTCATCCTTTGGCTAAGATGCAGGGTAAACCATAGGATCAGGAACATCTGGTCACAATCAGAAATCTCCATAGCAATAACATCAAAGCTGCAGGGTCACACAACCACACCACACCACTGCAAGCAATGGAATAAAATAGCCGGGGCAGCACTGTCACTTAACTCGTGCCCTTTCCGTGGTGCTTGTTACATTGATCTCAGAGGATGTGGCAGATACCAGCACTGGATTTTTATTTTTTTTTTTCTCTATGCGTTATAAAATAACTTCAGCGTATGACACTCCCCAATATGTTTCAGTGCCACCAGAACCTTGGCAGCGAAATACTGAGGTGCAAATTACAGCAACAATAAATCCAACACCAGGCCCAGCGCCTCGTGTTGGATTTATTTTACAGCAACAATAAATCCAACACCAGGCCCAGCGCCTCGTGTTGAATACAATATAGTACTAGCTTAGAAATTCTAAGATTGCATGACTACCCAGAGAATAATTTACATAGATTGTCATGTCAATAGCATGATAAGATTATCCCTAAACTATCCTGATTATTTCTCCAAGGTGGGGCCCATTTACCATCACTCTTTAGATAATCTTTTGTTCTGTTAAAATCTTGCTGGTGAGGGCAATTAACACATCTTAGGCTGTGTTTACAGATGCCCCTGTAGTGATAGTCTAGCCTGAAGTTTCAACCGTTTCCTTCTACTTTTGTGACCCTCTAATTAGGCATCACAAAGTGTCAGCCAGCTTCAACTGCTGTCCAGATGTCCTTGGAATTCCTCCAGGTCAGGCTCAGTAAGTCATTTGAAGTTCACATAGCCAGAAAGGCTAAGATAGGAGAGGATGCTGGGTCAGCTGCCGTCTCCATGCTGGCTCTCAAGCTCAGGCACACACATCATCACTGCTCCGACTGTGATGGAAGAGGCGTCAACCTCCAGAAAAAAAGGGCGCGCAGGGTCTGGGTGGCAGAGGCAGGGCTCGCAAAGGAAGGCATGTTTTAGGGTTGGAAAAGGCATCCATTGCCTCTACCAGCCACACTCTGGTATTGGCTCCTTTCCTGGTCAGTGCAGTAAGAGGGACGACTAGTTGGGAGTAGTGAGGAATACAATGCCTATAGAAGTTGGCAAAATCTAGAAACCTCTGCAAAGAACGAAGCCCAGATGGCTGAGGCCAGTCTCGAATACAGGCCAATTTTTCCGGATCTATTCTAAAACTGGTGCTGTAGATCAGTGGTCCCCAACCTTTTTTGCACCAGGGACCGGCTTCAAGCAAGACCATTTTTCCATGGCCCGGCAGGGCGGGGTGGGGGTGGGGTAGGGGCGGGGCTTTGGTCATATGGGGGCAGGGTTATGGAGGGGGTTGGATTTTAGTGCACACTTATCATTTAATTATGACATTTATAATGTGAATGTGACTCAACTCACCATAGGTTCTCACATGCATGGCACACTGACCCATGATCATCACGGGGCTAGATGTAAAAGTACAGTTTGTATCCACGGGAACCCCCCTGACCCACAATAATGGATGTAAAGCAGAATTATGACATTCCCCATACAACTCACCCTACAAAAAAGATATTCTGGTTCTGGTGACATCTCAGTAACAGCAACTCAAACTCCTTCTACTTCCAGGCTCAATAGCCCTACTTATGAAAAGACAGCAGTTTACCACCAATGCATGTCCTCTGAGAAAACACAACAAATAAGACCGATACAAATGCTTACATGCTAGCAAAATATCTCATCTTGGTAACAGACACAGAACCGACCTAACATACTCCCTGGATCTGTAGTAATGCACATAAACTAATCCGCACACAGTTACACCTGTATTATGGAATACACTCAAACAGGAGCAACCCTATCTATGAAAAGGCAACACTACAAATATTAAATCAGGTCCTGAAAACCAATACACCTCTTATTAGGAAAACAGAACTAGCAAGCAGATATAGATCCCCACACAGAAATAATTGTAAAACTATACTAATAAGCAGAATAAATGTTTCAAAACAGCTATGAACAGAATAACATCCAACAATTAAAAACTCATAAAAACTATTAAACTTTCTCCAAACACCAATAAAATATTTCAAAAAAGCAGACATCACACAATTAAAATGGCAGTCAAGAAAAATAAACTTAAAAAGCCACCTTTACTTACCCCCTCCAGCAGCTCTCCTACTCCCCTTCCCTGCAGGCCATGGCACTCACCAGAAGCAGTAGTAGAAGCTAAGCTCTATACTTATGGTCCTCTTCCTTAGTGCCCATGTCTCTCACACACACACCATACCAGTCATGCCCCCATGACCAGTTTCTGTCTCTCACACACCAATCATCTCCCAGTCTTTGGCACACACACACCAGTCACCTTCCTGAACAGTTTCTCTCATGCCATATATACACACACACACATACACAGGCTTCCCACTCCCGTGTTCTACTTACAAATATGGGCTTCTCACTCTCATAATCACTTTCTCTGTCTCTCTCTCTCTCACACACACACACCCACACTCACTCACTCACCAGTCTCTCACTCCCATGCTTGTTCTCTCCACATGCACAGGCTTCTCATTCCCATAATCACTTTCTTTCTCTCTCACACACACACACACACACACACACACTCACCAGTCTCTCACTCCCATGTTCTCTTTCAGATATACATGCTTCTCCCTCCCATGATGTGTCTCACACACACCCAGGTTTCTCACTCCCATGCTCACTCTCTTCACATGCACAGGCTTCTCATTCCCATAATCACTTTATTTCTCTCTCTCTCACACATACACACACACACACCAGTCACCTGATCTCGCTCATGCATACACACACACACACAGGCTTCCCACTCTCATGTTCTCTTTCAGATATACAGGCTTCTCCCTCCCATGCTGTCTCACACCCACCCAGGTTTCTCACTCTCATGCTCTTCACATGCACAGGCTTCTCATTCCCATAATCACTTTCTCTCTGTTACACACACACCAGTCTCTCTCATTTCCATGCTCACTCTCCACGTGCACAGGCTTCTCATTCCCTGAATCACATTCTCTCACATTCACACACACCAGTCTTTTTCTCTCACACACACCGTCACCTTACCAAGCAGTCTCTCTCTCTCATGCATGCACACTCACTCAGGTTTCTCACTCCCATGCTTTCTTTCACCCCCACAACACCAGGCTTCTTACGCCCATGCTTTCCCACATACCCAGACTTCTCACTTCCATGCTTTTTCTCTCTCTCACACACACACATCAGTCACCTCCCTGACTAATGTCTCACACTCACACATACACATCAGTCATCTCCCTGAGCAATCACTTTCATTGTCTCTCACATACACACACACATCAGCTCTCTGACCAGTCAATCACACACAGGCTGGCTGGCTGCTTCTCTCTCTTTCTCTCACCCACTTCCTCTTCTTCCCCCCCCCCCGCCCCCACGAGCACAAATGGGAGCTGCAGCAGCCCCCGCAGGCCAAGAAAGAAGAATCCCATCGGCCGCGGGAGGCTCATGCTGCTGTCTCCTTTCTCGATTACCGGCTGCTTCGATTGCTCAGGGACCACGCTGCAGCCGCCACTGCTACTTTATCACGTGGCACGGCTCTTTCTCCTTCCCGCGCACCGCTCCGTGTTTCACTTCCTGTTCCAGGTCACGGGAGGGGGGCAGGCGCGGGAAGAAGAAAAGGCCAGCCGCGGGTGCCACAGCTTCTTCTAGCACCGCTGCCGTTCCCACTGGGCTTGAATGTGCTGACAGCCCGGCGGCAACGGCAGCGGGAGAGACCGGGAGCGCGCGACCCACCTGCCGGTGCTTGGCGGCACCGCGGACCGGCAAAAAACTCCAACGGCCCGGTCCTGGTCCGCGGACCGGTGGTTGGGGACCCCTGCTGTAGATGATATATCCCAGGAAAGGCACCTGCATGCCTACAAACTCTATGTGAAGCTGGAGAAATGCATCTTTGAATTTCTCCAGCTTCACATAGAGTTTGTGGGCATGCAGGTGCTAGAGTACCTGCCGGACGTCATGACAATGGGACTGGAGATCCTTAGAGAAGACTAATACGTCGTCAAGGTAGACCACTATGTTAGTGTACAGCAGATCTGGAAAGATCTCGTTCATCATTGACTGGATGACCGCTGGAGCATTACACAGTCCGAAGGGCATCACCAGATATTCAAAGTGGCCGTCACGGGTATTAAAAGCGGTCTTCCACTCATCTCTGGGTCTAATCAGGACTAGGTTGTACGCCCCATGGAGGTCTAACTTAGTAAAAATTTGGGCACCCTGTAACCGGTCCAGCAATTCTGGGATAAGAGGCAAAAGGTACAGGTCCTTCCTCGTTATGGTGTTTAGCCCTCTGTAATCAATGCAGGGCCAGAGGGTGCCGTCTTTTTTGGCCACAAAGAAAAAGCCGGCTCCTACAGGCGATGCTGACAGGCGAATGAACCCCCTTTCCAAGTTCTCCTGGATGTATTTGGCCATAGCCTGGGTCTCGGGAAGGGATAGGGGGTACGCCCTTCCCTGCAGAGGTATGGTCCCAGGAAGCAGGTTGATAGCACAATCAAACTGGCGATGTTCTGGAAGGATTTCCGCATTCTCCTTGGAGAACACATCAGCATAGCTGGCATAATGAGGAGGTACACCCATGGAAGCAACAGCAAGGGACACCAAGGGTGGGCGCGTGACCGGGAGGAGGCACTGTTGGTGGCATTGAGGGCTCCATTTGGCCAACTGAAGAGTCTCAAAATCGATCTTGGGAGAGTGCTGTCGAAGCCAAGGCATCCCGAGGACAATTGGATGGACGGCTCTTTCAATCACATGAAAGGTTAGCTCTTCAACATGCAACAAACCGGTCCAGAAACGTAAGGGAAGAGTGGTCCTGGTGATCCACTCAGGAAGGGGTTCCCCCGAGATTGAGGAGACCACCAAAGGGGTATCCCGTAGCTCCATCGGCAGGTTGAGATGGTCGACCAGACTCTTCATAATAATGTTCCCCCCTGTGCTGGAGTCCAGAAGGGCCAGGATGGAGAACTCTTGACAGTTCAAGGTCAAGGCTACTGGGAGGACGAGTTGGGGAGCAGACCTGGTGAAACCTAGAACCAACTCCCAGGTTGGTCCAAGGCCTTGGAGTTTTCCGACTTTTCAGGGCATCGAGCCAGGAAATTCCCCTTCCCAACAGAGTATAGGCATAGGCCTAGGGTCGGGCAACGCTGCCTCTCTTCAGGCATCAGGGGGCTTCTTCCCAATTGAATGGGCTCTTCCTGCCTGGTGGCTCCAGGTGTCGGTGGAGGCGCCGACAAGGGCTTGGAGAAAGATGGTGCGAGGATATCTGAGCCAGTGGCAGCCAACCAGGATCAAAGGTCCGCTTGAAGACTTGGACAAAGCATTGGAGGTCCTGGAGGAGTGGGTCCCCTCATTCCCATAGGGGGGATGCCCAGGCCAAAGCCTTTCCGTCCAATAGAGGATGAAGGTGGTCTTCACAGCATCAGAAGAGAATTGTGCTGGCTGCAGAGAGAAGTGCATGAAGTACTGATTGAGAAAGCCCCAGCATAGCCCCGGGTGGCCGGCATACCAAGGAGGGGCTGGTAACCGGAGAGAGGAGACAGCGGGCCCTAGTGTAGCGGGAGCTGCATTCGAGGCTGCAGAGGCAGAGGCATCTAGATGCGCATTCATGCATTGTAAGGAGGCTGCAAAAGTCTCCAGGAATTGCTGCTGCTGTTGAATTTTCAGCGCTAGGCCTGGGATAGCCTGTAGACCGGAGAGATCCGCTGGGTCCATGGCCTCAGCAAACTGTTGCGTTGCCATGCAGTCGGTGGACCCTTGGGCTGAGATGAGGTTGGTGCTCCCTGTAGGAGGGCTTTCCACAGGCCCTCACCATCAGGAGATGGATGCTGGAGATGGAGACACAACCGGACCTTCTCATTTACCAGCCCTCGTTCCCCACAGGTTGAGCCCTTTGGTGCCGGGGCCGGCAGGACTTAGGAGCAGGTCTGAAGTCGAGAGGCAAAGGCAGAGTCAAACGTACCAGGGGTCGAGGCTGGCGGCGGACAGGAAGATCCAAAGATGGGCCAGAGGTCAGGCCAGGTAGTAGGCGAGGTGGAATCCAAGAACGAGCAGAGTCAAAACCAGAGAAGCAAGCCGAGGGTCCGAGGGAGCAGGAACACACGATGACAGAGCTGGAAGACACAGAGGCAGGAACTGAAGAGACAGAGGCAAGCACTGAAGACACGGAGACTGGAACTGAGGACACGGAGGCAGGAAGGCATGGAGACAAGAACTGAAGACACAGAGGCAGGCACTGAAGACACGGAGACAAGAACTGCAGAGCAACTAGTAACTTTGGAGAGCAAGACCTGTTGCTGAGGCAAGGGTTGGGCAGCAGGAGCTGCCTTAAGTAGTACTGTTGGCCCTGGATAGCATCCGGGTCACTGAAGGTCTTTCCTGCTGCGGCCACTTTAATTTGGGGGCAAAGCCACACGCACGCTCGCCTAGCAGGAGCTGGGTCAGCAGTGCAGGTGACAGCATTGTCGGCTCCCCGCCACGTTTGGAGAGGGTGGCAGCGGCCCGGGGAGCTGCGAAGAAGGCCAGGGGACTGCTCCGAGGGGTGAGTGTGGATGGCCGCGAGGCCCCATGGCTGGCTGCCATAACACTTATAATATAATGTAATGTAATATTTTTTTTTAATACTGTACTTTGATATTTTTCATGTAAAATATAAATGCATAACTGTGTGTATGGAATGGGGCGGGGGGGGGGGCACGTTGTGTAAGGCTATAAGGTTCACCTGGGGAGCCTAATACACTTGCACCAGCCATTGGTATTGGGGGGGGGGGGAGGGTTTGTCAGTTCTTAAAATTTGTATCACTGAAGGGAGCTAGGCTTTTTTTGGTGTGCCCGGTACAGGGCAGCCAAAAAAACTAGCACCAGCCCTGTGGTCAACCTTCTGAAAGGAAACTGAATAATTTGGATAGTTTTACTAGAATGCTATTTTCAAAGAATAATTAGAGGCAAGGAGATACTTTTGCTCTAAAGATAAGTATTCTTAATAAATTAACTGACTGGATTCGGTAGTCAAGTACTCTGGTGCTGAGGAACAAATCCTTTTTTCTGGTTTTTTTTTACTATTAAGTTTTTTTCTTACATCATGCTTGGCATTCTTGCTCTTCAGCACAGAGTACTTGACTACCTAATCCAGTCAGTTAATTTGAAAAGGGAGACAAAAACTAGATAAAATACCAAGACAAAAACAGACTGAGGGTTGGGGTTGGGGTGACAGCGACAACAGCCTGGCATTTTCTGACTGAATTAATCACAGTTATCCAAAATGCTACAATAGGTAACCATTATGCATAAGATCTAATTTCATTTTGTATCCTTGATTTTAATCTGAAATTGAGGAATTTGGTCATTGGTTTGTTTAGGAAAAGAAACGAGCATTTTTGAGATTTATGAGTTCAATTCTTTGATCTCACGGAGTATAAATGTAGCAGCTGATTATTCTGTATTTTTTTATATATAAGGGATATGCAGAAGGAAAAAATCCGTTGCTATTCATTATTCGTTTCGCTGGGACTCGTATCTGTTGCATTCATTGCGTAGGGGGAAAACCTATTCGTTGATATGTTTTATTCGATTTCCCATTAAAGTCAATTGGGGAAGTATTTGCAGCCAAATTTTGGCTGCAGAATTGGAGTTTTCTTATCAATTCTCATGAAACTTCTGGGGAGCAAACGGAGCCAGATCGTTGAAAGGCACCAAGCCAACAGGCGCCGTGCGCCGAAGGGGCATGACAAAGGGGCACTCCCCTTTGTGCACCCCTTCGTGCAACCCTTAGTGTTAACCTTTCCCATGTTTTTATCTCCCTTGTTAACAATTTCCATGTTTACTATTGTTCAATGTATTGACAAAGGAAACACTTGATCTCCTGCATTTTTTTGTTGGAATGTAAACCAATGTGATATGTAAAATCGAACACCGGTATATAAAAATAAATAAATAAATAAATCAGAACGAGAAAAGAGCTCCAAGGAACTTAGACTGTGGCAAAATGGCACCAAAGTGGCATGAATAGCATAAGGCACTTTAAAGGGGCAAAGGGGTACCAGGAGTGGCAAGAGTGCTTTGACAGAGGTGCAAAGCAGCAGCGAGTGTATCAAAAACACACCACAGCTTCAAAAGAGAGCACCGATAACAGATGCATGAACCCTCAAAAGCAGCATGACAGGCAAAGTGGCAAGACAAGTGGCATCAACATCCTACAACACAATGAAGGTGGAACATAGCAAGCAGAAAGACTAGCACCAACACACTGAGAAACCATGATAGTGGCAAGAACACCACAAGGAGTAGCGTGAGTTGTCTGGTGTATGGCAGCAAGGCAGAGTGGCAGAAAGTTGATAGGGGCAAGACAGGTTGGCAGAACGGAGGTAGTCTGGTCCCTGTGGTTTTGATAGGGGCAAGATAGGCTGGCAGAGCTGAGGTAGTCAGGGCCCTGTGGTTTGATAGAGGCAAAACAGGCTGGCCCCAGGGAGAGTTCCCTTTCCTTTGTGCAGGAAAGGGCTACCTAGAATGGGTTTGCCCCTAGAGTGAAGCACGAGCCTTCAAAGTATGGCGAGTCAATGTGGAGGAGGTTTCCATGTGAACAGCGGTCTGGTTCAACATGGGTCAATGGGTACTAAGAGATAGGCTGGCCGGCTACCCCAGAGAGAGTTCTCTTTCCTTTGAGCAGGAAAGGGCTCCAGGACAGTCAGGCACAGCATTAGAGGTCAAGCCCTTTTAGGGACTTAAGGCCTGGATGGACAGGCACAGCAATCGAGGATAGAGGTCAAGCCCTTTTAGGGACTTAAGGCCTGGACGGACAGGCACAGCATTCGAGGTCAAGCCCACATAGGGACATAAGGCCTGGATGGACAGGCACAGCATTAGAGGTCAAACCCTTTTAGGGACATAAAGACTGGATGGACAGGCACAGCGTTTCAGGTCAGGCCCTTGTAGGGACGTACGGCCTGGACAGTGGACGGACAGGCACAGCGTTTCAGGTCAGGCCCTTGTAGGGACGTACGGCCTGGACAGTGGACGGACAGGCACAGCGTTTCAGGTCAGGCCCTTGTAGGGACGTACGGCCTGGACAGTGGACGGACAGGCACAGCGTTTCAGGTCAGGCCCTTGTAGGGACGTACGGCCTGGACAGTGGACGGACAGGCACAGCGTTTCAGGTCAGGCCCTTGTAGGGACGTACGGCCTGGACAGTGGACGGACAGGCACAGCGTTTCAGGTCAGGCCCTTGTAGGGACGTACGGCCTGGACAGTGGACGGACAGGCATAGCGTTTCAGGTCAGGCCCTTGTAGGGAGATAAGGCCTGGATAGTGGACGGACAGGCACAGCATTTTATTCATCTTGCCATTCACAGGGAAAATTTGGAAACCCAAGCAAATGCAGGTTTATTTTCAAAAACACAACCATTTCCATCAACTCTGGTGCCAGCCTTGAGTGGTGAGGGCTCATGATATCCCCTGTAATTGAAAATACACATTCACTGGGCACACTGGTTGGTAGACATGACAGATATCGCTAAGCCACTTTGGCTAGGTGTAGCCAGACAGTGGACTTGTGTGCCCAATATGCCAGCAGATCTGTCTGCATGTGCTCTGTGGGCTCTGAGAGATACCGTGTCACTGACAGTTGTGCTGGTGTCTCCTTTGCTTGGGTGGGCTGAGAGGCACTCATGCCAGCTGCTTTCTCTCTAGCCCATAGCAAAAAAGATGAATCTTTATGGGCAACATGCCTTTGGCGTACTGAAGTGGAGGAGGAGGAGGAGGTACTAGCTGTCGCTGACAGAGTGCTGCTCCTGCTTGGGCTAGCACAACTCTCTGTAGTGCCCTCCGCTGTTTCCTCCTCTGCTTCATGCCTAATCTGTCTCTGTCTATGGCGCTCCTGATCACGGAGTTTTGCTAACAGCATGTCCTTCACAAATGACAGACAACTGGACTGTAGGGCGAGTTTCCCTTTCACACGGGGATCACAGACTGTGGCGAGCATGTATGTGTGCTCTTCGGTTAAAGGCCTTAATCTCTCTTGCATCTGCTGCTGCAAAACATCCAGACAATGCAGCACCTCAGCTGGCATTCCCACTTCCTGATTAAAGCCCTCCAAATTTTCATCCAGGAAATTAACTATAGGGATGATGTCAGCCAAGGTGGCACGTCTGGAACTCAGCTCCTCCATGACATCCTTGAAGGGCTGCAGAATTTTTACCAGCTGACTCATGACTAACCAATCATGATGCCCTAGGGGATTCTGCACACCTATGTCCATTGAACCAGAAAGTTCATGAAGGGGTGTCTGCAGCTCCACTAACCTCTGCAGCATCATATAGGTGGAATTCCACCGGGTGGCAATGTCTTGAATGAGATGCTTGTGAGGAATGTCCAAATCAGTCTGCTTCTGTCGGAGAACCTTCCCCACCTTCACACTTCTGTGGAAGTGCCCTGCTATGTCCCTGCACTTGTGTATTAAGTCTTGCAGGTATTCATTCTCTTGGTGCTTGGACTCCAACCCCAGAGCTGACTTCACTACCAGGTGCAGAGTTGTGTGCAAAACATCGAATGTTCTGAAAGCGCCCCTCGGTTATTGACAAAGAACACTGCCTGAGGATTCCTGTCTCGCTGGTGTAGTTTCTAGCCTTCCAGCATCTGTTTGATGCATGCTAGAATATTGGAGGCGGTATGGGCCTGGACCGTCAGGTGGGTGTGCAGTAAAGTCCACCTCCAACCTGATACTTGTTCACTAATAGAGCTGCTGCCTGCCCCTGCCTCAGCCAGGTCCCATCATTGTGCTGTCAGGGAGAGGTAAGAGTGTGCAGCATTCATGGCAGTCCAGATATCACAGGTGATATATACACTCCCCTCTGCCTTAGCTAGCAGTGCTTGGATGTGACTGTGACACTGCTTGTACAGGCTGGGGATGACCTTTCTGCTAAATGTGGTTCTGGAGGGGACTTTGTAATTTGGAAGTACTACCTTCAGAAAATGCTTGAAACCCACATTCTCCATTATCTGCAAGGGCTGGTCATCAAGGGCAATCATTTCCCCAATGCTCCTGGTTACAACTTTTGAGGCTGCCTGCCTCCTACCCCGGGATAGCATTACCGCACTCCACCCTATTTCCTCCATGGTGGGTTGTCGCTTCTGCCACATGGCAGGGGGCTCCTGGCCTGCCACCTGACTGCTAGAAGGGGCTGAGGGCGTGGAGTGACTCTGCTCCTTTTCAACCACTTTACGCTGCTTGGAAAAAGGGGTCCCCTGACTGGTACTACCACCATCCCCAGATGGCAGTACTGTTGTTGGGTATTGCCTCTTCATATGATGCGTCATGCCAAAATTAGATAGATGTCCCATTTGCTTGCCTCTGCTAATAGCCCTGCCACAGTAATTACACCAAGCAAAATGCGGGTCCTCCGTCACTTTAAAGTGGCTCCAGATTGCAGATGTCTTCCGTGATCCCTTCAGGGTGGATGCTGGCACTGGAGCTGAAGTAGTGGGTGCACCCTGAGAAGTAATGCCAGGGGCATCAATCACACTCTGTGCCTGCACTGACTGCTCTTCCTCCTCATCATCATCAGTTTCATCTCTCCCCTGCAGCACTGAAGTGGAGGCTAAGACAGGACTAACGGATCCTCCTAAACCTTCATCAGCTATTACGTCTTCCATTTCTGATGAGAATCCCACACAAGATGATTCTTCATCGGAATCAGAAGCAGTGCCTGCGCTACATTGTCAACGCTAAGTTATTTTTATTTATTTTATTTATTTAAGTTTTTTATATACCAACATTCAAGACGGTAGTCCCATCATGCTGGTTCACAAGAAACAGGGGTGCAATAAACTTTACAATTTGAACAATGGTGCAGAAAAGCAGTTACATGTAACAGGGAATCAATAACTTGGAGTAAGAAGGAAAATAAAGATCAGATAATTATATATATATATATATATATATAATAACATTATAAGAGGTGGCTATAAGTTGAGACTGCTGTCACACTGCTGCTTTTGGGTGTCGCCATTTTGTCTTGCATGACTCGGCCTTCCCTCACCTCCAAAATTACAGTGTCAGAAACAGGTGGTGGCATCATCTTTAGATTTAATTTTTTTCCAGATAGAACTGCCTGCCCCTCCAGAGATTTTAGATTGGAACAGGTCCCTTTTTAACTTTAATGGGGGACTGGCACTCCCTTTTGAGGTGTCTCGTTTCCCAGTCCCAATCAATCGACCACGTCTAGCTTTCCCTGACATTATGGATTTAATGTCACTGCCTACTAGGGATTTCAATTAGAAGAATTATTTCCAAAAGAGGCCCACTGGGGATTTGGCTTCACAGACCACCGCTGTCCCAATATAGGTGAGTCTACTAAACTGCCTGCCCACAGGCACAGGCACAGAACAAACTGGTAACTACAAAAGAGGCCTACTGGGGATTTGGCTTAAAAGAGCACTGCTGTATCAATACAGGTGAGTCTGGAAAACTGCCCACAGATCCCCACGAGCAGGCAGTGCCTTGCCTCCTTGGCTTAAAAGAGCACTGCTGTACCAATATAGGTGAGTCTGGAAAACTGCCCACAGACCCCCGACACAAGGAGGCAGTGCCTTGCCTCCTTGGCTTAAAAGAGCACTACTGTACCAGACCAATAAAACAAAGTGCGATGAAAAAATAGTATAGCTAGCTAGCGGCAGCACTGCAGCCAAATCGAACAAATATTTATTCCAATGGAAAATTCTATGACAGTAGCTAGCAACTGAATACAGATTTGAGACGTTCAGCCACCTCCCCACACCATCCCCACCAAGAAAGTGCGTGGCACGCCGCATGCTTACCGTATAAATAGTGCTGCGTCATCAGGAATAGCGCCGCAGAGCACTGAGAGAGAGCAGCAATTGGCCACATTAGAGAAATGCTTAGCTCTGATAGGTTGCATTCTAGTCTCCTTGCCAACCTGTCTGACCCACTCTATGACAGAGTGGTCACTTATGACTCACAGGAAAGGGCTGATTTTTGCTATGGATACTCTCCCCATGGCCTTATCCTTTTTCAAATGGCCGCTAAGAAATCAAATCACTGCGAGCCAAAAGAATGAAACGTATGATATGTTTGTATTTGTAGGGGATCATGATCCGTTTCACGAACCCACGAATAAAACAGTTAGGGACGTATAAGTTGCGAATTGCCAATATGTTGCAAACGAATGCACATCCCTATTATATTTGCATGTCTTTGTATATGACAATATCTTTATAACATGGTTCATTTGAACTTTTGCATGCTATAGTATAAAGAATTTGCATAATGATTTTGAGAGTTATACATTCAGATTATTATTAATATGGATTTGCCAAATTGAGAAGAACATGGTATTTAAAACCTTTGTATGGAGAAGTTATTTTAACGTATTTCTAATAAACTGTCATTAAAATGTGAATGATCCATAAATCTGAATTGAGATTCACATTATTTAATATTATTTACTAATATCTTTTAGATAATAACTTTATGGCAAACTAGCCATGTACGCAGTACATGGGTTAGAACACTGCATTTCATTATCATGTATAAGAAAAAGTATATATCTTCAGCTCTAACATACAAATAAAATAGCAAGACGATATTGGCAAACAGCAATGAGTTTCATGCAAGTGGTATTTTGGGGTATTCATACAATGCTTGGCTGGCCTATAAGAAGTTCCATAGCAACCACAAAGGTAGTATGTGATGTCACGACTAATTTATCTTTTAAAAAGTTAGAGATCATGATATAATTGGCTTTCAAATGATCTTTTATATAAGAAATGTGGTAAAATAATTAACAAAGGAATATTTTGGAAATACCTACACATTAAAGGCCAAATTTTCAAAGGCCGGCGTGTGCAAAATCTCCACATATAGGGGGTAATTTTCAAAAGAATTTACATGTGTAAATGTAAATACGATTGTAGCAATTTTCAAAAGCCATTTATCTGCGTAAAGTGCACTTTTGCAGTAAATCCTATGGAGAATTCAATGGCATATATTGTAGCAATTTTCAAAAGTCCAGTTACTTAAGTAAAGTGCATTTTCATGTGTAAAACACAGTTTTACGCATCTAAATGCTTTTTAAAATCAGGCCCAGAGTGTTTGTAATGTTGGCGCGCAGATGTAATTTTGCGTAGCTGGCAGTCGTGTGCCTTGGATCAGAAAGGTCTCCCAGTAGGAGAACATCACCCTAGTGTAGCAGGAAGTGATCCTGTAGCAAGGACCTGCTCTCCAGGTGATGTATTGTCTTCTCGTACTGAGGACAAGTTTCTCAAGGCTACCGCCCAGAAGGGAAGGGTTAAGCCAGCCATCATAGTTGGTGATTCAATTATTAGAAATGTAGATAGCAGGGTAGCTGGTGGATGTGAGGACCGCCTGGTAACTTGCCTGCATGGTGTGAAGGTGGCAGACCTCACGCATCACCTAGATAGGATTATAGACAGTGCTGGGAGGAGCTGGCTGTCGTGGTACATTTGGGCACCAATGACATAGGAAAATGTAGAAGAGAGGTTCTGGAAGCCAAATTTAGGACTATAGGTGGGAAGCTGAAATCCAGAACCTCCAGGGTGGCATTCTCTGAAATGCTTCCTGTTCCAGTGCAGGTCCCCAGAGGCAGGCAGAGATCCAGAGTTTCAATGCGTGGATGAGATGATGGTGCAGTGAAGAGAGATTCAGTTTTGTAAGGAACTGGGGAAACATTTGGGGAAGGGGGAGACTTTTCCGAAAGGATGGGCTCCACCTTAACCAGAGTGGAACCAAGCTGCTGGCACTAATTTTCAAAAAGGAGATAGAGCAGCTTTTAAACTAGAACAAGGGGGAAAGCTGACAGTCACTCAGCAGTGCATGGTTCGGAGAAATGTATCCTTGAAGGATACTAATGAAACAGGAGTGTTAGGGCATCCCAACAGAGAGGTTCCAATAAAAGCAAACGTAGTCCATGTGCCTATATGTAAAAAATCACCGAAACTAATGATTTCCAAATTATCCCTAACAACTGACAACCAGGTTGTTAATACAAACAAAAAACACACTTTGAAATGTCTATATGCCAATTTATTTATTTATTTAAAAACTTTTATATACCGGTATTAGTATGCATACATCATACCGGTTTACAATGTAACTTAAAAGGCAGAAATTACAATGAACAGGGAGGGCGAACAAGGAGGAGTATACAAAGAGCAGGAGGTGGAGGAATTAAAGCAATAAATAAAACTGCAACGGACTATTTACAGGAATATACAAGGCGTAGGCAAGATACTTGCGGAAGTCAGTGTACTTAATCAGGGTAGGCTTGTCGGAAGAGCCATGTTTTAAGTTTTTTTCTGAACTTGGCGTAACATGGCTCTAGCCTGAGAGTGGTAGGGAGGGCGTTCCATTGTTTAGGGCCTGCAATGGATAGTGCACGGTCCCTAGTAGAGGAGAGGTGGGCTTTTTTCAAAGGGGGAATGGAGAGGGTGCCTTTGTTGACAGTGCGAGTGGGTCGTTCAGTGCGTATAGGACGAAGGGTTCATCCAACCAATTGGAATTGTGCGAGTGGATGGACTTGTGCACTATGGTTAGAATTTTGAAGAGAATTCGGGATGCGATGGGGAGCCAGTGGAGTTCTTTGAGTATAGGGTAATGTGATCAGCTTTCCTTGAGTTGGTGATGACCCTGGCGATGGCATTCTGGAGCATTTGTAAGGGCTTGGTGGTGGAGGAGGGTAGGCCGAGGAAGAGGGCATTACAGTAGTCCAGCTTTGAGGAAAGGGTGGCTGGACGACGGTGCGGAAGTCATAATAGTGGAGGAGGGGTCTGAGTTTCTTCAGGATGTGAAGCTTGAAGAAACCTTCTTTGAGGATGGAGTTGATCTGTTTTTTGAGATTGAGTTGTTGATCTATGATAACCCCAAGGTCTCTTACTGTGGGTTGGGGTGTTATGACGTTGAAAGCTGGATCGTTGGAGATCGGTGGTTTGGGAGGGAGGTGAGGAGAGATAAGGAGCAGCTCTGTTTTGGAGGAGTTTAGAGTGAGGTGGATGTTGGTGAGGAAGTCATTTATGTTGGCAAGACATGTATTCCAGAAGGCAAGGGCATCTGAGAGAGAGTTGTGAATGGGAATGACGATTTGAACGTCATCTGCATAGAGGTAGAATTTGAGGCCGAGGTCTGTGAGGAGCTGACATAGAAGTGTGAGATAAATGTTGAAAAGGGTGGAGGAGAGGGAGGAGCCTTGTGGGACACCTTGAGACAAGGGGTAGAGTGTGGAGTTGGCGTTTCCTATCTTGACGGAGAATTTTCTGTTAGATAAATAGGATTTAAACCATAGTAGGGCTAGGCCTGAGATGCCTATTTCAGATAGCCAGTTGATGAGGAGGTTGTGGTTGATGGTATCAAAGGCAGCTGAGATGTCGAGTAGGCGAGGATGGTAAACAGTTGCCTCGGTCCATGCCTATGAGTAAGTGGTCCGTGAGGGAGAGCAGGAGGGTTTCTTCTGTATTGAGGGTATTTACGGAAGCCGTATTGGGCTGGATGCAGAATGTTGTTGCTTTCTAGATATTCTGTAAGTGGATGTTTACAATCTTTTTCCATAATTTTGGATAGAAGCGCAGGGTTAGAGATAGGGCGGAAGGTTAGCGGGGGTCTTTAGGGTCTAGTGTTGGTTTTTTTTAGGAGGGGCTTGACAATAGCTGTTTGAGAGCATCTGGGACAGAGCCTGAAGAGAGGGAGGGAGTTTATGATGTCTGCGATGGTTTGGATATAGTATTCGGGATGGAGAGGAGGGATTTTGTGGGAATGGTGTCTGAAGGGTGGGAAGCTGGTTTGAGTTTTCTGAGAATAGATTCCACTTCTTTAGCGGAAGTCAGGTCAAGGGTTTGGAGGGGGGGTGAAGTGGGGGAAGGTTGGAGGGAGGGGGGAAGGGGAGGTAGATGGAGAAGGGTGTTGAAATCTGCGGAGGATGTTGGTGATTTTTGTGAGGAAATACTGGGCGATTTCTTTCGCTCTTAGTGGAGGCATCATTCTCAGGGATAGTGGGCTGAGAGGATTTGGTGAGGTTGGCAACATAATTGAAAAGGGCTTTCAGGTTGTACATGTATTGGTGGATCTTAGCTGAAAAGTAGTCTCTTTTTGTTTTTGAGGGTGGTTTATTCTATATTGGTGAAGGGTAGTTTTGAAACTTGAGGCGGAGTTGAGGTGAGGGGGCTTTACGCCAGCTTCTCTCTCGCTGCCTGAGGGTATTTTTTAGGGATCTTAGTTCAGTCGTGTACCAGGGTTGATGATTTTTTTGTGGATGGGTAATGTTACGTCTGGAGATGGGGCATAGTTTGTCAGCAATTTCAAGAGTCATGCTGAGCCAGGATTTGATGGCAGTCTCTGGACTAGAGCAGTCAATGCTGGTGGAGGTGTTGGAAATGGCAAGAGCCAGTTCATCTCCGGAGCAGGGTTTCCTGACGGTGAAGGTTGGTGATGTTTGAGGGAGTGGGTGTAGTGGGGAAGTTAAGGGGGAGGAGGGCTTTATGAGGAAGTGGTCGGACCAAGGTACAGGGGAGCAGGTGGGGGGGGGGGGGTGGGATGGTAGGAAGCAGTGGTTGATGAATATGAGGTCAAGGGATTTGTGACCAGCTTGGGGGTCGGGGGAGGCAACAATTTGTCTAAGGCCTAGGAGCTTGGAGTGGCAGAAAGGAATGCTCACAAGAAGGGGTAAGGGGGTGGTGGCATCGACATGGAGGTTGAAGTCTCCTAGTATGATGGAAGGGATTTCAATGTTTATGTTGGCAGATAAGAATTCAATTAGGGGGGAGGGGTCCCGTTCGATGGATCCAGGGGGGGCATAAATGAGACAAATTGCAGTGAGGGGGCTTTTTGAAGAGGCCAATTTCTAGCTTGGAGGGTGATGTGGTGTGGGAGAGTTGAGATTAAGGTGTTTCTTGAAGGTAGGAGGATTGCCACCTCCTCTTTTCTGGGTCTTGGAATGGATAGGAAAGTCGTAGGATTGTGTAGGTAGCTGGTTCAGGAGGACAATGTCTGTTTCTTTGAGCCAGGTTTCCGTGATCGCACAGATGTCTGGCTTGGTGTCAGTGAGGAGGTCATTTAAGATGGGGGTTTTTTTGGAGAGTGATTGGGCGTTGAACAGAATGATGGAGAGGGTAGTGAGTCCAAGGAATTGGTTGAGGGGGGGTGTAGTGAGGATAGGGAGGACGGGATTTGTAGGGGGGGGTGGGACGGGGGGGGATGGGATTGGGGGCGGTCTGTTGTGGGGGAGGTGGATGCGGTTGATGTGTTGTGTGGTCATGTTGGGTGAGTAGGCAAAAGGAGGAGGGAGGGAGAGGGGGTAGGTAAAAATGAGACTGAGAGGATATAGGGTAGTACAAAGGCGGGGATTAAGGTATCAAGGAGTTGAAAACTGAGGGAAGGGCACAAAGCTGATTAGGTAGAGTAAGAGGTGTAAGTAGTGTACCATGCAGGTCAGACAATGCAGGTTATACAGCTTAGATAACAGAAGTCTAAGAAGTAAGATGGGAGAGTTAGAGCGTTATCGTATAGCAGCAAATGATGAGATTGACATAATTGCATCACAGAGACCTTGGTGGAAGGAGGATAACCAATGGGACAGTGCTATATCAGGGTACAAATTATATCACAATGATAGGGAGGATCAACTTGGTGGGGGTGTGGCACTTTATGTCCGGGAGGGTATAGAGTCCAACAAGATAAAGATCATGCAAGAGACTAAATGCTCAGTAGAATCTATATGGGTAGAAATCCCATGTGTGTTGGGTAAGAGTACAGTGATAGGAGTATACTACCGTCCACCTGGAAAAAATGGTAAGACAGATGATGAAATGCTAAGAGAAATCAGGGAAGCTAATCAATTTGGCAGTGCAATAATAATGGGAGATTTCAATTACCCCAATATTGACTGGGTAAATGTAACATCAGGACTTGCTAGAGACAAAGTTCCTGGATGTAATAAATGACTGCTTCATGGAGCAATTGGTTCAGGAACCAACAAGAGAGGGAGCTATTTTAGATTCAATTCTTAGTGGAACGCAGAATTTAGTGAGAGAGGAAACGGTGGTGGGGCCACTTGGCAAGAGTGATCATAACAAGATCAAATTTAAACAAATAACTGAAAGGGGGACAATAAGTAAATCTGCAGCTCTAACACTAAACTTTCAAAAGGGAAACTTTGATAAAATGAGGAAAATAGTTTAGAAAAAAGCAGATAGGTGCAGCTGCAAAGGATAAAAGTGCTCAACAGGCATGGACACTGTTTAAAAATACAATCCTAGAGGCGCAGTCGAGATGTATTCCACACATTAAGAAAGGGGAAGGAAAGCAAACGATTACCATCATGGTTAAAAGTTGAGGGTGAAAGAGGCTATTTTAGCCAAAAAAAAAATCTTTTAAAAATTGGAAGAAGGATCATCTGAAGAAAATAGGATAAAACATAAACATTGTCAAATTAAGTGTAAAACATTGATAAAACAAGTGAAAATAGAATTTGAAATGAAGTTGGCCATAGAGGCAAAAACTCATAATATAAACCTTTTAAAATATATCCGAAGCAAGAAACCTGTGAGGGCGTCGGTTGAACCATTAGATGATCAAGGGGTTAAAGGGGGCTCTTAGGGAAGATAAGGCCATTGCAGAAAGACTAAATTAATTCTTTGCTTCCGTGTTTACTAATGAGGATGTTGGGGAGATACCAGTTCAAGAGATGGTTAGATTGTAAGCCCTCTGGGGATAGGGAAATACCTACAGTACCTGAATGTAATTCACTTTGAAGCGCTGAAAAAAGTGTGAAAAGCAGAATATAAATCTAAATGAATAAATAAATAAATGTTTTCATGGGTGATGTGTCAGACGAACTGAACGAAATTACTGTGAACCTGGAAGATGTAGTAGGCCAGAGTAGTAAGTCACCTGGACCAGATGGTATGTATCCTAGGGTACTGAGGGAACTAAAAAATGAAATGTCTGATCTATTGGTTAAAATTTGTAACCTATCGTTAAAATCATCCATTGTGCCTGAAGATGGGAGGGTGGCCAATGTAACCCCAATATTTAAAAAAAGGCTCCAGGGGCAATCTGGGTACCTATAGACCAGTGAGCCTGACTTCAGTGCCGGGAAAAATAGTGGAAATTATTCTCAAGATCAAAATCGTAGAGCATATAGAAAGACATGGTTTAATGGAACACGGTCAACATTGATTTACCTAAGGGAAGTCTTGCCTAACAAATCTGCTTCATATTTTTGAAGGGGTTAATAAACATGTGGATAAAGGTGAACCAGTAGACATAGAGCATTTGGATTTTGAGGAGGCATATGACAAAGTCCCTCATGAGAGGCTTCTAAGAAAACTAAAATCTCATGGGATAGGAGGCGATGTCCTTTCGTGGATTACAAGCTGGTTAAAAGACAGGAAACAGAGAGTAGGATTAAATGGACAATTTTCTCAGTGGAAAAGGGTAAACAGTGGAGTGCCTCAGGGATCTGTACTTGGACCATTGATTTTCAATATATATATAAATGATCTGGAAAGGAATATGACGAGTGAGGTTATGAAATTTGCGGATGATACAAAATTATTCAGAGTAGTTAAATCACAAGCGGATTCTTTATAAAGCACTCTCCATCATTCATAAAAGTCTGTTAAACTCCAACCTCAACTGGATCAACCCCCCCCTCCTCCCCCGCACCTCCAACAGACCCACCCGCACAGCCCTTCAAGGGACCCTTCGTGCCCAACCCATCAAAACTTTCAAACTCTCCTCTACTATTAGCAGAGCTTTCTCCCTCGCCAGCCCCACCTTATGGAACTCCCTACCCCACGATATACGCCTAGAGACACATACACCCAAATTCAAAAAAAAACTGAAAACCTGGCTTTTCCAGCAAGCCTACTCCATATCCCCCCCCACCACTTAGAATTTCCCCTTTAGAGAATTCCTCTATAATATATACTCTTCGAGCTATGACTATGAATGCCTTCGATTTAAGACTAAGAATTTGCCTGCTGTTTTGTGTACTTTGAACTCTCCTATCTGTGTATATAGTTGGTTTACTCATATTGATTTATATTTATATCTAGTTTTCACCCCCCTGTTTAATGTACTCTATTGGTTATATGTAAGGGCCCCGCCCAAAAGTTAATCTTGTTCCGCTGTTATATGTAAGGGCTCCGCCCAAATGTTTTTGTTTTTTGTAAACCGATGCGATGTGTCAACGAATGTCGGTATAAAAGAGACCTTAAATAAATAAATAAATAAATAAATAAATTGTGATACATTACAGGAGGACCTTGCAAGACTGGGCATCCAAATGGCAGATGAAATTTAATGTGGACAAGTGCAAGGTGTTGCATATAGGGAAAAATAACCCTTGCTGTAGTTACACGATGTTAGGTTCCATATTAGGAGCTACCACATAGGAAAAAATTATTTTTCACTCAATGCACAATAAAGCTCTGGAATTTGTTGCCAGAGGATGTGATTAGTGCAGTTAAGACCAGAGTTTAAAAGGGTTACGCGCATAAGGTTCGCGCTTAACCCTTTTAAAACCCCCCTGCGCATGCTGAGCCTATTTTGCATAGGCTCGGCGGCGCACACAAGCCCCGGGACGCGCGTAAGTCCCGGAGTTTGCAAAAAGGGGCGGTCGGGGGCATGGCCAGGGGGCGTGGTGTCACATCGTGGGCGTGCGGGCGGTCCGTGGGCATGGCCGAGTGCCCCAACACAGTGGCCTGTGTCGGGGCCTGCTGTGCCGGCGCATGTAAGTTACTACTGCCCAGAGGCAGTAGTAACTTTTCAGATAAAGATAGGGGGGGGGGGGTCTAGATAGGGCCGGGAGGGGTGGGTTAGGTAGGGGAAGGGAAGGGAAGGTGCGGGGGGGGGGGGGGAGGGGGGGTGGTGGTGGTGGAAGGAAAGTTCCCTCCGAGGCTGCTCCGATTTCGGAGCAGCCTCGGAGTGAATGGGCAGCGTGCGTTGGGCTCGGCGTGCGCAAGTTGCACAAATGTGCACCCGCTTGCACACGCCGACCCCGGATTTTAGAAGCTACGCGCATATCTTATAAAATCCAGCGTACTTTTGTTCGCTCCTGATGCGCGAACAAAAGTACACGTGCGCGCTGTCTTTTAAAATGTACCCCTTAGTGTAGCTGGGTTCAAAAAAGGTTTGGATAAGTTCTTGGAGGAGAAGCCCATTAACTGCTATTAATCAAGTTTACTTAGGAAATAGCCACTGCTATGACTAGCATCAGAAGCATGGGATCTTCTTAGTGTTTGGGTAATTGACAGGTTCTTGTGGCCTGGTTTGGCCTCTGTTGGAAACAGGATGCTGGGCTTGATGGACCCTTGGTCCGACCCATCAAGGCAATTTCTTATGTTCTTATGTCTACTTGTGCTCACAAACTTGCGTGCGTAAAAATAGGGGCGTGTTGGGGGCAGACACTAGACTTACGCTCGTTTGATGTATTTTATAAGGGCCGTGCGGTTATGAGATGGTGCATTCGGCCAAACTCATGCACGTAAATCCGCCCGGATTTACGCGAGCAGGGCCTTGCGCGCCGGCGCGCCTATTTTCCATAGGCCTGCCGGCGCGCACTGAGCCCCGGGACTCGCGTAAGTCCCAGGGTTTTTTGTCGGGAGCGTGTCGGGGGCATGTCGGGGGCGGGGCCGATCGACGCGGTGTTTTGGGCGGGACGCGGCGTTTCGGGGGCGGGCCTGGGGGCGTGACCGCGCCCTCCGGAACCGCCCCCGGGTCGCGTCTCGGCGCGCCAGCGGCCTGCTGGCGCGCGCGGATTTACTTCTCCCTCCAGGAGGCGTAAATCCGCGGACAAAGGTAGGGGGGGAGGGTTTAGATAGGGCTGGGGGGGTGGGTTAGGTAGAGGAAGGGAGGGGAAGGTGAGGGGAGGGCAAAAGAGAGTTCCCTCTGAGGCCGCTCCGATTTCGGAGCGGCCTCGGAGGGAACGGAGGCAGGCTTCGCGGCTCGGCGCACGCCGGCTGCCCAAAATCGGCAGCCTTGCGCGCTTGCCGATCCTGGATTTGCGCGGCTACGCGCGTATCTGCTAAAATCCAGCGTACTTTTGTTTGCGACTGATGCGCCAACAAAAGTACGCGAACCCGCATTTTTTTAAAATCTACCCCTAGATGTCCAATTTAAGAAGTATGCGGACGATATACAACTCTTTGTTCCGTATAAATCTTCATGGGCTGACACCATCTCACTATGTAAAATCTACGTAAAGACAATTGAGCAATGGCTAAGTCATAGTCGACTTAAACTTAACACCAAAAAAACAGCTGTTACTGTTAAGTGTGATGGATAATCCCACAAATTGTCCGCCATCATCGATCACATTAGGAAATGAGGTAATTGAAATCAAAAGAATAGCTCGCAATCTAGGAATACAACTGGATACTAATCTATCTCTAACACACCATGTCTCTCATTTAGTAAAAAACTCATTCTTTAAACTTCATACTTTAAAAAGATTAAAACTCCTGTTATTCAAATCCGATTTCCAAACAGTTCTTCAATCTCTCATTTTTTCTGGTTTAGATTACTGTAATAGTCTTTTCTTAGGCTTGCCTGATTCCACTTTAAAACCTCTGTAGCAGATTCAAAATGCTGCAGCTCGCTTACTGACAGGATCACCAATGAGACATCACATTTCCCCCATTCTATTCAATTTACACTGGCTCCCAATTAAATTCCGTGTGAAATACAAAGTATTATCATTAATTCATTCATTAATATATGATCCCGATTCAACCTGGCTATGTACCACATTGTGGTTTTACAAACCATCCAGAAACCTAAGGTCTGCTAGTAAGAACCTACTTGATGTTCCCAAAATCAGGCTTGCGACATGAAATATAACCAGAGAGAGAGCGTTTTCTGTAGCAGGCCCCTTACTTTGGAATTCGCTCCCTAATGCTCTAAGACAAATTACTAGCCACAAAGAATTTTAAAAAAATCGGTAAAAACATACCTATTCAAAGTAGCCTTCGCAGAACAAAGGAATGAACACATAATCTTTTGAGATCTCATATACTGTTTGTGACCATCCAGCTATTCATATTGCTGTAAACCATATGAAAACTCTGGAAACTTAGCTCTATATTATTTTAAAAATTTCCAACTTTATTCTGATTTTTTGTAAAACTTAGTATAGTTAATTTAATTAATCTAATAAGATATTAGTTAGAATTAGAGCTTAAATTATATATTTGTATTTTTTTCCTTAACTTTACTTTCTTTCATTTATATTTTTTTTGCGTTTTAATTTAATTTTATTATTTTAAATTAGATGTTTTTTATTATCTTAATTTATTTTATCTTATTTTATTCTCAAATTTGTAAACCGTTTTGGTCAAATTATTATTTGTGAAAGACGGTATAGAAATTTTTTTTTTAAATAAATAAATAAAGATTATAATAGCTGCATGGGTACTCAGATCTACACGGCTCAGAAGAGAAAAAGAGAGTAGAAGAAGAATGCAGAGGAGGAGGTACCCCTTACACAGAGTTTACAGGACTTGGACACATTTTCTGGATCTGTCGAGGAGGAAGTAATGCGCAGGTTCAGATTTAACAAGAAAACCATACTGTCCCTATGCCAATTGTTAGTGCGTGAACTGCAACCTACCACCCAAAGGGCCATGCCTTTCCAGTACAAATCAAGGTGACTACCGCCCTGGCCTTTTAAACTACTGGCAGCTTCCAAACCCCTCTAGGAATCACATCTGGAATCACTCAGTCTGCCACCTCAAGGAATCTAGAACAAGTCCTGGATGCCTTTATCAGGAAAGCACAACACATTATCTCCTTCCCCTCCAGAAGACAGGAACAATAACAAATAATGACTGATTTCTATCAAATCGTATGCTTCCCCTCAGTCTTGGGAGCTATAAATTGCACTCACATGCCCATAAGGGCACCAGGAGGAGATGAGACCATGTACCGTAACCACAAGGGATCCCACTCCCTAAACATGCAAATGGTCAGCAATGCCAAAGGCATCATCATGAATGTGGTGCCTTGCTTTCTAGGATCCACTCACGATGCCTACATTCTCTCACAATCAAGAATTCATGACCACTTCCAGCAAGGACACATCACTGGGAGATGGCTTCTAGGTAGGAAGACACCTACCACTTCTAACATATACCCATTTCCCTGCACCTTATATTTAGGGTGCCACTGCAGGGCTCCTCTAAACTATCCCTGTGAACTGTGCCACTATGAAACCCAGAAGGTATCTGTAATCCTGATTTTCTGTGTCTTCTCCTACAGATGATAGAGGCTATCCACTGAAAACCTGGCTCATGATCCCCATTGCCACCCCAGCAACTGCAGCTGAGTGTTGCTACAGCAGGGCACACTGTAAGACCAGGGTTATCATAGAGAGAACCTTTGGCTTACTTAAAACTTGCTTCTGCTGTCTGGAAAGATATGGAGGATGCCTTCTTTACAGCCCCCCCCCCCCTAAAGTGTGAGAGATCTTTCTAGCCTGCTGTATGCAACATAACATTGCACTAAACAGACACATGTCTTCTCCAGAGGAGGGCCATCAAGAAATTGAGGAGAAGGAAGAGCATCTAACTCAGGATGAATTGCAGGAAATACATCACTTGAGTCAAAGGCAGGCAATACAACAAAAGAGCACTCTCATTGAAAGACATTTCAGAAGGTGATAATGCATTTATTTACAAGAAAGTGCAGCAAAATAAAGGATATGAAAGTAAAGTATGACTTCCTTGGCCAGCCTCTTTTTCTAGCTTCAGGAAGCTTAGGCTGCCCCAACCTGGAGCTCCTATGCAGTGGACTCCTGCCACTGCTCACGCTGCCCTCAGAGGGCAAAGGAGGTTCTGGCAGTTCAAGTTCATGACTGCAGGAAGGTACAGCCAGATGCAGCAGTGGCTGTGGTGGTGCTGTTGGCGGAAGCATGACAGGTGGTGCAGGCGGGGGTGGTGCTTGCTGAGGTGCCATCCATGGATAGCCTGGTGCAGGCTAAGGTGCAGGTGGCTGGGGCACAGCGGGATCTTCAGCATGGGCTGGTGCCATTCATGGGTATGGTGGTTCTCCAGAAGGTAGAGAGGTCTGCATCCAAGGCACCATGAAAGGTGATGGAGCCACTGGTGGCTGCGGCTGCAAGGGGGGCATCCACTGCAGCATCTCCCGCCATACTGTAGTTTGCTCATCTGTTGCCTGGCAAAGGTCCCGTATCACCTGCTGAATCTCCTCCCTTCCACTCTGATGGTATCATGGAGGGCCTCTGCTTCCTGCCTCACCACATTAGGCAGGCCTGACATAGCGTCCAAGAGGCTGCCACTTTGCTGTATTAACAGCCTCTCGGCCTGACTGGCAACCATTTCAGGTTCGGGCTGGTCAGACGCACTGCTGTCCTGCAGGCGATCCTTTAGCAGATCAGCCAGCGAGTCCTCTAGCTCCTCTTCCTGCCTCTGCTGCTCCAGCTTCTCACAGGCTCGCTTTCCCTCCTCATTCTGGCTGTCAGGAATTACCCGCAGATGCCGGTACTGCCTTTGGGGGTGTTTAGGTGCAGGTCCTGGACACTCATCATCTGGCTCCTTTAGATGCTTACCTGTAACAGGTGTTCTCACAGGACAGCAGGATGTTAGCCCTCACATATGGGTGACATCATCAGGATGGAGCCCAATCACAGAACACTTTTGTCAAAGTTTCTAGAACTTTGACTGGCACCTACTGGGCATGCCCAGCAATGCACTGACCCTGCATCCAGCAGGGGTCCCCCTTCAGTCTCGTCTTATAGTAAAAAGTATGTGCGAAAAATAAAATAAGAAAACGTAAACGAACCGAACTCCACGGGGTGGCGGGTGGATTTCGTGAGGACTAACATCCTGCTGTCCTGTGAGAACACCTGTTACAGGTAAGCTACATTTGCTTTCTCACAGGACAAGCAGGATGGTGGTCCTCACATATGGGTGAGTACTGAGCTGAGGATGCCCGAGCAATGCACCAAATGCGCCCAAAGACGTGCCACAGGCACAACAGGGGTGGAATTTGGTTAGGAGGGCATCCTGACCGGGTCGGTGGAAGGATGTTGGGAAGTTAAAATGAAAACAAGTTGCAAAGAATGGACTGGCCAAAGATGGAATCCTGTGTGCCAGCCTTATCTAAGCAATAATGGGCTGCGAAGGTATGGAAAGAACTCCAGGTAGCAGCCTTACAAATATCAGCAAGCGGCACCGAAAGGAGGTGGGCTACTGATATCGCCATGGCCCTGACAGTGTGTGCTTTTACACAGTCATGTAGCGGAATGGCTGCTTGCTGGTAGCAAAAATAAATGCATTCCGCCAACCAGGAGTAGAGGGTCTGCTTTCCCACAGGATTTCCCAATTTGATGATATCAAAAGAAACAAACAATTGAGTGGATTTCCTGTGGGCCGATGTGCGGTCCAGATAGAAAGCTAGAGCACGTTTGCAGTCCAAAAAATGCAGAGCCTGTTCTCCTGGGTTCAAATGGGGCCTGGGGAAAAAGGTAGGTAGGATAATAGATTGGTTAATATGAAATTCCGACACTACCTTCAGCCAAAAGTTAGGGTGAGTGCGGAGCACTACCCTGTCATGCAGAATTTTAGTGTAAGGTGGGTAGGTAACTAATGCCTGTAATTCACTAACTCTGCGAGCGGACGTGATCGCAAGAAGAAAACTACCTTCCAGGTGAGATTGCGGAGATCACAGGAGTGGATAGGCTCAAACAGAGGTTTCATGAGCTGTCCCAAAACCACATTAAGGTCCCAAGCAGGGGCAGGAGGGCGCAGTGGAGGTTTTAAATGGAGCAAGCCTCTAATGAAATGTAATACTAAGGGTTGTATATAACTGTTCAATCACACTGACCTGTTGGACTTTGCACGCTGATCGTGATAAAGAATGACACAAGTTGGAATCAGGAGAGCTGCACTATACACATTAACCAGAGCTGAAATGAGGAAAGTTGCACGTATACAGAAACCTAAGTTGAAACCTGGCAGCCTGTGATTGGATGTTGAAACCAGCCAAGGCGTGAAGAGTGCAAAACGAAGAGACTGAAGAAATAAGTTACATATAAGTAAAAACATATGCGAGCCATGTTTAACAGTCTATAAAAGGGTAATGCAAAATTAAAACGAGGAGTAAACTGGCATTGCTCAGAAAGCAGTACATTCTGTAAGCTGGGCTCAGTTTACTTTCTTAAGGAAACACAATCTTGATTTCCTTATAGATTCCTCTTTTTTAACTTTTGTATGCATGCATGAAATATATAAATTCTGTCAGCTCTTATAAAATCTCTAAGCTACTTAATAAATGTTATGTTTTGAAACGGAAAAGCTGCTTTTCCTCACTGGGGAGGAAACTAGGCGGGTAAGTTTCGAAGTTTATAAGAGGGTTGTGTTGAAATGGAGACATCTCCTGTACCCTTATGGTATGCAGACACTGCACTAACATGCACTCTGATAGAGGAAGTTTTTAGGCCTAACTCTGACAGGTGCCAGAGATAGTCTAGGAACCTCGCAGTGCAACAAGTGAAGGGATCTATGGACATGAAAGTGCACCAGACCGTAAACCTCTTCATTTAGAGCAATAAGATCTTCTCGTTGAAGGCTTTCGTGAAGCCACCAGGACTCTGGATACCGACTCTGAAAGGTTAAGAGGTTGGAGTATTAACCTTTCCACATCCAGGCTGTCAGAGACAGCTACCCTTCGTTCTGAGTTATTAGAAGGGGATCCTTCCCTAGAGGAATGTCCCCACAGGCCACGCCAGGTGGCCTGAGGGAAGCTATCAGGATCATTAATCCCTTGTCTTGCTGGAGCTTCATGAGAGTCTTTGAAATGAGAGGAAGTGGAGGGTACGCATAAAGGAGACCACTGGCCCAGGAGAGGGCGAAGGCATCTCTTGTTTGCGAGTGGTGACTGCGAATGAGAGAGCAGAAGTTGTCTACTTTGTGGTTGTAGACCGACGCAAAGACGTCTATGCGAGGGTAACCCCAGCGTTGGAATATCGAGTTCGCTATCATGGGATTGAGAGACCACTCGTGCGGATGGAAAGTGCAACTCACCTTGTCTGCCAAAAGATTGTCCACTCCCGGCAAGTAGGTTGCTTTGAAGTACATCGAGCGGGAAAGAACCTATGCCCAAATCTGTGCAGCATCCTGACACAGGATGTAGGAGCCCGTTCCCCCTTGTTTGTTGATGTACCACATCGCAACCTGATTGTCGGTATGAATCAGGATGGCTTTGTTTAATAGGCAATCCTGAAAAGCCTGGAGGGAATATTTGATCGCCCGTAGCTCCAGGAAATTTATCTGGTGTTTGGCTTCCTCTGGAGACCAGGTTCCCTGAGTCTGCAGGTCGCCTACATGTGCATCCCACCCGAGGTTGGATGCATCTGTTGTTAAGGTAATTTGAGGTTCTGTAGCCTGAAATGGAAGGCCATGAATGAGATTGGAGTGGTGTATCCACCAGGCTAGTGACAGACGGAGCTGTTTGGTAACCTGGATAATGCTGGACATTGGCTGACAAGCTTGCATCCACTGGTATTTTAAGGTCCACTGCATCACTCTCATGGCTAGGCGAGCCATCAGAGTGACATGTACCGAGGACGCCATGTGACCGAGAAGTATGAGGAAGTGAAGAGCAGTCGAAGATACTCGAGTCTGTAGGTGATGCGCCAGAAATGCTATGGTGAAAGCACGATCCTGGGGGAGGAAGGCTTTCGCCTGTATAGTGTTTAGGTCGGCCCCTATAAAGGATAGGGTTTGGGATGAAACTATCTTGGATTTGGGATAGTTGATTAGAAACCCTAAGGAGATCAGGGTGTGGCTAGTGAGACGCAGAGAGGCTAGTGCGCCCTGATGAGTTGGAGCCCTTATCAACCAATTGTCAAGATAAGGGTAGACATGCACACCCTGATTCCTGAGGAAGGCTGCGACCACCACCAGGCACTTGGTGAATACTCGTGGAGCGGACGCCAGGCCGAATGATAGTACACGGTACTAGAGATGTGCAATCATTTATCACGAACTAGGCAATTGCAACAAAATTGCCTAATTCGTCGTGGTTCGGGGGCCCCGAAACCCGAAAAGGATTTTCCCCGAACTTCGAGGAAACTTCGTTTTTCGGGTTTCTGTCTGGAGAGGGGCACATTTTCTTTTTTAAATTAAAAACCACCCCAAACATTAAGATTAAGTATAATATAACCACCCTCCCCATCCCGATCCCTCCACAAGACTTACTAACATCCCTGGGGGTCCAGCGGGGTCCCGGGTTCCATTTGTCCCTCCGTGCCCGGTGGGCTACTGCAAGCCATGCTCAAAATGGCGCCGAATAGCCTCTGAACTACTGTCACAGGGGCTACCGGCGCCATTGGTCAGCCCCTGTCACATGGCCATCGGCGCCATCTTGTGCTCATACCATGTGACAGGGGCTGACCAATGCGCCGGTAGCCCCTGTGACATAGTATGGGCAAAGGCTATCGGCGCCATTTTGATTCCTGGCATCCGACAGCACGAGTGAAGGAGATCGCTCCCGGACCCCCGCTGGACCCCCAGGGACTTTTGGCCAGCTTGGGGGGGCCTCCTGACCCCCCCCCCCCCAAGGCTTGCCAATAATCCCTGGGGGTCCAGCGGGGGTCCGGGAGCGATTTCGTTGTCGGCTGCCAGGAATCAAAATGGCGCCGATAGCCTTTGCCCATACTATGTCACAGGGGCTACCGGCACCATTGGTCAGCCCCTGTCACATGTATGAGCACAAGATGGCGCCGATGGCCATGTGACAGGGGCTGACCAATGGCGCCGGTAGCCCCTGTGACATAGTAGTTCAGAGGCTATTTGGCACCATTTTGAGGAGCACGGCTTGCAGTAGCACACCGGGCACAGAGGGACAAATGGAACCCGGGACCCAGCTGGACCCCCAGGGATGTTAGTAAGTCTTGGGGAGGGATCGGGATGGTGGGGGGTGGGGTTGTATGCAATGTATTAAAATTAATTTAAATGCTTGGGGTGGGGTTTTTTTTAGCTTCGTTTCCCGCTTCGTTTTTTGGCCCGGTTTTGGGTTTCCTCGTTTCGTTTTTCAAAAAAACTAAACGAGAAAACCCGAATTTTACCACGAAGTATCAGAGTCAAAAAACGACCCGGTAGAAAAAAACGAAGCACATCTCTACACGGTACTGGAAATGACGAGGGCCGACCAGGAATCCCAGGTACTTGCGATGAGATGGAGTAATTAAGATGTGTGTGTAAGCATCTTGGAGATCTAGAGAGCATTGCCAATCTCCTCTTTGTAGAAGAAGAAGTAGAGAGCCCAAGGTTACCATTTTGAATTTTTCTCTGTGCAAAAATTTGTTTAGTGCGCGGAGGTCCAGTATCGGGCATATGCCACCTGAATTTTTTGGTATAGCAAATATTGCTTACCTGCAACAGGTGTTCTCACAGGACAGCAGGATGTAAGTCCTCAAACAGGATGGAGTCCAATCACGGAACACTTTTGTCAAAGTTTCTAAAACTTTAACTGGCCCCTACTGGGCATGCCCAGCATGGCACCAACCCTGCAAGGTCTTCCGACCTTGTCCAAGCAATAGTGGGCTGTAAAGGTATGGAGAGAACTCCAGGTGGCAGCCCTGCAAATGTCAGGAAGCGGCACCGATCGTAGGTGTGCTACTGAAGTCGCCATGGCCCTCACAGAGTGTGCTTTAACACGTTCTTGAAGTAGAATGCCTGCTTGCTGATAGCAAAAGAATATGCAGTCCGGTAACCAGGAGGAGAGTGTCTGCTTACCCACAGGCTACCCCAATTTGATGGAATGGAAAGAGACAAACAATTGAGTGCTTTTCCTGTGGGCAGATGTACAGTCTAGGTAGAACGCTAGAGCCTGTTTACAGTCAAGGGTATGCAGAGCCTGCTCTCCTGGATTGGAATGGGGCCTGGGAAAAAAGGTAGGTAGCATAATGGATTGATTGAGATGAAACTCTGATACTACCTTAGGCAAGAACTTAGGGTGAGTGCGGAGTACTGCCCGGCCCTGAGGAAGTTTAGTGTAAGGCGGATAGGTAACTAGGGCCTGTAACTCACTAACTCTGCGAGCCAAAGTGATTGCCAAAAGGAAAATCACTTTCCATGTGAGATAGCGAAGTTCACAGGATTGGAGAGGCTCAAATGGTGGTTTCATGAGGCGACCCAAAACCAGGTTGAGGTCCCAAGAAGGGGCCGGAGGATGCAGTGGAGGCTTGAGGTGAAGCAAGCCCTTCAGAAAACGTGTTACAAGGGGTTGTTCTGATATGGGAACATCCCCGACACCTTTATGGAAGGCGGCCACCGGACTAACATGCATTCTGATGGAGGAAGTTTTTAGACCTGACTCCGACAAGTGCCAGAGATGGTCCAGAAACTTCGTGATTGGACAGGTAAAGGGGTCATGGGATTGAGAAGAGCACCATGACTGAAACCTGTTCCACTTGTAAGAATAAAATTTTCTCGTGGAAGGCTTCCGTGAAGCAATCAGGACACGGGAAACTGATTCAGAAAGGTTAAGTGGCTGAAGGATAAACCTTTCAACATCCATGCTGTCAGGGCCAAGGCTTGAAGATTGGGGTGGCGTAGGCACCCGTCATTTTGCGTAATCAGAAGCAGGTCCTTTCCCAAGGGAATGTGCCTACGAATGGAGAGATCCTGAAGTATTGGAAACCACACTTGGCGTGGCCAGTGAGGTGCTATCAGGATCATGGTTCTCTTGTCCTGACGTAACTTCACGAGAGTCTTTGAGAGAAGTGGAAGTGGAGGGAATGCATATAAGAGACCGGATGTCCATGAGAGGGAGAACGCATCTTGTGGCTGATAGTGTTGGCTGCGAGTGAGAGAGCAGAAGTTCTCTACATTGCGGTTTTTTAGGTGACGCAAAGAGGTTTATTTGAGGGTAACCCCATTGTTGGAAGATCGAGTCCACTATTGAGGGGTTGAGAGACCACTCGTGTGGTTGAAAGGCACAACTTAGCTTGTCTGCCAACACATTGTCCACTCCCGGCAAGTAGGTGGCCCTGAGGTACATTGAGTGGGAGAGGGCCTCCGCCCATATCGGAACAGCTTCTGGACACAGTAGGTAGGAGCCCATCCCTCCCAGTTTGTTGATGTACCACATGGCCACATGGTTGTCTGTCTGAATCAGGATGACTTGGTTGGAGAGGTGATCCTGAAATACTCTGAGAGCATATCTGATTGCTCAAAGCTCCAGGAAATTGATTTGGTGTTTGGCTTCCTCTGGAGACCAAGTTCCTTGTGTCTGCAGATTGGCCACATGAGCTCCCCAGCCGAGGTTAGAAGCATTGGTGGTGAGAGTTATTTGAGGGTCTGGAGCCTGGAAGGGCAAGCCTTGGAGGAGATTGATCTGATTTTTCCACCAGGCGAGAGACTGATGGAGTGAGTTCATGACGTGGACAATGGTCGACAGGGGCTGAATGCATTGAGTCCATTGTGACCTTAGAGTCCATTGCATGACACTCATGGCTAGGCAGGCCATTGGGGTGACCTGAACTGAGGACGCCATGTGTCTCAGTAGGATGAGAAAGCGGCGTGCAGTCGTGTAGCGCTGAAACTGCAGCAGGTGTGCGAGAGAGAGGAGAGTGAGAGCTTTCTGTCGAGGTAGAAAAGCTTTTGCCTGCAAGGTGTCCAAGTCTTCCCCTATGAATGATAATGTTTGAGATGGGACTAAGTAGGATTTGTCATAGTTGACGAGGAATCTAGCAAAATCAGAGTGTGTAAGGTAAGATGTAGGGACGACAGAGCAGTTTGCTGAGTGGGAGCCCTGATCAACCAATCGTATAGATAGGGGTAGACGTGAACACCCTGAGTCCTGAGGAAGGCTGCAAGTACTACGAGACATTTTGTGGTGCAGACGCGAGGCCGAATGGAAGCACTTGGTACTGATAGTGCTTGGGGCATACCAGAAATCTCGGGTATTTGCGATGAGATGGAGTTATTGCAATATGGATGTATGCGTCCTGGAGATCTAGAGAGCAGAGCCAGTCTCCTCTTTGTAGAAGAGGAAGAAGAGAACCCAAAGTTACCATTTTGAACTTTTCTCAATGGAGGTACTTGGTGAGGGCATGTAGATCCAGAATTCGACGAACGCCTCCCGATTTTTTGGGGATTAGGAAGTACCGGAAATAGAACCCTAGGCCATGCTGAGAGTAGGGTACTGGTTCTATTCTCTTGGACTGGAGAAGGAGGGAGACCTCCTGTTCCAGAAGGATGGAGTGATCGGATGTTCTCCATATCGGTTGAGTGGGGAGTCCGCTGGGATGGAGAGAAAGTTGAGATGATAACCTTGAGCAATTATTGCTAGGACCCACTGGTCTGAGGTGATTGAGTGCCACCTGTTATTGAAATGGCACAATCGACCTCCCACTGGTATGTGAAGCAGTGGAAGCTGGCTGCTGCTCTCTATGCAGGAGTCAAAAAACTGGAAGCAGGGCCCGGCTGAGGAGCTGCTTGCGGCTTTTGTTTTCGTATCTGATGAGGCTGGGTTTTGTGAAATGGTCTCGTAAAGTGAGTTCTAGCTGGTGGCGGATAGGACTTCTTCGGACGGAAGGACTTCTTAGTGTCTTTTGGGAAAGGCTATTTTGAAGAGTACTCAGAAGGCATCAGAGAGAGCTGTCTCAGGGTCTTCATGATGGTCCTTGAGTTCCGCCACCGCTTGTTGAATCTGTTCGCTGAACAGATTGTCTCCTACACAGGGTAGGTTGGATAATCTGTCCTGAACTTCAGGGCAAAGGTCCGAAGACTTGATTCAGGCCCATCTTCTTGCCAAGATAGCAGTTGCAGATACCCTGGTAGCAGTGTCAAAGATATCGTAAGATGATCTTATCTCATGCTTGCCTGCCTCAAAATCCTTGTTTACTAGGGTTTGGAGTTGATCTTGAAATTGCTGAGGCAGGGAGTCTGTCAAGTCTTATATCTGCTTAAATAAGACCCTGTTATATTGCGTCATATATAGCCGATGAGGTGATTCAGGAGATAAGCATTGAGCCCTGGAAGACCCAGCGACCAATGGCATCTAGAAAGTTTTGCTCCTTGCCTGGGGGAAAGGAAGTGTGAGGTTTTGATCTCTTTGCCCTGGATCACAACAGATTGGTGATCCAGTTGAGGTTTTTGAAAACCTGGGGCTGACTGTACCAAATAAGTGGTGTCAGCCTTCCTGTTGACTGAAGCAACAGAGCCAGGGTGTTCCCAGTTCTTTTTGAGGAGATCCAGAAGAACTTGGTGAATAGGGATGGAGGTTATTTCCTTGGGAGCATCCAGGAATTGCAACAGCTCCATCATTTGATGCCTGTCATCTTGTTCAGTCTGTAATTGGAAGGGAACCAATTCAGACATCTCCTTCACAAAATTTATGAAGGAACAGTCCTCTGGAGGAGAACACTTTCTGTTTTAAGTAGGAGAAGGTGGTGAAGGCAGGTCATCGGTGTCTGGTGAAGAATCATCTGTCCAGGTATCATAGGGATCAGCACCTGCCCATCTAGGAGCCCGAGGGGGACAGGACAGTGGAATCCCTGAAGGTCCTGGTCTAGGCTTCGAAGGAATCGAAGGAATAATTGGAGGCACCGATGAAGGCATCGAAGGCACCGGTGCAGGCATCGAGGGCATTGAGGAATGGATCGGTGGCGCCGACGGATGCATCGGCATCGATGGATGGATTGATGGCGCTGATGGATGCATCGGCATCGATGGATGGATCGATGGCGCCGACGGACGTATCGGCATCGATGGATGGATCGATGGCGCCGACGGACGTATCGGCATCGATGGCTGAGGCATCGGTAGGACTCCTGATGGAGGGATGCGGAACGGTGTTTCTCCTCCCGATGACAAGGTAAGCAGAGAGGGCACCGGAGCCATCGGTGACCCGGGATCCATCAGTGGAAAAGCGGCAATGAGCACTTCCATCCTCGACAGCAGCGGTGCCAACGCTGCCAGAATTGGGTCAGTGGTCAGTTCCACGATCGGTACCAGTGTCCCATGCTGGAGGAACTTGGAGTCGATGCATCGCCTTGTTGATGGCCTCCTGAACCAGCCGGTCCAGGTCTTCTCGGAGACCTGGAGCAAGCAGCCCCGGCTCCGGAACAGAAGAAGGAGGCAGAGGCATAGCCGGAAAAACCACAGTTAAAGGCGGAGTTGTGGCTCCCAATCCCCTTTCGGGTGAGGGTTGCCTCGGTGACCTGGTCGCCGAAAAGGTCAGTGCCTTTTCTGGACGAGGTTTCTTCGACGGCGGCTCGGACGATGGCAAAGTCGATGATTTTGCTCCCTCGATAGTCCGAGACTTCTGATGTTGGTGGCGATGTTTCTCTCTACGATCCCCTCGGTCCTGAGGGGGAGTAGAGGTGGTTGAAGGCCGAGAAGTCGTCAATGCCGGAAGGTCACTGGCCGGTGGTCGATACTGGTGCGAAGATGACGGTGCCAGTTCTGACATCGATGCAATCCACGGCGTCGGGGTTTGAGCACGGAAGAGAAGTTCCATCTTCTCCATTCTGGCCTTGCGACCTTTTGGTGTCATTAGGGCACATTTGGTGCAGGTCAGGACATTGTGCTCAGATCCGAGACACATTACACAGACCTTATGAGAGTCTGTTATAGACTTGGTGCAATTGCAGTCCGGGCACCGACAGAACCCCGACGCCATGGCCATGAAAAATTTGAGCCGTGGTACGGTCGACGGCCAGTAGGCCGCGAGGGCCAAACTCAATGGGAATTGACCGAAAATGGGTAGAAAACTTACCAGAGTACCGCGGCTCGAAAAAAACTGAAGGAGGGATCCCTGTGGGGTAAGAAAGGTTGTAGTAATTCCGTGAGGAAAATTCCTGTCAGGAATCTCTGTGGAGCTCCTTAACCATGTGGCTACTGCTGCGCAGAAAAAAAGAAGACTGAAAGGGGACCCCTACTGGCTGCATGGTTGGTGCCATGCTGGGCATGCCCAGTAGGGGCCAGTCAAAGTTCTAGAAACTTTGACAAAAGTGTTCCATGATTGGGCTCCATCCTGTGATGTCATCTATATGTGAAGACTACCATTCTGCTTGTCCTGTGAGAATAGAAAATACCGGGAATAAAACCCTTGCCCCTGCTGGGAGAGGGGCACTGGTTCTATTGCTCGGGATTTGAGGAGGGATGAGACCTAGTGTTCGAGCAAGGGAGAGTGGTCGGACATCCCCCATGTCAGCCAAGGTGGAGAGTCCACTGGAACAGTCAGGAAATTCAGGTGGTAACCCTGAGTGACTACTGCACGTATCCACTGGTCTGTGGTGACTGTATGCCAAACGCTGTTGAAGTGGCACAGCTGACCGCCGACAGGTATGGATGGAAGAGGAGGTTGGCTTACACTCTCTAGGAAGGAGTCAAAACCCTGACGCTGGTCCAGGCTGAGAAGCTGGCTGAGACATTTGAGGCCGAGTCTGCCTGGATTGACTTTTTTGGTAAGGTCTGGAAGGGCGTCCTCTAGAAGGAGGAGGATAAAATTTCCTTGACTTGTAGGCCGGCCGCTTAGAGTCACAACTGAAAGTTCTCTTAGGGGCGGAAGGAAACTCAGTCGGCACAGAAGAAAGCTGGCACAGTGTTTCATGGTTGTCCTTTAACTGCGCCACGGTCTCTCGGATCTTTTCCCCAAAGAGATTATCACCCACACAGGGTAGATCTGCTAACCTGCGTTGAATTTCTGGTCTTAAGTCCTAGGATTTGAGCCAGGCCCATCTTCTTGCACTAATCCCCACTGCAGACACTTTAGAGGCAGTGTTAAAAATATCATACGTAGCGCGGACCTCGTGCTTTCCAGCATCCAGACCTTTTTGAGCCAGAGTATGAAGCTGAGCTTGGAGTTGCTCTGGTAAAGAATCAGAGAAATCCTGGATCCTCTTAAAAAGGTCTCTGTTATAGTGGGTCATGTATGACTGGTAAGAGGCAATGCGAGATATGAGCACTGAGCCATGGAAGACACGCCTGCCAAAAAGCATCCAGGGATTTTTGTTCCTTTCCTGGAGGTATGGAGGAATGAGGTTTTCAACGTTGTGTCTTCTTCTGGGCTGATTCAACAACCACAGAGTGATGATCCAATTGTGACTTTTGGAACCCAGGAGCTGACTGCACAAGATAGGTGGCATCTGTCTTGCGGTTGACAGGTGGAACTGAACATGGGTGTTCCTAGTTTCTCTTCAGGAGATCAAGTAGGATTTCATGAATAGGTATAGACATGATTTCCTTAGGAGCATCTAGAAATTGGAGTACTTCCAACATCTTGTGCCTAGAGTCCTCTTCTGTCTGAAGTTGAAAAGGAATGGTTTCAGACATTTCCTTGATGAAATTAATAAAAGACACATCTTCTGGTGGAGAACGTTGTCTTTCATCTGGGGGAGAGGACTCTGATGGTAGATCATCTGTATCTTGGGACGAATCATCGGTCCAAGGATCATAGGGCTGATCTCCAGCACCTAGTGGGTCTCCAGCGGGGAGAAATGGTGCTAATCCTGAAGGACCAGGCTAGGCATCGGTGGCATCGGAGGTGGCACCGACAGCATCAATGGAGGCACCGAAGGGTCCGGTGACATCGATGGACGAGTCGGTGGTAAAATCCCAGACGGTGGAATGGGTATGGGTGTTTTCTCATCATCCGATGATAATGGAATCGGTGTGGAAGGCCTCAGATCTACTGGTGCTCTCGGTTCCATCGGAGGAAGGGTACTGATCAACGCATCCAGTCTACCCAGTAGCAGTGTGAGCACTACGGAAATCGGATCGGTGACCGGCTCAGGGACCGGTACCAGCGCCGATGGAGGTTGGAAGCCCTGAAGTGCTTTACCGTTTTGACCGCGGAGTATGGATAGCGATAGGGGGACCCCTATGGGGTAGAACTTTTTTGAAATTTTGAAAGAAGTTCTGTGAGAAAAATTCCTGTCAGGAATCTCAAGAGAGCTCCTTAACCCGTGTGGCTACTGCTGCGTGGAAAAAAGAAGACTGAAGGGGGACCCATGCTGGATGCAGGGTCAGTGCATTGCTGGGCATGCCCAGTAGGTGCCAGTCAAAGTTCTAGAAACTTTGACAAGTGTTCCATGATTGGGCTCCATCCTGATGATGTCATCCATATGTGAGGACTACCATCCTGCTTGTCCTGTGAGAATGTCAAATACTGCCATTCGATGTGTTCTATACTTTGGTTCATATGCCCTGCATGCTCCACTAGATAGACCTAATTACTAATCCTTTGGTACAGAGCTATTAATAGCCATAGAATTCAATATTGCCACAACCCTGATTTACACGTTAGCTAGCAGTCCTTGAGGCAGAAGGAGGGCTTAATCCAGGCTGCAGAGTGCTTGGGTATTATGAATTTCTAAGGAGACAGAGCACTTTAAGTGTGCTCTACATATCTGGGTCACAGTCTACCAGTGACACAAAGACAAGGCCCTGTCTTTTGAAGAGTAATAAAAGGGGAGAGAAGCACAGAAAGTCACAAAGACACCCCAAATGTAATCTGCACTGCTGGGATACAAGCAGGGCCAGTGGAAGCACTAGGCGAACTAGGCCTGGGCCTAGGGCGCCGAGTATTAAGGGGCGCCGCAAGCAGTGGTATCCCGAGGGGAGTCAATGTCCCCGGGCACAGGGAGGCTCATGAGGCCGCCAGTGGACCTCATCCCACTGGCGGCTGAGCAGCGACACATAGCATGCAGATCAGCAGGGCCGTGGTGGAGCTCATGTCACCACAGCCCGAAGAAAAAGATCGCGTTTAAACGCGCTGATGCTCCTCCTCCTTCCTGCCTGCGTGGCACCGGAAGTAAACGTTTCCAGTGCCGCGCGGGCAGGAAGGAGGAGAAGCATCAGCGCGTGCAGAACAGGAGCAGCGCTTACGGGCCGCCGCGAATCCCAAGTCGCAGCAGCCCGAGAAAAGGAAGAGCCCCAAGAAGATCAGGGCCGCTGCAGAGCCCATCCTGCGGTGACCCATGAAGAGGAGGCCCAGAGGTGAGAGAAAGGCTGAGGGTCTGTAGAGTGTGTGTGTGTATGAAATGAGTTAAGAGATTGTGTGTGAGAGTGAGTTGAGAGACTGTATATGGGAGTGAGGACCTGAATGTTTGCAGAGACAGCATGTGAGAGCCTCTGTGTGTGTGAGAGAGAGAGACAGCATGTGACAGTGAGAGCCTGTGCTTGAGCAAGACAGCATGTGGGAGTGAGAGAGAGCCTGTGTGTGTGAGAGTCAGACAGCATGTGCCAGTGAGAGATTGTGTGTATGAATGATTGTATGAGTGAGAGCATGTGACAGTGAGAGCCTATGTGTGTATGAGAGAGAAATGCATGTAAGAATGAGAACCTGACTGTGTGTTTGAGGGAAGAAGATGGAGAGAAAAGAAATAGAAAAAAAGACAATATAAAAGTAATTGGCAAAAAAATAAGAAAGGGAAGGTGGGAAAAAATAAGAAAGGGAAGGAGGAAAAAAAAAGGCTGTGACCAACCGATTAGAAAACTAAGATCAGACAGCAAAGGTAAAAAAAATAAATTACTTTTTAGTGATTGGCACATGTAATCTTTGGGAATGTGCAAGAATAGCGCTTTCTCTATGCGGATCTCACAATGTACAAGATCAGCATGGAGAAAGTGGAAGCCCACGGGACCTGCACAGAGGAGGCAGCAGAATGGGCGTCAGTGTCAGTAGCAGCAATCGGCACCTCCCCAATAGCCATGTGGCAGCAGTGACAGTGGCAGCAGAAGAATGAGAGAGGTTCCGAGGTTGCTGGCAAAAGAAAGAGAGGGGGTTCTGCCTTTAGTGTGTGCATGTGTATGAGTGTGAATGCATGGGAGCCTGTCTGGGGGGTCAGTGTGTGTGAGAATGACTGGGAGCTTGCCTGGGTGTGTGTGTGTTTGTGTATATGTGAGGGAGCCAGTGAGCGTGAGAGCATGACTGTGTATGAGAAAATCCAAGACCGATCAGATCAGCTTACAAAGGAACGCTCCATGCCCCCCCCCCTAACAAATCCACTAGTCACACTTCCATCCAGAAACGAACCTTGTCCATGGCCGGACCGTATCATTGGAATCTTCTTCCCCCGGAACTTCGACAGGAACAATGCCCGTTTTCTTTCAGAAAGAAACTAAAAAGTGGCTGTTCACCCAAGCCTTCCCTTAATGGACACCCTACTAACAGCACAGCTATGCACTCCATTCTCACAGATCCCCCCCTTCCTCCTCCCTCATTCGTGCCTGCAGCATTATAGACCTTAAGATTAATCTATTGTCTAAGCTTGCTACATTCGTTATGTTAAACTTAGTTATTTTATAATTTATTATGTTAATCGTATGCTTTTGCTCTCTACTCTCCCACTCTGTAAAACCCCTGTTCATTGTAACTTTATCTTCATAGTTAATTCGTTACCCCTTGTTTAAATGTAAACCGGTACGATAATACACTAGTCTTGAGTATCGGTATATCAAAAGTATTTAAAATAAAAATAAATAAAAATAAATAATAAAATAAGAGAGTTTGGGTGTGTGGGGGGTGTGTGTGTGGAGGGGGAGAGAGTGTCTTAGAGCCTGTCAGTGTCAGTGAGAGCAAGAGGTTATGGTGGATATAAGAGCATGAATGTGTATGTATGTGACAGTGTATGTGTGAGAAAGAATGGACATGTGAGTATGTGTGAGAGAGAGGATAACCTCCTAATCCTCGACAATATCAGGGTGACTGGAAATCAAGAGCTCCCACCGAAGGGGACAGCAGGGGCTTTTTAAAATCCTTATTAGATTTAATTATTGAATGTTATTTGATATATGTGCTGTTTTGAAATATTTTATTGGTGTTTGGGGAAATTGTAAAAAATGTATATGATTTTAATTAATAGAAATTGTATTTATCAGTAGTTTTAAAATATTCTTTTATTATGGTTTTACTATTATAACTGATGCTTTATGTTTCTTGATTTTATTTGTTTTATGAGGAATGGTGGTTCTATTTTTCTATTGTTAATACACGTTGTCTGGCTTCTTGGAGTTTCCATTTCAGTTTTTGTGCTCCTTCATTTTGTATTCTGTATTTGGTGAGAGTCTGTCTCTGCTCTGTGTGTGTGACCACGATGAGAGATTTTGCTAGCATGTAGTGTCTATATAGGGATCTATAGCAATCAGGGTTGTTTTGTTTCCTCAGTAGGTGGTGTATTGGTATTCTAGGACTCAGTGTAATATTTACCCTTGCTTTTTCACAGGTATGTTGTTTGAGTCCTTGGTGTTATTACTGTTATGTTACGATGGTATTGCAGTATAGATTTTGAGTGTCTTTTTTTTGCGGGGTTTTGTGTTAGTTCACAATGTGCCTGGCAGTGGAAGCTGTTTGTGCTGCTGTTACTGTGAGGTGACACCAGAATTTGAAAATATCTTTTACTATGATGAGCTGTAAGGGAAACATCCAAGCTCCATTGTTTGGGGGAATTTCAGTGGATGCACAGAGTTAGAGAACTGGAGATGCAGGATTTATATTGACATTCTGTCCCTTCCTATATATTCCAGACTTCACTCTCATAGCCATATAGAATTAGTTGAATGAGGCTATCAAATAATTTTATAGTAGTTTTACTAGAAGTGTGAAACTGGCCAGCTTTTTAAAATTACGCAGAAGACCCTTTGAACTTTTTCATTAACACTTTTTTTTAACCAGTTTTAAAGCAGGATCCATGCTATAGAGGTGGGTGTGATGAAGAAATGTCATTTTGGCCCCCCCCCCCAAAAAAAATAAAATTATTCTGTCTAGAGATGCCACTGATTTTCTGTGACCTTAAGCATTAGTACAAGAAGGATTAAGGGGGGGATGCTGGAAAGGCACACAAATACATTAGCCCCCGGGCACCAGAGACCCTTGGTACATTACTGTATGCGAACCATACGGGGCCACAAGCAGCGGCAAAGAGGAGTGGAGATTTGGCAGGCCGCGAGCAGTGCCCAACCTGCTCGCGACCCAGAAAACTACACAGCCGGTGGGTGTGATCGAGAACGATGTAGGAGATCGGGGGGGGGGGGGGGGGCGCAAGGGAGAAGGCTCGCCTAGGGCGCCTAATCCCCTTGCACCGGTCGTGGATACAAGACACAGTCATGATGGACATTTGGAGTCACTGTGTAGGGCAGTTACTGTGGTGAGGGATGCTATATTGTCTCGCTTATAAAGAAGTGCCTGATAGATATCTGTACAGCCTACTTTTAGATGCAAAATGCAATGCTCACCTTCCTGCCATAGATGTTGCATGGTGTTTATCCATCCCAATGCTACCCACAGCTGCCTCATATAAGGTGCTGAGCACCAGCTGCTCAGAGGGGGTAAAGTTGATGTGGCTGCCTTGTCCCTCTGCAATACTCCTGGCCTGCTTTTGCTTGACACGTCTCCTCAGGTCCTTCCACTTGTGCATCAGCTCCCCAGTGTTGTGGTGGAACACTGAATTGACAGAATGCCTGATCTGCTTCCAGATTTTCTCCTTCCTATAGGCACCCACCCTCATGAGCTGGGGACCATACAGGAGATTCTGGTACCGTATGACATGCTCAACAAGCATGTCCACCTCAGCTGGCAAAAGTTAGGCTTCCGAATCAGTGCTCCATGTAACTGAGACATGATGCAGGTAGGACGGTGACTGGGGCAATAGATGCTTTTGTAGGCAGTATAATTTGCGCCCCTCACCGTGTCAATTATGCACACAGGTGGGTCTGATCTGCGCGCATAGGAGTTGAAAAAGTGGGCCATTGAAATTGATGTGGAACATGTTCACGCTAGCTGATGTGTGTGTGCTGCCAATTAACACTGATGAGTGAGATGTGCATGCAGGTTAATTTGTGCATATAGCAATTACAGTTGATGGCCGACATATGCATGCTCATTGATTTGTATGCATTGCAATTAAGATTGAAGGTGCACTGTTATTGTTCTCCATGAGGAGTTAGCAATCTGTTATTGATCTGATGCCTGATGGTAGGAGCAATCAGATAGTTGAGGGTGGATCCTTGGACCAGTGGCAAATGACCACGCTCCCAGGGAATCAGCCCGAGAGGGACCACCGGTTAGGCTCAGAGTTAGGAGACAAACACACACTAGTTCTTTATTAGACAGTATACTGAACCACTAGAGATGGCAGTAGTGAGCTGGCAAGCCCGGCTGGGCTGTAGACACTCAGATACTGGAACAGCATTCCCTGGAGGCTGAGCTGAAGACAGACTAAGATATAGTGAGTAGGCAGGTTATGCAGATGTAACACTCACACAGTGTCCCAATGAAGCCCAGGAGCTGGAAAGTATAGGGCTTCGAGGAGCGAGTACCTGGTTCCAGAGAAAGCTCAGAGAGAACGATGGTAACTCACTGATGTAGCTGAGACAGTTGGTAGTGAAGACTTCCAGGCAGAAGAGTATACGAAGTAAGTCTGGGATGAAGGCCCTCAAGGAGCGAGTACTGGTTCCAGACTGTCACCTGAAAAAACAAGGAGCGAGGCCCCCGAGGAGCGGGTACCTCTGGTAAGTCCGAGGAGGCAGAGTAGCTTAGACCAGTGGTTCTCAACCTTTTTCCCATCGTGACACACCTGACAAGCCACGCTCACATTTGTGACACACTGCTCATTACAATTCACGGCGGAAATAAAAAATAAAGGTCCGGTAATTATTTTTTATTGTTTAAAATGACACAAGGAAAAGATACATATTCTGTCTGAACAGAAATTGCATAAATAGTAAACATCCCACACCAAAACAGCACCAATTTCCGGCACTTTAAACAGTAACCACCTTACCTAAGAAAAGCAACACTGAAATATTACACCAGGCCTTAAGACACCAATACATCTCCTATTAGGAAAATGGACCAAGTCAGGCTGCTATAGAGCCCTACACAGAAACTACATGCCAGCAGAAAAACTCACCTAAATCACATGTGCTGACCCTCACCTAACAAAGAATAGAGAGACCAAAACGCATAACTAGAAGCATGCAGAAAAAACTGAATTGGAAACTGCAACAAGCCAGAGTCTCTGTATGCAGTGTAATAAAGGAAAAAAGAAACATTACCCATCCTTATAAAACAAATCAAGAAATATAAAATCAGTAGCAGTAAAACCATACTAACAAAAAGAACAGATTATTTCGAAACAGCTGATGAGTGGAATATCCAATAATTAAAAACTCATATAAAATATAGATACCAATAAAATATTTAAAAATAGCAGACACAAAGACCCAGTAATGAAAAATAAGGATACAAAAATGTTTTTGCCCTGCATACCTGGAAACATTTGATATCCAGGTGTCCTGAGATTGTTTTGAATTAGCAGGAGGAGGGGTGGTTTGCTTGGAACTTTCTCCTCTCTCTGTCACATACCAGTGCTCTCTCTCACACTGGCTCTCAATTACACACCTATATACACATGCTCTCAGTCACTCACATATACACATGCTTTTTCTCTCACTTATATAGGCTCTTAATTACACATTTACACACATGCTATCTTTTTACGCTTACACACACAGGCTTTCAATCACACACATACATGCTGTCTTTTTCTCTAACACACAGACTCTCATTCACATGCTTACAAACATGCTCTTTCTCTCTCATTTACACACAGGCTCTCAATCACATACTCACATGCTCCCTCACCTAAACCAGCTCTCAATCACACACACACACATGCGCTCTCTCTTACTTATACACACAGGGCCAGATTTTAAATGCCCTGTGTGCGTAAATCCGGCCGGATTTACGCGTGCAGGGCCCTCGTGTGCCGGCGCGCCTATTTTGCATAGGCCGCCGGTGCGCGCACAGCCCCGGGATGCGCGTAAGTCCCGAGGCTTCGTAAAAGGGGTGGGGAAGGGGTGCGTCCAGGGGCGTGTTAGGGGTCAGGGGGCAGTTTGGGGCAGGACCAGGGGGCATGGCACCAGCCCGGGGGCATGGTCGAGGCCTCCGGACCAGCCCCCGGGTCGAGTGATGGCGCGCCAGCAGCCCGCTGGCGTGCGCAGATTTAAGTCTGCTTTCAGCAGGTGTAAATCTGCCAACAAAAGGTAAGGGGGGGGGGGTTCGATAGGGCCGGGGAGGTGGGTTAGGTAGGGGAAGGGAGGGGAAGGTGCGGGGGTGGTGGAAAGAAAGTTCCCTCCGAGGCCGCTCCGATTTCGGAGCGGCCTCGGAGGAAACAGGCAGCGTGCGCCGGGCTCGGCGCGCACAGGTTGCACAAATGTGCACCCCCTTGTGCGCCCAACCCCGGATTTTATAAGATACGCGCGGCTACGCACGAATCTTATAAAATCCAGCGTACCTTTGTTCACTCCTGGTACGCGAACAAAAGTACGCGCTCGCGCAAATTTATAAAAACTGCCTCACAGGTTAATCATACATACACATGATCTCTCACACACACAAAGGATCTCAATCATACACACATACTCTTTCACACAAACAGGTTTTCAATCACAAACTTACACATACAGATTCCCAATCGTAAACTTACATTCATGCTCTCTCTCTCACAGGCAGGCTCTCAATCACAGACATACTCTCTTTCACATATACAGGCTCTCAATCACACACATACATGCTATGTCACTCACACACACAGGATCTCAAACACACATGCTTGCTTGCTTGCTCATTCACTCTCTCTCCCTCCCTCCCCGGAACTAGCGACAGCAGCAGCCTCCTCCCAACCCTAACCTCCTTTATTTTCAGCCCTCGCGGAGGAGGAGTCCCAAGGGCCGCAGGGGTTGATGCTCTTCTTCATTTTTCTCTGAGCCACGCTGCACATTCTTCAGACTGCGCCTCTCTTCTATTCTTTGGGCCGATTCTGACTACACTAGCATGGTCTCTTCTTCCCGTGCACGCACCTGATGCTCACCACTTCCTTTTCCGGGCCATATGGCCGGCGCCATTTTTCATTACGGCAACATGATTTGAGCGCAGGAGGTCGTTCCCGGACCCCCGCTGGACTTTTGGCAAGTCTTGTGGGGGTCAGGAGGCCCCCCCAAGCTGGCCAAAAGTCCCTGGGGGTCCAGCGGGGGTCCGGGAACGATCTTCTACGCTCGTGACGTCGGGGACAGGAACCAAAATGGCGCCGGCGCCATTTTCTATCAACGCACTCGTGGCCCGAGAGTGGAAGATCACAACGGGACCCCCCCACTGGACCCCAGGTAATTTAAGACATTTTGGGGGGGTTCGGGAGGGTGGGGGATTTATTTTAAAGGGTCGGGGTGGGTTTTAGGGATGTTTTAGTGTGCCGGTTTTCCCGCCCTCCCCCGATTTACAATTTACACGATATTTTAAAAAACAAAACCGTGACGATCCGATTCCCTCCCCCCCCAGCCGAAATCGATCTTTAAGACGATCGATCACACGATACACATCTCTAATATATATATATATTGATTGACTGATGACAATAGATAAGAGGAGGTCAGACAAGTTTTATTTGCATGCTGTTAGGTATTTAATTGACCTGGATATTCCTTTCACTCTCATTGCAACAATGGCAATTCAGTAATATCCAGAAGTGCAGTCCAACACTAGGAAATTTTATTTTAGTTCCAAGCATTTTTAAATCCCCTCTCCCCCCCACAAAAAAAACCTGCTTCATTCAAGCAGAAATATAGTAGAAATGGCATTTAAATTATCTAAAGTATCATCTTTTTCCACATTATGACTTCTCTGTCTTTTCACTATAATAAAAAATTCCTTAAACTGAAAAAGACAGTTTAAGACCTACTAATTTTATCAGGAGATGAATTTAATAATTTTAAATTACTTTAAGCATGATAGATTTTAATGGTGTTATTTTTTTTGGTTAGATGCTCATATATTTTTGTATTTAATAAAGAATGGTAACAAATACATTTACAAAACTTGAATTTACTAAAATGATCAAAAACAATTTATCCTAACATAGTCAACTCATACAATCTCAAGTACAATAAATCAAACAAAATTTATGACATAAAAAAATTAATCCATTTAATTCCACATTCATTCAAATAAAGTTTTGCACTGTTTTTATATAATGACAAGAATAGTAGCTGATAGTTAAGAATTAATAGGTTAGTTTAATGGCATTATGTAATTTTGTTTAAGGTATTTCATATGTTTTCTGATTCATTGGTATATGTTTTTAATTTTTTTGTACATATGTATTTTGCTTTACTGTGGGGGTTGGTATGGAATAAATGGATTATTTTAATATTATATTGTTTTATGATTTATTGTATTTGGGGATTTGTATGAGTCGATTGTTAGGATAATTTATTTTTGTTCATGTTGATCAATTAAAATATTTTGTTATTACAATAAAGTTAGTTTTGTAAGTTTGCTTGTTTTAGTGTAAGGTTATCATTTTTTATTAACTACTTATTTTTTATAGTGCCTGTATAAAATCCTCGTTTTGACTTTGCTATTGAGCAGATATTTTTGAAATTGTACAAATATGGATTGGGCTCATTGACTGTATATCTATTTGTAGAATAAGACACAAGCAACACATTTTTAAATTTTATTTACAAACATTCTTCAGTGTTTGGAGGTTGATTCACTTGTTTTAAGTCAAGAACGACGGCTAAGGTAATAGTTATTTGGGTGAATAAAAATATTTGCAAAAGCCTATCCTGTGGCAGTGCTGTGTGCTTTGATTCCCAGCTCAGATCTTCCACTTCTGAGGCGCTGGTGCTGTGGATGAGACAACATTCACATCCCATGGGAAGAGAGAAGGGAATCTCTGTTATCATAATATAGTGACACCTAATGGACGGTTTTAATGTATTTTTGAGGCCCTGGAGAATTGCTTTTGGAGAGCTTGAATGGCTAAATATTCCCGTTTACAATAGCAAATATGTGGGAAAACACATTATTCAGCGCTGCATATGTTGTGTAGCATTATAGAAATGTAAAGTACTAGTAGCAGCAGCTCTTATCAGCTTCCTGGAGGCAAAAAGTGCCAGGGGTGACCTGACCTTTTAATATTTATTAGAGTGGTGCATATATCAGCAGTAACAGCACTTCAAAAGAAGCTGTTCTCTAATATGATACAATTCTTATATTGTCAGGTTAGTTAGATTTAATTTAATAACCAGACCTTTAGCATCTGAGCAATGATCATGTTAACTCAAGTGTGCTAAACTGAAACTATAACCATTACAAAAAATTTACTGAATATAACTTGATATTATGAAATCTTTTAGCAATTTTATACAAAACCTTGATAGCATAATTAAGGGGTTTTGTTTTATTCCTTTTTAAGCTATATAAAAATCAGATACAATATTTCCTATCTAAAATATGTTATGGAGGAAAAATGTATACAATCTTTTATATTCAGTGACTTTTTGTACTAAATGGATGTTTTAAAAAACTTTCTTATTCAACAAAAATAATGCAATTTATGTTTTACTGGCATAACATATATACATCTGAGAAAATTATGTGGAACCTGCTCATATACTACATCAAATTGTTTTGGTTTTTTTTTCGTGGCTGCATTAACAGAGCAGATCAGATGGGCCAATTGGTCTTTATTTGCCTTCATCTACTATGTCACATAATCATATTTTTCCAAAACTTTAATACTGTAGATGTTTTGACCATAATATATAAACTGTTTAATTATTACAGAGGATCTTTTGGTACTATATTAAAGACAGAATGGGGAGGCTATTCCAACTTGCCATCACTGTGGTGAGCATCGGAACTGTTCCTGACCTGCGGGCTGAGGGAGGAAAGGACGCCGGCTTGTCCGACGTCAGAGGGTGGCGCCGGAAGACCTTTGAAAAGGCGCCTCCCGAGAGAGTTCCCCTGAGGCTATTCCAACTTGCCATCACTGCGGTGAGCATCGGAACTGTTCCTGACCTGCGGGCTGAGGGAGGAAAGGACGCCGGCTTGTCCGACGTCAGAGGGTGGCGCCGGAAGACCTTTGAAAAGGCGCCTCCCGAGAGAGTTCCCCTGAGGCTATTCCAACTTGCCATCACTGCGGTGAGCATCGGAACTGTTCCTGACCTGCGGGCTGAGGGAGGAAAGGACGCCGGCTTGTCCGATGTCAGAGGGTGGCGCCGGAAGACCTTTGAAAAGGCGCCTCCCGAGAGAGTTCCCCTGAGGCTATTCCAACTTGCCATCACTGCGGTGAGCATCGGAACTGTTCCTGACCTGCGGGCTGAGGGAGGAAAGGACGCCGGCTTGTCCGACGTCAGAGGGTGGCGCCGGAAGACCTTTGAAAAGGCGCCTCCTGAGAGAGTTCCCCTGAGGCTATTCCAACTTGCCATCACTGCGGTGAGCATCGGAACTGTTCCTGACCTGCGGGCTGAGGGAGGAAAGGACGCCGGCTTGTCCGACGTCAGAGGGTGGCGCCGGAAGACCTTTGAAAAGGCACCTCCCTCTCGGCGCGTCGTCAAATCGGCGCGTCGTCGAAGCCGCGCGCGTCCAAGGGGCGCGCGCGACTTTGCCCGATAAGCCCGATAAGCCCGGGTCTTACCTATTAGCTGTTTATCCTGTTGTGTTATTGGATAGAGGAAAGTGCTACATAAATCAAGAATTGTATTTTGCATTGAAATTAATTTCGAACTTATGTCTGCGAAGAGGAAAGGGAAGGTTCGGATCTTCCCTCCGGAACCAACCCCGTCCACCTCTACTCAGCTAGAAATACAACAATTCTTGACCCAGCTGGGTAAGCAAGGAGCTGATGAAGCCGTTGGAAATCCCCTAGGAGGAGAAATGGGGATTTCCCGTGAAGAGGCATCCTTAAGTCCGGATACCAGAACACCACCGGTACAGCTTGCATATGGGGATTAGGCTGTTCATTTGCCCACCCTATCTGGGGAGGGAACAAATGAGCAGGAGGGAGCCTCATCCTCAAGTCTGATGCAGGAAATTGTCAGACCAGAGAAGGTGACTCTTGAGGCAATCTGGGATGCTGTAAAAAGCTTAAATGGAGCCGTAAACAGATTGGAAACAAAGATGGACTCATTGACTCTTGAAAATCAGGGTAAGATACAACAAATGAATACCAATATATCAGAGGTTTCTAGAAAAGTTAACAAAAATGAGGAAGATCTAAAAATGATACATAAGTTGAATGTCATGGTAGTAAAAGAACAAACTGCTATTTCACACAGATTAGAAATGATAGAGAACAAGGCAAGACATTTAAACATACGCATTACTAATTTTCCACAGGTATTAGGGGAGCTACCTTATATTTCGTTAAAAAAGTACTTAAAGAAAGTTCTATTATTCTCTGAGAATGATTTACCATCCATTAATACATGTTATTTTGCATCAACAAGATCCCCTGTACCTTCAAATTTATCAAACTTTTTAGAGGACTCTTCCTTAGAAGTATTGCATAGAAATACCCTGATAGTTTCTTTCATCTTAACGAAAGATATTAGTACCCTAATGAAAAAATATTTTCAAAAATTTCCAACCTGTTTCTATGGCCAAATAGTAAAAATATACCCTGACTTGGCCCCTATTACAAGGTTGAAACGGAAAGAATTTTTGAAATTGCGTCAAAAAGCTATTACCTTAGGTTTTTTCTTCTTTCTAAGATACCCGTGTAGATGCGAACTAAAGAAAGGGGAATCTGAATATGTGTTTTTTCAGCTAGAACAATTACAAAGATTTCTTGAAGCTCAACAACAGCCTATAGCATCTACACCATTGCCCAATGAGACATCTAATCTGGGGGTACAATTAAGTGTGTGAAAATGGTACGAGCAATAAGTAAAAATCAGCTGGTAAATATGAATAGCTATCAATATTGTCTTTTTTCCTATTAATCTCCTTAATTATCTTAGATTCCTCACATAGCCCCAATGGTTTTCCTCTATTCTAATAGATAGAGATTAGAGGATTCTTTCTTTGTTCTTTTCCTTTTTTCATATTTGAATATGCAAATTTTAAGTTAAATATGTCAGGTATGACAATTCTTGGATTAGTTATAACTTTGTGGAAATTGTATATTGAATATGATTTCAGAGATTGTAAATGCAAGTTGGATGTCAACATTTTTGATTGTATATCTAATATTGGAAAATTTGAAAATAAAGATTTAAAAAAATAAAGACAGAATGGAAAGATGATGCTTCCTTTTCTTTGAGGGAAATCTCAAAAGTCATTTCTGTGGATTAAACAGAGTCTTACCTGTGGAAATGGGCTTTTAGAAAAGTGTGATTTATACATGTAGTGATACTGCATATTTACATTTATCCGTAGTTGAGAGGGGGTTGCACTTATGGGTATACTTTTAAATTTTCAAATGTATGCGCATAATTTTTCTCAGGAAAACTACTCACACAATTTAAACAATATAAATGTGTGTGGGTAGGTTTCCTAGGTAATTTTCAGTAAAAGTACATGCATAATTTCACACTGAAAATTACTGTAAAGTCCATGACTAAACACATACCTGCAGACTTTTCACCAATGAAGGTAGTTACAAAATTACTTCCTTAAATGTACTTAATTTATAAAACACAATTTTAAAAATGAGCAGTGTATTTTTAATAACCACTACTGTGAATACATCTTTGTACTGTGCAATGGAAACCCTAATAAATGAATAAATACAATTATTAATGAACTAGATAAAAATTATTAAAATGAAAAATGCTGATTAACATACTGGGTAAGATATGCCAAAGAATGCATTTTTATAGTCTCTCATTACATGTATCCATATTGAATCATCTGACACAGCAGCATATTATGCAATATTAAAATGTAAAAAAGAATCACAAACTACAAAAGTCACATATGTTCCATAATGCTTACTGTATTTCTTTTAATTCAATCACTTTAATAGTATTTACAAATCAAAGTTTCCTTGTAGTTGATGGAGCAAAAGAACAATGCAAGTTCTTGACTCAGACCAATGGGCATGCTACTATAAACATCATGGAACTCTGCTGCTACCCTGCTGACTCCCTCTCTGTGGTCAGTCTTCCCAGCTGCCCTATCTGTTACTGTCTGATTAGTTCTGCTAAACAGCCCCTCCCCTGCCAGCTTTCTATGCCATCTGTTCTACACAAGATGGCTGCTGCCCAGCAACCTAATGCTGCCCTCCTACCTGGCACCCGGCTACCATCCTTAACCCAAAGTGCTAACACAGGTTCTCACTGCTGGCAGAGCCAAGATTTCATTACTACAACTTTGACAAGAGCAGGGTTGTTGGTAATTTCTCTTTTACCCTGATTTTGACTGAACAACCACCTCCTACTGATTCAGTTTGCTTCAGTTTTGTTGCTCACAGATTTTCCTCTCCACATTAATCTCCCTCTGGCAAGTTACTGCATCTGTTCGCTTTTTTATTATTAATTTTCAAATTTCACCATTTTTGACAAAAAGCATGTAATCTACACTGTTTCTGCCCATTTCATTTTCTTTAATTTGGAAGATAAGTAGGAAAGCACGCCAAAGAAGTTAATTCTCTGTTAACAATTTCTATTTTCTGGCATTCAAAGCCTTTGTACATGAAAAACTGATAGAAACAGACAGATATTAACTGAATTACAATACAGCCACCCTTGTTCCAGAGTTGACAGAAAAATAAATATCTGAAAGAGGAAAATCTACAAAGTATACTACAGAAACATAAATTGATTTATTGTGTCAAATCTGTAGGCTGGATAAAAATGGATATAATTTCTAGATATAATCTATTATGGAAAATTATTTTTACATTAAGCCTCTCATTTGCAGTGTCTGTTGATTTTATTCAGCAGTAATCAAAATCTACAAGATAGATTATTTTGTCTCCTTGCAATTACGTGCAGCTAAATGGTTAAAATGGTCAGAAATAGTATAATAGATTGAATTCTGTTAGTAAGTGATAAATATAAATTGAGATATGTCATGCTTATAGGTTTATTACTTTAAAAATTTAAGTAAAGGTACTCCTGTTCAGAATGAAAGTATAAAACATCTTTGATTTTTCAAGTACAATTTTTGAGCTAAAACTGTCTGCACTAATTACAGAATATGTCTACCTCTTAAAAATGCACATTTTAAACAGTAAAGATGACTTGATTCTAAATCATATATATATATATATCAGTTTACAAAGAGACAGATATAGAAATATAATGTTAGAAACAGATTATAAACAGGCCAAACCAATGACTCAGTGAACCTGAGTTTAAAGCCTGGACATGGACTCTGCTCCCTATGGACGCAATCATTCTAGTCATTATGTAATGGCAACATCTAGAAGCCAAACTTAGGGTCAACAATTGCAGGATTCCAGAAGAAGCTGGGATATGTGGCTATTGGCTGCCATTTACATTGGCACAGTCTACAGGATTCCGTAACAGACAGATAGATAATCTATTGGTACATTCCTTTTAGTTAGGGAAACCAAAGGTTCCCTACACCCGTTTCAGGAGTCAATATCTAAACAATAATGAGAAGTAAATGTTTGGACAGAAGTCCACATTAAAGCCTTGCAAATCTTCTCAATGGAAGCTATTGAATGGGTAATTGATGCAACAAGTGCTCTGGTATCATGAGTTTTGACATGCCGATTCAGTGTTAGATCTCTGTGGGCATAACAAAGAAATGCAATCTGCTATCCATCTAGAGTATTCGTTTGGCTACAGCAATTTTAACTATTCATTCAATTTCAGTAAAACTTTCCAGACATAACCATCCAAAACAGTGTAAAACAAAGCAAAAGCATGTTTGCTTATTGTAAACGGTGTTTTTCGTAGATAGCAGGATGAATTAGCCATGCTGTCTGGGAGTCCACAGCCATCGGGTTGTGTCTCGCACACTGATGGACTACGGCTTCTTGTTTTTGACTGTCTTGATTACTGTGAGCTCAAACCGTCTTACCATGGACAGCCATGCAAGGTCCTTATCGTGTGGAATGGTCCAAAATTGCTGCACCTACTGCTACATCTGAGGATGTTTGATGGTCCAAGCAGTAATGAGACATGAAGGCATGCAGTGAAGACCACATGGCAGCCTTGCAAATGTCCAATAATGGTATCCTGTGAAGGTGAGCAACTGAGGTAGCCACCACTCGGTCCTGGTGCCCTTTGACCTTGCTAGGGAGTGGTGTTGAGTGCTTGGAATAGCAGTAGTGGATACATTGTGAAATCCAATTCGAGAGAGTTCTCTTCGCTATTGGAAGACCAGGAGCATTAGGATTAAAGGAAAGAAAGAGTTGCGAAGCCCTGTGTTCGGTGTGTGTCCTATGCCTGTAGTATGCTAACACTCTTTTGCAGTCCAGGGTATGAAGAAGGCGTTCCCTATCGCTGCTGTGCGTGTTAGGAAAAAATGTTGGCAGAGGATAGTCTAGTTTAAGTGGAACGCTGAAACCACCCTGGACAAGAAAGAAGGGTGAGTCCGAAGGGTCTGTTTGTCATGGTAGAACTGTAAATAAGGAGGGTAGTGAACTAGAGCATGCATTTCACTAACTCTCCTGGCTGAAGTCAGAGCATCCAGGAATAACACCTTCCAGGTTAAATATTTCATGTGGCAACTGTCCAGTGGTTCAAATGGTGGGCATATGAGCTGTTCTAATACCAGATTAAGATCCCAGGAAACCAGAGGTTTGGTTATGGGGGGGTCTGAGGCACAAGAGTCCCTTCATAAAGTGAGAGAATAGTGGGTGGTTCGACACTGGGAGGTTATTGTACAGTTGGTGATAGGCTGCCATAGCACTAACGTGGACCCATACTGAAGATGTTGCTAGACCCGACTGGTAAAGCATGTGTAAGTAATCCAGTAGGGTTTCTGGCAATCATGAGAATGGGTCTACACTTTGGATGCGGCAACAGGTCGAATAGCGATGCCACTTGAGCTGATAGTTTTCCTGGTGGAACCTTTGTGAGAGGATAACAGGACATTTTGGACGTCATCCAACATGCCTAGCTAACTTAGTATTGTCCTTTCAACCTCAGGCTGTGAGATGAAGTGAGGATTGCATAGGGTGTAGCAGCAAACCCCCATCTTGTGACAACAGATCTGCTCTTCCCCCCAGTGGTATGGGAGAAGCTGTGGACAGTTGAATCAGGTAAGCATACCAGGGTTGACATGACCACGCTGGGGCTATTAGGATTAGGTCGTTGATATCCTCTATGCACTTGAATTGTACAAGACAAAAGCGGAATTGGCGGATAAGCATATAGAAGGCCTCCCGTCCATGGAATAAGGAAGGCATCCTGTGCAGATCTCTCGAGACTCAGAAACACTGAGCAGAATTTGAGTACTTTCCTGTTGCTCACTGTTACAAATAGGTCCATGCTTGAGACACCTCACTGGACGAAAATAGCAAATGCTACCTTCTGGTTCAGTGACCACTCATGTGGATGGAATATTCTGCTGAGGCGATCCGCTCTGGAGTTCGCTATCCTGGGTAGACAGGTGGCCTCACTGAAATGGAGTGCTTCACTGCCCATTCCAGAATGCGAATCTCCTCCCTGCACAGTATCAATGAACATAACCCTCCGTCCTTGTTTATGTAGAACATGGCCAATTGGTTGTCTGTGTGTGCCATGACGTTACTGCCCCGAACTTTGTCGACAAAGACATTCTGAATCACTCGTAGTTCTAGTAGGTTTACTTGCTGAGTACGCTCCCCTGCTGAACCCAAGCCCTGCGTCCGTAGATGGTGGAGGTGGGCCCCCCCAGCTTCTGTTTGAGGCATCCATGGTAAGTACTAACTCATGCACCAGAGTCCAAAATAGGGCACCTCCTGTAAGTGTCGATGTGTACAGCCACCAGGCTATATCCTTCCTCATGGCTTGGGTGAGGCATTCTATGTCCGACAACGGTTGAACGAACTGCGTCTACTGAGACTTTAGGCCCCACTGCAGATGACGCATGTGCAGCCTGTATGTGGCACCACATTATATTGCCACCGCCATGAGTCCCAGGAGAGAGAGGATCTTATAGGCCAAGGGTCATGCAGAGGCCTGCAATTGTCTTGTCAGTTTGCAGAGGATCTTTGCCCTATCCTCTGGCAGGAACCCTTTGCTTTTTATCGTTTCTATTCTTGCTTGATCATGTCCCTTAAATGCCACCTGAGGGTTTGGCTGATGCTACCAGCAACCAATTGTCCAGGTAGGGGAATAGTAGGTCCCCCTTTGGACAGAGGTGGACCATCGACACTGCTAGGTACTTGGCGAATACTCTGGGGGCAGAGGACAGCCCAAACAGGAGCACTTTATATTAGTAGTGCTGTCCATTGGACTGGAAGCACAGGTACCGCCATGAGGAGCGGTGCATTGGAATGTGGGAGTGGGCATCTTTGAGGTCCAGTGCACACATCCAATCATTGGGTTGTAGGAAGGAAGAATAGACTTTAGGGATGTCATCTTGAATTTCTCTCTGAGAAGGAATTTGTTGAGCTCCCTTAAGACTAAGATTGGGCAGAGGCTACCCAACGTTTTGGGAATGAGGAAGTATGGGGAATAGAACCACTTGCTCTGTTGGTGTGGTGGTACTACTTCGATGGCCTGCTGGGCAAGCAGTGCAGTTAACTCTGTCCGCAGGAATTGCGCCCCTGCTAGAGCCCAGAGAAAGGTGGCGAGATGGGGAAGTGATGGAATCTGCTTGAATTTGAGCTGGTAGCCCCTGAGAATGATGTCCAGCACCCAACGATCAGATGTTATTGCAGACCAGGAATTTAAGGACTGTGCTACTCTGCACTCCATTGGGATTGGCGGAGGTGGCCCCGCCAGTCTTAAAAACATTGTGGGGGTTTCGGGAAGGGGATTGACTGTTGTCACTGCTGGTGTGGCCTCTGACCCTGCCACTCTATTACTGCTGTGAGCCCGTTGACGAGGCTGCTAAAAAACAGGAGCCCTGTATGACTAGTACAAATGGAACAGGTGGCTCTGGAAGCTGGGTTTTTTGTAGGCCAGGTAATATCTCCTCATTCCTGAAGACTGGTTGGATGGGCAGGCTAAGGACAATACCACCAAGTTTTGCTCCTTTAGCTGCAAGACGGTTTCCTGCTGCTTATCGCCGAAGAGGTTATCCCCCTTGCAAGGGTGATTTTGAGGAGAAATATATTTATAATTCCAAATTTTCAGATCATATTTTAATGTGGAAACAATTTATAGATGTTATATTTCTAATTTGGTCCGGATAAGAAATTTTGTTAAAAGAGTTTATTTCATGGACCAGTACCATTGACAGCAACCTGAAATTAGATTTTACATATAAACAAAACAACATTTCAGTTTTAGATCTGATCGTGAACAAATCTGGACATCAGTTTTTTACTACTATTTATAGGAGACAAACGTTATTCTACATGCTGCAGTTTTCACCCACGATAATTAAAGAATAATATCCCTGTGGGACAATTTTACGCTTGAGGAAATTGTGCACATCAGTAAGGGAATATATATACAACGTACCCAAGAATTATCATCAAGATTTCTTGAACAAGGCTATGCTAATAAAATCATATGCAGAGCTTATAAAGGAGCTCTGTATGCTAATCATGAGAATCTCCTTATCATGGGCAATAAATCTAAATTGAACCGGCTAGTATGTGCCATTTATTTTTCTAATTATACATTTAGCATTAAGAAGATAATAAGAAAACATTGGCATATTCTGTCAGGGGATACATTATTTATCAAACTCCCTGTGTTTGCTATTCAAAAAAAAAAGATCCCTCAGAGATAGTTTGGTTTTTTTTCCAATTAATTTGGTCCCCGTGATGATTATTGTATTGCAAAACGCCAGCACCCATGTGGAGCTTGCTCAGTGTGTACTCATGAATTGAGTATATCAGTATTTAAACACCCTAATCTGATACGGGAATACACACTTAGGGGTCATTATACATGTAAATCAACACAAGTGGTGTATGCGGTTGTATGCCCAAGTAACTTAATATACATAGGGAAAACCAAATGTTCAGTAGGGATCTGTATCAGTGAATATCTCAGCTGTAAGGAACATGTGCCGCTCAAACCCCTTCTATACCACCATGATTTTAGAACTATTCTCCAAGCCATCCTTTTCTCCAAGGTCGATTATTGCAATTCCATACTGCAAGGTCTGCCTGCTGCTACTACTAAACCCCTCCAATTGCTTCAAAATGCGGCAGCAAGAATACTAACACCAATCGGAGAGAGCACATCACACCCATTTTAAAAGTTCTACATTGGCTCCCAGTCAACTTTAGAATACTCCACAAATCACTCACAATTATTCACAAATGCATATACCATCAGACCCCTCTCGACCTGATACAACCGCTCAAACTACACACTATGACCAGACCGACAAGGGACGTTTATAAGGGATCACTCTACGTTCCCCCGAATAAAATGGTACACAGACTAAACTTCAGAGAGTGGGCTTTTTCAACAGCAGGCCCCTCCATTTGGAATGCCTTGCCCTCTGACCTCCAACAGGAAACCTGCCTTCAGACCTTTAAAAAGAAACTCAAAACATGGCTGTTCGGCCGAGCCTTTCCATGCGCCTAGACCAAATTATACATAACTGAACTTTTAATGTACTGTTTTTCGCTACGCTTCACATAATCACTCATTATATCGCATAGATGTCTTAATATTTAGAAGTATCCTTAGAGATTGGCTATCCTAGCCACCCTCACTCTCTGTATAAAGTTTGCCGATTGTTGTATACTCTTGTTTTCCCCCCTTTCTTTTCCTAATCCCCAGTTGCTCGCCCTTGTTATAATGTAACTTTTGACTCTGCAAATATCTGCCTCATGTAATATGTTTACTGGCTATGTTATTGTTAAAACTTTGTTCGATGTAAACCGAGTTGATTTGATCTGCATCAAGAAATTCGGTATAGAAAAACCTTAAATAAATAAATAAATAAATAAATAAATAAATAAATAGTGGAGAATTGTGTTAAGATGGCCCACAGGGAGCAGGGATCTTAAATTTTTTGTTATTCATCAGGAATTCAATTATTGTGGAGGAAACATTTCCAGAAGACTTATTTATAAAGAACAAAGCATTATTTTTCAATGGCCCACGCTTAGCCCCTCAGGTCTTAATCAAGAAATTGATTGGCTAGCTTTATTATGAAATCTCATTCATTGAATATCTTTCAGTAAAATTAATTTAGAATTAAATTAGTAGTGACATCATATGATGGTATATAAATAAGCTAAATAAATAAATATGACGTTTCTTGGGATTTGATTGTCTGGCACATATAAAATAAAGTGAAGGGTAATGCGCAGCTGTGACATTTCTTGGTGCTTATAGAGGTGCAGAGACTACAATAGTGGCGGGCAATTAATTGGCTTGACTTATGGGTTTAACATAGCTTTATTCTAAGTTTAGGAGCTGTCAAAACATTTGGAAAAATATATATTTTCAAAATGTTCTTGTAGACTGTGTGGTTATAAATTATTGGAGACAGCCATGATATTAGTGAGACTGATCGCCAGATCTTCTGGTAGCTTTAAGTGGATTCCTGGCATTTAAGTATACAGCATTTAGTGCTTTTGCGTTGAGAAGAGGTAAAAATCATTTATGCTTTATTTATTAATATTTATGAGTAAATGTATAAATTGAATTTCGGACAATTTGCTTTCAGGCACTTGTCCATATGATGGTGGATTTAATTATTACTATAAAAGGTGCCAGAATGAGAACAGTATCATTGACATCACAGTATCTCAACGCATAAAACATATATATTCTCCAAAGAAATTACCTTACATATCTCCTCAAGAAGCCTGGATTAGGTGAATCAGAGTTGATCCTACTTTGTGGGGACATGTTAAATTTACAGAGTGAGATAGGTTTTTATAATCAATGTAAGACACACTAATTCTGTGTATGTTTGGAATGGGATGAGTTGAGATAGTTTTTAGTGACATGAGTAAGATGTGTAGTGTGTGTGTGTAGTATACGAGATGAAGGCAGTGTAACACATTCCATGTGATATTAAAAACTTTTTTGTTACATGATTGTATATGTTATAGTTGTTGTTTCTATTTTTGATATTATGTTTTCTATTGCACTTTGTATCACATTACATTATTGGTAAATTACAGAAATTAAAATTTTTAATAAACGTTTTTGTTAATTAAAGATTTATAATTTTTTGTATATTAATGTTGAGATTACTTACTTGATAATCTCCTTTTCCTTAGTGTATGCACATGGACTCAAAACAAATGGGTATAGTGTGCTCGTGCTAGCAGTTGGAGACGGATCTGACGTCAGCACGGGTACATATACCCCCACAGGAAGTGTAGCAAATCAGTAATCTTCCTTGCAAAAGCTTTATGGATATATGTGTGACTGACCGATCGATTAAATGAACAGGATTACCCTGACCAATTGATGGCAGCTGGAGACTGCCAGTGTACTCAGCCGGCAGGCGTCAACACCCGGCAGGGTGGATGCCCTATAAGAAAACATGGCTTACCGTGAGTCGGCGAGTCCCCATGTATACCGACAGCCGGGCGGGATGCTGAGTCCATCTGCATACACTAAGGAAAAGGAGATTATCAGGTAAGTAATCTCAACATTTCCTAGCGTGTAGCAGATGGACTCAAAACAAATGGGATGTACAAAAGCTACTCCCGGACTGGGCGGGAGGCTGCCCGAGGACCGTGTAGGATTGCCCTCGCAAATGCTGTGTCCTCCCTGGCCTGGACGTCCAGACGGTAGAATCTGAAGAAGGTATGGAGGGAGGACCACGTCGCCGCTTTACATATCTCTGCAGGCGACAGCATCTTAGTTTCTGCCCAAGAGGCCGCTTGCGCTCTGGTAGAATGAGCCTTGACCTGTAGAGGCGGTGGTTTTCCTGCCTCTACGTAGGCTGCCTTGATAACTTCTTTAATCCAGCGGGCGATGGTCGGTCGTGAGGCCGCTTCCCCTTGCTTCTTCCCGCTGTGCAGGACGAACAGGTGGTCCGTCTTTCGTACTGCTTCTGACATTTCCAGGTATCTGGACAGCAGTCTGCCGATGTCGAGATGGCGTAGCATTCGACCTTCTTCCGACTTCTTCAAACCTTCCGTGGTAGGCAAGGATATGGTTTGGTTGAGGTGAAATTGTGAGACCACTTTGGGTAAAAAGGAAGGAACCGTGCGAAGATGGATAGCCTCTGGAGTGATTCTGAGAAATGGATCACAGCAGGACAGTACTTGTAGCTCTGAGTTGCGGCGTGCTGAACATACGGCCAGCAAGAACACCATCTTCAAGGTTAACAAACGGAGAGACAGACCTCGAAGGGGCCTGAAGGCGGATCCCGCTAGAAATTCCAATACTAGGTTGAGGTTCCACAAGGGCACTGGCCACTTCAGTGGCGGGCGAATGTGTTTGACTCCTTTCAGGAAACGTGCAACGTCTGGGTGTTTGGCAATGGAGTTGCCGTCACTCCTGGGACCGTAGCAAGATAGTGCTGCTACCTGAACCTTGATGGAGCTGAGGGACAGACCCTTCTGAAGTCCATCTTGTAGGAAGTCCAAAATGAGAGGGATCTTAGCGGTATGTGAATTGGTGCTGTGAGAATCGGACCAGGCTTCAAAAACTCTCCAGATCCTTATATATGTTAGTGATGTGGAGAACTTGTGTGCTCGGAGGAGTGTATCTATTACCGGCTCCGAGTATCCTCTTTTCTTCAGTCTAGCCCTCTCAATGGCCAGACCGTAAGAGAGAATTGAGCTGGATCCTCGTGGAGGATGGGACCTTGCCGCAGCAGGTCCCTGTGCGGAGGCAGGCGTAGAGGATTCCCTGCCAGTAGTCTCCTCATGTCTGTGTACCAAGGTCTTCTTGGCCAGTCCGGGGCCACTAGAAGAACTAGGCCTCTGTGTCGCTGAATCTTGTGTATAATGGCGCCCAGCAGGGGCCACGGAGGAAAGGCATATAGCAGGATTCCCTGAGGCCACGGCTGTACCAGGGCATCGATCCCCTGGGATAGCGGATCCCGCCTGCGGCTGAAATATCTGGGTACTTGAGCGTTGGACCTGTCTGCTAATAGGTCCATGCCCGGCATCCCCCATTGATCCACAATCATCTGGAAAGCTGTGGGCGACAGCTGCCACTCCCCCGGGTTTAGGCTTTCTCTGCTGAAGAAGTCTGCCGTCGTGTTGTCCTTCCCGGCAATGTGGACGGCGGAGATGTCCTGAAGATTTGCTTCTGCCCAAATCATCAGGTGAGTTGTTTCTAGGGACACTTGTTGGCTTCTGGTTCCGCCCTGACGATTGATGCATGCCACCGTGGTGGCGTTGTCTGACATCACTCTGACTGCTCTGTCGCGAAGTCTGTGGGCAAATCGCAGGCACGCTAGCCTGACTGCCCGTGCCTCGAGTCGGTTGATGTTCCATCTTGACTCTTCTCTGGTCCACCGCCCTTGAGCGGTGAGTTCCTCGCAGTGTGCTCCCCATCCGTTCAGGCTGGCATCTGTGGTGAGCAGAATCCAGGTTGGGGAGGACATTCTTGATCCCTGGCTCATGTGGCCGGGCTGTAACCACCACCGTAGCTGACTCCTTGCTCTGGTCGGCAGAGGTAGGTGTATGGTGTAGTTCTGTGATCTTGGGCTCCATCGAGATAGAAGGGCGCGTTCCAATGGTCTCATATGAGCCCGTGCCCATGGCACCACCTCCAGAGTGGATGCCATGAGGCCGAGGACTTGTAGATAATCCCGAGCTGTGGGCCGGCTGGCGCTCAGCAGGACCTGCAGATGATTCCGGAGTTTTGACTTTCTCTTGGAGGTCAGGCTGACCTAGTCTTCTTGGGTGTCGAATTGGACCCCCAGGTATTCCAGCAACTGGGACGGCTGTAGGGAACTCTTTTTTATGTTGACTACCCATTCTAGGCTTTCCAGAAGAGCTATAACTCTGTTGGTTGCCCGGTGACTCTCCTCCGGTGACTTTGCCCTGATCAGCCAATCGTCCAGGTAGGGATGGATGAGAATTCCTTCCTTCCTGAGTGCTGCCGCCACGACTACCATGACCTTGGTAAAGATCCGCTGCGCGGTGGCTAACCCGAAGGGTAAAGCTCGGAACTGGAAGTGCTGATTTAGGACTTTGAAGCGTAGATAGCGCTGGTGATCCCGATGGATTGGGATATGCAAGTAGGCTTCCGACAGATCTAGGGAGGTGAGAAACTCCCCTGGCTGTACTGAATTCTTGACAGACTGCAGAGTTTCCATGCGAAAGCTGGGGACCCGTAGGTGCCGATTGACTGACTTGAGGTCCAGGACGGGCCTGAAAGTGCCTCCTTCTTGGGTACTATGAAATAGATGGAATAATGCCCAGAATTTATCTCTCCTGCAGGTACTGGGATTATGGCTCTTAGGGCCAGGAGCCTCTGTAAGGTCACTTCTAGTGCCTCTTTCTTGAGCGGTGAACAAGGAGATTCCACAAACTTGTTCGGCGGAAGCCAAAGAAGATCCAGGTAATATCCTTCTTGGATGATGGCGAGGACCCACTGGTCCGAAATGATCTCGACCCACCTGCGGTAGAAGAGGGTTAGCCTGCCCCCTATGGCTGCTACCCTCGGATGGGTCGGCTGATTGTCATTGTGGGTTGCGGCCGGAGCCAGAACCCGAGCCGGTTCTCTTCTTGTTGTGCTTAATAGCGAGTCCTGTAGGGGTTGAAGCGCTGAGAGTTTCTACCTCTGGATGGTCTAAAAAAAGAACGCTGGCTCCTCCTCGACCTGTCTTCGGCGCTTCCCAGCTGCGACCCCGGGCGGTCTCCAGCTGCGGGGGGAGAGGGGTGAGTACCTTCACCGCCGCGCTTAAGGAAGTGCACCCGCTGCCTCTAGGCTGCGCCCGAATTCGTCTCGCTCAGGGGCCAAGTCCACGCTGGACCGAGGCTGCTCTAGGCCGCGCCCGAACTCGTCTCGCTCGGGGGCCAAGCCACCCCCGAGCCCTTCTCACTCGGGGGCTGGGTCCCTGCCACGAACCGGCCACCGGACCGAGGCTCTTACCTCCGAGGGACCACGGAAGTCAGCTCGGGAAACTCAACTGGGTGAGTGACCGCCTGGTATCACCACAGGAGTACGGGGCTCGTCTTCAGTAGGTTTCTTCTATGAATTTAGTCGTTTAGAATTTGGAAACACGCTCAGCGAGCGTGAGGTAGTTCCAAACTGATTTGGAGACGGAAATTACTGATTTGCTACACTTCCTGTGGGGGTATATGTACCCGTGCTGACGTCAGATCCGTCTCCAACTGCTAGCACGAGCACACTATACCCATTTGTTTTGAGTCCATCTGCTACACACTAAGAAATAGTGATTAATTCCTTCATGTAATATATATCTACTCCTTAGTGGAACAGAGGATTTGGTGCTAGAGGTAACAGTGTTGGAGCCACTTGGCAATAGTGATCACAACATTATCAAATTTGACTTAACTGGAAGGCGTGAAAAAAAGAAATCTAGCCAAACAGCATTTAACTTTCAAAAAGGTGACTATGATAAAATGAGGAAAATGGTTAGGAATAAACTGAAAGGTACAACTGCAAAGGTTAAGAGTTTATCTCAGGCATGAAGAATGTTGTTTAAAAATAGCAACTTGGAAGCCCAGAACAGACGTATTCCACGCATTAGAAAAGGTGGAAAGAAGGCTAAACGACAATCAGCATGGTTGAAGGTGAGGTGAGAGAGGCTACAATATCTAAAAGAACATCTTTCAAGAAATGGAAAAGGGATCTGAATGAAGAACTCAGGTAACAGAATAAGCACTGACAAGTCAGATGCAAGGCAGTGATAAGGAAGGCAAAAATAGAATTTGAAAAGAAGCTTGCTGTGGAAGCAAAAACTCATAATAAAACTTTTTCAGGTACATTTGAGGTAAAAAGCCTGCGAGGAAGTCAGTTGGACCACTGGATGATCAAGGGGTAAAACGGAGCACTTAGGGTTGACAAAGCCATAGCAGAGAGAGTAAATTAATTCTTTACTTCATTATTCACTAAGGAAGATGTAAGAAATATATCCATCTTCCTTTGATTACCAATAAGACCTCCGATTTCTTAAACAATCAAACGCTAAACTTTTTTTAAATGACCATCATACTCTGCTTCATCGTTTAGTAATTCAGCTTTAAGACTCAGCCGTGTATATAATCATCTGTCAATTTTTATAACTGCTATTAGGGTTTTGTATGTTTGTGGGCCCCTGGGCCGATGGGAGCAATGGTACCACCCACAGGGAGGAGCCCTGTGAGTCTCACCATCGGGAGGCGAGGACTCGGCAGGCTTCAGACACAGCTGTGTGCGTGCGCCTAGGGAGGGGTGTGGTGCGGGTAGTGGCGTCTCTCCGCAGACCATGCGGAGAGGCCCGATGAGCAATGGTGTCTTGAGCTGCAGTACTGGGGACCAAGGCAGAGCCGGAGGCACCGGGGGTGGCCAAAGGTCGGAGCCGGCGGCTCACCACCTCTAGCGAGGAGGTACCAGAAGATGAGGGGGCCACACTGGACGGCACACGTAACACTCAAGAGTATTTCAATTGAAGGTAAGTCCATTTCTATTGTCCTGCAAGTTTGTAATCTGGGTGTTATTATGGACAATAAATTGAGCTTGTGATCCCAGGTCTCTAAAGTTGTGAGAAGTGCTTTTTATAATTTATGCCTTCTGCGAAGATTGCACCCATTTGAGATTGAAGCTGATCTAAAAATTGTAATGGATAGTTTGGACCTTTTATATTTTGATTATTGTAACTCATTGTATCTGGGACTCCCATACACCACTTTATGGGTAATGCCATTAATTCAGAATGCTGCAGCATGCATAATCTCTAGTGTCTCAATTCTGGCTAAACTTCACTGGCTCCTGATTATCTAGCATATTAAATTAAAAATACTATTCCTTTAAGGGCCTGAATGGATTGACTCCTCCAGTTGTTAATGCTGCATTAAAAATATGTCAGCCCACAAGGAGTCTCAGATCTTAATCCCAAGACCTGCTATGTGTTCTATCATTTAAGCAGGTTAGACTTGATGAAGTATGGGAGAGGGAGTGCATTTTTTATGTCCAATGACCAGCTAGTTAGAATTCTTTGCCAAATCCTATTAAATCTGAACCATGCCTTCTTAAGTTCAGAAAGCTGGTGAAAGCATACCTTTTTCAACAAGCATTTAATATATAACAGGTTAATTCCCTTGCAGCTAAGTGAGATGGCCTAAAGAACAGAACTGTATATTGTATATTCAAGTGCAGAGTTCTATGTTTTATGTTTCAATATTTTATGCTTAATATTTGTCATGTATTTAACAATGCTGTAATGTATTTTATGTTTAATTTTTAAAATATTTATTTGTTTTTATTTTTGCTTTTAGCTATTGTTAGTTACTGTTGATTTATTTATGAATGTTTTATTGTAAACCTCTTAGCAAGATTAACAAGTGGTCTATAAATTTTCTAAATAAATAAAAGAAATACATGTTGGTTAGTTGTTGGTCAGAGAATGAGTTTATGCAATATTCTATTCATAGACAATACAAATGACTTAAATTATAGACCACATAGCAAAGCAAAGTAACTTTTATTCCTTCACTGAAGTAACAGCAAAACTACAAAAACTTCCTTTTGAAGCCTTTTTGTGGCAAGCAGACCAAGACATTGATATTTAACTCCTGAACATATTGTCATATGCAAACAGAATGACAATCATGGTATGTAGCTTTTGATAATTAAAGCACCACATGAGATTCTAGTGTGGTTTATTATATAATATTTTGTTTATGCTGGTTTGATAATCAAGTATTACAATGTTGAGCTTGTCTGACCTTGGCGAATTCTCAGTATGATGCTACAATAATTATACATCTGTTGTCTTGCTGACATTTGTTGATTTAATCTATGTCAAATATATTGTATTTGTACTCTAAATGAAACATCTTGACATGTAAATGATTTTAAAAAAGGTTGTTATTTCTGTGGTCTATCAAAAGAACAAATAGACTAGCAGAGTAATGAACTTTGAAATAGCAGACTGAATTCAACTCCTATTTTTTCCCACTGACAATCACTGAAACTTGGGCAAAGTACTATCTCCAGTTACTTCAGATACCATTTTGACTGTAAACTCTTCAGGGTAGAGACTGATTGTACTCATATTTAATTTGTTGCATAATACCCTGGATTATGTTTCCTTACAAATACCAAAATAAAGATCTTTCAGAAATTTCACTCAATAAAATGTGATAATTTTCTGATACAGTACAATAAAATATTACTGCTATAACATTAGAATAATGCTTTGTACCACTTCAGCATTTATGCTGCTACCCAACATTTCAACCTTATAAATGAGATTTTCATCATGTCTTGTGCCACAGTATCCATGTCTCTTCAGCTAAAGTCCCTTTTTTTGTTCAAAGGACTATTTTCAATTTTAAAAAATGTGGATTTCTTTGGGGATTCCTGGCCAAGAAATTCTCGTCTGCTCCTTTCCAGATAAATTGGGATCAGCTTCTATTGGGTTATGCCACCAGGAGCTTTCCTTTACAACTACCTGGGATTTCCCCCATTTTTTAAAATTTTATCTCTATACTCCTATTTTCATCAGTCTTTGGCCAGAGACTAAAGGACTTTGAAATCCCCCAGAGAGTGGTACATGCGAAACACAGACTAGCCCAAGGCACAAAAAGTTTAGTTTGGAAACAAAAGTATTTTATCGATTATAGGCTCTTCTTAGAACTAAAAAATATAATTTTGACTTACTGTGATTTTTATTTTAGGATTCATGTTATTTAGTATATGTTTTTCTCTTTACTTATAAAGATCAAACATATTAGGTTGTATTAATAAAGGAATAATTGTATTTACCTATTAAGCAAAGCTGTATAGCAACATTTTTATTTTTGGGGGGGGCATCATCAAAATATTTGAGCATGAGATCCATAGCTTCATTTCTTGCCAAAATTATCAACATGAGTGTCACCACATTCCTACTTTTTCTAGTATGCCTCAAAGCTGTGCAAACAGCGAATGACTAAGAATATCTGGAACAACTGTTTACATGCCTGTAGCAAAAAATTAAAAGGATAGCATGGCATGTAATAGGATTAAAGATACCTGGTGAGGTGCAGTTGGTGCTCAGATTTGCCCAGCAGTTCTGTCAGTTTTAGGCATTCATCTTTGGTTCTTGCTGCATTCTGCTGGGCTTGTTCCAAGCGCTGCTTATTTTCACTCAACTCTAATCCCAACTTCTCAATTTCCTGATGAAAAAAAATAATAAAGAAAAAGAAAAACTGAGTCATAAAAGGTCATAAAAGTGCATAATTTATCACTCTTAATATGCGTTTATTGAGATTAAGGCATATACAGAATATTTCCAATGATTTTTAACTCTAATCCCAGTTAGAATAACCCCTGTTTTATTGTAACTTTTTCTTCTACGCACTTGTTATACTTTTGTAATGTATACTCTTACGTTTTAGCTATGTACGTTATAATGTATTGCTCACCCCTTGTTTTATGTAAACCGACATGATACGAACTGCCGTGAATGCCGGTATAGAAAACACAAATAAATAAAAAATAAAATAAATAAATGTACAGAAATTATAACTGTAGGTTAGAACCATATGAGAACTGTTACAAAACATAGAACTGCTAGCCAGCAGGCATTTTCTTGAACATTTCCAGTGTTTTTATTATTTTCTTAAAATTGCTGTTCATGTAAAATGTATTTATATAACTTTTATACATTTCTCTTTACTGTTTGTACATAGTACTTACACACAGGGGCTGGTGAAAGCACTAGGCATATTAGGCAACCACCTAGAGTGCCACAATGCTGGGGGCAGTGCAGTGATGACATCTTCTCACACTCATGGCCTGGAAGTAGGGCCTCGAGGGGCAGGAAGAGCTTGCCACAGCAAGCAAGAGCAGCAGGACTATAGTGGCCATTGTAAACTGGAACAATGCTGAAGCCAGCAGAAGATGGGCTCTGAAACAGCAGGGCTGGAGCAGTGGACTACGTGGCCTAAAAAGGAGCAGGCTGCAGCAGCTTGACTCTCCAGTTGTCAGGAGCTGGAACAGGGGGGCCAAGTAGGCTGCCCCATTAGGAGCTAGAGCAGCAGGACCATGAGGCTGCTCTGTTAGGAGCTGGACCATTGGGACTTCATGACCCGCCTGTTGGATGCTGGAGTAGAAGGACTGTGCGAGCCAACCTGTGGGGAGTTGGAGCAGTGTGACTGTGTGGGCCACCCTGTCATGAGTTGGAGTAGCAGGACTTCACATGCCACTCTGTCAAGAGCTGGAGTAATGGGACATATGAGCAGGAACAGGCTGGAGCAGCTGCTGTGGGGCTGTCAGGAAGAGGAGGAGCAGCATTACCCAGGCAGTTGAGAGAAGGAAGAAGTTGCCTTGACAGTGGTTAGGACTGACGGAGGAAGCAGCTATTACTACTTGCGCTTCCAGAGATGAAGGCCGGGGAAAGTGATTGAATGAGAAGGCAGCATGTATGTGTGAGTATGTGGCAGCATGTGTGTGTATGTGTGTGGCAACTTGTTTGTGTGTGAAAGGTAGCATGTGTGTGATTGAGTTCATGTTCAGTGTTATGAAGAGAGGCAGCATGTGTGTGTGACAGCAGTGTGTATGTGATTGGACGTGTGTGTGCATGTGAGTCAACATGTCTGTGTGATAAAGCACATATTTGTGTGTGAGAGATAATGTGTGTGTTTGAGAGGTAATGTGTGTGTGCGCAACTGAGTGCATGTATCTGTGTATGAGAGAGGCATGTGTGATTGAGAGCGTGTCTGTGTGAGAGAGGCAGTCTGCACCTGTGTGACTGAGCATGTGTGTCTGTGTGTGAGAAGCAGCATTAATCTATATTTGTGATGGAGTGCATGTCTGTGTGAGAGGGAAGCATGTGTATGTATATGTGTATGTGAGAAAGGCGGCGGGTGGTGATTGAACATGAGTCTGTGTGGGAAAGAAGCCACGTGTGTCTGAAAGTGTGATTTAATGCGTGTGCCAGAGAGAGGCAGCGTGTGTGAGAGACAGTGTGTGTATGTGAGAGAGGCCACATGTGGGTGAGAGGCAGTGTGTGTTTGAGACCGTGTCTGTGTGTAAAAGAGAGGCAGCCTCTATTTGTGTGACTGAGCACTCGTGTCTGTGTGTGAGAAGCGAATATCTGTAAGTGACTGAGTGCATGTATATGTGTGTGAGAGAAGCAGTGTGTTTGTGTGTGTAATTCAGTGTATGTCTGTGTGAGAGAGGCAGCATGCATCTCTATATGAGGGACAGGCAGCATTGTATGTGTATATGTGCATGTGAGAGGTGTGTGTGTGTGTGTGTGTGTGTGTGTGTGTGAGAGAGGCAGCATATGTATGTGATTAAGTGTGAGTCTGTATGAGAGAGAGGCAGAGTATGTCTGTGTGTGACTGTGTGAGCCCACGTTCCCTTCGGCTTGAGCCTTTGTGTGACAGGGCTGGCAGGACTTGGGTGGGGTCTCTATTGATGGCAGAAGGTCCATAGTAAACTGGGTCATAGGCAGGCAGCAGTCAGGCATAACCAAGGTCCAGGCAATGGTCAATTATATTCGAGGTCCCGGCAGTGGTCAGAGGCAATCATATCTGGGATCCAGGTCGAGGTCAAACCAGGTATCTATCTAAGGGAGGTGAGGAGGGACGGATAGGCTGGGCGGCAGGCAAAGACAAGTAGAGGGACTGGAACAAAGACATTTTGGTTGCCCTTCTTTGTACCTTCTCCATCGCAACTATATCTTTTTTGAGATGTGGTGACCAGAATTGTACACGGTATTCCAGGTGCGGTCTCACCATGGAGCGATATAGAGGCATTATGATATTTTCCGTTTTATTAACCATTCCCTTCCTAATAATTCCTAACATTCTGTTTGCTTTTTTGACTGCTGCAGCACATTGAGCCGTCGATTTTAAAGTATTATCCACTATGATGCCTAGATCTTTTTCCTGGGAGGTAGCTCCTAATATGGAACCTAACATCGTGTAACTACAGCAAGGGTTATTTTTCCCTATATGCAACACCTTGCACTTGTCCACATTAAATTTCATCTGCCATTTAGATGCCCAATCTTCCAATCTTGCAAGTTCCTCCTGTTATGTATCACAATCCGCTTGTGATTTAACTACTCTGAATAATTTTGTATCATCCGCAAATTTGATAACCTCACTCATCGTATTCCTTTCCAGATCATTTATATATATATTGAAAAGCACCGGTCCAAGTACTGATCCCTGAGGCACTCCACTGTTTACCCTTTTCCACTGAGAAAATTGACCATTTAATCCTACTCTCTGTTACCTGTCTTTTAACCAGTTTGTAATCCACGAAAGGATATTGCCTTCTACCCCATGACTTTTTAGTTTTCTTAGAAGCCTCTCATGAGGGACTTTGTCAAACACCTTCTGAAAATCCAAATACACTATATCTACTGGTTCACCTTTATCCACATGTTTATTAACCCCTTCAAAAAAATGAAGCAGATTTGTTAGGCAAGACTTCCTTTGGGTAAATCCATGTTGACTATGTTTCATTAAACCTTGTCTTTCTATACGCTCTACGATTTTGATCTTGAGAATAGTTTCCACTATTTTACCCGGCACTGAAGTCAGGCTCACTGGTCTATAGTTACTCGGATTGCCCCTGGAGCCTTTTTTTAAATATTGGGGTTACATTGGCCACCTTCCAGTCGTCAGGTACAATGGATGATTTTAATGATAGGTTACAAATTTTAACTAATAGATCAGAAATTTCATTTTTGAGTTCCTTCAGTACCCTAGGATGCATACCATCCGGTCCAGGTGATTTGCTACTCTTTAGTTAGGTTAGGGCTGTTCAGCTTGGAGAAGAGACAGCTGATGGGGGATATGACAGAGGTCTTTAAGATCATGAGAGGTCTTGAACGAGAAGATGTGAATCAGTTATTTACACTTTCGGATAATAGAAGGACTAGGGGGCACTCCATGAAGTTAGCAAGTAGCACATTTAAGACTAATCGGAGAAATTTCTTTTTCACTCAACGCACAATAAAGCTCTGGAATTTGTTGCCAGAGGATGTGGTTAGTGCAGTTACTGTAGCTGGGTTCAAAAAAGGTTTGGATAAGTTCTTGGAGGAGAAGTCCATTAACGGCTATTAATCAAATTTATTTAGGGAATAGCCACTGCTATTAACTTGCATTCAGTAGCATGGGATCTTCTTAGTGTTTGGGTAATTGCTAGGTTCTTGGGCCTGGTTTGGCCTCTGTTGGAACAGGATGCTGGGCTTGATGGAGCCTTCGTCTGACCCAGCATGGCAATTTCTTATGTTCTCATGTTCTTTCCTGAAGACAGCAGGATGAGGATTAAGACAGTTAGCCAAGGACAGATGTCAAGGCTGAAACAAAGACAGGAAAGCTGGGAAGCAACTCGCTCTACTAAGAAGTAGCTGGACCTGATGTTGAGGCAGTAAGGGAAGGTTAGGAAGAGCCCTTTATAGGGCTTGGCATATGACATCAACAGTGGATGCGACAGGGATCTTCCTGCTGTGTGCCCTTTAAGAAATGGGAGTGGTGCCGAATGATTGGAGGAGAGCGGTGGTGGTCCCGCTTCACAAGAGTGGGAACAGAGAAGAGGCTGGTAACTACAGACCAGTTAGCCTCACTTCGGTGGTGGGAAAAAGTAATGGAGTCCACTGTTGAAAGAGAGAATAGTGAAACTATCTACAGTCGGGAGAATTGCTGGACCAGAGGCAGCATGGATTCACCATTGGAAGATCCTGTCAGACAAATCTGATTGACTTTTTGACTGGGTAACCAAGGAATTGGATCGAGGAAGAGCACTCGATGTCATCTACTTGGATTTCAGCAAAGCTTTTGACACTGTCCCGCACAGGAGACTGGTGAATAAAATGAGAAGCTTAGGAGTGAGTGCCGAGATGTGGCCTGGATTGCAAACTGGTTGACGGACAGAAGACAATGTGTGATGGTAAATGGAACTCTCTCTGAAGAGAGAGCGGTTTTAAGCGGTGTACCGCAGGGATCGGTGTTGGGACCGGTCCTTTTCAATATCTTTGTGAGCGACATTGCGGAAGGGATAGAAGGTAAGGTATGTCTTTTTGCGGATGACACTAAGATCTGCAACAGAGTGGACACGTCAGAAGGAGTGGAGAGAATGAGACGGGATTTAAGGAAGATGGAAGAGTGGTCGAAGACATGGCAGCTGACATTCAATGCCAAGAAGTGCAAAGTCATGCATATGGGGAGTGGAAATCCGAATGAACTGTATTCGATGGGGGGAGAAAGGCTGATGTGCACGGAGCAGGAGAGAGACCTTGGGGTGATGGTGTCTAATGATCTGAAGTCGGCGAAAAAATGTGACAAGGCGATAGCTAAAGCCAGAAGAATGCTGGGCTGCATAGAGAGAGGAATATCGAGTAAGAAAAGGGAAGTGATTATCCCCTTGTACAGGTCCTTGGTGAGACCTCACCTGGAGTATTGTGTTCAGTTCTGGAGACCGTATCTCCGAAGAGACAGAGACAAGATGGAGGCGGTCCAGAGAAGGGTGACCAAAAAGGTGGAAGGTCTTCATCAAATGACTTATGAGGAGAGATTGAAGAATCTAAATATGTACACCCTGGAGGAAGGAGGAGCAGAGGTGATATGATACAGACTTTCAGATACTTGAAAGGTTTTTAATGATCCAATGACAACGACAAACCTTTTCCATAGGAAAAAAATCAGCAGAACCAGGGGTCACGATTTGAAGCTCCAGGGAGGAAGATTCAGAACCAATGTCAGGAAGTATTTCTTCACGGAGAGGGTGGTGGATGCCTGGAATGCCCTTCCGAAGGAAGTGGTGAAGACCAGAACTGTGAAGGACTTCAAAGGGGCGTGGGATAAACACTGTGGATCCATAAAATCAAGGGCCGTCAATAAAGAGTGGGTGGCTCGCCAGAATGACGGCTACTGCCTGGAGATAATACCCTTATTCAATAAACATACACATGGTTACTGTGACTCCAACATCACTCTAAGCTACGACAGCAAGAGGAAATGTGGAAAAAAGGATTCGCACTCACAAAGTGGGGAGTAGCTGGCTTGTTACGGCGGTTACTACCCCAAACCAAATAAGCCTGATACTTCACTTTCAATACATATCCAGCATAGCTCTCTGCTTCAACGGCAGGGGAGAAGAAAAACTGATACTTCATGCATAGCTCTCTGCTTCAACGGCAGGGGAGAAGAAAAACTGATACTTCACGCATATCCAGCATAGCTCTCTGCTTCAACGGCAGGGGAGAAGAAAAAAGGATTCGCACTCACAAAGCGGGGAGTAGCTGGCTTGTTACGGCGGTTACTACCCCAAACCAAATAAGCCTGATACTTCACTTTCAATGCATATCCTGCTTCAACCGGCAGGGGAGAAGAAAAACTAATACTTCACGCATATCCAGCATAGCTCTATACTTCAACGGCAGGGGAGAAGAAAAACTGATACTACACGCATATCCAGCATAGCTCCCTGCTTCAACGGCAGGGGAGAAGAAAAACAACCAATAAGGGCTGAATAACACAGTCTGGGTAAAACAAATAAACATGGGTGTAGCTTGCTTATTGCGGCGGTTACTACCCCTACTACCCCTAACTAATCAAGCTTGATATTTCACTTGATTGCAGCTCCATCACTGCTCTCTACATTAATGGTGGGGGTGGAAGGGAAATAGAACCAAAGAGCTAAGAGAAACAGATAAGTATGAGAAAAAAATGTGAAGCTTGCTGGGCAGACTGGATGGGCCGTTTGGTCTTCTTCTGCCGTCATTTCTATGTTTCTATAAGAGGAGTGATGCATGCGTATGCTGGATTCTGTTGCATGCGTATGCATGCCTGAGGAGCATACGCATGCCTGAGGAGTGATGCATGCGTATGCATGCCTGAGGAGCATGTCTGGATGGGCTTGGCAGCGACTTGCCGCATGCAGAGCTGGTGGTGTCTTGCCACGCCAGAGTGTGGCTTCTTGCGGCAGGGGAATGTGGCAGCATCTCACTACGATGGGAGTCCGGTGGAATGGCCCAACTGGGGAGGTGAGTGTGGCGGTTTACAGGAGCATCCCACAAATGGCCAAATATAACAGTACCCCCTCTTAAGCACCTCCCTGAGGCCCTGGGTTTTCTGGAGTACCATTGATGAAAGCCTTTAAGAGGCAGGTATCCAATATGTTGGCTGATGGCTTCCATTAATTTTCTTCAGGGCTATAGTTTTTCCAGGAGATTAGATACGTTACCTTTTTTCCTCCTCCGGTGGGAGTCCAATATCTCTTGAACCTCATATCTTTCAGTAGAAAGAAAAAAAAGTAAAATATTGGAGTAGCTCTCATAGGCCTGGATTCACCATTCTCGCACAGAATGGTGAATCCAGCGATAACGGGGGGCAGGGGCGAAGGGGGAAACAGCCTGTGAAAGCCGGCAGCCATCGCACCATAGAAACATAGAAATGACGGCAGAAGAAGACCAAACGGCCCATCCAGTATGCCCAGCAAGCTATGGACTTTTTTTTTTCCCTCTGACTTGTTACGCTTGGCTCTTAGTATCTTTTAGTTCTATTTTCCTTCCACCCCACCATTAATGTAGAGAGCAGTGTTGGAACTGCATCTAATTGAATATGTAGCTTAGTTAGGGTAGTAAACCGCCTCAATAAGCAAGCTACACCCATGCTTTTGTTACTCGACTATGTAATTCAGTCCTTGTTGGTTGTTGTCTATATATAGATCCTCTTTTCTACATTGTCCCTGCCGTTGAAGCAGGGGGCTATGCTGGATTGCGTTGAAAGTGAAGTAACAGACTTCTCCCCTGCCATTGAAGCAGAGAGGCTATGCGGCTATGCGTTGAAATGAATGACAGGAGTAACAGACTTTCTCCCCTGCTTGTGTGAAGCAAGAGAGCTATGCTGGCTATGCGTTGAATGTGAAAGTAACAGACTTTCTCCCCTGCCGTTGAAGCAGAGAGATATGCTGGCTATGTGTTGAAAGTGAAGTAACAGACTTTCTCCCCTGCCATTGAAGCAGAGAGCTATGCTGGCTATGCGTTGAAAGTGAAGTATCAGACTTTCTCCCCTGCTGTTGAAGCAGAGAGCTATGCTGGCTATGCGTTGAAAGTGAAGTATCAGACTTTCTCCCCTGCTGTTGAAGCAGAGAGCTATTATGCTAGATATGCATTGAAAATAAAGTATCAGGCTTATTTGGTTTGGGGGTAGTAACCGCCGTAACAAGCAAGCTACACCCTGCTTTTTTGTGAATGCAAATCCTTTTTTTTTTCCACATTTCCTCTTACCGTTGAAGCTTAGAGCAATGTTGGAGTCTCATTAACCACGTGTATGTTTATTGAATAAGGGTATTATCTCCAAGTAGTAGCCTTCATTCCCGCGAGCCACCCCATCTTTATTCTCGTCCTCTAGACTTGATGGATCCACAGTGTTTATCCCACGCCCCTTTGAAGTCCTTCACAGTTCTGGTCTTCACCACTTCCTCCGGAAGGGCATTCCAGGCATCTACCACCCTCTCCGTGAAGAAATACTTCCTGACATTGGTTCTGAGTCTTCCTCCCTGGAGCTTCAGCTCATGACCCCTGGTTCTGCTGATTTTTTCTGACGGAAAAGGTTTGTCGTTGTCTTTGGATCGTTTAAAACCTTTCAAGTATCTGAAAGTTTGAATCATATCACCCCTGCTCCTCCTTTCTTCCAGGGTGTACATATTTAGATTCTTCAATCTCTCCTCATAAGTCATTCGATGAAGACCCTCCACCTTTCTGGTCACCCTTCTCTGTACCTCCTCCATCTTGTCTCTGTCTCTTTGTAGATACGGTCTACAAACACCACCACAGTGTTATCGCTGCCAGTTTTCGCACCCAATAGCACCACCGTGAAAGGTGGTGCTATTGGGCGCGCTACTGACAGCAATAACGTGGCTTACCTTATCGGCACCAGTGAAGACAGCACCGAGTCTGCCTCCTCGCCACCCCGATTCCTCCCATCGCTGCCCCGACTCCACCCCCCGCTTGCTATCGCACGCAATAACCCTTACAAAATAACCCCCATAGTTTGCATACAAATAGGTCCCAGAGGCTTTGCTGACACCAGGAGGAGAACTGTTTCCATTAAAAAAGCATAAGCTCTTCTAGCTGAGGGTTTTCTGGCAGACACTACTATGTTTCCTTTAGGCAAGGAAAATGGAGCATTCAGCAAGCACTCAACATCCAGGCCATTAAGTTGGGAGAAGTAAGGTTCAAATGATAGATGTCCCTCTTCTTGAGTTAACAAGGATGGGTCTGACCTCAGAGGTATAAGAAGGGGCTTATGGTTTATTGCATCAGGTATGGGAACCACTCTTGTCTGGGCCATGCTGGTGCTATAAAAATCTGACAGGCCTTATCCTTGAGCACTTTTTGAAATGTTCTCATTGTCAGGGGAATTGATAGAAAAGCATACATGAAATTTGCATTCCAGCTGAGCAAAAAAGCAGGGTGGGGGGGGGGGGGGGGGGGGGGGAAAGAGTGCTAGGCATCCATCTTGTAGGTTGCTCCCTAAGAGATCAGCTCCTGTGAATCTTTTTAATATTCTTCCACCTGCATCTGAGTCTCACACTGCTTGTCTTATTCAAAACCTACCTAGGCAATGTTTATGATGGCTACTTCTAAAACAAGGTTAATTCTCCACTGTTGTGTAGTATTAAGTGGTTCAAGCATGAGCTCTCTTCTAGAGATGTGAATCGTGTCCTCGATCGTCTTAACGATCGATTTCGGCTGGGAGGGGGAGGGAATCGTATTGTTGCCGTTTGGGTGTGTAAACTATCGTGAAAAATCGTTAAAATCGTGAGCCGGCACACTAAACCCCCCTAAAACCCACCCCGACCCTTTAAATTAAATCCCCCACCCCCCCCAACCCCCCCCCCCCCAAATGCTTTAAATTACCTGGGGATCCGGCGGTGGTCCAGAACGGCGGCGGTCCGGAACGGCCCCCTCAATAGAATCGTGTTGTCTTCAGCCGGCGCCATTTTTCAAAATGGCCGCCGCAAAATGGCGGCCATAGACAAAAATGATTCGACGGAGGAGGTCGTTCCGGACCCCCGCTGGACTTTTGGCAAGTCTTGTGGGGGTCAGGAGGCCCCCCAAGCTGGCCAAAAGTTTCCTGGGAGTCCAGCGGGGTTCCGGGAGCGATTTCTCGCCGCGAATCGTTTTTGTACGGAAAATGGCGCCGGCAGGAGATCGAGTGCAGGAGGTCGTTCAGCGGCGGTCCGGAACCCCCACTGAACGACCTCCTGCAGTCGATCTCCTGCCAGCACCATTTTCCATATGAAAACGATTCACGGCGAGAAATCGCTCCCGGAACCCCGCTGGACTCCCAGGAAACTTTTGGCCAGCTTGGGGGGGCCTCCTGACCCCCACAAGACTTGCCAAAAGTCCAGCGGGGGTCCGGAACGACCTCCTCCGTCGAATCGTTTTTGTCTATGGCCGCCGCCATTTTGCGGCAGCCATTTTGAAAAATGGCGCCGGCTGAAGACAACACGATTCTATTGAGGGGGCCGTTCCGGACCGCCGCCGTTCTGGACCACCGCCGGATCCCCAGGTAATTTAAAGCATTGGGGGGGTTCGGGAGGGTGGGGGATTTAATTTAAAGGGTCGGGGGTGGGTTTTAGGGGGTTTTAGTGTGCCGGTTTTCCTGCCCTCCCCCTTCCCCGATTTACGATTTTTTAACGATAAATCGGGGGAATTGGTATTGTATCGTGGCCCTAACGATTTTTTGACGATTTAAAATATATCGGACGATATTTTAAATCGTCAAAAAACGATTCACATCCCTACTCTCTTCTCCTGTTGGCAGCCCCAAAGGACTCAGACATTTCTCTTCATAATATCATGTATCATGTCAGAACTTCTGCAGGTAAAGGAAATGATCAGGGCAAATTAGCTGAGCAAAAGAGAATCCTGAGTTGCTCTGAATGCACTGGAAAGAATGGAACAAATTCTTTCCACTTTTCTGCTCATCTCCAACACAAAGAGGTTGCTTGAGGGTTGACCCTAAAGATTGATCAGTCAGGGACCATTTTTGAGGATGAAATTCCCTGCTTAGGTAGTCCGCTAAAATATTGGCAATCCTTAGAAGATAAGTTGCATTTACAATCACTTGATTGTGTGCCCAGTCCCATACTTTGATTGCCTCTTGACAGAGTACATGAACCTGTACCTTCTTGTTTGTTGACCTAAAACATGGCTATTGATTTTCAGTTTGCATAAGAATGCTTTTTCCTTCAAGGAGATGTGTGAAAATCATTACGGGTATTTGATCGCTCGCAGTTCTAGAAAGTTGATCTGAAACTGCCTTTTTGCTAATGACCAAGTCCCTTGAGAGTTTAGAAGGGATATGGTATGGGTTCCCATCGTAGAGGCATCTGTTGCTAATGCTACTAGATGAGGAAGTGGATGGAGTGGTACTTTTTTCTTGAACATGGGGTATAGCCTCCAATGAAGTTCCTGCTTCATTTCCTGCAAGACATTCACCAAGGTCTTCATGGGCTGAGTTAATTGGTCCCATTGGGACTGAAGACTCAATTGCAGGAGTTACATAATGAGGTGGGTTAGAAAAACTACATGAACTGTTGCTACCATGTGGTCCAGAACAACTAACACATCCTTAGCTGTTTGATTTCTGTTCAGCAATTGGTGAGCAAGGGGTTGAGGGTATTCTTTTGATCTGTCAAAAGAAAAGCGTTCTCCCACAGAGAGAGTCTCTCCATGCCCTAATTAATTTGATCTTATGAGATGGAATATGAGTAAATTTCTTGAAATTTATTAAGAATCTCACTGACTGTAGGAATTAAATTAACTTCTGTAGGGAGGTCAATACCCCTTCCTGGAAAGCTGCCATCACTAGCCATTCATCCACATAACGGAAGATGCAGATTCCTTGACAATGGAGATGTGCTGCTACTACAGCTAGGTATTTGGTATAAATTCTCAGAGCCAATGATAGACTGAAAGGTAGTACTCAGAACTGTCAGTGAGAGAATTCTACCACAAAGCGAGGGAGCAATGGATAAGTATATGAGCATAGGCATCCTTGAGATCCAGGACACAGATCCACTCTTCTGCCTGAATGAAAGGGAGATTCGTGGGGAGGAAATTCACTTTGAATTTGTCCCAGAGTAGATTTTTGATCAGATTTCTTAAATACATGATGGGTCTCAATCCTCCAGATTTCTTGAGGATAAGGAAATAGCTGGAGTGGTACCCTTCACCATTTTGATTGGGCAGCTGTAGATAGAGTTGTGTTGAGCGAGATGGATATAGACTGAAGACTGAACAAGCATGGGAAATCAAGAGAAATGTAAGTGGTAACCAGATGCTACAATCTTGAGAATCCAGTGGTCTTTGGTAATCTTGTGCCATTCCTCCAGGTAGAGATGAATTATCTCCTATGGAGAGGATGATTTTTGGGTTTGGAGACTGGTCAAAAACTTGATCCAGGTTTGGGCAAAACCTGCTGTGTCACTTTTGGTTGGCATCATTCACGCTGCTGACTCCTAGTCATAAGTTGTTGTTGCTGTGAAAACAGAGGCTGAACCTGGTACCACTGGAATTTCAGGAAGGGGCTTCTCTGAAAGTATGACCACTAAAAAGCATAATAAGGCCACCCATGAGGTGGACTGTGTTCTGAGCTGGTTGAGATCAAGTGGATTACCACATGTTGCCCACTGATTTGAGCAACTGTCTCTCTGAGTTTGTCAACGAAGAGGATGTCTGCTAACTTATAATAAAAATCATTGTGTAAACTGCTGGCTCTCAACCAAGCCATTTAGCAACCAAGCTCCGATGGAGGCTGATGAGGAAAGGGCCGTTGTACTGAGCACCACATAAACCGATTAAATTAGATGGCCCATACATCTTTATCATTCTAAAAGCAGCTATGGGTATGCAAAGTCGCTATTCCTTGGAGGTAGAAAGGGCTTCAATTTTTTTAATGCAATCATAGACGTATTCACACAGGAAAAACTGGTGAGGAGAAAAACATGCATTAAACATGGAGTTTTTAGGAAGAAAGGTGAAATCCAAAACCTCCAGGGTAGTACTCTCAGAAATGTTCCCTGTTCAACATTCAGCATTCCAGAGGCAGGCAGAACTCCACAGTCTCAATGTGTGGATGACACAATAGTGCAGGGAAGAGGGTGTTAGATTTGGAAAGAACTGGGCAACATTTTGGAAAAGGGGAGCCTATTCCAAAAAGATAGGCTCCACATTCCCCAGGGTGGAAGAGGCAAGCTGATGCTAATCTTCAAAAAAGAGATAGAGCAGCTTTTTAACTAGAACATAGGGGAAAGCCGACAGTTTCTCAGCAGCACATGGTTCGGTGGGAGGTAATTTCAAAGGACTCCAAAATAACAGTAGAGTTAAAGCATTCAGATAGAGAGGTTTCAATAAAAGCAAAAGTAGTCCTTATGCCTATAAGTCAACAATCACCTGAGTTAAAAGAATCCAAATTACCCCTTTCAATAGATAAGCAGATTTTTAATACAAATAAAAAATGTGCGTTAAAAAGTCTAAAAAGATGGGAGAGTCAGAGTGTATAGCACTTACTGAAGAAGTAAATTTAATTGGTATCACAGAGATCTGGTGGAAGGCGGACAAAGGGCAGTGTTATACCAGGATACAGATTATACTGCAATGATAAGGTGATCAATTTGGTGGTGGGGATATTGCTTTATGTTAGGGAAGGCATAGGATCCAACAGGATAAAGATCCTACAGAAGACTAAATGCATGATAGAATATTTTTAGGTGGAAATTCCAAATGTGATGGGGAAGAACATAGCAGTGGAGGTATACTACCATCCACCCAGCCAAAATGAACAGATAGACGATGAAATGCTAACAGAGATTAGGGAAGCTAACAAATTTTATAGCCCAGTAATAATGGGAGATTTCAATTACTCCAATATTGACTGGGTAAATGTAAGAGGCAAGGATAAACACTACGGATCCCTAGAGGCGAGAGAAGTGAAATGAGGAAAGAGGCATGTTAAAGGCAGGATCCTTCAGAAAATTAAGACATGAACTATATAGTCTGGGGGAAAAAAAAGGGGGGGGGGGGCGGTCTGGGAAACAAGCAAACTCAGGGGTGACGTACCAGTGTAAATCAAATAGCACAAGAGGAAGTACAGATGTGTAAATAATCAAGGGGGTGTCTTACAGATGCGACACATATAACCCTTAACCAATTAACCATGACACAACTCAAACAAGTAATCTACAAGGCCCAGACCCTGACAGTCTGTGAGTCATATATGATGTGAGCTTGCTGGGCAGGCGAAATGGGCAATTGTGTCCTTTTCTGCCGTCATTTTCTATGCTTCATGCTAGGGAGATAAAGCTTCTAGATGAGATAAAGGACAACTTCATGGAGCAGTTGTACCAGGAACCGTTGAGAGGGGAAGACATTTTAGACCTAATTCTTAATGGAATGCAGGATTAGTGCGAGTTAATGGTGGTGGGGGCCATTTGGCAACAGTGATCATAGTGCTATCAAATTATCAAATTTGACTTAATAACTGGAGTAAGGACATTAAGTAAATATATAGCTCCAGAATAAAGCTTTCAAAAGAGAGACTGATAAAATGCAAATAATTTAGAAATAAATGAAAAGATGCAGCAATACATCAGGCATGATCACTTTTTAAAAATATCACACAATATGAGTCAAAAAACAATACAGATGAGATGCCAATAAGTAATAAGAAACAGACTTCAGTATATGTACTTTCACTTAAAGTAGATATTTTGAAGAGCAAGCAAATTAAAAAATAAGTTATACTAGGGATCATCATACTACCCCGCGGATACTGAGGCCAATTTTTTAGGCTTTCAGTCTTTTCACCGCTCTGGGTGCACTTTAATCATAGGTCCAAGCACATAATTAGAAGGGTTTTTTTTATTTTTTTAAATTTTTTTTATATAAAAAAGAGATACTTCCCCCATTTGGCATAACCCGACATGATATCACATTTCGTACATGCTGCCCTCAGGGGGCTGCCAGTATAACCTCTTCAATTGGTGGAAAAATGTATCTTACAAGGCTATTGCTCTAAAATAAAGAGAACATTTTTAAGAGAACATTTTCATGTTCTTTTTATTTAGAGCAATAGCCTTGTGAGCAGTGGCGGATTCCTGAAGAAGACCAGCCCGGAGATTCGCCGCCCAGGCCGGCCCAGGAGATAATACGTGGTTTGCCGAGCACGTCTCTGTCACAGCCATGCTCGGCAGACCACGTGACTAGCGCGAGTGGCCCACCGGGGGATGCCCGATCCCCCGATAGGCCAATCCGCCCCTGCTTGTGAGATACATTTTTCCGCCGATTGAAGAGGTTATTCCAACAGACCCTGCAACCTGTCACTGAATTGTAAGCATGCCAACCAGACCATCTGGGCTTCCAGCCGATTGATGTTCCAGAGAGACCCTTCTGCACTCCAACCCAGTTCCCCAACCCTGAAGGTTCACATCTGTTGTGACTACTAGCCAGTCCGGTGAAATTAGGGAAACCCTCTTTCTTAGATGATATGCTAATAACCACCACTGTAGATGAGAGCCGACCTCCATTGGCAGGTGGAGCCAAATTGAGTAGTCCTGAGACTGTCAGTTCCCATTAGACAGCAGGAAGCACTGAAAAGGATGCATATGCGCCCTCACCCATGTAACCTCTTCCAGGGTCGCCGCCATCAAACCGAGCACCTGTAGATAGGATAACACTATCGAGCATATTGCATTCATCAACAGACATACCTGCTCCAACAACTTCTGAATATGACCCTCCGGCTTGAAAACCCTGCCCTGCTTCATGTCGAACTGAACACCAAGATACTCTAGCAATCTGAGAGGGTTGAAGACTGCTCTTGGCCAGGTTCACCAGCCAACCAAGCAGGAGGCTCTCTCCAGAGACTTGGCCCAATCAGCCAGTCATCCAAATATGGGTGTACCAGGATCCCATCCTCTCTCAACCCTGCCGCCACCACCACCATAACCTTGGAAACATTTCCGGGCACGATGGCCAGACCAAAAGGCAGCATTCAAAACTGATAATGACATCCCAAAACCACGAATCGCAGAAAATATTGGTGCTCTAGTTGGATGGGAATATGCAGGTATGCCTCGGACAGATCCAAGGAGGTCAGACATTCCCTCGACTGCATGGCCATTATCACTGAGCACAATGTTTCCAAGTGAAAATGAGTCACCCACAAATAACGGTTGACCCCTTTGAAATCCAGGATGGGACGAAAGAGCCTCCTTCTTGGACACAATGAAAAAAATGGAATATTGGCCTGTATTTTCTTAAGATGTGGACACTGGAACCACAGCCTTTCAGACTGAGAAGCCTTGACAATGTACACTCCACCGCCTGCTTCTTCTGTGGGGAGTGACAAGGAGACACCATGAACATGTCCCGAGGAACACTGCAAAACTGCAGTGCATATCCATCTCTTATCATCTCCAAGACCCACTGGTCTGACATGATCTCTAGCCACCTCTGATAAAAAGAGAGATAGGAAACCCCCTGTCTCCTGCTCCTGGGAGTGAGTTGGTACACCTTCACTGGGAGGCTCAGGAGGTTCCTGCTTCCCAAGTCTGCGCCTCGTCTGGGCTGTCTGGGATGAAAGGACTGAGACCTACTGAAAGGTTGCACCCTCTGAAAGGTCGCTCCTCTTGTAAAGTCAAAAAAGCTTCAATCCCCTTGCACGACCTCTCATGCCAAAAAGCATGGCATCTGCTGCTTCTCCTCTGGCAACCAAGGAACCGGCGACTCACTCCATTTATTGGCCAGTTTCTCCAACTCGCTCCCAAACAAGAGCGAGCCTTTAAAAGGAAATTTTGTAAGGTTAGCCTTGGAGTCGCTTTGGCTAACCATGTAATTGACCTCATGGAATCAGCCCAAGGTAGAACATAAGAACATGCCATACTGGGTCAAGACCAAGGGTCCATCAAGCCCAGCATCCTGTTTCCAACAGTGGCCAATCCAGGCCATAAGAACCTGGCAAGTACCCCAAAAACTAAGCCTATTCCATGTTACTGCTGCTAGAAATAGCAGTGGCTATTTTCTAAGTCAACTTTAATATCTGTGAAATCAGAGCCAGTAACTCATCTCTATCAAAGAACCACAACATAGTCCTATACAGTGCCAGTCCCAGAGGAATTTCCCCATCGTCCAACAAGTAAAGATTGGCCTCATCATCTGTGCCATCTGGATCCTTACTGGAAAGACCGACTGCCAATCTTGGTGTACTTCAGCTCTTAACAGCAGTACCGGGCATATGGGAGGTCACCACTTGTGACTCTGACCTGGCAAGATTAGTCTGAGCCGAGAACTGTGCCTGAAGAAAGGATTACAATCCTTGGAAAAATTCTACCCAAGGAAAGGCAGACAGATCCAAACCAAAACCAGAAGGCACCTGCACTGTGCCCACTGAGCTACATGCTTTCGAACCAGATAAGGGAGTTCTAAGGTCAGGAGCCCCTCCTGACACATCTTTACCCAGTCCTTCATCAGGCTGGGAAGAACCGAGCTTAGTAAAATTAGACGAAGGTAATTCTCCCTGAGCCTCTAAGCAGCGCTGGCATAAGTTAGAGGTAATGCTAGGCTGAGATACCCGATTATGACAGGCAGCACAGAGGGAAAGGTGCTTAGGTTTCTTAGCTATAGGTGCCATCAGTCTGCCAGTACACTTAACAGGTAACTGAAAGGTGTGCGTTCAGCTGAATTTGTGCTGATGGGGGAGGAGCTAAGATGGCGGCTTGTGTGTAGTGCTCTTCGGCCTGTCACGGAAGATTTCCTTTTTTTTGCTGATTTAGCTCTAACATGCCCCAAATGCAAGGGGAAAGTGCGGGTATTTCCCCCGATACCCTCCTCCCCTCAGGACAGCGTACCATTCCCGAATGCACTACTATTTACCTAAAACTGGAGGTGCCGGTCCTCGCTGACGGGTTCAGTAAGGGAGCCTCCTTCTCATCTGGGGAGTTTTCTCTGAGCCCTCCTGTGCTAAGGACTCCACAAGTGATTTCTTCTAGCCTCCCTCTGGAATCGGCGCTAGTGGATCTGAGAATGGAAACCTCAGAGCAAACTACTGAGGGAACAGCTGTGGGTGGAACGGCTCAAGGAGTAACAACGAAGTAAGGGAGTGAGGCAAACTCAGCGTCTGCAGACATCTTGAAGCCAGGTTCCCCTGAATGTGGTGAGACTGTTTTAAGTTCTATGATTAATGTATCAGCACCCTATGGCTTCTGTCTTGAACCAGGAGCACTGGTCTCTACAGGCTACACTCCCTAAACCCGCTGTGGTTACATTGGACTCTCTCTGGGAACTGATGGCTCATCAGAATCACGCTTTGCAAAGCTGTTCCTTATAGATATCCCATATTTCACCTAAACTGGAAACTTTGACTCAAGATCACAATTTCCAACTTTTGGATCATTCAAACAGGATCCAGAACCTAGAAAGTCAAGTTAAAGAAGCACAGAAAGTACAGTTATCTACAGTCCAGGATATTATTGCTTTAAATAGGAAAGTAGAATTGGTTGAGAATCATCTAAGATGTCTTAATTTAAGATTTCTAAACTTTCCTAGGATAGTTGGTGAACAGCCATGTGTTACTCTTCGGAGATATATGTTTAAAATATTACACATTCCTCTGGATAATATTCCTTCTTTCAATAAGGTGTATTTTCTTCCTTTTCCACACCCAAGAGAAAATGTGGCATATCATCAACTGGATTTGGGGAATTTAACAGAACTCCTGGAATCTTCTACGACAGAGATATTTGAGAGAGCAACTCTGTTGGTTTCATTTATTTATGAACAGGATCTAGGTATGGTTATGCGAAACTACTTTCAATATATGGGAGTCAATTTTATGGGCCAGTTTGTCCAGAGTTTTCCAGATCTGTCAAAAATCACACAAGAGAGGAGAAAAGGTTTCCTGTCTTTATGCCAGGAAACCCAATCCCTAGGCGCAACCTTCCAATTAAGATACCCGTGCAAATGCATTACGTTTTTAATGATACCTATATTTTCTTTGCCCCTGAACAACTTAAATTGTTGCTGGATTCTCATAGAAGGTTGTTGCCTACCTCTTCACCCACTGAGAGTTCTATTACTTAGACTAAAATAAGGGTAAAATTAACAAGTTAAGATATTTCCTAATTTGATCTATCATTTAGTGGCTGCTTTTTTTTTCTGCTGCACCCCAGATAGAAATTTGTGGTCTGTATTAATATTTGTTTCCAATGTGATTATTTCATAAAATTGTGTTTCTCTATTTTCTGTACAAAGATATTATGCTTTGTAATTTTGTTAAAATGCAATAAACAAAAATAAACAAAAAAAAAGAATTTGCGCTATAAAATATATGCGTCCAAAATTTAGGCATCCAAAACTTAGGTTCAGAACACTGTGCTTGATGAGCTCCTAAATAACTAAGTGCCTTCAATGCAGCCCAAATTTTGCGTACAGGGAAGCGCACGTCTAACACAGAAAATGCCACCGCGGCTAACATGTGGCACACAGAGAAAATACGAAGAGTGGAGCCTAGCCCAAAAGGGCAGCTCAACTCACCAGGCCGGCCATGTCCCTTAACCTCCCTCAAGGGCGGAAAAGAACATAGGACCAGCATGCCAAGCACGGAGACCAAAGGAAGGAGAAGTCCTCCTTCTCTGTTCCTTTTTTTTTTTTTTTTTTTTTTTTAAGCGTTACCTGAGCTCAGCCCAACCCCACTGAGTACAGAAATGGTGTCCAGCTGTGGAGGGAGAGTCCATTTACCGTCACTGCATTCTCAGTTTCCTGCACCCGCTAGCTTTCAGCTATTTTAATAGCTAAGTTCACACTGACTGAAAAAAACAGCTACCAGACCAAGGTACTCATCTGAGGGACCATGCAAATCACCTACTACCACTATTTAACATTTCTATAGTGCTAATTGACATATGCAGCACCTCAGGAATTCTCAACTAGGAGAGGGACCATTTGGTATCACCACAGGAGAGCGGGGTGAATTAAATTTCTTTCTTTCTTTCTCGTTCTAAAACTTGAAGCAATCCCCAGTATGGAGATGTACATCCTCCATCTGCTGGAGACAGAGAATACTGGCATGTTCATGTTACTGCAGGAATATATGTACTGTGTTGTCAGCTTTGCTCTGTCTCCATCTGCTGGTAGAGCTGCATAACCCACTGGTTCTGAATTCATCTGTCTGGACACTAAGAAAAACAAATTGCAGAAAATTCCTTTTTCACTCAACGCACAATTAAGCCTGCAATTCATTGCCAGAGGATGTGGTAAAGGCAGCTAACATATCTGTGTTTAAAAAAGGTTTGGAGAAGTTCCTGGAGAAATCCATAAACTGTTATTAACCAAAGAAACAGGCACTAATTTTCACTGCACAATAGCAGCATGGGATCTATTTACTGTTTGGGATCTTACCAGATACTTGTGACTGGATTGGCCACTATTGGAAACAGGGTTCAGATGTACCCTCAGTCTGACCCAGTATAACAACTCTTTTGTAGATAATTGCTGTGGGGCTACTTGGCTATAGTAATCATAATGTGATAAAATTTGACTTAATTGGAGGAAGCTTATTAAGGAATCCTATTGCACTAACATTTAACTTTCAAAAGGGAAACTTTGATAAAAAGAGGAAAATAGAAAAAACGAAAAAAGTGCAGCTACAAAGGTTAGTATTTACATCAGGCGTCGACACTAATTAAAAATACCCTCTTGGAAGCTCAGACCAGTTGCATTCAATGCATTAAAAAAGGCAGAAAGAAGGCTAATCGACTGCCTGCATGATTAAAAGGTGAGGTGAAAGAGGCTATAATAGCCAAAGGAACATCCTTCAAAAAATGGAAAGAGAATCTAAATGAAGAAAATAGGAAAAAACATAAGACACTGACAAGTTAGACGCAAAACACTGATAAGGCAGGTGAAAAGATTTTGACAAGAAGTTTGCCATACAGTCAGAAATGCATAATAAAAACTTTTTCAATTACATCTGAAGTAGGAGGTCTGTGAGAGAATCACTTGGATTGTTAGATATTTGAGGATTGTAAAGGGTAGTTAGAGACATCAAGACTATAGTGGAAAGACTAAATTAATTCTTTGCTTCAGTGTTTACGGAGGAATATGTTGGGGAGATACTTGTGCAGGTAGTGGAATTTAATAGTGACGATTATGAAAAATTGAAACAAAAAACAGTGAACCTGGAAGACATAATAGGGCAAACTAGACACCCCAGTATTCTTAAAAAATTAAAAAAAGAAATTGCAGGCCTACTACTAGTAATTTGTAGCCTATTGTTAAAATCGTCTATTGCATCTAAAGATTGAAGGGTATCCATTGTAATAACAGATTTTAGAAAGGGCTCCAGGGGTGATCCAAGAAACTATAGACTGGTGAACTGGCATTAACGATGGGAAAAACAGTATAAACTATTCTAAAGAGCAAAATTACAGAACATATAGACAGTCATGATTTAATGGGACATAGCCAATATGTTCCTAGATGAAATAAATGACTGCTTCATGGAGCAGCTGGTACAAGAACCAATAAGAGGGGAAACTATTTTAGAACTAGTTCTTAATGGAACACAGGATTTGGTGTTAGAGTTAACAGTGTTGGAGCCATTTGGCAAAAGTGATCACATTATCATCAAATATGACTTAATAGCTGGAGGGAGTTCAAAAAAGAAATCTACTACGACGGCATTTAACTTTCAAAAAGTTGACTATGATAAATGAGGAAAATGGTTAGGGAGAAACTGCAAAGGTTAACAGTTTAGCTCAGGCATGAATGTTGTTTAAAAATACCGACTTGGAAGCCTAGACATGATGTATTCCACGCATTAGAAAAAGTGCAATGAAGGCTAAATGACTTTCGGCATAGTTGAAAGGTGAGGTGAGAAAGGCTATAACATCTAAAAGACCATCTTTCAAGAAATGAAAAAGCGGTCTGAATGAAGAAAACATGAAAGAAAATAAGCACCAGCAAGTCAAATGCAAAGCACTAAGGAAGGTAAACAGAGAATTTGAAAAGAAGCTTGCTGTGGAAGCAAAAACATATATTAAAAATGGGGTAGATTTTATAACATGTGCACGCGCTACTCGTCGCGCGCACATGTATACCCGATTTTATAACTTGCTTAGGTATTCACTGAAAAAGATAGGAAAATAGGTTCTTACCTGTTAAATTTTCGTTCCTGTAGTACCACAGATCAGCCCAGACAGTGGGTTGAGCCTCCTTTCCAGCAGATGAAGACACAGAAAAACTCAAAAGGTATCCTAAATCAGGACAGTGCTCCCCCTGTATCCCTTCAGTATAATCGTTATCAAAGCAGGAAAGAATTGTAAACTATAATCTTAACCAGAGAACAATCAAGCAAGTAAAACCTGTAATCTCCAAATTGGAACTGGAAATTTGAAACAATGCAAAAAAGCGCTCTTACGTATAATGGTCAGATACTTCCAGTGCCTTATAGCTCAGATATGCGTTGCTCTGATAAGCTAAGGAGATGCCCCCACAATCTGTAAATGAAAGAAACTTCGAGTGGTCATTTCCAAGAAAAGTCAGAATGCAAGAAGGGCGGGCGTCTGGACTGATCTGTGGTACTACAGGAACGAAAATTAGCAGTTAAGAGCCAATTTTCCTTTCCCTGTACGTACCCGGATCAGTCCAGACAGTGGGATGTACCAAAGCTTCCCTAAGTAAGGTGAGACCGAGATAGTCCCACTCGAAGCACCTGTCTGCCGAAGGAACCAAAAACTGGCGCCTGTACATAGATGCGATAATGACGAGCAAAGATATGAAGAGATTTCCAAGTAGCTGCTCTGCACATTTCTTGCGGGGAGACCAACTGGCTCTCCACCCAAGAGGTAGCCTGTGAACGCAACAAATGGGCCTTTAAGCCCTCCAGAACCAGTCGGCCCCGACAGATATACGCCAACGCAATCGCCTCCTTTATCAAGCGAAAGATGGTAGCCTTAGAAGCCTTGTTCCCCTTATTGGTTCCGCTCCATAAGACAAAGAGATGATCATAAGAACATAAGAAAATGCCATACTGGGTCAGACCAAGGGTCCATCAAGCCCAGCATCCTGTTTCCAACAGTGGCCAATCCAGGCCATAAGAACCTGGCAAGTACCCAAAAACTAAGTCTATTCCATGTTACCATTGCTAATGGCAGTGGCTATTCTCTAAGTGAACTTAATAGCAGGTAATGGACTTCTCCTCCAAGAACTTATCCAATCCTTTTTTAAACACTAACTGCACTAACCACATCCTCTGGCAACAAATTCCAGAGTTTAATTGTGCGATGAGTAAAAAATAATTTTCTCCGATTAGTTTTAAATGTGCCCCATGCTAACTTCATGGAGTGCCCCCTAATCTTTCTATTATCCAAAAGAGTAAATAACCGATTCACATCTACCCATTCTAGACCTCTCATAATTTTAAACATCTCTATCATATCCCCCCTAAGCTGTCTCTTCTCCAAGCTGAAAAGTCCTAACCTCTTTAGTCTTTCCTCATAGGGGAGTTGTTCCATTCCCCTTATCATTTTGGTAGCCCTTCTCTGTACCTTCGCCATCGCAATTATGTCTTTTTTGACATGCGGCGCCCAGAATTGTACACAGTATTCAAGGTGCGGTCTCACCATGGAGCGATACAGAGGCATTATGACATTTTCCATTTTATTCACCATTCCCTTTCTAATAATTCCCAACATACTGTTTGCTTTTTTGACTGCCGCAGCACACTGAACCGACGATTTCAATGTGTTATCCACCATGACGCCTAGATCTCTTTCTTGGGTTGTAGCACCTAATATGGAACCCAACATTGTGTAATTATAGCATGGGTTATTTTTCCCTATATGCATCACCTTGCACTTATCCACATTAAATTTCATCTGCCATTTGGATGCCCAATTTTCCAGTCTCACAAGGTCTTCCTGCAATATATCACAATCTGCTTGTGATTTAACTACTCTGAACAATTTTGTGTCATCTGCAAATTTGATTATCTCACTCGTTGTATTTCTTTCCAGATCATTTATAAATATATTGAAAAGTAAGGGTCCCAATACAGATCCCTGAGGCACTCCACTGTCCACTCCCTTCCACTGAGAAAATTGCCCATTTAATCCTACTCTCTGTTTCCTGTCTTTTAGCCAGTTTGCAATCCACGAAAGGACATCGCCACCAATCCCATGACTTTTTACTTTTCCTAGAAGCCTCTCATGAGGAACTTTGTCAAACACCTTCTGAAAATCCAAGTATACTACATCTACCGGTTCACCTTTATCCACATGTTTATTAACTCCTTCAAAAAAGTGAAGCAGATTTGTGAAGCAAGACTTGCCCTGGGTAAAGCCATGCTGACTTTGTTCCATTAAACCATGTCTTTCTATATGTTCTGTGATTTTGATGTTTAGAACACTTTCCACTATTTTTCCTGGCAATGAAGTCAGGCTAACCGGTCTGTAGTTTCCCGGATCGCCCCTGGAGCCCTTTTTAAATATTGGGGTTACATTTGCTATCCTCCAGTCTTCAGGTACAATGAATGATTTTAATAATAGGTTACAAATTTTTACTAATAGGTCTGAAATTTCATTTTTTAGTTCCTTCAGAACTCTGGGGTGTATACCATCCGGTCCAGGTGATTTACTACTCTTCAGTTTGTCAATCAGGCCTACCACATCTTCTAGGTTCACCGTGATTTGATTCAGTCCATCTGAATCATTACCCAAGAAAACCTTCTCCATTACGGGTACCTCCCCAACATCCTCTTCAGTAAACACCGAAGCAAAGAAATCATTTAATCTTTCCGCGATGGCCTTATTTTCTCTAAGTGCCCCTTTAACCCCTCGATCATCTAACGGTCCAACTGACTCCCTCACAGGCTGTTTCGGATATATTTTAAAAAGTTTTAACTGTGAGTTTTTGCCTCTACAGCCAACTTCTTTTCAAATTCTCTCTTAGCCTGTCTTATCAATGTCTTACATTTAACTTGCCAACGTTTATGCTTTATCCTATTTTCTTCTGTTGGTTCCTTCTTCCAATTTTTGAATGAAGATCTTTTGGCTAAAATAGCTTCTTTCACCTCCCCTTTTAACCATGCCGGTAATCGTTTTGCCTTCTTTCCACCTTTCTTAATGTGTGGAATACATCTAGAGACCCGAAACTCATTTGTGACTTCTAAGTATTGCAGTAGCACTCTTTTCACATCAAGGCGCCATAGGTCTCCGCCAGGTGTGGTCGCAATCGGGCCGATACAGTAAAATTTGTGGGAGAGAAGGAGCTCTGAGGCGAGTGCCCGCTCTCCCAACACGCGCCCAGGCCACTCTCCTGGGCGTGCGATCCAGTATGCAAATGAGGGCCTGCGGTAAAAGGAGGCGCTAGGGACATTAGCGCGTCCCTAGCGCCTCCTTTTTGACAAGAGTGGCGGCTGTCAGCGGGTTTGACAACCAATGTTGAGATTACTACCTGTAATCTCCTTTTCCTTAGTGTAGACAGATGGACTCAGAACGAATGGGATAGTATCCGCGTGCTAGCAGTTGGAGACGGATCTGACGTCAGCACGGGGGTATATATATCCCCACAGGAAGCGTAGCAACTCAGTAATCTTCCTTGCAAAAGCTGTTATGGAAATGTGTACTGACGCTCAGTGAGAAGTGAAAAACAGGATTCCCCTGACCGATTGATAGTAGCTGGAGACCGCCAGCATTCACAACCGGAAGGCGTTAACACCTGGTGGAGTGTACGCTCTTATGGAACAGAAGACATGGCTTACCTTGAATCGGTGAAACCCATGTACACAGGCAGCTGGGCGGGATGCTGAGTCCATCTGTCTACACTAAGGAAAAGGAGATTATCAGGTAGTAATCTCAACATTTCCTGGCGTGTAGCCAGATGGACTCATAACGAATGGGATGTACAAAAGCTACTCCCGGACTGGGCGGGAGGCTGCCTGAGGCCCATGTAGTACCGCCCTCGCAAATGCTGAGTCCTCCCTGGCCTGGACATCCAGACGGTAGAACCTGGAGAAGGTATGGAGGGAGGACCACGTCGCCGCTTTACAGATTTCTGCAGGCGACAGCATCCTGGATTCAGCCCAGGATGTCGCTTGTGCTCTGGTAGAATGAGCCTTGACTTGTAGAGGCGGAGACTTCCCGGCTTCTACGTAAGCTGCTCTGATAACTTCTTTAATCCAGCGGGCGATGGTGGGCCACGAGGCCGCTTCACCTTGCTTCTTCCCGCTGTGCAGGATGAATAGATGGTCCGGTCTTTCGTAGGTGTTGTGTCACTTCCAAATATCTGGGCAGCAATCTGCCAATGTCGAGATGGCGTAATAAACGCCCTTCTTCAGATTTCTTCAGACCCGCCATGGTCGGCAGGGATATGGTTTGGTTAAGATGAAACTGGGAAACCACTTTCGGTAGAAAGGAGGGGACCGTCCAAAGATGGATAGCCTCCGGAGTGATCCTGAGAAATGGATCACGGCAGGACAGTGCTTGTAGCTCTGAGATGCGGCGGGCTGAACATACAGCCAGTAAGAACACCATCTTCAAGGTTAGAGAACGGAGAGATAGGCCCCGAAGGGGTCTGAAGGTGGACCCCGCGAGGAAATCCAAAACAAGGTTGAGGTTCCATAAAGGTACAGGGCACTTCAGTGGCGGACGAATATGTTTGACTCCTTGCAGGAAGCGAGAAACATCTGGGTGCATGGCGATGGTCTTGCCATCCCTCCTGGGACCATAGCAAGACAGCGCAGCCACCTGAACCTTGATGGAGCTGAGGGAGAGACCCTTCTGAAGTCCATCCTGCAGGAAATCCAACACAATAGGGATTGTGGTCGCATGGGGATTGGTGCCATGAGTGTCGCACCATGCTTCGAATACTCTCCAGATGCGAATGTAGGTGAGGGATGTGGAAAACTTGCGAGCTCGGAGGAGTGTATCAATCACGGGCTCCGAGTAACCCCTTTTCTTCAGTCTAGCCCTCTCAAGGGCCAGACCGTAAGAGAGAATTGAGCTGGATCCTCGTGGAGGATGGGACCTTGACGTAGAAGGTCCCGGAGAGAAGGCAGGGGGAGAGGCTCCCCTGCCAGTAGTCTTCTCATGTCTGCGTACCAGGGTCCTTCTTGGCCAGTCTGGTGCCACTAGAAGAACTAGGCCCCGGTGTTTCTGAATCTTGTGGATGATGGCGCCCAGCAGAGGCCACGGAGGAAAGGCGTATAGCAGAGCCCCTGGAGGCCATGGCTGAACCAGGGCATCGATTCTGTGTGAGAACGGGTCGCGCTTGCAGCTGAAGTATCTGGGTAGCTGAGCGTTGGACTTGTCCGCCAGTAAATCCATGTCCGGAATCCCCCAGTGATCCACAATCATCTGGAAGGCTGGGGGTGACAGCTGCCACTCTCCCGGATTTAGGCTTTCTCTGCTGAGGAAGTCTGCTGTGGTATTGTCCTTCCCGGCAATGTGGACGGCGGAGATGTCCTGCAGATTCGCCTCTGCTCAAGCCATCAGTGGGGCGATCTCCAGAGATACTTGTCTGCTTCTGGTTCCGCCCTGACGGTTGACGTATGCCACCGTGGTGGCATTGTCGGACATCACTCTGACTGCTCTGTTCTTCAGTCTGTGAGCAAATCGAAGGCATGCCAATCGGACTGCCCGGGCCTCTAGACGGTTGATGTTCCACGCTGACTCTTCTCTGTTCCACCGCCCTTGTGCGGTGAGTTCTTCGCAGTGTGCTCCCCAGCCGCTCAGGCTGGCATCTGTGGTGAGCAAAGTCCACATGGGTGAAGACATCTTCGACCCCTTGCCCATGTGGTTGGACTGCAAACACCACCGCAACTGGGTCCGCACTCTGGCTGGCAGATGCAGGTGCGTGGAATAGTTCCGTAGACGGGGGCTCCAGCGAGAGAGCAGGGAGTGTTGTAGAGGCCTCATATGGGCCCTCACCCAAGGCACCACTTCCAGGATGGATGCCATGAGACCAAGAACCTGTAGATAATCCCAGGCTATGGGCCGACTGGCTCCCATCAAATACTGGATACGCTGCTGAAGTTTCAACTTTCTCTTGGTAGTGAGACTGACTGTGTCTGCTCGGGTGTTGAACTGTACTCCCAGGTATTCCAAAGACTGGGAAGGCTGTAGGCAGCTCTTGCCGAGGTTGATTACCCAGCCCAAGCTTTCCAGAAGGGCGATTACTCTGTCGGTCGTCCGAAGGCTCTCCTCTCGAGATTTCGCCCGGATCAGCCAGTCGTCTAGGTAGGGATGGACCAGAATTCCTTCCCTCCTGAGTGCCGCTGCTACCACTACGAGCACCTTGGTGAATGTCCGTGGTGACGTGGCCAACCCGAAGGGCAGAGCCCGGAATTGGAAGTGGCGTCCCAGAACCTTGAAGCGTAGATAGCGCTGATGATCCGGATGGATCGGGATATGCAGGTATGCCTCTGATAGGTCTAATGCCGTGAGGAATTCCCCTGGCTGTACTGCAGCCTTGACGGAGCGCAGCGTCTCCATGAGAAACCTTGGTACCCGCAAGTATCGATTGACAGACTTGAGGTCCAGCACAGGCCGAAAGGTGCCCCCTTTCTTGGGTACCATGAAATAAAAGGAATAGTGTCCAGAATTCACTTCCCAGGCAGGTACTGGGATGATGGCTTTCAAGGACAGGAGCCTCGCCAGGGTAGCTTCCAATGCTGCCTTCTTGTGTGTGGGACAGGAAGATTCCACAAACTTGTCCGGAGGGAGATGATGAAAGTCCAGATAATATCCCTCCCGGATAATGGCGAGGACCCACTGGTCTGACGTAATCTCGACCCATCTGGGGTAGAAGAGGGTTAACCTGCCCCCTATGGCTCCGTCCCCCAGATGAATCGGCGGACTCTCATTTGGAGGCGCGGCCGGGACCCGAGCCCGGGCCCGCTCCCCTCTTGCGCTGCTAGGTCCGAAAGGACTGATTCCTGGCCTGAGGGCGCAGTGCCTGATAGTGACCCCTGTAAGGAACAAAGCGCTGGGAACTCCTGCCCCTGGAGGGCCTTGGAAAGGCACGTTGGCCCCTTCTGAACCGATCTTCCGGTAGTCTGGGCACTGGAGAGGCACCCCATGTACTGGCCAGTTTATCAAGGTCGCTGCCAAATAGGAAAGAGCCCTTAAAGGGCAATCTGGTGAGGCGTGTCTTGGAAGGCGCATCAGCTGACCATTTCCGGATCCAGAGCTGCCTTCTGGCGGCTACGGAGGATGAAATCCCCTTGGCTGTTGTCCGGACCAGGTCAGATGCAGCATCCATGAGGAACGAAAGAGCTGACTCCATGTCTGCCGCTGGAGCGTTGTTTCTAACCTGTGACAAACAGGCACGCGTCACCACTGTGCAGCAAGTTGCGATCCGCAAAGATAGAGCTGCCACCTCAAAGGTCTGTTTCAGAATGGCGTCCAGTCGCCGGTCATGAGGCTCCCTGAGGGCCGTCCCCCCTTCAACTGGAATGGTAGTGCGCTTGATCACAGCGCTAATCAAGGCGTCCACCTGAGGGCACGCCAGCAGGTCCTGGATAGCCGGTGCCAATGGGTACATGCTCGTCACAGCCCGGCCCCCTTTGAAGGAAGCCGCTGGGGCCGCCCATTCTAAATCTATCAGTTGTTGTGCCGCTTGTAAGAATGGAAAATGGCGGGCTGTAGGACGAAGACCTTCCAACAGGGGGTTCTGCGCAGAGGGCACCGAAGCGCTGGGACCGGTAATATCCAATTCTGCCAGACACTGAGACACCAGGTCGGAGAGATCCTCTTTAGGGAAGAACCGCCTCATGGTTCTATATGGCTCAATCCCTGGGGGAAGGTCCCCCTCGTCCGGGAGTTCGGACTCATCCAGTGAGACCTCCTGGTCTGACTGATCCGGACTGTCCAGCGGCGGGAGGTCCCGCTCGCGATAAGGGCGTGAGGGTCCAGGAACGGGATCCGCAGGAGCCGCCACCGCAGCAGTCGGTGGCGGCTCCTGCGGGCAGCAGCCGCCGTAGCAGCCGCCGCAGTCGCAGCCACCGCAGGAACCACAGGAACAGCAGGAACCACAGGGCCTGGACGGGAAGCCGTTTGCATCTGTATGAAGGCATGAATCCCCTTAAATAGATCCACCCAGGAAATTGAAGCAGCCTCTAAGCGCCGGGGTACAAAATCCCCCGGGATTCCAGATTGGTCGAGACTGCCCCCTAAATCCGGGGTAGCCCCTGGGGAACTGTCAACAAATCGTGGCTGGCACCGGTCCTGGCCTAAGGGTCCCACGGCCTCCTCACATTGGGCACATAGGGAGTCTGGTTCTTCACTGCGCGTGGCCCTAAGCTGGCATGCAGAGCAGAGGCCAAGGGCTTTAATGCCTGAAGCAGGCGGCGCCGTCGCTGAAGACGCAGCTGCGTTCTGATAGTCTTGGAAAGCACGCTCGACTAGCGTGCAGGCACTCCAAACTGCTTTGGAGACGGAAATTACTGAGTTGCTACGCTTCCTGTGGGGATATATATACCCCCGTGCTGACGTCAGATCCGTCTCCAACTGCTAGCACGCGGATACTATCCCATTCGTTCTGAGTCCATCTGGCTACACGCCAGGAAATGCTCAATTTTACCGGCGTTGGTTCTCAAACCCGCTGACCCCCACGAGTTCGGAAAACGGACGCCGGCATAATTGAGCGTCCATCTTCTGACCCGTGGACTGCCGGCCGATTTACATTTTTTTAAAAAAAATGTTTGATTTTTTTTTAAATTTTGGGGCCTCTTACTTAATATCACTATGATATTAAGTCGGAGGGTGTACAGAAAAGCAGTCGGAGGGTGTACAGAAAAGCAGTTTTTTTCTGCTTTTCTGTACACTTTCCCAGTGCAGGCAGGTGTTAATTTCTGAAAGTAAAATGAATGGCTTGGCTGCACTTTTTACTTTCTGTATCGTGCAGGAATAACTAATAGGACCATCAACATGCATTTGCATGTTGCGGGCGCTATTAGTTTCGGGAGGGTTGGCCGCCCGTTTTCGACACGCTATTACCCCTTACTGTAATAAGGGGCAAAAATAGCGCGTCAATGTCATCTGGAGAAAATAGCGCCTGAATGTCGTCTGGAGAAAAGGCAGGTAGCTCCACTGACTGAAAAGAGGACACAACCTTTGGTAAAAAGGATAGTACTGTCTTGAGGGAAATACCTGAATCAGAAAAGCGAAGAAATGGTTCCCTACAAGACAAAGCTTGGAACTCGGACACTCTCCTGGCCAAGTAGATAGAGACCAGAAATACTGTCTTAAGAGTCAGGTCTTTGAGCGTGGCCCACCTGAGGGATTCGAAAAGGCGCCCCGCAGAGAACTCGAAGTACCAGATTAAGGCTCCAATATGGACAAGTAGCCCGGACAGGCAGGTTCAAATGCTTAGCCCCCTTGAGGAACCGCACGACATTCAGGTGGGCCGCCACCACGTAACCATCGACCCGCCCTAAGAGGGAACCGAGAGCCAAATCTTGAATCCGAAGGGAATTGAACGACAAACCTTTGGAGAGGCCATCCTGTCAGAAGGATAGGACCTGGGACACTGGGGCCTTGCGCACCGGTACTCCTGAGTCAGCACACATCGTCTCAAACACTCTGCATACCCGACCGTAAGCGAGAGAGGTTGAAGTCTTACTCGCACGCAACAAGGTGAAAATAACCTCCTCCTTATAACCCTTCTTCCTCAGTCTGCGCCTCTCAAAAGCCAGGCTGCTAGACAAAAGCAATCTGCCTGATCGAAAAATACGGGACCCTGCCACAGTAGGTTTGGAGAGTGACAGAAGCGAAGAGGACCACCTGTCGCGAGGTTCACCAGATCCGCGAACCATGGTCTCTGGGGCCATTCTGGTGCTATGAGAATGACCGGCCCCTTGTGAAGCTCTATTCTTCTGAGCACTTTTCCCACCAGAGGCCAGGGTGGGAACACGGAGAGGAGGATGTCGCGAGGCCAGGGTAGCACCAGGGCATCCACCCCTTCCGAGCAGTGCTCCCGTCTGCGGCTGAAGAATCTGGGAGTCTTTGCATTTTTCAGAGTGGCCATCAGGTCTAAGTGGGGGGCTCCCTACTTGCGCACAAGATCCATTGCTTCTTCGGACAACTCCCACTCTCCGGGGTCTAGGTGTTGACGACTTAGGAAGTCGGCCTGAATATTCTCCTTCCCCGCAATGTGGGAGGCTGCCAGTCGAGCCAGATGGCGCTCCGCCCAGAAGCACAGCTTGCTGGCTTCCAGGGCTACCAGCTGACTCCTGGTGCCACCTTGGCGATTGATGCAAGCTACTGTGGTGGCATTGTCGTAGAGAACTCGCATCGCTTTGCGATGGAGCAAGAGCAGTAACGTCTTGAATGCCAGGCGAACCACTCGGGCCTCCAGATGATTGATGTGCCATTGAGATTGGACTGGGGATCATTGCCCTTGGGTAGACTGATTCTAGCACACTGCTCCCTAGCCAGAGAGGCTGGCATCCATCATAACAATGATCCACTGAGGTGTTTCGAGACACATCCCCTTCAACAGGTGAGAACGAGTGAGAGCCACCACTGCATGCTGGCGATGGTAAAGTCGGAGAGCGGTAGAGGTGTCTGAAACTCCTCCGAGACTGGCTTCCAGCGGGGCAGCAAAGCTTTCTGTAAAGGCCGCATATGTGTGAAGGCCCATGGAACCAAATCTAAAGTTGAAGGCACAGAGCCCAGGACCTGGAGATAGTCCCAGGCCGTGGGCACAGAGAGAGATAACAGATGTCATATTTGATTCATGAGCTTGAGCATCCAGGCCTCAGGAGGCAAGACTTTGCCCACGCATGTGTCGAAGTGTGCCCCTAAAAATTCCAGGACTTGAGAGGGCTTGAAGTTCCTCTTGGGGAAGTTGACTATCCAACCGAGGGAGGTGAGAAACGACAAGATTGTTGACTGCAATCGCGCAGAGTTTCTCTGAGTTTGCCTGAATGAGCCAGTCGCCCAGGTAAGGATGGACTAGTATACCCCTCTTGGAGGAGGAAGGCCGCCACTACCACCATGACCTTGGTAAAGGTGCATGAAGCGGTGGCGAGACCGAATGGGAGTGCTCAAAACTGGTAATGCCGTCCCATGATGTTGAAACGGAGATAATTCTGATGTTCCTGGTGGATTGGGATCTGAAAGTAGGCGTCCGTCAAATCGAGAGAAGCAAGGAATTCGCCTGTGGAAACTGCAGCGATGACCACTCTCGGGGTCTCCATCCGAAAATGGGGGACCTTGAGCACCTTGTTGACTCTCTTGAGGTACAGGATTGGTCAAAAAGAACCTTTCTTTTTGGGAACCACGAAGTAGATGGAATACTGGCCTGACCCCTGTTCCTCCAGGGGGACAGGGACTATGGCTCTGAGCTGCTGAAGCCTGTCGAGAGTCTGGCGCACACGGACACTTCCGAAGTCCACAGGGAGAAATTAAATAGCAGTCCAGAAGATACCAAGCAAATTCTAAAGCGTAGCCTCATTCAATTACTTTGAGGACCCACCGATCTGAAGTAATTTTGACCCACTCCTCGTAAAATAGGGACAGATGACCACCTAAATTGGGAACGGAGGAATGGGCCGGCCGTATCTCATTGCGAGGACTTTGGGACGGATTCTTGAGGGTTACCAGCCCGGAATGGCCAACGTCCACGAAAGGAATGAGACCATGATTGAGATCTAGTGAAGGGATTTCTTTGAGAAGCCCCCCCGCGGCTTGCTGTACCTGCGCTGCCCCCTGAAACGAGAGCAAGAAGGAAAAAAAGGACTTGGACTGTTTAGGGCGGTCCTCAAGCAGCTTATGAATCTTGTTGTCGCCTAAAGATTTGATAAGCTGTTCCAGGTCCTCCCCAAAAAGCAACTTACCCTTGAATAGGAGAGTGCCCAACTGCGATTTAGAAGAGGAGTCTGCTGCCCAATCTCGCAGCCAGAGGAGGTGTCTGGCAGACCCCACTGAAACCATGGCTCTGGCCTGCACCCTGAGATCATAGAGGGCATCAGCCCCATATGCAACTGCGGCTTCCAGCCACTCCGCCTGTTCCGCCTCTGCAGACGGGAGGTCCTGGGTGCTGAGTAGTTGTTGAACCCACCTGAGACTTGCCACTGCATGAGATTGCTACAGACTGTCGCCCGAACACCGAGCGCTAAAACTTCAAAGATCCTTTTGAGATGTACCTCCAACTTCCGATCCTGAAGGTCCTTCAAAGCAGTCGCTCCAACCACAGGGATGGTGGTTCTCTTTGTGACAGTGGAAACAGAAGCATCCACCTTAGGGACCTTGAGCATCTTTAGGCAGTGGTCCGGGAGGGGATAGAGCTTGTCTATTGCTCTGCCCACTCGTAAGCCAGATTCTGGAGCTTCCCATTCCCGGAGAAGTAACTGCATTAGATTAGGATGAAAAGGGAAGGTACATGGAGGGGCTCTCAGTCCTGCCAGGACAGGGTCCACGTTACTGGAAACTGGGGTACTAGCGGCGTCCTCCGGAAGGGCATCTACTCCCATCTCGGCTAAAACAAAAGGGATGAGCGGGTCCAGCTCCTCCCGTTGGAATAAGCGTAAGACCCGCAGGTCGTCCCCTTCAACCAGTGGATTCTGAGATAAAGGATCTGCATCTGGATCAGGATCCGAGAGCTGAGGAGGTGGGGTAGGAGGATCCAGCGGGTTTTGCGCCCCTGGAATGGTCCAAACCTGATTAGTCCCCTGGGAATCTGGGAGCTTGGGTCCCTGGTCTGTAAATACCCTAGGCACCTTTGCAGGTGGAGGGCCTATAGGAACCTTCACAGATGGGCGGTCATTGGGGGTTCCTCCTGCTGCAGCATGCTAGCGACATAAGCTCTGTGTAATAAAAGTACAAAATCAGTAGTAAAATGAGAAGGGGGCTTTCCCTGGAGGAGGGGGGATATCATCATGAGGGTCCAGGATCAAATCTGGAGAGTCCATGGGGCTTAACTCCAGAGGGGACTGAGGAACTTCAGAATCCCTTCCACCATTCGGCAAAGAAACAGGCTCGATATGTGCAGCAGGAGGCCGGCTCACCACATGTGATACAAAATGGCAATCGAGGCATCGGAAGGGGGGGTGAGGAGTTGCCACAGCAAAGTCCTTCTGTGCCTGGCTGCTGCGAGTGGGAGAGAGAGAAAACTGCTCTCTGCTCCTTCCCCCGTAAGCTGCCAGTCCTTATGCAAGGTACTGATTAATAAAAAGTAAAATCTTTTCCTCTTTTTTTTTTTTTTTCCAGACAGCTTAAAGTGACAGAAATTTTACAGAGGCCACCAGGAAAAGGGTCCTAGGCTGAATAAATAAAGGGGACAGGATCCCCCTAGGCCCAAGCAAGAGCGAGGAGTCAGAACAAAACTGCTCCTGATTACTAAACTTTTTTTTTTTTTTTTTACTTCTTAAACACTGGGAATTAAACCAATACTTGCTTGATCCTTTATTACTAGAGAAGAAGGAAAAAGAACTTCCGCAAACCAAAAACTGCTACAAAGAAATGGAACCACAGGTTCTGCTATCTGCATCTGCTGGAGACAGAGAAATACTGAAGGGACACAGGGGGAGCACTGTCCTGATATAGGATACCTTTTGAGTTTTTCTCTGTCTCCATCTGCTGGAAAGGAGGCTCAATCCACTGTCTGGACTGATCCGGGTAAGTACAGGGAAGAAAGAGTTGATATTCAAAGGTGATGATTCAGAGGAACTGAAATAAATCTTAGTGAACCTCGAATATGCACTAGGGCAAACTGACAAACTAAAGAGTAGCAAATTACCTGGACTAGATGGTGTACATCCCGGACTACTGAAAGAACGGAGAAATGAGATTTCAGATCTGCTATTGGAAATTTGTAAGCTATTAATAACATCATCTATGGCACCTGAAGACTGGAGGGTTGCCAATGTAATGTCCATTTTAAAAAGGGAACAAGGGGTGATCCAGGAAACAACAGACCAGTGAGTCTGATGTCTGTGCCAGGCAAAATAGTAGAAACGATCATAAAGAACAAAATTGCTGGACATATAGATAAGCATAGTTTAATGGGACAAAGCCAACATGGATTTAGCCAAGGGCAGTCTGGATCACAAATTTGATACATTTTTTTGAGGGTGTAAATAAACATGTGGATAAAAGTGAGCCACAGTGTATCTGGATTTCCAGAAAGCATATGACAAAGTCCCTCATGAGAGACTGCTTAGAAAATTAAAACATCTTGGTATGGGAGTAGTGTCCTATTGTGGATTGTCAAATGGTTAAAAGATAGAAAACAGAGTAAGGCTAAATGTGAATTTTACCAATGGAGAAATGTGAACAGTGGATGAATCTGCCCCAGGGATCTGTTCTGGGACAACTGCTTTTTTAATATATTTATAAAAAACCTGGAAATGGGAACATGAAGTGAGGTGATCAAATCTGCAGATGGCACAAAATTATTCAAAGTTGTTAAATTACAAGAGAATTGTGAGAAATTGCAAGAGAATGCTGTAAAACTGGGAGACTGGGCATGCAAATTGCAAATTAAATTTAAGGTGGACATGTGCAATGTGATGCACTTAGGGAAGAGTAACCCAAATTATAACTATGTAATGCATGGTTCCACATTAGGGGTCACCACTCCACATTAGGTGTCATCGTTGAAAATGCGTTGAAATGGTTTGCTGAATGTGCAGCAGCAGCCAACAAAGCAAATAGAATGCTAGGGATTATTAGGAAAGGAATGGAAAATTAAACAGATAATATCATAATGCCTTTGTAGCACTTCATGGTACGATCTCATCTTCAGTATTGTGAGCAATTCTGGTCATCACATCTCAAAAAAGATATAGCAGAATTCGAAAAGGTACAGAGAAGAGCGACCAAAATGATAGAAGGGATATACAATTCCCTTATGAAGAAAGGCTAAAGAGGTTAGGACTCTTCAGCTTGGAGAAGACTGAGGGGAGATATGATAAAGGTCTATAAAATAATAAAGGGAATAGAATGAGTAAACATTAATCAGTTGTTTACTCTTTTGAAAAGTACAAAGATCATGAGACACACAATGAAGTTACTAGAAAATGAATTTAAAAATAGTAAGAGAAAATAGTTTTTTTTACTTAATGCATAATTAAGCTCTGGAATTTGTTGCCAGAGGTTGTGGTGAAAGTTATTAATATAGCTGCTTTTAAAAAAGGTATGGACAAATTCTTGGATGAAAAGTCCATTAACTATTATTAAGTTATAATTCCGGAAATCTGTTGCTTATTCTTGGGGTAAGCAAGTTGCAATCTATCTACCCCTTGGGTATTCTTGACAAATACTTGTGACCTGGCTTGGTCACTGTTGGAAACAGGATACTGGGCTTGATGGACCCTTGGTCTGACCCAGTAAGGCAAGTCTTTGGTTCGTATGCTCTTATTTAGCCAAGGGAAGTCTTACATCACCAATCTGCCACATTTTTTAAGGCGTTAATAAAGTGCAAAGTGATGCGCATAGAGAACAGTAACCCTAACTGTTGTTAGGTTCCTGTGGGAACAAGTGGTGATTGCTCAGGCCTGGAGTCATAAATTCAGTCTGAACCAGCCATTCTTAAAACACTATATCTTTATTCAGCTTCACAAACAAACAGTAGACTGTCTTTCCCTTCAGAAAAGTGTACTTTCGTTATTCACAGTTCAGTGCTGCTTCCCTCAGTACTTACAGCTCAGCTTCGGCACAGCTCCATGTTTGGACAGCATTACTCAACAGGAGCTGCCTTCTTCTTGGAGACCCGGGCCTGGTCTGACTATCCCCACCTGGATTTCAGCTCTTTTTCCTCCCCTGCCGGGCCCTGCCCACAGAGTTCTCTCTCACAAGGTGAATTAAAGTGGACAGGTACCTAACCTGGTCCTGCACCAGTTTAAGGGGAACCATAGGGGCACTGCCTCACAGTTCCATATTAGAAGTTACCACCCAGGGAGAGGATCTAGGAATTATCATGAATAATATTTTTGAAATTCTTGGTTCAGTGTGTACCGGTAATTAAAAAAACAATGTTAGGAATTATTTGGAAAGGAACAGAGAATAAAATGGAGAAAGCAGAGCTGCTTACCTGTAACAGGTGTTCTCCCAGGAGAGCAATATATTAGTCCTCACAGATGAGTGACTTCATCAGATGGAGCCTTGTCACGGAATACTTTTGTCAAAGTTTCTAGAACTTTGACTGGCACACTGAGAATGCCACTAACCCTGTGGCCACAAGGGGTCCCTCTTCAGTCTTGTTATACAACAAAAAGCACGAGCTAGACCATAAAATAGGAAAACGTAATCAAACCCAATTTCGTGGGGTGGCCGGCTGGTTTCGTGAGGACTAACATCCTGCTGACCTGGGGGAACACCTGTTACAGATAAGCAACTCTGCTTTCTCCCAGGACAAGCAGGATGGTATTCCTCACAGATGGGTGAATAGCAAGCTACAGGCTGCCTCAGAACATAGCGGGCCAACCACCACCCAAAATGTGCAACAGGCACAACAAGAGGGGTGCTGTTGGCAATGAAGGGGCAGCCTGAAATTCACAGTGGGCCCTAGGTAGGAAGAGTTGGGTTCTTACACTGGAAACAAATTATGTAGGACAGACCGGCCAAAGAGCTGTCTTGCCAACCAGCCTTGTCCAGACAGTAATGGGCTGCGAAGGTGTGGAGAGAGCTCCATATCATGGCCCTGAAGATGTCGGCAATAGGTACTGAATGGAAGTGTGCTACTGACGTTGCCATGGCCCTGACTGAGTGCGCTTTCACTCGTCCATGAAGTGGAAGCCTGCTTGCTGGTAGCAGAAAGCAATACAGTCCGCCAACCAGTTACATAGGATCTGCTTGCCCACAGCAGCTCCAAGTCTGTTTTTGTCAAAGGAGACAAAGAGTTGGGTGGACTGCCTATGGGCTGTAGTGCGGTCCAAGTAAAAGGCAAGCGTACGCTTACAGTCCAAGGTATGCAGAGCTCCATCTGATGATGTCACCCACCTGTGAGGACTACCATCCTGCTTATCCTTGGAGAATATCATAATACCTCTGTATTGCTCTATAATGCTACCACATCTACAGTACTGCGCGCATGTTATAAAATTGGGTATACATGTGCACTCGCATCTTTTTAAAATCTACCCCAATATGTATTTTTTCCCTTCTTAGTTTACACACAGTACCCCATAATGACAAAGTGAAAGTAGGTTTGTAGAAATTTGTGCAAATTAAGGAAAAAAACCTGAAATATCATATTTACATAAGTATTCAGACTCAGTACTTTGTAAAGAAACTTTTGCAGCGATTACAGCCTCTAGTCTTCTTAGGTATGATGCTACAAACTTGGAACACCTGGCTTTGGGGATTTTCTCCCATACTTCTCTGCAGATTCTCTCAAGCTCTGACAGGGTAGATGGGGGAACATTGATGAACAGTTATTTTCAGGTCTCTCCAGAGATATTTGATCGGGTTCAATTCTGGGCTCTGGCTGGCCATTCAAGGACATTCACAGATTTGTGCCAAACTCACTCCTGCATTGTCTTGGCTATGTGCTTAGGGTTGTTGTCCTGAATCGTTGCCCCAGTCCGAGGTCCAGAGAGTTCTGTAGCAAGTTTTTATCAAGGATCTCTCTGTACTTTAAGACTAATCGGAGAAAATTCTTTTTCACTCAACGCACAATAAAGCTCTGGAATTTATTGCCAGAGGATGTGGTTAGTGCAGTTAGTGTAGCTGGTTTCAAAAAAGGTTTGGATAAGTTCTTGGAGGAGAAGTCCATTAATGGCTATTAATCAAGTTTACTTAGGGAGTAACCACTGCTATTAATTGTATCAGTAGCATGGGATCTTCTTAGTGTTTGGGTAATTGCCAGGTTCTTCCAGGTTCTTGTGGCCTGGTTTGGCCTCTGTTGGAAACAGGATGCTGGGCTTGATGGACCCTTGGTCTGACCCAGCATGGCAATTTCTTATGTTCTTACTTTGCTCCATTCACCTTTTCCTCCATTCTGATTAGTCTCCCAGTTCCTGCAGCTGAAAAGCATCCTCATAGCATGATGTTGCCACCACCATGCTTCACTGTAGGGATAGTAATTGCTAGGTGATGAGCGGAGTCTGGTTTCCTCCAGTCATGACTCTTGGCATTCAGGTTAAAGCGTTCAATTTTGGTTTCATCAGACAAGAGAATCTAGTTTCTCATGCTCTGAAAGTCCTTTAGGTGCTTTTTGGCAAACTACAAGCAGGCTGTCATGTGCCTTTTACTGAGGAGTGTCTTTTGTCTGGCCACTCTATCATATAGGTCTGCTTGGTGGAGTGCTGCAGAGGTGGTTCCTTTTGGAATCATCTCCACAGTGGAATTCTGGAGCTCCGTGAGAGTGATTATCAGGTTCTTGGTCACGTCCCTGACCAAGTCCCTTCTCCTTGATTGCTCCGTTTGGGTGAATCCGAATTACTTCCATTTATGAATGATGGAGGTCACTGTATTTTTCAGGACCTTCAATGCTGCAGGAATTTTTTTGTACCCTTACCCAGATCTGTGCCTCAACACAATCCTGTCCTGGAGGTCTACAGACAATTCCTTCAACTTCATGGCTGATTTTGCTCTGACATGCACTGTCAACTGTGGGACCTTATATAGACAGGTGTGTGCTTTTCCATTCCAGTTGGAGAAACATCTCAAGGATGATCAAGAGAAAGCAAATGTTGCTTACCTGTAACAGGTGTTCTCACAGGACAGCAGGATGTTAGTCCTCACATATGGGTGATATCACAGGATGGAACCCAATCACGGAACACTTTTGTCAAAGTTTCCAGAACTTTGACTGGACCCTACTGGCCATGCCCAGCATGGCACTAACCCTGCAGCCAGCAGGGGTCCCCCTTTAGTCTTGTTTAAAAGCTACAGGCAGTGCCGAAAAATAAAATAAGAAAACATTACGAACCCAACATCGCGCGGCGGGTTTCGTGAGGACTAACACCCTGCTGTCCTGTGAGAACACCTGTTACAGGTAAGCAACATTTGCTTTCTCAAAGGACAAGCAGGATGGTAGTCCTCACAAATGGGTGAGTACCGAGCTGAGGATGTCGAAGAAATGCACCAAATGTACCCAGGTGTGCAAGGCACTAGGATTGGGATAAAATTTGGCCGAGGGCATCCTGAACCCTAACGGGCAGGTGGAAGGATGTTGGTACCTCACGTTGTAAATAGGTTACGAAGGACAGACTGGCCGAAGATGGAATCCTGTCTTCCGGCCTTGTCCAAGCAATAGTGGGCTGCAAAGGTGGAGAGAGAACTCCAGGTGGCAGCCCTGCAAATGTCAGGAAGTGGCACCGATCATAGGTGTGCTACTGAAGTCGCCATGGCCCTCACAGAGTGTGCTTTAACACAGTCTTGAAATGGAATGCCCGCTTGCTGATAGCAAAAGGATATGCAGCCCGCCAACCAGGAGGAGAGAGTCTGCTTACCCACAGGCTTCCCTAACTTGTTAGGATAGAAAGAGACAAACAACTGAGTGCTTTCCCTGTGGGCAGCTGTACGGTCTAGGTAGAATGCTAGAGCCCTTTTACATAGAAACATAGAAACATAGAAATGACGGCAGAAGAAGACCAAACGGCCCATCCAGTCTGCCCAGCAAGCTTCACACGTTTTTTTCTCTCATACTTATCTGTTTCTCTTAGCTCTTGGTTCTATTTCCCTTCCACCCCCACCATTGAAATATCTAGCTTGATTAGTTAGGGGTAGTAGGGGTAGTAACCGCCGCAATAAGCAAGCTACACCCATGCTTATTTGTTTACCCAGACTATGTTATACAGTCCTTATTGGTTGTTTTTCTTCTCCCCTGCTGTTGAAGCAGGGAGCTATGCTGGAAATGCGTGATGTATCAGTCTTCTCCCATGCTGTTGAAGCAGAGAGCCATGCTGGATATGCATCGAAAGTGAAGTATCGGACACAATTGGTTTGGGGTAGTAACCGCCGTAACAAGCCAGCTACTCCCCACTTTGTGAGTGCGAACCCTTTTTTCTTCTCCCCTGCCGTTGAAGCAGAGAACTATGCTGTATATGCATTGAAGGTGAAGCATCAGGCTTATTTGGTTTGGGGTAGTAACCGCCGTAACAAGCCAGCTACTCCCCTCTTTGTGAGTGTAAATCCATTTTTCCACATTTCCTCTTGCTGTTGAAGCTTAGAGCGATGTTGGAGTCACAGTAAGCATGTGTATGTTTATTGAATAAGGGTATTGTCTCCAGGCAGTAGCCGTCATTCTGGCGAGTCACCCACTCTTCATTGGCGGCCTCTTGACTTTATGGATCCACAGTGTTTTATCCCACGCCCCTTTGAAGTCCTTCACAGTTCTGGTCTTCACCACATCCTCCGGAAGGGCATTCCAGGCGTCCACCACCCTCTCCGTGAAGAAATACTTCCTGACATTGGTTCTGAATCTTCCTCCCTGGAGCTTCAAATCGTGACCCCTGGTTCTGCTGATTTTTTTCCTATGGAACAGGTTTGTCGTTGTCTTTGGATCATTAAAACCTTTCAAGTATCTGAAAGTCTGTATCATATCATCTCTGCTCCTCCTTTCCTCCAGGGTGTACATATTTAGATTCTTCAATCTCTCCTCGTACGTCATGCGATGAAGATCCTCCACCTTCTGGTCGCCCTTCTCTGTACCGCTTCCATCTTGTCTTTGTCTTTTTGTAGATACGGTCCTCCAGAACTGAACACAGTACTCCAGGTGAGGCCTGCACCAAGGACCTTTACAAGGGATAAATCACGTCCCTTTTCTTACTCGATATTCCTCTCTCTATGGCACCAGCCAGCATTTTCTGTCTGGCTTTTGCTATGCGCCTTTGTCGCATTGTTTCGCAGACTTCATATCATTAGACACTATCACCCCAAGGTCCCTCTCCTGCTCCGTGCACATCAGCTTTTCCCCCCCCATCGAATACAGTTCATTCGGATTTCCACTCCACATATGCATGACTTTGCACTTCTTGGCATTGAATCTGAGCTGCCATATCTTCGACCACTCTTCCAGTTTCCTTAGATCCCGTCTCATTCTCTCCACTCCTTCCGGCGTGTCCACTCTGTTGCTGATCTTTGTGTCAGTCCGCAAAAAGACAAACCTTACCTTCTATCCCGTCCGCAATGTCGCTCACAAAAGATATTGAACAGGACCGGTCCCAACACCGATCCTTGCGGTACACACACTTAAAACCGCTCTCTCTTCAGAGAAGGTTCCATTTACCATCACACATTGTCTTCTGTCCGTCAGCCAATTTGCAATCCAGGTCACCACCCTCGCCCTCACTCCTAAGCTTCTCGTTTATTCACCAGTTCTCCTGTGCGGAACTGTATCAAAAGCTTTGCTGAAATCCAAGTATATGATATCAAGCGCTCTTCCTCGATCCAATTCCTTGGTTACCCAGTCAAAAAAGTTAATCAGATTTGTCTGACAGGATCTTCCCCTGGTGAATCCATGTTGCCTCTGGTCCATCAATTCCTCCGGACTGTAGATAGTTCACTATTCTCTCTCTTCAGCAGTGACTCCATTACTTTTTCCCACCACCGAAGTGAGGCTAACCGGTCTGTAGTTGCCAGCTTCCTCCCTGTTCCCACTCTTGTGAAGCGGGACCACCACCGCTCTTCTCCAATCACTCGCACCACTCCCCGTTCTAGGGATCTATTGAACAGGTCACACAGCGGAGCTGCCAGAACATCTCTGAGCTCCCTCAATATCCTTGGATGAATCCCATCAGGCCCCATGGCTTTGTCCACTTTCAGGTTCTTTAAGCTCTTCCCACACATTTTCTACTGTAAAAGGATTTTCATCCATTCCACTTCCCTCCAGTTTCTTGTTGTGTAGAGATGGTCCTTCTCCAGGGTCTTCTTTAGTGAACACAGAGCTGAAGTATTCGTTTAATATTTCTGCCATTTCTTCGTCTCTCTCCACACATTGATCATTACCACCTTTCAATTTCACTATACCACTTTGGACCTTTCTCTTTTCGCTGATGTATCTGAAAAATGTTTTGTCACCATTTTTTATCTCCTTGGCAATCCTCTCTTCTGCTTGACTTTTTGCCAACTTGATTAATTTCTTTGTCTCCCTCAGTTGATACAAATATTCTTCTTTGTGCTCCTTCCTTTGGGATCTTTTATATTTCTTGAATGCTATTCTTTTAGCTTTAATTTTGTCAGCCACCTCCTTTGAGAACCAGATAGGTTTCAATTTTCTTTTGCTTTTCTTTACATTTCTAACATATAGAGCAGTTGCCTTGGTGATTGCTTCTTTTAGATTGGTCCACTGTTGATCCACATCTCTCTCGTTCTCCCATCCTTTAAGTTCTTCCTCCAGGTACTTCCCCATTTCCTCGAAGTCTGTGTTTTTGAACTGTAAAACTCGGGTCTTTGTGGTTCTTTTCCCTATTCTTTTAGTGATATTAAACCATACCGTTTGATGATCACTACTGCTGAGGTGGGCACCCACCTGGACATCTGAGACATTATCTGCATTAGTGAGCACTAAGTCGAGTATAGCTCCTTCTCTCGTGGGTTCCAACACCATTTGTTTGAACAAAGATACTTGCATGGCATCCACTATCGCTCTACTATTTTTAGTTTCTGCAGATGGGATTTTCCAGTCTACATCTGGCATATTAAAGTCACCCATGATCACCACTTCTCCCTTCTTACCTATCTTATGGATGTCTTCAACCAGATCTCTGTCCAGCTCTTCCTTTTGGTTTGGAGGCCTGTAAACCACTCCAATATAAATGGACGCTCCGTCATCTTTTTTTAGGTCGAGCCATAGAGCTTCTTCCTTACCCCAACTTCCTTGTAGCTCAGATGCTTGGATGTTGTTTCTAACATAAAGAGCCACACCTCCCCCTTTTCTATCCTCTCTGTCCTTCCTTAACAAGTTGTAGCCTGGTATTGTTGTATCCCATTCATGAGATTCTGTGAACCATGTTTCTGTGATAGCAACAATGTCCAATTCTGCCTCAGTCATTAGGGCCTGCAGATCTGGGATTTTATTTCCCAAACTATGAGCATTTGTGGTCATAGCCTTCCAGGTACTCTCTTTAAGATTATTGCTTTTCCTGGACTCCTTATAAGATATTAGTTGAGATTTGTTATTCACTTCACTCTTTCTTTTTGTAGATGTGCCACTGTTGACAGAGTTATTCATCTCAATTAGATTTTTCTTTTGGTTATGGATCTTGAAATACTGCATGCATTGTATTTTCTCTCTCTTTGCTGGTAACACTTCAATGTTTTTCTCAAGAACTTCTTCAGTTTTTAATTTTTTTTTTTTTTTTTTTTAAAGTTTTTAATATATATATATTTTTTTTTTTTAAGGGTATGCAGAGCCTGTTCTTCTGGATTGGAATGGGGCCTGGGAAAAAAGGTAGGTAGTATAATGGATTGATTGAGATGAAAGTCCGAAACTATCTTAGGCAAGAATTTAGGGTGAGTGTGGAGTACTGCCCGGTCCTGCAGAAGTTGCGCGGGAAGAACTTTAGTACTTAAAAGCCTAGACTTCAGCATAACTTCGCCTCAGCTACAGGCTATCTTGTGCTGGTACTCTGCTTGGATTCTGTTGTCTCGCTGCCTGACTTGGTTTGCCTCTTCATCCATTCTCTTGCCTTTTTAGTTTTTGGGAGACATCCGCGGATTCCTCTCCCCATCGCTACACCCACATCCTGTCCAGTCGTGGAGAAAACGGTGCAATCAATGACCAAACTCTGAGGGGAGACTCGAAAACTGTTGCTATGAGTTTCCAATAAAATCAAGAGACAAGCTGACAAAAAGAGGAGAAAGGGACCTCCCCTCCAACCAGTAGATTTGGTGTGGTTAAGCACTAAGAACCTCAAGTTACATACCCCATCTCTAAAATTTGCACCTTAGTATGTAGGACCGTTTCCTGTTATTAAACAGATTAATGAAGTCGCCTTTAAACTCCAGTTGCCTCCCACTCTTCGTATCCATAACGTGTTTCACATTTCTCTACTTAAACCAGCAATATTGTCCTGGCCCTCCAAGAGAATCAAGAAAATGACTTCCCCTTTGATACAGGACGACACACAATATGAGATTAAAGAAATATTGGACTCCAGGAAAATCAGAGGAAGAATACAATATTTAATATCATGTAAAAATTTTGGTTCTGAGGAGAATTCTTGGGAGCCACATGAGAACATCCAAGCATCTCGTTTACTTCAATGATTTCACCAAAGATTTCCTCATAAACCTGGTCCGGGGAACCGGAGGAGAGAACCTTGCGGGGGAGGTACTGTTACCACTCACGATCGGCAGGGATCCGGATTCTCGGCATGTCCAGCGTGTGGCGTCACCAGCAGGCAGCAGCATCACACTACGCACTTCGGGCTGAGGCTCTGCCCCCTTTAAGTGCGTCACTCCCGGAAGTCCGGCAAATTGCGCGAGAAGAACTTTAGTACTTAAAAGCCTAGACTTCAGCATAACTTCGCCTCAGCTACAGGCTATCTTGTGCTGGTACTCTGCTTGGATTCTGTTATCTCGCTGCCTGACTTGGTTTGCCTCTTCAACCATTCTCTTGCCTTGCTGCCTGCCTCGGACCGGACTTGGATTACTCTTGCCTTGCTACCTGCCTCGACCCAGACCGGACTTGGATTCTCTTGTCTTGCTGCCTGCCTTGACCCGGACCAGCCTTGGATTACTCTTGCATTGCTACCTGCCTCGAACCAGGATCACGTTTGGACCATCCCTGGTGGGCCTTCACTGGCTGGGTGGACACCATCTTATTTACCATCCTATATCCATCCTTTTGGCCTTAATTAAGACTGTTAACCCTCAAGGATTCACAAAATTGCATCACTTAAGTTGTAATAAGCCCCTCATGAACCGCCCCATCAGCGGATGGGTGGAAATGGAGGCCCCACCTCTTCCCTGATGGTATGCCCCGATGGCACTAAGGTGAACTCTCACTGATGTGGTTTGCAGACCAGACTCAGAGAGGTGCAGCAGTTAGTCCAAAAGCTCCAGTGGGGAACAAGAGAAGGGATTCAGACAGTGTCCCACACACCAAGTCAAGAATCGTTTCCACTTGAGATTGTACGATCTTCTCATGGAGGGTTTCCTGGACTCCAAAAGGACTCGCGAAATGCCTTCTGAAATGTCCAGAGCTCGGACAGTCACCCGGTCAATATCTAAGCTGTGAGGGACAGGGCTTGGAGGTTGGGGTGGTGGAGCCTGCCTTGATCCTGAGAGATTAGGTCCGGAGAAATCCCCAACCAGATTGGAGGGCGCGAAGACACCTCTCGTAGAAGTGGGAACCAGACTTGGCGAGGCCAAAAGGGCACAACTAGGATCATGGTACCCTGGTCCTGTTGGAGATTTTGGAGTGCTTTGGAGATTAGCGGCGGGGGAGGGTAAACGTACAGCAGCCCAGTGCCCCAGTGAAGTGAGAAGGCATCCGACACCAATCCCCTAACCGTCTGGCCACTGTCTTGTTTTCCGAGGACACAAACAGGTCCATGTCTGCGGTCCCCCACAAGTGAAAGATGCAGTTCGCTACCTCTTGATTGAGGGACCACTCGTAAGGCCGGAAGGCCTGGCTCAAGGAGTCCACCAAAACATTATCCGCCCTGGAGAGATATACTGTCCGGAGGAGAAAACCTTTCTCAATGGCCCACGACCAGATCTGAACTGCTTCCTGACTGCGGAGGACCCTGTTCCTCCGTGCTTGTTCAGATATCACATCGCCACCTGATTGTCAGTCTGAAATAGGACCTCTTTGTTGAGCAGCTGCTCTCTGAATACCTGCAAGGCGTACCGGATCACCCGTAATTCCAGAAAGTTTATCTGGAACAGCGTCTCCTGCAAAGACCAAAGACCCTGAGTGTTGCGGCCTGCAACATGGGCTCCCCAACCTGTATGGGATGCATTTGTGGTGAGGACAATCTGGAGCTTTGTCAAATAGTACTATATAAGTTACATTTCTTGCATTACTACTACCTTCAAGAAAAAGTTTTACTGTAATTTGTTGCTTTTCTAATTCTTTTACAAGCTATCCTGTAATTCTTCTGCACTTCTGAGAATTACCATGCTTTCAACAGTATCACAAATTATCTCTGAAAAATTGAATCCATTTTGGTTATGGTACCATAAAAATATCACAGTAATAACCCATGAACAAATCAGATATAATTCTGTAGGATGTACTTTGTGGCACTATTCCAAACAGGGATGCTCAAAGAGGCTCGGGAGATGCTAAAAGAATTCCAATTATATAATTATAACAACTTGAAAGTAAAATGTTTATGTGATACATGGTGTGTTTTACTGTGTGTCACAGACTGTTAAAAATCCCACCAGGCAGGTTAGATAGGTTTTCATAGCCTATTTTCTCTGCTTGCTGTCTACACACCACCTAGCCTCTAATATGAACACTACTGTAGATCTTTAGATTCTTGCTAAAATAAAGCAAAAAATTCTTGACTACAGATTACCTCCCATCACTGAGAACCACAAAAAGGTTAACTTTGCAAGATAACTAAATATGCAAATTATTAGAAGTCATAAGAACCTAAGAAGTGACATGCTGGGTCAGATGAAGAGTTCATCAAGACCATCATTGTCTCCAACAATGGCCAATCCGATTCTTTACGAAATACCTAGCAGATCCTAAACAAACAGATACATTGCTTGATGCCAACTCCCAGGAATAAGCGGTAGCTTTCCCTAAATATATCTGGTTAATAATTGTTTATGGACTTTTCTTCCAGGAATTTGTTAAAATCCTTTTTAAATTCAGCTACACTAGATGCCTTGCCCACATACTCCCAACTGCAAATGTCATAGCATAATTGTGCATTGAATGAAAAAAAAAAATTAGCTCCAGCTGTTAGTTTCAAGGACTGTTCCATACTTCTCCTATCTGAAAGAGTAAATAACTCTTTCCAATGTATCTGTTCCAACTCCATTCATTATTTTATAAAACTATATTATGTTAGAAACATGGAATTAACAGCAGAAAAAGACCAGATGGTCCATAGAGTCTGCCCCGCAATCTTGTTTTGAATTTGAATCACGACCTTTAGTCTGGGCCCTTTCATTGTCATTAGGGTTTAACTGAAACTGTTAACCCCCTTGCCTCTTATCTTTAGGAGATTCACAGAGTCTACCTATTCCCTACTCTCTCAACTGCCTCTTCTCCAAGCTAAAGAGCTTTAACTTGTTTAGCCTTTCCTCATAAGGGCACCTATCCATCCCCATTATTATTTTTGTTGCCTTTCTCTGTACCTCTTTTAGTGCTGCTGTTTTGAGATGAGGCAACCAAAACTGAACATAATACACAAGGTGCAGTCACACACATTATGATGTTTACACTTTTCACCAAGATCTTTGTCCTGAGTAGTGACTCTTGATATGGAACCCAGCATTGTGTACCCATATTTTGAATTATTTTTTCCCTATGTGCATCACGTTGCACTTCTCCAATATGCTTTATGTATGTTTTAGGAGTACTCAGTGTAGAATCCTTGAAATTCAAACCTATTTAAAGCTGTCACACCCAGGCATTCTAAATATGTACTCTATGACCATATTCAATATGTTTTCTCCCATTCTTGGTCAAAACTCAACTCTCACTATACTGTAATATCTGTTTACATACAAGCTAAATAGTTTTATTACTATAGTAATTAATTATAATGGAACAATGCAGCATTTGGAAGTTGAAGTTTATAGAAAGAATAACAATGATTCTTTTAACTGTGTTTATAAGTCATTTGCTTTATTAAAAGAAATTTATTTAGAATTCTTTCAAAAATACAAGAAGCAAAAGTAAAAAGCTACCCTGCCTTTTAAGCTATGTAAATGATATGGCATTCTACCAGAAAATGCAATGCATGACTGATCAAAGAAGCAGACCGAGACAAATTTAGGGGAAGCAGAGGCCGTGTCACAATGCCAATGCAATAATACTCCCCCCAGAATCTCATTGAGCATCTAAAACATTAGAGAAGCCAATAAAACAGATCAGTCTCTATGTCTGAATAACAGGAGGGAAATGAAACAATTGGGGTACATGTAGAAAAAGCTCTGAGGGATACAAATGAAGATCTGAAAGAAACACTAGAGTCATAATCTGAGCATTGTGAGGAAAGGATAACTAGAGTTGCAAAGCACAGGGCTGCAAGTTGAGAGTAAGTTGAGAAAGTCTAGAACAGAAACTGCAGCAGCAGGCAAAACAATCAGCAGCTGATGAGACAAGCAGGCAGCTGTGAGGAAAGGGAAAGATGCCAAACATACATATCAAGCATGCAATGCCGCAAAAACAGAAATCTGTAATTTATTTTTGACTACTGAGTAGGCTATATCACTCATATCTTAGGATGTCAATCACCAACTAGTGAAAAACAAATTCCATATTTTATGTCGCCGTATGTGTATCTATCTATATAAAATGTGTGTAGATGTGGTGCAGTAAGATCTGTCAGTGATCAGTAAAGTGCTTGCATGAACCCTGCACAGATTTGCATCTGCATGGCTCCAGCAGCTGTATGGACTGGAAGAAGGCTCAGGCATTGGCCTCCAGTCCATGCAGATAAGAGACTGATGCACCATTAGCTTTCAGCTTTGAGAACTATTTGATTAAAATATCCACTACTGATCGAAACCCTGGGGTAACAGTAGACGTGGGCTAGCAATGAACTTCCTGATTCCATAAGGTCTCTTACTTGCATTATTACCTTTAAAAAAACTTTTAAAAAATTGCTTTTAGCAACTGTATGTTGAAAACATAGCAGCTCAAGTTCCTTTCCTGGAAGAGTTTTTAGTAACTGCATATTTAAAACTCAGTGGGGCGGATTTTAAAAGGGTTACGCACGTAATATACGCTCGTAACCCTTTTTAACCTGCTCCTCCACACACCAAGCCTATTTTGCATAGGCCCAGCGACGCGCGGAAGCCCCGGGACACGCGTTTGTCCCCATGGCTTGAAAAAAAGGAGTGGGGAGTGGGCGGGGCAGGACGGGGACCAAGGCCTCCGGCACAGCGGCCGTGCCAGGGGATCACGCGCTAGCACTCGGCAGGCGTAAATAAAAAAATAAAGGTGGGGGGGGGGGAATTAGGTAGGGCTGGGGGACGGGTTAGATAAGGGAAGGGAGGGGAAGGTGGGGGGGGGGGGAGCGGAAGGAAAGTTCCCTCCAAGGCCGCTTCCTCGGAGGGAACGGGGAAAGCCATCGGGGCTCCTCTAGAGCTTGGCACGCGCAAGTTGCACAAGTGTGCATCCCCTTTGTGTGTGCTGACCCCAGATTTTATGACATGCGCGCGCAGCAAAGTCGGGTGTAGATTTGTGCGCGCCGAGTTGCGCGCATAAATCTACAACCGCACGTACTTATTAAAATCCGGCCCAGTATTTTTAGTTCCTCAAGTGTTTTCTATAATGCTGCAGCAAGCAAGCTTATCTTTTGTTTTTGAATTTTATTTCCTATATATTTATCTTATGTTTTAAGCTTATCATTTTTATAACTAAACAAACATTTCTGGCATACATTGCAAAATAAAATTCCAAATGAATGAAACGCTCAAAACAACACATGAAACAGCAGCTCAGTAATAAGATACAGAGTTATGATGCTCACATTAACAATGATCTCTGATGACAGAGTTCCAGAAATAGGCCCCAGATTTGCTCATATTTACAGTGTGTGTTTTTTAAGTCATGTTGTAGGGTTTCAATATCAACAATTGCATGCATCTGATTACGTCAATAGTCCAAAGGCAGACATCTTTCCAGAAAGTAGCTATTGTAAATCTTGCTGCCAGTAGTAATTGACCCACCACGGCCCTATATCTAACCAGTACCAAAGAGCCAAACCAGCTTCCTAAGAGTCCCAATTTTGGCCCAGTAAAGATGGGAAACCCCTCAATATCAATAATCCCTTATATAACTAAAGACCAAAAATGGCGAGTGCTTTGACAATGCCACTACTTATGTAAAAAGATCCCAGTTTCTTCACAAGCATCATCTGAGTCTGGATATAACTTAGCAAAAAACACTGGGGTTTTATAGATTCTAAGCAGTAGAATCAAATCTACCCTCTTTGCACAAATAGAAAGATGATGGGCTGAGACCCATATAGTTTTACAATCTCTGCTGACCAGAGATAGTTTTAAATCTGTGTTTCAAACATCTATAAGGGCTTGTGGCATGTCTGTAACATATTTACCCTCTAGGATGCCGCAATAAATCAATGAAACTCCCTGTAACCATGTGTCTGAGTCACTGAGAAATTTTTCTATACCATTTAAGGGATGCAATGGAGTCTCGAAAAATGTATTGGGTCCTCAGGGCCTGTCGCAGCTGCAGACACTGAGCATGCGAATCAGGACTGATATCATAATCTTCCGTCAAGGTCTGAAAAGTCTGCATTCCCAGCTCTTCATCCCATAACTGGCCAAGGTGACCAATCCTTGCCCCTTCCAATCTTTAAAAGCTGAAGAAAATGTACATCCAGACAATATAGAATTACTATATATAGGTGAGATACGGGACAACTCTTCCCCAGCTAATCTTAGGAATTAGTTAACTTCCTGTCATATCCGCAGCATATGAGCCAAAATCGGATTACACCAACAAACTCTGAGGCATTGTGGCAGGTCAGGAGCCATGAAAGGAAGCACTACAAGATTTATTATGTCTGCCTGTTCACGCTCCATGAGCATCAAAGAAGCAGAAAAACCACAGATCCAGGCCTGGAGACACATCAACCTGGTTGCCCAATAATAAAAATGGAGATTGGGTAAAGCCATCCCTCTGTGCTGGTTTACCCAACCATAATCGGCTCATTTTAATTCAAGTCGGCTTATGATTCCAAATAAATTTTCCAATTAATCCATATAGATCAGAAAACACCTACTGAGAAATAGTGCATGGAACATGCAAAAAATGATAAAACAGTTTTGGTAGAACGTTCATTTTTAATAAGCTAATTCTACCCACCCATGAAATACCGGTAGGTATATCGTCCCACACTTGCAATTGTCTCTTGATTTTTCTAATTAATCCACCATAATTTTTGGAAAACAGGCAATGGATATTCCAAGTATGTAAAACCTTCTACCACCACCCAAAACCCTGACAAGCAGCTCGGGATAGACATTTTGTGATCTATGGGGAATATATCTAATTTATCAAAGTAAGGAGGTCTACGACCACCAGCCCAGAAATTGAGGGAGCCGACAAATAGATCAATACAGTGACTGCATGTAGCAAAACTTTATGTTCTCAGCCCACCAATTTGATATGGGTTGCCTAATAGCAGCTACCAGGGGTTCAATAGCTAGGTAAAAAAGAAGAGGTAACAATGGGCACCCCTGATGCATTCCTCGCGCTATATCAATAGCTGAGGACAACAGCCATTCAGCAGCAGCCTTGCTGTAATCTAGCCTGCCTGCGATAACATCTGGAGCAAAAGAGACCACTCCAGCCTATCAAAGGCCATACCTGTGTCAAGAGAAAGTATCAGCACAAATGTACCCCTCTTTTTTGCCATATGTAAAATATTAAATAGCTTTCTAATGGGTGCTGTAGAGACTCTATCCTTCACAAATCCAGTTTGGTCCCCATGTATTAAATATGGGAGTACTGACTCCAGCCTCAACTGCAGCATTTTCACAAGTATTTTTATGTTAGAGTTTAAAAAAGAGATGGGTTGGTATGAACTACACTCCTGAACATTCTTCCCCATTTTGTGTATAAGGGAAATCATAGCATCAGCCATGTCCCCTAGAGCTGTATTCAACTCACCCACCTGTTGAAAAAGTGGGAATAAGAAAGGGATAATCTTTGGTAAAAATTTTGTATAGAATTCCATATGGAATCCATCCGGGCCTGGACACTTGCCGTCCAGAAGAGCTTTAATAGTCATCTGAATTTCTGCAAAGGCAATAGGGGCTTCCAAGCATTTAAGAACATAAGAACATAAGAAAATGCCATACTGGGTCAGACCAAGGATCCATCAAGCCCAGCATCCTGCTTCCAACAGTGGCCAATCCAGGCCATAAGAACCTGGCAAGTACCCAAAAACTAAGTCTATTCCATGTTACCATTGCTAATGGCAGTGGCTATTCTCTAAGTGAACTTAATAGCAGGTAATGGACTTCTCCTCCAAGAACTTATCCAATCCTTTTTTAAACACAGCTATACTAACTGCACTAACCACATTCTCTGGCAACAAATTCCAGAGTTTAATTGTGCGTTGAGTAAAAAAGAACTTTCTCCGATTAGTTTTAAATGTGCCCCATGCTAACTTCATGGAGTGCCCCCTAGTCTTTCTACTATCCGAAAGAGTAAATAACCGATTCACATCTACCCGTTCTAGACCTCTCATGATTTTAAACATGAGAGGTTTCTTTTGCTCTTCTCATAGTTGGGGAAGATCAAGACCTGCCAGAAATTATAGGATACTTTCTAAGCAAGAAACACTAGAGTTAGCATAGAGATTGGAAAATTATTGAACAAATTACCACTCTGTCTCTAAGGAGTCTACCATGAGCTCTTCAGATTGCTTACATATAGCAGCAATATGTGATTTACATATCCTTCCTGCTCTAGCAAATAGAGTTCCTGGCTTATCACCATGTTCATAAAATTGTAGTCTAGAAAATTTTAGGGAATGCACTATTTTCCAAACCTTGAGCATTTTAAGCTCACTCAGGGCATTTGTTGTGGGAACGCTGGAGGCGATCCCATCTCGGGAATTTTGTGTGCCCTTGGGCCATGACGTAGCTGCAGAGGAGCTCCGGCAAGCGCCGAGGCAGGTGAGAAGTGTCCAAGTATGGCTGAAGATGTAGAAATGCTGAACCCTGGCCACTGCCGAACCTGATCGCATAGAAGAGACCCACAAAGCAATGTGTTCTCTGGAGTAGCCCTCTGGCCACTCGATAGCCCTTTCAGAGCTGCTGCATGGAAGCAGCAAATACGACAGCACGGACAGTGGCTGAAGGGTGAAGACATCAAATGAAGACGAAGACTCAGGATACGTGAGGACTTCACGGAGACTCGAAGGGATGATACGAGACTCAAGGTATTCAAGGTGAGACAAAGACTTGTAAGGATGAGATGCGACTCAGGATATCTAAGGACTTCACAGACGAAGTTGTTGAGGAGTTGAGATGAAAACTCAAGGTACGTGAGGATTTCACAAAGACTTGGAGATACGGAGGACTCCAACAGAGTCACAAGATCCACCATACTGGATAGGTACTGCCATGTCACGCACCCTGCACAACCGATGAGGGCTGGTCGTGGACCATGCCAGCCGGCGCACCCTACACAGCTCGTCATGGCTTGTCATGGACCAAGCTAGTGGTTCCCCAAAGAGGTTGATTGAAAAATCCAATGGACTCAGGCAAGGCCTGGACCGAGGTGAGCCTTGCACAGCCAGTGAAGGCAAGGCAAGAAGGATGCCCATGGGACAGGGATAGGAAGAGTCCAAGAGAAGGTATGATGAAGAAATCCGGAGATGAAGACATCAGGAGATGAAGGGAAGCCCAGGAGATCTGAAGAACTGAACATCAGCAGATCCAAGAAGACAAATGAAGGAGACATCAGGACAACTGGAACTGACGAGATGAAGGGTCAGACAAGAGACCATAAGAAGATGAAGACATAGACATGGAATTCCAATGAAGAACCTGGAACGGAGTGCCAACGAGAAGCTGGATGCAGAGAAGTCCTATGGAGGATTGGCTCCTTGCGAAGGCACGGAAGGAATGAAAGCTGGACATTTTTATACTGCTGGAAAGGCGACTCCCTTGATGACATCAGAAGAGGACCACTCCCTCGCTGGCCCTTTAAGAAGGAAGAGGCAGCGTGGTCCCGCGCCTAATGAGGGAGGAGTGCAGGACCTTGGAGAGTGGCGTCCCTACCTCTGAATAGTGCAGAGCAGGAGCTGGAATTAGGCGCAAACCAGGCCTAGCGTTGTCGGCGGATCCTGAGCCGCAGGAAGGACACCGAAGGCAGCTTCATGCCACAGGCAAGCCCGGGGATGCAGGCCTTCCCCACGGGAGCTCAAGGTAAGGTCGGTGGCCTTCGGGCCACATGGGAATGCTGTCGGCAGCCTCCTGGTCACATAAGGAGTAGCAGCACGGCTCCAGGCGCGTGTGGAACGGGTCGGTGGCCTCCGGCTGAGTAAGGTGAAGTAGAGCAGGTCCAGCCACGTGAAGGGAGCGTCAGCGGCCCTGGACCGCTGGAAAAGCTGTCACAGTGCAGCTCCAGCCACGCTGAAGGAGCAGCAACGAAGAAAAAAGGGTGAGATACTGCTCAAATGGAGCAGAATCGCAACAGCATGCGCCAGCAATTTATATGTATGGCTGGAGCAGTTGTACTTGTGTTTACCTTATCTCCCTAACTGTAGTCAGTAAAGCCTCTGCTTCTTGCCTACTTAACTTCTGTAGGTGACTAGCATAGCTACTGATTCTGCCTCTCAGAAAAGCCTTAAAGGCATAATCCTCCTCCGGATTAACACATTAAATTCAAACACAGCTCTGTAAGGAGTTTTGGAAAGTGCTTGTCACCAAGAAGAGAGGTATTTAGCCTCTACACAGTACTAAAAGAGTTAGACTGAGCCAAATTAATACTGATCTGGACTGGATGATGATTTGAAAGTGTACATACCATAATGACACTGTCAGATATAGTAGACATATAGTAGGCATTGGGAGTAAACATGAAGTAGTCAATTCTGCTGTACATATATATACAAACATAGAGATGATTTCTTTCCAACGGAAAGGGTTTACAGATTGTGCATCATTAAAACATTTCAGGTATCTGAAAGGTCTGTATCATATCCCTCCTGCACCTCCTCTCTTCCATACATATAATGGAGGCAGTGCATGCAAACCTATCTCATGCATATTCATTGTGTTGCGCTCAGGGGTGGACCCTTGTCCTGGGGCAGGGATGGAATGGCTCCTGAAAGGGAACAGGAGGTAACTGGCCCCAGGGGGTGGAGCACTGGAGGAGAGAGAAGCTAGGAAGAGCTTCACCACTGGAAGCCTGAGGTCCCCCTGGGAGGAGCCCGTAGGGACCCGGGCCGCTTGGACTTACGTGGGCCTCGCAGGGTCTCCTGGGAGAATGGAAGTCTGGCATGCCCACAGACACAGAAGGAGCGCGGTCGGGTTCAAGCTGGAGCAGTGAGAACCAGAACAGAGTTGGTGATGACAAGGTGAGGAACAGAGCCAGAATCTGTAGACGAGGTCAGACAGGTGAAAGGTCAATGTCCATAAGTCAGTCCGAGGAGTGGTTAACGAAGCAAAGGTCAGATACTGGAGGTCAGATGAAGTCAGAGGCAAGCAGAGGTCTTGAGGCAGGCGGCAGGCAGGCGGGTAGGTCAGGAGCAGGCCGAGGTAGTAGACAGGCGGCAGACAGGCTGGCAGGTCAGGAGCAGGCTGAGGTCGTAGATAGGTGGCAAGCAGGCAGTTCAGGAGCAAGCCAAGGTCAGTACCAGAAAGTCAGTCCGAGGGTACTGCCTGGGTAGACGGATAGACGAACACAGGAACAAGCAGGACTCAGGAACAAGGATGCAGGAACAAGTCAGGAATGGAACTGGAACAGAAGGATCCTGGAACGAGACTAGGAACAAGCAGGAACAAGCGCAGAGACAATCTAGCATATAAGCTGACCCAATTGTCAAGGCAAGGAAGTGGAGACAGGAACTTCCTTATATTGTTGATCAATCAGGGCGCGCCGCGGAACTAAGACCCACACTCAGCCCTACAAGTGTCCAGGCGGTCCGCACGTGTACGAAGGGATGTGGCTAGCATGGTAGGAGACGCTGAACCTCGGCGTGAGGCCTGGCATGCAGTGGAAGGCCCGGCAACCACTGCTGCGGGACGCCGGGGCCTAGCTGGGCTGGCAACTACTGCAAGGGAGGTCGTCCCAGGACCCGCTGAGGAACTATGCAGGTGAGCGGTCCCGTGGCGGGACGGCCACGGGCAGGGCGTGTAATACATTGTGGATATCCTGAAAACATGGCCTGTTTCTAACTCTCGAGAACAAGAGTTGGCCACCCCTGTGCTAGACAGCTGTGCATTTGACCACTACTATTTCCAGTCTGTTATGATCAAAAGACAAAAATAGTTGAGAACCCCAATGATTTACCTGAATCCTTCTTTTGTAGTAAGCCAAAGCTCTTTTACAGTCTAAGGTATGAAGGACTTTCTCACTTTCTTGCGAATGTGGCCTCAGGAAGAATATAAGGAACACAATGGTTGATTAATCTGGAAAGCTGATACTACTTTTGGTAGAAAGTTTGGGTGGGCACACTGTACTGTATCGGTCTGTTAGTGTTGCTGCCAAGAGCACCATAATTTTGGAGAATGTTCTGGGGCAGTTGCTTGGCTGAAAGGTAGCGCTCAGAACTGGTAATGGTGACCCAGTATTGTAAAGCGTAGAAAACGTCGGTGATCTTGATGGACTGGAATGTGAAGGTAGGCTTCAGAGAGGTCCTGGGAGATTAGAAACTCTCCTGGTTGTACTGCAGTTATGACAGAACAAAGGCTCTCCATGCGGAAGTGTAGTATCCGCAGATGATGGTTGACGTCCTTAAGATCCAAGACGAGTCGGAATGATCCTTCTTTCTTGGGAACGATAAAATAGATGGAATAGTGCCCCATATTTTGTTAGGGCATGGGAACCGGAGTTATTGTCTTCAAACTGAGTAGTCTTGTCAGGTGGTTTCTACTGCAAGTCTCTTGGTGTGGGAGTGGCAGGGTGACATCATAAATTTGTCTCGAGGGATGCTGCGGAACTCCAGAGAGTAGCCTTCGCAAATGATGTTTAGTACCCATTAGTCGGATGTGATCTCGACCCATCTTTGGTAGAAGAGGGCAAGTCGATCCGCTATTTCCTCTTCCTGTGGATGGGTCGGCCCATTCTCATTGTGGAGCATGGCTGGATCCTGCCCCCGGGCCTGCTCCTCTCTTGGTCTCTCAGTTCCGAAAGGGCTGGGACCTTCCAGAAGGATGCAGTGCCTGGAACTGCGAGTTCCTTTAGGATCTAAAGCGTTGTGAGCCTCTGCCCTTGGTTCTTCTGGGTGAGGGACGTTGAGATCTTTTATTCCTATCTTCCAGTAGCCAAGGCACTGGGGATTCGCCCCATTTGCTAACTTCTCCAATTCACTTCCTAACAAGAGAGGTCCTTTAAAGGGCATTCTTGTGAGATTCGCTTTAGATGTCACGTCAGCAGACCAATTCCGTAGCCATAGTTGTCTTCTGGCGTAGATCCCCGTAGATGATGTAGGTCTGTAGGCAGTACCGCCGCTGCAGGAGGATAGCTCTTAGCCCAGAAGATCTGTAGCTTCTCCTGGAGATCCTATGGAGACTTCGCCCTGGAAGCCCGCGGTCCCCCCAGGAGGAGCCTGTAGGGACCTGGGCCGCTGGGACTTAGGAGAGCGGCAGGCGACGTGGACAGGTAGACAGACCAGGTTCAGGGCAGGCGGCTAGAGGCGTAGACGAGTAAACAGACCAGGTTCTGGACAGGTGGCTAGAGGCGGCTGAAACAGGCAGGCAGGCAGGCTGGGAGGCAGGCTGGGTCAGGCGGGCAGACGAACAGGAGCAGACGAACAGGATCGGGCAGGCAGGCAGGCAGACGAACAGGAACAGATGAACAGAATCAGGCAGGCAGGCAGACGAACAGGAACAGATGAGCAGGGTCAGGCAGGCAGACGAACGGCAACTAGTTACTCACAGGAGTCGACCACGTTGCAAGGCAAAGTCCCGGGGTGAACGCCGGGGTTAAATTCCCCTCAGCGTCTGACATCATCCTGGGGGCCGGCCAGAGCTTCGCGCCGGAGGCCCTTTAAGAGAGGAGCCCTCCGCGCATGCGCGAGCCCAGGGGGCGGGGTCAGCAGTGCATGACGGCGTCTCCCTCGTGGAGACGCCGTGATGTAGGCCCAAACGGGCCCAGCGGATCCGGCGGCTCTGGCGGCGTCCCATGGGGAAGAGGAGGTAAGGGTACAATCTCGAGGTGCGCGACCAGAGCCGCAACAGTACCCCCCTCTTACGACCCCTCAGCAGGGGACCGTGTTTACCAGGGTGGTCTTGGTGAAATTGGCGCAACAAGGATTTATCCAAGATGTTTTGAGCGGACTCCTAGGTGTTGTCCTCGGGTCCACAACTCTCCCAGGCCAGAAGGTACTCCCAGCGTCGACGGTGAAAGCATACATCTAGGACTTCACGTACCTGATAGGTTGCATCGTCTTGAATCGTGGAAGCGGTTGGATCAGGTTCAGGATGATGAAATTTGGAGAGCACCAGCGGTTTTAGCAAGGATACATGAAACACGTTGTGGACCCGCATTGAGGAGGGTAGGCGAAGACAGTACGATACCAGTCCTATCCTCTCTGCTACCCGGAATGGGCCACAATATCGAGGTGCCAGTCTTCGAGATGGACTAGGTAAATGGAGATTCTTGGCGCTCAACCAGACTCTATCCCCAGGCAAAAAGACTGGTGCTGGACGCCGATGACGGTTGGCCACCCTTTGGGAACGTTCAGCTGCTTCGGAGAGCTGTCGTTGAACTGTTCTCCAGAGGCTATGGGTAAGCTGGGCTGCCGATTGTGCTGCTGGCAATGGAACAGGTGTTGGTATAGGAACCAGAGGTCTGAGTTGCCGCCCAAACACCACCTGGAAAGGAGATTTTCTAGTAACTGAGTGCGAGGGATTATTATAGGAAAACTCAGCCCATGGAAGTAGCGCTGTCCAATTATCTTGTCTCTCATTTGCGAAGCTACGAAGGACGACTTTCAGCGACCGATTCATCCGCTCTGTTTGTCTGTTGCTCTGAGGATGAAACGCAGTGGATAGGTTTAATTGTACCCCTGAACTTCTTGCACAGTGCTCACCACTACCGGGCAGTAAACTGGGACCCACAGTCGTACACTATGCTTTACGGGAGACCATGTATGCGAAAAATGTGTTGAGTGAACAACATAGCCAATTCGGGTGCAGTCTGTAGTTTGGGCAGAGGGACTAAGTGGACCATTTTGGAAAACCGATCCACCGTAACCCAAATGACCGTATTTCCTTCAGAGGGAGGCAATTCTACCACGAAGTAGTTGGCTATATGGGTCCACGGCTCAGCTGGTATCGACAAGGGCTGCAGGAGACCCCAGGGCCGACCATTTATAGGCTTCTGTCGGGCACATGTGGGGCAGGAATCCACATAGAGTTGAACATCCCGCTTTACGTTGGGCCACCAATAGTAGCGGTTAAGAAGATCTAGCGTTCTTTCTCTGCCCGCATGTCCCCCTGTGAGGGAGTTATGAGCCCAACTTAGGACCCTTTTGTGGTCCCTGTGTCGAACGACTACCCTCTCCTGGGCAGTTACCATGATGCTGGACAGGTTGACCTTAGTGAGGTCAATGATGTACTGCGGCGGCTCTTCTTTCTCCTCTAAGAGGGAGTTGCGGGATAAAGCATCCGCTCTGATACTCTTCGAAGCTGGCCGGTATCTGAGTGTGAAGTTAAATCGATTGAAAAACAGTGACCAGCGGGCCTGCCGGGGGTTCAGTCGTTGAGCTTGGCATAAAAACTCCAGGTTTTTATGGTCCATGTACACGGTAATGGGGTGGTTGGCCCTCTCCAACCAGTGTCTCCATTCCTCAAATGCCAGTTTGATGGCCAGAATTCTTTGTCCCCGATACTGTAGTTGCACTCAGCGGGGTTAAATTTCCTGGAGAAGTAAGAGCAGGGCATCAGTCAACCTGCGCTAGAGACCTGACTCAGCACTGCTCCGACTGCTTTGCTGGAGGCGTCCACCTCTACTATGAACGGGCGAAGGGGGTCTGGGTGATGAAGACAGGTTTCTAGCAGGAAGGCCTCCATGAGTCTCTCGAAGGCCTGGCAAGCCTCGTCGGGCCAACCTCGAGCGTTCACCCCCTTTTTGGTCAGGGCCGTGAGGGGGGCTACTAAACGGGAGTATTGAGGTATAAAGTGCCTATAGATGTTTGCGAACACCAGGAAGCGTTGAAAGGACTTGAGACCTGTGGGGCACAGCCAGTCTTTGATGGCTGACACCTTCCCTGGGTCCATGTGAAATCCTGTTGCGGAAATGATGTATCCCAGAAATGGCAATGAATCTTTTTCAAATAGGCATTTCTCTAATTTCGCATATAAATGGTTGTCCCGGAGAATCTGTAACACCTGCTTCACATGCTGACGATGAAGAGTGCAAGTCCTTTGAGTAAATGAGAACGTCATCTAAGTACACGATGACGGAGGAGTTCAGCATCTCCGGCAATACTTCATTCATTAAGTGCTGGAAGACGGCTGGAGCGTTACATAGGCCCAATGGCATCACTAGGTACTCGTAATGTCCGTCCCAGGTGTTAAAGGCCGTCTTCCATTCATCCCCGGGACAGATCCGGACAAGATTGTACGCTCCTCTTAAATCCAGCTGGTGAAGACTCTGGCTCCTTGGAGTTTGTCCAGGAGTTCGGGGATCAAAGGCAATGGATAGCGATCCTTTTTTGTGATGGCGTTTAGGCCCCGGTAATCGATAAAAGGTCTTAAAGACCCATCTTTCTTCCCCATGAAGAAAACCCCCGCTCCAGCGGGGGATTTGGAGGGACGGATAAATCCCTTGGCAAGATTCTCAGTAATATATTCCGTCATAGCTTGCGTCTCCGGGCGAGATAAAGGATACACCCTTCCTCGGGGAGGCGTGGTCCCTGGTAGAAGTTCTATTGCGCAGTCGAATGGACGGTGTTGCGGTAAAATCTCCGCCTTTTCCTTAGAGAATACGTCTGCGAACTCCGCGTATGGAGCCGGCAGCGCCAAGTTCGCTTGTGCCAGAGGTACTTGCCGGATAAGCGGAGCCTTGATGCAGTTCTGCTGGCAATAGGAACTCCATTGAGCGAACTACAGTGAGTCCCAATGGATCACCGGAGTGATGACGCAACCATGGCAGCCCGAGAACCACTGGGTGTACTGCCTTTTCCAGGATCAGGAACGAGATCTCCTCTGTGTGCAGAAGCCCAGTCTGCAAGGTAACAGGTGTCGTGACTGACGAGATGGTGCCGGGGAGCACCGTGCCCCGGATGGAAGTGATCAGCAGTGGAGGGTTAAGAGGCTGTGTGGGAATCTGGAGTTGTTGTACTAGCTCTTGAAGGATAAAGTTCCTTCCAGCACCAGAGTCTATGAAGGCCAAGATCTCGAACGAACCTCCCGGGTACTCCAGGGTTATAGGTACTGTACATTGAGGAGCAGAAGTGGTACAGCCTAGAAGTAGCTCCCCAGATGCTTCTAGGCTTTGGTGTTTTCCGCCCTCTCCTTGCACTGGTTCAGGAAATGGCCTTTCCCACCGCAGTATAGGCACAACCCTAGTGTTCGGCGGCATCGTTTCTTCTCCGGGGATAAGGAGGTTCGCCCAAGTTGCATGGGTTCCTCCGTGGAATGTTCCGAGGAAGCCGAGGCTGCCTTGGTAACCGGGGTCAGGGGCCTAGCAAAGGTGGAAGCCAGAGGAACCATCCGGCGCGATGGCCTTCCTTCTTTGTCCCTTTGCTGGAGGCGTCGATCAATGCGTCCGGCAACACCAATTAGAGCGTTAAGATCCTCGGGTAGGTCTTGAGCAGCTAGCTCATCCTTGATTCGTGCCGCGAGTCCTTCTAGGAATATTCCGCGTAGGGCATAGTCTCTCCACCCGACCTCCAGCGCCAAGGTGCAGAATTCGAGAGCATACTCTGTCAGGGGGCGCGCGCCCTGGCGCAGCTGGAGTAACTCTGAGGTTGCGGAGACCATGCGAGCGGGCTCGTCGAAGGCCAACTTGAAGTTCTCCACAAACAGCGGTAGATTGCGGAGCATGGGGTCATTCCGCTCCCACATGGGCGATGCCCAATGCAGCGCCTGTCCATCCAAAAGGGAGAAGATGTAGGCCACTTTAACGGAGTCCGTGGGGAACTGTGCTGGCAATAATGAGAAACGCACGAAGCATTGGTTCAGAAACCCCCGACATGCTTTCGTCTCCCCAGAGAAGCGAGACGGAGCTGGAAGCTGGGTAGGAGTGTGGATAGTTACCACCGGCAGTGGTGCTGGTTCCCGTGCTGGTTCCAGGACCTCGGCGTCCAGCCAGGTTGCCAGGCATTCTACTGTGGCGGCCAGGGAGTCTAAACACTGCTGTTGCTGCTATATCCGTTGTGCTATCCCAGGTATAGCTTGAAGCCCAGCGAGGTCCGCCGTATCCATGGCCTTGCAAACTGTTGTGAGTCAGGAGGTGGATCCTGGGTCCGACCAGCGGAGAGGTACTGACGTAGATCCCCATAGATGATGTAGGTCGGTAGGCGGTACCCCGCCGCTGCAGGAGGATAGCTCTTAGCCCAGAAGGTCTGTAGCTTCTCCTGGAGATCTTATGGAGACTTCGCCCTGGAAGCCTGCGGTCCCCCCAGGAGGAGCCTGTTGGGACCCAGGCCGCTGGGACTTAGGAGAGCGGCAGACGACGTGGACAGTTAGACAGACCAGGTTCAGGGCAGGCGGCTAGAGGCGTAGACGAGTAAACAAACCAGGTTCTGGACAGGCGGCTAGAGGCGGCTGAAACAGGCAGGCAGGCTGGGTCAGGCGGGCAGACGAACAGGAGCAGATGAGCAGGATCGGGTAGGCAGGCAGGCAGGCAGATGAACAGGAACAGATGAGCAGGGTCAGGCAGGCAGATGAACGGCAACTAGTTACTCACAGGAGTCGACCACGTTGCAAGGCAAAGTCCTGGGGTGAACGCCGGGGTTAAATTCCCCTCGGTGTCTGACGTCATCCTGGGGGCCGGCCAGAGCTTGGTGCCAGAGGCCCTTTAAAAGAGGAGCCCTCCACGCGCGAGCCCAGGGGGCGGGGTCAGCAGTGCCCGACGGCATCTCCCTCGTGGAGATGCTGCGATGTAGGCCCGAACGGGCCCAGTGGATCCGGTGGCTCTGGCGGCGTCCCGTGGGGAAGAGGAGGTAAGGGTCCAGTCGTGAGGTGGGCGACCGGAGCCGCAACAGGATGTACCAGAGTCAGGATGAGGGGGAGCTGAGAGGGGGGCTGCCCCAGGGGTCAAGCCCAAGGGGGCACCATCAGAAAGGCTACTTTATCAATGGGCATAAACACATAAGGCAATTTCTTATGTTCTTATCAAAATGATAAAGGGGATGGAACAGCTCCCCTATGAGGAAAGGCTGAAGAGGTTAGGGCTGTTCAGCTTGGAGAAGAGACGGCAGAGGGGGGATAGGATAGAGGTCTTTAAGATCATGAGAGGTCTTGAACAAGTAGATGTGACTCGGTTATTTACACTTTCGAATAATAGAAGGACTAGGGGGCATTCCATGAAGTTAGCAAGTAACACATTTAAGACTAATCGGAGAAAATTCTTTTTCACTCAATGCACAATAAAGCTCTGGAATTTGTTGCCAGAGGAGGTGGTTAGTGCAGTTAGTGTAGCTGGGTTCAAAAAAGGTTTGGATAAGTTCTTGGAGGAGAAGTCCATTAATGGCTATTAATCAATTATACTTAGGGAATAGCCACTGCTATTAATTGCATCAGTAGCATGGGTTCTTCTTAGTGTTTGGGTAATTGCCAGGTTCTTGTGGCCTGGTTTTGGCCTCTGTTGGAAACAGGATGCTGGGCTTGATGGACCCTTGGTCTGACCCAGCATGGCAATTTCTTATGTTCTTATGTTTCTATTGGCTAGTGCCCAAAATCTCAGACAGCAGAGATCAGCCTTCTGCTTCCTACTTCAGCCTCTACCCTCCCAGGCAGCATGCAAGGAAATGGATGGAAGTGGTTGTGAGCAAGGGGGCCGATGCAAAAAAAGAGAACGCTGAAAGTGGGCATCGAGTATTCAGCACCTGTTTAACTAGTGCACCTCCAGGCACCTCTCCTGGGGGCACCATGCAATATTTAAATTAGGGGTTGTGTTGTCAAGGAGGCGCTAGAGTCTACCGTCATGGCCGTGTGACCTAAAATCCTCAACATGTGCCAGGTTGATGCCTGCTGACTCTGTTGCACTTGTATCGCAATGGGCAGCAGAACAACAGCCCTCTGGCGCAGCAGAAAGGCCTTGGTTTTAGCTGTGTCTAGCAGGGCTCCGATGAAGTTCAACTGAGGTGATGGACTAAGATGGGACTTTAGGTAGTTGAGAACAAACCCTGGTGAATTCAGCACCCGGATGGTCAAGCGCATGGACGGGATGGCCCCTGCCTGAGACATGCTCTTGACCAGCCAATCGTCCAGATACGGGAAAACATGCATTCCTAGTCTGCAGAGGTCCACCGCTACCCAGGCTAGGCATTTTGTGAAGACTCTTGGGGCAGACGCAAGCCCAAATGGCAACACCCAGTACTGGAAGTGCTGTTTTCCCACCAAAATTGGAGACACTTTCTGTGAACAGGGAAGATCTCGATATGGGCGTATGCATCCTTCAGGGCAAGGGAGCATGCCAGTCCCTTTTTGCAAGAGGGGGATCAAGGGTGCCCAGGGAAACCATCTTGAACTTTTCTTTTTTAGAAACTTGTTCAAGGCTCTCAGGTCTAGGATAGGATGGAATCCTCTTGTTCTCTTTGGAATCAGGAAGTACCTGGAGTAGTATCACTGCCATCTTTGGCCTGGTGGTACAGGCTCGACCGTTCTGCCATTTAAGAGGGAGGAAAGCTCCGCTTGTAGTACCTCTTGATGTGCTACTGGTCCCCAAAATGGGCATGGAGAGCTATTTGACAGGACACCCAATAGATTTAATTAGAACCCTTCACAGTCAATGGACAAAAACCCACTGGTCCGAGGTTACACTGGGCCACTGGATCACAAAGAACTGCAGCCTGCCCCCGACCAGGGGGTCTATCATCCTGGGTACGGGCAACCGGCTTATGCTCCCTACAGCCCAGTCAAAACCCCGTCCCCAGAGTTGACTGAGCAGCCAACTGGGGCATGGGAGCTCTCTTCTTTCTGGAATGGCCGAAGGAGCTCTGATGGTGTGTACTGGATCAAAGAGGCAGAGGATAGTACTTCAACTGGTGAAAGAAAGATTTCCTGGGCCCCTGCTTCATCAGCCTCCTGAATGAAGAGGATGAGTCCAGAGTGCTGGTGGAGAGCTGTTGGTGGTTTTCATGATGGTCCTGGAGTTGGGCTACAGCATCCTTCACTCTATCTCCAAAGAGATTCTCTCCAGTGCACGGCACATCAGGGAATTGTTGCTGCACCTCTGGCCTGAGATCAGAGACTCACAGCCATTGCAGTCTGTGGGCACCGATTCCGCTGAGCCCCTCAATGTCATTTTGAAAACATTGTAGGTTGCATGGACCTCATGTTTTCCACACTCCAAATCCTTGTGCACCAGCGACATGAGATTGTCTTGCTGCTGTTGAGGCAGCTGCTCGCCCACCTCTTGCACCTTCTTCCAGATGTCCCACGAGTATTGGCCCATGTAGAGCTGGTAGGCAGCAATGTGGGCAATAAGCATTGGTACCTTGCAACACCTTCCTCCCAAGAGCATCCAATGCTTCTGTGGTCCTTCCCCATGGGTGTCGAGGAATGGGTCCGAGACCATTTGGCCCTCTTGAGGGTGGATTCAACCAACACGGATTGGTAGGGCAGCTGATGCTTATCGAATCCGGCAGCCTTCTGGACAAGGTAAACCCCATCCATCTTCCTATTCTCAGGAGTTACTGTGAGAAGGTGTGCCATCCTCCTCAGCAGCAATTCTGTAAGGATCTCATGAACTGGGACCACATAAACTGAAGAACCTTAAGCATTTTGTGTCTGGCATCTTCTTCAGTTAAAAGCTGGAATGTGATGGCCTCCTCCATCACCCTGACAAACCCCGCAAAGGTCAACTCCTCAGGCGGGGACCTCCTTCACTCCTCTGGAGGAGAAGGGTCTGACAGGAGACCATCCCAATCCTTGGAGGAGGATTCCATATGATCATCTCACCAGGGCTTGTAGGGGATGGGGCCCTAGGTGCTCGGCCTACATCCAGAGGTGCAGGCACCAATGGAACTGGATGGGGGACTATCAGCCTCAGTGTCTTCACCGCCTTGGCAGAGCTTCCTCCTCAAAGGAACTAGCAACAAGCCACCAAATTGCTAGGGGGGAGGCCTCTGTTCCCCACCAGGCACCAGTGCCATCCGGGAACCAATGTCAGCTGGATTGGTAAAGCACCAATGAGCATATTGAGCTTCTCCAGAAGCAGTACGAGCACAGGGGGCATCGGCTCTGGTGCCACAGGACTGAAGCCCTGCACGCCTGTTCTAACACTAGCAGGACTCGATGCTCCAACTCCTCCTCAAATGATGCCGATGCCAACACCCATTGGAAGGAAGGAGGGGTGGCCAGATCTTCTCGGACCCACGAGCGGGATCAGCAACTGGCACCAGGACCGATGGAGACTGTCACGGAACCTGAGCATCGATGGAGGTTTGGCAATCCTCACCACAGGGTCACTTCAGGAACATCACAGAAAAAAGTCGGTGTGTCCCTGTGCCCAGCACTTTGCAGCAATGGTGACCGGCACCAATGCTTCTTGGTCTTCCCACGATACTTGATCGGGTTTTTCCATGGTGCCGAGTTAAAGGACAATGAACCCGACGTCCTCAGTCCAGAGGAGATCGACAACAGTTGGTCTCGGGCACCCCTATCCACTGGCGACATTGACGGAACCAATAGTCTCGCCGATGTCGATGGCATGGTGTCCATCGGTGCAGCTATGAGGTCCTCTGATGTTGATGCTGCTGATGTCGATGGCTCGGACTTCTTTGACCCAAAGAGGTTGTCCATCTTGTCCAGATGAAGTCAACATCCCTTCAGAGTCATCTGGGTGCACAAGCGGCAACCCCAGACATCATGCAGTGCACCCAAGCAGAGGATACAAACCTCATGAGTATCGGTGATAGACATGGTCCTCGGGCAAAGGGTACATCGGTGGAAACCAGACATGGCCGTGATAGGGCGAAACAAATGGAAAAGGTTTGGAATGATGGTGGCAGGTGGCGATGAAGAACCGCCACCATGGGGGGAACATCCGTGAAAGGAAACTTACCTGAATGCTGAAAACCCTGACTGGGGACACTACGGAACGGTACCGAGAAGTACCCAGCAACGTACCTTTGAAGAGAGGCAAAAAGCCAACATTTTAGAGATCAAGCCAACATTTTAGAGATCAATCCAAATAAAATAAATAAATAAAATAAATAAAACTGCAATGCTGACAGCTCCTTGGAAAAAAAGAGATTGAAGAGGGACCCCCATGTAGACGCATGGTATAGGGCATGCTGAGCATGCTCAGAGTGCCTAGTCAAAGTTTCTACAAACTTTGACATAAATTTTTGGCATCGGGCTCTATCTGATTATGTCACCCATGTTTGAGAACTACTATTCTGCTTGTCTTTGGAGAAAATTAGGCCTTCTCTCAGACACACCTACACAGCCCTGCTGGCCCATTAAAAACAGCATTTTTTGTTTTTTTTTTTTAACTGCCCTGTCTTCCTAAACCTACAAAGTAAGAGGGAAGTGTACTAGAAGTGGGATAATGGCTGCTTCAAACTGCTCAACAACAAGAACTACACAACAACAGGCAAGGGAAGTTCAAACACCTCCTAAGGAAGTACCCACTCCAGAACCAGAGCTACAAGCTCCACCAGTGGACCACACAGGCAGTACAGGGAGCACATCTTTCATCCACGAACCACATTGCTGGGGATGCCAGATGAACATGTGATTATGAATATCGCCTCAGCATTCAGGCTATCATGGAATTGTATCAAGAACTCAGAGGGGATCTGGATCCGGTTACAGAATGGTCTCGTGCTACACCAGGCCTCACCAAACTATTGTACATCCTGCATTTTATGGCATCTGCTTCCTTCCAAACAGTCATGATCATCGGGGGAATGTTCCAAACATCTTTATTCCACTTTCTGGGTCAGTTCATAACAGTTGTATGCAGCTCATTAATCATTACATAAGATTTCCTCGTGAAAAGCAGGACCTTCTGGACTTGAAGAAAACTTTTTATGCCATCGCCAACTTTTCAAATACTCTGGGTACTACTGACTGAACTCACATAGCCATCATCCCACCCTGTTGCAGGGAGGAGATCTACCGCAACAGAAAACTCTTCCACTCTATTAATGTGCAAGTGCTTTATGACACTCGACTGCACATCCTCGACATGGTCATCAGGTACCCAGGAGCTGCGCATGATTCCTTTATACTTAGGTAATTTGGCCTGTTTAAAAGTCTGAAGACTGCCTCTATGGTGACAGTTGGCTCATAGATAATAACAATGCTTCTTTCTATAGAACCTCTCTGGCTATGTGTTTACAGCAAACGGCACTGTCACGGGAGCTATTGGGGATGTGACTGCATTGGTTACATGACAAGTGGTTTGCGCAGTTAGGTGCCAGGGCCCAGCTTTCTCTCTCCATGCTGTAGAGGCTTACTAATGTTGTATGTCCCTACAAAGCACTTTCAACTAAAGTCAATGTGTGACTGAGCACTATAAACTGTTCAGTTTAAAACAAGTAGCAGTTCAAATCCTCTCTCTTGGAGCTGTTGAATAGTGAAACCTTTTGGGCACATGGTGCAGGGACTCCCAGGTCAGGCGTGCCCCATTAGTGCTTTGTTGGCCCTCAGGTAACAGTGCCCATATCAGTATCCTGTCTGCTGAGCTTTGGCTCTGATAGCCAGGATGTCAGCCACAGTTTTCTTCACCATCACGGGGGGTATGTGGGTTCAATGGAAGTTGTGGGAGTAGCCTTTTGGTACAATCTTATTCAGTGTGTCATGTCTGACAAATGTGTATCTCTGGATGACACACTGCTGAATAGCCAGGGACATGAACCATCATACCACAAGCTTGATGTCTTTTTGCAATGACATGTGTGGCAGCTGTGATGTATAGCTTCAGTATTACAGGAGTGCTAGAACCACATTCTGTGGGTTGGTAGAGTGATAACAGTCACGGGGGTGTGAGTGATGCTGACGTTCTCTCTTTGGCACAGGTCCTGCAACCGGCTATGGTTGCAGGACCTAGCTTATCACACTTGTTGCTCTTCTGAACACACTAGTGGAGATGAGGTACAATGAGGCCTTATGTTCTACCCACTGTATTATGGAACTCATTTTCAGAGTTCTCAAAAGTAGATTTTGCTGTTTGGACAAAATGGGAAACTTTAATGTATGCCCCACCCAAAGTTGCTGAGATAGTGCTGCTCTACTATGTATTCCATAATCTGACTGTACAGTATGGCATCCCAGTAGACTTCATTCCAGATCTATCTGAGGATCCCCCATGTCCCCCTGCAAAAGCCGGGAAGACCACATGGACTGGCAGCCAGCTTTGGCAAAGTGTTATACAATGCTACTTTGCCCATTTGTCATTATCTAGTCCTTCCCTCTTCCATGGAAGAGAGCCCAGCAGAGTGGTTCTATCTGGTCTCATCTCTATCTTTCTTTTACTCATAGGTCCTCTGTCTGGGTCAGCATGTAACAGAAACCACTTAGGCCTAGCTAAGCAATATTGTGAAAATGGAGCAATAGGTGCAATAGACAGTAGTAGACAAAGAAGACACTAAATAAACTAAACAGATGTGGTTGTCCTAATATATTCATATAGACCAGTGGTTCTCAACCTTTTTTCTGTCGGGATACACCTGACAGATGGTTCTCACATGCATGACACTCTGACCCATGATCGTCACGAGGCTAGATGTAAAAGTACAGTTTGCATCCACGGGAACCCCCCTGACCCACAATAATGGATGTAAAGCAGAAGTATGACATTCCCCATACAATTCACCCTACAAAAAAGATATTCTGGTTCTGGTGTCATCTCAGTAACAGCAACTCAAACTCCTTCTACTTCCAGGCTCAATAGCCCTACTTATGAAAAGACAGCAGTTTACCACCAATGCATGTCCTCTTGAGAAAACACAACAAATAAGACTGATTCAAACGCTTACTTGCTAGTAAAATATCTCATCTCGGTAACAGACACAGAACCGACCTAACATACTCCCAGGATCTGTAGTAATGCACATAAACTAATCCGCACACAGTTACACCTGTATTATGGAATACACTCAAACAGGAGCAACCCTATCTAAGAAAAGGCAACACTACAAATATTAAATCAGTCCTAAAAACCAATACACCTCTTATTAGGAAAACAGAACAAGCCCAGCTGCTATAGATACCCACACAGAAATAAGTGTAAAACTATACTAATAAGCAGAATAAATGTTTCAAAACAGCTATGAACAGAATAACATCCAACAATTAAAAAATCATGAAAACTATTAAACATTCTCCAAACACCAATAAAATATTTCAAAAAAGCAGACATCACATAATATTAAATAATTAAAATGGCAGTCAATCAAGAAAAATAAACTTAAAAAGCCACCTTTACTTACCCCCCCTCCAGCAGCTCTCCTACTCCCCTTTCATGCAGGCCGTGGCACACACTAGAAGCAGCAGTAGAAGCTAAGCTCTATACTCATGGTCCTCTTCCTTAGTGCCCATGTCTCTCACACACACACCATACCAGTCATGCCCCCATGACCAGTTTCTGTCTCTCACACACCAATCATCTCCCAGTCTTTGACACACACACACCAGTCACCTTCCTGAACAGTTTCTCTCATGCCATACACACACACAGGCTTCCCACTCCCGTGTTCTACTTACATATATGGGCTTCTCACTCTCATAATCACTTTCTCTGTGTCTCACACACACACACACTCACCAGTCTCTCACTCCCATGCTTGTTCTCTCCACATGCACAGGCTTCTCATTCCCATAATCACTTTCTTTCTCTCACACACACACCAGTCACCTGACCTCTCTCATGCACACACATACACACACACACACAAGCACACAGGCTTCCCCCTCCCATGTTCTCTTTCAGATATACAGGCTTCTCACTCCCATGCTGTGTCTCACACACACCCAGGTTTCTCACTCCCATGCTCACTCTTCACATGCCCAGGCTTCTCATTCCCATAATCACTTTCTTTCTCTCTCACACATACACACAAACACACACCAGTTACCTGATCTCTCTCATGCATACACACACACAAAGAGAACATTCCCATGTTCTCTTTCAGATATATAGGCTTCTCCCTCCCATGCTGTGTCTCACACACACCCAGGTTTCTCACTCCCATGCTCATTCTCTTCACATGCACAGACTTCTCATTCCTTGAATCACATTCTTTCTCTCACATTCACACACACCGTCACCTTACCAACCAGTCTCTCTCTCTCTCATGCATGCACATACACACAGGCTTCCCACTCCCATGCTCTCTCTCACATAATCAAGCTTCTCACTCCCATGCTTTCTTTCTCACACACACCCCCCCCCCACCCCCACAACACCAGGCTTCTTACGCCCATGCTTTCTCACATACCCAGATTTCTCACTTCCATGCTTTTTCTCTCTCTCATACACACACTTGAGTCACCTCCCTAATGTCTCACACTCTCACATAAACATCAGTCATCTCCCTGAGCAGTCACTTTCATTGTCTCTCACATATACACACACATCAGCTCTCTGACCAGTTTCTCTCAATCACACACATGCTCTCAATCATAGACAGGTTGGCTGGCTGGCTGCTTCTCTCTCTCTCACTCACCTCCTCCCCCCCCCCCCCCGAGCACAAATGGTAGCTGCAGCAGCCTCCTCCTTCAGCCCCCGCAGGCCAAGAAAGAAGAATCCCATTGGCCGTGGGAGGCTCATGCTGCTGTGTCCTTTCCCGATTACCGGCTGCTTCGATTGCTCGGGGGCCAATGCTGCTGCCACCGCTATTTTTCTACACGGCACAGCCCTTTCTCCTTCCCGCGCACCGCGTTCCCACTGGGCTTGAACGTACTGATAGCCCGGTGACAACGGCAGCAGGGAAGGAAGAGCAGCGGGAGAGATCGGGAGCACGCGATACACCTGCCGGTGCTTGGCGACACACTGGTTGAGAAACGCTGATATAGACTGTCACTCCAAGACTGTCACTCACTATGGTGAGACTGTCACTCACCATAGTGTTTGTTCGTGTAGGACTGCCAACACAGTGTATATAGCATGCCATTACTTGTGTCTTCTTGCTTGCCTCAACTATAACATTGACCCTCTCCTAGCTCTCACATGTTGGCAAGATAGTTGCATAGGTGTGATGGAACTCCAGCAGGGCCTAGGACAAAGAGCCAAGAGCTCCATAAGTCACAAGTAGCTCAGCTGCTTAAAGGCAAAGCCTGAAGCTACAAGTTGACAGTTACAACAACCATCAATAACAGATTCGACATGTTACAGTGTGCATCTGAATATATCCACATGTACATCGGATACATAGTGTTATATAGGCCTGCAAAGACACAGGTGTCAGCACTGCTTCAGCTGTTTCTGAGGCATTACTGATGAGAGAGTGCTTACATAGTAGGTTTTCACTTACAGCCTTTTGGGAAGCACAGGTCAAAAGAGGAATTACTACTTACCTGATAATTTCCTTTTCTTTAGGTCAGACAGATGAATCCAGAACCAGTGGGTTATGCACCTCTCTATCAGCAGATGGAGATGGAGAAGCTCATGTCACAGTATATATACCCCTGCAGTGACATCAGCCTGCCAGTATTCTCTTCAAATGCAACTGTGGACAGACTAGCAAAATACTTTATTAAAACAGACAACCAATACTGTACTCAAACAACAAGAAACACTGAGCTCAGACACAGAAGATATTAACACTAGTCTAGAGAATGGATTAATGCTTACCAGTAATCCCTGGAAACTCTTAGTCCTGCAGGAGGACCATAGTGCAATCATTCAGAAGCCAGGGGCAGGAAGCTGGATTTATCTGTCTGTCCTAAAGAAAAGGAAATTATCAGGTAAGTAGTGATTTCTCATTTCTTAGCGTCCAGACAGATGAATTCAGAACCAGTAGGATGTACCCAAGCTACTCCCAAACAGGGCAGGAGGTTGTTCGCAGTCCAGTCAAAACCGCACATGCAAAGGCTGTCTCCTCCCAGGCCTGCATATCCAGATGATAATACCTGGAGGCCCACGTAGCTGCTCAGCAAATGTCAATGGGAGGCTACAATCTAACCTCTGCCCATGACACTGCCTGAGCCCTAGTGAAATGAGCCCTTACCTGAGTGGGCAATGGCTTTTCAGCCACCACAATCGCGGATGTGACCACCTCCTTAATCCAGCAAACTATTGTAGCCCGCGAAGCTGGTTCACCCTGTTTTCCCCCACCATGAAGGACAAACAGGCGAAAAGGTTTAGGAACCTCCAGATATCTCATGACATGTCTCTTGACATCCAAGGGACACAAATAGGCAGTATTCTTCAGCATCTCTTTCCTTATTGTGATGCTTCCTCTGGCCACTGGACTCCAAACTCAGCCTCTCCAGGGTCCAATCTTGAAGAGGGACTTTCCTGGCCATTTGAAAACTCAAATAGAAATCACTTACAGTTTTTTCCCCACAAGTCCCCAGGTGGGGTTTGAACAGGTCCCGGGACTGACTGGAAGACAGGAGCCCTCCCTGCTGAGCCAGCCAGCCCAACCAGCATAGGCTGCCTTCAAAATAAACCTTAAGTCTCTAGCTTTGTCTTTCAGTCCTCTGTGACAGCCAGCACAAGACAAAACTAATCTCAATAAGTTCTCCAAAAGTCAAAGTCTGGCCCAATGGGCCTAACTGCCACCTCCCGCTGTACCTCTGGGATCTCACAATTTTCCCCAGAGATACAACCACCCACTTGGCAGTTTTCTTAGTAAGGTGTCCTTAAAGCAGGTAATTCCAAACAAATAGAAGCTTTGGTATCCACAAGCTCACCTTCCTTGGAATCACTGTTGCTGTCCTTCCTCGCACTGTAGAGGCAACATCCAAGGTCAAAGTCTCCCAGAGCACACAGTAGTAGGGATGTGCAGAGGGACGCCATACGTTGCATTCGGGATTCGTATTCGTCGGGGGGCAGATACGTTGTATTCAGCAAGGGGGGCCCCCGATACGTACATGCGTTAATTCTTATTCGTTTCCCGGCTAAAATTGAATTAAGTACAACCCCCCCCCCCTCCTGCCCCCCCCCCCAGACTTACCAAAACTCCCTGGTGGTCCAGCGGGGGGTCCGGGAGCCATCTCCTGCACTCACACCCTCGGCTGGCGGTATTCAAAATGGCGCCGATGGCCTTTGACCTTCTATGTCAGAGGGGCTACCGGTGCCATTGGTGAGCCCCTGTCACATGGTAGGAGCAATGTGACAGGGGCTGACCAATCGCACCGGTAGCCCCTGTCACATTGCTCCTACCATGTGACAGGGGCTACCGGTGCGATTGGTCTACAGGGGCTACAACGAATATGGCCCTATACGTTGCAGATTACAAATACGTAGAAAACGCATGCACACCCCTACACAGTAGCAAGGTCCTGCTCTGTCCTCCTCAGGAAACTGAGACTGCTCTGCTAGGGATTCCTTTTTATATCATGTTGACTCCTCCAGTAGCAAGGAATTGGCTCCTAGGGCCCCACCCTCTGTTTTGCCATCCCCCTGCAGCCAGGGATTGGCTTCTGGATCTCCACCATCTATTTCCCCACATCTGTGGCTCCTCTTTCTCTATGGTTACAGGGGGAAGGAACCAGGGTGCGTCCTTGACTTTGTGTCGCCGGGTTTTTCTTCCCCCCCCCCTCTGGGATTTTTGGTTCCAGGGAGTTTTTGTTCCTGGGGTTCTGTTCTACCTCCCCAGGCTGGAATATAGACCCCGTCACACTTATCCATGAAATGAACTGATTCAAGTGAAAATCTGAGATCACTTTAGGCAAGAAGGAAGGAACAGTAAACAACTGTATTGCCCCTGGAGTCACCTGAAGGAATGGCTCCCAGCAAGACAAGGCCTGCAGTTCAGAAGTTCTTTGCACAGAACAAACCACCACCAGAAACGCTGTTTTCAAGGTTAGTAACCACAAGGAAAGGTTATGCAGCAGTCAAAACGCAGGGCCCGCCAAAATATCCAACAGCAGGGTAAGACTCCACAAAGGAACCGGTAATCGTAAGGGAGGACAAAGATGTTTCTCTCCCCTCAGGATGAGATGATAAGGATTCACCATTCACTGGACCCTGAAGCAGGCAAGGGCTGCTACCTGTACCTTCAAGGAATTAAGGGCCAACCCTTTATTCAACCCATGCTGCAAAAATTCCAAAATGAGCAGGATCCTAACTGAATGAGTAAGCACTCCTCGATCTTCGCACCAAGCGTCAAACACTTACCAAACCTGCACATAGGCTAAGGTAGTGCCGAACTTAGCCTATGTGCAGGCCAAGTGGCAACCACCGAAGTAGAATATCAGCGCTTCAACAAGCGATCCCTCTCAAAGGCCATACTATACGACAAAACCAAGTTGGATCTTCATGAAGGACAGGCCCCTGCTGTAACAGATTCCTGCACGGTGAAAGACAAAGTGGGGTTTCCACCAGGAGTCTTCACAGATCTGCATACCATGGTCTCCTGGGCCAATCCGTTGCCACCAGAAGCACTGTCCTGCTGTGGCCTTCGATCCTTTGAACTTTTCTTCCTAATAAAGGCCACAGGGGAAAGGCATACAGCAGTTTGCCTTCCGGCCAGGCTTGCACGAGAGCATTGATCCCCAAGGACTTCAGATCTCTCCTGTAACTGAAGAATCAAGGAACCTTCGCATTGCGAGAAAAGTTGCCAGCAGGTCTAGAAATGGAAGGCCCCAGAGATCCACTATCAGCTGGAATGCCTCCTCCAACAATACCCATTCTTCTGGGTCCAGACTCTCCCTGCTGATAAAGACTGCTTTTACATTGTCTTTTCCTGCAATGTGTGAGGCTGAGATCTCCTGAAAATGCAGTTCCGCCCATTCCATAAATTGGTCTCTCTCTTCTGATACTTGCTGGCTCTTGGTTCCTCCCTACCAATTGATGTAAGCCATCTTTGTGGTGGACCACTCGACTCTGTAGCCTGCAGCTGAACTGCAAGCATGCCAACCAAACTGCCTGGGCTTCCAGCTGATAGATGTTCCAGAGAGACTCCTCTGTATTCCAGCGCCCTGGCGCCATTAGTTCCTGACAATGAAACATAGAAACATAGAAATGACAGCAGAAGAAGATCAAACGGCCCATCCAGTCTGCCCAGCAAGTTTCGCACTTTTGTTTTTCTCATACTTATCTGTTACTCTTGGCTCTTGGTAACCTTTTGGTTCTATTTCCCTTCCACCCCCACCATTAATGTAGAGAGCAGTGTTGGAACTGCATTTAAATGAAATATCTAGCTTAATTAGTTAGGGGTAGTAACCGCCGCAATAAGCAAGCTACACCCATGCTTATTTGTTTACCCAGACTTTGTAATTTAGTCCTTGTTGGTTGTCTGTATACAGATCCACTTTTCTTCATTCCCCCTGCCGTTGAAGCAGAGAGTTATGCTGGATATGCATTGAAAGTGAAGTATCAGTCTTTCTCCCCTGCCGTTGAAGCAGAGAGCTATGCTGGATATGCATGAAGTATCAGACTTTCTCCCCTGTCGTTGAAGCAGAGAGCTATGCTGGATATGCATGAAGTATCAGACTTTCTCCCCTGCCGTTGAAGCAGACAGCTATGCTGGACATGCAAGAAGTATCAGTCTTTCTCCTCTGCCGTTGAAGCAGAGAATTATGCTGGATATGCATTGAAGGTGAAGTATCAGGCTTATTTGGTTTGGGGTAGTAACTGCGGTAACAAGCAAGCTACTTCCCGCTTTTTTGTGAATGCAAATCCTTTTTTCCACATTCATTCACGTCCTCTAGACTTTATGGATCCACAGTGTTTATCCCATGCCCCTTTGAAGTCTTTCACACTTCTGGTCTTCACCACTTCCTCCAGAAGAGCATTCCAGGCATCCACCACCCTCTCCGTGAAGATATACTTCCTGACATTGGTTCTGAGTCTTCCTCCCTGGAGCTTCAAATTGTGACCCCTGGTTCTGCTGATTTGTTTCCGACAGAAAAGGTTTGTCGTTGTCTTTGGATCATTAAAACCTTTCAAGTATCTGAAAGTCTGTATCATATCACCTCTGCTCCTCCTTTCCTCCAGGGTGTACATATTTAGATTCTTCAATCTCTCCTCATAAGTCATTCGATGAAGACCTTCCACCTTTTTGGTCGCCCTTCTCTGGACCGCCTCCATCTTGTCTCCATCTCTTCGGAGATACGGTCTCCAGAACTGAACACAGTACTCCAGGTGAGGCCTCACCAAGGACTTGTACAAGGGGATAATCACTTCCCTTTTCTTACTCGATATTCCTCTCTCTATGCAGCCCAGCATTCTTCTGGCTTTAGCTATTGCCTTGTTAAATTGTTTCACTGACTTCAGATCATTAGACACTAACACCTCTAGGTCTCTCTCCTGCTCCATGCACATCAGCCCTTCTCCCCCCATCGAATACAGTTCATTCGGATTTCTACTCCCCATATGCATGACTCTGCACTTCTTGGCATTGAATCTCAGCTGCCATATCTTCGACCACACTTCCAGCTTCCTTAAATCCCGTCTCATTCTCTCCACTCCTTCCGGCGTGTTCACTCTGTTGCAGATCTTAGTGTCATCCACAAAAAGACAAACCTTACCTTCTATCCTGTTTGCAATGTCGCTCACAAAGATATTGAACAGGACCGGTCCCAACACCGATCCTTGTGGTACAACGCTTAAAACCTTGGAACCTCGCATCTAACATTAGTACCAACCAGTCCAGCGAGGTCAGGGAGTTTCCTTTTCTCAAATCATCTGCTTACAACCACCACTGGAGGTGAGAGCAGACTTCCATCGGCAGGTGGAGCCAAATCGAATAATCCAGAGACTGCGGGTTCCATCGAGACAGCAGGGAACGCTGAAGTGGACACATATGCGCCCTTGCCCAAGGTACTACTTCCAGAGTTGCTGCCATTAACCCAAGCACCTGTAGATAGGACCACACTGTTAGGCATATAGTGGTCACCCAGAGACGCACCTGTGCCATCAACTTTTGAATACAAGCTTCCGGAAGAAAACGTTTGCCCTGCTTTGGGTCAAACTGCACACCAAGATATTCCAACGACTGAGATGGCCAAAGACTCCATTTGGCTAGGTTCACCACTCAACCAAGCTCCTGCAACAAGGAGATTACCTTGCAGTTCACCAGACGGCTCTCTTTCAGAGACTTGTCCTGAATCAACCAGTCTAAATATGGTTATACAAGGATCCCATCCTTTCTCAGTTCAGCTGCCACTACCTCCATAACCTTGGAAAAGGTTCTGGGAGCAGTGGCTAGAACAAAAGGCAGCGCCCGAAACTGATAATGGCATTCCAGCACCACAAAACGCAGAAAGCGCTGGTGCTCCAATTGGATAGGAGTATGGAGGTACGCCTCGGACAAATCCAAGGAGGTCAGAAATTCCTCTGACTGTACAGCCATTATCACTGAGCACAATGTTTTCATGGGAAAGTGAGTCACCCACAAGTGACAGTTGACTCCTTTGAGATCCAGAATGGGATGAAAGGAGTCCTTCTTGGGCACAATGAAATAAATGGAATATCGACCCATATTTTCTTGAGATGTGAGTACTGGAACTACAGTCCTCAGACTAAAGAGCCTTGACAGCATACTTTTGACTGCCTGCTTCTTCTGCGGGGAGTGGCAAGGAGACACCATGAACATGTCCTGAGGAGTACTGCAAAACTCCAGTGCATATCTTTTTCATATTACCTCCAGGACCCACTGATCCGATGAAATCTCGACCCACCTCTGATAAAAGAGTGAGAGAGGCGTCCCCTATCTCCTGATCTCAGGGTTGGGTCAGCAAACCTTCACTGGGATGCTCGGGATGTTCCAATATCCAAGCCAGCTCCTCGCTTGGGCTGGCTGGGACGAAAGGACTGAGACCTGCCAAAAGGCCGAGTTCTCTGAAGGGTCACCCCTCAGTAGGGAAGAAAACGCCTGGAACCCATAAGAGGACCACTCACACCAAAGGAGTGCAGTGACTGCTTCTTATCCTCTGGCGATCAAGGAACTAGGGATTCGCCTCACTTACTGGCTAGCTTCTTCAACTCGCTTCCAAACAAGAGCAAGCCTTTAAAAGGCAACTTTACTCTCTTTCACGCTACCTATCTTTCTCTCTCTTGTCCTGTCTCCCTTACCCCCCTCCTTTTTTTCTGGCCTGCTCCCATCCCCTGCCCCCTCTTCATTGTAATTTCCTCCTTTAATTGAGTTACTTGTAAACCGGCGTGATGTGCCATACGAACGTCGGTATATTAAAAGTTGTTAAATAAATAAATAAATAAATAAATAAATAAATTAGCTTTGGAGGTCGCATCGGCCACCCAATTTCTCAGCTATAACTGATGCCTGGCTACTATTACCGAAGCCACTCCCCTGGCCGAGATGCGGACCAAATCGCAGCCTGCATCTGCTAAAAAGCTGGCGGAAGGTTCCATAACTGCCCTGAAATTCACATCAAAGTCATCAATCTCCTGAGAGAGAAGCAAACAAGAGCGGGCCACCAAGGAACAACAGGAAGCTATCTGCAATGTCATTGCCACTGCTTCAAATGCTTGCTTAAGGATGGCCTCAATCCTTCTACCAAGCACATCCTTTAAGGCCGCTCCTCCTTCCACAGGGATAGTTGTCCATTTAGAGACAGCAGACAACCACATCCACTTTTGGAAAACGCAGTCGTTCTCTTATGACTGGATCCAGGGGGTACAGACCCTCCAAGGTCTGACCCCCTTTGAAATTTGCCTCCAGGGTATCCCATTCAAGATCAATCAATTCTTGAATGGCCTTCAAAACTGGGAAAAAAACAAGAGGATTTATGCAAAGAAATCAAAATGGGATTTCTCTTTGGCTCAGGCATGGAATCTGCCCCAGGGACTCCCAGCATCTTTCATGTCTGGGAAATCATGGCCAGTAATTCATCTCTATGAAAGAACCGCAACATAGTTCTATATGGTTCCAGCCCTGGGGGGATTTTCCTATCCTACAGGGAGTCAGGATCTGCCTCATCATCAATGCCATCCGGATGCCTGTCAGGTATACCTGCAACTCGAGGTGTACTTCAGCGCTTAAACACCATACCTGAAGAGGGGGAGGGCACTGCCTGAGGATTTGAACTGACAGGCCTGGATGGCACTGAGGACTGTGCTAAAGAAAGGATTGCAATCCTTGAAAAAAAATATTTACTCAAGAAAAGGCAGAAGGATCCATGCCAAGATCAGGAGGCAATTGCGCGGCACCCACGAAGCTGCCGCCCCCTGCTGAGCAGCCAGTCAAAGGCGTCCTAAGGTCAGGCATCCATCATGACATATCCTTAACCAGGCCATCATCAGGCTGGGAAAACCCAGGCTTAGTAAAATCAGATGAAGATAATTCTCCCTGAGCTTCTAAGCAGCACTGGCATAAGTTACAGGGCACTCCAGTCTGAGATGCTCTATTATAACAGGCAGAGAAAGGTGCTTAGGTTTCTTAGCCACTGGCACCATTAATCCATCAGTATACTTAACAGGCGACTGAAGATGTGTGTCCAGCCTAAGCCCCACTGAAACAAAATGTATGCGCACAAAATTTAAGTGTCCCCAGTTTGTGCACCAAAAGGCTATGAACACTGCCACCACTCCAAACCTTGGTGCACAATTGATATGCATAATAGTACGCACACAGGTCGCACACACAATTCGGACACACAGCAGGATGGACTTGCGCACAATGATGATCCTGTAGATGGCAGTCAACCGCGCAGAAAAAAGTACGTGAAACGCCGCCATGGCCTACCATGCAGCACACAAAACAAAGCCTAACAGCAGAGCCTAGCCCAACTGGGCCGCTCAGCCCACCAGGCTGCCCAGGTCCCGTAACCCCAGGGGAGTGGGAACCCATATCGGGACAGCACATCGAGCAAGGAGACCTGAACCCCTCCACCATGTCTGTGACTGTTTAAAAAAATTTTTTTTTCAAAACATACCTGAGCTCAGCTTTCCCAGCCGAGTACAGAGACGGTCTCCGGCTGAGGGGAGAGAGGGCATATACCGCCACCGCCGCACTCAGCTTCTTGCACCCACTGCCTTTCAGCTGCTTAATCAGCTAAGTCCAAGGCGGCCTATAACCAGCTACCGGACCAAGGCACTCATCTCAGGGATCACGGAAATCACCTCAGGAATTCTCAAGTGGGGGAGGGACCATTAGGTATTGCCACAGGAGAGCAGAGCAATCCAAATCTCCAATTAATTCTCCTCTAAATTTGAAGCAATCACCAGCAGGGAAATGCACGTCAACCATCTGCTGTAGACAGAGAATACTAGCAGGCTGATGTCACTGCAGGGGTATATATACTGTAACATCAGTTTGCTCCATCTCCATCTGCTGGTAGAGGTGCATAATCCACTGGTTCTGGATTCATCTGTCTGGATGCTAAGAAATATAGTGGTAATCCCAAACTTCTCACAGGTCATTGCAAGCTAGCATATCTCATATGGGTTGCACACAACCATGCACACAACCATGCTACACCTAGATAAGCAAACAGTTAACTCTCATGTACAGAGTATGAGGGCCTTGGCCCTTGGGCTGTCATGTAGGTTATGTTAGCTGCTCGGGGAGGCTATACAAAGATGCAGGTCTGACTATCTGAAGGCTGGATTCGGAATAGGATGGTATCATGCTTTCACATGTTGCTGAGAGTCACTTCACACACGTTACATAACAAATGGTTCACCTCATTGAACCCAAGGCAAAGCTCTGTTAGAAGCTATTAACCTAGCCTGACATGTCACAGGTAGCCATTGGGAAAAATTGAGATGTCAGGACACAGCAAGGCCCTTTGCCTGTCCAGCTCAGGACTTTATTTAGGTATATAGAAAATCTGCAGAGTAATTTGTTTGCTCTGATTGCTAGTAGCAGTTATAGTCCTTAACCTATCTGTGGCCACCCTTAAAGCACATAGGCTGTAGACTCTAGGGGGGACAAGCTAGCAAAATGGTCATTTTCCAAGCAGAGTCACAACCTTTTAGGTCTTTTTAGGTTTCAGGCCCTTGCTTGTCCACATAGCTGCCATGACTTGCAGCCAACATAGCAGAGTTTCTGTCCTATAGGATGGGTGTCCAGTGGTGTTTGAGCAATTTAGACTTTGTGGATACCAAGACCAAGGCAGGTGTGCTGATAGACGCTCAATCATAAGCTGTGTATATAACAATAAGGCTAGAGAAGGCGTTGTCAGCTGATGACCTCAAGAGCCAACAACAAGCCTCTTTCCGAAGCCTGCCACTGTGCAAAATGCATAGGACAACTGCTCCCAGAGGTATTATATAGCAGGCATGATGTCTTCTGCACTTTCAGTGTTATGTAGAAAGACAAGCCTTTTGGGGCACCCGAGGCCTGGAGGGGCCCATGTCTGTAACAAAAACAAATCAGTCAGCATATATGCTTCCTACAGATGTCGGTCAGGCTGTCTGATGTAAAATATGTTGGTGAGTAGTAATGACTGACAACCGCATTAGAAAGTAGGGTCAAGCTGGGCACAGATATCATTGATGGCTGATGATAAACAGGCCAGGGCAGCAAATATGGGCCTGGGTAGGTTAGCAAAGTGCTAGAGGTAGTCTGTAAACAACAGTATGGTAGGCGGGAAGAAAATGGCCTCATGCATTGTAATGAAAAATTCCACTTTGGCCGGACACTGTTTATTCATTCAGTGGAGAGGGGAGTGTGAAAACGGGCAGTGTCAAAGCTCAGATATGCAGTGCTACTTTGTTGGATGAGTAGATATCTGGCTGTAGTGTATATCTTCCCCCACCCCCACCCCGGGCTCCTGAGGCTCTCCTATCTAGTAACTGGTGTGGGCCTATTTGTATTAGTACTGGGATGTGTGCCTGGTTGGAAGACCTTTACCTACTGAGAAAACTGTGGTGTGTTTTAAAGGTGGGGGGATATAGATTATATAATGTTATTTTGGGAATGCAGGAATGGAGGGAAGGCAAATGGTGCCATCATGCCAGGTACTTTCATGTTCACCAGATAAATGAGTTGGGGGAGGAATCTGGACAAGCAGTTTGATGATACCTGGGGGGTGGAAGGGTGGCGGGAGTCCTGCCAGGACCCCTATTTGAAGTTCTCTTTTTCAAGACAGAGACCTGCTTACCCACATATCTGTAAAAGATATCCTAATAAATAGACAGTGACCCTGCCACATAAGGCCGCATTACCTGAGGCTTACTCTGCCATATGTACACGCTGGCAGGTTAGGACTACAGAGAATCTGCCTTTTGTAGCTGCATATGTTTTGAGTGCATAGATTAGGTAGCACTTTTATCCTGCTGATTATAGGGCAAACGTTCTGCTACAAATTGTAGCCACATCACTTGTCCACTACCCAGCCTAATGGTTACGCAATTCTGTCTACTTGCAGCCTGCTAGAAGACACTGTCATTCCAGAAAGTGGCCTCTATGAAAAGCTCCTAGAGGCAGCTGTATGACAACCCAGGAGCAGTCATGGAGGTGTGGAGGCTAGAGACTGCCCACTGCCTAAAAGCAGACAGTGATGAGGCCTGCTGTTGCTTCGGACCAGGCAGACTTCAACAGACTGGCTCCCACCCCTAAACTGCCTTGGGTTGTTTATCTGTCCATACTTCTTAACTAAGCTCCGTGACTGCTACTTAGTTGTCACACAGCAAGTGACATGGTGTTCCTGCAGGTTGCAAGTAGATGACCTCTGTAGCCTCTCTTAATAGGGCAGCTGTTAGAAATGTTACCCTTGTTTTACTGTAACTTTTGCCTCTTCCTCTTTGTTAAGATTAATGTTATAACCCCCTGTTCCTTGTAAACCGATATGATATGATCTGTATCATGAATGTCGGTATAAAAAAGTACTAATAAATAAAATAAAATAAATGTGCAACGGGTGCCCGATCGTTTCCGCTTTGGTTTCGTGTACCCGCGGGAAAAGTTCGTATTCCCGCGTATCGGCATTTTTTTTTTCGTATAAAATCGTTTTCGGTTTAGCGCACACTAACGGGAGCTAGAGCACGAGCCATCCATTGCTCCTACCATGTGACAGGGACCGGCCAATGGCACCGATATCCCCTGTCACATGGTAAGGGCAAAGGGCCATTGGCGCCATTTTGTTTACTGGCAGTCGATGGCCCAAGATTAAGTGGTTGCAGAATTTCAACATCCAAGCTGTCAGGGCAAGAGTTGTCAGGTTGGGATGATGCAACTTGCCCTGATTCTGAGTTACGAGAGTGGGCTCTGTGCCCAGGCGAATTGGCTCTCTGATTGAGAAGGTGAGGAGTATGGGAAACCATACTTGTCGAGGCCAGTACGGGGCTATGAGGATCATTGTTCCTCTGTCCTGTTGTAGCTTCACGAGAGTTTTGGCTATGAAGTATGGGAAGCATACTGGTGTCAGCCAGGAAGTGGGTCTGAGGAACAATGAACCCCGTCCCGGTTTAGCATTAGAAGAGTGCTGGCTATGAGAGGCAGCAGAAGAGACACATTTAAGAGGCCCTTGATGGAAGAAAGGCGTCTATGGGAACGCATTGGAAACGTGTAGGGAGTAGAATCTGTGTACCGTATGGTTTGATTCGGACGCAGAGGGTAAGTTCAGTTGACCTCAGCGCTAGAAGATTTCTCTCGCTACACATGTAGTCAGAGACCATTCGAGAGGATGGACACCTATATGGAGAAGGTCTACTAGTGCGTTCAGTAAGTGTCTTAGATAAGTGGCCAGAGGATGCATTGAGTGAGCAAGGGCCAAGGGTAGAGCTGCACAGCTTCCTTGCCGAGCAGCTAAGATGTTGTGTGTGCTTGTGTTTTGGAAAAGACATTGTCCCTATGCTGTCTGTCTGTATGCACAAAGATTTGTTGCAGAGGCAGTACTGGAAGGCATAAGGGTATAACTCATGGCTACAAGATCCAGGAAGTTTATGTGAAACTGTGCCTGGAGCGGAATAGACGCATACTGGGTTGAGAAGATTTTAGGTCAGACTTACAACCCTGAGTAAATGCGAGCATGAGCAGGATCAGACTAAGTTTTGGTTCTAGATCTGCAATACAGATGAGGGACGAAAGCGGTTGAACAGCTTAGACCCACTGAGAATGGAATTTCACTGAATCTAACCCATAGCAGTTTTGGATCTATGAGGAAAAGTGCATAGTGAAAAAACCCCATGGCCCGACAATGAAGAATTGAGGGGCTGAGGTTATGGAAAAAATGCGCTCAGGGACATGTAAGAATGTATTAGAATGTCCGCGCGTATGCTGGACAGGAAGGTCATTATGACTGTGGTGTCCAGAAGTGTTGTATAAGGGATTTATGGCAGTGACAGCAATCCCAGTTAGTAAATGTATAGTGAGTCATGAAGAAGTGAGAGCTCCTTGCATGGAGTGACTGTGGTTATGTAGCTGTCTATGCAAGGAAAAACGTGGAGATTAGAGGTAACGTACTTACTGCGATATGGAAGCATGGTAACGAGAGTTACCATTTTACCTGTGCCTTCTGAAGAAAGTTGGTATTTCTGGATGGGCGGAGAGTAACTACTTTCTGTTGAAAGAAAGAATAGTGAAATTAAAACTCCCCAACCCCCCCACCCTTCCCCCCTCTGCGCTTTGTAGCATCTGGGGGAGTGTACCGGAAACCTTGATACAAGGTGGGGTGGCTGCTTTGATATCCGGCCAGCTGGGAGACCAGGAGGTGTCCAACTGGAGGGGCTGATGTAATCTGGATATCATGTAACTTCCCACGGGAGTGTGAACGGTAAAGTCTTACCTGCATTTCTGTGTGCTGTACAAGGAGACATCGAGACCTGTCGTCAGGCTTTGAGGTGGACTTGCACTTGAGGCAGTATTTGCTAGATCTCGTGTTTAGCAGATCAGTGAATGCATCTGGAACTTTGGTTCTGAAGCAGGAACCAGAAGCCAGAGCATTAATCAGTAGAGAGCCTCATTGCTGAAAAAGGGAGGAAGCCCTGATGCAATCCCAGAGAAATGATAGAGAGGTTCTCCTGGTATTGTGGCTGACATAGCTAGCATAGCGATACGTGACACTGATACGGTTCTTGGACGGTACATGACCTAGAACCTTTTGAACCATGTGGCCCGAATTAGAGAACACATCTCAATGGGAATGCCGCTGAAGCGGGTACATACCATCCGACGTGGATCGCCGAAGGATGAGCCAGTGAAAATTGCTGGCTCCATGGATTTCAGGAGTCCTCGAGGGGTAGCCTGTGGACGTAGCCGTCCGGCTCAACTCTGATGCCTGGTATGGTGGCGCAGGTATAGAGGAGACAGGCTGGGCGTGACTGGCGCTTACACTGTAATTAGCGGAGGGCCACAATCCCGCACTGATGACGGTGGGGCAAGCCTGGGAACAGGGGAGCTGATTAACGAACTCGTGATCCCGATCCTCATCGCAGTGGCTCGATGTGTCGTGACGCCAGTGTAGAATTCTTCAGACCTCAATGCAGTGTTTCTGGAGCAACAAGGGCTGCCAAAACTGTGCAGAACAGCGCCGATGGCAGTGGTGATGTTGCTCGGTCCGAGCATTGTCCAGCATGGAGAAGGATAGCACCGATGTGCTAGATGGTGTCAGTGGTGGATGGTCACCGTGTCTGTGATGATGCATGCCATGGTGCTCGGCCCGGTCTTTCCCCAGCACCGAGATGGAAGCCCTTGCTGTCTTGGATGGTGATTGATGACAGACTGCCAGCATGCCTGCTCTGCTCCTGGCACTATGTAGTGTCATAGGCTAATACAGGGCTTTAATAAGAACCCAAAGCATGGAGCACTGTGTTCAGGCGAGGGCATTACGTGGCGGTGCTATGTCGGTACTGACGGTGTCAATGGCGGCTGAAGCAGCCTCGAGGGTATCGTCAAAAATGTATATGAAAAAACGTTGATGACTCGGCCAGAGCAATGATGACAGTGACGGAGCACTGACGGAATCGGCTTAGGTATCTATGGGAATGATGTGGCATCGAATAGTCGAAAAAACATCGTTAGTATCAGAAAAATGATGCTGGCATCGACGGAGTCAATGACCGCATCGATAGGAACATCGAAGACACTGATGGAAATGACGTGAGCACCAACGGCATCGGTGGCATGGCCACGGGCATCGACGGTATGGACCATGGACGTTGATGGTATCGATTGGATCGACTCGGGCAGCAATGGTGTGCATGGCATCCGTGACATGGACATGGGCATCAATGGCACTGACATGGGCATCGATTGCCCATCGATGAAATCGACCTGGCAATTGATGCCCATCGATGGAATCGACCTGGCATTGATGGCCATTAACGGAAACCACTTGGGCATCGATGTCCGTCAATGGAATGGACCCTGGCATCGATTTCCATCGATGGAATAGACCTGGCATCGATGCCCTTCGATGGAATAGACCTGGCATCGATGCCCATTGATGAAAAAGATCTGGGCACCAATGGCACCCATAAAATAAAGGATGGCATCGATGAAATGACCCTGGCATCGATGGAAGTGTCCAGGGCAATGGTGGTATCGACCCGCATATAGATGGCAGCGACGAGACAAGGGTGTGCGTTGATGGCATCCATCCGGGCAGTAATGGCACTGATGGAACCCAAGAAAAAAATCAGTGCCATGTCTGAAAAACATAGACAGCACTGATAGAAATGATGCAGGGAGGATGGCATCAAGGTACCGCGGAGGGAGGGGTACCAATGGCATCTAGAATCCAGGGCGGTCTGAAGGGGGTACCGATGGAAGCGATGGCTGAGGAATCGAGGACCTGAATCTACAGGGGCCCTGGCGGCAACGGAAACCATGGGAAGTCCCTGTCCCATTAGCGCTAATAACCAAGCAGAGTGTCACAGAGGGACACTTGCTGGCTGTATGTAGCTAACTGAAAAAAATAGGGAGAGGGAAGGTCACAGTCGGTTGGCAGGCCAGAAAGGTGACAGGAACTGACCAAAAAACAGGGCATAGTACTCACCGAACGTCGAATAAACGCACCGGAGGGAGACCCATACAGGGAAAAGTGTTTGTGAAGTAAAGTTGAAATCTTTCCTGAGGAAAAATGTTAAGATTTCTCACAGAGCTCCTAACCACTGTGCTTACTTGCAGAGCAGAAAAAAGAAGACTGAAGGGAGAACCCTGTGGCTGAGAATATCATGGCATGCTGGGCCTGCTCAGTAGGCTCAGTGTGCCAGCCAAATGTTTATAGAAACTTTTGACAGAAGTTTTCCGTACCAGGGCTCCATCGGGTGATGTCACCCATATGTGAGGACTATCATCCTGCTTGTCCTGGGATAAACAGTAAGCCTGAAGTAAAAGATGAGAGTAAAAAATGTGTGCAAATTTTCTTTACTCATATGCTAAAAAAAAAATAATTAACTCCCAATGCAGTAAGTTAATGGTAATTAATGCATCAGAGGTTGAATAAAGGACTATAACCCAAAAATGCACATAGAAAAATGTTTAACATGCACAAAACATGAAATAAAATTTGTTCCCCTAAAAGTTGTGCACAAGTTAGGAGCATAAATATTGTGCTCCGAAAAGTTGCGTGCACAAAACTCAAGACTAGGACTCCTAAACTCCAGGTCCAGGACTACAGTGTGGCACTGCACAATAGACTAACACTAGTTCCAGAGATGTGATTTCACTATACTCCACTCCCAATATCACAAAAATTTGAGTCAAGCCTACACATCTCTCTGCATTTGGGAATAATAACTAATGTCTACATTAAAACAGGATTTACAAGGAGGAGTATTAATTTGAATGTGTATTTTAACTCCTGTTTCTGTGCTAAAATCTTTATTACATTGGGAGTAAACATATGTACACAAAAATGGAAGTTAGACTATGCACTCAGCCTTAGTACACTTTGTTACATTGGACTCATAGTGTGAAGCTGTGAAATGAATTAATTCATCCATTAGTTACATAAAGCATCCAAGTCTCCATGGATTGCTTGCGACTGATCAAACATATATATAGTAGCTCACAGAGTCTGTTTTATCTTCTATACAGATACATTTTTGTATAAATTATCCAACAGCATACTATTGTTCATACACCAATTCATATCAACATGATTCAGAGCATTTCTGCACTTGTGTATAAATGTTTTACATATAAACATTTAAATTGTACCTGTAAGAATATAGAATTGCTCAAAGGCCTCAGATAAATGAGGCATCATTCTCCATACACACACCCAGTATAAAAGATTTGTTACTAGTTAAATGTTACTCAGATTTCCTCTGAAACCAAACAGATTAATGGTTGTGTATTAAAAAATAGAGCCAGATAAAATAATAAAAAAAAAAAAAAAGAGAGAGAAGCCCCAATAATAGTTTCACCGTCACATGGCTGACAAATATAAGCAACATCTGTTTTCAATATATGTACATGGGTGTTAACATGTATAGACTGTCTAAATGTGAGGAAAACTATTATGTAATTGTGCTTACAATGTTTACAGTCCTCTGTTTTAAGGCTCAAAAGAAAAGATCTGACTCAGTATCAGCAATTCTTCATGCCTTAATTGGCTTATTGCCAGTAAATCAGAGCCAACTAATAGTAACAAATGAATAGAATCTGATAAACAACCTTTTCCGGCTTCAGAAAGAATCACTAATCACTTCTTTAATATGAATGTTATGCCAGAATCATCTCTTACCTGGTCTTTATTTTCAAGTTCCCTGATAGTTTTTGACCTGTACTCTCTGTACTCCTTTTCTGTCTCATCCTTCCTCATTTTGGTTTGGTTTAACTGATAACGCATTTCTCCACACACCTGTCAGAGTGCAAAGAAAACAATGAACTCTAGCTGGAAAAGCCCCCAGCAACATTTACAATCAGATCTTTCAGTGCCCTCTTGAGGTCACTTGTAGATAACACAACTGAAATTCTAGAGAATTCAACAATAGAAAATTCAAACATACTGTACTGCCCAAAAGATTACTGACTTTTACACTTGTGATTCATTTTACATTTTTTTGTTTAAATTATTTTTATTGAAGATTATAAGACATGAATACAAGAATGTAAACCACATCTGAACAATTTTTGTTTAAATCTAAACAAAAGCAATGCTATTAGCAGAGGAGCCATTTAGTGAAAAATAAAGGCATCTAAAAGAAGAAAGGGTAGAATCAAAAAACAAGAGAGAAGAGAGAATAAAGGGTAAAGCAGGAAACAGAAAATAAGAAAAAGGAGAAAGAAAAGATACTAAAAGAAGCGAGACTCAAACTGTGTAGAAAAAAGGAGTACATTTGCTAAAGGCCATATGGGGTTCAGTGTAATCCAGCATATAAAAAGTATTATAGTGAAGCAATATAGGCATCTAGAGGCTTCCACATCTGAGACCACTTAGCCAACCTATTAAATTTAATCGCCATTGCCTTCTCATATTTACAGTGTAGACATACAGAGCTCCACCATAAATGTTCAGATAACATATCGCTACGCTTCTAATTAGACATAATGTTATGTAATGCCACTGTCAGTAGGAAATCTAATAATTTCCTGTGTGGGAGGGGTAGATTTAGAAAAGTACTTGCCCCTTTGAGAATTATCAGAGTATAGGAAATGGGCCGTGCAAGGTTCAGAATGTCAGATATGATCGACCAAACCTGTTGCCAAAAAAACATAAACATAAGGGCAAGAATACAACATGTGTTTAAGTGTGGCTTTGCTGGTGGAAAACGTCCAACAGACATGAGATGTAAGTAGATCTGCACGATGGAGCTTCCATAGGGTCCATACCGCTCTATGCAAAATAAAAAAGGATGTCTGAGTAAGACTGGAAGAGGGCGATATGCGATTAGAAATCTTCCATACATACACCCATGCTTCCCTAGAAGGCACATGATCAAAATCTATGGACCACACAGAATAAAGACTTGTAATAGGCCGTTTTAGAGCAAGGGTTCTAATAATTTTATATAAGCAAGAAACCAAATGGCTCTTAAGCCCATAATCCTGATAGATTATAAATAAAGAAGGCAATTTATCAGGATGTAGTTTCTGTGCTACTAAACTTTGTAAAGTGCTGCGTAATTGCATCCCAGGCATAAAACTGAGTCATTGGTAAATCATCGTGTCTTTTTATCTCCTGAAAAGGGAGAGGGGCGTTATTTTTCATTATAGAAGAGAGAAGCCAAATGCCTTGTTTCTGCCATACAACCCAATCAAGAGGGTGATCCCCAATTTGGATAAGTGGATTATGCCATAGAGGAGCCAATTTAGAATTTCGCCATAATCCAACAGTAGACGGGCACATAGAATCAAATTCGCCATAAGCACAGTGCAGGGAGTGAGTGTCATCCCTGGAAAACACTCTGTAGGGTAAGGGTGAAGGAGCATCTGCTCTATGATAGCCCAGCAAGGCTTTTCCAAAGCACCTAAACTATTGGAAAAATGTTACCCTTGTTGTAGAATGAAAGCCTGATGATATCTGTAAAAATCCAGGAAGTTAACTCCCCCTTCATGTTTATCAGCTTTCAGCTTAGAAAGGGCTACCCTAGGCGCTCTGTTGTGCCAGAAGAATCGTGTAACTAAACGGTCAACATGTGTATAAAAATCCTTAGAAAAAAATATGGAATCATGGAGAGAGCATATGTAATCTTAGGCGCAAGAACCATCTTAATAGTTCCAATCTACCCCACCATGTCAAATGAAGGGAGACCTTGTTGCAGGATAGTAGATTCACAGTGAGTTAACGTCGCTGCTAGGTCTGTATGGAAATTGATCCCTAAATACTTTAGCCCACAAGTCACTTTTTGTACAGGAAAGTGTGAGAGGTCTACTAAAGAACCAAGGTAATTTAGAGGGAGGAGCTCAGTTTTATGCCAATTAATTTTGTATCCAGATAGGAGAGAATAAGAAGATATTAAGGTAAAAAGATTAGAGAGGGAGAGTCCCGGATTCAACAGAAAAAGAATGACATCATCAGCATAGGCAGAGAGCTTAAACATTTCAGAACCAAGAGTCACACCCTTTATAGTGGGATCTTGTCGTATAGCTATAAGTAGTGGTTTCAAAGCCAGACTGAATAAAAGTGGAGAGAGAGAGGACAGCTTTGATGCGTTCCTCTAAATAATGGAAAAGAAGGAGATATTTGGCTATCTATATAAATAAAAATGTTAAATAGTTTGTACGAAATCACTAATCTCAGCAACCACTGAACCGATTGCTTTCAAATTTGGACACAAGCTTCACCTCACATACGGCAAGGTTCTTCTACACTTACATTACATATATGTCACACCGGGGGCTGGTAAAAAAGTTTTAAAATTTGGTTCCACAAAACAGCGACATCTGCTGGATGTAAGCGCAAGCTCTTACACCTTGCACAAACGCTCACACCCCACACACACGTGACCAATATTTGGGATTCACACACCCTACAACCAGACACAAATCCACCCTCCTCACACCCCCCCCGCACATGCCAATTGTACTTACTTCACACACCCTTCCAAAACACACAAAAACCCACAAAATTCCAGCATGCTACACCGGGAGGTCACTCACATGCCACATGTTTGCAATTCCCACACCCTACGAACTCACACAAAAACACCCTCCTCACACCCCCCACGCACATGACTTTTCTACTTACTACCCACACCCTCCAAACGCATGCAAAACTGCAGAATAGTTCGGGCTGCTCTAGCGGGGGGGGGGGGGGGGGGGGGGCAACGCCGCTCCGTGACACATTGCATACACTACAGCCATCAGCTGCCAGCAATCAAAATGGCGCCGACGGCTCTGTCCCTTACTAGGACACTCGGGAACGCCAATGGCGGCAGTAGCCCATGTGACATAGTAAGGGCGAGGGTCCATCGACGCCATTTTCTGGACTGGCAACCAGTGCACCTTCGCCCTTACTATCTGAGCGAGACGACTGCTCCCATTGCTCCACCCCACTGACAGAGTAAGTTCTAACAGCTGTTGGAGACAGTTTCAGTGCTGGCTGCCGAGGGCCCGGCGCTAATACTTCCATGCCGGAATGAACGCCCGCTCCACCGACTACCATTTTTGACAGTTATTGGCGGGCCTGCGGGGGGGGGGGCGTGGGGATGTTCTTGCATCCATGTTCGGGGGGGGGGGGAGCAGGGGGCCGTTATCCCCATTCTCTTTTCTTTCTTTTCCACTTAACCTGGCTCTGCCACTGCAATGCGTGGCCGGGTACAGCTAGTTAATATATAAAAAAGCAGTTGGGGATTGATATAGAAATCTTATCCAAGCTAAAAATTGGGGGCCAAATCCAAACCACCGCAGGGCAGAAAATAAGAACTGCCATTCAATACGATCGAAGGCCTTCTCAGCGTCTAGGGAAATGGCCACTGTGGGAGCTGAATTGGCTATTGTTAATTCATGTAAGTGGAAAAAAAGGCAAGTATTGTTGGCTATAAGACGATTTTTGATAAATCCAGATTGATCAGGGTGAATGAGAGAACACATAACTTGGGAAAGTCTAGTTACCAAAATTTTAGTAAATATCTTATAATCCATCTTAAGTAGAGAGATTGGTCTGTAATTAGCAATATTGGACTCATCTCTACCTGGCTTTGGAATTGCCACTATACAAGCCTCAGTGAATTTTGAAAGGGTGTTGGATCGAGAAAGGATTGATGAGAAATAATCATAAAGATGTGGTACAAGGTCCTTTTGGAATGCCTGATAAAAGTCTGTGGTGTATCCATCTGGGCCGGGCGCTTTTCCAGTAGAGAGAGAGAGGTTATCAAAGAGGTTATTTCAATTGTTGTAATTGGTCCATCTATTTTAGCCATCTGGGTAGGCGAAAGTGCTGGGTGATATAGATGGGTTAGGAAGGCCTGAATCTCTTCAGAAGTTGCTGTAGACTCTGATTGATATAGAGAGGCATAAAAATCGCTGAAAGCTTTTAAAATATCAGTGTCCGACATCAATGGTTGATTAGACGGGAAAGTCACTTGGACTACTCCTTTCTTTTCCTTCCTCTTTTGAAGGTTTGAAGAGAGTAGATGACCACATTTGTTGTTCTCCGCATAATACAATGCTTTAGACTGAAACAGACCAAGTTTGACTTGAGAGCTTAATAAATGATTGTATTGGTATCGAGCTCTAAGCACTGCTTTCAGAGAGGAATCTGAAGGAAAGTGGATATAGGTTTGTTCAAGGGAAGTTACTTCCTGCTGGAGACTGCACAGAGCAGCATTTTGAGCCTTCTTTTGCTTAATGGAAAAACTGATTATTTCCCCATGTATCCTGGCTTTAAAAGCTTCCAAGAGGGATGAGGCTGAAACTGCGGCATTTTTGTTGAACTGAAATATTCCGAGATCTTAAATCCGGGTTAAATCTAAAAAAGCAAGTCAGTTAGTAAAAGTTCGGTTGAACCGCCATAGATGATTCACTGTAATTAGGTTTTGCAGGGTACATGTTATAATTACCGCTACATGATTGGAAATTAAAATGGGGCAGATTTGTGCTGACTTTATCCTGTGAACAAGCTGATGGGAGGTGAAGAAATAGTCTATCCTGGAGTAAGATGAATGTGGGAAGGAAAAAAAAAGTATAGTCCATGCTTGTGGATGAAGAAGTCGCCACGGATCTGAAAGACCAAAGGAAGCAGTAAGATGTTTCACAGTGGCCATGCTAGCCTTAGAAACGCTAGGATGGGCGGTTGTCTTTTTGTCCAGAAAGGGGTCCAATGGTTGATAAAATCTCCGTCAATAATACTTTGTGTGGCATCAGTGTCGGTGGAGGTTGGAAGCCCTGAAGTTGCCTTACCGATGGCCTTGGATCATCCGATCCAATTCCTCATGGAAGCATGGGGCATATAACCCCAGCTCCGGAGTAGGAGGCAATAGAAGCATAGCCAGAAGGGTCCACCGGTAAAAGTGGAGTCGTGGCTCCCTGCACCGATGAAGGTGGAGAATGCCTCAGTGACCTGGTCACAGAGGAGGATGGGGTCTTCTCTGGACGGTATTTGTTTGTCAGTGGCTCTGTCGACACCGATGCCAAGGGCTTGCCTGGATCAGCGGACTGAGCCTTCCGATGCCGGTGTTGACACTTTTCACGATGTTCTCCTCGGTCCTTCTCCTGAAGCAATGAGGAAGAAGTTGACACCTTTGGAGTAGTTGATGCCGGTCGGGTAGCACCGGTGTCCCACTGCTGGCGAGAAGTTGATGGCACCGGCTCGGACGAAGTTGAAGCGGTCGATGGAGTCAGGGGTTTTGAATGAAAAAGAAACTCCATCTTCTCTAAGCAGGCCTTACGGCCCTTCGGCGTCATTTGGGCACATTTGGTGCAAGTTAGGGTATCATGGTCGGACCCAAAGCACAATACCCAAACTCTATGCAGGTCTGTGATGGACATTGTCCGAGGACAATCGGGGCACTGATGAAAACCCAACGCCATGGCTTCGACAAAAATTTAGCCGCAGTGTGGTCGATGGCCGGTAGGCCCCGAAGGGAAAATTCGATGGGAATCGATCACAAACGAGGGTAAAGCCTTATCTTTCGACCGTGGAGTATGGATATCGATAGGGGAACCCCCTATGAGGTAGAATTTTTTGAACATTTTTAAAGACTTCCATGAGGAAAATTCCTGTCAGGAATCTCTAGAGAGCTCCTTAACCCTTATGGCTACTGCTGCATGGAAAAAAAGAGACTGAAGGGGGACCCCTGCTGGATGCAGGGTTAGTGCCATGCTGGGTATGTCCAGTAGGTGCCAGTCAAAGTTCTAGAAATTTTGACAAAAGTGTTCCGTGATTGGGCTCCATCTTGATGATGCCATCCATATGTGAGGTCTACCATCCTGCTTGTCCTGTGAGAAAGTTCTTTTTCACTCAACGCACAATTAAACTCTGGAATTTATTTCCAGGGGATGTGTTAGTGCAGTTAGTGTAGGCTGTGTTTTAAAAAGTATTGGATAAGTTCTTGGTGGAGAAGTCCATTACCTGCTATTAATTAAGTTGACTTAGAAAATAGCCACTGCTATTACTAGCAACAGTAACATGGGATAGACTTAGTTTTGGGGTACTTGCCAGGTTCTTATGGCCTGGATTGGCCGCTGTTGGAGGCAGGATGCTGGGCTTGATGGACCCTTGGTCTGACCCAGTATGGCATGTTCTTATGTTCTAGTCCAAAATCTTGGTGTTTGCCCCATAGCCTTTCTTGGTGTCTGATCTGCTTCTTTACGATTTTAAGGTGTGAATGATACTATGGCATATTGATACCTCTACTTGAGCAATAATGGTCAAAAGCATCCTGTAGTTTACTATTTCTAGATGTGATTTTATCCTCAAGATGGAAATTAGAAAAATCGGGTGGTAATACTAAGGTCTGAGCTCAGTCATGTAGATTCAAATCCTTGGTGTTTCAAACAAGGATTTTGGTTATCAACAGAGAAAAACAAAGAACATGCTGATTCAAAAGAAAAGTAATCCCTGTATGATTAGTTCATGTGAAAAATGTAAATCTAAAAGAATTTGCTTGAAGGTGTATTTTCTGAAAAGAGAAAATCAGATCCAAGGTATGCCCATTTTTATGCACAGGCTGCTTAACCCACTGAGTAAGCAAAAGATCAGACATAGCTGAGAAAAACAAGAATTCAATGAAATTTCCAGCTTTATCAGTATATAGATTAAAATCACCAAGTAAGATTAAATGTCAACTTTTAGTAGAACATTCATTTATCTATGTAATTAACTCCTACAGCTGATGATCAGACACAAGGGATGACTGATAAAATAGAAGTAAATTAAATCTAATAGTCTTGTGAAACTGGAGAAAAAGAAATTCAGTGGCAGATATAAATTTAATAGATAACTCTTTGAGAGGCAGTAGGCTATAAAAGATAAAGGATATACCACCTCCCTTCCACTCTGGCCTATCTTTGTGAAGAAAATTATAATAAGGGGGACAAGCTTGCTGGAAGGAACTAATATCTCCATGTTTTAACCAAGTTACAGTAATAAACAAGTACTGGAGATTATAAGTCACAAGACCAGTAATTAAAGGAATCTTGTTCACAATAGTATGTCATGCATCTAACCAGTATGAAACAAGGGGGGCTTCCTCCCTCTGGTGCTATAAACAACTACAATGTTCATAGATACGTATACGAATAGCATGAGTTGTTCTGCTGACATATAACAATGAGCAGGGGCATAAAATTACATACACTACAAATGAAGTATTACAATCTGATGAAAAGCGAAGTGGGTATTCTCTATTAATAGCGGGATGATGAAATAGACAGTGATAATGATAAGATTCACACTTGACAGGACCTACATGGATTGTGTCCAGTAAAAGACGTATTGGGAATGATGGAAGAAAAAGCTGAGATGACAAAAAGTCTCAGAGGTTCCATCCCTGAGGAACGCAAATTGTGGGGCATTACAGAATACAGGATGGAGAGATAAACATCCCAGTGCCATCTAATCATCTTACACAAGGTACCCGCCCTCTTTGAATATGGAAGTGCACAAGTTAGTGCATCTGATCAGTAGAATGAGTGGTCCCAGTTCTACTAAATTCCTTATTAATTTTCTTTCTTTTCACAATAATTTGTTTGCATTCTTTCCTTGAAATACTTGTGTATGTTTATTGCCTGGCTACGTTTACCTCCTGTGATGGGGTTCTATGTTTGTGTTTGATATTATAGGTTTTCTTTACTATATTACATTTTCTATGCTCTGATTCACATGTATTTTTCTTCTATACATGCTCCATATTACATGTAAGCTGTACTATCTTATTGTATAGTTCCAGTAAGTTGACTAGCTGTTTGTTCTTATCCTTGATTAGAGCTTTGGGCTCACAACTGGTTTGGTGCGCTTTTGCAATGATATGTATACTCTCTCACAGACTTGTCTTTCATTTACAACCCTGTATACAACCCTGTTTACAACTCTGTACACAACTGACAAGTGCCATGTTCTGACAGAAGCAGGAATGTCTTTTCCTGGAGAATACAAAGGTTTTTGTTTTCAAGTTCAAATAATTTGCTTTAGTGTATTTTTTCTTATATATTTTTGTATTTACTTTCTAGTAATCTGTCCCTCACGATGCAGCACCTCAGTGAAACACATACATGTTTGATGAGACTTAGCTACTTTATCAACTACTGTCTACACTGCTCATCTATGATTTAAATAAACCATTGCTGGTTTTCACCAGCAGTTTCAGTTTTCCTTATGCTACATTTATACAACATATTTGAGACTGGCTCTTGTATTTCTTGTTATTTTGATTGATGTTTGTGGTGCAGCCTTTAACCCACTTGTTCTGTTGTATGAATAGCTGGGCCAACTTGGGTGCAGAGAGTAACCCTAGGAGTGGAATGAAGTGGGCCATCTTGGAGAATCTATGCATTATTTCCCAAATAGTAAAGTTGCCAACTAAGGCAGGGAGATCATGCTGGCCTCAGAGCCCAAGGGTGCAACCTGTGGGAGAAGAGGATCAACTCTGGAAGGAATAGGTGAAGCCTAGTTCTAATTCCAGCAGGAACATGTCTATTGTCAATGTGGACCCAGCAGTTTCGCCTACTGGGCTCACACGTCACGACAGAGCAGTTGCTAAGGTTAAAAGTTTGCATGAGGAGGGAGGAAGTGACGTCACTTCCCATGCCGGTTGGCTTCTAGCGAGCTCCCTGCCTCCCGGGGCTTTATCGGATAAAATCAGTGATTACCCACGCGATTCGGGAGCCCTCCCCGAGATTCTGGTGGCGAACGACAGCGGGCACATGGTGACAAAAAAGCCGGTGTGACTTTAAAAATTTTCTTATAATAAAGGAGGGGAAGCTCCGGACCCTCTGGAGCCCAAAATGGCGGCAACGGATGATTCGGGAGAACTCGGGGAGTGAAGGGGGAGGAGGGCTCTGAGCTGCCATCATCATGTAGAACTTCAATCATGGTTTATGGAAATCCGGCAGGACATTAAATCATTTAAAAATGAGATCGCTGTTACTCTGCAAGAAATGAGGGAGGACCTCACGGAACTGGGCCTCAGGCTTGATGAGCACGAGGAGAGCGCTGGACTCAGCAACAAACAGAGGTCACAGTTCTACAAGCCACTCAGTCGGAGCTGGCGGATAAACTTGAAGACCTAGAGAATAGGTCTAGACGGTGCAACTTACGCTTTAAGGGTATCCCTGAAAAAGAGGAATACACAGACTGTCCCCTAGTCATTCAGAAGATCTGCAACCTGATCCTTGGAGAAATAAAGTGACATAGGGGGCTCCCCTACCGAGCTGCGGATTGAAAGGGCGCACAGGACCTTGGGGCCTAGAATTTTGTAACCAGCCACGGGACATCATGGTATGCTTTCATTCACTTGCATACAAGAAAAGATTGCTACTGCAGCAAGACAACGCCGAATCTGGATCTGGGAAGAGAATGAGATCGCCATATATGCGGATTTAGCTTCCAGCACCTTATGTAAAAGAATAACTTTCTGACCTCTCTCTCTTCTGCACTATCATCAGCATCCATACGCTATAGATGGCTCTTTCCTTTCAGCTTATGGTTTCAGATAGAAAGGGAAATCCTTCAAGGTTTGCATCCTGGACGCAGCTGTACAAGCCCTGAAAGAGGTGGGACTGTCGGTGGAATTGCCAGCTCAGAAGGTCGCCGCTCCTACAAAGCTCCAAAATGGCTGCACCACGGTGGCAACATGTCAACAAAGGGGGACGCAGACTTTGCAGAAACGCCAGTGACAACTTGGTGGCTGATGCCCTTACCTGAACTGCTCTGCCTCTATAGTTTGACTGTCTCTGCTTACCTTGTCAAAAGCAGGGACTCACAGGAGATATAATCCTCATTGGACTGACTGATTTCTTAGATTCGTGGGTAATCATAGTTTCAGTTGAGTTGGATAATGTTTATCGTGTACTACCTCTTGCTCCGGGGTTGGAGGGTTCCGTCTCCCGGTATGGTTTCTTCCTCCAGATATTTCCAGAAACAAGGGATTCCTTCCTGGGTACTGCTGGGGATGGGGGGGGGGGGGGTGTTTGGGTGCTTTGCTTCATAACATGCTTTATACCAATTCACAGGGTGACATTGTGGAGGGTTTGTTATGCATAGGGATTTCACAGTACAACGGTTTGTAGGGCTTGCTCTTTCCAAATGCTGGGCCTGAGACTTCTAACTGGGTCACTGATTCTGTGGTTCCTTAGCCCAGGTGTAGCTGGGGATGGGACTGAGCTAGGGGGTGTGCTTGGCCAGACTTAATATGTCCACAGTTAAATTTATTTCACTTAATGTTAAGGGTTTAAATTCAGGTCGGAAGAGGAGGCTCTTATATCAGGAGATGGGACTTTTTATCTGCTGATGTAATTTATTTGCAAGAAACTCATCTTCAAAAGCGATATGAAGGCTTTCTGCGTTCAACCAAATACCCTAAACCAATTCTGGGCGGCGGCAACAAAGGACTCTAAGTACTCAGTGGTAGGAATTTTAATACATAAGGATGTACACTTTGAATTGCGGGGCTCATTCCCTGATCCTCAAGGCCAATATCTTCTTCTCAATGTGATTTTGGGTGGGGAATCTCTTACGCTTTGCACGGTATATGGTCCTACTTCTCAAAAGGAAGCCTTCTATACCAGGCTTCATACAGTTTTAGTGGATAAGGCGGAGGGGAGTGTAATCCTTGGTAGGGCCTTTAACCTAACGCTTAACCCATATCTGGATAATTCCTCGGGGACTAGCTCGGACTCCGCCCTCTCTAGGAAGGCCCTCAAACACATTATTACACTAATAGCGGGGGTGGATGTTTGGCGTTCTCGCTTTCCTCTTCCAGATGTTTATACTTATTACTCACCCCCTCACAACAGTTACTCTCATTTAGATATGTTTCTGATTGATAAAGCTAGACTTAATGCAGTGCGAGCGGTGGATATTGAACCCGTAGTTTGGTCTGACCATGCCTCCATCTGGTTTCAATTGCACTTACACCAGTATGATACCGGTCAGCGCTATTGGCGACTTAATGATTCCCTTTTGGAGGACAGTGCATTTCAGAAGCAGATGGTCAGGGAAATACAGGAATATATACGTATTAATGACACAGGAGAAGTTAATCCAGGGACACTATGGGACTGTCTGAAAAGTGTATTACGGGGTTCTTTTATTGCCCAGGTGACTTTTGTTAAACGACAAAGGGAGAAGGAACGCCAAGGCCTGATGAATATCTTGCATAAGCTAGAACAGGCTCATATGCAGGATACAGTTCGCTCCCCTCTTCAGGGCTCTATCCAGGAGATTAGAGATAAAATAATAGCGCTGGATTCTGCACGGATAGGGCATCATTTGGAACTGGCTCAGCAGAAGTTTTTTGAGGGAGGGAATAAAGCTGGCCGCTACTTAGCCCAAGCTCTCAAAACGCAGACAGGCCCAGGCCACCATCCCAAAAAATAAAGATAATATAGGGAGGATTCTTACTGATAACACCTCAATTAGGTGCAGATTCTATCAGTTTTACACTCAACTTTATAGTGGCGATTCAGCTATACAGGTGGGTGCCATTACTGCGTGTCCAATATACCTGTCCCAACCTTGACAGCAGCTCAGAGGCAATTTTTAGATAAGGACATAATGACAATAGAACTACAAGAAGCCATTAAATCCCTCAAATATGGTAAATCCCCGAGCCTCGATGGATATACTCCGAGGTTTTATAAACAATTTTCCACAGCACTTACGCCCATCCTATTAAAATGTTTTAACTCCCTGAGAATGGGGACTACGTTATCTGCATGGACTAATACAGCAGGGATTACGCTGCTGGTAAAGCCTGGACGAGACCCAACTGTGTGCGGCTCAGATAGACCCATTTCTCTTTTGAACCTTGACGTTAAATTACTGGCAAAAATTCTTGCGAACCTTTTGAATTGCTTTATAGCTCAGTTGGTGCACGCCGACCAGGCAGGGTTTATCCCTGGGAGAACTACCGCCGACAATGTTCACAAGATCCTGGACAACATTTGGTTTGTACAAAAACATAAAATCCCTTCTCTGGCTCTATCAATTGATGCCGAAAAGGAGTTTGATATAGTGCATTGGACTTATCTCTTTCAGACTATGGAACGAATGGGCTTTGGTGCCCCATATCTTCAATGGTTACGTCAGTTATATAGTTCTCCCAGGGCTCGCTTGAAGATTACGGTGGTTACTCCCCCACTTTTGAGGTGGCAGGGGGACTAGGCAGGGTTGCCTGCTATCCCCACTGCTCCTTTGCACTATTTCTTGAACCCTTTGCTATTAACGTCCGCCGTAACGCCGATATTACTGGACTGTAGTAGGTAGAATTTCCACTAAAATCTCCCTGTATGCCGATGATATCTTATTCACCCTTACCGACCCGGAGTACTCCCTTGAGAGTGTGACTGATGAAATGGAGGCCTTTAGTAGAGTTTCTGGATTTAGGGTTAACTGGGACAAATCTGAGATTCTTAATATAAATATCCCACCCAGGGTGGTCAGTTGATTACAGGAGTTGTTTCCATTCAAATGGGCAAAAGAACGCAGATTAATACTTTGGGATTCAGCTCAGTGCCACTCAGGATTTACTTACCATAAATTATATACTTTTATGGAACAAAATAGACAAGGATATGGAAGAATGGAGCCACTACCATATATCATGGCTCGGTAGAATGGGCGTTTTAAAAATGAATATTTTGCCTAAACTTTATATCTGTTTCAAACACTTCCGATCCTGGTTTCAGCTTCGCTCTTAAAGCAGTGGCAAAAGCGATGTATGACCTTCATTTGGGCAGGATGGAGACCCCGGGTAGCCAAAAGGGTACTCACTCAATCCAAACTAAAAGGGGGACTTAGTGTTCTGGATCTCACTCGATACTTTAGAGCCGCCCAGTTTAAAAAGTTGGTGGACTTGCACCTGTCCAGATGACCTAAACAATGGGTGCTTATCACTCAAGAACTCCTGGGTAATGTGCCACTTAGTAGTCTTATTTGGCAACCCAGAAAAAACTTGGATAGTGGACCCGAGTCTGGTGCTTCCTCCCTCCACACTCATGTTGTTACAATTGTGGCAGCAACATGGAACTTCTTTAGTGGGCAGTAGGGAATACCATACTAGCACCAGCTTATATACTAATAAAGCATTCCGCCCTGGCTTTGAGAGTTCGGCTTTCATAGTATGGAGGCAGAGGGGAATTCAGCACTGGGGGCATGTTTGGGGCCAAACTGCAATGCGCCCATTTGCAGATCTTCAACGGGCTTACTTGTTGCCTGACTCTGCTTTGTACCCATATTTACAATTAACTCATTTTGCTCAGGCCAACATGATTGCCTTGCATCTCAACTTAGGGAAATCCAAATTTGAAAAGTTTTGTGAAAAGGCCAATGGTTGTACTAAGGTTTTGTCTATGATATACCAATTACTATCGTTACAGGATGTGCCTTCCTATAATTTTCAGAAGACATGGGAGAAAGATCTTCAGGTAAACTGGGCTCCCCAGGACTGGCAGTCTATTTTTCAAAATATGGGTAGAAGATATATTGTGGCCTCTCTTATTGAGAACTCTTATAAAGTGCTTTATCGTTGGTATGGGTGTCCTGCTCAATTGCATAAGTTCACACCTCATTACCCAGATACTTGTTTGGTGGTCTTGTTTGGAGGTGGGTACTTATTGCCATATGTGGTGGGACTGTCCCAAGCTGCAGATGGTCTGGGGTGACATATTTCATTGGATGAGTGATTTATTCCCTGGGTTGCCCTCCCTCACACCTGCGCAGGCCTTATTAGGCATAAAAATACCAGGGCTTTCGGAGGATCATAACAGATTAGCTCATTACATATTAACTGCTAGTCGTTGCGAAATTGCACGTTTATGGAAATCCCCCGGAGTCCCCACAAAAGCAGCTATACAACAAAAGGTGCAGAAAATTTTTTTATTATCAAAAATTACAGCTTATAAGCATAAGAGAGTTCCTCACTTTGAACTGATTTGGCGACCCTACCAATTGTGGCTATCTTCTATGACCCCTTGCACCTAGGATCAGTTGATACCCCATAATTCACGTTCTGCCATCTTTGTCAGGCAGCCTGTCTTATACCTGACAGCTTTTATGTATTTTATACCTGTCATTTCGAGCAGCATTCTATAATTTCTCCTGATATGCAGTGTCAACATGAGGCAATTGGGGGGGGGGGGGTTCTGTATTCATAAAAGTAGTGGTACATTTGCTGGGATGTAAACCTTCTTTGCGAATTATGTTACACTATTTCTTATATTGCTGTCCTACTGGTTCTGAAGATTGAATTTGTACAAAATTAATGCGTTCGGTTCTGTTTAGTTGCTTTCTAAATGTGCCTTGTATGGTTTACATGTTCTTCTGTTTGACTTAATAAAAAATCTTTAATTACAAAAAAAAAAATGTGGGCATGAGGCATGGAAATTTAAAAAAACTGTTTTGGAAGCCCAAATAAAATATATTCCATGCATTAAAAAATGTCAAAGGAAGATCCAATGACTGCCAGAATGAGTTAATGATGAAGTGAAAAAGGAAGTTAAAGCCAAAAGGGCATCTTTCAACCCCAAAGCCCTCTTCACTTATACAACTTATACAACCCCAAAGCCCTCTTCACTTATACAACCCCAAAGCCCTCTTCACATTTGTAGCCGATCTCATCAAACCATCACCACCCCCACTTATCAGAAGAGGACACAAAAGCCAAATGTGAACAGATCGCCGGCTTCTTCAAAGACAAAATTGCTAAAATCCTTCAACGATTCTCCTCTCCTATCCCCACTATTCACGCCTCCATTAAATATACAAATGCCACATTAGAATCACTCGACACTACTACAGTCTCAGAAATACTAACCATACTAAAAAGACTACACCCCTCTTCCCACCTGCCGACTCTATTCCCAGCAAAGCCCTACTACCCATAGCAAGCACAATTGCCAAACCATTAGCCGAGATAATTAATTGCTCACTCACCCATGGCAAAGTCCCTGATTCCTTAAAACATGCGATAGTGAAACCCATCCTAATAAAATACAACCTCGACCCTGCAGAGCCAGCAAACTACAGACCAATCTCTAACCTCCCCTTCCTGACAAAAGTCTTGGAAAAAAATTGTCAACAAGCAACTAACTGACTACTTGGAGATCCATAACATCCTATCCCCATCCCAATTTGGTTTCCGCAAGTTCTTCAGTATGGAAACACTCCTCATCTCTCTCTCAGATACCCTCCTTAAAGGTCTTGACCAAGGGCACTCCTACTTACTTGCCATGTTAGATATCTCTGCTGCCTTTGACACCATTAACCACAACATACTAATCAAATGCCTCGCAGAAATTGGGATCTCAGGAACTGCCTTACTCTGGTTCATATCCTACCTGGAAAACAGACAATACACAGTCCACATCGCCAACACAGAATCCAAGCCCATCCACCTCTCCCAAGGAGTCCCCCAAGGGTCATCCCTTTCATCCACTCTCTTTAACATATACCTCCTGCCCCTCTGCCAACTCCTCTCTGAACTCGGCCTCACTCACTATATCTATGCAGACGATGTACAAATCGTCATCCCCAAACAAGAATCCCTACACAAATCCCTCAAAACCTGGGAAACCCACCTCAACTCCATAAACCACCTCCTCACCAACCTCCAACTTGCTCTTAACACTGCAAAAACAGAACTCATCATCATTTCCTCCCCAATGATCCCTCACCCCCTCCCAACACCAACCCCCAGCCCTTCTCCACTTCCCTCCAGCAAAATGTACGAAACCCTGGTGTTATCATTGACAACCAACTCAACCTAAAAACCTTCATCAATACAACCATAAAAGAATGCCACTACAAGCTCCATGTTCTCAAAAAGCTCAAACCTCTCCTCCACTTTAACGACTACCACATAGTCCTCCAATCCACTATTTTTTCTTAAATTGATTACTGTAATGCCTTATTACAAGGCCTCCCCGCCTCATCCCTTAAACCCCTCCAAATGTTACAGAACGCAACTGCAAGAATTCTAACAAGCTCCCGCAAAACAGACCACATCACTCCTGTCCTCAAAGAACTTCATTGGCTCCCTATTGCCTTTCGTATCACCTACAAAAGCCTATCTATTATTCACAAAACCATCCACAACAATGACATTCACTGGCTCGATAACTCCCTCCGCCTATGCACACCCTAACCGCCCAACAAGATCGGCCTACAAGGGTACTCTCCACACCCCCTCCCCCAAATCCACACACTTCTGCTCCACAAAAGACCGCGCCTTCTCCCTTGCTGGACCTACCCTCTGGAACTCCATGTCGACCGATCTTCGGATAGAGCCTAGCACACAAACATTTAAAAAAAAACCTCAAGACGTGGCTATTCAAACAAGCTTTCCCTGAATAGTCACTACCCCTCTCCTCCTCTACTCTCGACCTGGTTGTAATTCTGAAACCTGCCCCTTAATGATCTGCTTTTTTTCACTTCCAATTTTCCCCTCCCCCCTACTGTACCCTTAGTAGAACCCCTTGGATCGCCCACCCTCTCTCATAACCACCTACTCCCCCCTATTCATTCCCCCCTTTTCATCAATCCCTCCTTACACAAATATCACCGTACACTTGTATATTGTACTGTACACCTGTACATATTGTATATACCGTATATCCTTTGACTCTGTACTAGTTATACCCTCCCAAGTTTTTTACTCCCTGTTTAATGTATTTCCACTGTTCTAGTTCCTTGTAAACCGATATGATGTTTCAACGAATACCGGTCTATAAAAAACGTTTAAATAAATAAATAAATCTTTCAGAAAACAAAAAGCAGCCCTAGATGAAAAAATAGTTCCAAGCCTAAAAGCATTGACAAGTAAGATATAAAACAGTAGTAAGACACATCAAAAGACAATCAAAGAAAAAGCGTCACATAAAGCCAAAAACTAATAAAATCTTTTTCAAGTACATTTGAAGTAAAAAGCCTTTGAGGAAGTCATATAGATGACCAAGGGTTTAAAGGGCTATTCAGGGAAGACAGGGAAATAGTAATTAAAAAAAATTATTTGAGTTCCACACAAGAACAGAAATAAAACAAAATGTCATAGCAGTTAGTAATTGTTGATCCCTATTTCAAAGCACAGTGTTTTATTAAAAATTATATAATTTAATTTTTGTTTTTCAAAATTGGAATACATGAACACTATGAAAGTAGTACTGGAATATTTTAAAAAAAAGTTTGAAATGAGGGGAAATGTTTGCATTTTCACTAAGATAAAATTTGGGAATGTTTTGTTACCTTTGTAACTTCTGTCTGTTGACAGCAGAGCTGATTTTGTGCTCCCTCTAACTGATTTGCTATACAATTCTTCTCTCTTACAACTCTCTCAAGCTGAGCCTCTAGTCGGGCTACATCCTCTGATAAAGATATTACCTGTATGAAAACCAAGAGAAAATGTAAAAGCATTGATGACACTGAAGTAGTACAAATACGGATCTGTATTGAAAAGCATTCAGTGTTTGCTAGCACTGCATAACAAATCCTAAAATACTAATTTTAACTTATAAATAAATGTGTATTTTTTTCAGTATTTGATATTTGATGCAATAAATGCCTCTCTCGGTATAGACCAAAGATGCCCAATTGTTATAAGCATTGCCCCTAATTTACTGTAGCAGCTCATTGATAGACTCAGCAGGTAGCAATTGTTAGAAAATTCTGCAATATATCTGAATACATTTCCATTTTTAAATTTCCATGTGTAATTTCACACCTCTAACTTTGTACCTACACTGTATGTACTCGGTGGATTTTGAAAATGAGCTTGTAGTCACAGAACTGCAAGCTCCACAGGGAGTCTTATTATTGCCCTCATTCCCACAGAGGACTCAAATATCCAGGAATAAATGTATTACAATGGGCTCTGGTAAAACAAGGCCTGTGACTCAGATATCCAGTCTCATCAATTGAGAAACATTCAAGATATCTACCCCAACTCCCACAGAGGACTCAAATATCCATGAATATGGTGGGATCTGTTAGATTAAGGCCTGGGTTGAAGAGACATCCTATGTCCACACTGATACCCTCACATAATGCCTTTCCTGCACTGGAAACTGAAGCTGCTCCTCCAGCAGACAGTAAGTGGATATCTGTAAAGGAAAAAGCCACCAAATACAACTGTCACCCTTTAACATTATCAAATCTCATAAAAGAAAACTCTATTTGATAGGAGACAATCATTAGAGGAACTCATTTTGGATCTCTGTTCAAAGGCAACACAAAAATTAAATGCCTTCCAGGATCTTCAGCTGGCAGAAATGCAAACCAGGTAAGAAAGTAAGGCTCAAAACATGGTGTAAAGAAAGTGGATTTGGATATATTGGAGGCTGGGGTTGTGCATGGACCAGTAAAAGACTATACAATAAGGATGACCTACCTTTGAAAGTGGCAGGAAAGAAGATCCTAAGTGAGAAATCCTGATCATACATTAACAGGCATTTGAACTACATTATAAGGGTGTCAGAAAGTGGCCAATGAAATTCAGATGCCACCCCAAAGCAATACAGGAAGTGAGAGTATATAATAACAAAATCAATCAGCTCTAAATTCCACACTTAAGCATAGGAGCAGAAAAAATGACTATAAAGATAAGCAAACCAGGGAAGGAAAGCTTGAAAATTATAACCTCAGATGCTTGTAGCCTGGGCAACAAAATCCCAGATCTGCAGGCCCTAATGATGTAGGCAGACTTGGACATTATTGTCATTACAGACACATAGTTCATGGAGTCTCATGACTGGGATATATAGCCATTCCAGGCTATAACTTATTAAGGAAGGGCAGAGAGGACAGAAAAGGGGGAGGAGTAGCACTATGTCAAAAACAATATCAATGCAACCGAATTGCAGAGGACATGGGGTAGGGAGGAAGCATTATGGGCTATTCTAAAACAAGACGATGGTTCTTCTATTTACACTCCAACGAAAACTGAAGACCTAGAACTAGAACTGGTGAAAGACATCCAAAAGGTGGGAAATAAAGGAGAAGTGTTGGTCACTGGAGATTTTAATCTGATGGCTGTGATTGGAGTACCCTTATGTGGAATCTGTAAAAAGTACAGAGATAATGGATGCCCTTCAATGGGCTCTTCTCAAACAAATGGTAGTGGAACCCATGAGGGAGGACATGATACTCGACCTAGAGCTAACTACTGATCATTAGATAGTATGGTTTGATATAGCAAATAAGATACAGATAAGTCACAATAAGACCTGAGCTCTGAATTTCAAAAATACGGACTATGACAAAATGGGGATGTACCTGGTAGAAGAACTAGAAGACTGGGAGAAAATGGGCGAGATGGGCTAAATTAAAAGGAGCTGTAACAAAGGCAACAAATCTATATGTTAGAAAAATAAACAAATGTACAAGGAAAAAGAAACCTATTTGGTTCACAAAGGAGGTGGCTGAAAAAAAATTAAGACACAAAGTACAGCATTCAGGAAGTATAAAGAATCCCAAAATTAAGAATACAGAGAACAATACTTGGTGAAACTGTAGGAGAAAAAGAAAGAAATCAGAAAGCAAAAGGTAAAGCGGAAGAAAGTATTGCCAAAGAGGTAAAGAGAGGTGACAAAACATTTTTCAGATATATGAGCGAAAGAAGGAAGACCTGAAATGATATAGTGAAATTGAAGGGTGACAAAGAGCAAAGTGTAGAGACAGATGAAGAAATGGCAGAAATATTAAGCAAATAAGAACATAAGAAATTGCCATGCTGGGTCAGACCAAGGGTCCATCAAGTCTACTATCCTGTTTCCAACAGAGGCCAAACCAGGCCACAAGAACCTGGCAATTACCCAAACACTAAGAAGATCCCATGCTACTGATGCAATTAATAGCAGTGGCTATTCCCTAAGTAAAATTGATTAAGAGCAGTTAATGGACTTCTCCTCCAAGAACTTATCCAAACCTTTTTTGAACCCAGCTACACTAACTGCACTAACCACATCCTCTGGCAACAAATTCCAGAGCTTTATTGTGCGTTGAGTAAAAAATAATTTTCTCCGATTAGTCTTAAATGTGCTACTTGCTAACTTCATGGAATGCCCCCTAGTCCTTCTGTTATTCGAAAGTGTAAATATCCGAGTCACATCTACTCGTTCAAGACCTCTCATGATCTTAAAGACCTCTATCATATCCCCCCCTCAGCGTTCTCTTCTCCAAGCTGAACAGACCTAACTGTAAGGAGTCATTATCTGAATCTGTGATTGAATGGAACATCTAATGAGAGGATTGTCTCTAGAGGAGACAGAAGTTAGAGATTTCTCTTGAAATTCTGGGAGATTCTGATATAGTAGAATAGATGTTATTGAATTTCTGTAGAATTGGTTCTTTTTGCGAGGATGAAGGAGAAGATTGAATATCCAAACTAATGCAACTGCAGACAAATTCCATCCACATCTTTGTATAAAAAAGAGTGGCTTTCAGGCATCAGAAGAGTCATTGAAGATATGTCCAATTGTGGCACTAACACTGGTGATACCTTTGAAGATTTGGTACCAAGAAAACCTTTAGACACAGAGCTGAGTGATATGGATAGTGCCAATTCCTTTGAAACATATTCTTCTGGCATCAAAATGTGTACTAGAGATAGCACCAAGCAATTTGGCACTGAGCCAGACATCGGCAATGGTACCAAGAGCTTGTACGCTGAGACTGAAGTCAATGGCGCGCTGAAGACTGCTTCATTTTCTTTTGCACCGATGAAATTTTGGCATGGTGATGGGAGGTAACTTCCTGTGCTAAAGGGGTTTATTCGCTGTCCCTTTTATGGGAGGCGCCAGAGGGTGAAGAGTCATAACGTTGGCTCTTGGGAAATTGACTTACTTTTTTTTTATGTCCATATCAGTTCCATTGGATGACATCATCCATTTGTGTGACTGAATTATGTCCTGCTTGTCCATGAAGAATCTGTATTTGTCACTGCTGAATTTTATTCAATTTATGGATAAATTAGTGTGGTTGCCATGCTAGTTCACTTCAATGCATTGAAATAAAGGTCAATAAACAAAAAAAATAAAAAAGGTGAAACATTTTTGTATAGCTGAGAGGATGTAAACGTGTCATCCCAACCTGTGTTTTTTGGATATTTTAGGCGCGTTCTATTTATTTAAAGTAATTTCTATTCTATTAGTCTCCAAATCTCAGTGGATTACATCAAAATACATATAATGATCAACAACAAAATTGCTCGTCAATACAAGGCAACTTTATTGCAAAACTACTTGAAACCTAAAAGTCCTTTGTTTGAAAAGCAAGGGAAAACAAGTAAGTCTTTAAGAGCCTCCTAAACCAAACTAAATCAGTCTCGTTCCTAATCCGCTCAGGGAGCTTGTTCCAGAGTGCTGGAGCAACCATGCTGAACATCCTACTCCTTAATGTTGAGAGTTTAGTCAGTCTGAGAGAATGTACTTCCAGAAGATTTTGAGTGGCAGAAAGTAAGGATCAAGTAGGATGGTATCTTTGAACAGAAGATATAAGGCAGTGAGGTGCACGATTGTGGAGAGTTTTAAATCCCAGGGACAGCACCTTAAACCATATTCAGAAAGTAATGGGAAGACAGTGAAGCTTGGAAAGGACCAGTGATACATGATTGCACAAAAGTACACTGGTTACAAGGCAAGCTGCCAAGTTTTGGATTAACTGTAAAAATCAAAGTGAAGAGGCCATAATCCTAAGTGCAAAGAAAAGAAAGTTTGCTTACCATAAACGGTGTTTTCTGTAGATAGGATGAATTTGCCATGCTGTCTGGGGGCAGCTCGAGATGGGAACTTCTCCAAATATGTGCAGAGCTTTTGCTCCTGCATGCCTGCGCGGTGCCTTCCCGCATGACTGCTCTCTCTGCCCTCAGTTGATTACAAAGTGCAGAAACAACACAGTGTCAGAAAAGGAGCAGGAGCAGGAAAAAGATAGAGACTGTCGAGGGAAGAGGGTAGGAATGCATGGCTAATTCATCTTGCTATCTACGGAAAACACCATTTATGGTAAGCAAACTTGCTTTTCCCCCCCACAGATAAGCAGGATGAATTAGCCATACTGTCTGGGAATCCCCAGCCCCAGGGATTCGAAGCACAGCAGTAAGTGCAGACCTGGAAGGACGAAGACTCTGAGTGTCCTAGTTTGCGTAAAGCTGGCCATGCAGAGAATCCCTAGTATATTGTGGACAGTCTCAAGAATTAGTGGTGTAACCTAGTATTTCTTGTCCCATTACCACATCTGAAATGGCTTGTTGCTGTAGGCAGTAGTGAGACATGAAGGTATGACCAGGTAGCTGCTCTGCATATGTCCTGAACTGGCACCTGTCAGAGATGAGCAATTGAAGTCTCTACAGCTCGCAATTGATGGACCTTCACTTTGGATGTCAGGCATTCCGATCTGGCTGCATAGAAGTGAATACATTGAGTTAGCCAGTTAGCAAGGGTTCATTTGGAAACCAGCAAACCTGGCGTGTTTGGGTTAAATGAGAGGAAGAGCTGAGAGTGCCTGTGAGGGGCGTGGATCCTTTGTTTATAGTAGGCTAACGCCATTTTGCTATCCAGGGTGTGCAACAAAGCTTCCTGTCTGGAAGTATGTGGCTTAGGGAAAAAAGTTGGTAGAGTTATGGTCTGATTCAAGTGAAAAGCAGAGACTACCTTCAGAAGGAAGGAAGGATGAGTCCGCAAGGTTACTTTGTCATGATGGAATTGTAGATAAGGAGCATAGTGCACACCAAAGCCTATAATTCACCTACTTGTTGTACTGAGGTTATTGCTACTAGGAATAGCACTTTCCGTGTGAGGTATTTCAATGAGGATGTCTGCATAGGTTCAAACGGAGGGAGCATCCAGGTTTCCAGGACAATATTTAGGACCCAAAGCATGGCAGGCTGTAGCCCTGGGGGACGTAGTCACAAAGCTGCCATCATGAAGCGAGATACCAAAGGGTGTGTGGAGACAGAGGCACCCTGCGTCAGTGGGTGGTACGCTGCTATAACACTGAGATGTACACGAATGGAGGAAATAGCAAGACCAGATTTGAAAAGTGCAGGTAATGGAGCAGTTGTTCCAGTGAAGATTGGAAAGGGTCAAGAGATACCAATGTGCACCAGCAGCGATACCTGTGCCACTTGGCTGCATAATTTTTTCTCATGGAGGATCTCCTGGAGGAAATGAGGACGTCCTGTATCTCTTCCGGGATAGGAAGATGGCTCAGTACCTCCCTTTCAATTTCTACGCTGTCAGATGTAGGGAGTTGGACATGGGATGCATCAGTCCCCCTCTCTCCTGTGTTAGAAGATGTTTCTCTGCTCAGAGGACGACTGGGGATTGTACGGATAGGTGGATTAGATAGGCATACCATGGTTGCCTGGCCCACACCAGGGTGATTAGGATGAGGTCCGCCTTGTCTGCAATGCACTTCTGAATCACTTGGCCGATGAGGGGTATCAGAGGAAAAGTGTAGAGCAGGTGCCCCAACCATGACAGAAGGAAGGTGTCTAGGGCTATTTGTCGGTCACTTGGATAAATGGAACAAAACTCTGGTACCTTCACATTGTTTTTGATCGCAAAGAGAGCCACCCGAGGAGTTCCCCAGCGGTGCAATAAAAACGATGCCACCTCCGAGCTCAGCTCCCACTCATGGCGATGAAAGATCCCGCTGAGTCTGTCGGCCTCTGTTATTTTTATGCCTGGTGGGTAGGTTACTTGTAACTGAATGGAGCGTGCAATCGCCCATTCTAACAGACGTATCGATTCCCTGCAGAGAATCCTGGAACCTGACCCACTTTCCTTGTTTATGTAGAATATGGCTACTTGGCTGTCCTTGTATACCATTACCAACTTGTGGTGAAGGATATATACGAAGGCTCGAATAGCCTTTCATATGGCCTGTAACTCCAGCAGGTCAATCTGGAATTTCCACTCAGCGGGCATCCAAAGTCCTTGCATCCTGAGGTGGAGGACATGTGCGCCCCACCCCCTGGAGGTGAGTCGGTATCCAGAAGTGGGCACCCAACTGCAGGACCCCCAGATTTAGCCACCAGTCCACCTCTGACATCATCCCTTGGGTGAGGGTCACCAGATGCGGCATAGGGTGAGACTTCTGGGACCACTGTGATTTCAGGTCCCATTGCAGTCGGCGCATGTGAAGGCGTGAATGGAGAATGACAAACATTGCTACCTCCATGTGGCCCAGAAGTGGGAGGATCAATTGGGCTGTGGGTTGTGAGAGACACTAACACAGAGGCTGAGGTTTGAAAGGTGTGAATCCTGTCCTCCGGAAGGAAAGCTTTGCAAAGGCGTGTGTTGATGACTGCACCTATAAACTGAAGGATCTGAGTATGGTTGAGGTGGGACTTCTTGTAGTTTATGATGAAGCTTAGAATCTCTAGGCAAGTCAGAACTCAAAGCTGATGGGCGCGAACTAGCTCCGGAGTCAGAGCTAGAAGCAGACAATCGTCCAGATAAGGAAACAGTTTTATCCCCTGTTTCCTAAGATGGGCCACAACTACTGCAAGACATTTCGTCAACACTCTTGGTGCTAAAAAGAGGCCAAAGGGCAGAACTTTGTACTAGTAATGATGGGTACCAACTTGAAAACAAAGGTAGCGCCAAGAAGAGGGGTGCATTGGAATATAAGCATAGGCATCCTTGAGATCCAAGGAAAACATCCAGTCATTGGGTTGCAGGTATGGCAAGATGGTCTTGTGTGAGGTCATCTTGAACTTTTCTCACACAATGAAGCGATTGAGGACCATGAGGTCCAAAATCGGCTGTAATCTTCTGTTTTTCTTGGGAATGAGGAAGTATTGGGAATAGAATCCTCGAAAGTAATGGCAAGGAGGAATTCGCTGAATCAACCTTTGCTGAAATAAGGTGTGAACTTCCTGAAGGAGGAAGAGGGCATTTCCTTCTCCTCTGAACAGGGAGACAAGGTGCGGTATCGGCGGAGTCTTTCTGAAATTTAGGTGGCAGCCGTTTTGGATGATATTGATCTGATCTCAAGCCTGGGCAAAGAAGTGGAGGCGGCCTCCCACCATGTCCTGTATCTGTGGCCGTGGTGTCCTCCAAAAAGGCTGCTGCAACTTCTGTATAGTTGCCTGCACAGGCAACTATACAGTTGGGGGATGTAGGAATTGTCCCCAAGCCTCTCGACTGGGTCAGTTGGGGTTGCGACCTCTGCTGTTGGTATGGAGGAGGTCTGTATGGTGAAAACGACTTATAGGAGCATCTGTGACAGTAGGGCTTCCTGTAAGTAAAGTAGAAATGCTTCACACCTGGGTGATCTGGGGACATAAGTGAAGATACAGCAACACTCTGCCCCTTAAGCTGTGAGACTGTTTCACACAATTTGTCTCTAAACAGATTGTCCGCTTTGCATGGGAGGTCTGCCAACCTCTCATGCACGTCCTCCTTTATGGTGCTGGTTCTTAGCAAAGCTATCCATCGGCTGCAATAGATGCCACTGACATACGGGCGGAGACCTCAAACCCCTTGTAGATGGTTCATAAAAGGTGCCTTAATCTCTCCTCAAGGTTGATCATCATCTGCTTTGCTGGTTGTCCCCAGTCGCTTGCTCCTCACCACCCTTAAAAGTGACTGAAGGCATTTATAAAGATACTGAGTTATGTAAAATTGGTGTTGCTGAATCCTGGCTGTCAGCATGGACCTTGGAACACCTTTTTGCCAAAGTCATCTAAGTAGCAGCTATCTTTACCTGGAAGGGTAGTGGAGTAAAGACTGGCCTTTCTGGCTTTCTTCATGGCCGATTCGACCACTACTGATGCATGGGGCACTGGGCCATAGTGGATTGACTTTCACATCCGGAGCTTCAATTCGGGCTTCCATGAAGTAGTGGGTGCTGAAAAAGGAGACTCCCACACCTTGTCCATAAGACTATCCAGAACTGAGTGGAAGACAAGACTGTTGGTTCTGCCAGGACATCAAAGATTTTCAATAATCCGTGGACCTCAGCCCTAGGGTCCAGTAACCGTTTAGTCTCCAGGTGTAAGAATGAACCCACCTTCTCATTCCTCCGGGGGGAATGTTGGTTTGGGCGGGCCCTCCGGGGGGGTCTGAGGGAATCTCTGTGGAGGAGCATGGAGAGGGGGAAGAAGAGTAGTCGAAGTCCCGTTCAGGGTCAGAAATCTGTGGACTCTATTCCAAATTCAGATCTGTCCTCCCTGGCAAGTATTCTGGTGGGGAGGAAGAAGGGAGTGTGCTGACTCCTCCGGCAATGGACTTGAGGGGGAGTATGGAAGTTGAGCAGACACCACGGAATCAAAAAAGATCTGCAGAAGTCCTGAAATCTGGGACATGGTGTGAGTAGCTACCCCTTTCAATTTTTGGACAGCAGATGTCGATGTCCTGTTTCTCTTGGATGGTGGTGAATGGGCTGAACGATGCGGTTGGTCCAGACCATCATCTTGTCTCAAGGGGCTGGGTGAATTCCTTGGCCTAGAACCACTTGGCCCTTCTGTGGCCTTTGCTCACGGTAGTAGAAGAGCGGCCCGAATGTGGTGGAGCCTCACCCTCAGACACTCCCGAAGCTTCTGTTCTGGAAAGGAGAAAAAGTGGATCTTGTGGTTGGGGACACTCCCTCTGGGTGAAGGACGATGCTTGTGAGGCTGTGAGAATGGCGCAACATGGTGCGTTTAATGTTTGGCCTTTCTGCTGCATTATGGTACAGTGACTGGCACTGTATGCATCGGCTTAGTCAATGGTTTCTGCGACGTTGTGTCTGCGATGCCGGTTGTGTTGGTCTACTGCATTCAGACACATGCATCGACACCGGTTGTGTTGGTCTACTTCCGTCCGATGCATATGTGGATGCCGGTTGCATTGGCGGTGCTGGCTGCTTTGAGTGCATCGATCAGGACTCCACTTCAGCTGGTGGCCGATGGCTATGCTTTGCGGTCAGCGTTGCGGCCCAATCCCTCGATGCAGTCAACGTGGTTGATGACCGAGCCCCCTCCATCAGTGTCGGTTGAGGGTGGCCATTTCTGGCCTTACCACCGGCTTCCTTCCTATTTATTTATTTAAAGGCTTTTATATTCTATTTATATCAAAAGTATGTGCTAAATGGATCACAAAACTGACATAAAACAATAAATTAAAACATCAAGTATAAAATTAACAATACAATAAACACACAAATATAACACCAACATCATAAACCAAAATTACATATCATAAAATGTCATATCATAATATTCAAAAGCCTGTCTGAAAGGTTCGGCCTTCAAGAGCTTTCTAAACTGCTTTAAATCATCAATCAAATGCAGATTCTAATGGTAGGGCAATTCCACAACATAGAGCTAGAAACAGAAAAAGATCTTTAGCGCATTTCATTTAAATGTAACATCCTAATCGTTGGAATTGCTAACAGATTTTGATTTGAAGATCTTAACTTTCGTTTGGGAACATAATTTTGTAAAAGGTTTGATAAAAAGCTAGGTGCATCATTTTTCAAACATTTACATTCCAATGTAATAATTTTAAACTAGATTTGATACTCAAAGGGTAACCAATGAAGCTCTTTCAGAAATGGACGGATATGATCATGACGATGACAACCAACTATTAAACAAGCTGCAGAGTTCTGTAAAATCTGCAAAGCTCGCAAATGACTACCAGGAAGTCAAACGAATAATGCATTACAGTAATCTATAGTACTAATCACAAACAATTGAACAATCGATCCAAAATCAGTCTGATTCAAGAAAAATTTTAAATGCCTTAAAAGATGTAATTTATAACAGCCAATTCTCTAAATATTTTGAAAATGTTGACGAAATGACAAATGGTTGTCAAAGATGACGCCTCCTAGCTGTGGAGGAGGGCTGAAGAGAGGATAATTGCTTCCTCTTTTGTTGTTTGGGCCACTGTGCTGGGGAGGACTGGGTGGAATGCTGAGAAGGGGCATAGGAGCCCAACTGTCCTCTTCATGAATTTGGGTTATTCTTGCGGCCCTTTGCTGCTGGGCCCAAGGAAACATCCCAACCGCAGTCCGTGTAGGATGCCTGGTCATGCTTCAGCCCCAGGCACAGATAGCAATGATTATGTCCATCGGTGATGGACATAATTTTCCCACATTGGCAAAATTTGAACCTGGGGCCCATAGTGGCACTGAAAAGTGCTGTTTTGGGGATCACCAAAATGAAAAATAGAAAAAAGTTAGAAGAAAACAAGCAGAGGAGAAGGACCTGCATCCGTTGCTGTGCAGGGAAAGCAAGAATTGAGGCAGAGAGGGCAGTCACATGGGAAGGCACCACACAGGCATGCAGAAGCAAAAGCTCTGCATATACTTGCATGCTCCCAGACAGCATGGCTAATTCAGCCTGCTTATCTACGGGAAAATTACAATAATCTAGTGATGATAGAATTAAAGCTTAAATTATGATATGGAAATCAGATGAACAGAGGAAAGGTTTCACGAAGTGTAACATATGCATTTTGCAATATGAAGACTGAATGAAGCAATTAATGTGTGACCATAGTGTGAGAGAGGATTCTACAAGGACTCCCAGATTCCAGGCTTGTCTTGAGATAGGAATGTGTAAGTCCTTCCAACGTAAGGCATGGATGTAAATCAGGCATCTTATTTCGTGCCATAAGTAAGATCTCTATATTTTTAACATTTAAAGCTAGTTTATTCAAAGATAGCCAGCTTTTTACCTTAGTCAGGCAAAGGGTCATTTTATCAAAAGCTGTTTGTAAGGTTGTAGAAATAGGAATAAGGAAATATATATCATTGGCATGCATTTTGGAAGTGACTTCAAGATTTCTAAAGACAGTGCAAAGGGGGAACAAATAAATGTTGAACAGAGTAGAAGACAGCACGGAACCTTGAGGAACCCATAGAAAGTGAGGTGCCTTTAACTAGCTTTAAATGTTAAAAATATAGAGATCTTACTTATGGCACAAAATAAGATGCCTGATTTACATCCATGCCTTACGTTTAAAGGACTACACATTCCTATCTCAAGACAAGCCTGGAATCTGGGAGTCCTTGTAGAGTCCTCTCTCACACTATGGTCACACATTAATTGCTTCATTCAGTCTTCATATTGCAAAATGCATGTGTCTTTTGGCACCACTATTTTAACTTGAAGTGGTGGAGAGGGGGTATGGTGACTCCCTCACCTTTACATTTTGAGGCAGTGGGTGGGACATGAGGATGCTAGGGATGCTGGCTACCCCCTTCCCATGGCAAATCTGGAAAGCGGCAGGAGGGAGGAGAGCTGTTGGCTCTCTTATCTTTTACATGTTGTAACAGGGAAGATCTGGGTGTCCAGATTTAGGGCTGCTCTGGCGGTGCCTAGATTTGATTGCTGAACTTAGGCATCTAGTGATGATTTCCAGTATAGGTGCCTAACTTTCTATCCTGGACCTGAGCCTGCCCTTTTCTACATCCAATTTTTAGGTACCTAAATTTAAGCACCTAATGAAAATAGGCACCTAAACAGGTAAAAGCCAGCAGATTTTCAAAGGACTCAATTTAGGAACCTATCTCCAAAAATGAAGTGCCTAAACCATTTGAAAATCAGCCTGATTGCTAATATCTCTGAGATAACTTTGGCTAATTCTTCATACAGTTATGCTCATAAGTTTACATACCACTGGCAGAATTTGTAAGATGTGTAGCATTTTAAGAAAACATCAGTGATCAAAGAGTTATTTTGTCAGTGTTGTCTGTTATTTTTAATGTGTTTCAAATTAAACTGTTATGCATCACAGAATAGCACAATCATTAAACAAACCATAGAAATAAGGGAAATAATAAAATGGTCATTTTCAAAAGTTTGCATACCCTTAAGGCCGGATTTTAAAAGCCTGACATGTGTAAAAATCGCCACTTATGTGCATGGCCATGCCCTGTGCATGCCGCGCGCATTTTCAAAAGGGCCCGGCTACGAGCATAAGTGGTGATATGCGCACAAGTGCTGGGCCCTAAAAAAGCAGCGGGCTGGGGGTATGATCTGGGCAGGGAGGGGCGGGCAGGGCTGGATGGAGGCCGGCTGGGACAGCGGCCATTATCCCAGGGAAGCGTGCGTCGGCAGCCAGCTGGCGCGCGTAACTTACTTCTGCTCCAGAGGAGCAGTAAGTAAGAAAATTTAAAAAAATGGTGAAAGGTAGGTTAGGTTTAGGGGGTGGAAGGAGGGGGGAAGGGGAAGGAAGGTTAGGCAGGGGGTTAGGGAAGTTCCCTCCCAGTCCGCTCCTTAATTGGTTTGAGTGTGAGAGTTTGTGTCATTGGAATTTGGGACATATGCTTTGTGTGCACGTAATGTGTTATATTATAATTAAAAGGCACTTGATTCTACATCATGCTTCTCGTGTTACATGCTGAGTAACTTACTGTTACGTCTCCTCAATGATTGGATTGGTTTGAATATAAGTACAAGTTGTCTGAGTTGGGTGTATCCAGCAACGACGGCACGCCGTAAATGTTGGACATCATGATGCTGCTATATTTTATTTTACTTTACCTCTATTAGATTGCAACAACAGAGGACAAGACTTAAGTGTTAATTTATCTTATAGCCGATATACTTAAAGTAGACATGACTTATCACAACCACTAAGTAATATTTAATATGAAACTATGTTACAGTATTTGATGGCACCTGTTTAGTTAATATAACTCAACACATTTAAGTTTGAAATTATGTGCCTTATTGTGAACTGTTGTGATGGCAACTAGCTTAACGACGGTATAGAAAAGATTTTAAATAAAATAAATAAAAAATAAATGCTGAATGGTGGTTCATGTTGGTATTTTTCTACCTGTGGGTGAGGTTTTTTTCACACATTAAGGAGATGCGGATTTTTTGCAGATATATAAATGGTTTATTATCATTACGTATGTTTGTCTTTACAGCTTATGAGTGAGTAATTTGTCGGTAAACGTGGATGAAAACCGCATGTCTTAGGATTTAGGGAAGACGTTAAAGGAGTGGTTACAAGTGAAGTGTCAGGTCAGTGATTGATGATTGCGTTATAGTTGGCAGTCTGGTGTTTATGAGTTAAGTTATAGGTTTTTCAGCATTGCTTATTTTGGCTTTTAGTTTTGGCTTTTCCTCTGATGAAGCCATTGAGGTGAAACGAGGGCCCCTTGGTAGGGAATGTGATAATAAGTTTTGCATGAACACAGAAGCTTCACATTTCAGAGAGAAACACATATAAGATCATGAATATAACACGATTATATAAAGTTTAGTTTAGTTTATTAACATTTCTATACCGTCACATCAGACAAGCCTTCACAACGGTTTACAATTAAAATTTTTGAAAATACAATTATAAAATAGTGCACAGCTAAAAACTACAAAGGGAAAATAAATAAATTAGCTGCTACAGAAAAATCAGATAAGAACTATTAAGATCATAATAAATATATACTAAATAAGACTAAAATGAAAACAAATGATTCCTTAAAGTTAAGCACTTGATGTTAATCGATAGTCTGTGGTTGCTATCAAGGTTTCATGTTCTGTAAAGAAGTCTCGTACTCAGCGTAAGCACATTTTAATAACCAGGTCTTCAAATCAGATTTAAATTGCTTTCTCTCTGTTGAAAGTCGCTGATATACGGGTAAAGAGTTCCAAACTTTTGATCCTGCAATAGAAATGGCACATTCTCTTACATTGCTAAGTCTTGCTGATCTGATTGTGGGGATTGACAGTAGCCCTTTATCTGCGGATTGTAGATTCCTCTGCGGGACATGAAGGTGTAAAGAGGTGTTAAGCCATTCAGTCTGATCACCATATATAACATTATGGACTATACACGCAATTTTAAATTGAATGCGATAATAAATCGGAAGCCAATGTAATTTAATCAATGTAGGAGTAATATGTCATATTTTCGCTGGTCGGTCAGCACTCGGGCTGCTGCATTCTGTAAAACCTGAAGCGGCCGGATACTGGAGGCAGGTAAGCCAAGAAGTAGGGAGTTACAGTAATCAATATTCGCAAAACTAAGGGCTTGCAGAACAGACCTAAAATCCTCATATACTAGAAAGGGCTTTAACTTTCGTAAAGTTAACAGATTATAATAGCCGTCCTTTAATTTAATAGCTATATGTTGTTTTTTTTTTTTTAGAGAAAACTCAGTATCAATGATGACACCTAAATCACAAGTGCAATGTAAAGGACAAATTTTAATATTGACATTAAATGACAAGGCTGGAATGTTATCGAAATGACATTTTCATTCAATAGAATGATTTCTGTCTTGTCCATATTTAGAATTAGTTATAAATGCAGGAGTAGTTTCTGTAACGATAAAACATAAACTTTAATGATTTCTAAAGTATCCTCTCTTGATGTTTCGATGGGGACCAAGAATTGTATGTCGTCGGCATACAGATAAAACTTTAAACCTAAACCATTTAAAAAGTGACAAATTGGTAAAACATATATATTGAAAAGAGAAGCAGAAAGTGTGGAACCCTGAGGAACACCTGTATCCAGAGGAATTTTTTCAGAAATAGAATTATTAATTTTTACTTGATATGATTGATTATTGAGAAAAGATGTGAACCAATTTAAAACAGTGTCCTTAATCCTGATTTCAGTTAAGCACTTTAGTAAAATACCATGATCTACGGTATCAAATGCCAACGATAAATCTTAAAGAACTAAAAAATAACTTTTTCCGGTGTCAAAACCTCTTAAAACTGTATCCATCAGAGCAATTAAAAGGGTTTCTATATTAAAATTTTTTCTAAAACCAAACTGATTAGGGAATAAAATATTATTGGATTCTAAAAAGTGATCAACTTGTTTCTGCGTACCTTTTTTAAAATGTTTGCTAAAAACGGTAAATTAGAAATTGGTCTAAAGTTTTTTAATTGAGTACTGTCTAAGGAAGGTTTTTTAAAATAGGTTTAATTATTGCATTCTTTAATTGATCAGGAAAGACACCTTCCATTAGAGATGCATTTACAATGTCCGCTATATAAGGAGCTATAGTATCGGCCATGGGTTTAAGAAAAAGAACTTGAATTGCGTCAAGAGGATGTTTCGCTGGATTTAACCTTTTTATAAGGGATTCAATTTCCAAAGATGAAACAGAGTCGAAGGAGACCCAAGTTTTATCTTCTTTTGAGGGCATTACGACTTCCTGATTTCCATGAAAAATATTACTAGAAATTATTATTTTATTTTTAAAGAATAAAGCAGTCTCATTGCATTTATTTTCAGATAATCCATCAACACGAGTTGGAGATTTAGTAAGATTTTGGACAATCCTAAATAATTCTCTAGGGTTATTCAAGGAAATTTCAATTTTCTTTTTGAAAAAATCTTTTTTTGCAGTCTCAATACTTATTTTATAACGGTGTAAAGTAGATCTATATGCGCCTAGGGTCTGAGCTGTTTTATTTCTTCTCCAACGTAATTCGAGTTTTTTTTTAATACCTGCTTTTGTATTTTTAATTCATTAGTATACCATAAGTTGTGACTATGGTTTGGTTTAATTTCCTTAGTCTTAAATGGACACAGTTTATTAGCAATAATGGAGTCATGAAAAGAGACACAAGACATTTGGAATATGAGACAGTAAACATGGGACATGAACTAGAAACGAATACATAAATGAATGGTTGTTTTTTGAATGAATAGTTGCATAAATGTTTATTGGGGATAATTATGAATTTTGTTTTGTTTTGTGATATGCTTGTATAGGAATAGATGTTTTGTGATATGCTCCAAGTTATATATATCCCTTGTTTCTACCTTGTTGTTCGCTAATTTACTTGTAAAGCCTGTTGCTGAATTATTGTTTGCTGTGAACCGATTAGATGTTCTAAACGATTATTGGTATATAAAAACATTAAATAAATAAATAAAATAAATAAATGCTTGATAGGAATAGATGTGGGAAGGGTGCATCTACATATAATCATATGTATTTCTTCATCAATGATAGCAGACTAAGAGTTTTGTATTATCCATTACAGTGTTTATAAACATCAATACATGCATTTGTCATCATTTATGCATATTGCTTGTATATGTCCAGTTTTCACCAGTTATTGAAACAAGCATATAGGAGGGTTGATTTTAGTCTGGTTTTTATGGACTATTTTATTGTGTGAATATGGAGTGAATGCGATTTGTTTTATGTAGAACATTGTTGGATTAATAAATAAATATTCATTGTATTTTGTGAGTTACAATAGACTCGCAACTTTTCAACAGGGCCATTTTATTATTTCCTTTATTGCTATGGTTTAATGATTGTGCTATTCTGTGATGCATAATAGCTTTAATTTGAAATACATTAAAAATAACAGACATGCTTTGTCTGATCCCTCACGCTTTCTTAAAATTCTATACATCTTAGAAATTCTGCCATGGGTATGTAAACTTATGAGCACAACTGTATATCCTAAATAGAATTTTAATAGGTTCTGGAAATTTGAAAACATCTTAGTTACTTAAGCAAGTTAAGGACCAAGAGCAAGATTTGAATTTTGTAATGTTTCTAATTCCTGTAACCAGCTTTACAAGTAATAAAAACATTTTTTCTACCCTCAAAAATGCTGACCTTCTGAATGTAAAATGGCAAAAATGTATTATTACCTTTGATGACAATTCTTTTTTTTCTTTCTTCATTTCTTCTCGGATCACTTCTTTTTCACCAGCCCTCTTATCATGTTGTGCAAATAGTTCTCTTTCAAGGCGTTCTTTCTGTCTTATTATCTCATTCCTTAGCTGCTCGCACTGGACCAGAGCCTATTGAGATAATTCAATTACATTTTTCTTCATAAATAACCAATTTAGGAAGTACAATCAATGATGACTATACGTTAGAATAGTGTACTCTCTCAGGTGGCATTACCTTCCATAAAGAGCTGTCAAGTGGATGCAAAGGGTGACATGAAAGGGAGAGAATAAAGATGCTATTCTAACAAATTAATGGGCAAGAACTAAAATAGAGAAAGAGGCTAAGTATGTATTGTGGTGAATAAATGTATTTTATAATACCCTAAATTAGGCATGTTACAACAAATTATATATAGGAACAATCAGTCCCTTTCCAAAAAGCTTACAATCTAAGGGGTACCTGAGACATTGAGAGATAAAAGCAACTTGTCTAAGGTCATTCTTGTCAATGGGAGAATGGAATTAAAACTAGGTCTTCTGATTCCAAGCTCACTAATCTAACCACTTGGCTGCCTGCTTGAGAGGCTCTGTTGAGCAGTTCATTCCTCCCACCAGCAGAGGTTCCAGTTGCAGGGCCTTTAAAAGTAGGTGTGTACCTATGGAGAATCCTAGGGGCAGCATGCAGGCAGTGGCGGCAAGTCCTGGGGTGAGAGCACTCACTCACGGGATTGCCCTCTGAGCCGGTAAACGTAACAAATAGTCTCTTAAACAGGATACTTAAAGTTGAAACTCCTCTGCATCGGGTCACCAGACAGATCCATTGCCTGAAGGCATGAAAAAGGTCTGCCAGAATCTTCATAAACACTTGCTCTGACCTTACACAGGGCTGCACCAATCCTTTGTGAAGGGGGTACCAAGGTTCTCATAGGGAAAAGTCTCCAAAATCAGGAGCCAAATAACACCAAAATGGGTCAAACTGGTATGTAGACCTTCAAGGGAAAACCAAACTCGCTCCCTTCAATAATTACGAAAAATCAAAAGGCAGGAGACAGAAAGCTTCTGTCCCATTGAAAGGCTAACTAAAAATGCACAAGGATTGATGGTGCTTGCAGATGATAAACAATTAGAACACCCCATCTGAGGCTCCCAAGTGGGAGAGTAAAACCCAAACTTCTCCTTTTATTGAATAGCTTTGAACCTCCCCATAATAGTTAGTACACTCCTTTTATTAAGGAAAACCAGAGGCTGCATATATTAATTTTATTTAGTACCTCTAATAAAGTTAATCCAAGGATCGTAGCAGTCTACCTGGACAATAACTCATTAAACTAGAATGCAAGTAGAGGCAAAGTCTTTCAAGATCTTAAGGACCAAAAGAAGTAATTTAACTCTAAAACCAACTGGAAACCAATGCAGAAGTTTCAAAGTTGATAAAATGTGATCATAAGTCTTTAAACCCAGCAACAAATGCATCACATGTAAAGACTGTTTCAGCCTTGATACAAAGATTGTCTAAGCCTCCAACAAGTTTTCCCTTTCCAAGACTGAATGACTATGGCTCTGTGTAGACAGCAGAGTTAAATCACATCACCATGATTTCAATATCAGCGTAGAACCTACCAAGTAACTTGGTCAGGTCTCAAGTATCGTTTCTATCGGCACCATAATCAATGCTGTTGTGTTCAATACCAATACTTGAGATGCTGAGAGAGAACCTCAAGGATCTTCCTGTCCAATTCCTGCTCAAATGCTGCTGACACCAAAACTGGAGGAGACAATGATGAGCAGAGAAAATGTCCACCTAGGTAGCCCATGGGGAAGAGCTTATGGCTGTGGCATGGACCCATAGAAACTATTTGTTCTCAGTCACTGAATGAGAAACTTAACTCACATCTAGGAATCACCACGTGGGAATGGGCAAGGCAGACCACTACCTCCCTGCTCTAGGCCTTAAGCATCTGTAAATGTTTCAACTCTGGTGTCTCTTCACAATTCTCAATGTCATGTCTCTTTGAGGCCAAACTTGATGCTGAGGAATCCTTCTTATGCTCTCAGTGGATGAAGCAGGACCATTCCCAACTGGACCTTTTCTTAGATCTCAGCTCAGAGGACGCTGATTGACTCCTTCAATACCAATGGACCACTACTGAATGATGCAACTCAAAGTATTTCAGTACTGATGAAGGTGCATCAGTTTCTGGAGTCATGCTGAAGATGTCCAGAAGTTTCAGTCTTCAGAATATGATGGCTCTCTGTGGCATCCTTGAGCAGATATGAGTTAGAGCAGGGATGGTGACCCCCCAGTCCTCGAGAGCCACAAACAGGCCAGGTTTTCAGGATATACACAATGAGCATGCATGAGAAAGATTTGCATCCAATGGAGGCAGTACATGCAGCTCTATCTCATGCATATTCATTGTGAATATCCTGAAAACCTGGCCTGTTTGCAGCCCTCGAGGACCGGAGTTCATCATCCCTGAGTTACAGGCATCATACTCTAAGCCCAAACACAATAAGAAATAATTTTGATGAGCCATCTTCTGATTGCGTGTTGTGCACCACTTGAAGCCTTGGTTTTCTTCTCAGAAATAGTGAGGAATAGAACCAAAGGAAAATCAAAAGGCAAAATGTTAACTGAAAATGCCAATTAAGGTTGCTGAACAGGCCACACTAGGATAAGAAAAAAAGAATTCCAGGGCCCAGCACATGAGATAGAAAACAAACAACTAAAACACTTTATTCACTGCAAAACCTGCTCTAATGAAATGAGGACTTGAGGGAAGAAAAGGGGAAATGACTCAGGAGGCCCAAATCACTGTCTGAAGTGACAAGAAAAAACACACTAGACTAGATATGTGGAAAACAAAAGATTGAGGATGCCCAGTTTGATGGTGACACAGGTCAAGTAAAAGCCTTCTAAGCTTTTCTATAGCCGTGGAAGAAATGGTCCACATCAACACTGTCAGATGACATTGCCCACTTATGCGGCTAATCTACCCTGCTCGTCAACTGGAGAAGCCCACTTCTACATTTTGCATTCACTTCATCAGCCATCCTTAGGGTCCAATGCAATACACTGTGCTCAGCCTAGCGCAAAGCTTGATGCGTGTTTAGACATGCGTTTTCGACACGCTAGAATAACTCCCAATGCAATAATGGGATTAGCGTGTCCAATATGCATGTCCAAACCAGCGGGTAGCTAAAAGCACTGGCGTTAAGTCTTCATGCGCTCCAAGCTGCCACAAAAAAAGCCAAAATATTGCTTTTCTGTAGTTCCTCCTACTTAATGTCATCGTGATACTAAGTAGTAGGAACCACAGGAGGCAGCATCAGGAAAAAAGAATCTTGATGGCAGTCTGGTTAGGAAAAAGGACACAATTTATGAGCGTCCATTTTGCTAACCCGGGGATTAGGAAAACAGACGCTTGTAAATTGAGCATCCGTTTTCTTAACCAGCACACAGCCATGTTTCCTGGGTGCCCGATGCCAGGGATGCGCTAGAGACACACAATTGATCCCTAGTATGTCCTTTTTAGTGCAGCAGTTCGTTTACATATTAAATCGGGCACCCAGGAGCAGTGGCTGTGTGTACATTAAAAAAATGGGCTCCCAGTTTGGATGCACGTTTTTATGCGTGGCTTACTGCTTCAGCCTCTTAAAATATATTTAGTTATAAAATATCTCATTACACAAATTTAGAAATCAGAAGAATAATAGGGAAATATCTAGACAATTATTGTCAAGAAATTCCCTTTTTTTTTTAATTTTACCAGTATCAGCAATTAATCTGGAATTGATATGCTGCATGTTTCTAAAATTATAACAAAAATTTTCAAGGGCATATTTAACTTTTACTATGTTCATGTAGAAATTTTAGTTAGCTTAGTACAATTTTGCTTTATTTATTTATTAAAACAAATCTTAGTTTAACAATTGTTGCAAACTTTACCTAAAATTTACAAAACTGTGTAGCTTTGTATCCTGATATTTTTGTACGTTGTGACATTTTTTTAAAGAAGCAAAAAAAAAAAAAAAATACTGTAGGCCAAGAGCTTTCTAAGCAACATATGTCCTATGTAGTTTTAATAGCTCATTTAACACTGTCTTTTCTGTTGGTCCTTTATAAGTATCACTATCAGTCAAGATGCTGCCCCAGGATAGCAGCACTTACTTAAGCTCTCATGCCCCTTTCTACTTTTTAGTCTCTCTTTTTCTTTTTATATTTTTAATTTACCTGTATGGGAAAAAAAAGAAGGGCAAACCAAGAATGTCCTCTGCAGTCTCTGGTCTGCCTGCAGTAGTAGATCTGACTGATTTCTTTTGTCAAATGCAGAGGAGAAACTGCCGGGGACAAAGATGTTAACGAGTCTAGGAAGCTGTCAGCTGTTGCTGCGCCTCCACGATCGGCTTCCAGCGACTCTTCTCCCGGGTCTTCTGTCCCTCTTAATACATGGACGTCCATCGGCCCTCGGTATGGTCCCAGCGTAGAGGCTTCTAAATTCAGCCTCTCGCGTGCCCTCCGCTTCCTGCCAGAGTGCGGCATCGAACAAGGAAAATCTATGAGGTAAGAGGAGAGTCGGCGTGTGTACGGCCGGCGCCATTTTGCGCAAAATGGCGCCGGCCGTACGGCAACACGATTCGACTGCAGGAGGTCGTTCCGGACCCCCGCTGGACTTTTGGCAAGTCTTGTGGGGGTCAGGAGGCCCCCCCAAGCTGGCCAAAAGTCCCTGGGGGTCCAGCTGGGGTCCGGGAGCGATCTCCTACGCTCCTGCCGTCGGGGGACAAAAAAACAAAATGGCGCCGGCGCTACCTTTGCCCTGTCATATGACAGGGCAAAGGTGGCGCCGGCGCCATTTCTACAATGCACAGGAGGTCCAAGAGTAAAAGATCACACCGGGACCCTTCCTCTGGACCCCAGGTAATTTAAGGCATTTTGGGGGGGTTCGGGAGGGTGGGGGATTTATTTTAAAGGGTCGGGGTGGGTTTTAGGGTTGTTTTAGTGTGCCGGTTTTCCCGTCCTCCCCCTTCCCCTCCCCCCCCCACTGGACCCCAGGTAATTTAAGGCATTTTGGGGGGGTTCGGGAGGGTGGGGGATTTATTTTAAAGGGTCGGGGTGGGTTTTAGGGATGTTTTAGTGTGCTGGTTTTCAATTTACACGATTTACACGATATTTAAAAAACCCAAACTGCAACGATCCGATTCCCTCCCCCTCCCAGCCGAAATCGATCATTAAGACGATCGATCACACGATTCACATCTCTAATACATACACGCTCATTCTCATGTTTACACAGACATACACAAAGACTCTTTAAAAACTCATACAGGTTCACAGATACACAGATACATGCTGGCTCCCTCTCTCTCTTTCAGGTGCACAACATGCTGGCTCCATCTCTTTCAGACACACACACTGAATTCCCTCTCAAGCACGCACATACACGCTGGCTCCCTCTCTCTCAGGCACACGGACACACACTGGCTCCCTCCCTCTTTATCAGGCACACACATACATGCTGGATCCCTCACACTCAGGCATACACACAGCTCCCTCTCAGGCACAAAAACACAATGGCTCCCTTTCTCTCAAGTGCGCATACACACACACACAAAAAGGTTCCCTATTTCTCAAGCATACACATGGCTCCCTCTCTCTCGAACACACACACATGGCTCCAGCTCTCTCAAACACATACACACACAGGCTCCCTCTTTCTCAAGTACACACACACGGTCTCACTATCTCTAAAACACACTCATGCTGATTCTCTCTCAGAGTGACAGACACACACACTGGCTCCCTACCTCTCAGAAAGTCAATCACATACAAGCTGGCTCAAGCACATCCCTACACTGCCTCTTTGCTACTCCTCTCTCATGCACATACACGCACACTCCCTCTCCTCCAGTTGGGACAAGATCCCCAGAGCCTCCTCCCCTTCGGCTGCCAAGCCTGGTGTGATCCTTCAGCAATCGTGGGGCTGTTTTCACTTTGGCCGCTGGGCGGGATGGGATCTCCCAGTGGCAATGTGGGCCTCTTTCACTTTGGCTCTGAGTGGGAAGAGATTGCCCGGTGGCTATGGGCAGGGGCAGCTCAAGGTAATTTGCTGCCTGAGGTGAAGGAAGAGATGGCGATCCCCACCCCACTAATTACAGCACAGGTCAAATCATTGAGAGGGCCAAGGGAAGGTGTTCTTCTTGGAGCCTGGTCCTTCGATGATTTGAAATGCTACAGAAGGGGGAAAGCAGGAGGGGTTAGAGTTCACTGAGATGTGGCAGATAGTGATAATATTTCTAGAAAGCTGGCAAACCTGCCACACACTCCCAGGAACCCTCCGTTTCCCCAGCATTTGCCCCAAGTATGATGGGGGTCTCCAGATTAATGCGAGAATATTAGGTGCCCTAGATGAACTTTACTGCCTTGCGCCCCCTTCCTCCCAAGCCCTCACCATACATAATTAAAAAGTTATGCATTTATAACAGATTTTACATGAAAAACGACATTCATAGTTTTCTGAGATAAAAATATCCCAACATGTATATTATTTTTACATGCACTGCTATATGCCAACCAGAAAAAAAAAGGCATATTGAACCAATATGATATTAGGCCTATTGTAAAGTGTATTTGATGAGGGCTTGGTCCTCAGAAACCCATATGTAAACTAAATAATTACAATTTAGTAAAACTCCCATACCAAAACAGCACTAAATACCAACAATCAAACAGTAACAGAAAAGGCAGCATTGCAAATATTACACCAAGCCCTAAAACACCATTACACATCCTATTAGGAAAACAAAACAAGCCAGTCTGCTATAGATCCCTACACAGAAACTATATGCCAGCAGAACACCTCACCTTGGTCACACATGAGGTCCACTGAATTTAGGGATGCAGGGATGGAAGAAAGGGGGAGGGCCTCTGGTGCCCTCATGGCAGCTACTATCAGGTTCTCCTGATAAAAAGGGTGGGGGGAGTGTTCCATGCTAGCGTGTTGTTGATAGCGTGGGTCAACTGGAGGCCTGCCAGCATCCGTATATAAAAGGTTATGTTTTTAGAGACACATGATAACTTCAGCCCTTATCTGTGTAACCTATCCTAGTTAGTATACCTAGAGCCTGCCACACAAGGCCCCCCTCACTTGTGTATTTCTCTGCCATACATACATGCTGCCCAATTAGGCCAACAAAGGATCTATCCCTATGTAGCAGCATAAGTAACAGGTCCATAGAATAAGGGCTACTTAGCTCCAGCAGATTATAGGGGACAGGTTCAGCTATAAAACGGAGCCACATCACTTGTCCACTACACAGCCTCATGATTATGCACCTCTGTATACTTGCAGCCTGCTCTAACAGTGTCAGCTGCTGTGTGACAACTGAGGAGGAGGGAGTTGTGTAGGATAAAGAATCCGCACAGGCCAAGAGCAGACACCTAGGAGGGCTGCTATAGCTTGGGACCAGGTAGACTTGCCCGGACTGGATGTACAATACCAGTTAGCTAAGGATGATCGGATGATCAGATGATTGTTAGCTAACAGGTATATACAGATCCACAACTCAGGCCAGTACAGAAGTGGCAGCCAGTCTGTGCATATCTCACATACATGCCCATGTGCCCAAGAGTTAACTAAGAGTATGCTCTCTGGAAAAGACTACAGGAGCCAATAGTGAAGCTCCACAGTAAGAGGTTTCCTGGTTAGGTCTTGCTGTCTTCCTTGGGAACATATAATGAGCTTTCAGTTGTATGGCCTAGGCCATATGGTCTTGCATGCCAGATCTCTACCTATTTGGAATAGCTGATGGCACTCTAGTATGCAAGGTCATGTGAGACCCAAACCTGGGATGCAGCCATACCGGGCTATAACTTAAGGAAGAACAGAGAAGACAGAAAAGGGGGAGGAGTAGCTCTTTATATCATAAACAATATCCAGGCAACTGAACTGCAAGGAATAGGGGATAGAGAAGAAGCCTTATGGACCATCCTAAAAAAACGAGAACGGTGCATCCATTTTTACTGGAGTGGTTTACATGCCTCCAACTCAAATGGAAGAACTAGACAGAGAGTTCATTGAAGATATCAAAAATGTGGGAAGGAAGGGGGATGTGCTGATTGTTGGAGATTTTAATCTGCCAGACGTAGACTGGAGGATCCCTTTTGCGGAATCTAACAAAAGTAGAGAGGTAGTGGATGCCCTGCAAGGGGCTCTGCTCAATCAAATGGTAATGGAACCCACGAGGGAGGGAGTTATACTTGACTTAGTGCTTACAAATGGGGATAGCATCTCAAATGTCCGGGTGGGGGCCCACCTTAGCACCAGTGATCATCAAACGGTATGGTTTGATATTGCAAACAGGATACAAAGAAGTCACATGAAGACCCAAGTTTTGAACTTCAAAAATACAGACTTTGCTGAAATGGGAAAATTCCTGGAAATGGGACTGGAAAACTGGGAAGAAATGGGAGAGGTGGAACAAATGTTGGCCAAACTAAAAGAAGCAATTACAAAGGCAACTAATCTTTACGTTAGAAATGTAAACAAAAGCAGGAGAAATAGGAAATCCATCTGGTTCTCAAAGGAGGTGGATGATAGAATAAATATAAAAAGAACAGCATTCGAGAAATATAAAGGATCCAAAAAAAGAGGAACATGGGGAAGAATATCTGGTTAAACTGAAAGAGATGAAGAAAGTGATCAGGAAAGCAAAAAGTCTGGCAGAAGAAAGAATTGCCAAAGAGGTAAAGAGAGGTGACAAAATTTTTTCAGATACATCAGGGAAAGGAGAAAGGTCCGAAGTGGTATAGTGAAACTGAAAGGTGAAAAGGAGCAATGTGTGGAAGGAGACAAAGAAAAGGCGGAAATATTAAACAAATATTTCAGTTTGGTGTTCTCTAAGGAAGACCCTGGAGAAGGATCGCCGCTGGTTAACAAGGCTATGGATGGGGGTGGATTTGATGAAACCCTGTTTACGGAAGAGAATGTATGGGAAGAGGTAGGAAAACTGAAAGTGGATAAAAGCCATGGGTCCAGATGAGATTCATCCGAGGATACTCAGGGAGCTCAGAGATGTATTGAGGGTCCGCTACGTGACCTGTTCAATAGATCCCTGGAAATGGGAGTGGTGCCGAGTGACTGGAGAAGAGTGGTGGTGGTCCCGCTTCACATGAATGGGAGCAGAGTGGAGGCTGGAAATTACAGACCAATTAACCTCACTTTGGTGGTGGGAAAATTAATGGAGACTCTGCTGAAAGAAAGGATAGTGAACTACTTACAATCTGGTAGTTTGCTCAATCCGTGACAGCACTAATTCATCAGGGGAAGGCCCTGTCAGACGAATCTGATTGATTTCTTTGACTGGGTGACTAGAGAATTAGATCACTCCATGTGATTTACTTGAATTTTAGTAAAGACTGACACGGTCCCGCATAGAAGACTCGTGAACAAAATGAGAAACTTGAGAGTGAGCACCAAGGTGGTGGCGTGGATTACAAACTGATGGACAGAAGACAGAGTGTGATGGTAAATGGAACCTACTCTGAAGAGAAAACGGTGTTAAGTGGAGTGCTGCAGTGATCGGTGTTGGGACCAGTTCTGTTCAAAGTCTTTGTGAGCGACATTGCAGAAGGGATAGAAGGTAAAGTTTGTCTGTTTGTGGATGATACTAAGATCTGCAACAAAGTGGACACGCTGGAAGGAAAGGGGAGAATGAGGCATGATTTAAGGAAGCTTGAAGAGCGGTCAAAGATATGGCAACTGGGACTAAATGTCAAGAAGTGTAGAGTCATGCATCTGGGATGTGGTAATCCAAAGGAACTGTATGCGATGGGGGGTGAAGTGCTGCGGTGCACGGAACAGGAGAGAGACCTTGGGGTGATAGTGTCTAGCGATCTAAAGATGGCGAAGCAATGTGACAAGGTGATAGCTAAAACTAGAAGAATGCTGGGCTGCATAGACAGAGGAATATCTAGTAAGAAAAAGGAAGTGATAATCCCCTTGTACAGGTCTTTGGTGAGGCATCACCTGGAGTACTGTGTTCTAGGGATGTGCAGAGGGACGCCATACGTTGCATTCGTGATTCGGATTCGTCGGGGAGCAGAATCGTTGCATTCGGCCGTATGACGCCCCGATGCATTAAAACGGCGATTTCTATTCGTGTGCCTGCTAAAATTCAAATTAACTTCAAACCCCCACCCTCCTGACCCCCCCAAGACTTACCAAAACTCCCTGGTGGTCCAGCGGGGGGGTCCGGGAACCATCCCCTGCACTCACACCCTCAGTGCCGGTTTCATCATGGCGCCGATAGCCTTTGTCACAGGGGCTACTGGTGCCATTGGTCAGCCCCTGTTACATGGCCATCGGCGCCATCTTGTGCTCCTACCATGTGACAGGGGCTGACCAATGGCACCGGTAGCCCCTGTGACATAGTATGGGCAAAGGCTATCGGCGCCATTTTGAATAGTGGCATCGGACGGCCGGAGTGCAGGAGGTCGCTCCGAGACCCCCAGGGACTTTTGGCCAGCTTGGGGGGGGCCTCCTGACCCCCACAAGACTTGCCAAAAGTCCAGCGGGGGTCCGGGAGCGACCTCCTGCACGACGGCCGTTCGATGCCAGTAATCAAAATGGCGCCGATCGCCTTTGCCCTCACTACGTCACAGGTACCGACGGTCGGCCTCTGTGACATAGTGAGGGCAAAGGCGATCTGCTGCCAGTATTCAAAATGGCGCCGATCGCCTTTGCTCTCACTATGTCACAGGGGCCGACCGTCGGTACCTGTGACGTAGTGAGGGCAAAGGCGATCGGCGCCATTTTGAGTACTGGCATCGGATGGCCGGAGTGCAGGAGGTCGCTCCGAGACCCCCAGGGACTTTTGGCCAGCTTGGGGGAGCCTCCTGACCCCCACAAGACTTGCCAAAAGTCCAGCGGGGGTCCGGGAGCGACCTCCTGCACGCCGGCCGTCCGATGCCAGTACTCAAAATGGCACCGATCGCCTTTGCCCTCAGTATGTCACAGAGGCCGACCATCGGTACCTGTGACATAGTGAGGGCAAAGGCGGTCGGCGCCATTTTGATTACTGGCATCGGACGGCCGTCGTGCAGGAGGTCGCTCCTGGACCCCCGCTGGACTTTTGGCAAGTCTTGTGGGGGTCAGGAGGCCCCCCAAGCTGGCCAAAAGTCCCTGGGGGTCCAACGGGGGTCCCGGAGCGACCTCCTGCACTCCAGCCATCCGATGCCACTACTCAAAATGGCGCCGATAGCCTTTGCCCATACTATGTCACAGGAGCTACCGGTGCCATTGGTCAGCCCCTGTCACATGGTAGGAGAGCACAAGATGGTGCCGATGGCCATGTGACAGGGGCTGACCAATGGCACCGGTAGCCCCTGTGACAAAGGCTATCGGCACCATGATGAAACCGGCACCGAGGGTGTGAATGCAGGGGATGGTTCCTGGACCCCCCGCTGGACCATCAGGGAGTTTTGGTAAGTCTTGGGGGGGTTCAGGAGTGTGGGGGGTTTGTTTAAATTTTTATTTAGGTGGCCGTATAATTCGGGGGAAGATTTGTGTATTAGTGGGGAATCGCGATACGTTTCGTTTCCCCACAAATACTACAAATAGTGTAATATACGTTGCGGATCGCCAATACGGCAAAAACGAATGCACACCCCTACTGTGTTCAGTTCTGGAGACTGTATCTCAAAAGGGACAGAGATAGGATGGAGGCAGTCCAGAGAAGGCGACCAAAATGGTGAGAGGGCTCCATCAAATGACTTATGAGGAGAGGTTGAAGGACTTCTGGTGAGGATGACAAAATCAATGTCAGGAAATATTTCTTCACAGAGAGGGTGGTGGATGCCTGGAATGCCTTGCCAGAGGAGGTGGTGAAGGCAAAAACGGTGCAAGATTTCAAATGGGCATGGAATAAACACTGTGGATCCCGAAAGGCAAGGGGGAGGGAATGAAGTAAGAGGCTTGGGGATAACTTGCTGGTGTGGCGGATTCTACCCTTAACCCAATAAACCTTCATACTGTGATGCAATTCCATCATTGCTTGCTGCTTCAACGGCAGGGGGAAAAGAGGAATTGGATTCAGTTAACAACCAAGAAGGACATTGAACTGTAAGATGGGAAAACAAATAAGCATGGGAATAAAACTACTTGATGCTGCGGTTACTACCCTTAACTAAAAAGCCTGATACTACATTTTTGATGCAACTCCAATAATGCTCTCTGCTTCAACGATAGGGGGTGGGGGATGGGGGGGAGGAAATTGGACTGAAACAGTAACCAACAAGAGCCCTGACCTTAGCGGTCTGAGTAACTGAGGGTAACTATGGGAGCTTGCTGGGCAGCCTGGATGGGCCATAAGGTTTTCTGCCGTCACTTCTATGTTTCATCTAGTGAACCCTTAAGACAAAAACCACACAATGAAAAGACACTACAAGAAGGTTCTTTTTCAAAATCTGTGACCACTTTATAACACAACAAATGTCAACAGATTCAAAGCAAGTCAACATCTTTGGTAATCGCATTCTGCAAGGACAAGATCTCAAACAGCACATGACATTTTAACTTAAATGACCAGCATATTGAGTGTATACCTGTACATACATTGATACAAATGGCAATATAATGGGCGAGATTTTAATACCTACGCACGGGTGTAGATTTGTGCACGCAACCCGGCACGAACAAATCTAGGCCCGATTTTATAACATGCGCGCGCAAGGGGATGCTCACTTGTGTACCTTTCACACGCTGAGCCCTAGGGGAACCCCGATGGTTTTCCCTGTTCTCTCCGAGGCCGCTCCAAAATCAGAGTTTAACAAAAAGGCTCCAAAATCGGAGCGGCCTCGGAGGGAACTTTCCTTCCGTATCCCCCCACCTTCCCCTCCCTTCCCCTACCTAACCCGCCTATATAACCCCCCCCCCCAACCTTTATTCCATAAGTTGCGTCTGCCTCTGGGCAGGCATAGGTTGCACGCAGTGGCCGAGTGCCAGCACGCGATACCCTGGCACAGCCACTGCGCCGGAGGCCTTGGTCCCGCCCCTTCACAAAGCCCCAGGACATATGCTCGTCGCCGGGCCTATGCAAAATAGGCTCAGCGCGCATAGGGCTTTTAAAATCTGCCTCAATATGTACAGTATTAGCATCTTATCCTTTAGCACAAGCATGATTACAGCAAAGAACACAGAAGGCAGAAGTGGCAACCCAATAGCTACAGTACAGCTCTAAGGTTAGAGCTGATAGCAGCACAATTATGTGCTGGCATTAAAGGCCCAGACAGTTCATGTTGAAAGACTGCACTCAGGGGAGGTTGTCTAAGGGTCAAGGCAGCAGAATTTAAGTGAAAGCCCAGACAGTTCATGTTGAAAGAGTGCACAAACAGGGGGGAAAAGCCTAAGGTCCAAGGCAGAAGATTTGAATTGGAAACCCAGACAGTCCATTCTTAAAGAGTGTACAAATTGGGGGGGGGGGGGGGGGGGGGGGGGGGGGACAGCTGAAGGGCCAAGGCAGCAGAGTTCAACAAGAAGGCAGCAGGACCAGGACCAAAGAGCACAGCATAAAGGCAGGAGCCTCAGGGGAAGACATCGCAGCATGGAGACAGGAGGCCCAGGCGAAGACACTGTAGCATGGAGGCAGGAGGCCCGGGCGAAGATACCGGAGCATGGAGGCAGGAGGCCTGGGCAAGACACCGGAGCATGCAGGCAGGAGCCACAGGAGAAGACACCACAACATGGAGGCAGCAGCACAGTGAGATGAGATACCAGCATGGAGGCAGCAGCACGATGAGATCAGACACCAGCAGTAGGAGCAGGAGATGAGATATAATGAGATGGAACAGCAGCAGGACCATGACTGGAGACCGCATCAAAGAGGCTGGAATATGGGAAGAGCATCGAGGAGCGCATTAGAAGTATGAAGCAGGGTAACACAGGCAGACAGTAGACCATCCCCATCATCAAGCCAGCATAGGAACACTGTAGTCAGAATGGCCCCAGAAGGCTTCTTCCATCTAGCTGGCACAGGAACTCTGTTGCCAGGATGGGCCCAGCAGAATTCTTCCATCTAGCTGGCACAGGAACTCTGTACAGAGACCAGATCAGGCTTGTTTCCACAAGTCTTATAACATGGCCATATATGCCACCACTTCTGCAGCATCATGGCCCTTTTCCATGACTTGGCTTGCCACTTGGGGGTGGAATTTCTTTGCGGGGCCAACCCCTGGGTTGTCTCTTTTGCTGGGGATTGCTGCAAGGTGTAGAGTCCTGGGATGCTGGGGAAGGCACAGGTGGAGACTCAGGCATATGTTGGAGAATTTGGGTTAACTCACTGGTCATGTTGTTAAAAGATGTTGCCACTGTGGAGAGAGTTTGTGTGTGGTCTGTCGTCTGGTTACACAGGGCCTGGGTCTGACAGTTGACAGCACTCCTCAGGCACACTAGCTCTGCCCGTATGTGGTGAACGTGTATACCGTGCCTCCTTTCCAGTCGGTCTAGCTGCTTGTGCATCTAGGGCTCTGTTGGTGTTAGTGCTGCACTGGGTGTAGTCAGAGCTGCTGTTTGGGCCTCCAAACGTAGCATAATTGGGCTGGCAGGCTGCTCCAGTTCAGTGCCTGCTGGTGACATAGTGTGCTGGAGGTGGGTTGTGCTGCCTCGACTACCTCCCACTGCAGCTTCGGGTCCTCCATGAAGCCCAATATGTTGAGGCTTACATTGAGCGGACTTGCTGATCTGAGGGGTGCCGGCATCTGCAGCTGCATAGGAGGCTGGTGCTGCTGCTCCTTCTACTCCTCGTTGACCTGTCTGGGCTTCTAACAGTAAGGGGTGATGGGAAGGTGATGCTGTGCTGCTGGTCCCTGGGGCTACAGTGTTGGTCCCTGGAGCTTGACAGCTGGAACCAGTAGAGTCCTGGGTGAGAGCTGTGGAAACAAATAAGACTACATAAATACCAATGCAAAGAGGTACACGCATACCATTTGGCATCAGATGCGCACTTTGTATCAATCAACGTGCGCATCTTATACCAAATGATGTGGACAACTGTAGCAGCCTTGCCATTTACAGGTGAGGGGAACTTACCAGCTCTGGCTCGTGTGGGGTCCAGTCGCTCATCAATGCCCTCGAAAACATCTGGTCCCAGCCGTTGGATGAGATGCTCCTCTATTGGTGCCAGTACAATCAGACAAGGGGCACCTCCTCCGATCTGCTGTATATATTAGTTGCGGTTAGCCACCTTGCTTTTGAGTTGGGCCTTGATGTTGAGGTACCTGTGAGCCACCTGCTCCACACTCCGTTTCATGCCATTGCGCCTGGACGCAGTCTGGATGATCATGCACCAGATCTAGTCCTTTGATGCCCTCGATGTTTTGGCTGCACGACTGCTGAAAACATTTTATAGTTCTCAAGGATGTTTGTAATGATCATATTGTCCTCGACGGTGAACTACAAAGCCCTCAGATGAATTTGCCCTGCTGCCTGGCTGCCAGAATGGGGTGCCTCTTCCACTTCTGGAGAGGTATCCTCCCTTTCCTCACTCTCGCTCCCACTCTCCTTTCCCCTTCCTTCCTCCCCCCACTTCTACACCTGCCCTACCAATTCCCCTTTCCCTCTGGCCTCTCTGTCTATCCCTAGCCTGTCGTCCTCCTCCCTCCATACTCACCTGCCTATCCCCTTCCCTCTCCTGCCTCCTCCTATCCATTCCCCTCTTGCCTCTCTCTGTCTCTCTCTCCCTACTCCTACACTTCCTCCTAACATTCATGCCCTCATCCTTCCTCCCCCTCCTCTCCTGACACCTATCCTCTTCTCTCTCCATGCCTCTCATGCTCCATCTTCTGCACTTTTCACTTCTCACTCCTCCATACCCCCACCACGTCTCAACACCACTCCTCCGCCTCACTATCACGCCTCATCATGACTCCTCCTCGTCTTACCACCACCATGCCTTACCACCACGCCTCATCATGACTCCTCCTTGTCTTGCCACCACCATTCCTCCTCCACCTCACCATCACTGCTCCTCCTAACACAAAAACTGACAGACAAACAGGACAAACTAACAAAAACTTTCAATCCAACAAAGAACACAAAAGACCAAGGGAAAGAGAAATAGAGGACAATAGAACACAAGACAGGTAATCAATAGAAAAAAGCTACTCGCACTAGACCACTCACCTACTCTCCTCTCCAAATGCCTGACACACCTTCAAAGGGGCAGCTGCAGGAAGTCTATAAACCAAAATCATAATGTGCGACACAGTAAATGACATGCAACACTATTAACCCTATGCGATGCGGTAAATCTAGATTTTTCCTAACCACTCTCCTTTTCTTAACACGTATGCTACCGTGCCATATTTCTGCTATATTTGTAGCAAAACGATAAATGTAGGCCTAATATCTCTATTTTTGATTAATGTGCTCTTCTTGGGACCGATTTTCTCAGATTAACTAGGATTCTAGCTTTTTTGGGGGGAGGGTGTTTGTGACTTGATCCTCCAGTGATTGAGGACTATACAATTAAGTATGTACAGTACAGTGAATTTGATTTTCTTTTTTTTTTTTTGTCTTTAATTATTTCTCTATTTATTATTTTTTTTTCTCAAGTTTAATCTTGACATGTATTTTCAAAATGTCATTAAAAAAAAAAGTATCATTATCCACAAACTCATGTTCTGCTAATATAGCTACTAGAATTCTGCAACTGTATCCACATAATAGCAGTACATACATTATGCTCTAGATGGCACTAAATGTCAAGCTATCATCTATTTTACATCAACTGAAGCCATTAACTTTGTCCATAGATAAGCAAAGGGCCCGGTTTAGAGTTTGCACAAACTACAGCTAGATGCAGGCAATAGGATTCAGAATTTGCTGACAAACAATTCTGGAAGTTTATTCATGGGAGGTTTAATACTCCAAGTTTGGTCAGGATCCAAACAGTTTTGTGTCCCAAGTAAGGTTGGGTGGCAGGGCATTAATCCTTCATGTTACATAGGCTTTCAATCTGTCAAAATCCAGGAAGGATTGTCCTCAGTTTATGCTTCATATCTTACTCTTGATTTTAGCCAAAAAGAGGCCAAGATACACAATTCTACGTCACAACCAACTTGCAGGAACTAGGCAAGGTGAGGCGGCCGCCTCAGGCGACAAAACATTGGAGCAGCAAAAAGTGCCCCCCCCCCCCCCACACACACAAAATGCACAGCCCAACCCAATGGTAGCAGAAGAAAGAGGAGGCCATGCACACTGCCGGCAGAGGCCAACCTACTGGCAGAAGGAGAAAAGAATGCTTTTTTGGGCACTGTTGGCCAAAAAAGAAGTGGCGGGTACGCCGATGGCCAAAGAAGAAAAAGATCAGCGGCTACCAGCAGCCAAAAAAAAAAAAAAGAGTGAGGCGAGCACATGTGAGAATAAGGTAGAGGGGGAGTGTGTGCAAATGTGTGTTTGTGAGAGAGCATATGCATGGGTGTCTATGGGAGAAAGCATATGTGTGTGGGTGAAAGAGCATGTGGTGTGTGCATGAGTGAGAGCATTTGAGTGCATGTGTGAGAGCATGTGTAAGAGCGTGTGTGTATATATAAGAGGAGAAAGTTCATCCCCCCTGCCCAATGTCACCCCACCCACCCCCATCCCCAACTATAATCCACGAAAATGTCAGGGTGACTAGAAATCAAAAAGTTCCAGGTATGGGAAGTGGTAATTTTTTTTTATCCTTAATAGTTTTAATTATTGGGTATTATTTGATGTCTGCTATTTTGAAATATTATTGAATTTTGGGAAATTTTATCATTTTTATGAGTTTTTAATTATTGGCTGTTATTCTCTTCATTAGCTGCTTGGAAATATTCTTTTTAATAATATGTATTTTACTATTATGATTTATGTTTTATATTCCTTGATTTTATTGTTTTGAGGAATGTCATTTCTATTTTTTCATTATTGCTCTGGCGTGTTGAGGTTTCCAGTTAATTTCTGTTTATATTTTATGGACGCTTTATTCTGTATTTCATGAGGACTTGTCTGTGGTTAGGTATTCTGCTGTCATGTACTTTATGTGTAGGGATTTATAGCAGTCTGGCTTGTTCTGTTTTCCTAGTAGGAGGTGTACTAGTGTTTAAGGTCTGGTGTAATATTTGCAGAATTGCCTTTTCATAGTTAGGATTTTACTGTTTAAGAGATGACAGTTAACGCTCTTAATATGGGAGGTTTATAAATATTGTTAATTGTAATTCAGTTTATTCTAAGCTTTCTGAAGGCAAGGCCCAAACCCAACATGCATTACTATTGGCCAGGGATTCCCAACCTTTCAGGGAACACGGACCCTTTTTAAGCTCCAAAAAGGTTCATGGACCCCCACATACTTCTCTTTAAATTTTTGCATCCAGAACAAAAGAAATGATATGCATCCCAAAATCATTCATAATGTATAAAACTTTGATCTAAACTGAATACATAGAGAGGGAATTTCCAAAGCTATTTAAAAATTGCCCTCATAACTGAAGGTTGAGGCCATTCCACCTTCCAATACAGCTGCAATGGGGAAAAGGAAAAAAGTTCAAAAAGTTCAGGTTGTCAACTTGGTAAGACCTGAGAGAAAATCAGCACTAATGCAATCCTGCAATCTAATTTTCAAAGGGAATTGCCTTTCCTCAGACCAGCAGGGGAAAGCCATTACTTTTTGTTCTTATCTGTGGCTTTTCATCTCTTTTTTAAGCAAATGCATGAAAAGTACACATGAAAATTTGAAAATAAAATCTCTACATATACTTTCCCTCCCCAAATCTAGTCTTGCTCCTCTTTTCCACCCCCCTCCCTCGCAGGAAAAATTCTGCAAACTGTTTCACAGTGCAGGTACTTTTTACCCTCAAAGGCGAGGAATATCAATTTTCAAAAGACCTTTTTCCATGGGTACACAGCTGGTTACCCACATAAAAAGTTTTGAAATTTACCCTTCCTGAAAACTGACCCTCCCCCCCCTTTTAACCTGCTTTTCTTTTATACTTTATTTTCTTATATGATACTTATAACATATGCAGAAAGTGATAGTCCCAAAATAATTTAGATTTTAGAAAAGCAAATCAATTGCCTGCTTCTCAAAGGGAAGAAGGCTACATGTCTGCTTGTGTGGGCCCTAAATAATTTGTAAGCTTATTGTCATTATCCAAACCTGGCTATTGTCTCGTCCTCTCTCCTCTTTGATACTCATCCTCATGCCCTTCTTCCCTCCTGGACCATGATGGCACTCAATCCCTCCCCACTCTCTCTGATTCAGCATGATACCTCTCCTTTTCTTCTCTGATATGCTGCCATTCACTCTCACTCCCCTTAATCAGGTCAATCATGGATTCCTGTCTTCCTCTTTAGCCTCCTTTTCTTCCTTCATTCCTGTCTTATTCCTTCTCTCCTCTGTCTTTACCCTCATACTGTCAATCCCAATCCCATTTTCCTCCTTTCTTGCTTTGCATCATTGTACTCACTTTTTGGTACAATGACTCTCGTTAATCTAGTGAAAGAGCATGTGGCAGTAATAGGAAATGTTTCTCACCGCTGTGATAACCTAGTTTTCCTCAGTGTGCAGTAGAGACTGCAATGGTTCTGACAGCTGCAATCAGCTCCCCTCCTCACATCCTCATGAAGTGCAGCACTGGGGTTTACAATCGGTCCCTCTCTTCTCCACCTCCGCTAAACATTCGGCAGTGAGATTTCAGGCTTCTAATGGGTGCGAACAGCCCCTCCCGGTCCCTCCTCCTACTGGTCTGCAGCAATGTGGGGTGACGTTTTGGTCCACGATAGGCCCCACTCTTACTCTCCTGGCCTATGGCAGCAGCTCAACTAATCACAGGTAGCAGCAGAGCCTTCATTTTCTCCCTAGCTAAACTTTCTTGCATTCTATTTGGAGTTTTCATATCATTTGCAGGAGTGGTAAAGCACCCATTCTCTCTCCTCTGATTCTTTAGGTGAAACTGTCTCCATCTTCAGAATCCTTTGAACATTCCTGGCTGAGCAGAGGGCTCCTTGTGTGATTCAAAGGAGGAGTCAATAAGCATCCACTCTGACCTGCTGCTAGAGCTACCCAACTACTCTTCCCCCTCCTGAGGACCTCAGCTCTCAAGTCATAAAGATGGGAGGTGAGCTAGTTGATACACTATATCTGGATTTTTAGAAAGCATTTGACAGTTCCTCATGAGAGACTTCTTAGGAAATTAGAAAATCATGGTGGCAGTGTCCTCTTGTGAATTTCCAGCTGGTTAAAAGATAGAAAACAGAAGGGCTAAATGGTAAATTTTCCCAATGGATAAAGGTGAATAGTGCAGTGCCCAGGAAACTATTCTGGGACCAATGCTTTTTAATATATTTATAAATGACCCCGAAATGGGAACAACTGAGGTGATGCCAGCTGCCACAACTATTCAGAGTTGGCAAATCACAAGAAGATTGTGAGAAATTGCAAGAGGATGTTGCAAAACTGGGAGACTGGGCATCAAATGTCTAATTTAATTTTGTTTGCCAAGTGTAAAGTGATGCATTTTATAGCAATAATTTGGGTTACTCTTCCTAAGTGCAAGGTTCCATATTAGGAGTCACCACTCAGGAAAAGAATCTAGGTATCGTTTAAATACACTGATCTTCTGCTCAGTGTGCAGCAGCAGCCAAGAAAGCAAAAAATGGGGAATAAAACAGAATTACACATCTACTGTAAGAGAGGTCACAAATCTTTATTGACAAACATTTTTTACTAAATCACATTAAATGTGTGTCTCTTACAGTGCATGTGTAGTTTATATTAGTGTTAGAGAGTGGTTAAATATCACCCAACATGTGTACCTTATACGGTTTCCGAATAAAACAGAATATCATAATGCCTCTATCACTCCATAGTGTGACCTCAATCTTGAGTATTGTATTCAGTTCTTGTCACCACATCTCAAAGATATAGCAGAATTAGAAAAGGTACAGAGAAGAGCGAACAAAGATAAAGGGGATAGAACAATTGCCCTATGAAAGGCTAGAGGTCAAGACTCTTTAGCTGGTGAAGACGGTTAAGGAGAGATATGATAGAGGTCTATAAAATGAGTGGAATGGAACGAGTAAACCGTTAATTAGTTTTACTCTTGTCAGAAAGTAACAACAACCAGGGGACCACAATGAAGTAACTTCATAATACATTTAAAACTAATTTTTTACTCGACGCATAATTAAGCCTCTGGAATTCATTGCCAAGATATGTGGTGAAAGCTAGTAGTATAGCTGCATTTAAAAGATTGAACGAGTCTGGATGTAAAATCTATTATTAAGGGAGTGTTGCAGAAATCCACTGCCTTATTCTTGGGATAAGCAGCTTGGATCTATCTACCCCTTGGGATCCTGCCAGGTACTTGTGGCCTGGTTATGGCCGCTGTTGGAAACAGGATACTGGGCAAGATAAGAAAGATAGGAAATTGAATTGAAATGCATAAAAAACCACTCAGTGACGGAGAGACGCAGGGTCGGATGAGTTATGTAACAAAGTGTGCAACTCACTGACACTGCTGGCAGAAATTTATTATTTATTTATTTATTTATTTAGAGTTTCTTCTATACCGATAGCCGTTTGCACATCGTATCGGTTTACATATAACTAGGAACATTTAGGCAGAGCCATTTACATATTGGCAGAGCCCTTACATGGAACAGTAACAATTATAAGGAACAGTAGAATAACTAAATGTTAAATTCGAGGGGCTATGTGTTACATATAAAGCTAATGAGCTAGAATGCTATATAAGGTGAACTATAATACAAAATGTACAGCAGTTCATGGTCAATCCAGAGCGACGCTATTGGATGACATTTATGAGGGAAGTATTCCCACGTCAAACTGTGAAATGACAGGAATGGAAAGGCTTGAATGGAGAATGTAAGAGACTTATAAGGATAAGATATAGGTTCCATTCCGTGACTAGTGAAAAGAGTGGTGTAGAAAAAGAAAAAAAGGTAATACCCTTTGTATGTGTCATGTGGTAAATCATGCCATTTTGAATGGTAGGATTTATGTGTGGAAGGTTTTGGGATGCTACCAGTACCTGAGAACATCAGTGAGTCTACGATTTGAGACTGACTGGTGAGAAGGCGAATTGGTTGCTGGTGTGATAGATTGAGAAGTATGGGAGCATACTGGTCTCAGTCAGGATGTGGGTCTGAAGAACAGTGAACCCCGTCCCGGTTTAACATTAGAAGAGTGCTGGCTATGAGAGGCAGCAGAAGAGACACATTTAAGAGGCCCTTGATGGAAGAAAGGCGTTTATGGGAACGCAATGGAAACATGTGTAGGGAGTAGAATCTGTGTACCATATGGCTCGATTTGGACGCAGAGAGCAAGTTCAGTTGACCTAAGCGTTAGAAGATTTTTCCCACTACACATGTAGTCAGAGACCATTTGAGAAAATAGAAACCTAAATGGAGAAGGTCTGCTAGGCGTTCAGTAAATCTCTTAGATAAGTGGCCCGAGGATGCATGAAGTGAGCAAGGGCCAAGGGTAGAGCTGCGCAGCTTCCTTGCAGAGCAGCGAAGAGGTTGTGCGTGTTTGTGTGTTGGAAAGCACACTGTCCCCTATGCTGTCTGTCTATATGCACAAAGATTTGTTGCAGAGGCAGTATTGAAAAGCATAAGGGTATAACTCATGGCTACAAGCTCCAGGAAGCTCATGTGAAACTGTGCCTGGAGGAATAGATGCATATTGGGTTGAGAAGCTTTTAGGCCAAACTTTACAACCCTGAGTAAAATGCGAGCATGAGCAGAATCAGACTAGGTTTTGGTTCTAGATCTGCAATATGGATGAGGGACGAAAGCGGTTGAACAGCTTAGACCCACTGAGAATGGAATTTCACTGAATCTATCTCAAAGCCATTTTCTTTGAGGAAAGTGCATAGTGAAAAAACCCCATGTCCCCACAATGAAGAATTGAGGGGCTGAGGTTATGGAAAAAGCACGCAGGAACATGTAAGAATTTATTAGAATGTCTGCGCGTATGCTGGACAGGAAGGTCATTGTGACTGTGGTGTCCAGAAGTGTTGTATAAGGGATTTATGGCAGTGACAGTAATCCCAGTTAGGAAATGTATAGTGAGTCATGAAGAAGTCAGAGCTTCTTGCATGGACTGACTGTGGTTATGGAGTTGTCCATACAAGGAAAAGCGTGAATGATGTTGCACTCCGCAGAGAAAACAGCATTCACCATAGTGATTCAATGAAATACTTCAGTTGCCGAAGCTGGTGCAAGCAGCAGAGCTTGGGATTGTAATATTATTGACTCACCATAAAGCACATAGAAAGATGAGAGTAATGTACTTACTGCGATATGGAAGCATGGTAATGAGAGATACCATTTTATCTGTGCCTTCTGAAGAAAGTTGGTATTTCTGAGGTCCAGGATGTGCGGAGAGTAACTACTTTCTGTTGAAAGAAAGAATACACCAATGAAATCGACGTGGGTGTCGAGGGCATCGATGTATGGAGGCGGGCGCCGATGGCATCGGTGGCATGGCCACTGGCATCGACAGTATGGCCACGGACATGGACGGTATCGATTGGATCGACTCGGGTAGCAATGGTGTGCATGGCCTCCATGCCACAGACATGGGTGTCGATGGCAGTGACAGTGGTCATCGATGGCATGCATGGAAATGGAATTTGCTGGACAACCCATCGAAGGAATGGACCCTGACATCGACATCCATCGAGGAATGGACCCTGGCATCGATGTCCCATCTATGGAATGGACCTGATATCAATGGAAGGTCCTGAGCACAGACGGCATCCATGAAATAAGGGATGGCATCGATGAGAATGACCCTGGTATCGATGGAAGTGCCCCGGGCAATGGTGGCATCGACACGAGTATGAATGGCAGCGACGAGACAAAGGTGTGCGTCGATAGCATCCATCCGGGCAGTGATGGCACCAAAAGAACCCAAGGAAAAATCAGTGCCATGAATTTGAAACATGGCACACTGATAGAAACGATGCAGGGAGGATGGCATCAAGGTACCGCGGGGGGAGGGGTACCGATGGCATCTAAGAATCCAGGGCGGTCTGAAGGGGGTACAGACAGTAGCGATGGGGCATCGACTGCGCAAGGGTACCGGGAAAAACGAAGGACCTGAATCTACAGGGGCCCTGGCGGCAATGGAAACCGTGAAAGTCCCTGTCCCACTAGTGCTAATAACCAAGCAGATTGTCACAGAGGGACATTCGCAGGCTATGTGTAGCTAACTGAAAAATTAGGGAGAGGGAAGGACTCAGTCGGTTGGCAGGCCAGAAAGGTGACAGGAACCGACCAAAAAAAATAAGGCATAGTACTCACCGAGCGTTGTTTGAACATACCCGGAGGGAGACCCATGCAGGGAAAAGTGTTTGTGAAGTAAAAAGCTAAGTATTTCCGTGAGGAAAAAATGTTAAAATTTCTCACAGAGCTCCTAACCACTGTGCATACTGCAGAGCAGAAAAAAGAAGACTGAGGGAGACACTTGTGGCTCACAGGGATAATTGCAGGCTGAGCATGCTCAGTGCACCTAGTGTGCCAGTGTCAGTCAAAGCTTTGTAGAAACTTTGACAGAAAAGTTTTCCGTACAGGGCTCCATCCTGTGATGTCACCCATATGTGAGGACTACCATCCTGCTTGTCCTGTGAGAATAGCACAGTAGCTGCATAATTAAGCTGCAACAGTTCATCCTTTTCTATTCCAATGTATATTCTGAGATATTTTACACTACCTTTAGCCCACTTAAACAGGAACTGAACTTTAGGATAGAGAAGCCAATGTTCAACATTTCAGATTTTTCCATGTTTACACGAGACCTTCCTAAAACTCTGCAATTCAGTAACCAAAACAGGCAGAGATATCACTAATAATGACAAGGTAAATATGAGATCATCAGCAAAAAGTGACACTTAATAATCACTCCCACCCTCGTTAATACTCTTCACTTCCAAAGATTTCAGAATCTTTTTTGTAAATGATTATAGCACAATTGCAAAAAGAAGAGGAGATAAGGGACACCCCTGTCTAGTACCCTAGCCCACTTTGAAATTTTTAGAATAACCTCCATTAATCTTTACATACACCTCTAGGACCTCAAAGTTTACTCACCCATTTGAGAAAATTTGTACATATATTGACTTTCTCTTTTTAGCCCACCAAATCAAATTCAATAATTTCCTAACATTATTAGCAGCCTTACAACAAGGAATAAATCCAGAATTATCTTTATGAATTAAGAAATGTGTTACATTACTGAGACTATTGGATACAATTCTGGCCAAAACCTACAAGTCTAAATTTAAGAGAGATACAGGCTTATATGATTCATATAATGTTGCATCTTTGCCACACTTAGCAATTACAATAATCCCAGCCACATTAGATAAATTACCAATCCTCCAGTAAACATTTGCAGCAGTGCAACTTAAAACTCGACTAAACGTTTTGTACAATTTCACTGAAAAGTCTGGTGCCTTCCAAATCTTCTTTTATGACTATCTTCAGCTCCTCTGTCTCCTTATTCAATCTTGACTGCATCTCTACTGACAGAATAGGGAGATCCGCGTCTACTATTTATTTGTTTGTTTTATATAACATCAATCTGAAACAATCTCAACAGTATACATGCAATTATATAGAAAACCTATATAATAATACAATAAAACAAATTTCTAAAAGTTTATCACATTAAAACACAAAATTATTTGCTACATAATAAGATAACTCAATAAAATACAACAATTAAATAATATGGGCAAATTTGTAAACAACTTAAATGATAAACTAAAAAATAAAACAAAAAATTAAATGAAATAAAATAAAATAAAAGAACATAAAACACATAAGCCACATAAGCCAGATAGTGAGACAGTTATTTAGGACTAATAGAAGTATTCTATCCATATAAATCTGCACAGAATTGTGTAAACCCTTCCCTAATCTTATCACTAACAGTAACATAACTCCCAACCCTATCTTTAATTTGTACAATATAGTTTTGAGAAAATTTAGGAGTATACTAGCTTTGCTACCAAATTGAAAATAATTATGGAGAGTGAGAGTCATCTGGTGGGAAATAGTATTTTTATTTTAACATCGTGTAACTTCCGCACGGGTTATTTTTCCCTATATGCATCACCTTGCACTTATCCACATTAAATTTCATCTGCCATTTGGATGCCCAATTTTCCAGTCTCACAAGGTCTTCCTGCAATTTATCACAATCTGCTTGTGATTTAACTACTGTGAACAATTTTGTTTCATCTGAAATTTGATTACCTCACTTGTTATATTTCGTTCCAGATCATTTATAAATATATTGAAAAGTATGGGTCTCAATACAGATCCCTGAGGCATTCCACTACCCACTCCCTTCCACTGAGAAAATTGTCCATTTAATCCTACACTTTGTTTCCTGTCTTTTAGCCAGTTTGTAATCTACGAAAGGACATCGCCACCTATCCCATGACTTTTTACTTTTCCTAGAAGCCCCTCATGAGGAACTTTGTCAAACCCTTCTGAAAATCCAAATATACTACATCAACCGGTTCACCTTTAACTCCTTCCAAAAGTGAAGCAGATTTGTGAGGCAAGACTTGCCTTGGGTAAAGCCATGCTGACTTTGTTCCATTAAACCATGTATTTCTATATGTTTTGTGATTTTGATATTTAGAACACTTTCCACTATTTTTCCTGGCACTGAAGTCAGGCTAACTGGTCTGTAGATTCCCAGATCACCCCTGGAGCCCTTTTTAAATATTGGGGTTACATTAGCCACCCTCCAGTCTTCAGGTACAATGGATGATTTTAATGATAGGTTACAAATTTTTACTAATAGGTCTGAAATTTCATTTTTGAGTTCCTTCAGAACACTGGGGTGTATACCATCCGGTCCAGGTGATTTACTACTCTTCAGTTTGTCAATCAGGCCTACCACATCTTCTAGGATCACCGTGATTTGGTTCAGTCCATTTGAATCATCTCCCATGAAAACCTTCTCTGCTATGTGTATCTCCCCAACATCCTCTTCAGTAAACACTGAAGCAAAAAAATAATTTAATCTTTCTGTGATGGCCTTATCTTCTCTAATTGCCCCTTTAACCCCTTGACCATCTAATGGTCCAAATGACTCCCTCACAGGCTTTCTGCTTCTGATATATTTTAAAAGTTTTTACTGTGAGTTTTTGCCTCTACAGCCAACTTCTTTTCAAATTCTCTCTTAGCCTGTCTTATCGATGTCTTACATTTAACTTGCCAATGCTTATGCATTATCCTATTTTCTTCTGTTGGATCCTTCTTCCAACATTTGAATGAAGATCTTTTGGCTAAAATAGCTTCTTTCACCTCCCCTTTTAACCATGCCAGTGATTGTTTTGCCTTCTTTCCATCTTTCCTAATGTGTGGAATACATCTGGACTGTGCTTCTAGGATGGTAGTTTTTAACAATGACCACGCCTCTTGCACACTTTTTACCTATGTAGCTGCTCCTTTAGGTCTTTTTCTAACTATTTTTCTCATTTTATCAAAGTTTCCCTTTTGAAAGTTTAGCACGAGAGCCATGGATTTGCTTACTGTCCCCCTTCCAGTCATTAATTCAAATGTGATCATATTATCATCACTATTGCCAAGCGGCCCCACCACCGTTACCTCTCTCACCAAATCTTGTGCTCCACTGAGAATTAGATCTAAAATGGCTCCCTCTCTCATCTGTTCCTGAACCAATTGCTCTATAAAGCTGTCATTTATTCCATCCAGGAACTTTATCTCTCTACCATGTCCCGATGATACATTTACCCAGTCAATATTGGTGTAATTGAAATCTCCCATTATTACCACACTACCAATTTGGTTAGCTTCCCTAATTTCTCTTAGCATCTCATCATCTTGACCAGGTGGACGATAGTATACTCCTATCACTATAGTCTTCCCCAACACACAAGGGATTTCTACCCATAAAGATTCGATTGTGCATTTAGTCTCACGCAGGATGTTTATCCTGTTGGACTCTATGCCATCCCAGACATAAAGCGCCACACCGCCTCCCGGGTGCTTCTCTCTGTCATTGAGATATAATTTGTACCCCGGTATAGCATGTTCTCATTATTTATCCTCCTTCCACCATGTCTCTGAGATGCCAATTAAGTCTATGTCATCATTCACTGCTATACATTCTAATTCTCCCATCTTACTTCTTGGACTTCTGGCATTAGCATACAAACATTTCCAAGTTTGGTTTTTGTTTGTATTTTCATTCTGCTTTTTAATTGATAGGGATAAGTTAAATTTTTTTAGCTCACGTGAGTTTTTAGTTACAGGCACTTGGACTACTTTTCTTATTATTGGAACCTCACTATCGGGATGCCCTAATTCTAATGCATGATTAGTATCTTTTGAAGATACCTCCCTCCGAACCATGCGCTGCTGAGCAACTGTCGGCTTTCCCCTTTGTTCTAGTTTAAAAGCTGCTCTATCTCCTTTTTAAAAGTTAGCACCAGCAGTCTGGCTCCACCCTGGTTAAGGTGGAGTCCATCTGTTCGGAAGAGACTCCCCCCTTCCCCCAAAAGGTTCCCCAGTTCCTTACAAACCTTGCCTAATATAGTATCAACATCCAACAGTCGTAGGTCATTCCTGGCCATCTGAAGTTTACACAAGATGCCCAAGTTAGAATTCACCTTATTAAGTTCTCCAATCTCTGGATTGTGTGCACTAATGCTAACCTAGCTTTCTCTTTCTTCTTATAGGACATCCAGAAAATCAGATGTCCATGAATCACAGCTTTAAGATATTCCCAAAGAACAATAGGAGAAGCTTCCCCATTATAATTCATTTGTAAACATTCATCTATGTCAGTTTCTCAACTACTGCTATATCATTCAATAAACTCATTAATAAACCAAAAGCATCTCCCAGCTTTTCTTTGAATGGAGGAATAGTAAACCAGTCCAGAACATGATCTAATTAGGAAATAATGCCAATATCCACATCAATAACCGAAAAAAAAAAATCAATTCCCGAGTAAGAGTTGTGTGACTTGGAGAAGAAAAATACAAATAGGAAAAATTAATTAATTTATTTAAAATTTCAAACCCACACATTACAATATAGTTCATGGAGGCTTACACTTATTACATTCATAGTCAAAAAGGGTATACACTGAGATTATAATAAAAACCAGACACAACCAAATACTGATAAAAGCAAAAATCTATACTGGAAAATAATCCATATTAGTTTTCAAATGCCAGCTTGAAGAAGTAGGTTTTCATAGCTTTCTAAAATGATTCTTGAGATGACACTGGCTGGATGCACTCAGGTAGAATGTTCCAAAGATGTGGACCTACAACTGAGAATGCACTGTTTCTGGTGACTTCAAGACTTGTCAGTTTTGGAGCTGGAACTTCCAATAAGTTCCAATATCTTTCAGATATTCACCAGCCCCCTCTACTCCTGCAAACGTTTAAGACTAGTTCTTTGAGACCTAGCAACCATCCACATCCCAAATTAATTGTGCAAGGGTGGACTCTAGTGATATTAAAATTCCCCTTAAGATCACATGACCTTCTGCACAATAAATCAATATAGCATGCAAGTTATAAAAAAAATAGATACTGAGACGTTTTGGGAGCACATGCATTATATATGTTCACAGTAGTGAAGACATCGACATCCATCCTCAGTTTTACAACAATATATCTACCATCTGTATCACAACTGATTTACTTTACATCAACAGATAGATCTTTTGAGATCAACATACCCACCCTTCCATATTTATTTCTATTGGCATCAGATGCTAAGAATATGTGACGCAAAGCTTTAGATTTTAATAAATGCTCATCTTGCTATTTTAGATGAGTTTCTTGAAATTAAGAGAATCTTGGCTGTCAATTGTAAGGCTTCTTTAAATAAAAATCAACACTTCATTGAATACCACTATAATCTGTTATCATATTCTTAAGGAAATTTGCATAATCAGCAAAATTACTTTATAAGTCCTTGTCTCCAATAAATCGTCAAGAAAAGGCAGTTCACTACTACTAATAAACATTCCCTTAAACATGGTGCTTAAGCACATTAATTTATTTAATATATACCTCCACAAATCACATACAAGCCACCCTTCAAATCCCAAACCCACCTAAAAACCTTGCCCACCAAGGCATGAACCATATCATCCCACGGGAATAACGTTACCATGTCGAGGCTTGTTAGAAATCTCATAAGATAAAAGAAAATCTCATACCTGAGATACAAAAAATTAAAAAGTGCCCTCCCTCCAAAGCCTTCATTAATATAGAAATGAAAAAGGAGATAGACAAAAAAACCCCAAAAACTTTTCCATCTCTCCAATACATCATTGCAAAGTCATCCTATTGTAAAGTGATTTAGGTCTGTCTACTCTCCATCATATTCACATAAAAGAAAGCTTGCCTTTTCCTCATATCACCTTCATGTATTAGGTTCTCTGAAAGAGGATGAACATTCAGCGTTGTGGCATAGCCTTCCATCAATCTTGGGCACACTTTGCCACCAAAATGGAGAAATTACTTACCTGATAATTTCGTTTTCCTTAGTGTAGACAGATGGACTCAGGACCAATGGGTATAGTGTACTCCTGTTAGCAGTTGGAGACGGATCAGATTTCAATCTGATCCATACCCCTAGTACATATACCCCTGCAGGAAGTGCAGCTCTTCATATACATATACATATATGTACCCCTAGTACATATACCCCTGCAGGAAGTGCAGCTCTTCAGTATTCTTCCTTGCAAAGCATTGTGGGGCGGATTTTCAGAGCCCTGCTCGCGTAAATCTGCCCAAAACCGGGCGGATTTACGCGAGCAGGGCCCTGCGCGCCGGTGAGCCTATTTTACATAGGCTCACCGGCGCGCGCAGAACCCCAGGACTCGCGTAAGTCCCGGGGTTTTTGGAGTGGGCGTGTCGGGAGGCGTGTCGGGGGGGCGGGGCCGGAGCGCGCGGCGTTGCGGGGGCGTGTCGGCAGCGTTTTGGGGCGGGTACGGGGGCGTGGCTACGGCCCGGGGGCGTGGCCGCGCCCTCCGTACCCGCCCCCAGGTCGCGGCCCGGCGCGCAGGAGGCCCGCTGGCGCGCGGGGATTTACGCCTCCCTCCGGGAGGCGTAAATCCCCCGACAAAGGTAGGATGGGGGTTTAGACAGGGCCGGGCGGGTGGGTTAGGTAGGGGAAGGGAGGGGAAGGTGAGGGGAGGGCAAAGGAAAGTTCCCTTCTAGGCCGCTCCGATTTCGGAGCGGCCTAGGAGGGAACGGGGGTAGGCTGCGCGGCTCGGCGCTCGCAGGCTATACGAAATCGATAGCCTTGCGCGCGCCGATCCAGGATTTTAGCTGATACGCGCGTATCTACTAAAATCCAGCGTACTTTTGTTTGCGCCTGGAGCGCAAACAAAAGTAGGCTGTTCGCGCTCGTCTGAAAATCTACCCCTGTGGATATATGTGTGACTGACTGGTTGATTAACTTAATATGGTTAACCTAGATCACTTTGTTAGAACGTTAAAAACCTGAATAACTTGATTAACTTGAACTGGTTGATTGACTATAGCTGGAGACCGCTAGTGAGCTCAACCAGAAAGCGTCGACACCTGGCAGGGTGGATGCCCTAGGTAAATGAAAGCATGGCTTACCCTTGATTCGTTAAAGGACCATGTATCACGGTAGCTGAGGGTAGGCTGCTGAGTCCATCTGTCTACACTAAGGAAAACGAAATTATCAGGTAAGTAATTTCTCCATTTCCTAGCGTGTAGCAGATGGACTCAGGACCAATGGGATGTATAAAAGCTACTCCCGAACTGGGTGGGAGGCTGCCCGTGGTCCACTTAGGATTGCCCTTGCAAAGGTTGTGTCCTCCCGAGCCTGAACATCCAGACGGTAGAATCTGGAGAAGGTATGGATGGAGGACCACGTTGCCGCCCTGCAGATCTCGGCAGGTGACAGCATTCTAGTTTCTGCCCAGGAAACCACCTGGGCCCTGGTAGAATGGGCCTTGACCTGTAGAGGTCGTGGTTTTCCCGTTTCTACATAGGCCGCCTTGATGACTTCCTTGATCCAGCGGGCAATGGTTGCCCGCAAGGCCGCTTCCCCTTGCTTCTTCCCGCTGTGAAGGACGAAAAGGTGGTCCGTCTTTCGTACTGGTTCCGACATTTCCAGGTATCTGGATAGGAGTCTGCCGATGTTGAGTTGGCGCAGACTACGGGCTTCTTCCGACTTATTCAAGCCGTTCATCGTAGGTAGTGAGATGGTTTGGTTAAGGTGGAAGTGTGAGACCACTTTGGGGAGGAAGGGGGGAACCGTGTGTAGCTGAATGGTCCCCGGGGTGAGTCTGAGGAATGGCTCACGGCAGGACAGTGCCTGTAGCTCTGAGATGCGGCGGGCTGAACACACAGCCAGCAAGAACACCATCTTTAAGGTTAACAGACGGAGTGACAGGCCTTGGAGGGGTCTGAAGGCGGATCCCGCTAGGAACTCCAAGACGAGGTTGAGGTTCCACAGAGGTACCGGCCACTTTAGTGGTGGGCGAATATGTTTGACTCCTTTCAGGAAGTGTGATACATCTGGGTGCGAGGCTATGCTGTTGTCCTCGCTCCTGGAGCCATAGCAAGACAATGCGGCCACCTGTACCTTGATGGAGCTGAGGGACAGACCCTTCTGCAGTCCATTCTGTAAGAATTCCAGGATCACGGGAACTTTAGAGGAGCGTGGATTGACGTTGTGGTCTTTGCACCAGGCCTCAAAGACTCTCCAGATCCTTATTTATGTTAGAGATGTGGAGAACTTGCGTGCTCGGAGGAGGGTATCTATTACTGCCCCCGAGTATCCCCTCTTTCTCAGGCGGGCCCTCTCAATGGCCAGACCGTAAGAGAGAATTGAGCTGGATCCTCGTGGAGGATGGGACCTTGTTGTAACATGTCTCTGTGTGGAGGCAGGGGTAGTGGATTCCCTGCCAGTAGTCTTCTCATGTCTGCATACCAGGGTCTTCTTGGCCAGTCCGGAGCCACCAGAAGGACTAGCTCCTTGTGTCGCTGAATCTGGTGAATGATTGCGCCTAGCAAGGGCCACGGCAGAAAGGCGTATGGCAAAGTCCCCGGTGGTCAGGTCTGTACCAAGGCGTCGATCCCCTGGGACTGCGGATCCCACCTGCGGCTGAAGTATCTGGGTACCTGAGCGTTTGATCTGTTTGCCAGAAGATCCATGTCTGGAGTCCCCCACCGATTCACTATCATCTGGAAGGCTGAGGGGGACAGCTGCCATTCTCCCGGATTTAGGCTTTCCCTGCTGAGGAAGTCTGCCGTGGTGTTGTCCCTTCCGGCAATGTGGACGGCGGAGATGTCCTGGAGATTCGCCTCTGCCCAAGCCATCAGCGGGGCTATCTCTAGGGACACCTGTTGGCTTCTGGTTCCGCCCTGTCGGTTGATGTATGCCACCGTGGTGGCGTTGTCGGACATCACTCTGACTGCTCTGTTCCTCAGTCTGTGAGCAAATCGCAGGCAGGCTAATCAGACTGCCCGTGCCTCTAGACGGTTGATGTTCCACCCCAACTCTTCTCTGTTCCACCGCCCTTGGGCGGTGAGCTCTTCGCAGTGTGCTCCCCATCCACTCAGGCTGGCATCTGTGGTGAGCAGAGTCCACATGGGGGAGGACATCTTCGACCCCCTGCTCGTGTGGTTGGACTGCAACCACCACCGTAGCTGGGCCCGTAGTCTGGCTGGTAGAGGTAGATGCACGGAGTAATTCCGGAAGCGTGGGCTCCATCGAGAGAGGAGGGAGCATTGTAGTGGTCTCATATGGGCCCGCGCCCAGGGTACCACTTCCAGGGTAGATGCCATGAGACTGAGAACCTGCAGATAGTCCCAAGCTATGGGCCGGCTGGCTCCCATCAAGGACCGTAGACGCGTTTGGAGTTTTAACCTTCCCTTGGTGGTGAGGCTGACTTTGTCTGCCTGGGTGTCGAACTGGACTCCCAGGTATTCCAGTGATTGGGAAGGCTCTTGTTTAGGTTGACTACCCATCCCAGGCTTTCCAGCAGGGAAATCACTCTGTTGGTTGCCCGATGGCTCTCCTCTCGGGATTTCGCCCTGATCAGCCAATCGTCTACGTAGGGATGGACAAGGATTCCTTCCAGTCTGAGCGCCGCTGCCACCGCTACGATCACCTTGGTGAAGGTCCGCGGCGCCGTGGCTAACCCGAAGGGCAAAGCCCGGAATTGGAAGTGTCGTCCCAGAACCTTGAAGCGTAGGTAGCGCTGATGATCCCGATGGATCGGTATATGCAGGTAGGCTTCTGACAAGTCTAAGGCCGTGAGGAATTCCCCTGGCTGTACTGCGGTCTTGACTGAGCACAGAGTTTCCATGCAAAACCTCGGGACCCTTAAGTATCGGTTGACTGATTTGAGGTCCAATACAGGCCGGAAAGTGCCCTCTTTCTTGGGTACCATGAAATAAATGGAATAGTGCCCAGAATCCATTTCCCATGCAGGTACTGGGATTATGGCTTTCAAGGACAGGAGCCTCGCCAGGGTAGCTTCCAATGCTGCCTTCTTGTGGATTGGACACGGAGATTCCACAAACCTGTCCGGAGGGATGTGATGGAAGTCCAGATAATACCCCTCTCGGATGATGGCGAGGACCCACTGGTCCGACGTAATCTCGACCCATCTGGGGTAGAAGAGGGTTAACCTGCCCCCTATGGCTTCGTCCCCCGGATGGATCGGCTGATTCTCATTGTGGGGTGCGGCCGGGACCCGAACCCGAGCCGGCTCCCCTCTTGTGCTACTTGGTCCGAAAGGACTGGTTCCTGGCCTGAGGACGAGGTGCCTGGTAGCGACTCCTATAGGGAGTGAAGTGTTGGGAGCTTCTACCTCTGGAGGGCCTCGGAAAGGTGCGCTGGTTCCTCTTGGACCTGTCTTCCGGCAGTTGAGGTACTGGAGAGGCGCCCCATGTGCTGGCCAGTTTATCTAGGTCGCTGCCGAACAGAAGAGAATCCTTGAACGGCATTCTAGTGAGACGTGTCTTAGAGGGAGCGTCGGCTGACCAGTTCCGTATCCAGAGCTGCCTCCTGGCTGCTACTGAGGATGAGACCCCCTTGGCTGTCGTACGGACTAGGTCGGAGGCGGCATCCATAAGGAACGAAAGAGCTGACTCCATGTCTGCTGCCGAAGCATTGTTCCTGACCTGTGACAAACAGGAACGCGTTACCACTGTGCAGCAGGTTGCAATTCGCAGAGACAGAGCTGCCACCTCAAAGGTTTGTTTCAGGATGGCGTCCAGGCGTCGGTCATGAGCCTCCTTGAGGGCCGCCCCCTCCACTGGAATGGTAGTGCGCTTGACCACAGCGCTAACCAAGGCGTCCACCTTAGGGCACGCCAGCATATCCTTAATTGCCGGGTCCAGGGGGCACATGCCGGACAGGGCCCGACCCCCTTTGAATGAGGCCTCTGGCGCATTCCACTCCAAATCGATCAGCTGTTGCGCCACTTGCAGGAAGGGGAAATGGCGGGCTGTGGGACGAAGACCCTCCAGCAGGGGGTTCTGCGTAGATGCCTCCATGGTGCTGGGGCCTGGAATAGCCAACTCAGTCAGGCACTGAGAGACCAGGTCGGAGAGATCCTCCTTGGGAAAGAACCGCCTCATAGTTCGATATGGCTCTATCCCCGAGGGAAGTTCCCCCTCCTCGGGGGCTCGGACTCGTCCTCCGAGATATCAGGGTCCGCAGGAGCCGGACTGCCCGGAGGCGGGTGCCCGCGGTAAGGGCGAGAGGATTCGGGGGCAGGGTCAGCCGGGGCAGCAAGGCCTGGACAGGAAGCCGACTGCATCTGTACGAAGGCGTGGACCCCCTTAAATAAGTCCACCCAGGAAATGGAAGCGGCCTCCAGCCGTCGGGGTACCAGGTCCCCTGGGATTCCTGGCTGTTCGAGACGGCCCGCTAGATCCGGGGTGGTTCCTGGGGAACTGTCGGTAAACCTCAGTTGAGACTGGTCCTGGCCCGAGGCTCCCACGGCCTCCTCACATTGGGCACAAAGGGAGTCTGGCTCCTCGCTCTGCGTGGCTCTAAGCTGGCACGCTGAGCACAGGCCAAGAGCTTTCACGCCGGAAGCAGGAGGTGCCACCTCTGGAGACGCCGGGGCATTTAGGTGTTCCATCGCGTCTTGCGAATGCAGGGCACCGGCACTTATGTGTCAGCGATATGCGCTCAATAATAATATGAGCCCACTAATAATATGCGCTCAGTAATATGCGCTCAAGAATATGCGTTCAGCAATATGCGCTAAATAATAAACAATATGCGCTCAAGAATATGCGTTCAGCAATATGCGCTCAATAATAAACAATAAGTACTCAATAATATGCGTACAGCAATATGCGCTCAATAATAAACAATATGCGCTCAATAATATGCGTTCAGCAATATGCGCTCAATAATAAACAATATGCGCTCAATAATATGCGTTCAGCAATATGCGCTCAATAATAAACAATATGCGCTCAATAATATGCGTTCAGCAATATGCGCTCAATAATATACACTTAGCAATCTATATGCTGCGTTGTGCGCCTATCAACAGGCGCCTATCCGAGTGCGCCTATCCATGGGCGCTCAATACCTGAACAAGGCAGACAAAATGGCGACCTCCACAGCGTGCCGCATGCAGGCAACGCCGCCGATCCTCGTACCTCGGAGATCAAAAGTAAAAGATGTACGCCTTACCTGATCCTCGGCGCTTCCTGGCTGTAACCCGGCGGGTCTCCGGCTGCGGGGGGGAGAGGGGAAATATCTTCACCGCCGCGCTTGAGGAAGTGCACCCGCTGCCTCTAAGCCGCCGAACTCGTCTCGCTCGGGGCTATGTCCTCGCCGGGACCGAGGCACCTCTCAGCCAGGCCCGAGCCCTTCTCGCTCGGGGGCTAGATCCCTGCCGCGGTTCGGCCACCGGACCGAGGCGTAGACCTCCGAGGGGTCGTGGAAACCACCTCGGGAAACTCAACTGGGGGAGGGACCCGAGGGTATCACCGCAGGAGTGCGGGGCTCGTCTTCTGAGAAATTTGGAAAGTAGAAAGTAGATTTGGAAAACACGCTCAGCGAGCGTGCAGGCGCTCCAAACTGCTTTGGAGACGGAAATTACTGAGTTGCTTCACTTCCTGTGGGGGTATATGTATCTGTGCTGACGTCAGATCAGTCTCCAACTGCTAGCACGAGTACACTATACCCACTTATTCTGAGTCCATCTGCTACACGCCAGGAAATGGCGAGACGTCTGTCGAAGGCCCTCCAGTAGGGGGTTCATTCTGTTTCCCCGAGGTGCCTTGGCCCGGGATAGCAAGCTCCGATAGGCATTGGCATACAAGGTCCGGAAGCTCATCCTTTGAGAAGAAGCATCTCATGGTTCGGTGTGGCTCTGTCCCCGAGGGAAGTTCCCCCTCCTCAAGGGGCTCGGCTTCCTGTTCAGAGAAATCCGTGTCCCCGTAAGTGGGGCTTCTGGGTGGTGGGAGCCTGTGCCTAGGCCTCGAGGGTCCTGGGGCCTGAGGGTCTTCCGGTGGCGCATATGGTTGGTCCATCCGGGGTTCAGTTTGCATTTTGACAAAGGCGTGAATCCCCTTAAACAACTCTACCCAAGAGATCGACGCTGGGTCTAGGTTGAGGGGCGCCGGTTCCCTGGGGGTCCCCGTCTGTGGGATGGATTCGCTGGGGCCTGCTAGGTCTGGGGTGCCCCTGAGGAGCTAGCACTGGGTCCTGGGTGGGACTGACCCTGACCTGGATCTCCCAGGGCCTCCTCACAGTGTGCGCATAGGGCGTCGGCTTCCTCGCTCTGTGCGGCTCTGATGTGGCTTGCTGGGCAGAGGCCTTGAGCTTTTATTCCTGTTTCTGGAGGTGCCCTTTCTGTGGACGCGTAAGCTCTTATGCGCTCCATTGCGTCTGACATGTGCGCGCAGATGTGCGCCTAGCCGTAGATGTGCGCCTTGTGCTGTGCGCGTAACGTATGCGAGTAAGGTTTTATGTGCGCCTATGGTTATGCGCACAAATAATTTTGTGTGCTTAGCTTAATTTGTGCGCTCGGATCGGACGGCGGGCGGCGCGGCGAACAAGGCCAAGATGGCGACGGCGAGCATGCAGGCAATATGGCGACCTCCTCGGAGGGTCTCCACATGGGCAGACCCTGGAACAGCCGGGGCCTAGCCCTGCTTGGGCGGATCAACCCGGTGGCACAGATTCCGACCGCCGACCTGTGCTCCTCCTCGATCTTCGGAGACCGGGCTAAATTAGAAGCTTTCCACCTTACCTTGTCTTCGGTGCTTCCCAGTTTCACTCTGGGCGGTCTCCGGCTGCGGGGGGAGAGGGCAACTACCTTCACCGGCGCGTTCGAGGGGGTGCACCCGCTGCCTCTCAGCCGCGCCCGAGATCGGGGGCTAAGTCCTCGCCGCGATTCGGCCGCCGGACCGAGGCTGCCTCTACGCTGCGTCCGAGGATTCGGGGGCTAGGTCCCTGCCGCGAATCGGCCACCGGACCGAGGCTCACCTCCGAGGGACCACGGAAATCACCTCGGGAAACTCAACTGGGGGAGGGACCCGAGGGTATCACCGCAGGAGTGCGGGGCTCGTCTTCAGGTAGGTTTCTTCTTTAAATTTCGGGTTTGTTCTTTAATTTTGGTCTAACGCTTTGAGAGCGTGCAGATAGTCCCTAACTGCTATGGAGACGGAAAATACTGAAGAGCTGCACTTCCTGCAGGGGTATATGTACTAGGGGCTGACGTCAGATTGAAATCTGATCCTTCTCCAACTGCTAACAAGAGTACACTATACCCATTGGTCCTGAGTCCATCTGCTACACGCTAGGAAATAGTTTATTTAGAGACGATACATCAGACTTATTGGAAGGTAGACTAACCGCAATTCCTGCAGCTCTTAAAATCAATGTGGCTTCCTCAGGCTCTTTTAGCCAGGAGATGACTGCACTAATTGTAAACCAAGACCAAAATGATGTAGCCAATGATGCCTAATAGGTTCCTTCCTCGGATCATTTGTTATATCCTGCAAGTATCTTTGCTTTTTAAATTGTCAGGTCAATGTAAACAAGAAAAAGTCATGAAAGCAGGCGTATCATGAGGTGTATTTTTCTGCATGGGCTCAGAAAATGGTAAACCCTTTCTATATTGTAGGTAGGCTCCCACGAATCACACAAACACCCCTCCCGCTAGCAAAATAGCTTTGTTGATACAGATGACAACATGCTTGCAGTCCATATATATACTCCGAGGATTCTGGGATTCTCCTAAATCTCAGATTACTGCAGCGACTTCTATTCTCCACGTCCTCAGTTAGCATCAATCTCAGCTTCATTGGCAGCCACAGATTTTTCAAAAAGACGTATCACCTCAGACTGTTCAACAATCCTCTGCCCCAGCTCTTCCACTCACTGCTCCACCTCTGCAAGATCACCACCAAGATCACTACACAGCTCACCAACAGTTTCCAAGATTTTAACTTTTATGAATTTCATATCGTTTTTTAGCTCTTGGAACCAACCTTGAAGGTCCATATGAGTTAAGCTGTCTTCTTTCCTGAGGGTAAGTACACCAACAAGATTACCACAAGACTCAGCTTGCTACCATAATAATTATCTTATTTCATTTCCTTTATATTTTCATTATGGTTATATAGAATTAAATTAATATAACGTGGAAACTAAAAAGTATAATCAATGACAACAACACTACCTGGAACCAAGAGTCAGAACTGGAATTACCTATATTCTCCTATAATAGTGAAGTAGATATAGAAATAATAATAATAATGAATTACATTAGTCCTTACAAGCAGTTGTAGATAACTGCTATCCATTTGCCACACAGGTATGATATATGTTAGTTACCTGCTACAACATGCCAATGCATTTACCTTTGTTTTTTCAAAATTTGCTTCTTCTGTCATTTCCACAGCGTGCTTCACTTGTTCATATGCACTGGATTCCCTTTGCTGCATGTCCTTCATGTTCATTCTTAGTGTTACTAAGGCATCCATTAGTTCGTCTCTTTCTCTTTGTCGCAAAATAAATTCCAAATACAGAAAACAAAACAAAATAATAAACATTAAAGAAATGAAACTTTATCAAATTGAGCTTAAAGGCAAACTTGGCAGTACTGCATAGGTAGGTTGCAGCCTGATCAGAATGCTGATGTAATGGACTTAAGCCCTTGAGATCTACAGACTTTAAGAAGAGTTCGCTGTCAGGTATGCTTTATGATAAAGCAAAGTCCAAATTTACAAAGCACTTCAACCCATTTCCTTACTTGAAAGGGTACCCTTAGCTAAAAATGTGAACAGCATTAAGTACCCTCACTTTACTATATGATATTTCAAAATTACACATATTTATCATGTTACAAAATACAACCTACTGTCATGTTTCTCAATTAGTTCTCCTGGAATTTCCCTGAACAGTAGTCATTTTAGTAAATGATAATAAACACCCATACCCACATTGCATGAATCAACTAGATGCTATTCTATGTGAAGTAATTTCTACAAATGTGACTACTACTTTAAGTTCAGAAGAACTACAGGGGAGTTGCCTAATAGTGTAATACACAAAGGGGTCCATTTTAAGAAACAGCGCACGCGCGAACAAAAGTATGCTGGATTTTATAAGATACACACGTATCTTATAAAATCCGGGGTCGGCACACGCAAGGGGGTGCACATTTGTGCAACTTGCTCGTGCCGAGCCCTGCGCACGCTGCCCGTTCCCTCAGAGGCCGCTCCGAAATCGGAGCGGCCTCGGAGGGAACTTTCCTTCCACCCACCCGCACCTTCCCCTCCCTTCCCCTACTTAATCCACCCCCCCGGCCCTATCTAAACCCCCCCCCCACCTTTATTCCAAAAGTTACACCTGCCTCTGGCAAGCGTAACTCGCGCGCGCCATCTCCTGACCCGGGGGCTGTTCCAGAGGTCTCAGCCGTGCCCCCGGAACACACCCGGGCCGACACCATGCCCCCCGACACGCCCCCGGGAATGCCCTGATCATCGCGCCGCCCTCCCGACACACCCCCGACACGCTCCCCTAGCAAAGCCCCGGGACTTACACACATCCCGGGGCTTGTGTGTGACGCCGAGCCTATGCAAAATAGGCACGCGCAGAGGGGTTTTTAAAAGGGTTACGCGCGTACCTTATGCGCTTAACCCTTTTAAAATCAGGCCCAAAGAGTAATCCTTTTAAGATTATCAAATACAGAATTAGTAAGGATAAAGTTGGCACTAGTGACAGCAAAATCAGTTAAATGGATATATTTATGGTCTTTTCATAGGCATGTTTACAGTAGTAACTATCATTGTCATCAATACCACTTTCCAAACGTAAAGATGGATTGATTATAGGTTTGAAATTTTTATTCATTTATAAGATATTGTATTCTACATTTATACATTCAATTTATTAAGGTTTACACAACCACCTTAGGTGTGACTGCCTTCTCTTGCCTAACTACAATTACCCATGCCCTCCCCCAACTCCATCCCAATGTTAGCTATCACATTTGTAAGAGAAAACTGTTAATTGAAGAGAAGATTTTTATTGGATGGATATGGCTGCAGCATAGGACAATTACATACAACAATTAAATTACTAAACATCTATTACTAACATTCTCACTCCCAGGGGTGACCACACCCTCACCAGTTAAATTTAAATTCACAAATGCTCTATAGTATCATGCTACAGCAATGTAGCTCCATTGGGGATGCAGGGCCATTGAAGTCTTGCCTCTCAAGTTGTCCTGTAATCCAATCCTTGATCATCAGCGAAGTTCTCAGTGGTGCAATGATGTCCTGGCTCATAAAAGAACATGAGTCACTCATTAAGCATGCCAACACAATTCTGTATGGTGAGCTGGCCAAGTCCCAGACATCAAAGCTGAACACTTGACATGCAACTCATCTTGCTCTCACTCATCGATGCAATGTAAGAGACGGAAAACTAAGTATTCTCTACCTGAGCAGCTTTTCAAATATTGCATGTGCCTTGTGCCCAGGAAGTGGTCAGCCCCACCACAAGCCCATGGTAGCAACACCTCGTTTGCCGTGGGCTCCCCATCAACCAAGCTGAGGCTATATCCCAAAGCAACAAAGCTGCCCTACAGCAATATAAATTAACAACCTGCCGCACCCCCCCAACCCCCATTACGCCCCTCACCTCTGACCCGAAGCAACTCCGGCATAGCCTCCAGCAGCTTGCTGTTCCAAGGAGCCAGGATAGAACTTCCTCCAACTCTGGACAGCCTTTATAAGTCCCCTAGCTGGGACTTCCTGTGGTGCTGGCTGATGATGTCACATCATCCAGAAATATATAAGAAAGTCTCTTGCAACCAACCAACACCTCAGCAACAGGTCTCTGGTGCCCTTGTGTTCTAGTATGTGTTGCTATCCTTATCCTGTTCCTACCTTGTACTTTGTTCTGTGTTCCTTGTTGTGGTTGCTTGTCTTGTCCCTTGCTCCTCCTTTTTCTGTTTGTTGTCCAATTCCTTGACCATCTGCTCTTGTTCCAATTCCTACTTGTTACTTTCCTTGCTTGTCCTGTTGGTCCTGTATGTCTTGTCTGTTCTGTTTGTCACAGACTCACTTCCTGGATCCTGAACCCAGCCTGGCCTCTGTCAATCTTCTGTCTGCTACTTGCCCTGAGTACTGGCTTGTTACCTGTTTTGCTGTTTGCCACCTGCCTCAACCCATGCTTGCCTGGACTCTTCTCTTGGATTGCCCCTCAGACTGGCTTCCTGCATCCTGACCTTGGCCTGGCCTCCATCCTTCTGCTGTCTGCCCTGACCTCTAGCTTGTTACCTTTTCTGTTGTCTGCCACCTGCCTCGAATCACACTTGCCTGGACTCTTCTCTTGGATTGACCTGGGAACCTATATAAGTCCTGCCGGCCCCTGGAACCCAAGGGCTCAACCTGCAGGAAATGGGACTAGCATAGGCGAAGCTCCAGTCAGTCCCACCATAGGGTTTCTCTGTTAGCCGACGAGGTGGGCCTAGATTTTTATTTATTTTATTTATTTAGAGCTTTTCTATACCGGCATTCATGATACAATCATATCATGCCAGTTTACAGATAACAGGGGTGTGTGATAACTTTGTACATTTAACAATTGCAGAAGAAAACAAAAAGTTACAATATAACAGGGTTGCTGGAACTGGGGGAGGAAGGAGACAAGAATAAAAGAATCTTTACAGAAGTAAATTATTTACATTGTGCAGTAAGGACTCTTAATGGATATTAGTGACTCAGTTAGACTCGGGAAAGGCTTGTTTAAATAACCAAGTCTTAAGCCTTTTTCTGAATGTTAATAAGCATGGTTCAAGTCTGAGATTGGGTGGTAAGGTATTCCAAAGAGAGGGGCCCGCTGTAGAAAAGGCCCGGTCTCTTAGTGCTAGATGGTGTGTAGATTTAGTTGGTGGGACAAGCAGGGAACCTCTGTAGGCTTCTCTGATGGGTCTGGATGATGTGTGTAGTCTGAGGGGGATTTGGAGGTTGAGAGGGGCTTGGGAATGGATGGTTTTATGGATGATTGTGATGGACTTGTGTAGAATTCTGAAGTGTATTGGTAGCCAGTGTACATTTTTTAGAATGGGAGAGATGTGGTCTCTTCTTCTGGAATTTGTCAGGATTCTAGCTGCCGCATTCTGGAGCATCTGAAGTGGTTTGATAGCTGAGGATGGGAGACCTAGCAAGATGGAGTTGCAATAATCTATCTTGGAGAATATTACGGCTTGTAGGACTGTTCTGAAATCATGGAAGTGAAGGAGTGGTTTCATTCTTTTTAGTACCTTCAGCTTGAAGAAGCAGTTCTTGGTTGTATTGTTAATAAATGTTTTTAGATTCAGATAGTTGTCTATTATTACTCCCAGGTCTCTTGCTTGGCTAACAATGGTGTTGGCTGGAGCACTTTGTGGGGAATTGCTGTTTTCCGGGGTGATGAGGAGGAGTTCCGTTTTGGCTGAGTTTAGTATCAGGTTTAGGTTTGCGAGGAGTTGGTTGATCTCTTGGAGGCAGTTTTCCCACTGTTTGAGTGTTTTGGTGATAGATTCTTTGATGGGGATCAGAATTTGCACTTCGTCGGCGTATAGGAAATGTTTTAGTTGAAGGTTAGTTAACAGTTGGCATAGAGGAAGAAGGTATATGTTGAAGAGAGTTGGGGACAGGGATGAACCTTGAGGAACTCCTAGTGAGGAGTTGTAGCGGGGGGATTCTTTATTATTGATTCTGACTTTGTAACCTCTGTTACAGAGGAATGTTTTGAACCATGGGTGTGCAGAGCCTGTTATTCCAATGTCCGAAAGGCGGTTGAGGAGGATGTCATGGTTTACAGTGTTGAAAGCCGCCGACAGGTCCAGAAGAATTAATAGGAAAGATTGTCCTTTGTCCAAGCCCATGATGAGGTGGTCTGTTAGCGATAAGAGTAGAGTTTCAGTGCTTAAAGCCTTGCGGAACCCATATTGTGTGGGGTACAGTATTTCGTGATCTTCGAGGTAGTCAGAGAGTTGCGAATTGACCAGTTTTTCCATAATCTTTGCTACAAATAGCAGGTTAGAAATTGGGCGGAAGTTGTTTGGATTCTTGGGATCCAGATCTGGTTTCTTTAGGAGTGGTTTAAGAGAAGCAATTTTTAGGGCGTCGGGGAAGATACCCTGTGTTAAGGAACAGTTTATGATATCTGCTGGTGGTTTGGAGATGGTGTCAGGTATTAGCAAAAGAAGTTTTGACGGTATTTGGTCAAACGGATGGGAGGAAGGTTTCATTTTCTTTAACAGAGATTGGATCTCTAAAGCAGTGGTAGGTTCGAATGAATCCAGCAAGATTCTTTTGTTGAGGAGGTGGTAAGAGCTAATCAGAGAGATGGGGCTAGGGGGCAAGAGGGTTAACAGATTGGTGATTTTGCTTTGGAAGAATAGGGCTAGTTCATCGGCTTTGGATTGTGCTTGTTCGTTAGGGATAGATGGTGTGTTAGGTTGTGTTAGTTCAGATACGTAGGAGAAGAGGGCTTTTGCGTCGAAGGTAAGGTCCTGAATCTTGTGAGCGTGGAAATCCCTTTCTGCCTTTAGGGTAGAGTTCCTGTAGTGGTGGAGGGCGGATTTGTAGGCGGAAAGTGTGCTGAGAAAAGGGGTTTTGCGCCATTTGTTTTCCATTTTTCTGAGGTTTTGTTTGAGTTTCCATAGGTCATTGGTGAACCATGGTTGTCTCTTTGGGGAGTTGGGGTTGAGTTTTATTTGTTGATAGTGGACATAATTTATTTGCTATTTCCTCTGTGATATTGCTCCAGGATGATAAGGCTGAGTTGGGATCTGAAAGGTTTAAGTATGGAAGTTCTTTAGCCAGGTGAATGCTGAGGTCAGAGGAAGAACAAGATCTTCTGTAGGGAAACGAGGATTGAGGGGGGTGAGGGTTACAGATTTCAGATATTGAGAAAGTAGCAGAGATTAGTGAGTGATCCGACCAGGGCACCGGTGTGCATATAAGGGGGGATGAGTGCGTGATGCCGGAGTTTATGAAAATAAGGTCCAGGATGTGGCCTGCTTTGTGGGTGGGCTTGTTGATAATCTGTTGGAAGCCCATGGCTGTAAGTGTGGAGAGTAAGGCTTCACAGTTGCTTGTGGGTGTAGTGTTGTCGACATGAAGGTTGAAATCTCCTAGTATCAAGGCTGGGGAGTCCAAGTTTATGTGTTTTGCAATAATTTCTATGATGGGGGAGACATCTGAGTCGAGGAGTCCAGGTGGGGCGTAAACTAAGAGGATTTGGAGTTGGTCTGTTTTGAAGAGGCCCATTTCTAATTTTGAATCCGATTTTACAGGGAGTTGGGAGACTCTCAACTCTTTTTTGGTTGCTAGAAGGAGGCCCCCGCCCCTTTTCTTTAGTCGGGGGAGGGAGAAGAAGTCGTAAATCTGTATGGGGAGTTGATTTATTAGGGCTATATCTGTTGGTTTAAGCCAAGTTTCTGTTATGGCGCAGATGTCCGGTATGGCATCAAGGAGATAGTCATTGAGGATCAGAGTTTTCTTAGTGATGGATTGTGCGTTGAATAGTGTCAGGGAGAATAAAGCGAGACCTAGGAGTTGGGTGAGAGGAGAAATCAAGACTGGAATGAGGGTTTTGGATGAGCGTGGACGATATAGCATTGTTGCTTTTCCTGTGTTGTGGAAACTGTGGTGAAGAATAGGGATTGGGAGTCCCAGTAGCATTATGATCTAGATGTGCGGTAAAGGATGGGTTGAGAGCTGGTTGAATGCAGGAGGAGGCTGAAGGAGGCTGGATGAATGCTGGAGGAGGCTGAATGGAGGCTGGATGAATGCTGGAGGAGGCTGGATGAATGCAGGAGGAGGCTGGAGGGGGTGGAAGTATGCTGGCTGTGAATCGCGTGTAGCAATGCTGAGGCGAGGCTGCCTATCGGAAGAGGGCCTCTGTCCTGATTCCTAGGGCTCACAAAGGGGCGCACTAAGGGGCAGGCCCCTAAGGTCGCGCTCTTTCGGGCGCGCGACGCCGCCGGGATGTGCCGGAGTTTAAAGGCGGGCAGTAGCCACCCTCTGATAGGCCCGATGCCTGCTATGGGGGCGCGGCTCACTCACCACGTTGCGTCCTAGGGGCCTGGTTCTTCTCTCAAGTGAGGTTTTTTTTTTTTTCTTTTCCTCCCTTCACCTTCCGTCTCGCCTGCACGGCTCACCTAATCGCTGGATGGTGAGCAGGCTCTTGCCCCGAATGGGCCACGCGAGCCTCGGCAGGGGAGAGGAAGCGGTTTGGAGCAGTGGGCGCCGAGATGGACGCCGCCGGGATGCGCCGGAGTTTAAAGGGGGGCAGTAGCCGCCCTCTGATAGGCCCGATGCCTGCAATGGGGGCGCGGCTCACTCACCACGTTGCGTCCTAGGGGCCTGGTTCTTCTCTCGAGTGAGGTTTATTTATTTTTTCTTTTCCTCCCTTCGCCTCCCGTCTCGCCTGCCGGCTCACCTAATCGCTGGATGGTGAGCAGGCTCTTGCCCCGAATGGGCCGCGCCGACCGCGCAAGCCTCGGCAGGGGAGAGGAAGCAGTTGGGAGCAGGTGGGCGCCAAGATGGACATCACCGGGATGCGCCAGAGTTTAAAGGGGGGCAGTAGCCGCCCTCTGGATAGGCTCGATGCCTGCTATGGGGGCGCAGCTCACTCACCACGTTGAGTCCTGGGGCCTGGTTCTTCTCTCGAGTGAGGGTTTGTTTTTTTTTCCTTTTCCTCCCTTCGCCTCCCTTCTCGCCTGCACGGCTCACCTAATCGCTGGATGGTGAGCAGGCTCTTGCCCCGAATGGGCAACGCCGACCGGGCGAGCCTCGGCAGGGGAGAGGAATCAGTTGGAAGCGGGTGGGCGCCGAGATGGATGGCTTGGTCACTAGGCAGCGTCAACCAACCCTCAGAACTACGGGTCCACTTCTCCATCAGGCGTACAGTTTGCTGAGAGCATGGACCTGGTAATCCTGTCCACCATGCACACCATCCCTGGTATGGCCCAACGAATCCAGCAGCAGCAAGAGATCCTCAACCAGCCAACCGGAGTGCTGGACCAGCTGGTCACCTGGATAGACTCCCTGCCTCCCTCACAGCCCACTCCGCCTCCGGTGGCATCTCTACCTGTGCCTAGGCCAATGCCACAGCTTCCGCCACCTCTGCGGTTCCATGGAAAGCCCTCGATGCACTTCAACCTGCAAGCCATTCTCTTCCCTATGGACAAGGCCAAGGTCACCATTATCTTGACTCAGCCTGGTGTTGCCGCTCTAGCTTGGACTTCCCCATTCTGGGAGAGAGATGACCCGCTCCTCTCTAACTTGGATAACTTTCTGGCTGAATTGCACTTGATCTTTGACCAGCCTGGTCGTTCCTTGTCGGCAGCATCCAAGTTCTTTCAGATTTGATAAGGCTCCACCTCTGAAGGGGAATATGCTGTCTGTTTCCGGACCTTAGCTTCAGAGCTCCAATGAAGGGAGGACAGTCTGATGGCTATCTTTCATCTGTGGCTTATCGTGTCAAAGGTTGACATTTCCTCAGCCTTTGACACTATAAGCCACAGATTTCTCCTTTCCCGCCTAACTGACATCGGCATATCTGGCACAGCCCTCCTTTGGTTCAAATCCTACTTGGCTAATCGACAATTCTCTGTAAAACTAGGCAACTCAGAATCCACACACTTCTCCCTCACCCAAGGAGTGCCTCAAGGCTCCTCCCTCTCCTCCACTCTATTTCTATTTAATATTTACCTCCTGCCCCTCTGCCAACTCCTATCCGAACTCGGCCTCAAATTCTACATCTACGCAGATGATGTACAAATCATTATGCCATTACAAGACTCCATATCCACAATGCTAAAATTCTGGGAGAAATGCCTCTCTTCTATTAACTCCTTGCTCACCAACCTCCACCTTGCCCTCAACTCTTCAAAGACTGAACTGCTCCTTATCCACAACCACCAAACACTCAAGCTATTCCCAGCCAATGACCCAGCCTCCAGTTCCTTCTCTGCACAGCCTCCAGTACGAAACCTGGGCATTCTAATTGATCAACACTTAAACCTTAAAAATCACATCAATTCTGTCCTAAAGGAAGGCTTCTATAAGCTCAATGTCATAAAAAAACTCAAACCTTTACTCCATTTTCACGACCTCAGAACAGTCATCCAAGCAACCCTGACCTCCAAACTGGACTATTGCAATTCCTTGTATCTAGGCCTTCCTTACACCGCAATCAAACCACTTCAAATGCTACAGAACGCCACTGCTAGAACCATCATGAATGAACGCAAATCCGACCACATAACACCCATCTTCAAAGACCTACACTGGCTCCCCATTTCTTCACACATCTTATTTAAGACCTTCACCATCATCCAGAAATCCATCTACAAAAACAACTCCACCTGGCTCAACGAACCGTTCCGACTCATGCATTCCTCCCGCCCCACCAGAGCAAACCGTAAAGGTACTCTGCACATCCCACCCCTCAAGAATGCTCGTCTCTCCTCTACTAGGGATTGAGCCCTATCAATTGCTGGCCCCACCCGCTGGAATGCCTTACCCACATCTCTCCGCCTTGAGCCCTAGCCATTCAAATTCAAAAAAATGCTAAAGACATGGCTCTTCCACCAGGCATTTCCAGATTAGATCCGCGCACCTTTTTTCACCCCTCCTTTCACCCCTCCCCCATGCCCCCCCTAGTCTATACTCTAAAATGTTAATTTTTTATAGTTTTCTCCTCTCCATTTCCCTTTCTTAGCTTCCCCTAGTTGCAGCACCGTTGCTGCATTTTTGTTTTTGTTTGCGCTATGTCAGTGATGGCTAACCTATGACACGCGTGTCAGAGGTGACACACCGAGCCGTTTTTGCTGACACGCGTAGTGTTTCGGGACTATCAAATTTTTTTTTTTTTAATTGGCTGCGCCGAGCCTTTTTTTTTTTTTTTTTTTTAATCGGCTGCGCCAACCCTTTAAAATTAGTTTTTAGTATCCCCCCAGTGCCCCCGGGCGCATGCGGCGCAGCGACAGGCCCACGTCACCACAGCCCAAAGAAAAAGATCGCGTTCAAACGTGCTGATGCTCCTCCTCTTTCCTGTGCGGCCCCGGAAGTAAACGTTGCCGGAGCCGCGTGGGCAGGAAGGAGAGAAGCATCAGCGCGTGCAGAAGAGGAGCATCGCTTGCGCTTACGGGCCGCCGCGAATCCCAAGTCGCAGCGGCCCGAGAAGAGGAAGAAGCCCGGTAGCAGGGCCGCTGCAGAGCCCATCCTGCGGCGACCTGCGAAGAGGAGGCCGAGAGGTGAGAGAGAGGCTGAGGGTGTGTGTGTGCGCGCGCGTGTATGAGATGAGTTGAGAGATTGTGTGTGAGGACCTGAATGTTTGCAGAGACTGCATGTGCTTGAGTAAGACAGCATGTGGGAGTGAGAGAGAGCCTGTGTGTGTGTGAGTCAGACAGCATGTGCCAGTGAGAGACTGTGTGTATGAATGATTGTATGAGAGAGAGCGTGTGCCAGTGAGAGCCTGTGTGTATGAATGATTGTATGAGAGAGCGTGTGTATTGAGAGCCTGTGTGTATGAATGATTGTATGAGAGAGAGCATGTGCCAGTGAGAGCCTGTGTGTATGAATGATTGTATGAGAGAGAACATGTGCCAGTGAGAGCCTGTGTGTATGAATGATTGTATGAGAGAGAGCATGTGCCAGTGAGAGCCTGTGTGTATGGATGATTGTATGAGAGAGAGCATGTGCCAGTGAGAGCCTGTGTGTATGAATGATTGTATGAGAGACAGCATGTGACAGTGAGAGCCTGTGTGTGAGAGAGAGAAATGCATGTGAGAATGAGAACCTGACTGTGTGTTTGAGGGAAGAAGATGAAGAGAAAAGAAACAGAAAAAAAGACAATATAAAAGGAATTGGCAAAAAAAAAAAATAAGAAAGGGAAGGTGGAAAAAAAAAAGCCTGTGACCAACCAATTAGAAAACAAAGATCAGACAGCAAAGGTAAAAACAAAAATTCTTTTTAGTGATTAGCACATGTAATCTTTGGGAATGTGCAAGAATAGCAACATCCCCAGTAGTCATGTGGCAGCAGTGACAGTGGCAGCAGAGGAATGAGAGAGGTTCTGAGGTTGCTGGCAAAAGAGAGGGGGGTCTGCCTTCAGTGTGTGCATGTGTATGAATGGGACTCTGCCTGGGGGTGTATGTGTGTGAATGCATGGGTGCCTGCCTGGGGTCTGTGTGTGTGAGAATGAATTGGTGCCTGCCTGGAGGATGGAGCGGGAGTGGTGTGAAAATGACTGGGAGCCTGCCTGGGTGTGTGTGTATGTGAGGGAGCCAGTGAGTGTGAGAGCATGAGTGTGTATGAGAAAATCCAGGGGAGTAAGAGTTTGGGTGGAGGGGGAGAGAGTGTTTTAATTGAAGATTTAGCCGATGAAATTCAGCAACAAAAAAGTCACTAAGCAGGTAAGGTAAAGAATTATTTGTTTTTGCTTTATTAATAAATACAGTACATATTAAAATTATAACTTTGTTATTAATTAGAGCTACAAATATCACAATTATGGATTTTTCTAGAAGTGACACACCATCTGAGTTATGCTCGGTTTTTTTTATGAATTTTGACACACTGAGCTCAAAAGGTTGGCCATCACTGCGCTATGTTGTCCTCTCCCCCACTCCCTGTTATATGTTATTTTCCATCTTTTGTTTGATGTAATTCGATATGATATGTCTACTAATGTCGGTATAGAAAAGCTGTTAAATAAATAAATAATAAATAAATAAGGTCTCTCTGAGGCTATTAAAGATGAATTGGTAGGCTGAGACATACTGCCTATTCTTGAGGCTCTCATCAGCCTGGCTACCTGGTGGACGTAAGTTTCAGAGAAAGAGAGAGGGAGAGGAATTCAGTTCACTGGACCACATCGTGGATCTCCAACCTCCCTTCATTCCTCAGCTGCCCCAGGGAAGCTGGGGCTACCACATCTAAAGAATAGCCCATGCAGATCGACTGGTGCTTCTTGTCGCCTGAAGAGAAACTGAGGAGGCGGCTTCTTGACCTATGCCTCTACTGCATAACTTCGGGGCACTTCGCTTCTCGAGACACTCAAAGTTGGGAAATGCCAGGATTTCGGGTTGGTAGGGGAAGCCACCCTAGGTCATTCCAACTCCTCACCTCAGATGCTAGTCCCCATTTCCCTCGCATGGGAAGGATCCTGTGTCTCGCTACAAGCTTTTCTAGATACTGGCGTGGCTGAGAGCTTCATTACCACAGACATCATACACCATCACCAGATCCCAAAGGATCCTCTGGCTAAACCGTATACAGTGTCTTTTGTCATGGGGTAGGTCCTATCCAGTCATGTGTCCTGCTCTACAGCAGCCCTTCAAATGTAGATCAGCCTGCTCCACCATGAGAAAATCCACCTTTATGTCCTCCCGGATGAGGGTAACCAAGTTATTTTGGGTCTACCTTGGATAAGGCAGCATCAACCAGTCACTGACTGTGGCAACCTGGAGATATCCCAATGGGGCGCTTCCTGCCAGACCTACTGTCTCAAGCCAGATCGACCAAAGGATCTCTTAGGCCAGGTGGCTCTAGCCCAGATGACTGGGCCCTTACTCTGACTTCCAGAATGTCTTCTGCAAAAAAACATGCTGAGAGGTTTTCTCCACACCAAATTTATGATTGTTTTATAGACCTGCTTCCTGATAAATTACCACTCAGAGGTTGAGTTTATCTGCTGTCTGTACCTGAAATAGAAGCCACTTCTAAGAATATTCAAGAAAACCTGAACAGAGGATTTATCTGCCCGTCCTCTTCCCCTGCCAGGGCTGGATTCTTTTTGGCTGGCAGTAAAGATGGATACCTGCGCCCTTGTATAGACTACTACAGCCTCAATGTCATTACAAGAAAAAATTGTTACCTGCTCCCTTGATTCCAGAACTCTTTGATTGCCTGTGGAGTGCAGTGGACGAGTGGAAGACCGCATTTAAATCCCGCAAAGGGTATTATGAATACCTGGTGATGCCCTTAGGCTTGGCTAATGCCCCCATGGTATTCCAATCAAAGGTCAAAAAAATCTTCAGAGACTGTCTCTACTCTCACATGGTCATATACTTGGATGACATCCTCATTTTCTCCAAGTCACTTTCTGCTCACCGTGACTATGTGAAGCAAGTTCTGCAGAGACTGCGCAAACACCACCTCTAAGCCAAACTGGAAAAATGCAGGTCTGAGAAAGAGGAGCTCCCTTTTTTGAGGTAAATAATCTCTCGCCAAGGACTCAAGTTGGACTCCGCCAAAGTAAATGCAATTCTGGAATGGACCCGTCCCATCGGTCTCAAGGCCTTGCAACATTTTCTGGGATTCACCAACTATTACAGGCAATGTATTCCCTCCTCCTTCTTCTTGGTAGCACCTCTGACTGCCTTAATGAGGAAAGGATCTGACACCAAGAACTGGCCCAAAGAAGCCACTTGAGGATTTGAGCAACTTAAGATGGAATTCACTTGAGGTCCATGCCTTCATCATCCTGATATGACCAGACCTTTCATTCTGGAAGTAGCTGTGACTACCCTCAGGGTAGGCACTGTCCTCTTACAGCCTAACAAGAATTATGGTCTCATGACTTGCTCTTACTTCTCTAGGAAGTTCTCTCCAGCAGAATGAAACATAGAAACAGAAATGACGGCAGTAGAAGACCAAACGGCCCATCCAGTCTGCCCAGCAAGCTATGTACTTTTTTTTTTTTTCTCTCTCATATACTTGTTACGCTTGGCCTCTAGTACTCTCTAGTTCTATTTCCCCTCCCCCCATCATCAATGTAGAGAGCAGCGCTGGAACTGCATCCAAGCGAATATACAGCTCAATTAGGGGTAGCAACTGTCGCAACAAGCAGGCCACACCCCTGCCCCTGTCCACCCAGACTATGCAATCCACATACAGATCCTCCCTTCCTCATTCCCCCTGCCGCGGAAGCAGAGAGCTATGCATTGAACGAGAAGTATTAGACTATCTCCCCTGCCATTGAAGCAAAGAGCTACGCAGGACATGCATTGAAAGTAAAGTATCTGCCCAGCTACACCTCGCTTCCCTATGAATACAATTTTTTTTTTCTTCCACATTACCTCTTGCCATTGAAGCCCAGAGCAATGATGGAGTCTTATCAACTGTGTGTATGTACACTGAACAAGGGTATTATCTCCAGGTAGTAGCCCCCATTTCCACGAGCCACATTAACAAACAACAAATATTGAACAAGCCTAATAATTGGCAATACCTATAGCCTATGACCTCACCAGTAATTTTACATACTCTTACCCACCCCTGTTTTTTTTTTTTGGAGATGGCAGCCCTCCATCCTTCAGCTCCATGAAGGTGGAACAGCGACCACTGGCATCCCGCTCCGTGAATGCCTCTGTGGCTACTGCCGCTCCGTGCAGTGTTCTGCCGTCTCCTTCCACCTTTGGGCTTGCGGGCCCCGGTTATTGATCCCTGCGTCTGCTACTTTTCGTGGCTGTGACAACTGCCCCCCCCCCCCCCACAACAAGACCCTTAATTAGGGCTTCAAGGGCTGCTGCTTCTCCCTTTTACTGCAACAGGTCTGAGGCGATCTCTAGCTCAGCCTTTCTGCGCACTTCGGCAGCGGCTGTGGCAGCAGCGGCTTCCTGATGTTCTTCTATTTTGAGCCCTTCTATCTTGAGGGCTGCTGCTTGTTCAGCATTCTGTATGCGAGCCACCCCCTCTTTATTCACTTCCTCTAGACTTGATGGATCCATAGTGTTTATCCCATGCCCCTTTGAAGTCCTTCACAGTTTTTGTCTTCACCACTTCCTCCGGAAGGGCATTCCAGGCATCCACCACTCTCTCTGTGAAGAAATACTTCCTGGCATTGGTTCTTAGTTTCCTCCCTGATGGAAAAGGTTTGTCGTTGTCTTAGGATCGTTAAAGCCTTTCAAGTATCTGAAAGTCTGAATCATATCACCCCTGCTCCTACTTTCCTCCAGGGTGTACATATTTAGATTCTTCAATCTCTCCTCGTATGTCATTTGATGAAGACCCTCCACCTTTCTGGTCGCCCTTCTCTGTACCGCTTCCATCTTGTCTCTGTCTCTTTGTAGATACGGTCTCCAGAACTGAACACAGTACTCCAGGTGAGGCCTCACCAAGGACCTGTACAAGGGGATAATCACTTCCCTTTTCTTACTCGATATTCCTCTCTCTATGCAGCCCAGCATTCTTCTGGCTTTTGCTATCGCCTTGTCACATTGTTTCGCAGACTTCATATCATTAGACACTATCACCCCAAGGTCTCTTTCCTGCTCCGTGCACATCAGCTTCCCCCCCCCCCCCCCCTTGGAATACAGTTCATTCAGATTTCCACCCCCCATATGCATGACTTTGCACTTCTTGGCATTGAATCTCAGCTGCCATATCTTCGACCACTCTTCCAGTTTCCTTAAATCCCGTCTCATTCTCTCCACTCCTTCTGGCATGTCCACTCTGTTGCAGATATTAGTGTCGTCCGCAAAAAGACAAATCTTACCTTCTATCCCGTCCGCAATGTCGCTCACAAAGATATTGAACAGGACCAGTCCCAACACCGATCCTTGCGGTACACTGCTTAAAACCGCTCTCTCTTCAGAGAAAGTTCCATTTACCATCACACATTGTCTTCTGTCCGTCAACCAGTTTGCAATCCAGGCTACCACCTCGGCACTCACTCCTAAGCTTCTCGTTTTATTCACCAGTCTCCTGTGTGGAACTGTATCAAAAGCTTTGCTGAAATCCAAGTAGATGACATCGAGCGCTCTTCCTTGATCCAATTCCTTGGTTACCCAGTCAAAAAAGTCGATCAGATTTGTCTGACAGGATCTTCCCCTGGTGAATCCATGCTGCCTCTGGTCCTGCAATTCTCCAGATTGTAGATAGTTCACAATTCTCTCTTTCAACAGTGACCCCATTACTTTTCCCACCACCGAAGTGAGGCTAACCGGTCTGTAGTTACCAGCCTCCTCTCTGTTCCCACTCTTGTGAAGCGGGACCACCACCACTCTTCTCCAATCTCTCGGCACCACTCCCGTTTCTAGGGATCTATTGAACAGGTCACACAGCAGACCCGCCAGCACATCTCTGAGCTCCCTCAGTATCCTTGGATGAATCCCATCAGGCCCCATGGCTTTGTCCACTTTCAGATTCTTTAGCTCTTCCCATACATTTTCTACTGTAAAAGGATTATCATCTACTCCACTCCCCTCCAGTTTCTTGTTGTGTAAAGAAACTATACCATAGAAGACCGAGAACTGCTGGCAGTTAAGCTAGCCCTTGAGGAATGGCGGCACCTGTTTGAAGGTGCCCAGTAGCCTGTTACCATCTACATGGACCACAAAAACTTTGAGCACCTTACACAAGCCCAGAGATTGAATCCAAGACAAGATTGCTGGTCTCTCTTTTTCAATAGGCTTGATTTCGAGTTGCGATACCATCCCACTGATAGAAACCAGTGGGCCAATGCGCTTTCCTGGTCATTCAAAATAGAAAGGGCACTGGAACCCTTGCAGCTTATTATTGACCAGGCTAAGATTGTAGTGGCAGCTGACCTTACTCTCCCTCCCGGTAAGACGGTGGTTCTTAAGCGCCTACGGCAAAGGTTCTCTAATGGGCTCCTGACTCCTGCCTGTCTGTACTTCCCGGCATCGCCCGCACTCTGGAATTGATCGTACATCACTACTGGTGGCCTCACCTGAAGACAGACATACAGTGTTAGGCGAATCCCTGCTCCACGCGTGCTATGCAGAAGCCTGACCTGGCACAGCAGTGGGGGCTGTTACAGCCACTGCCTGCTTTCACAGAACCTTGGACCCAAGTGACCACAGATTTTATCTGTGACCTGCCCCTCTCCAGTAGCCACACCACTATAGGAGTGATTATCATCAGATTCTCCAAGATGGCTCATTTTGTTCCCTTGCCCAGACTTTGTCAGCTCCTGAACTTGCCAAGATTTTTGTACAGCACATATTTTGACTTCACAGACTCCCTCATCACATACTCTCAGACTGGGGGGTCCAATTCATAGCTAAATACTGGAAGGGACTATGCCGTATGTTTGGTATCATCCTTGATTTCATCTCAGCTTACCCCCACCAAAGTAATGACCAGAGCGAGCGAGTCAACCAGCGCCTCAAGATATTTCTTTGCTCCTTTGTGACCCAGAGATAACATAATTGGGCCTCCTTGCTTCCCTGGGCAGAGTTCGCCCATAACAACCATATCAGCAGTGCCACTGGATCCTCACCGTTTTATATCATCTTTGAACACCATCTGCGTACCTCAACACCAATCTCCACATCTGATACCTGTTCAGCAGCCACCCTGGCAGGGTAGGCCCTCCAAGACCTATGGGTTAGGACCCAGCAACTCTTGGACCTAGCTGCTCGCCAAGCCAAAATTCAAGTGGAGAAGAAAAGGCACCTACACATGACCTCCAACTTAGTACTTTGGTATGGCTTAGTACCAAGAATCTTGGGCTGAAGACACCCTCTATGAAATTTGTCCCTCGATTTGTAGGACCTTTTCCCATTGTGCAACAGGTAGGCCCAGTCACATACAGTTTCAGGCTCCTAGCATCCCTATGCATACATGACATCTTCCATATCTCCCTGTTGAAATGTGCAGTCCTTTCATGGCCAGGCCAAGCATGGCCTCAAAAATCTGAACTTCTCATTGACCAGGACACCCAATTTGAGGTGCAGGAAATCCTTGACTCCTGCAGGGTCCACAACATCCTACAATATCACATTGCCTGGAAGGGCTATGAGCCCAAAGAAAATACTTGGGAGCCTGCCTCCAACCTGCAAGCACCCCAAATCTTAAAGGACTTCCACAAAAGGTTCCCCAACAAGCCCAGGCCCAGAAGTCCATGGAGGGGGCTTTGGAGAGAGGGGATACTGTTACGCTCCTCATTTCTGATCTGAAGCAACTCCAGCAAAGCCTCCAGCAGCATGCTGTTCCAAGAACCTGGGATAGAACTTCCTCCAACTCTATACTGCCTTTATAGGTTCCCTAGCCAGGATTTCCTGTGGCGCTGGCTGATGATGTCACATCCTCCAGGAGTATATAAGAAAGTCTCTTGCAACCAGCCAGTGCCTCAGCAACAGGTCTCCTGGTGTCTTTGTGTTCCAGTGCATATTGCTATCCTTGTCTGTTCCTGCCTTGTACTTTGGTCGGTGTTTCTTGTTGTGGTTCCCTGCCTTGTCCCTTGCTCCTCTGTGCTCTGTTGTCCAGTTCCTTGCCTCTCTGTTCTTGTTCTAGTTCCTGCTTGTTCTGTTGGTCCTGTCTGTCTTGTCTGTTTTGTTTGTCTCAGACTGGCTTCCTGCATCCTGACCTTGGCCTGGCCTCCATCCTTCTGCTGTCTGCCCTGACCTCTAGCTTGTTACCTTTTCTGTTGTCTGCCACCTGCCTCAAATCACACTTGCCTGGACTCTTCTCTTGGATTGACCTGGGAACCTATATAAGTCCAGCTGGCCCATAGAACCCAAGGGCTCAACCTGTAGGGAATGGGACTGGTAGAGGTAAACTCTAGTCTGTCCCACCATAAGGTTTCTCTGCCAGCCGACAGGGTGGGCCTAATGAGCTTGCTCACTAGACAGTGTCAACCACTCCTTGGCACTAAGGTCTACTTCTCCAACAGGCATTACCCCCACCCAGACCTTCCCTTCACTTCCTCAGGCCAAAAAATCCCTGCTGGGAGCGGAGTTAGCACTTATCCATCCTTGACGAGGTCCAGTGGAACTTCTGTTAAAGCTGTGCTGGAAGCATAAACTACACCAGGTTTACACTCTTCCAGCACTAGAAGGGTAGATCTGGAAGTGTAAACCTGGTGAGGGTAGGCTTCCAGTGCAGCTTTGACAGAAACTGCTCTAGATCTTACTCGGCGTGAATAAATGCTGACCCCGCTCCCGGCAGGGATTTTTTGGCCTCAGGAAGTGGTGAGGGGAGGTTTTGGGGAGTGGGTTTGGAGGTGCGTCAGGGTGTTAATTTATATTGCTGAATGGGGGGAGGAGGAGGGCCTGGCCTTGGTGACAGGTTTATCTCTGAAGAAGGGATTTGTTTGGGGGGGGGGGGGGGAGATCGGAGCCACAACAGCTCGATCCCAGCACATCCTACGATGGCTCAATCCCAGTCTTCATTTTAAAGCATGATAGACTTGGAAACAAACATATTTAGAGGGTGAAAGTGAGTAGACTCTAATCTTAGGACATACTTCTGTACTGAGAAGGCAGTGAATGCATGTAACAGGCTCTCAATGGAGATCATAGCATCTCCCTGAAGCAAAAGATCCACAGGCACTACTTAGGGTCAGTCCTCGTCTTTCATACAGTTTCTATATACAGTAGGCCATTCAGAGGACAAGTTATCCAGCTAAGGATGACCAATTTTGAAGCCATCCTCAGTGCCGACTTCATGTTTATATACTTTGAAAGTGCAGTTGTACTCATTCCAAATGAGGTCTTACCAGGAACTTATTACAGGGGAAATATCACCACCCTTTTTCTACTGATCATTCCTCTCCCTATACAGCCAAGCATCTTTTAGCTTATACGGTTACTTTATTCACCTATTTGGCCACCTAAAGATTATCAGATATGATTATTCCAGAAATCCTTTCGCCTCCATGCTCATAAAACATTTCACCACCAATACAGTACCTCTTGCGTTTGCAGCCTAGATGCATTACTCTGCGTTGTTTTTTTTTGCCATTAAATCTTACCTACCCGATTCGCATGAAATGACTAAATATTCTGCCACAATTCAGAAGTGGGCACAGCTTAGACCAACAGGACCACCCTTGAAGACAACTAGCAATATTTGAGAAAAAGCAGAATGGGAACTGATGCATGACCACCTCCCCACTCCAAGCCTAAAGCCACAATCATGGCTCGGCAACCTAGACTCCAATTCCCAGCCAGCAAGGCTACTACCAGACCGGTGCACAACATAAATAAAAACACAGAAACATGACTGCAGAAAAAGACTGTATTGCCTAGTCTGCGCATTCGTCCAATTAATTTAGCATTATAATTTCAATCACTTCCTTAGAGATCCCCTGTATTTATCCCATGCTTTCTTAAATTCAGAAACTATTTTTTTTCTCCACCACTGCCACTGGGAGACACTTCCACACGGTCACCAGTCTCTCTGTAAAGAAATATTTCCTAAGATTACTTCAGTCTACCCCCTTTCAACTTCATTGCATGAGCCCTCATTCTAGAGCCTCCTTTCCATTGAAAAAGGCTCATCTCCTGTGCATGGAAACCTTTGAGATGTATGAATATCTCTATTATATCTCCCTTATCTCACCTTTCATTTAGGGTGTATATGCTTTAGGGATGTGAATCGTTTTTTGACGATTTAAAAAATCGTCCGATATTTTTTAAATCGTCAAAAATCGTTAGAATGCGTGATACAATACAAATTCCAGCGATTTATCGTGAAAAATCGTTAATCGGGTACGGGAGTTATTTGGGGGGAGGGCGGGAAAACCGGCACACCAAAACAACCCCTAAACCCACCCCGACCCTTTAAAACGAATCCCTTACCCTCCCGAACTCCCCCAAAATGTTTTAAATTAACTGGTGGTCCAGCGGGGGGGGGGGGGGGGGGGGGTCCCGGCGCGATCTCCCGCTCTCGGGCCATCGGCGCCATTTTAGCTGTCACTAATTAAAATGGCGCCGATGGCCCGATAAAAAAAACCCCACCCGACCCTTTAAAACTTACCCCTTTGCCTCCCCCCACCCTCCCGACCCCCTCAAAACCTTTTGTTTTTTGTACTGAAGAAGTACAGAAAAGCAGTTTTTTCTGCTTTTCTGTACTTCTTTTACATGTGCTCAGCTGGAATATTTAGTCTTCCAGAGGAATCTCAATTGCTTTCCTGCAAAGGCACAGCCTGCACCTGGCCTTGGGGCTCCTTGTCCAAAACCCATTCTCACAAAACTGGACACAACCAACAAAAGTTAAAATCAAATCCTGGAAAGGGAAAAAGTGCCTTTCAATCTGATCTTTTGCCTTTGAGTCAGTCAATTTCAGCTTCTGAATCTGCTCCAATGAGACATTTCCCTGATGTTTCCAGAATGAGATCTGCTTCACAAACACCTGGTACAAATCTTCAGGAAAAATCAATCAAACTAAAAACTACTCAGGCTAATTCTAATTCTGGCTCTGAAAAAAATAAAACTACTTTCTGAATTCACCCAGGATAGTTTTAAACTGGTTGGATGGCGGTCCAGAGAAAGGCGACCATCAAATGACTTATGAGGTGAAGTTTAAGGACCTAAATATGTTTTTCCTGGAGGAGAGGAGGTGCAGGAGAGATATGATAGAGATCTTCAGATACCTGAAAGGTTTTAATGATGCACAGTCAACAACAAATCTTTTCCGTTGGAAGGAAATCAGTAGAACTAGGGGTCACGAAATGAAACTCCAGGGAAAATGATTCAGAATCAATGTCAGGAAATATTTCTTCACAGAGAGGGTGGTGGTTAAATCACAAGAGGATTGTGATACATTACAGGAGGACCTTGCAAGACTGGAAGATTGGGCATCCAAGTGACAGATGAAATTTAATGTGGACAAGTGCAAGGTGTTGCATATAGGGAAAAATAACCCTTGCTGCAATTACACGATGTTAGGTTCCATTTTAGGAGCTACCACCCAGGAAAAAGATCTAGGCATCATAGTGGATAATACTTTAAAATAGTCGGCTCAGTGTGCTGCAGCAGTCAAAAAAGCAAACAGAATGTTAGGAATTATTAGAAAGGAAATGCTTAATAAAACGGAAAATGTCATAATGTCTCTATATTGCTCCATGGTGAGACCGCACCTGGAATACTGTGTATAATTCTGGTCGCCGCATCTCAATAAAGATATAGTTGCGATGGAGAAGGTACAGAGAAGGGCGACCAAAATGATAAAGGGGATGGAACAGCTCCCCTATGAGGAAAGGCTGAAGAGGTTAGGCTGTTCAGCTTGGAGAAGAGACGGCTGAGGGGAGATATGATAGAGGTCTTTAAGATCATGAGAGTTCTTGAATGAGTAGATGTGAATCGGTTATTTACACTTTCAAATAATGGAAGGACTAGGGGGCATTCCATGAAGTTAGCAAGTAGCACATTTAAGACTAATCGTAGAAAATTCTTTTTCACTCAACGCACAATAAAGCTCTGGAATTTGTTGCCAGAGGATGTGGTTAGTGCAGTTAGTGTAGCTGGGTTCAAAAAAGGTTTGGATAAGTTCTTGGAGGAGAAGTCCATTAACGGCTATTTATTAGATTTACTTAGGGAATAGCCACGGCTATTAATTGTATCAGTGGCATGGGATCTTCTTAGTGTTTGGGTAATTGCCAGGTTCTTGTGGCCTAGTTTGGCCTTTGATAGAAACAGGATGCTGGGCTTGATGGACCCTTGGTCTGACCCAGCATGGCAATTTCTTATGTTCTTATGTTATATTGCAGTACTGGGGCAGGATCACATTCATTCTTGTCTGACCAAAAAATTTGAAAATCTGACTCACCGGCTAGGCAAGGATCCCGTAGCACCCTGAATGAATGGTGGGTGGCCTCTGTGTTCTTGTTAGGGCCGGCTAGTCCAGTCTGTGGAAACACCAACCAGGGAGTGCCACGAGACAGCAGGACAAGGTTAAGGCTAGTCTTCCACCTAGCCAGCCCTCTTTCCCACAGGTTGAACGTTTGGGATCTGGGGGCCAGTAGCGCTTAGCTGCAGTACCGGTATATCTTGGTGAGTGCTGCTGAGGGCAGAAGGTGATACTGGTGCAGAGTGCTGGTAAGGACTGTACAGGATCATGAATGCAGGCGAGGACTGGAACTGATGTTTGAGTGAAAGCAATGACTGGAGCTGAGGTTTGACTCAAGTACAGACACAGGACAAGACTGGGGCAGAACACAGGCTGAGGCTGGGCTAGACAAGAACAGGACACACGGACATGGAACATAAAGGCTGAAAGGCAGCATTAGGCAGGGAAGGCCCCGAGGGGCAAGACAATGGAGAGGCCTAGATAGTTCATAGAGCAAGACCAGATTTAATCTACTTGGTTTGGCCAACGTATGTCATGCTGAGTATCCTGTTTTGAAAGGGTGGTTAAACTAGGTTACAAGTAACTGGCAGGATCCCAAAGGGGGTAGATCTATTCCATGTTGCTTATACCAGGGACAAGGAATGGATTTCTGCCAAGTCCACCTTGTTAATGGTCCATGCTCATCCAAACATTTCCCAAGTGCAATTAACATAACAGCTAACCCTAACCCCTGAATAGCACCTCTGCAGTTGATCCATGGTGAGTGGCCAAGCATTTGAGGCCACACAAAGAAATTCAAACTGCCTGCCAGGCCCAAGGCACCCAATCGGCAAGGAAGTGTGAAATGGCCAGACTAGATTATGTGATTTGAAGGAATAGCTCTACCAAATTGCATAGCGCTGGGTCTGGAGACCATGCAGTAATCCACATGTTTACTTTTTTTTTTTTAAGTAGTTTTTGAGGCCATGATAACATAAAAAAAGACACACACAACATAATGAGCAGTATAACACCTCAACAAGGTTTTCTCTGTTTTCACCCGCCCCACAACACCATCCCAGCCCGCCTAAACCCCCCCCCCCCCCACTCATCCCGTACAGAGAATCTCAGGTAGAATTAAGTTAAACCTGTGGAAACCGGTTAAAGGTGTGGGAGAGTGTTATCCTGTTGAACCCTAGAACACTATGACATCATAACAGTAGGACAGTATACGAGACCTTAGGAGACCCATACCACACAGTAGAGAAAGAACATAGCCCTAGCAAACACGAGTCAGTTGGGCTTGAAGTAAGTGGTGAAAGTGCTTGAATAGCAGGTTGGAGGGTGTCATAATATGCCTGCCAAATGTCTCTAAAAATTCTCTGTTTGCCAGGAGGAAATCGAACATATAAGGATCCGTATTCCAGTTGAAACATTTCAGTCGTGAGAATGGACCACTGTCGACGTGTTAGAGGAGTGGGCTCTATCCATCTTAGCAGAATGCATTTTTTAGCAATAAGACAAGCCTTGGACATGAGAAGGACATTGTCTACCGATATGCTGGTATCTCCCACTTCATTGTTCAGAAGACAAAAAGAACATGACCAAAAGATGTCGGTTCCCAATAGGGAAGATAGATATTTGCGAACGTCTTCCCAAAATGATTGGATGGTAGTACAGGACCAGAGACAGTGGATTAAGGATGCCTGCGGTTGATCACATTTGAGACAAGTATCCGTCGGTATGAGGCCCATTGTCCTTGCTCTGGCCGGAGAAATAATTGTTCTATGAAATATCCGCTGTTGAAGTTCTCGAAGCGTAACATTAATAGTCATCTTGGAGATAGATGTGTAGGCATTTTGAAGCATTGGGACAGTCAAATCCTCCTCACAATCTCGCGTCCATTTAGGAAGTAGAGAAGGGAATATGGAATAAACCTGTACAAAACAATAGTAAGAGTACCGTATTTTCCGGCGTATAAGACGAGTTTTTAACCCCTGAAAATCTTTTCAAAAGTCGGGGGTCGTCTTATACGCCGGATGTCATCTTAAAGGGCGAATATTTGCCGGTGTATAGGACGGTGTAAAGCTCGCTGCGTAGGGCGACGGGAGCCATTTGTGGAGCGCTGACCTCTGTGCTGCGAGGATGGAGCAAGCAGCTTCAGATCATCTCACTGCCACCCCTCCTTGTTTCGTTCTGCTCTGCAAGGGAAGGCAGCGTGCCTTCGCTCGAGTCACTCCCTCCCCCCCACCGGACGCTGTAAAAAAAGTTCATTCTCCGCTCCCTCGCTCCCCGATTGGCCGGTGCTGGGCAAAAGGGGCTTGCTTCGGCAAGCCCCTTTTGCCCAGCACCGGCCAATCGGACAGCATGCCTTCGCTCGAGTCACTCCCTCCCCCCCACCGGACGCTCCCTGCGTAGGGCGACGGGAACCATTTGTGGAGCGCTGACCTCTGTGCTGCGAGGACGGAGCAAGCAGCTTGAGATCATCTCATCGCCACCCCTCCTTGTTTCGTTCTGCTCTTCAAGGGAAGGCAGCGTGCCTTCGCTCGAGTCACTCCCTCCCCCCCACCGGACACTGTAAAAAAAAGTTCATTCTCCGCTCCCTCGCTGCCTGATTGGCTGGTGCTGGGCAATCAGGCAGTGTGCCTTCGCTCGAGTCACTCCCTCCCCCCCACCGGACACTGTAAAAAAAAGTTCATTCTCCGCTCCCTCGCTGCCCGATTGGCCGGTGCTGGGCAAAAGGGGCTTGCTTCTGCAAGCCCCTTTTGCCCAGCACTGGCCAATCGGGCAGCGCGCCTTCGCTCCTCGAGTCACTCCCTCCTGCTGTAAATGTTGGAATGCGTTGGAAGAGGGGTAGTCTTATACGGCGAGTATATCCCAAACTCTATATTTTAACTGAAAAAGTTGGGGGGTCGTCTTATACGCCCAGTCGTCTTATACGCCGGAAAATACGGTACATACATGACAAAGAGGCTGTTTTGGCAACAAAACTGCTAATCAAGTCTGAAAACTGGATAGAGTTAATGGAAGCAGTGAACCCTTTCAACAAGGCAGAGTAGGACGCTCGAATATTGCTATACAATAAAAAGTGTCTTGGCTGCAGCCCCAAAAGCTCCTGGCACTGTTCAAAGGATCGTAATTGACTCGTATTGGGGAACCAAAAAATCCTTTAAGGGCCACCCAACTGAAATATTAAAATTATGGGTTGGTGGCAAGGGTTGGGGGTCTTTAAATATACTCGACAGAGGATATTGAGTGGACACGTGGGTAGGAAGGTGTAGGACTTGGCGGGTGTGAGCCCAAATTTTAAGAATAGTTCTAACCAGACCAAACTGAAGTTGCAGTCTTATTATTTCATTAGACTGTGAGTGTATCACATACCTTGGATCTAATGGCACACATAGAACCTGAATTAAAGGAGCATCTGTATGTTATGAGGTTCCAAGAATCCAATCCCCCAAAAAGCGAAGGTTAGCTGCCTTAGAATAAATCATAAAGTCAGGGAGGGCAAATCCTCCTTGGATTCTTGGGGCAGTAAGAGTAGCATAAGCTAGGCGGGATTTTTTGCCCTTCCAAACAAAGGTTCGGATCTCCTTCTGCAGTTTGCGGTTATCTTTAGCCCATAAAAGGCACGGGATCATAGAGTGTAAGTAGATTAGGCAGGGTGCAATTACCATCTTGATGAATGCAATTCTGCCCTGTAAAGAAAGAGGTAAGGATTGCCAACTTACGAGAGTGTGAGTAATTTTATTTATAACTAGCGGGATGTTTAAAACGTACCATTTGTTTGGGCTCGGGTGAATCTGAACCCCTAAATATTTAATGGTTGGGCCTGCCCAATTCACCGGAAAAGCCGACCAAGAGAGATCCATCACGCCTGTCAAATCTAGGGCTTCAGTTTTATCTAAATTTAGTTTGATCCCCGATAGAGATTGGTATTGATAAAAAATGTTTAAAGCTTCGGGGAGCGCTGTGCGGGCATTGGTTAAAAGGAGTAGTATATCTCTGCAAAAAGTAGCATTTTATAAATTTGAGCCCCAACCGGAATCCCAGTCACTGATTGTGTATCACGTATTTTCCGTACTAGAGGCTCTAGCGTCAGGATAAATAACAAGGGGGAAAGAGGGCCACATGATTACTATTAAGCACAAAGTCGCTACAGCCATAGGGTCTCAAAGAACTTATAGATGTAACATGCAGGTTGGAAACTTGAAATAAGGTGATATGCCAACATTACAGGGTCACTTTAGCAGCTTCCTCTAGAACCTGCCTACTTACACTAGTGACCAGACCAGGGCCTACAGATCACACTTAAAATTCACCTGCCAGAATTAGGTTAACCACAAGGTATGTTGTACAGCATTGGTGCTATGATATTGCCTTGTTGTGCACTCAGAAGACTGTCCTGCCTGGAAAAACCACCAGTCATTGACTGAAGCAGCAGCTCATGGAAGAGAAAAATAGTAGGAAGCAACTAGTGCTTGAGGTAGTCACAGAATACTCCTATAACAAACAGGAAGAATACTATCTGTAAAAACCACCTGAGAAGCTAGTGCTTCACTGTCCTGATCTGTAGGAACACCTGCATCACACGGAGGGCATGAGAATATGCAGTAGTCTTCTGCAGTGATGGGATATGTAATATGGCTGGTCACGCACACTGGAACTGCAAGTAAGAATCATAGGGGCATCTGAATATCAAATGTCCCATCTACCAAATATTGACATCACAGCCGCAGTATTTTCTAGAAGCAGGAAGATTCTGGATTCTCTATCAACTGATAACAGAACCTACACAGGAGGGGTGATACTGGACCTTGGGCTTATCAACGAGGACAGTATTTCTTTTTTTTTTTAAATTATTTATTGTTTATAAATTTAACAAATGTTTGCAAGAAATACACATCTTGGTTGGAATCAGAGCTACACAAAAATCAAACAATGTAGCTCAATAGAAATTAAACATCATCTCTATTAATCAAAGTCCTCAACATGGGATCCAATGTCACAACCTCAGGTATATAAAAAGCAAAGGAAATAAGAACCTGCTGTATGGAGAATGATAATTGCTCATTATGGACCTAAATGGCTAAATATCACTTATTCATTTACAATTGGAAAAGAGCTGGTTACTGATACAATCTTATCTGAAAGAAAAGAGGTAAGCTGATTGGGCTGAAAAAAATATAGGAAATACCTTGGTATTTTACTATATATTTAAAGGGAAATTTTAATATAAATAGGGCCCCGATCTCAGAGACCCTAGGTCTCATTAACAAGAACTGTTTCCTTCTTTTCTGGGTAATCCTTGACAAGTCAGGAAAAATACTAATTTTATGATCCATGAAAGTTTCTAAATGGTGGCAAAAGTACATCTTTAATTTCCACTCCTTTATCCGCCTCTAGAAGAAATGAGAATATCAAGGTTGCAGGGTTGATCAAATCCTTTTGGGTGGTTTTAAGTATTTCTGTAAGATTTAGACGAGGCATCACATTAGATGTTAGAACTTGCATTCCTTTCTGTTCTTTAGAATCCTCTGTCTTAAACTGAGGGATATAGTACACTCTGGATGTTAGAGGTAATGTCTGTTCTGAGACTTTTAAAATTTCAAACATATATTGCTTCCATATATCCTTTGTGGGAATTAACGGATCCCTAGGGAAATTTATGAAATGTACATTTTTCTCCTTCATTGAATTTTACAGGTTTGCCAACCTTCCAGACAACGCCTGATTCTCCTTAATCAACAATGCCCGAGATGACAATTTGTTGTTTAAATCCTGCTGTAGTACTTCAATGGTATTCTTATAAGATGAAATCTCTCTCGCCACATTACCTACATGAATATCCATATTCCCCAAGTAAGCATAAAATGAAGCCACCTGGTTGTCCTGGTGGACCATGACTGTCTTCCCGTCTTCCCTTGGAGTGCTTGTTTGAGAGGAAGGGAGCTCCTGTGCAGCCAGCTCATCCTTCAGCTGCGGGGAAAGTCCATCCAGGTAGATAGCTCATACGCAGTCTTCCTGCCAAGCGAGTTCAGAAGCCAAAGTCCGAAATTCAATAGTATAGTCAAAAAGACTTCTTTGACCTTGACGAAGGTGTAACAAACTAGTGCTTACCATGGCGTGCCACCCTGGATCATCAAAGGTCCATTAAAACACAGCCACGAACTGGGACAAGTCCCTTAGGAGGGAGTCCAACCGTTCCCACAGGGGAGAAGCACAGGCCAACACCTTCCTTTCAAGACGAGATAAAGATGACCTTGGTTAATTCGTCCTGGAAGACGGAAGGCTGCAGAGCAAACTGCATATAGCATTGGTTGATGAACACTCTGCAGGGCTTGGGGGCGCTGGTAGGGCCAACATGGCTCGACGCGTAGAAGATGACGGCTGTGGATGAGAAGGAGCCGGTACTGGAACTGGATTGCTGGTGAGGGCCTCAAGCCGGGCGTGGAGATGCTCAATGGAAGAGGCCAGTGCCTCGAGAAACTGCTGTTCTTGTACTTTGGATGCCAGGCCAGGAATGGCCTGGAGGGCTTGCGGCTCTGCCGAGTCCATAGCCTTTGCAATCTGTGGCGCCGGAGGTGGACCCTTAGGCCGAGGTGGGGTTGACGCAACCCGTAGGTAGGGACCTACAGGTCCCCACCGTCGGCAGGCGGAGTGGGCTGATGAATAGAGGCCAGATGGAGCTTCACCAATACCAGCCCTTGTTCCCCGCGGGTTGAGCCTTTGGGTGCCGGGGCTGGCTGGATTTAGGTGGGCCTCTATATGACGTTGATAAGGAGATGGTGATCAGCCCAGAGACAGCAGAAGGGAGATGGTACAGTCTTACACTGGACGAGGTAGTGTCCTGGAGACTCAGGTGCCAAAGGAATGTAGGCAGACAGTGGGCGCCCGAGCAAGAGCAGGCCGAAGCCTGAATAGACCAAGTCCAGGAAGTAGGATGAAAAGGCATCAAAGAACAGGCTTGAGTCAGGGCTGGCTGCAATCTGGAAGCAGTGGCAAGCAAGGCTAAGGTCTGAACACGGAGATGGTCAAGCGTAGTCAAACAATGCAGAGGTCTGGGTCTGGAGAGAGGCAACAGCGTAGTCAGGCAAAGCAAAGTCAAAGTCCTTGTAGGCAATCAGAGGAAAGGTGAAGAGCAGGAACACAGAATTAAGGAATCAGGAACCAGGAACAGCGAGGAACAGGAACACAGTAGTGAGTTGAATCTCTCAGGAGGCAACGAGTACTCAACCAGCGAGGAGACCTGTTGCAAAGGCAAAGCTAGGGAGCGGAGTCGGGCTTAAGTATCGGTGCTCCGCTGACGTCATCATCCGGGGCCGCAGCTTGATTCCTGCCACAGGCCCTACTTAAGCATTGGTGATGCGCACACACGCCTAGGGAGGGGCATGGTGCAAAGTAGCAGCGTCTCTCCGCGGGCCATGCGGAGAGGCCTGACATGAAGCAATGGAAGGGGTGGCTGGACCTGGAATGCCAGGTACTGTAACTGAGCCGGAGGCACCAGGTGAGGCCTGTGGACAGAGCTGGAGGCCTACCACTGCCAGGGATGAGGAGCCAGGAGCTGGAGTTACTGCAGAGAGGTGAGAGGGCCGTGCCACGGGTCTGCCACAGTCAGCACGCGTAACATGAGGGTAACGGTATAATTTATTAAAAATGATCAGGTGTCTGTAACCAGCTTCTGGAGAATCCCACTCAGTCAATAATCAAAGCCTCAATTTCTGGATGGAGCGGAAAAGTAGAGACTTGGATCCCAGCCTGGAGCCTCTTCAAATTTATGCTCCTTGAGACCCAAAGCATCAATAACCTGTGACAGTAAAGCAGACATTTCATCCTTATGGAATAGTCTGATTTGTTCATCATCCTCTGCTGAATTAATCTCACCTTCCTCCAAAAATTCAACAATGCTTCCTCCTTTCTCATCATCCATCCTAAAATAAGAAGAGTCCAGATCTACAGAAAAAGATTCAGACTCATCAGAATCTGTTCTTTTTCTTTTTTGAGATCTAAAAATTTCAGCAAACAAATCAGTATGGCTAGGCTCATAAAGATCACTCTCCTGTAAAGCATTAAAAGCTTGATGTAGAAATGTAAAAAATTCAGGAGAGAATACACCAGCACTATTTCCAGGGGTTTCCTGCTTCGAATTGGACAAGAAATCAAGAGCAGGAAGTAATTTGGGAGGAGCCTGGCTTAAAATAGAAACTTCCCTTGATGACAATTCTCTCGGTGTGTCAATCAAGATGACCGCTGCGTCCAAGGCAGCTGTTAGAATGGCTGCCCCGAAACCAAAGCTGCCTTAGATAAGGGCTTTTGTTTCACAGACGCATCAAGCTGCTTCTTTGCTGAAAAAGAAGAGCTCAACTTGGGTGTTTCTGATACTGCGGCACAAAGAACATACTGTTCCTTCAGCGGAATTGCACTTTGCCCCGCAACCGCTGCAACGACAGGCTCTCTCAGACACAAGCGGATTGTGATACATTACAGGAGGACATTGCGCATCCAAATGGCAGATGAAATTTAATGTGGACAAGTGCAAAGTGTTGCATATAGGGAAAAATAACCCTTGCTGTAGTTACACGATGTTAGGTTCCATAATAGGAGCTACCACCCAGGAAAAAGATCTAGGCATCATAGTGGATAATACTTTAAAATCGTTGGCTCAGTGTGTTGCAGCAGTCAAAAAAGCAAACAAAATGTTAGGAATTATTAGGAAGGGAATGGCTAATAAAACAGAAAATGTCATAATGCCTCTATATCGCTCCATGGTGAGAACGCACCTTGAATACTGTGTACAATTCTGGTCGCCGCATCTCAAAAAAGATATAGTTGCGATGGAGAAGGTACAGAAAAGGGCAACCAAAATGATAAAGGGGATGGAACAGCTCCCCTATGAGGAAAGGCTGAAGAGATTAGGGCTGTTCTGCTTGGAGAAGAGATGGCTGAGGGGGGATATGATAGAGGTCTTTAAGATCATTAGAGGTCTTGAACGAGTAGATGTGAATCAGTTATTTACACTTTTGAATAATAGAAGGACTAGAGGGCATTCCATGAAGTTAGAAAGTAGCACATTTAAGACTAATCGGAGAAAATTCTTTTTCACTCAACGCACAGTAGAGCTCTGGAATTTGTTGCCAGAAGATGTGGTTAGTGTGGTTAGTGCAGTTAGTGTAGCTGGGTTCAAAAAAGGTTTGGATAAGTTCTTGGAGGAGAAATCTATTAATGGCTATTAATCAGATCTCAGACAGGAGCCCCTGCCTCCTAACTTTTAGAAAAAGACTTAAGACTTGGTTGTTCAAGCAAGCTTTCCCGGACACAATCTAATGACTTCGCTGTCTCCTTCTCAAAACAATCAGCCCTCAACCATGCTTTTGTATATAGCATTTAATTTGTATATTGTTTAACCGTTACTATTCTATCCTCTCTCTTCCTCCTTCTCCCAGTTCTGCTACCCCTGTTAAATATAACTGCACCTTCGGTCACCACAGATCCAGTTTGATGTATATACTGCACTCCTGTTTTATGTAAACCAGCAAGATATGTTTTCATGATTGCCGGTATATAAAAACCTTAAATAAAATAAAATAAATAAATAATCAAGTTTACTTAGGGAATAGCCACTGCTATTAATTGCATCAGTAGCATGGGATCTTCTTAGTGTTTGGGTAATTGCCAGGTTCTGTTGGAAACAGGATGCTGGGCTTGATGGACCCTTTGTCTGACCCAGCACGGCAATTTCTTATGTTCTAGGTGGGGAAAAACACCACTCAGCTCATAGCTGCGACAGGCACAGGAAATACTCTGCAGAAAGCAGGTAACTCAATCTAAACCCCCCCAAAATTGGCCGATTTACAGAGTAGAGATTATACTTCCTTAGTTTGCCAAACAGCAAGTAGTAAATAAACTAGACTCTAGGGCTCGCCTCACTGCAAGAGAGCAGTCCACAGGAGCATGGCCACAATCTGAAGCACATTGACAATAGTAAAAGTGCTGAAAGCATAAAATAATAAATCTTCTTTTTCTTCAGTGACAAGAGCTAGACCTTCAAACTCCCATCCAATGGCTGGAGGCAGAGAACACTGGTTGAATGTGTTCTATTCATCACTTATGTTCTAGTGACGTCATTTAAAAAAAAAAATAAAAAATTTAGAACTCTGCTTCCATTTGCGCTGGATGAGAGGATATACCCATAGATTCGGGACTGGTGGAGCAGAAGGTAATGGAATAGGGAATATGAACAAAACATAAGAAATTCATCATTTTAGAATGGTCCAGAGAACATACACAGTAAGTTTTTTGTTATCAGTAGCTTGGCAATATTTCAGGAAAGTTAGACCAAGAAATCCCTTCTGAGCATGTTTAGTCCAAAAGGTATATAACTCCAGAACATGGCAGGATCTAGTATGAATTCCTGCTGGGAGCTACAGAATAGCACGACCAGCTTGGCAGAGATCCAGAGTTCCCTGCGCAGTCCAGCCTTCCACAAGCGAACAGCTTGTTTACCAACAACTGAGAAGTTTTGGAAGGCACTTTTCAGGAAGGTGGTAACTTTTCTTAGGCATTTATATATAATTATACCCTATTAATTGAGGAAATTACTCTTGCTTATTGTGCTAACATATTGTATATAATTTGTTTTATTTGTCTCAGGTGTTCTCATAAGCACCTGCTCTGTATGTATATTATACAGAAACGATAGCTTTTTATTCTTTTACATAAGACTTAGTGAATGTTGTTATTCTCTTCGTTTGCGTAATACAGACTATAAGGCAAATACCACATACCATAGCCGAACCCACTACATCACCAAATTTTTATAGAACCAAAGAACATCCCAGTCACCATGACATGACTCCATTTAAGTGTTCTGTTTCTTTTGTCCTTGTTCTTATTGTTCTTTACTTAAGTGTTCTAATAATTTAATGTCTGAGTGTTCCATGTGATATATATCGCTTTGAGAGATTACTGTAATTTGTAAAGCGATTTACAAGTGTTCCCAAACAAAATAAATACATAAATAGGTCTATTCTCAGCCATATCTAATTGCTGAGAGACATATTTATTTATTTATTTATAACTTTTTATATACAGAGGTTCAATTAACAAGATTAATTATCACTTCGGTTTACATTACAACCAGCAAAAAATAACAGAGACAAAGTCTTGTTTTACAATGAACAGGGTAGAAGTAACCTGGATTAAAAACAATGAACAGGGTAGAAGTAACCTGGATAAACATAAATGGGTGAAGCAAGTATAGAGAATATTTCCTAGCCTCCCTATAGACACTCTAGCATTCAACCTACATTTCTCAAAATTCCCCCTACTCTGATTTTTTTTCTCCATTGTCATTCAAAATAATGGGTTTGCTGCTTCAACAGCCATAAACCTGCATGATACCAAGGAGCTCTTCTTAAAGTCTTAACTACAACATTAATTCAAGGTCCAAACAATCCAAATAAAGTTTTCAATTCCCCATATCTATATTTTTGACAAATATCTGGAAACAAATATATGGTATGTCTCCTCATCTTTTAAGAAAATATTCAGGCCAGTCTTAATGAGCTCTGTGCCATAGAAATTTACTCCTGTGCATAAACATTTGCCCAACTACTAATTTCCCTAATTATAAACCTGAACTTAGTAGGACATACAAAAATGAAATATGATAAATGGTATTAACTACAGTAATTTCCAAATACATTTTAAGGCAACATTACATTTTGTGGTATTAAAAAAAAAAAAGCAGACAGTACCTTTGAATCGAACATGTGCCCATGATCTATACTCACTTTTTTAATCTTTCAATGGTCTGCATATGAACATTGGCATGGGTCTGGGCAAGAACAGCCTCTTGCTGTGCACATTTCAAGCACAAGCCGCCAACATGGTTGGTATTACTTGTATCAAGAAGGGATTCTTGGTGCTTCATCCTCACTTTAAGATCTTCACAATTCTTCTGGGATTCTGTCAACTCTTTCCTGTAACAAAAATAAATAAAACTAATTATGCAGTCAAAACAGAAAGCCATACACATTCTTACATCTTTACCTGGATTTCTGACACTTCAGCAATGTACTACACAAGCATTAAAAACAACTATATCTTGGTTAAACCATGTGGACAAGTACAAAATTTCACCTTAACTTTTGTCAGAAAGAATGCTTGTTCTGTCAAACAAGTTTGAAAAAATATCTTTTTTCTTTACTGTTTAACAATACATTTGACTAGCAATATTTAAAAAGGCTGTGGTCAATATCGGGCCGATGCAGTAAAGTACGCTCAGGCTGAGCGCTCTGTTAGCCTCCGTTTGGCCGCGCGTTTTCCACATGCTATTTTTACCCCTTATACAGTAGGGGTAATAGCGCGTGGAAAACGCGCGACCAACCCCCCCCCCCCCCGAAACTAATAGCACCCGCCAACATGCAAATGCATGTTGATGGCCTATTAGTCATTCCCACGCGATACAGAAAGTAAAATGTGCAGCCAAGCCGCACATTTTACTTTCATAAATTAACGCCTGTCAAAGGCAGGCATTAATTTCGGCCGGCACCGAGAAAGTATACAGAAAAGCAGAAAAACCTGCTTTTCTGTACACCCTCCGACTTAATATCATAGCGATTGTTATGGTTTTGAGGTGTTTGGTGTATTCTTAGGTGCTGCAGTGATGGCCACTCCCATTGGGGAGGAGCCGCGCGGGGAACTGCAGTACCAGGCTAGACTCAGTTGCACAAACACAGAGATAGTTTTTATTGCACAGCTTCTAGAGTTCACTAGAAGTGGCAGCCCAGTGGCAGCCCAGTAGCAGAACTAGACGGCAGCCACGGGACTAATACTGGCAATCGGCGGCCCCTGAAGAAGGTTCCCAGAAACACGAGCCGTGTCGGGCCAACGCCAGAATCTCATCCCCGCTGCACATCTGCATATCTCGCTACGATAAGTGTTCACCTATTCTACTGCCGTTCATTTATATTGTGTACATTGACACAAGAAAAGTACCAATACCTTGACACAAGGAATCATTACTAAACCTTGACAAAGAGACCAATGATTATAACAGTCAGATACAGTGTAACATAGATTGTATCACCGCACAACATTGTTATTGGCGTTTAAGGGCAAACGTGTCAAAAGCCCACCATTATATATGAGGTCTCTTTGCCTACAAAATATCCTAGGCTAGAGCCATTTTCGGTGAACTAACACAGGCATGGAAGAACTGCTTGAGGGTATGGTTCATCCTCTCAGTTTAACCATTTGATTGAGGATGGTAAGATGAAGTGAAGTCGAGAGTGATATCAAACTTCTTACACAGAGCCTTCCAGAATTTGGCTGTGAATTGTACAACTCTATCTGAAACTATGTGTTTTGGCATACCGTGTAGGCAGAAAATGTGGCTGATGAAAAGCTTTGCAAGTTCACTAGCAGTTAGTAAGCCAGGAAGTAAGCCAGAAGTCTAAGAAGATGGGAGAATTACAATGTATAGCAGTGAATGATGACATAGACTTAATTGGCATCTCAGAGACATGGTGGAAAGAGGATAACCAATGGGATAGTGCTATACCGGGGTACAAATTATATCGCAATGACAGAGAGGAGCACCCGGGAGGAGGTGTGGCGCTTTATGTCCAGGATGGCATAGAGTCCAACAGGATAAACATCCTGCATGATGCCTTCTGCTCTATTATTATTATTTATTTATTATTTATTTCTTTTATATACCGACATTCAATCGAGATATCACATCGGTTTCCAGATAACCAAGAGAATAGGGCGGGATCCGCCCTATTTTACATTGTAACATGGTAACCAAAAAAAACAATTATAACATATTATAACAGTAGTACATGGAGCAAAAGGTTATAGGATATAACAATAGGTTATAGGAAATAACATATCTACATGAATGTGTTGTTGATAAAAATAAATTTAGGGTTAAGGGCTTGTTGATAAAAATAATTTAGGAATAATGGTGGGGGGGGGGTGAGGGAAGGGAGGGGGGACGGTGTGGTGGGAGGAAGTAGTGTAGTGAGAGATTCAGGGGGGTGAGAAGACTGTGTAGGGGATGAGGTGTGTTGCTATTGGGCAGGTTAAGGGTCGGGTGGGAAGGCTTTTAAAAACAGCCATGTTTTAAGGTGTTTTTTGAAGGCTTGCAATGAAGGTTCATTTCTGAGACAGGTGGGGAGGGTGTTCCATAGGGTGGGTCCCGCTATTGTTATGGCTCATTTGCGGGTTGCGTTGAGGTGTGCAGATTTGAGATTGGGGACGGCTAGGAGGCCGGTGTTGGTGGATCTGAGAGTTCTTTGTGTGGGGTATGGATGTATTGCGTTGTTTAGCCAGTTCATTTTGTTGTTGTGTATTTTTTTGTGCATGAGGGTGAGTGTTTTGTAATGGATTCTTTGTGTGATGGGTAGCCAGTGGAGTTCTTTGAGGGTAGGTGTGATGTGGGAGGATTTTTTGTTGTTGGTGATGATTCTGGTGGCGGCATTTTGTAGAACTTGGAGGGGTTTGATGTGGATTTCTGGTAGGCCGATGAGAAGGGGGTTGCAGTAGTTGAGTTTTGAGAGGATAATTGATTGAAGGACTGTTCGGAAGTCGTGCGCTTGGAGAAGGGGTTTAAGTTTTTTCAGGGTTTGGAGTTTGAAGAATCCATCCTTAATTGTATTGGAGATGTGTCGTTTAAAGTTGAGTTGGCTGTCAATTGTTACTCCTAAGTTTCTTGTGGATGGAGTGAGTGAGATTTGTGAGAACTGTGGCACTCCCGGGTTGATTGAGTTTCCTGGGTGGTTGGAGGGGGTGCACTTGAGGAGAGAAGAGGGACGGTCATCTTGGATGTGAAGGATTTCTGTTTTGGCTTGGTTGAGGCATAGTGATAATTGGGATAGTAATTGGGATAGATTTGAGCTGAGGTTGTTCCATTTTTCCATGGTGAGTTGGATGGACTTGTTTATGGGGAGTAGTATTTGTATGTCGTCTGCATAGACGAAGTAGGTGAGGTTTGCATCTGAAAGGTATTTGCATAGTGGGAGGAGGTAAATATTAAAGAGGGTTGAGGATAGGGAAGAACCTTGTGGGACCCCATGTGTGAGGGGCACTTGAGAGGATTCAGATGAGTTTGTCTTGACGATGTAGGATCTGTTTGAGAGGTAGGATTTGAACCATTTGATTGTGGTGTCTTGAAGACCAATTTCTTTAAGTCTGGTGAGGAGTGTTCTGTGATTGATGGTGTCAAAGGCGGCTGATATGTCAAGGAGTATCAGGAGGAACGATTTGCCTTTGTCACGGCCTCTGAGGATGGTATCAGTGAGGGAGAGGAGGAGGGTTTTAGTGCTGAGGAATTTTCTGAAACCATGCTGTGCTGGCTGAAGAACATTATGGGTTTCAAGGTGGTCTGTAAGTTGATTGTTGACTGTTTTTTTCTATGATTTTTGCTAAGAATGGGAGGTTAGAGACTGGTCCTGTAGTTTACTGGGTCTGATTTGTCAAGTTGAGGTTTTTGATGATTGGTTTGATGATGGCATTTTGAGTTTTTCTGGGAAAATTCCTTGTTCGAGGGATAAGTTGATGATGTAGGTTATTGGTTTGACAATGATCTCTCTGATGAGTTTTAGGGTTTTGATGGGAATGGGGTCTAATGGGTGGGATGCAGGGTTGGTTTTTTCTGATGATGGGTTCAATTTCTGTAGAAGCAACAGGTGCGAATTGTGACCATATGTGGATGGGAGGGGGAATGGCAGTAGGGTCGTTGTGGGTATGGGGAATCTTGGCAATAATGTTGTCGACTTTGTCCTTGAAGAATTGAGCTAGTTTTTTCGCTGGAGATGTTGCTGGAGTTAGGCGTGTTGTGTCATTTTGGATGGGGTTGGTTAAATCTTTGACATAGGCAAAGAGGGTCCTGGGTTAAATTGGTAATCATGAATTCTTGACGTGTAGAAATTGCGCTTTGCTGTGTTGAGATTCTGTTGTATAGTTGTGTAAGTAGCGTTCTGTATTTGTCTTTCAGGTTGAGGTGGTGGGGTTCGTCTCCACTGTTTTTCAGTTTGTCTCAGTGTTCGCTTTGAGGTTTTCAGTTCTTGGGTGTACCATGGGGCATTTTGCTTTGTAGATTGTTTGATTTCCTTTTTTATACGTGGGACATAATGTGTTGGCCTATGTCTGCGTTGATAGATATCCAGGAGTTTGTGGCGGTGTTGGCGTCATTTAGGTTGATTGTTTTTAGTGCCTCCGGTAACAGTTCGGCGATATCTTCACTGGAGCATGGTTTGGTGAATTTGATGATTCGGTTGTCTGTTTTTTGTGGGTTCGATTGGAGTTGAAGCTTGGCTTGTATGAGGCTGTGGTCGGACCATGGGGTGGGGGGTTTGTGGAGGGTGGTCCAGTTGCGGATATTTTGTTGTTTAGGAAGATTAAGTCCAGGGTGTGGCCCGCTTTTTGTGTGGGCGTGTTGATGATTTGGGTGAATCCAATGGCAGACATGGTGGATAGGAGTAGTTCACTGGTGGGAGAAAGTGGATGGGAGACGATATGGAGATTGAAGTCTCCTAGTATAATGGCTGGCTCTTGTAAGTTGATGTGGGTTGTGATGGATTCGATTAGGTGGGAGAGGTTGTGCTGTAGGCATCCAGGTGGGGCGTAGAGGAGGAGGATTTGGAGATGTTTTGATTTGAATAGGTTGGTTTCAAGAGGAGGTGGTAAGTTTAGGGAGTGGGAGGAGAATTTAAGTTTTTTGTGAGCTAGGAATAGTAGGCCACCTCCTTTTCTTTTTGCTTTCTGGGTATGGAGAATATGTTGTATGTATTTCTGGGTAGTTGATTGAGTAGGACTGTGTCGGAGTGTTTCAGCCAGGATTCGGTTATGCAGAATATGTCTGGTTGGTCGTCTGTGAGTATGTCATGGATGATTGGCATTTTTTTGGTGATCGATTGTGCATTGATGAGGAGTAGAGTAATGAGTGTGATTGTGGTATAGGGTATGTTAGGGTTGGTGTGGATTTTGGTGAGGCGTCTAGTGATGGGTGTGGCTTTAGGAGTGTGGTGGTGGTTGTAGCGATGAGGTAGTTTGGGGATGTATTGGGCTGAGGCCATTGTGTGTGTTTTTTGTGTGAGGGGTTAGATTGTTGTGCTCTATGTATACTCCTCCCGGTCTCCCCTCCCTGTTGATTGTATTTTCAGCATATTAGTTACAATGTGAACCGGTATGATGTATGCTTACTAATACCGGTATATAAAAGTTTCAAATAAATAAATAAATACAAATTGAATCTTTATGGGTAGAAATCCCTTGCGTGTTGGGGAAGACTATAAGTGATAGGGGTATACTACTGTCCACCTGGTCCAGATGGTGAGACGGACAGTGAAATGCTAAGAGAAATTAGGGAAGCTAACCAAATTGGTAGTGCGGTAATAATGGGAGACTTCAATTACCCCAATATTGACTGGGTAAATGTATCATCGGGACACGCTAGAGAGTTAACGTTCCTGGATGGAATAAATGATAGCTTTATGGAGCAACTGGTTCAGGAACCGACGAGAGAGGGAGCAATTTTAGATCTAATTCTCAGTGGAGCACAGGACTGGTGAGAGAGGTAATGGTGGTGGGGCCGCTTGGCAATAGTGATCATAATATGATCAAATTTGATTTAATGACTGGAAGAGGAACAGTGTGCAAATCCAAGGCTCTTGTGCTAAACTTTCAAAAGGCAAACTTTGATAAAATGAGAAATATTGTTAGAAAAAAACTGAAAGGAGTAGCTACAAAGTAAAAATGTCCAAGAGGCGTGGTCATTGTTAAAAAATACCATTCTAGAAGCACAGTCTAGATATATTCCACACATTAAGAAAAGTGGAAAGAAGGCAAACGATTACTGGCATGGTTAAAAGGGGAGGTAAAAGAAGCTATTTTAGCCAAAAGATCTTCATTCAAAATTGGAAGAAGGGATCCAACAGAAGAAAATAGGATAAAGCATAAACGTTGGCAAGTTAAATGTAAGACATTGATAAGACAGGCTAAGAGAGAATTTGAAAAGAAGTTGGCTGTAGAGGCAAAAACTCACAGTAAAAACATTTTTAAATATATCCGAAGCAGAAAGCCTGTGAGGGAGTCAGTTGGACCGTTAGATGATCGAGGGGTTAAAGGGGCACTTAGAGAAGATAAGGCCATCGCGAAAAGATTAAATGATTTCTTTGCTTCGGTGTTTACTGAAGAGGATGTTGGGCAGGTACCTGTAATGGAGAAGGTTTCATGGTAATAATTCAGATGGACTGAATGAAATCACGGTGAACTTAGAAGATGTGGTAGGCCTGATTGACAAACTGAAGAGTAGTAAATCACCTGGACCGGATGGTATACACCACAGAGTTCTGAAGGAACTAAAAAAATGAAATTTCAGACCTATTAGTAAAAATTTGTAATCTATCCTTAAAATCATCCATTGTACTTGAAGACTGGAGGATAGCAAATGTAACCCCAATATTTAAAAAGGGTTCCAGGGGCAATCTGGGAAACTACAGACCGGTTAGCCTGACTTCAGTGCCAGGAAAAATAGTGGAAAGTGTTCTAAACACCAAAATCACAGAACATATAGAAAGACATGGTTTAATGGAACAAAGTCAGCATGGCTTTACCTAGAGCAAGTCTTGCTTCACAAATCTGCTTCACTTTTTTGAAGGAGTTAATAAACATGTGGATAAGGGTGAACGGTAGATGTAGTATACTTGGATTTTCAGAAGGCGTTTGACAAAGCTCCTCATGAGAGGCTTCTTGGAAAAGTAAAAAGTCATGGGATAGGTGGGGATGTCCTTTCATGGATTGCAAACTGGCTAAAAGACAAGAAATAGAGAGTAGGATTAAATGGACAATTTTCTCAGTGGAAGGGAGTGGACAGTGGAGTGCCTCAGGGATCTGTATTGGGACCCTTACTTTTCAATATATTTATAAATGATTTATTTATTTATTTTATTTATTTGGCTATTTTCTATACCGGCTTTCACGACCAGGGGTCGCATCAAACCGGTTTACATTGAACAGTTTGTGCATTAAACATAGAACTGGAACAACTAAACTGGTGCAGGAAATACAGTTACAATGAACAAGGAATTATACAACTAGGGGGGTGGGAAGAAGAAAAAGAAGAGAGTATAACAATAAAAAATACATTTACAAAGGTTCTTTACAAATATGTAACTTAAAGACCTTGATTGGGAGCAGTCTTGGTCTGGAGTAGGTGGTGGATGATCTGGAAAGAAATACGACGAGCGAGATAATCAAATTTGCAGATGACACAAAATTGTTCAGAGTAGTTAAATCACAAGCAGATTGTGATAAATTGCAGGGAGACCTTGTGAGACTGGAAAATTGGGCATCCAAATGGCAGATGAAATTTAATGTGGATAAGTGCAAGGTGATGCATATAGGGAAAAATAACCCATCTATAATTACACAATGTTGGGTTCCATATTAGGTGCTACAACCCAAGAAAGAGATCTAGGCGTCATAGTGGATAACACATTGAAATCGTCGGCTCAGTATGCTACTGCAGTCAAAAAAGCAAACAGAATGTTGGGAATTATTAGAAAGGGAATGGTGAATAAAATGGAAAATGTCATAATGCCATTGTATTGCTCCATGGTGAGACCGCACCTTGAATACTGTGTACAATTCTGGTCGCCGCATCTCAAAAAAGATATAATTGCGATGGAGAAGGTACAGGGAAGGGCTACCAAAATGATAAGGGGAATGGAACAGCTACCCTATGAAGAAAGGCTAAAGAGGTTAGGACTTTTCAGCTTGGAGAAGAGACGGCTGAGGGGGGATATGATAGAGATGTTTAAAATCATGAGAAGTCTAGAACGGGTAGATGTGAATCGGTTATTTACTCTTTCGGATAGTAGAAACACTAGGGGGCACTCCATGAAGGTAGCATGGGGCACATTTAAAACTAATCGGAGAAAGTTCTTTTTTACTCAACGCACAATTAAACTCTGGAATTTGTTGCCAGAGGATGTGGTTAGTGTAGTTAGTATAGCGGTGTTAAAAAAGGATTGGATAAGTTCTTGGAGGAGAAGTCCATTACCTGCTATTAAGTTCACTTAGAGAATAGCCACTGCCATTAGCAATGGTAACATGGAATAGACTTAGGGCCGGTTTTTAAATGCCCTGTGCGCAGAGCCCTTGCGTGCCGGCGCGCGCAGAGCCCCGGGACGTGCGTAAGTCCCGGGGCTTTGTAAAAGGGGTGTGTCAGGGGCATGTCCTAAATGACGCGGCATTTCGGGGGCATGACACGGCGTTGCGGGGGCGGGCCCGGGGGCATGGCCGAGGCCTCCGGACCAGCCCCTAGGTCGGGTGATGGCGCGCCAGCAGCCCACTGGCGCGCGCAGATTTACATCTGCTTTTAGCAGGCGTAAATCGTGCAACAAAGACAAGGGGGGGGGGGGGGGTTAGATAGGGCCGGGGGGGGGGGTGGGTTAGGTAGGGGAAGGGAGGCGAAGGAAAGTTCCCTCCGAGGCCGCTCTGAAATCGGAGCGGCCTCGGAGGGAACAGGCAGCGCGCGCTGGGCTTGGCGCGAGCAGGTTGCACAAATGTTCACCCCCTCGCGCGCGCCGACCCCAGATTTTATAAGATACGCGCGGCTACGAGCGTATCTTATAAAATCCAGCGTACTTTTGTACGCGCTCGCGGAAAATTATAAAATCTACCCCTTAGTTTTTTGGGTACTTGCCAGGTTCTTAAGGCCTGGATTGGCCACTGTTGGAAACAGGATGCTGGGCTTGATGGACCCTTGGTCTGACCCAGTATGGCATTTTCTTATGTTTTTAGGAAGCGCCACAAAGTGAGCCATCTTTGAGAAATGATCCATTGTTACCCAGATGGTATTGTTGCCCCCAGAGAGTAGTAAGTCCACCACAAAGTCCATGGCGATGTGAGTCCAGGGCTCGTCTGGTACTGGCAAGGGTTGAAACTGGCCCCAAGGACGTCCAGGCAGAGGTTTCTGACTGGCACAGTTGGTACAAGCCGCTACGTAAGCAAAGGTGTCTTCTTTCATGGACGGCCAGAGTAGTATTGTTGTAACTTCGCCAGCGTTCTCAGTTGACCGGGATGTCCAACCAATTTAGAGTCATGAGCCCATGCTAGTAGTTTCTTCCAGAAATTGGGTGAGTAGCAGAGTAGCAGAAAGAATGACAGAAAGAATGACTCTCTCTGGGTCAATGATGTGTTGCAGAGCATCAGGTACATCTTCAGATATGAAGGAGCGAGATAGGGCATCCGCTCTGATGTTTTTATCTCCAGGTCGGTATTTCAAGATGAAATCAAACCTGTTAAAGAACAGGGACCATCTCACCTGTCTATGGTTGTGGCGCTGGGCATGGCAAAGGTATTCTAGGTTTTTATGATCTGAAAAACTGTGATTTGATGTTGAGCACCTTGGAGCCAGGGATGCCACTCCTCGAACGCCATCTTTATCACCAATAGCTCTTTACTTTCAATGCCGTAGTTTCTTTCTGCCGGCATGAAGCTCTGGAGAAAAGGAACATGGACGTAGGATCTTGGAGTCACTGGTCTGACTTAGCACAGCCCAACACTAACATCTGAGGCGTCAACCTCCACGATGAAGGGGCGTGCAGGATCCGGACGGTGGAGGCATGGCTTAGTAGAGAAAGCGTCCTTCACCTTTTGAAATGCGGTGACAGCCTCTATAGACCAATTGGCAACATTGGCACCCTTCTTTGTCAGAGCTGTTAATGGCTCAGTTAGTGAGGAGTAATTCTTAAAGAAGGTTCTGTAATAATTAGTAAATCCCAGAAATTGTCTAAGAGCTTTTAGACCAGTGGGTTGAGTCCATTTCTGAATGCTCTCAAGCTTTTGTGATTCCATCTGGAACCCTTTGTCAGATACTATGTACCCTAAGAAAGGTATAGATTCCTTGTGGAATTCACATTTGGACAGCTTTGCGTATAGATGATTCTCCCGCAGTCTCTGTAAAACCTTCTTGATGTCTTCCTTGTGGGTATTCAGGTCTTGAGAGAATATCAGGATATCGTCTAGGTATACAACGACACATTGGTAGAGTAGGTCATGCAGGATGTCATTCATCTTGTTTTGGAAGACAGCTGGGGTGTTGCACAAGCTGAAGGGCATCACTAAGTACTCAAAGTGTCCATCCCTGGTATTAAACGCTGTCTTCCATTCGTCTCCTGAACAAATATGAACAAGGTTATATGCTCCTTTAAGATAAAACTTGGAGAATATCTTGGCTCCCTGTAGTCTGTCAAATAGCTCTGAGATGAGTGGTAAAGGGATAGCAGTCTTTGACCATGATCTCGTTTAGACCACGATAATCAATGCATTTAATTTATTTATTTATTTTAGTTTTTCTATATATCACATCATGCCGGTTTACAATAAACAGTGGGGTAATAACAGGAACACTGAACGAAATAAATAACAGGTGCTAACATAAAATAGTTACAGTTACAATAAAACAAGGATAAGTACAACTAGGAGCAAGAAGAAAAATGATACGAACTTTAACATAGTATATTAACCAAAGTATGACAGGGTACATTACAAAGAATTATGTGATTTACAATGACTTGTTCATTTGAACAAATTGCAGTTTTTTACAATGACTTGTTCATTTGAACAAATGCATGGATGTAAGGTTCCGTCCTTCTTACTCACAAAGAAGAAGCCTGCCCCAGAAGGAGACTTGGATGGCCTTATGAAACCCTTTTGGAGATTTTCTAGGATGCATTCAGACATCACTTTATTTTCTACCACAGAGAGGAGGTAGACCCTTCCCTTAGGTTGTTCTGTATTCAGTTTCAGTTGATAGCACAGTTGTAGGATCTGTGTGGAGGTAGTACATCAGTGACCTCTTTAGAAAATACATCCTGAAAAGATGCGTATGAGGCAGAAGCCCAGGCAACAACGCGGTCGTTGGCATGCAGGGTATAGGAGAAACTTCCTTCAGGCACTTGCCATGACAATCTGGACCCCAATGTGAAAGCTCCAGAGTAGTCCAGTTGAATTGAGGCATGTGCTTTTGCAGCCACGGTAACCCCAGTACTAGGGGGTGCATAGCCTTCTCTAGCACACAGAGGGAAATTGTTTCTGTATGAAGAGCGCCTGTCCTTAAACTTACCAGTTCAGTAAGTAGGGCTACTTCACACGGTAAAGGCTTTCCATGGATAGAGGAAAGTAGTAGCGGAGACGTCATGGTAGTGGTGGGGATCCGCAGATGTTCTGTCCCCAGCAGTGGGTACATGTTGTATCTATATATATTGTAATTTAACTGTGTTTAATGCAGTCCTCTCTTAGCACTGTATGTAACCTAGGATAAAAAGATGTGAGCCTTTATCTTTAAGAGCCCCCCCCCTCCTCTTTCTCTCACTATTGGAAAGGCTTGAATGCTCCTCAATTTAACTTGAGTCTTTCTAGGTGCCCTATAGGCTCAAGGTTCTGCCCTTTATATTTTCCCTTTGTTAACTGTTTCTTAGGCTCACTGCCATTGGACCTTGCCCCTGCCCCCAGCTTGTGGAGGCGTTTCCTTTAGCAGCTTTCGACGAGAGTCAGTCTTGCTTATGTTTACCTCTGAGCCAGCAACGCTCTTGTGAAACCCTGTCAAATGATTGGGTTTTTACCTTCTCTTTTACTGCCTTCATTGGAAGACTAAATCAGCCTCAGATCCCTCCTGTTACCCCTCCCTCCATTTGACAATGATCTCTGCCTAGGAGCTTACGTTTGAGATTCAACAATTGTAAGTAGAATTTACCTGTTCAATAAATGATTTCAAACTTAAAGAATCTTTGTCTTGAGGACTGATTGGAGAGAAAGTTTAGCTGCCTGAATAGGAAAAAGCACAGAGATGTACCTCATTCAGAACAGCAGATGTTCCACTAGATGCTTTTGTATAAAGTTTCCTCCTGCCCCGGAGTCCACTAGTGTTCTAACAACTGAAAATATGATGTATTCAATTACAATTCAACAACACAACATCATATATGGAAACTAGATTCTGAATTTGTGTAATTTGAGTCCACTAGGGCAAGAGTCTGATATTCAAGCGGCCGCATATCAAGGAGACTGGAAGAGAGAGTGGAGGAGAGGGTGCAGTTAGACCTAAGAAGAGTCCTCCCACAGGACTTAGGTCTGCTAGTTTCACAGACAGATTGGGCATATTTGTACAGCATGGCCAGCTTGTCCACAATACATGCAGAGGCCCAATCTTTTTCGTGTTCTTCTCTCTTTAGAAGTCAGGTGACTGCGGCCTAGTTGCATTGGTTTTTCCTCGCCAGCAACAGAATTAGACTGAATAGGCTTAGATATGGTCTTAACTTGATTTTTTTCTCCCTGGCTAGGTCTCCTGGAACTCTTGACCTCTTGAACCTTAACCCGAAGTCGGAGATCAATTCTTGTGGCCAACTTCATCAGGTTCTCCAAGGTCTCAGGCATTTCTCTTTTAGCCAGGAGTTCAGGCCTTCAAAGAAGAGTGTCTTCAGGCATCTTGAGTCCCAATTTAACTCTGAAGCCAAAGTCTTGAATTCTATGGCGAAGTCTGGTAGAGATTTATTACCTTGTTTCAGATGAACCAATGTAGATCCTGTTGTAGTATACCGGGCAGGGTCATCAAATACAGATTTGAACAGTTCCAAAAACCCGGTAAAATCCTTCAGGATGGGATCATTGCGCTCCCATAGCAGAGAAGCCCAAGCCAGTGCTCTTCCATCCAGATAAGACAGGATATATGTGGTCTTGGCATAGACTGTAGGAAAGTGGTTAGGTTGCAGGGCAAAATGCATGCAGCATTGGTTGATTAATCCTCTACATCTCCAAGCTTCCCCTGAGAAGCGTGTAGGAATGGAGAGGGGTACAACAGTCTTAACAGTCACTTCTGGTGGTGTTTTTCTTTACCTGTGGTAGTAGAGGCGTTAATCTGTGAGTGTAGTAGATTAAAGGCCACAGTCAAGCTATCCAGCAAGTTCTGTTGTTCGGAGATTCGCTGGGCCAGGCCTGGAATGGCCTGCAATGCAGTGAGCTGAGCCAAATCCATGGAGTTAGCAATCTGTTATGGTTTTGAGGTGTTTGGTGGATTCTTAGGTGCTGCAGTGATGGCTACTCCCAGGTTAAAGTGATGACTCTCCCAGGTTAAAGCACCATTAAGCTTTAACCCGTACACCCTATGGTATCACTTCATATTTATTTCCTACCTTATCTTCTTTCCAGCTTGTTGCAAGCTTCCAAGTTCTCTTCCCTGTTGATTGTAACTTTTTGACTCATTCCTACCTACTGTTTATCTTTCGTTTACTTGAATAGTTACCCCAGTTTTTATTCTTGTTAATTGTAAACCGATCCGATATGGTTATTTACTATGAAGGTCGGTATATAAAACTGTTAAATAAATAAATAAATAAATAAATAAATAAATACTCCCACGGGGAGGAGCCCGTGGGAAACTGCAGTACCAGGCTAGACTCAGATGCACAAACACAGAGATAGTTTTTATTGTACAGCTTGTAGAGTTCACCAGACGTGGCAGTAGTCTTGGGTCCTCGGCTGATGAGACCCTTCCCACAGTGGTGGTATAGGGAGCTCCGATGCAGGTTTCTTTTTTTTTTTTGTATAAACAATTTTTATTAATGGATTAAAGAGCAGTACAGAGGAATTAGAGATATACAGTTCCGTCTATATCTCCAAATCCATGAATAACCATAATAACATCCACAACATTCTTATATGTATACTATCCCCCCACCCCCAAAAAGTCCTCCCCTTAGGTCCTGACTCCAATATAACCATATCTGGTTAAGTCCACGGGTCGAAACTCTCAATACCACACTCAGCTCAACAGTTGAGAATAAGGCTACGCGCCCGGTGCGGTAAAGCCTGTAGGTATCCATCCCAAATCTGAAGAAACCTTCGACGTCGTTGAGGACATGTCTTTGAAGCAAAATTGTCCATTTGCATCATGCGGTGAAGATGATTACGCCACAACCAAAAGGAGGGACCATCCAACTCTTTCCAAGTAAGCAAAACAACCTTTTTCCCCACCGCAAAGGCCTTTCGCAAAAACCAGGGGAACCTGGGGCCCCCCACCAGCGGTTTGGGAATACAATCAAATAAAATCATGTAAGGAGAAAGAGGGAGAGCAATCCCAGATAAACTCCGCTGTTATGACTGTCCAAATCCGGAAGTGGATCCTTAGGCCGACCGACCCGGGGGAACAGTCGGGAGGCAGAACACACACTGGACAGACGAGGCTTCACCTGGAAACCCGTGACCCCTCCAGAGGAGCTGTGGGAGCCCGGGTCGCTAGGACTTAGAAGTCTTCACCCTGGAAGTCCGAGGTCCCCCCAGGAGGAGCCCGTAGGGACCCGGACCGCTGGGACTTAGGTGAAGAACCGAAGAAACCCAGGAAAGGAGCACGAACCGGAGTCAAGGCAGGCGGCAGGCAGGCAGAAATCGGAGTCACGAACTGGGGTCGAGGCAGGCGGCAGGCAGGTGGAAGCTGGAGTCACGGAACGGAGTCAAGGCAGGCAGAAATCAGGCAGAAGCAGAACCGCAAGGGCAAGCAGAAGTCCAGGAACCAGGCAGCAGGCAAGAATCAAGGTCAGGCAGGCAGAATCCGAAGACAGGCAGCAGGAATCAGGAACCGGGTAAGCAGAACGGCAACTAGTACTTCATAGAAGGAACCTCGTTGGAAGGCAATTTGAAAACCCCCGGCTCCCTGTTTAAATCCCCTACCCGGCGTCTGACGTCATTGGAGGCGTGTCAGCACATCCGGGTGTTGACGACTGAAAATGCGGGCCCCTGCGCGCGCGCGTTCCCACATCAAGGGGAGGAGTCTTCAACGGCGTCTCCCTCATGGAGACGCCGCTGCCATGCGGCCTGGAAGGCCACAAATCGGGCGTTTTGCGGCGCAATTCTCGGCACGGCAAGAAGCGGTAGGTGCCCGGTCACTAACCTAGTGACCGGGATCGTAACAGTACCCCCCCTTTTACGCCCCCTCCGAAGAGGACCGGGCTTCCCGGGATTATCCAAGTGAAACTGAGTCAGCAGAGATTTGTCCAAAATATTTCGTGCAGGTTCCCAAGAGTCTTCTTCGGGCCCACAGCCCTCCCATGCTAGCAAATACTCCCATCGGCGATTGTGAAAGCGCACATCCCGTAGTTCGTGTACTCGATAAACAGGTTCCTCAGGAGACGAGGCTGCGATATCATCAGGAGTAAGACGATGAAAACGAGAGTACACCACAGGTTTCAAAAGGGATACGTGAAACAGATTGTGGATACGTAACGATGATGGGAGACGAAGCCTATAGGACACCAGGCCTATTCGTTCAGCCACGGGAAAAGGACCACAGAATTTGGGGCACAACTTGTGAGAATGACCTGGGAAGTGAAGGTTCTTGGTGCTTAGCCATACCTTAGTACCGGGCAACAATTCTGGTGCGGGACGTCGATGGCGATTCGCCACTTTCCGTGTCCTTTGTGCTGCTGTGGAGAGTCGCTGCTGAAGAATCCTCCAGAGTTGATGAAGCTGGGTGGCCAGCGACTGGGCCACTGGGGACGGAACCTCCACAGGAAGTGGTACCGGAGGTCTGAGATGGCGTCCAAAGACGGTCCGGAATGGAGACTGACCTGTGACGGAATGCTGGTGATTACTGTACGCGAATTCAGCCCATGGCAGAAGGGAAACCCAATTGTCCCTTTTCTCGGAAATGAAACTGCGAAGGAATAATTTGAGAGACCGATTCATTCGTTCCATTTGTCCATTATTTTGTGGATGAAACGCGGTGGACAGATTCAGTTGAACTCCAAACTTCTTACAGATGGCACGCCAGTAGCGAGCTGTGAACTGAGACCCACGGTTGGATACAATACTCTGTGGGAGACCATGAGCTCGGAAGATGTGCTGTATAAATAGATGTGCCGGTTCTGGAGCAGATGGAAGTTTGGGCAGAGGTACTAGGTGAACCATCTTAGAGAACCGATCCACGGTGATCCAAATCACCGTATTACCCTCCAACGGAGGCAAATCCACCACGAAGTCCGTGGCGATGTGGGTCCAAGGTTCCGTGGGAATAGGCAGGGGCTGTAGAAGTCCCCAGGGTCATCCAACGAGAGGTTTTTGTCTGGCACATACTGGGCAAGATGCCACATACTCGTGTACGTCCTGTCGCACCCGAGGCCACCAGTAGTATCGGTTTAAAAGAGTTAAGGTCCTCTCTCGACCGGCGTGGCCTCCCGTGAGAGAGTCATGGGCCCACTCCAGGACCCTTCTACGATCTCGTCGAGGAACTACCACTCTTCCTGGCGTGGATATACTGGTGCTGGCAAGGAAGATTTTAGCTGGATTGATGATGTACTGCGGAGGGTCATCCTTCTCTTCAAAGATGGTATTACGAGATAGTGCATCGGCTCGAACATTCTTCGATGCTGGTCGGTACTTGAGGATGAAATCAAACCGACTGAAAAATAATGACCAGCGAGCTTGCCTGGGGTTAAGGCGCTGGGCTTGTGAAAGGAACTCCAAATTTTTATGGTCAGTATACACCGTGACCTGATGTTGAGCTCCCTCCAGCCACTGCCTCCATTCTTCGAAAGCCAACTTGATGGCTAGGAGTTCCTTATCGCCGATCCCGTAGTTGCTTTCGGTAGGCGTAAACTTTTTGGAAAAATAGGAGCACGGTAACAAGTTTCCAGAACTGGAGTACTGAGACAGAACTGCTCCTACCGCCACACTGGAAGCGTCCACCTCCACCACGAAGGGACGTAGCGGATCAGGATGGCGTAAGCAAGTTTCCAACAGAAAGGCATCTTTTAGATCTCGAAATTCTTTACAAGTCTCAGGAGTCCAGTGTTGCGTATCAGCTCCTTTCTTAGTTAGGGCGGTCAGTGGTGCTACTAGCCGTGAATATCCTGGGATGAAGTGCCTGTAGAAGTTCGCGAAGCCTAAAAAGCGTTGTAACGCCTTTAAGCCAATAGGTTGAGGCCACTTCTTAATCGCAGATACCTTTTCGGGGTCCATGCTGAATCCTGTAGCGGAAATAATATAACCCAAAAAGGGCAAAGAGTCCTGCTCAAATAGACATTTCTCCAGTTTCGCGTAGAGATGCTGATCCCGGAGAATTTGAAGTACTTGTCGGACTTGACATCGATGAGTGTTCAAGTCTTGTGAGAAAATAAGGACATCGTCCAAATATACTATAACGCAGGAGTTAAGCAGATCCCTAAGTATCTCGTTCATGAGATGCTGGAATACTGCGGGAGCATTACATAAGCCGAACGGCATGACCAAGTACTCGTAGTGTCCGTCCCGGGTATTGAAGGCGGTCTTCCACTCGTCCCCGGGACGTATGCGAACCAAGTTATAGGCCCCCCTTAAGTCCAGCTTCGTAAAGACTTGCGCCCCTTGGAGCTTGTCTAATAATTCAGGAATCAATGGTAATGGGTACCGGTTCTTCTTGGTAATGGCATTCAAGCCCCGGTAATCAATGCAGGGTCGCAATGAGCCATCTTTTTTAGCCACGAAAAAGAATCCTGCCCCTGCAGGTGATTTAGATGACCGAATGAATCCCTTGGCGAGGTTTTCCTTGATATAGTCCGACATGGCTTTGGTCTCTGGCTGAGAGAGAGGATACACCCTACCCCGTGGTGGTACTGCACCGGGAAGAAGATCTATAGCGCAGTCGAAGGGGCGATGTTGTGGTAGTAATTCCGCCTTTTCTTTAGAAAAGACGTCGGAAAAGTCACTGTACGGATCCGGAAGTAGCGACCCGGTGTGTGCCAAAGGGATGGGTGGAACAACTGTAGTCTTAATGCACGACTGAAAACAATGAGGGCTCCATTGCGTGATCTGTAAATCATCCCAGCGAATCACTGGAGAATGTTGCTGCAACCAGGGCAGACCAAGAACTATTGGATGTACCGACCTCTCTAAAACTAGGAACGAGATCATCTCTTCATGTAATAGTCCAGTCTGAAGTGTAAGTGGAGTGGTGGCAACGGAAATGCTACCAGGCAAAGGAGTTCCTTGAATGGAGGTAACACGCAGTGGGGGTTCACGGGGTCATGTGGCTAACTGAAGCTGCTGCACAAGTGCGCGGGTGATAAAGTTACCTCCAGCCCCGGAGTCAATCAGGGCCTGCGTTTCAAAGGAACCTCCCGAGACCTTCAGAGTTACCGGTACTGTACATTGAGGAGCAGCATTAAAACAGCCCAGGAGACACTCCTCCATCACTCCTAGGCGTGGGCGTTTCCCGGCCGTTCCTTGCATTGAGAAAGGAAGTGTCCCTTTCCACCGCAATACAGACACAATCCCAGTGTCCGGCGGCGGCGTTTCTCCTCTTCAGATAGGGAAGTTCTTCCTAACTGCATAGGTTCCTCGGAGGAGGGTTCGGCGGAAGCCCCTGTGGACCGGGGCGCCGGTATGAGCGGCCTCGAGAAAGCAGGAGCCAGTGGCGACATACGTCGTGGAGGGCGTACCTCCTTGGCTCTTTGTTGCAAACGCAGATCAATGCGTCCAGCGAGTTCAATGAGCATGTCAAGGTCCTCAGGAAGGTCTCTGGCAGCCAGAACATCCTTAATGCGACCTGCCAGACCCTCAAGAAAAATCCCACGAAGAGCATCATCACGCCAGCCCACCTCTAGTGCAAGTGTGCGGAATTCTAAGGCGTACTCCGCCAGAGTGCGGGCTCCCTGCCGGAGTTGGAGTAGTTCTGAAGTCACGGAGGTCTGGCGAGCGGGTTCGTCAAAGGCTGCTCGGAAACTAGCCACGAAGTGATCCAGGTTAGTGAGGGTGGTATCACTCTTCTCCCACATAGGCGATGCCCAATTCAGGGCCTTGCCATCCAGCAAGGAAAAGATGTATGCGACCTTGACGGAATCTGTAGGAAATTGGTTAGGAAGCAAAGCAAACCGCACAAAACACTGATTTAGGAATCCGCGACACCCCTTGGCGTCCCCTGCGTAACGTGACGGAGCAGGAAGCTGCGTGGGTGTCTGGAGCGTGACAACTGGAGCGGGTGCTGGCACCGGAACTGGTGCAGGGGGTTCGGCATCCATACGAGTAGCCATCCGCTCCACCGTGGCTACCAGAGAATCCAGCACCAGCCGCTGAGCAAGCCCTGGAATGGCCTGAAGACCAGCGAGGTCTGCCGGATCCATGGCTTTGCAAACAGTTATGACAGTCCAAATCCGGAAGTGGATCCTTAGGCCGACCGACCCGGGGGAACGGTCGGGAGGCAGAACACACACTGGGCAGACGAGGCTTCACCTGGAAACCCGTGACCCCTCCAGAGGAGCTGTGGGAGCCCGGGTCGCTAGGACTTAGGAGTCTTCACCCTGGAAGTCCGAGGTCCCCCCAGGAGGAGCCCGTAGGGACCCGGACCGCTGGGACTTAGGCGAAGAACCGAAGAAACCCAGGAAAGGAGTACGAACCGTAGTCAAGGCAGGTGGCAGGCAGAAGTCGGAGTCACGAACTGGGGTCGAGGCAGGCAGCAGGCAGTCTGAAGTCGAGGTCACGAACCGGAGTCAAGGCAGGCAGCAGATAGGCAGAAGTCGGGGTCACGAACCGGGGTCGAGGCAGGAGGCAGGCGGCAGGCAGGTGGAAGCTGGAGTCACAGACCGGAGTCAAGGCAGGCAGAAATCAGGCAGAAGCGGAACCGCAAGGGCAAGCAGAAGTCCAGGAACCAGGCAGCAGGCAAGAATCAAGGTCAGGCAGGCAGAATCCGAAGACAGGCAGCAGGAATCAGGAACCGGGTAAGCAGAATGGCAACTAGTACTTCATAGAAGGAACCTCGTTGCAAGGCAATTTGAAAACCCCCGGCTCCCTGTTTAAATCCCCTACCCGGCGTCTGACGTCATTGGAGGCGTGTCAGCACATCCGGGTGTTGACGACTGAAAACGCGGGCCCCTGCGCGTGCGCGTTCCCCCGTCGAGGGGAGGAGTCTTTGGCGGCGTCTCCCTCATGGAGACGCTGCTGCCATGCGGCCTGGAAGGCCACGAATCGGGCGTTTTGCGGCGCGATTCTCGGCGCGGCAAGAAGCGGTAGGTGCCCGGTCACTAACCTAGTTACCGGGATCGTAACATCCGCAGATACTTCACAATCTTTTCCGAAAACAGCTGGATCCTCGGACATCCCCAAAACACATGGGATAAATTCCCAATAGATTTATGACAGCGGGGGCACATCCCAGAGTGCGTTAATTTTGCATGAAAGGCCAGTTGCGGGGTTATGTATGCCCGGTATAACAACTTAAATTGCATTTCTTTGTATTACATATTAATGGTAGTGCGCGTTAGAGAGTTCAGACTTGCTTTCAATACTCCAATTGGTAACTGAAATATCCCATCTCGATTCCACCTTTCTACTACACATTGAAAGACATCGGGAGTCCCCTCCTTGGAGAAGGCTTTGGTAGTAACCAGATAGCGAGGGCCCACTGGGACTTCCCAGCTTGAAAAAAGTCTCTATAGCATGGAGGTGTGCTGGATCATTTTGGGATGCAGGAATCGAGGTGAGATAGTGATGAAGCTGCATGTACCCAAAAAAATGAGTTTCTACTATCCCGTACATAGATTGAAGCTCTGCAAAAGAAAAAGGGTTACCAGACGTATCCGTTACGTGTCCCAACATGGTAATGCCTGCTGTCTGCCTTTCCCGAAATACTCGGGAAGTAGATCCCGGGGTAAAGTCAGGGTTGCCCATGATAGGTGCCCCGATGCAGGTTTCTAATGAGGAGCTGTAGGTGAGACAGACTGGTAGATGTTAGATTACTCACGCTCTTGTAGCTGTAATGGTGGAGTTCCCAGCAGGTAGTACTGGTAGCAGGCACCAAGGTAGACAACTCAGGCCCTCGAGGAGCGAGTACCTGGATACTGGATAGGCACCTGGAAAGAAGCACAGGGCCCCTGAGGAGCAGGTACCCAAGTTAGTAAAACCCCGGAGGGTAGAGAGAGCTTCCAGCAGCAGCGAGAAGTGGCAGAGCAGCTTAGACCGGACGAATCCAATCCTTGCTAACTCGAAGTCAGTCAGTAAACGGGCAACCTAAATACCCAGATGTTGTGACGTAATTCGATGGGGACTCCCCGAGGTTCGCGCCAAAGTTGGAATAAAGACGTGGGTAGCTCGTGCGTGCACCCTAGGAAGCCCTCAGGTGAATCATGGCGGAATGCCTTCCCAAAGCCGTTCAGGGGACGCCAGAGAGTGTGGCAAGCAGACACGGCGGTCGCCATTTTTCCGAGGCTGGTGGAGAAAGCAAATATTGAGGTGAGGCATGTGCGACGAAGCTGCCTGACTCCGACAGACGCAACAGCGATATTAAGTCGGAGGACGCAAAAATAAAAAAAAAATTAAAAATCTGCCCATGGCCCGCGGGTTGGAAGACGGACGCTCAATTTTGCTGGCATCCGTTTTCCGAACCTGTGGCTGTCAGGGGGTTCGAGAACAGACGCCGGTAAAATTGAGCGTCATCTGTCAAACCCACTGACAGCCGCGGGCCCTAATTTGCATACGGGCCGATACTGAATCGTGCGCTTGTGCGCGTGTCGGGAGAGCGGGCGCTCGCCGGCTCTCCCGCAACTTTTATTGTATTGGCCCGTATGTAATTAATATCAAAAGAATCTATCTACAAATATGCTAATAATTTGCTTTATTTATTTGATTTATATTCTGCTTTTCAGGCACTTCAAAGTGGATTACGTTAAGTACTATTGGTATTTCTCTATTCCCAGGCTTCACAACAACATAGGAATCTGCTGTTTGATCTGAATATGAAAGGAGGAAAATGAAAGACTACATACTTAGCTATTTTTTTAAACTTGTATGTTTTAAGCTTTATCACACTTTTTCAACTACATTACTATACAGAAGGGTACAAGCCAATCAAATCACATGACTTAGAAGCTAGTGCTAAATGCATTTTTCTAGTAACAGCATCTGTCAGTTTTGCCAGTTTCAGTGACAATGTGAAACATATTTTGAGATGCTGTCAAGCTTCCTTTTAGGCTGTCTAGGCATTCTAGTTTTGCAAAACATACTTTTTCTTTGGCCTGTATCTGAATCTAAATCCTCACACATGGTTTTCCAGGTAAAAGTAATGCCTGTATATTTGTTGATGATGATGCATAGCACAAATAAACTAACTGTAAACACTGCATTTTAACAAAATGTACCACACTCCAATACCTGTTATTCTAAATGTATTTTATATGTCTAAAAACAAAAACAAAAAAAAACAGTCAAGGTAAATATTTGTTTGGAATTATACAATTTCATGATGAAATGCAAAGCCCTTTCATTAATATAGCTCCCTGAAATTCAAATGAGATAACAGGAGATTTAAAGGACAATGGTGTAAAAGCTGGAGGCACCACAAGATTTTTCCTAGAAATGTTGAGTTATAAACTATTAAACTACACATAGATAATTGAAATCTTTTTCTTAATTTACTACTTGTAGCTCTAGGTAACTGTTCACACAGTGCAGATCATGGCACAACTAATAGGAAAGCCCATTGTTAAATAATGGATAACCTAGATGCCGAGCTGTAAATATAGTTCCCTGTTTACTCCCCTTTCCTACTAGACCCTGCTTACCTATTAAAGGCACTCTGTGGGAACCCAGCTCTTCATACATCCTGACTTGGGGCTTAGTGGCTGGTGGGGCTGTGTTGACAGGTGTTATCAAAGGGTGGGATAAGGGTATGAGGGAAGGGGGTGTCATCAGCTATGTCTGTGGGTGGGAAAGAGTGTATGGGAGCATGAGGAATGTATGTGACTGAGAGCGTGGAAGGGGGTGTCAGTGAGTGCAGATTATTTGTGTGAGACAGACTGGGATAAGAGTGGCGAGGCCCATTCTCTCCCTCAATACTCACTTCATTTTTTTCCCTCTTCTTCCCATTCTTTCTCCCCCAATTCTGATCCATCTTCCCTGCCTACTCAGGCAGTCCACCTACATTGATCTCCAGCCCCCAATTTTCTACTGATAGCTAGCTATACTATCTTGTCAGCTGGTGGGAGCTTGGCTTCCCGCCAACATCACTGCCAAGTTCTGCTGGTGCTACTGCTTCCTTCGCTAACAGGACTTGGGCTCCCTGCAAGCCACACTGCTGATTTCTGCCAGCAGCACATCACCTTCAGCTAATGAGGACCGAGTCCAGAGTCCCCTGCCGGCTACGCTGCTAAGTGCAGCCAGCACCATGTGCAATAGCCAGTCCCATATTTCAGCTAGTGGTGGAGTGACAGACTTATTGTAACGCTGTGTGATATATATATGCCTTCTGCCCATGCATGTGCACACTGTGGCACCAACACTGTCAACAAATATCACCTGAACAAACTCACTGATTTTTCTATCTAATGAGATAGGAGGTCATGAAGAATGACCTTTCAGATAAACCAGGTAGTAAGCAGAAGTCTACCTGGTAGCAGAAATTGTATACTGCAACAAGTAACATGTTTAGCAAGTGAAGAGACACTACATAGATGCTGTGTTCACATACAGTTGCTTTTGAAACATTGGATCAGTGTCGGGTGGGTTGTTTTGTGAAGATTAAGAAATATTGAAGACATTAGGAATAGATAACTGATATCACCTTTATTTGCATTAAAACATTTTGCCAAAAATGTTCGCAAAAGTTGCCTGCATACAGAGATATTGATGGACCAATGATTAGAACAAGTGACATATGAAAAGACACAAGACATAAGATTTATGTGCAGTCGGCTTCGTTCCTATGATGATCATAGATAATATCTAACATTTATCAGCTTTGGTTTTGAATGGAATTTTTTGTATTGTTTCAAGAGTTTTTCTACTCAGAGGTTCAATATACAGTCCAGTGTGTGTCAACTAACATGTAAAACCTCAACAGAATAACCTATGGTTCACCACAGGCTCTGATTCAGCTTGTATTCTCAGGATTTTTGTTTTGAATATTAAGGGGATGATTTTAAAAGCATTTCTTGGCAAACAACGCTGATTTTAAAAACTTCAATTTATGAACATAAGGAGAAATTACTACTTAACTGATAATTTCCTTTCCTCTAAGGAGGTCAGACCAATCCCCACGAGTGGGTTATGCACTTCTACCAATGGAGGAGTAAAAGCTGACATCATGGATATATAGCCCTGCCCTGTCATCAGTCCACCAGTATTCTCTGAAAAAGCCAAACTGTGGACAAACTGATTATACTTGAACATGATTATTTACATTCAGCCACTCATGCTTCCAACCAACAAGAAAACACTGAGCCCAGCCAAAAGAGTGAATAATCACTAACCTGAGGGCTGGTTAAGCCACTAACCAGTCTTTAAACAAAGAGCAAGAACAACACTCTGTAAAGTCTGCACCTGAAAGGTGAAATAAATGACAAAACAGGCAGCCAAGGGTGGGTTGGAGATTGGTCTGCCCTTCTTAGAGGAAAGGAAATTAACAGGTAAGTAGTAATTTCTCCTTTCTCTGCACTCAGGCAGACCAATCCCCATGAGTGGGATGTACCAAAGCTACATTCGAACAGTGGGTTGTATCAAAGCTATATCCGAATGGTCCAGCCAAAACAGCCTGTGCGAACGCAGCATTCTCCTGAGCTTGAATATCCAAGCAGTAATGCTTGGAAAAGGTGTGTAAGGGTGACCAAGTCACCATTCGGCAAATTGACAGGAGAAAATAAACAAATTTCCACCCACAATACTGCCTGAGCCCTTGTGGAATGTGGTCTAATCTGGTTCAGCAAAGGAATCTCGGCATCTACATACGCAGCCAAGAGGACTTCCTTAACCCAAGTACTGCAGGAAATGACGCATGATGTCAGAGGTATGCAGGGAAACAGAATCATGCAAATGAAACTCCGAAACAACTTTAAGCAAAAATGAAGGCACAGTCCAAAGCTATACCACACCTACAATTATACATACAAAAGGGTCTCGAAAAGAAAGAATTTGCAGCTCTAAAAATCAATGTGCAGAACAGATTGCAAGCAGAAAAACTGTCTTCAAGGTAAGCAGCCACAAAGAAAACTCCACGCAGCGGCTAAAAAGACAGACCCGCCAAGAAATTCAGGTCCAGATTAAGGTCCCACAGAAGCACTGACAATCACAAGGGAGGATGAGGATGCTTAACTCCCTTCAAAATCCACTAATGACTCGCCCCTTATAGCAAGCGAGAGCCACCACTTGAACCTTCAAGATGTTAATGGCCAAACTTTACCCAATGCTTTCTGTAAAAAATTCCAAAATCAAAGAAATATCCACTTTGAGAGGCTGAGAACCTCGCTCTGAACACCAGTTCTCAAAAATCCGCCAAACACATAGGTCAGAGACATTAAAAAAAAAAATTCCTGGCCAAGTGGAAATCAAGCAGGTGACCCATGTCAACAACCTAGCCCTCACAAGGGCCAAATTGTAAGATAAAAATTGACCTGAATCTTTGAGAAGAATGGGTCCCTGCCTCAACAGAGACTTCCGAGGAAGCATCTGGAGGGGACTGTCCAGTAGCAGTTTCTGCAGATCGGTATAGAACAGCCCCCGAGGCCAATACAGAGCCACCAAAAGTACAGTGTTGGTCTGACTTGCAAGTTTCCGAGCGATCCTGCCTAACTGAGGCAAGGACAGGAAGGCATATAGCAGGTTGGCCAGCGAACACACCTACATGAGAGCATTGATGCCCAGCACTTCAGATCCCGGCTGTGACTGAAAAACCATGGAAGTTTCGTATTGCTGAAAGTCGGCAGCGAGTCTAGGTATAGGTGGCTCTAGTGCTCCACTATGAGCTGAAAGGCTTCAACAGCTACCTCCCATCCTTTTGGGTCCAACCTCTTCCTGCTGAGAAAGATGGCCATCTCATTATCCTTTCCGGCAATAAGGGAAGTGGATATATATAGGAGGTACTTCTTGCCCAGAGATGAGCGCATCTATCTCCTCAGACACCTGACAACCTCTGATGGTGCCCTGATGATTAATGGAGGCCGTAGCTGTTGAATTGTCCAACATTATCCGGAACACCAGAGCCTCTACATGCTCAGCGAAATGCAAGCACACCAGCTGAACCGTAAGTGCTTCCAATCGGTTAATGCTCTACTGCCATTCCTCAACATTCCAGCAACCTCGCACCATCAACTCCTGACAGTGAGCCCTCCAACCCTGGAGGCTCACATCTGTCATGAGCCCTAATCAATCCAGTGTCTCCAAGGAAATCCCCTTCCAGAGATGTACTGCCTGCAATCAGCATTGCAATTGTATGCTTGCTTCCAATGGTATGAGAAGCCTCACCGCAAAGTCCTGCGACGGAGGACTCCAGCAGGAAAGCAATGTACATTAGAAAGGCTGCATATGCGCCTACACCCAGGGAACAACCTCCAAGAAGGCTGCCATCAAACCCAGGACATAAAGATAAAACCACACTGTTGACCAATTTGTCCTTATCAAGGTTTGAACCTGAGAGATCAACTTCTCTGGCAGAAACACTCTTCCCTGCTTCATATCGAAACACACCAAGATACTCCAGTGTCTGAGATGGCTGTAAGAGGCTATTGGACAAGTTCACCATCCAGTCTAGATCTTACAGCAAGGAGACCACCTTGCAAGATGTCTGGTGACTTTCTTCCACAGTCTTGGCTCGAACCAACCAGAGTCCAGATATGAATAAACTAGGATGCCATCCTTGTGCCAAACTGTCACTATTACCACCATGACCTTGGAGAAGGTCCTGGGCGCAGTGGCAAGACCAGAAAATGATAATGACATCCCAGAATGGCAAACCTCAGGAATCTTTGATATGCAGATATGCCTCCATCAGAGCTGGGGATGAGGTATCCCCCTGGATAGCACCCCCATTATGATGGAACACACATAGAAACATATAGAAACATAGAAATGACAGCAGAAGAAGACCAAACGGCCCATCCAGTCTGCCCAGCAAGCTTCACATTTTTTTTCTCATACTTATCTGTTTCTCTTAGCTCTTTGGTTCTATTTCCCTTCCACCCCCACCATTAATGTAGAGAGCAGTGATGGAGCTGCAACCAAGTGAAATATCAAGCTTGATTAGTTATGGGTAGTAGGGGAAGTAACCGCCGCAATAAGCAAGCTACACCCATGCTTATTTGTTTTACCCAGACTGTGTTATTCAGCCCTTATTCAGTCTCCAATTGGAAATGGATGCCTTGCAAATGATAATTGACTCCTTCTTGGGTACAACAAAATAGATAGAATAATGGCCCCTATTTTGTGTGATTCACAAAATAGGGGCCTGGAACAGGAAACTGGAACTACAGCCTTCAGATCTAATAGACTTCTTAATGTAGATTCCACTGCTACCATCTTCTGAGGCGAGTTGTACAATGAGATCATAAAAGCATCTGGGGGAATGCAAATGAACTGTAGAGCATAGCCATCCCGAATCACTTCTAGGACCCATTGGTCTGATGTAATGTGGAACCATTACTGAGAAAAGGGAGAAAGGTGGCCACCTATCTCCTGCACCAGCAGTAGAATCCACAGGAGCTTCATCTCTGGAGCCCACATCCTTCCAAAGCCTTCTGGGGTGAAAGAGCTGAGACCTACTGAAGAAATGGGGCCTCTGAGAGAAAGCTCCCTGATAAGGCTGAAATCTCCTGAAATTTCGAGAGTAGCCAGTGGTTGGAAAAGGCCGTGGAGTTAGCTTCTGATCCTCTGGCAAATGAGGGACCTGAGCATCCCCATATTTATTTGCCACCTGTCGCAACTCACTGGGAAACAAAAGAGAACTCTTAAAATCAGTTTGGTGAGATTCGACCTAGAAACAGTATCTGCAGACCAATTGCGCAGCCACAGCTGATGGATAGCAGCTATAACAGAAGCGATTCCTCTAGCGGCATTATAAACAAGGTCGCAATTCGCATCAGCTAAAATGGCTGTCCCAGGTTCTATTACCACTTCACCATCCGAAACTGGTCCTCTCAACCTCCTGAGAGAGAAGCAGTATTGCTCGAGCCACCAGGGAACAACAAGCAGCAATTTATATATTTATCACCAGGGCCTCAAAGGCTTCCTTAAGGATTTATTTATTTATTTATTTAATGAGTTTTATATACCGTCATTCGGAAACGTCAAAATAACGCCATCATAAGGGGGGTTAAACAAGGGATGCAAAGTACAAACTGTTATTAAGCATAGGGGATAACATGTGTAAGGATTTAGTTCAGGTTTTTTTTGTTTCATTTCTTATTTATGAAAACCTAGATGTGATGAATTTCATTTATTTATTCATGAGGTTGGATTGGAGGGTGATGATGTTTTGTTGTTCACTGGGTGAGTTGGTATGCTTTGTTGAACAACCACGTTTTTAACTCCTTTTTGAAGGTTTTTAGGTTTTCTTGAGTTCTGAGCTTAGTCAGTAGGGAGTTCCAAAGTTTTGGGCTACCAAGGGAGATTGTTCTTTTTTGGGTTGAGGTGAGTTGATTTGAGTGTGTTGGTGGTGTTTTTAGGAGTCTCTTATTTGCTGATCTAAGGTTTCTGCTTGGGGTATGTAGTTGTATGTAGGGGCTTAGCCAATTTTCTTGTTCTTCATATATAATTTTATATAGGATGGATAGTACTTTGTATTCAATCCTGTATCTTATTGGTAGCCAATGAAGTGAAATAAGTATTGGGGTGATGTGGTCATGCTTTTTTGCTCCTGTGAGGATTCTTGCAGCTGCATTCTGCAGGATCTGGAGTAGGCGAATGGTGTTTAGAGGTAAGTTGAGAAGAAGAGAGTTGCAGTAGTCTATGTTGGAGAAAATTAGTAATTGGAGGACTGATCTGAAGTCATTGTTGGAGAGAAAAGGTTTTAGATGACAAAGTGTAAGTAATTTATGATAACCGTCTTTGATTTTTGTTGATATATGGTTTTTGAATGAAATAGTTTCAATCCTTCTATCCTGAGCATCCCATAGAGCTGAACTTCCTGCAACATATGTGGTGAGTCACTTAAGGACAGAACGCACCAAGGCATCCATCTTTGGGAAATGCAACTGCTCTTTGGCTTGCGGATCCTAGAGATATAAACCCAACAAGGAGCATCCTCCTTTAAAACTCACCTCTGAAGTAGTCCAAGGTCAATCAACTCTTGAATCGCATCCCGGAGGGGAACGAAACATGAAGCTTTGTGGAGGGTGACCAATATGGGATCCTTCTTTTGCATGCCTGAAGAGACATTCCCAGCCTCCCCAAGCATCTTCAGGGTCTGAGAAACTAGACCCAGCAACTCATCTTTATGAAAGAAATGGAGAAGAGTTTTATGTGGATTTAAAGCCAGGGCATTTTCCCTGTCCTCAAGAGGGGAGCAACTCAAATCATCATCAGTGTTGCTCTGATCCACTTCCACTCTAACATCGTCAGTGATTGTTGTGCAATGGCATTTGAATGTGGTGGCGGATACAGAAGGGCCTTGACCACGTGATTCCGATTTAGGAGGCATTACTGTCTCTACAGGATGACCCTGCAGAAGGGTGTAGTCCCTGGAAAAAATTCCACCCATGAAAAGAAGGATGGCTCCATACCAGGCCCCATAGGTCCAAACCTGATGTTCTGGGAGCGAGAATCTGCTGAAGATGTCTCTATCAGTGGATCAAAAAAAGAAGAGGACACCCTTGACATGTCGCCTTCAGCCCTACTCTCCCTCAGATTGAGTGGTTGCACTAGCATCAGCAAATCACCTTGAGCATCCAGGCAGCACTGACAGACTCGCAGAAGGTCCCGGCTGTATCGCCCTCATATAGCATGAAGCATAGAAAGACAAGCATTTAGTCTTCTTCAGCATCGGCCGCAAGACAAGTTGTGAACTTGGAAAGACACACCCTGAATATACCCACAGAGGACAATTACGTGGCCAGGTAAGCGCATAACTACATGCGCAGCTACATGCTTAACTAGGCATACTATACGCATTCAGCTACGTGCTTAACTGCGCACAAATATACAGACACAATGTGCAAACAGGTACTGTGCATAACACATGCACAGTAAAGGACATACACCAATAGGCCACCCAATTACACGCACAACAGGAGACACGGAACTAGGCACACAAGAAGGCATGCAGGCGCATGCCAACATCATACACACAAAAAAAGCACACGAAGGACCGTTGCGACCTACCATGCAGCCAGTGAAAGGAAGCCTGGAAGTGGGCCTAGCCAAAAGGCTGCTCAAGCTGCCAAGCCTGCGCTGCCACCACACCTCACTAAATGCCCCATATACGTGAGCAGGGGACCCTGAACACCAACGCTGAGAAGGAGATCCGGTAGGAAGGAGGAGAGCCTCACTAAAACTGCTCTCTAGAAAATAAAAATTTTCAGTTTTACCTGATCTCAGTCCTCCCTGGCTGCGAGCAGAAACGGGTCTCCAGCTACGAGGGAAAAGTGCAAAAGCCTTCACCACCGAGCTTCTCTCAGCCTGCAACCACTTTTTTTTTTGTAAATCCATGCCAGAACCAGGCTACTGGACTCAAGGCTCTCAACTGACGGAGGTGGCCCATTGGTATCACCTCAGGAGGCAAGTGGTGCTATCCAATTTCTCATCTCTTCAGAAATCATCCGTTTTCTTTCTTTCTTTTTTTTTAACTGCTTATTTTAGCACAGTCAGAACATACATCAAGCAGCAAAATAATAAGGATAAGACAAGTTTTATTCCAGAGAATACCACGTGGTAAAGAGTACATGTTACCCTCCAACGAAAAGAAAAATCAGAGAGAACTACAGAAACCCAAGTATGGAACCCAAATCAAGTCATATATTTTAATCCAGTCACGTAACATGTAAGACAGCTTTTCTAACAGAGCTTCTGAGTGTAGCTGCATCCTTCAGTCCCTTAAAGTAGGAACCGATTTCCATTTCCAGGCAATAACGAAACAAGCAATATATAGCATCTGCTGCACTAAAATCAGATGTACTTGCTCACCCACGGAGCTCTCCATAAACCTAAAAGACAAAGTACCGGAGAGAGAGAGGATAGGCCGCAATCTGTGCAATTAAGCGACCGACCCATTGCCAAAAAACAGCAATCCGAGGGCAGCTCCATCAAACGTGCATATACGCACCAGGGAGATCGCAACCCCGCCAGCATAAAGACGAGGAATTGGGAGAAAACTTAGAGAAAAATAGGAGGTAGTGATAAGCACATATAATTAGACGGACCAAAAGCTCAATCCGTTTAGCACAAATGGAAGATTTGTGCGCATTACGCCATATACACATCCATTCCTTTGAAGATATGGGAAACCCCAAATCCTTTTCCCATGGTCGTTCCACCTTACGTATAGAAAGGCATGGTTTAATGGAACAAAGTCAGCATGGCATTACCCAAAGCAAGTCTTGCCTCACAAATCTGCTTCACATTTTTCAAGGGTTAATAAACATGTAGATAAAGGTGAACCGGTTGATGTATTTTATTTGGATTTTCAGAAGGCATTTGACAAATTTCCTGATGAGAGGCTTCTAGGAAAAGTACAAAGTCAAGGGATAGGTGGCAATGTCCTTTCATGTATTACAAACTGGTTAAAGATAGGAAACAGAGAAGGATTAAATGGACAATTTTCTCAGTGGAGGGAAGTGGGCAGTGGAATGCCTCAGGGATATCTACTGGGACCCGTGCTTTTCAATATATTTATAAATTATCTGGAAAGGAATACGACGAGTGAGGTAATCAAATTTGCAGATGATACAAAATTATTCAAATAGTTAAATCACAAGTGGATTGTGATAAATTGCAGGAGGATCTTGTGAGACTGTAAAATTGGGCATCCAAATGGAAGATGAAATTTAATGTGGATAAGTGCAAGGTGATGCATATAGGGAAAAATAACCCATGCTATAGTTACACAATTTTAGGTTTCATATTAGGAGCTACCACCCAGGTAAGAGATCTAGGCATCAGTGGATAATACATTGAACTCGTCAGCTCAGTGTGCTGTGACAGTCAAAAAAGCAAACAGAATGTTACGAATTATTAGGAAGGGAATGGTGAATAAAACGGAAAATGTCATAATGCCTCTGATCGCTCCATAGTGAGATCACACCTTGAATACTGTGTACAATTCTGGTTGCCGCATCTCAAAAAAGATATAGTTACGATGGAGAAGGTACAGAGAAGGGCAACCAAAATGATAAAGTGGATGGAACAGCTCCCCTATGAGGAAAGACTAAATAGGTTAGGACTGTTCATCTTGGAGAAGAGACGGCTGAGGGAGGATATGATAGATGGCTGAGGGAGGATATGATAGAGGTGAGGGTGGATATGATAGAGGTGTTTAAAATCATGAGAGGTCTAGAACGGGTAGATGTGAATCGGTTATTTACTCTTTTGGATAGTAGAAAGACTAGGGGGCACTCCATGAAGTTAGCATGGGGCACATTTAAAACTAATCGGAGAAAGTTCTTTTTTACTCAACGTACAATTAAACTCTGGAATTTGTTGCCAGAGGATGTGGTTAGTGCAGTTAGTATAGCTGTGTTTAAAAAAGGATTGGATAAGTTCTTGGAGGAGAAGTCCATTACCTGCTATTAAGTTCACTTAGAGAATAGCCACTGCCATTAGCAATGGTAACATGGAATAGACTTAGTTTTTGGGTACTTGCCAGGTTCTTATGGCCTGGATTGGCCACTGTTGGAAACAGGATGCTGGGCTTGATGGACCCTTGGTCTGACCCAGTATGGCATTTTCTTATGTTCTTATATGATAGAGGTGTTTAAAATCATGGGTTCTGGAATGGGTAAATGTGAATTGGTTATTTACTCTTTCAGATAATAGGACTAGGGGGCACTCCATGAAGTTAGCATGTAGCACATTTAAAACTAAATCGGAGAAAGTTCTTTTTCACTCAACGCACAATTAAACTCTGGAGTTTGTTGCCAGGAGATGTGGTTATGGCAGTTAGTGTAGCTGGGTTTAAAAAAGATTTGGATAATTTCTTGAAGAAGTCCATTACCTGCTATTAATCAAGTTGACTTAGAAAATAGCCACTGCTATTACTAGCATCAGTAGCATGGGTAATACTTAGTTTTTGGGTAATTCCAGGTACTCATAGCCTGGATTGGCCACTGTTGGAAACAGGATGCTGGGCTTGATGGATCCTTGGTCTGACCTAGTATGGCATGTTCTTATGGGTGGAGATCCAGCCCAGTCCAGCAGATAGCGCAATACAAAATAGCACAGGTCGTCTTTTTGGCCGGGCCATCCACCAACATCAGCTCCAAAGGAGTGGGAGCAGACCATTTCCAGCCCTCTCCCCCCTCCGCGAAAGATCCTGTTTAAGTTTCTCATAATAAGAACAAGTATCATCGGGAATATCAAACTCATCCTGAAGATCTGTGAAGGTTAATAAATGTTCCCCATCATACATGTTGCCCAAACAGTGTAGGTCTGCTTCCTACCATTGTTTAGTCTCACTGCTAAAGGAATGTATCGTTAGAGCACGATTTCTCCAAGGTGGAGAAAAGGCCATGGGTCCTAGTTTATTAATGAGCTGCCTTTTACAAACCATCCTCCACATCTTAACTGTACAAGCTATAAGGGGACAGTTATGACAGGCTATTCTGCCCTCCAGTGAGAGGGGATCCCCAGAGAGAAGAGAAATGAGGTCTGTACCCTCAGCCAGGTGCCTCTCGAGAGCTAACCAGCTTATAGAAAAATCTCGATATATCCATGCGAACGCTCCAGAAAGACAGGGAGCCCAGAAATAAGCCTGTAGGTGTGGGAAAGCCATCGCACCCCACTTCTTAGGTCTGAACAGAGTGTAAAGGCTAACCCTAGCCACTTTCAACTCCCACAGAAAATTTAAAAGGGTACTGTTGAGGAGAGAGAAGAAACTCGAAGGGAGAAAGCAAGGGACATGTTGGAATAAATAAGTTAGGTGGGGCAAGATATTCATTTTAATCGCATTAATCTTACCCTCCCCCCCCCCAGGAAAGATAACAGCCCCTCCAGTCCAGTAGGTCTTGCTTGATCTTGGTTACCCACAGGGGCATAGTTCAACCTATTCAAATTGCTCTCGTTAGTAGGGATTTTTATGCCCAAGTAAGTAAAAGTGTTTGCCGCTCATCTGAAGGTTGCAAAGGAAACCAGGAGCCCACGAGATTCACCTACCCCGATCGGAAAAACTACTGATTTATGATAATTAACCTTATAACCCACCACCTTCCTAAAAGCTGCTGTTAGAGCTCTCCTCCTCCAGGGGGGAGGAGTCAGCAATCTGCTATCACTCACCCCACCAGGAGGGCAGAGTAGCAACTGTTCTGCTTTTCTCTTGAAAGGAGGAGGAGTAGCAATCTGTCATGATCTGCTCCTCCAGAAGGAAGGAGTTGGCTATCTATAGTGCTGGCCCCGCCAGGAGGGCAGAGTTAGTAATCTGTAGCTAACTACTGTTAGATGTTCCTGTAAGAAAGGAAGGTAGCAAGCTGTTATGGACCAACTCCCCAGGGAAGAGGAGTTGGCAATCTGTTCTATAATATTCTTCTGAGGAGAGGAGCTAATAATAGGATATTGTACTTCGCTACTGAGATAGCAATCAATCATGGCTCCGCTACGGAGTAGCAATCTGTTATATATAGGCTGCTGGCAAGTCCCAAAGAAAGAGAAGGTAGTTGTCTATATAATACTTCCGTGAGCAGTGTTAGTGGTCTGTAGTGGTTGGCTCCCACAGAGTGATAGTAGTGTAAGGAATGACCACTAGGAGGAAATGGTGAATCCCTGGGCCAATGGCAGATGACAGCACCCCCAGGAGGAGATCCTGAGAGGAACCACCGGCTAGGCTAGAATATGAAGTAAACACAAATAGTTCTTTATTAAGCTGGAAGCTGGACCATCAGAGGTGGCAGTAGAGAGTCGAGGTGTCCGGTAGGGCTGAAGTCCTTCTGATACTGGAATGTAATCTCTGGGTCGCTGAGCTGTAGAGAGAGACTAGAAGGAGTGAGTAGATACAAGATGGTACACTCACAATAGTAGATGTCTGCAATGGTCTCCATGCCACAGAGAGTCTTCAGTATATTCAGGAACAGGAGCCGTAGGCGAGCACTGGTTTCTCTACACAGTCTGTAATAAGAACTCACAATAGCCGTAAATGAAATGACTTCTAGCATAGAAGAGAGTCTGTAAAGGATTCTAGGAACATGGGCCCTTGTGGAGCGAGTACCGGTTCCTATCTGCAATCTTGCCAATCTAACTCTCGATCTCTGTACCTGCGATAACGTCTTGGATGGAAGAGAGTTTTCAGAACTATAGGAATGTAGGCCCTCATGGAGCGAGTACCGATTCCTATGTACAATAGAACTCACTGTGTTCACGTCCACGATCGCCTCCAAGCAATGAGGAGACTTCTGAGTATTCCAGCAATCTGAAATTAAGAATAGAGAGCGGAGCCCCTGTGGAGCGGGTACTCCTAGTAAGTTTGAAAAGGCCAAGCAGTAGGGACGGATTCCCTGGGCTGACTCGGATCGTTGTTGAAAGTATCGTGGACTGCCGAAGCAAGTCCAGGTGGAGTTCCTTGCTAACTCGTTAGAGGTTAGCAAACAAAGACCTTATAAAGTGGAAATTGATGACATCACTGCGGGGGGGGATGCCCCTGAGGTTCGTGCCCTTGCTGGTACAAGTCTGGAGCACGCGCGCGCCCTTACGTCATCAGGAACATGACGGATCCGTAGCGTCAAGCCAGCCTGGGGACACCAGGACCAAGAGGCAGAGAGAAGCCGCGGCTGCAGCTGTCCATCAGAGCCGAAGGGAGTTGCTCCCAAGGTAAGAGGGTGGAGCGAGGGGTGAGAAGAGGCACGAACGCAACAGCTGCCAACTCAGCTAATAATATTGGGCCCTCCTTAAGTGGATCAGATAAAAACAAGAGGATGTCGTCAGCGGAGAGTGAAATGAGATGTCTGAGCCAACCTGTTTGAAAGCCGGAGAGGTCTGAATGTGTCCACAAGTATACAGCCAGAGGTTCGATTACCAGGTCAAATAACAGTGGTGATAATGGGCATCCCTGTCACGTACCCTTACCTATTGTGAAGTAATGAGAGAGAAACTCATTAGTGAGAATTAGTGAGTCATTGGAGAATTGTATATGGCACAAATCCATCCCAAGAAGGGGATGGGAAAACCAAATTTCTCCAATACCGTGAAAAGAAACAGTCAATATAGCTGGTCAAAGGCCTTCTCTGCGCCTAGGCTAACCACCAATCCAGGGACCATTTCTTTCTTCGCTAACATGAGGATATTAAATAATCGACGAGTATTGTTCACTGACGATCAACCGAAAATAAATTCGGATTGGTCAGCCCTGACAAAGAGCTCATGCAGCTAGCCAACTGAACCTGCAGGGCCTTGGCCAAGATCTTAACATCTGCATTTAGTAAAGAAATCGGGCGATAAGCCTCAGTTTAATATTTGTCCCGCTCTGGTTTATGAAGCAAAACAATGGTGGCATCAAAGAGAGTACCAGAATGGGCCAGAGCGGTCTGTAGCTCCCGAAAAAGAGAAGACAGCGGACCGATCAAGTCCAGCAAAAAGTATTTATAAAACTCTACCGGGTACCCATCGGGACTCGGGGCCTTTCTACCAGGGAGATTAGCAATTGCTGCCTGTATTTCCAGGGTCGAAAGCGGCACCAACAATCTTTCCCTCTGGGCCTCAGATAATGCCGGCAGAGAAATCCTAGCCAGATAAGACTCGAGCGCTTCTGTGGAAATTAGACACTCTGCAGTGTATAATTGCTGAAAAAAGGCCCGAAACCTATCATTAATCCCCTTGGGAGAATGGACCACAGTTTCATTTGCCTCTTTCAGCCTCAGAATCAACATTCTTTGCGACTAGCGATGCAACAGTCTAGCAAGCACAGACCCTAACTTGTTGCCAACTGATACACCTGCTGCTTAGAATAGCATATAACCCGTTCGACATCCTTGAGTTGTAATTCCTTTAAGGAATTCCTGCACTTTTCTAGAATGTGATAGATGCGGAAGGAGCCAGTACACATATGCACCTTTTCCAGATCCCCAATCTGGATCTCCAGAGAATGTTCCTGCTTGAGCCTCTCCCTCTATCGATAGGAAGCAAAACTGATTATTCTCCCTTGCAGCACTGTTTTTAGAGTTTCCCACAGCAAAACTGGGAATAATCTCTGGAAGCGTGGATATCAAAAAATTTCTTTATAGCTTCCCAAATCATGTTGCAGAAGGAATGATTGCACAATAGCGAAACACTGAGCCGCCAACTTTTCTCTGCACTGGAGTCCATCCCAAAATTAAGGGGTAGTTGTACAGGATTATGATCAGAAATAACAGTGGGTCCTATATCTGCCAACCTTAGCTGCAGCAAGAGGGAGCAAGAACATAGAAAAAAAATCAATCTACCAATAAGATTGAAAACAGGGGGAGAAGCACGTGTAATCTCTTCCAGTAGGGTTTTGCTCTTGCCAAATATCCATCAAACTCATATTGGTCATCAAAGCTTATAGGGCCTCCACTTCCCCTCTGGACCTATTGCCTGATGATCTGTCCAATTTAGGATCCAACCCCACCCATAATAAAGGGAGAAGATGAAAAGGCCTCAGTCACTGCATGTAACTGAGTATAGAAAGCCCTCTGCCCTACATTAGGACAATAAACGTTAGCCAACACAAAGGATACCCCGTGGAGCTCACATTCCAGAAACACAAACCATCCCTCAGTGCCCTTCTGCACTTTATGCACAATAAGTGGGAGGGATCTGTGAATCGGAACACAAACTCCCCTGCTCTTTGAATTGTATGCGGCATACTCAGCTCTGCCCACCTAGTCCCTATTGAGCTTAGCATGCTCCGAATCTGAGAGGTGAGTCTCCTGGAGAAAAACCACTTGCACATTTTTCTTTTAAGATAGGCCAGAATTCTCCTGCGTTTAACAGGAGACCTGATACCCCACACATTGAGGGGTAGATTTTAAGAGGCGCGCGAACAGCCTACTTTTGCTTGCGCATCAGACTCAAGCAAAAGTACGCTGGATTTTAGTAGATACGCGCGGAGCCGCGCGTATCCACTAAAATCCTGGATCGGCGCGCGCAAGGCTATCGATTTTGTATAGCCTGCGCGCGCCGAGCCGCGCTGCCTCCCCCCGTTCCCTCCAAGGCCGCTCCGAAATCGGAGCGGCCTCGGAGGGAACTTTCCTTTGCCCTCCCCTCACCTTACCCTCCCTTCCCCTACCTAACCCACCCACCCGGCCCTGTCTACACCCCCCCCTTACCGTTGTCGGGGGATTTACGCCTCCCGGAGGGAGACGTAAATCCCCGCGCGCCAGCGGGCCTGCTGCGCGCCGGGCCGCGACCTGGGGGCGGGTACGGAGGGCGCGGCCACGCCCCCGGGCCATAGCCACGCCCCGTACCCGCCCCCAAAACGCGGCCGACACGCCCCCGAAACGCCGCGTCGACCGGGCCCGCTCCCCGACACGCCCCCGACACGCCCCCCTCCGAAAACCCCGGGACGTACGCGAGTCCCGGGGTCTGCGCGTGCCGGTAGGCCTATGTAAAATAGGCTTACCGGCGCGCAGGGCCCTGCTCGCCTAAATCCGCCCGGTTTTGGGCGGATTTAGGCGAGCAGGGCGCTGAAAATCCGCCCCTTAGGGTGAGAACCTCAACTGGGGTCATAACCTGGAGTTGAACAAGACCAAGAACGACCCAGATATAAGAAGAGAGAAGAAACAGGACCTGAGATGTAGAACCAACTGTATTTTATAACCTTTAACCATCCCCCACCAACCTGACTACCCCTCCCCCATAGTAACAACAGACACTATCCCTGAGCCCTAAAAAACTGGCCCAAAGGATGACCTCTAGCAACCCCAACTAATATCTACCCCTCACCCAGAAAAGTAAGAGTAAATGGGGGAACACCTGAGATCCACCCTCCTTTTCCCATTGCCAACAGTCCCCCCCACCCTCACCCCTTACCCACCCAAGGAAGAATCCTCTCAGCAAACAAATCCCTAAGCCCCTCGGCCATGACACTGTCCGTCCCATACGCCTTCTCGACAGGAACCGCTGAAGAGCCTCCAGCCCAATGGTTTCAGTTCTGCAACAGTCATAGAAAAATACAGAAACATAGAAATGACGGCAGAAGACGACCAAACGGCCCATCCAGTCTGCCCAGCAAGCTTTCACAGTTATTTTTCGTATACTTATCTGTTATTTTGACCGCTGAGGTCAGGGCCCTTATTGGACACTTTTTTGGTTCTAATTTCCTTCCACCCCTGCCATTGATGTAGAGAGCAGTGCTGGAGCTGCATAAAAGTGAAGTATCAAGCCTAATTGGTTAGGGGTAGTAACAGCCTCAATAAGCAAGCTACTCCCCTACTTGTTTACCCCGCCTGTGCAATTTAGTCCTTGTTGGTAGTTGTCTGAAAGTAAATCCTCTTATCTTCATTCCCCCCCTGCCGCCGAAGCAGTGAGCTGCACTATATATGTATTCAAAGTGAAATATCAGGCTTAATTGGTTTGGGATAGTAACCGCCGCAACAGCAAGCTACTCCCACGCTTATTTCTTTACCCAGACTATGCAAATTCAGCCCTTGTTGGTAGTTGTCTGAATGGTCATCCTCTTATCTTTATTCCCCCCTGCCGTTGAAGCAGTGAGCTGCGCTATATATGTATTCAAAGTGAAGTATCAGGCTTAATTGGTTTGGGGTAGTAACCGCCGCAACAAGCAAGCTACTCCCACGCTTATTTGTGAATGCAAATTCTTTGTCCCACATTTCCTCTTGCCGTTGAAGCATAGAGCAATGTTGGAGTCACATTAACTGTGTGTATGTTTATTGAATAAAGGTATTAATCACCAAGTAGTAGCCGTCATTCCCGCAAGCCACCCCCAGTCCAAACATTAAAGGAGAGAAGAAGTGAGAAGAATTGCCGGGCGGGAGTATGGAGTTCCACAAAGAGTGACTCGTAGTGACACAAGGCTCGTTCCCACAGGAAATTTGAGATATGCTGAGAAGGAAAAATACTACCAGAGAGAACCCCCACCATGAGAGAACTGGTAGTACTCCCTATCTTTACTTTACCCATACAAACCTCATTCCCCCCCCACAGGATAAAACTTCACAGAAGACTATATACAGAACCAAAAATAACATAACATAACATATTTCTGCCTCCCTTCTTAGGGTCCTCCAAAAACAACTGTACTGACCCTGGCACTCCGTCTGTATATATCCTTAATAAAAGAAAAAAGGATATTAAATTGTAAGGTGCTCAGGATTAGAGATGTGCAGTCGTTTATCACGAATTAGGCAATTACAACGAAATTGCCTAATTCGTAGTGGTTCGGGGGCCCCGAAACCCGAAAAGGAATTTCCCCGAACTTCGGGGAAATTTCGTTTTTCGGGTTTGCATGGGGAGAGGGGCACATTTTTTTTTTTAAATTAAAAACCACCCCAAACATTTAGATTAACTATAATACAACCCCCCCCCCATCCCGATCCCTCCCCAAGACTTACGAACATCCCTGGTGGTCCAGCGGGGTCCCGGGTGCCATTTGTTCCTCCTTGCCCATGTGCGCCATTGCCAGCCTTGCTCAAAATGGTGCCGAATAGCCTCTGAACTACCATGTCACAGGGGCTACCGGCGCCATTGGTCAGCCCCTGTCACATGGTAGGAGAACCGACCAATGGCGCCGAAAGCCCCTGTGACATAGTATGGGCAAAGGCTATCGGCACCATTTTGATTACTGGCAGCCGACAACGAAATTGCTCCCGGACCCCCGCTGGACCCACAGGGATTATTGGCAAGCCTTGGGGGAGGGGTCAGGATGGTGGGGGGAGTTTGTATGTATGTACGAAAATGATTTTAAATGCTTGGGGTGGGTTTTTTTTAGCTTCGTTTCCCGCTTCGTTTTTTGGCCCGGTTTCGGGTTTCCTCGTTTCGTTTTTCAAAAAAACTAAACGAGAAAACCCGAATTTTACCACGAAGTATCCGAGTCAAAAAACGACCCGGTAGAAAAAAATGAAGCACATCTCTACTCAGGATCCACCTTCCAGCACCGCAACTGCATTCCATTGAAGTTTCTGGAGTACTACCCTCACATCCTGCACTGAATGGAGCACCTCAGGCTTGCCATCGTGTGTAACTCGGAGTCTCGCTGGATACAGCATAGCGTATGAGAGGCCCCGAGTATGGAGCTCCCGCTTGTGTTGCAGACGTGGACCCTTGGCCCAAGGTTGTGGTGGCGCTACCTGGAGGTCCCCACCATTGGGAGGCAAGGCCAGACGGGAAGCAGAGACCAGCAGGAGCTTCGCCACTACCAGCCCATGTTCCCTGCAGGTTAAGCCCTTGGGTGCTGGGGCCGGATAGTCTTAAGTGGGCCTCTGCCTGGATGATCCCATGTAACATGGCCAAACGAGGCAGGCAGCAACCAGGAGCCAGAGGTCCGAGGCAGGAGGCAGAATACATGGTCAAGTCCAGTCCAGAGGTCAGAGGCAGGAGATGTGGTCAGGTCCAGTCCAGAGGTGAGGCGGCAGAAGATGTGGTCAGGTCAGGTCCGGTCCAGAGGTCAGAGGCAGGTGGCAGAAGGCAACGTCAAGGAGTAATCCAGGTCAAGAGCCTAGGTCCATCCGAGGGAAGAGGAGCTAGGAACAGGAATGTAGGAAATGGAGCTGGGAGTCCGGAGCAGGAGCAGGAACAGGAACTGGTGCAGGAACAGGATCAGGAACAGCAACACAGGAACACTGGCAGAAGACAGCGAGGAGATCTGTTGCCAAGGCAAGCTCTGACTGTCAGAACTTGCTTTATATACCCGGGGCCGCTGACGTCATAACTAGGGGCCGCGGAAGCTTTTCCCACACCAGCCCCTTTAAATCCTCGAGAGAGGTGCACGTGCCTAGGAGCGGGGGCTGAGGAAGAAGGCGTCGTCGTCATAGTAGTCAGTACAGCAGCATTACCCCGCTGTGGATGGGAGGCAGCAGGAGAAGATTGAGAACCGTCCTGAGTGGAGCAGGGTGATTGGGAGATGGCAGGACTGGAAAGGCAGCTGCCCGCCACAGCCGAGGTGAGGAGGGCCAAGGTCAGAGCCTGGCATTGGGTGGTAGGGGTTGCCGGCCCGTGGCAGGGATTTGTAACAGTAACCCCCCAACCTTACGGCCCTTCCCTGGAGGTCTCTGCTTACCAGGATGAGAAGCATGGAACTGTCTCAGAAGTTTTTTATCCAGGATATGGGCAACTGGCTCCCACAAATTTTCTTTGGGTCCGTAACCCTCCCAAGGAAAGGAGGTACTCCCATCTTCGGCATCTCTTCCAGACATGTAGAACTTCATGTACCTGGTAGGTAGGGTCCGGATCAGAAGTGAGTGGAGGAGGTTCGGGGTTTTGCATGAAGGCCATGATAGGTTCTCAGGGGATTTGTGCATGTATAGGCACATGCACGCTTGTTTTAAAATTAACCTGGATATTTGAAATTGCATATAGAAAATGTATTTTTTAAATTCAACGCACAAATGACTGTCATCATCCTTTGACCATGTGGCACAGTACTGGACTTGGAAAAAAAATTTGTTTTATTATGCTTCCTGCTCCCATGTATTTAGCAAATGTAGAGTATTGTGCTTGGAGTGGGTAGGATCACTCTTCGTTTCAGCATTTATTTACACGATATAGCCATAAACTTTTTCTTAAAAATGTATTCTACCCTTGTATATATTTTCTTGTAACAGGGCAGGAAAACTTAACACTTTACATTACTTCATCTAATATTATATAACAAAATAATTCCCTCCCCTAAATATAAAAGGGAACAGATTTTAAATTCAAGTTGAAGACTTTAAGAACAGTTAACAGAAAACGCATTGTTACTAATTTGTACAATGTCCAGTTAGGCTAAAAATGTTTTTCCAACCCATATTCTACAATACAGCAAGATGCATATTTTTAAATTACCTTAGAGACATTACTTGAGATTCCAGAGTTTCAGTCTTTGCTTGATAGAGAAGTTTCAACCTTTCCTTTAAACACAAAGGGAGAAGGATATTGAATACATAAATGGAAGTACAAAGGTACAAACAAACACTGTCTTAGGACTGTCAGTCATAGATACAACAATGCACAAAATGACATTAGCTTCAAAGAATATAGTTGAAAATATATGGTTTCACTGATACTTAAAATTAGAGTACATTTTCAAAGGAATTACGCATATAAAAGTAGCATATATCGCAGCAATTTTGAAAAGTCCATTTATACATGTAAAATCTTTTGAAAATTTAGTCATATGGAGTGAACTTTCAATAGAATTATGCGCATAAAATTAGCAATTTTCAACAGACCTTTTACACACGTAAATCTTTTTGAAAAATTACTTCCATTTTATTTAACATGGTCATGTTTCTATAGGCATGGTAAGATACTGGCAGTTTTAGTGCTCAATCATCAAGTGCCCATTCATGTCTTAGAATTCTCCTGTAGAAAATCAGTAAAGATTTCTTCAGCTGTCAATGGAATTATTTGATAGTATAAAAATGTAAGACAAGACTAATTCTCAACATTGCTGTTCATGGTCCGGTGTAATAAGCTTCAGTCTCAATGTGTGGATGTGATGAGGGAGCAGGGAAGAGAGTTTTAGGTTTGTTAAGAAAGGGAAAGGAGGACTTTTCTGGAAGAATGGGCTCCACCTTAATCAGAGTGGAACCAGGCTGCTGGTACTAACTTTTCAAAGGAGATAGCCCAGCTTTTAAACAAGATGATGGGAGAAAGCTGACAGTCGCTCAGAAGCACATGGTTTAGAATGATGTAACTTTGAAGGATACCAAGAGAACAAGGAAATTAGGGCATCGAGGAGAAAGGTTGCAATAAATGCTAAAATGGACGAAGTGCCTTTAAGTAAAAAGCAGACAGAGCAGAAAGATTCCAAATCACTCCTGTCAACTGTTAAGCTGGTTGTTAATACAAACAAAAAACATACTTTGAAATGTCTATATACAAATGACAGAAGTCTAAAAAAAAATAAGATGGGAGAGTTAGAGTGCATAGCACTAGATGAAGAGGTAGATATGATTGGCATCAAAGAGACCTGAGATACCAGGGTACAAACTATATTGAAATAATAGGATGGATCAAATTGGTTGAAGGGTGGCACTATATATTTAAAGAGGGTATTAAGTCAAACAGTTTAAAAGTTCTACAAGAAACAACATGCAATGTTGAATCCTTATGGATAGAAATTCCAGGTGAAAAGAGGAATAAAATAGTAGTGGTAGTGTATTAACATCCATCTGGCCAGAATGAACAAAAAGACAATGAAATGCTAAAAGAAAATAGTGAAGGTAACAAAATCAGAAGCACAGAAATAATGTGTGATTTCAAATACCCCAGTATTGAGTGGTGAATGTCATATAGGAATTGATAAAGAGGTAAAGTTCCTAGATGAAATAAATGACTGCTTCATGGAACAGCTGTTACAAGAACCAACAAGAGGGAAAACTATTATTGATCTAGTCACTGTGGACCAGGAAGATGTAGTAGGCCAGACTGACAAACTAAAGAGCAGCAAATCACCTGGACCAGATAGCATGCACTCCAGGATTCTGAAGGAACTCAAAAATGAAATTTCAAATCTATTACTTAAAATTTGTAATCTATCATTAAAATAATCTATTATACCTGAAGACTGGAGGATGGCTAATGTACCCCCAATATTTAAAAAGGGCTCCAATGGTGAACCAGGAAACAATAGACCAGTTAGCCTGACTTCAGTGCCGGGAAAAATAGTGGAAACTATTCTAAAGATAAAAATCAAATAGCATATTGAAAGACATGGTTTAATGGAATACAGTTGGCATGGATTTACCCAAGGGAAGTCTTGCCTCACAAATCTGCTTTATTTTTTTTTAAGGGGTTAATAAACATGTGGCTAAAGGTGAATCGGTAGATGTAGTGTATTTGGATTTTCAGAAGACTGTTGACAAAGTCCCTCATGAGAGACTTCAAAGAAAACTAAAAAAAAGTCATGGGATAGGCGATGTCCTTTTGAGGATTACAAAATGGTTAAAAGACATGAAACAGAGAGTAGAATTAAATGGTCAAGTTTCTCAGTGGGGAAAAGAGTAAAAGGTGGAGTACCTCAGGGATCAAAAATTGGAAGAAGGATCCATCAGAAGAAAATAGGATACAGCATAAGCACTGGCAAGTTAAATGCAAGACACTGATAAGACAGGCTAAGAGAGAATTTGAAAAGAAGTTGGCCATAGAAGCAAAAACTCACAATAAAAACGTTTTAAAATATATCCAAATCAGAAAGCCTGCGAAGGAATCGGTTGGACCTTTGGATGATCAAGGGGTTAAAGGGGCACTGAGAGAAGATAAGACCATCACAGAAAGATTAAATTATTTCTTTGCTTTGGTATTTATTGAAGAGGATGTTGGAGAGATACCCGTTCCAGAGAAGGTTTTCATGGGTGATGATTCAGATCAATTGAACCAAATCACGGTGAACCTGGAAGATGTGGTAGGCCTGATTGACAAACTGAAGAGTAGTAAATCACCTGGACTGGAGGGTATACACTCTAGGGTTCTAAAAGCACTAAAAAATGAAATTCAGACCTATTTCAATTAATTTGTAACCTATCATTAAAATCATCCGATGTACCTGAAGATTGGAAGATGGCCAATGTAACTATTTTTAAAAAGGGATCCAGGGGTTATCCGGGAAACTGTAAACTGGTGAGCCTGACTTCAGTGCCGGGAAAAATTGTGGAAACTGTTATAAAGAATAAAATCACAAAACATTTAGGAGGACATAATATGATGGGACACAGCCAACAATGATTTACCCAAGGAAAGACTTGCCTCACAAATCTCCTACATTTTTTTGAAGGGGTGAATAAACATGTGGCAAAAGTGAGCTGGCAGATGTGGTGTATTTGGATTTTTTGAAGGCGTTCGACAAACTGCCGCATGAACAGCTTCTAAGAAAACCAAAAAGTCATGGACTAGGAAGCAATGTCCTTTAGTGGATTGCAAACTGGTTAAAAGGCAGGAAACAGAGAGTAGGATTAAATGGTCAGTTTTCACAGTGGAAAAAGTTAGCAGAGTTGCTTACCTGTAACAGGTGTTCTCCCAGGACAGCAGGATGTTAGTCCTCACATATGGGTGATATCATCAGGATGGAGCCCAATCACGGAAAACTTCTATCAAAGTTTCCAGAATTTTGACTGGCCCCTACTGGGCATGCCCAGCATGGCACTAACACTGCAGCCAGCAGGGGTCCCCCTTCAGTCTTATTTGATAACTACAGGCAGTGCCGAAAAAATAAAACAACAAAACGTTATGAACCCAACACCGCGGGGTGGCGGGCAGGTTTCGTGAGGACTAAATCCTGCTGTCCTGTGAGAACACCTGTTACAGGTAAGCAACACTTGCTTTCTCACAGGACAAGCAGAATGGTAGTCTTCACATATGGGTGAGTACCGAGCTGAGGATGTCCGAACATGCACCAAATGTACTCAACGGCATGCAACAGGCACATCAACTGGGGTGGAATTTGGTAGAGGGCATCCTGAACCCCACCGGGCAGGTGGAAGGGTGTTGGTATGTCACGTTGGAAATAGGTTACGCAGGACAGACTGGCCGAAGATGGAATCTTGTCTTCCGGCTTTGTCCAAGCAAAAGTGGACTGCGAAGGTATGGAGAGAGCTCCAGGTGGCAGCCCTGCAAATGTCAGGAAGCGGCACCGATCTTAGGTGTGCTACTGAAGTCGCCATGGCCCTCACAGAGTGTGCTTTAACACGGTCTTGAAAAGGAATGCCTGCTTGCTGATAGCAAAAGGATATGCAGTCCACCAACCAGGAGGAGAGAGTCTGCTTACCCACAGGTTGCCCTAATTTGTTGAAATGGAAAGAGACGAATAACTGAGTGCTCTTCCTGTGGGCAAGTGGAAAGCTAGAGCCCGTTTACAGTCAAGGGTATGCAGAGCCTGTTCCCCTGGATTGGAATGGGGCCTGGGAAAAAAGGTGGGCAGTATGATGGATTGATTAATGTGAAACTCCAAAACTACCTTGGGTAAAAACTTAGGGTGAGTGAGGAGTACCGCCCGGTCCTGCAGGAGTTTAGTGTAAGGCGGATAGGTAACTAGGACCTGTAACTCACTAACCCTGCAAGCTGAAGTGATAACTAAAAGGAAAATCACTTTCCATGTGAGATATTTTAGGTCACATGAGTGAAGAGGCTCGAATGGAGTTTTCATGAGCCGACCGAGAACCAGATTAAGGTCCTAAGAAGGGGCCGGAGGACATAAAGGTGGCTTGATAGATAGATAGATAGATAGATAGATAGATAGATAAATAAATAAATAGATATGGAGCAAGCCCTTTAAAAATCGTGTTACGAGGGGTTGTACTGAGATAGGGACATCCGACACCTTTATGGAAGGTGGCTACCGCACTGACATGCATTCTGATGGAAGAGGTTTTTAGACCTGACTCTGACAAATGCCAGAGATAGTCCAAAAACCTTGGGATTGGACAGGAAAAGGGATCAAGGGACTGTGAAGTGCACCATCATGTGTACCTTTTCCATTTATAGGAATAAGATTTTCTTGTGAAAGGCTTCCGTGAAGCAATCAGGACACGAGAAACCGAATCTGAAAGGTTAAGTGGTTGAAGGATTAATCTTTCAACATCCATGCCATCAGGGACAAGGCCCGAAGATTGGGATGGCGTAGGCATCCGTCGTTTTGAGTGATTAGATGCGGGTCCAGTCCCAAGGGAATGTGCCTGTGGATGGAGAGATCCTGGAGTATGGGAAATCACACTTGGCGTGGCCAGTGAAGTGCTATCAGGATCATGGTTCCCTTGTCCTGACATAGCTTCACGAGAGTCTTCAAAAGAAGAGGAAGAGGAGGGAATGCATAGAGCAGACCGGTTGCCCACGAGAGGGAGAATGCATCTCTGGGCTGAGAGCGCTCACTCCGAATGAGGGAGCAGTAATTGTCCACTTTGTGGTTCTGAGGGGACGCAAAGAGGTCTGTCTGGGGGTATCCCCATTGGCAAAAGATTGAGGTTGCTACCGAGGGGTTGAGAGACCACTCGTGTGACTGGAAGATGCGACTCAGTTTATCTGCCAAGACATTTCCACTCCCAGCAAGTAGGTGGCCCTGAGGTACATCAAGTGGGAGAGTGCTTCCGCCCAAATCTGCGCAGCTTCCTGACACAGAAGGAAGGAGCCTGTGCCTCCCTGCTTGTTGATGTACCACATGGCCACCTGGTTGTCCGTCTGAATCAGGATGACATGATTTGATAGGCGTTCCTGAAAAGCCCTGAGAGCATGTCGCATTGCTCGAAGCTCTAGGAAGTTTATTTGATGTTTGTCTTCCTCTGGAGACCAAGATCCTTGTGTCTGTAGATTGTCCTTGTGGGCTCCCCACCCGAGGTTGGAAGCATCGGTGGTGAAAAAGAATTGGGGATCTGGCATTTGAAAAGCCAGTCCCTGGAGGAGATTGGTCTGATCTTTCCACCAGGCGAGAGACAGACGGAGTGAGTTGGTGATGTGGACAATGGTCGACAGAGGCTGAACAGCTTGAATCTATTGTGACCTCAGAGTCCAATGCATGAGTCTCATGGCCAGGCGGGCCATTGGTGTAACATGGACGGAGGACGTCATGTGTCCTAGCAGGATGAGGAATTGGCGAGCTGTTGCTGTATGTTGAGACTGCAACTGGTGAGCGACAGCCACGAGTGTTAGCGCTCGTTGTCGAGGTAGAAAGGCTTTTGTCTGTAAGGTGTCCAAGTCTGCCCCAATGAACGACAAGTTTTGAGATGGGATTAAATAGGATTTCCCGTAATTGACAAGAAATCCTAGAGAAATTAAAGTATGCAGGATGAAATCGAGGGACGACAGAGTGGCTTGCGGGGTTGGAGCCCTGATTAACCAGTCATCCAAATAGGGGTAGACGTGCACACCTTCTTTCCTGAGGAAAGCTGCTACAACTACGAGGCATTTGGTGAAGACTCGTGGTGCAGACGCTAGGCAGAGGGGAAGCATTCGATATTGATAGTGCTTTGGGCCTACTAAAAACCTGAGGTACTTGCGATGAGTTGGAGTGATCGCAATGTGTGTGTATGCGTCCTGGAGGTCCAGAGAGCAGAGCCAGTCTCCTTTTTGTAGAAGAGGTAGAAGCGAGCCCAAGGTTACCATCTTGAACTTTTCCCGCTGGAGGTAACTGTTGAGAGCACATAGGTCCAGAATTGGACGAAGGCCCCCGGATTTTTTGGGGATCAGAAAGTACCAAGAATAGAACCCTAGGCCTTGCTGCGAGAGGGGGGACGGGTTCTATTGCTCTTAACTGGAGAAGAAGGGAAACGTCCTGCTCCAGAAGGACAGAGTGGTCGGATACTCCCCACGCCTGCAGAGCTGGTGAGTTCAGTGGAAGAGCAAGAAAGTTTAGGTGGTAACCCTGAGCAATGATTGCTAGCACCCATTGGTTGGTAGTGATTGATTGCCACATGTTGTGAAAGTGGCACAATCGACCTCCCACTGGTATGCTTGCCAGAGGAATCAGGCTGCTGCTCTCCAAGTGAAAGTCAAAAACCTGAAGCAGGCCCCGGCTGGGGAGCTGCTTGTGGCTTTTGCTTTCGGGCCTAGCGAGGCTGAGGCTTTTGATAAGGCCTCGTAGTTCAGGACCGTGCTGGTGGAGGATAGTACTTCCTTGGACGGAAGAATGACTTCTTAGAGTCCTTCCTGAAGGGCTGTCTTGAGGGGAAGTCAGAAGGTATCGATGAGAGCTGTTTAAGGGTCTCATGATGGTGCTTTAATTCAGCCACCATTTGCTGGATCTGCTCACCGAACAGATTGTCTCCTACACATGGTAGGTCAGATAGCCTGTCTTGTACTTCTGGGCGAAGGTCAGAAGATTTGAGCCAGGCCCATCGTCTTGCCAAAATGGCAGCTGCAGACACTCTAGTGGAGGTGCGAAGATATCGTAAGCTGTTCTTATCTCATGCTTTCCTGCCTCAAACCCCTTGTTGACAAGGATTTGAAGCTGGTCTTGGAATTGTTCAGGCAGGGTTTCAGAGAAGTCCTGTATCTGTTTGAAGATGACCCTATTGTATTGGGTCATATACAGCTGGTAAGCAGCAATTCTGGAGATAAGCATGGCCCCTTGGAACACTCATCGACCAATATTGTCTAGGATCCTGTGTTCCTTAACAGGAGGGGTAGATGAGTGAGGCTTCGTCCTTTTTGCTTTCTTTTGAGCCAATTCTACCACAACTGAGTGGTGGTCGAGCTGAGATTTTTGAAAGCCGGGGGCTGACTGTACTAAATAGGTAGTGTCAGCTTTCTTATGGACTGGAGCAATGGATCCAGGGTTTTCCCAGTTCTTTTTGAGGAGGTCAAGAAGAACTTGATGAATGGGAATAGAAGTGATCACTTTAGGGGCATCCAGGAACTGGAGCAACTCCATCATCTGGTGCCTATTATCCTGCTCCGCCTGAAGCTGAAAAGGGACCAACTCAGACATTTCCTTCACAAAATTAATGAAAGAGAGGTCCTCTGGAGGAGAACACTTTCTACTTTCAGTAGGAGAGGGAGGTGAAGGTAAATCGTCGGTGTCTGAAGAAGTATCATCACCCCAGGTGTCAAAAGGATCAGCAGACTGACCTGTAGGATGAGAAGGGGGTTGGATACCCGAAGGCCCCGGCCAAGGCTCCGAGAAAATCGAAGGAATCGCCAGGGGCACCGTGGACGGTCTGGAGGGCATCGGTGCCGGTATCGAAGGCATCAATGGCGCCGACGTACGTATCACCCCCATTGAATGGATCGGTGGCGAGGGACGATGGCTGAGGCAAAACGTCCGAAGGAGGAATGCGAAACGGTGTTTCATCTCCTGATGAAGCTGTCAACGGGAAGCGCACCGGAGCCATCGGAGACCCGGGAACCTCCGGTGGAAAGGCGGTTATGAGCACCTCCATCCGGGATAGCAGCGGTGCCAGCGCTGCGGGTATCGGGTCAATGACCGGTTCCACAATCGGTGCCGGTGTCGGTGCCAAAGGGACCTGGAGTCGCATCGCCTTGTCGATGGCCTCCTGGACCAGCCGATTCAGTTCTTCCCGGAGACCTGGAGCAAGCAGCCCTGGCTCCGTGACAGAAGAGGGAGGCGGAAGCACAGTCGGAGGGACCACCTGTACAGGTGGAATCGCGACTCCCAAACCCCAATCGGGTGAGGGTAGCCTCAGTGACCCTGTCGCAGTAATGGTTGGTGCCTTTCCTGGACGGGGTTTCTTAGATGGTGGCTCGGACGGTGGCGAGGTCGATGATTTCCCTCCCTCGACGGTCCGAGTCTTACGATGCCGATGGCGATGGTTCTCCCTACGATCCCCTCGATCCTGAGGGGGAGTAACGGGCATCGATGGCCGTGAAGACGTCGATGGCAGACGGTCACCGGACGGTGGTCGATGCTAGTGCGACGTCGACGGTGCCGGTTCCGATGACGTTGATGAGATGGACGACGTCGGGGTGTGAGCATGGAAGAGGAGTCCCATCTTCTCCATCCTTGCCTTGCGACCTTTGGGTGTCATGAGGGCACATTTGGTGCAAGTCAGGACATCATGCTCCCGGCCTAAACACATTACACAGACGCCATGAGGGTCTGTGATAGACATGGTGCGAGTACAGTCCGGGCACCGGCGGAACCCCAACGCCATGGCCATAGAAAAAAATTGAGCCGCTGGACGGACGACGGCCAGTAGGCCGCAAGGGTCAAACTCGACAGTAATCGAAGGAAAACTGTCAAAAAACTTACCAGAGTACCACGACTAGAGAGAAGTTAGAGGAGGGACCCCTGTGGGGCAATTTAACGTTAGTTAACTCCGTGAGGAAAATTCCTGTCAGGAATCTCTATAGAGCTCCTAAACCACGAGGCTACTGCAACGCGGAAAAAAGAAGACTGAAGGGGGACCCCTGCTGGCTGCAGGGTTAGTGCCATGCTGGGCATGCCCAGTAGGGGCCAGTCAAAGTTCTGGAAACTTTGATAGAAGTTTTCCGTGATTGGGTTCCATCCTGATGATGTCACCCATATGTGAGGACTACCATCCTGCTTGTCCTGTGAGAAATTCAAGCTTTGCTCATGAACTGGTACTAAAGGTGCTATTCCTTCACTATGTTCTTCCCTTCTTTTGAACTTTGGCAAATAGAAAATTTTTGAAATTGGTGGAATTGCATTTTCTGAGACTTGAAGAGTTTGCAAAAGATATCTCCTAAATAACTCCTTGGGAGGAGTTAACAGTACTTGAGGAAAATTTATAAATCTCAAGTTTCTATTTTTTACCCAATTTTCCAGATTTTCTATTTTCAAGGATAGGTTGTTTCTTTCTCTAGTCATTACTGACTGTACTTGCTGTATTCCATTTACTTGACCTCTAATAGAAGATACTTGTTGTTCCAGTTCTAAAGTTGTCTTAGATAGCACCTTAATGTTTTCATCCATCTCTTTAGATTTAACAATTACTGGTAGTAGTTGCTGCAATATAGAGCTTCTCATTTCCACAATAGTTTCCCAAATAGTCTCAAGAGAGAAAACTGCAGGTCTTTTCACAACAGAAATTCTCACCACAGGGGATTCTCCAGCAGCATCAGCAGGCTCTTCCAGTAACACATCTTCTCCCAAACCGGACTGCCCTGGTTGAAACTCCGGGCGCACTGCCACTATCGCTGCCCTGTCAAACCCCACGGTGTAACTCCTATTTTTTTTACATTTGTATTGGTTATCAGTTACTTATCATATTAAATTCAAGGTGTTATGTCTTACTTTTCATGCTTTACAAACTGGGCTTCCATTATATCTTGCTAAGCTTTTATCTCAGTCCCTTTGCCCCATTGAAACCATCACGGTTCTTTACTACTAAAGCCCCATCCTTGTCCCAACTTTTTAACGAGGAATGATGATGTTTCTGTTTTTTGTATTATTGCACTGCGTATGAGCCTGGCTGAGAAATATGGGAGGGGAGAGGAGGCTCAGGAGCAAGACTGCTGGGGACTGGGGGGAGAAGGGGCTGGGAAGCAAGACTGCTGGGGGCTGGGAGAGTGGGATTACTATTACTTCTGTTTCTCTGAGATGGGAAGTAGGAAGAATTAGATTTTCTCTATGTCATTTTTGGGAAATGTATATCTGAATAATAAAACTATATTTTATGGTACAGGGAAAATTTGGAAATTTTGGAAGAATTGGTCTCATTCTTTATCAGAGACTGATTTTGTTTGCTTGCAGTTCCACACAGGGAAGAGGCAAAGGAAACTCTTTCGGCAGCCTATCTCCAGGCAGGGAAGCTTTAGCCTCATAGGTAGCTCAAAATAGTTTGTCAGTTCATTTCTTTTCTGGGATTTGTATTAGTTTGACTTTCTGTAACAGCAACCATTTTTACAAGGAGGATGGGGGAGGTGCAGGGGAAGCAATAGAGACCCTCAGTATGCCTCTGGACCGCGATATTTAAAGTTATATGGGAGATGTTAAAGGGCTTGGGGGGTACACAGCCCTTTATTGTTTAGGTTGGAGAAGAGAGAGATTCGGGCCGTAGGCCTTTTTATATCTTTTTTAATTCTAACTGCGATACTTAGCTGGATATCTTTGAAGATATTTATTTATTTATAGCTTTTTTATACCGACGTTCATTTGCACATCACATCGGTTTACAGTGAAACAAGTGGAGAATGAAAGATATATAAACAGTGTAAGCAGGAAAATTACATCACAAAATATTTCAAACAATCCAAACTTTCGGAGCAGAAGGGTTATAGTTAAGTTGAGGAAAGAGGGCTAAGGCTTCTAGGTAGGCAGTGAATAGGAACAGTGGAACTGTATTTTTAACAAATATAACATAGGAATTTTAACAAATATAACATAGGAATTGTAACAAATATAACATAGGAATTGTAACAAATGTAGAATGGTGAGGGATGTCATTAACAGGAAAGACTTGATACAATAGTTTTTAATGAGGTACTGGGGCTTCTGAGCTTGGTTGTCAGATATCCAGATAAGTAACAAGTTATCCAGCCACACAAGGCCAGATAACTTACCGTACTTTTCGCTCCATAAGATGTACCTGGCCATAAGACACACCTAGGATTCAGAGCTGGAAAATTAAAAAAATAAATAAAAATGGTGTGCTAAACTGGCTCTGTTCCCGGGCATCTGTGCATCTTATGGAGCAAATTAGGGGAGGGCATAACATTTTTTTTTGTCTCCATTTCGTTTTCAGGTCTGGCGAGGGCCATTTCTGCCACTCCCCAGATCAGAAAACTTTTAGCGTTCTCTTTGTTGAAAAAAAAAAAACAACAATCCAACAAGGGAAAAAACCCCATACCAACCCTTTAAATTTAACTAACTACAACCCCCCACCCTCCTGACCCCCCCCCCCCAAAGACTTGCCAAAAGTCTCTGGTGGTCCAGCGGGGGTCCAGGAGCGATCTCCTGCACTTCGGCCGTCGGCTGCCAGTATTCAAAATGGTGCCGATAGCCTTTGCCCTTACTATGTCACAGGGGCTACCGGTGCCATTGGTCGGTCCCTGTCACATGGTAGGAGCAAGGGACAGCCCATGTCAGGGATTGCGCCATTTTGAATACTGGCAGCTGACAGCCGACGTGCAGGAGATCGTTCCTGGACCCCTGCTGGACCACCAGGGTCTTTTGGCAAGTCTTGGGGGGATGGGGTCAGGAGGGTGAGGGGTTGTAGTTCTTTTTTTTTTTTTTTTGGGGGGGGGGGGGGGGTTCATATTCGCTCCATAAGACGCACCGACATTTTCCCCTCACTTATGGGGAAAAAAAAAGTGTGTCTTATGGAGCGAAAAATACGGTAGATAGCACTGAAAATCAGTTAAGTTAATTGGATAACTTTATGCCTCCCCGAAACACCCCTGAACACCTCTTTTTTTATACAGCTAGATTCTAGTGGAGCTTATAACGATCCTGGCTGTTAGGCAGCCCCCCTGCCAGCAGAGGTCCTCACGGAGTCATGCTCCCGCCCTCTCTAGCCACCTCCTTGATGGTCCCATGACTCAGCAAGGCCAGCCATATTTTTAGCCCTACCTCTCCCATAACTCACTGTATCTTCCTTGACTCTATGCCTTGACTCTATGCATTGGCCCAACTTGCCTTGTCTTTGTGTGGCCCCTGACGCCTTCTTGTTTTGCTTTGTGGCCTCTTTGGCCTTCCTGCATTGCCCTGAGGCCTTCTAAGCCATCTTGCCCTGCCTTGCGGACTGCATGGGCCTCCTTGTGTGTTGCTTACTTGTTTTGTCTCATATGTACCTTTCTGTTCTTTAATTCCTGGTTACCTGTGCTGGTATTTTCCTGTTTCCTGCCCTGTCCAGTGCTAGTCTTGTCCTGCCCAGTGAACCTTCAGTTTCTAGCTCTTGTTTCCCACTACTTTCTTGCCTCCAGGTCCAATCCCCGTCTCCAATTTCAGGCCTTGTCTCCTGTTCCAGCTGTGTCTCCAGACCTTGCCTGACTCCAGTAAATCATTGTGTCTTCTGAAATTGCTATATTCTTGGCTCTTTGTGTCACTTTGCTTAAGCAAAAATGTAAGCATTATTTGATCCTGAAAGATGTATTCTCCTGCAACAATCCTTGTCAAAAGAGCTGATTTCTTTTGCCAATGATCATTAGTCTATTTTCCAAAGGAAGGGCAGCTTATCCGATTGCCCTGTGTGTCTTTCTCCCAACTAAATAACTTTCTTTTTGGAGTGGTACCGACATCAAATTTTCAGGGAGAGAGGGGAGGTAGAAAGATGAGTCAGACGCAGGTTTTTTTTTTTGTTTTGGTTTTTTTTTTTTTACAGATCCACAAATACCTGTGTACAAATGGACTCTAAGTAGGAATTAGAGCAATAGGATGTGTGGCATTTGAGTTGAGATTTTATGTAGAAATGAGCTCTGTTAGAATGAGATTTTTAAGTGAGGCCTACATTCCTCATTTTTTGAGGCTACTCCTGCCTGTGCACACCGTGCCAGTCTAAATACATCTCAATTAATAGGAAGACTATTTTCAGGATTTTACAAATTGTTTTGCTGGGTTTGTAGCCTGGTGTTCCTGATGAAGGTTATTCCCCGGATACAGAGGCCAGGTCACAGAAGATCTGCCAGTACACTTCTGAAACACAGAAGAGCTGCAGTGACAGCGTCATCCCAGAAGGTTTTGGACATTTTAGTAAAAGCATTCTCTTTTCTTGAGAGAACATATTTTGATCATCTCTCCTCTCATTTGAAGATTGGGAAGTGTGCCTGATCTTTATCAGTCAAGACCTTTCCTTCTGGGAGGTCCAAATAAAGCAAGAAAGGAGAAAGAAAAGCAGAATGGAAGAACCTCCACAGGATCTTCCCCTTGGGATACAGGCACAGGCTAGTAACCATTTCAGATCAACTGGTGGACTAGGGTAGGATTGAATATTTCTAAAGGGGACCCTGTGCAGAAGAGGATTACCCCAGAGACTGGGCCTCTCACACACTTAGTGAAAGAGTGTTAGGAATCGACCAGGAACCTGAGTCAGCGGACATACACAGAGCATGAGATACTTCCAGCTATACATTCAGTTATTTTTTCAAGTTGGTCATCGATTATTTTTGAAACAATCAGTGAACTATTTAATTTTGAATACGCAGCTCTGTGTCCTATTCCTTTTTGTCCCAGAGAAGCATCATCACATCACATCACTATTTCAGATACACAGATACATACTTGCAAAGGAAAAACCTCACCACCAGGCCACAAAAGCAGTAGCTTCCCACCTACAAAAGGGCTCACCCCTGGGGTATAACTAGCAAGAGGGGCTAAGTGGCAAGGAAGACAGCCCCAGCTATATAAATGTTTTGTGTGCCCTAGAAGAACATGCCACTTCCAAGAAAACGGTTAAACATGCATGCATCTGGAAAGTAGGCTCCATTAGTGATAGATGTATTATCTAGTTTTATTTTCTTATCAAAACATCAAGTAGTCTGATCATTGGCCTCTCATCACCCTGATGGACAAATGCAAAAACTGATGAAATTTAATCCAGCAAACAATTAAAATACCCACCAGCTCCTGTTGCCATTTTTCTAGTTCTAGAGCTGCATTTGATACAGATGAGTCAATAGCCTGCTGTTTGTTATCATGCAATTTCTGCTTGATAACCTGTGAAGACTGGAAATTGCCTTCTCCTGAAACCAAGAAATTGGTATTTTGCAATGACGACTGTTCATTAACTTGCTGAGTTCTGGAGTCATCTGCTCTAAGCCAGGAGATCTGTGCATTACCCTGCAAAATAATATCACAATTAACAAAAGACATAAGTCATTATATTAAAACAAAAATCACCCTATCGTCCTATGTACTTGAGGATTGCTTAAGGTTCAAAAAATTCCTTAAGGCCCTTTATTTTTTTTTATCTTGGCCTTTCAGTTCTGAACTTTCAGAGTGTCCTAGTTCTTTAGGAGATCATCAGTTGAGAGTTATACTGGTTTCCTGTACATGAGATGTAGGATATATATGTAATGGATTTTGTTTTATGTTGTCATCATTTCTGTTTCCATTATCATTTTGTCTGTTTTGACATATGTTTGGCTGTTATCCACTACCATCTATGGATTGGTGGAATAGAATTTTTAAATAAACAAACAAAAACAAATGTTTTAACAATTATCAGTCACTTACTACAATCAAAATACATTTACTTTGTTCATGCATATACAAATCTACATGTGATTTACACTCTCTCTCCCTTGGTTCCCTTCATCTCATTCTAACTAATTTCTCTTTCAAGTTTCACTATCACCCCACACAGTAAGATTTTCTGTCTGTCCAGGTCCCTCCCTCTCCCTTCCCTCTTCTTGTGCTTATTAACCTCTCCCTCATCACTAATATTCTCTTGCAAACACTCTAGGCCCCTTTCACACTCCATCTTCATATCAGCCACTTATACATACACCATTCTAAATCCTCAAAGACAGAGAAAACCACTAAGACAGAAGACAAAAAACCAACACATACTGTCCATTTTTTACTTTACTTCTCATAATAAACAACTCTAAAAAGACTGGGCAAAAATTATTCTGTCTCTGTATCTCACCCCTAGGGTTGTTTGAGAAAAAGAATGGTATGGCTGCTGTATTCTTCAGAAATACGGGCTACTGGGGGCACCTATTTCTATCCTGCCCAAGACCTAGAGACCTCTGTGGAGGAAACTGCCGGCAAGCACCATCTGAGGCTTCATGATGCTGAAATCAACTGTGCGTCAGGGTCCTTTAAGATGAAGTAATCTCTGGTGCACTGCCACTGGCATACCCAAGCCATTCCAAAGGGGCACACCCCTTATGTTGGATTTCAGCCAAAGAATTGGGAGGAAGAGGAAAGGGAAAGGGAAAGGAGAAATTATTATTTACTTGAAAATTTTCTTTTCCTTAGTGAAGACAGTTAGACTCAGGACCAGTGGGTTATGCTCCCCTGCCAGGAGATGAAGACGGAGCAAGCTGACAGCACAGTATGTATACTCCTGCAGTGTCACCAGCCTGCCAGTATTCTCTTCAAAAGCAACTGTGTTTAGACTAGCAAAAAAGTTGATTAAAAACAGTCAGCCATTACTGTACTCAACCAACAGGAAACACTGAACTCAGGTAATGAATATATGACTCCAATCTAGGGACTGGATGAACACTTACCAGTAAACCTCTGGAACACATAGCCCCACAGGAGGACCATTAAAAGAACCATTCAGCAGCCAAGGGTGGGAAGCTGAGTCCATCTGTCTAAACTAAGGAAAACAAAATTATCAGGTAAGTAGTAATTTCTCCTTTACTAACATGCAAACAGCTGGACTCAGGACCAGTGGGATGTACCTAAGCTACTCCCGACTAGGGTGGGAGGCTGCCCATGGTCCAGTCAACACTGCATGTGCAAAGGCTGCGTCCTCCCGGGCCTGCTCATCTAGATGATAATACCTGGAAAAAGAATATAAGGAGGACCACGTTGCAGCTCAGCAAATGTTGATGGGAGACAACAATCTAACCTCTGCCAATGATACTGCCTGAGCCCTAGTGGAATGAGGCCTAACCTGAGTAGGCAATGGCTTTTCAGCCTCCACATACATGGCTGTGACTACCTCTTTAATCCAGCAAGCTATTGTAGCCCGCGAAATTGGTTCGCCCTGCTTCCTTCCACCATGATGGACAAACAGGTGATTTATCTTTCGGAAAGATTTAGAAACTTCCTGATACTGCATGACGTTTCTTGATATATGAAGGACACAACAGGCGATATTCTTCCGCATGCTTTCCCTTATCCAAGCATGGCAAGGAAATGCACCGATTCAAGTGAAAATCCCAGACCATTTTAGGCAAGAAAGAGGGAACAGTGCGCAGCTGTATCGCTCCTGTAGCTACCCAAAGAAGCAGCTCCCGGTAAGTCAAGGCCTGCAGCTCAGAAATTCGGTGTGCAGAACTTATCACCAGCAGAAACACCATTTTCAAGGTCAATAGCCGCAAGGAAAGGCTACGCAGCAGTCGAAACATAGGACCTGGGAAGAAATCCAACACCAGGTTAAGTCTCCATAAGGGAACCAGTAACCGCAAGGGAGGACGAAGATGATTCACTTCCTTCAAGAAATGAACCACATCAGAATGAGATAAGGATTCACCATTAACCTGGCCTCTGAAACAGGCAAGAGCTACAGCCTGTACCTTCAACGAATTAAATGCCACTCCCTTATTTAACCCATCCTGCAAAAATCCCAAAATGAGAGGGATATTCACTGAATGAGGGAGAACACTTCAATCCTCACACCAAGCCTCAAAACACTTGCCAAACCCACACATAGGTTAAAGAAGTGGAGAACTTTTGAGCTTGTAGCAAGGTGACAATCACCACAGAAGAAATATATGCTTCAACAAGTGAGCCCTTTCAAGGACCATAACCAAAGACAAAATTGAGTTGGATCTTCATAAAGGACAGGCCCCTGCTGCAACAGATTCTTATGCGGCGGAAGACAAAGGGGAGTTTGTACCAAGAGTCTTCACAGATCTGCATACCATGGTCTTCTGGGCCAATCCGGTGCCACCAGGAGCACCATCCCCCTGTGCCCTTCAATCCGCGAACTATTCTGCCCAATAGGAGCCATCTGGGAAAGGCATACCACAGCTTGTCTTACAGCCAGACTTGTATGAGAGAATCGATACCTAAGGACTTTGAATCTCTCCTGCGACTGAAGAAGCGAGGAACATTCACATTGCAAGAAGTCGCCAACAGGTCTAAGAACAGAAGGCCCTAGTGATTCATTATCAGCTGAAACATCTCGTCAACACCACCCATTCTCCCGGGTGCAGATTCTCCTAGCTGAGAAAGTCTGCTATTATGTTGTCTTTTCCTGCAATGTGAGAGGCCGAGATAACCTGGAGATGCCCTTCTGCCCATTCATAAGTTGGTCTATTTCCAGCTACACTTGCTGGCTCTTGGTTCCTCCCTGCCGATTGATAGCATTTTGATAAATGACCCTATTAGTCGGTTATAACTTATATGGCTAAATGTGAATATATACGTGTATATTCAGCGACATAGCTGTGCCGCTGAATATTATTTATTTAAAATCTTTTAATATACCAATACTCAAGACAAATATCTTATCGTACCGGTTTACAGCAAAACAAGGGATAACCAGCGATATAAGAGAAAGTTACATAAAACAGAGTGATGAATTCAGGACAACTAAGAGAGGTAGAATTAGCTTATTATAGCACTACTATAGAGTAAATAGCAAGCAACGTATAATAGTGACTAGGCGAAGGACCTAGTAGGTACTCAGACAAACAAACAGTTCTTCAAGAGGTGGTGACATCTGTTCAGGGAGACGAAAGAACAGAGAAGGTGTTGAGACTAGGAGGAGAGGGGTCAAGAAGGACGGGGCAGGGAGAAAAGACCGAAAGGTGGGAGGAGGGGGAACAGAGGGCTGAGAAACTAGCGGGGAGGCTTGCATTTATTACAGGTTTGGAGCAGGAGAGCAGTCAGAGTTATGAGAGTTATTAATGGAACAGAGTAGTTCTGACGGAAATTATGAAAGAAGATTTATGTAAAATCCCTTATTTGTGGTGTGGCCAATCAAGGGAAGGCTTGTTTGAAAAGCCAGGTTTTCAGTTTCTTTCTGAAGGTTAAAGGGCATTGTTCCTGGCAAAGCTTTGTGGGTAATGAATTCCATTGAGAGGGTCCGGCAGTGGACAAAGCACGTTTCTAAATGGAGGAGTGAAGTGAGGATTTAGTAGGGGGTGCGTGAAGAGATCCTTTATATGCTGTTCTGATCGGTCTCATAGAGGCGTGAAGTTTGAGCGGAATTTTGAGTTGGAGTGTGGATTGAAGGTAGATGGTTTTGTGGATAATGGACAGGGTCTTAAACAGGGTTCTAAAGTTGATGGGAAGCCAGTGTAAATTTTTGAGGATAGGTGTGATATGGTCTCTTCGCCTTGAATTGGTTAGGATCCTAGCTGCGGCATTTTGGAGCATCTGTATTGGTTTTGTTGTGGAGGCAGGAAGGCAGAGGAGTAACGCGTTACAGTAATCAATTTTTGAAAACAGTATGGCCTGAAGGACTGAGCGGTAGTCATGAAGGTGTAAGAGGGGTCTGAACATGTAGCTTATAGAAGCATTCTTTTGTGGTGTTGTTTATGAAATTTTTGAAGTTCATTCGCGTGTCTAGAATAGCTCCGAGGTCTCTCACATGGTTCACAGATGGTATGATGGGGTTGCTGACAAGAGAGTTGCAGTCATTGGGGGAGATGAGGAGCTCCGTTTTGGAAGTGTTGAGGACAAGGTTGAGGCTAGAGAGGAGAAGATAGATGGAGTGAAGGCATCTGTTCCAGAAATTTAGGGTTTTGGAGATAGGATCTGTGATGGGGATCAAGATCTGCACGTCGTCAGCGTAAATGAAGTGTGTCAGGTTAAGACTTTCTAGGAACTGGCATATTGGTAGCAGATAAATATTAAACAGTGTAGGGGAGAGAGATGAACCCTGAGGTACTCCGTGAGTGGAAGATACGGGGTAGGATTCTTTATTATTTATTCTGACCTTGTAGTTCCTATTATTGAGGAAGGATTTAAACCAGTTGAGGGCGGTGCCGAAGATGCCGATGTCCGAAAGTCGGTTGATGAGGATTGAATGGTTCACTGTGTCAAACACTGCTGAGATGTCGAGTAGAGCCAGTAGAAAGGATTGGCCTTTGTCTAGGCCCATTAGGATGTTGTCTGTTAGAGAGATTAGGAGGGATTCTGTGTTTAGGCGTTTCCGGAATCCGAACTGGGAAGGGTAGAGAATGGTGTGGACGTCTATGTATTCAGAGAGTTGGTTGTTGACTAATTTTTCCATTAGTTTGGCGATAAATGGTAAATTGCAATAGGACGAAAGTTTGCGGAGTTAGCTGGATCCAGGTTGGGTTTCTTTAGTAGAGGTTTGAGTGAAGCGAGTTTCAAGGAGTCGGGAACAGTTCCTTGGGAGAGGGAGCAATTTATAATATCAGCCAGAGGCTTGGCTATGGTGTTTGGGTTGGTAAGTAAGAGTTTAGTAGGTAGGTGGTCGGATGGATGGGACGAAGGCTTCATGTTCTTGAGTATGGATTCAATTTAAATGGAAGATGTGAGTTTGAAGGATTCAAGTAAGGGTTTATGGATAGATGGGGGTGGGTTATACACGAGAGGAGGCTGGTTGTTTGATGTGGTCAGAGGTGCAAGTAAGTTGTTGATTTTCTTCTCGAAGAATAAAGCCAATTCGGTGGATTTATTTTGAGCTTCTTCTTCTGGGATGGTTGGTGGAACAGGTTTTGTGAGAACTGAGACATATGAAAATAGTGTCTTTGGGTCATAGAGAAAGCTATGAATTTTTTTGGCGTAAAAGTCTCTCTTGGTGCGTAATATTGTGATCCTGTAGTAGTTCATGGAGGCTTTGTAGGTAGCCTGTGAGGCGGGTGTGGGATCCTTGCGCCAACGTTGTTCCTTGTGTCGTAGGTCTTGTTTGAGCTTCTTAAGTTCTGTTGAGAACCAGGGTTTTTTGTTAAGTCGGGCTGGGTTGATTTCCTTAGATGTCATGGGACATATTTTGTTTGCTACGGAGTTCGTATATACCGTGTAACTTAGCTGGTTAAGTTAAGTTACTTAAAATGGCCAGCTTTCAATATTTGGCCCTTAATGTAGTACTACAGGGTGACCCATGGAAAAGTAGCCTGCCTCCAATACCAGTGCATTGGAGGCAGGCTACTTTTCCGTGGGCCTCCCTGTAGTACTGGAATTAGATAGACTCATTATTCGGAAAATTATTGAAAAGTAAAAAAAGTTATTTAAATTGCACACATTTCCCCAAAAATCACATCCTCCATTTTAACAGTGTTTACAGAGGTAATTTACACTTTCAGTTTTCCTTAAACTTAGGCTGCATCCTTATACTCATGAATCTTTTCCTTCCAAAAAAGTATTCAGTTTTCTTTTGAAGTTATTCAGTCATAATTATTTCAGTTGACATTCCATAATTTCACTTTGATTAAAAAATCCCTTCCTCTGAAGGGAGTGAAACTTAGCTTTATAGAATATCTTGTTTTATTTGTTGCTACTGTGTTAGAATGACTGCCTGCAAGAGACCTCTATAAGGCCCAATGATATAGCTTTACAATATAATTAAATCTCTTCTCCCCCCTCCCCCCCAAAAAAAATTCCATACCCACCTAAAACCTTATCATGTCACAACCATGAAGAATCTAAAAAACACCCAACCTTACTGAAGAAATTAATATGCACTATACTTACTGAGCTATCCAACAAAGTTTGCTCCCTCATAGTCTCCTGCACTATTCTGGATTTTATGACTTCATGGAGTTCTTCATTTTCAAGCACAACCACTCTTATTCGTTGTTTCATACTTGACAATTCCTCCTGTAATGTTAAAAGCAAATAATGTATATGCACACTTAAAAGACAAAGATGACACATATAGGGCTTTATGTTCTTTTGACCCAGCAGTTTCTCCTGCTCCTTGGTATTTCCAGCTCAAATTGGAACCAGTTTTGGGTTCTGGCGACATGAGACTTCATTTATAACTACCTGGGAATTTCCTGCCCCCCCTTATATTCCTGCCCCCCCCCCCCCCCCCCCAAGCATAGCTAGTCTAATCTTTGCAGTGATGGTCATGGGCCATGCAATAAGTCCAAGGGCTCCTTCCACAACCCTGTAGTCAAGGACCCTGAATCTGGCCACTAGATGTCACCTTTAAACAAGGACCACAACTCCCTTTCCCTACTCCCAGAGGCTGTAAACACTGCCTCTGCAGGATCCGTAGCTGAGCCAGGGAGTGGAAGACTTAATTTAGGGATCAAACTGCAAACGTTCCCTAGAACATCACAGAGCGCTGCCACCGAGACACTGTGCTGGCCCGAGCTTTATTTTCAAACATGAACAACACATTATGCATGAGAAACTATTACTGGACAAGGAGTGGTACTGAGAAATTACTACTTACCTGATCATTTCCTTTTCTCTAATGAAGACAGGTTAATCCACAACCAGTGGCTTATGCACCTCTACCAGAAGATGGAAACGGAGCAAAGCTGATGTCACGGTATATAAATACCACTGCTCTGACATCAGCCTGCCAGTATTCTCTGCAAAATCCAACTGTGGAGAAACTAACAATATTTGATTATAACCATTAACAGACAAGCACTCAGCAACAGGAAACACTGAGCTCAACCAAAGAGTGTAACATCACTAATCTAGAGACTGAACCTGACTTACGAGTTATCCTCGGAACGCAACTATTCAGGAGGACAATAGAACCACAAACCGGCAGCCAAGCACGGGAAGGTGGATTAACCTGTCTTCATTAGAGAAAAGGAAATTATCAGGTAAGTAGTAATTTCTCATTTCTCATAATTCAGACAGGTTAATCCACAACCAGTGGGATGTATCCAAACTACTCCCGAAAAGAGCAGGAGGCGGCCCACTATCAGAACATCGCCGCACGCGTAAAGGCTGCGTCCTCCCGGACCTGCACACAAAAATAGTAATACCTGGAAAAAGTGTGTAAGGATGACCACATCACCATTCGGCAAATTTCAATGGGAGACAACAATCAAAGCTCCGCCCATGATGTCAGAAAATGTGTTATTAAATTGTGTTTATTGGTAATTACCTATATTTAGTGTAGTCAGTAATCAATAGGCCATAATAGAAACATAAGCATTGATTCTCATATGCTTTTCCTTTTTTTTTTCTCTCTCTCTAAAAGCCCAGCTCTAGACATGGGCCCCTCTTGGATATTTTCCAAGCTCCCCTCAGGCCTTGAAAAAGGCTGTAGAGGAAATACAGAATCCTGCTATCTTTAAAGTCAGGTTGTAAAGAGGCCACTTCAATGAAAAAAAAAAAAAAAGGGGGCTTTTGACTACCTTAGTCAAATTGTTGATTAGCTATCTGCTTTCTTAACATTTAGAAAATTGAATCTTTATCTCTAAAGTCTAGCTGAGAGAGGCCTTTTACAGAATTATATATATTTTTTAAAACATATCACATTTTTAATTAAGGACACCTGGAGTCCTTGCAAAAATCGGAATACATAATCTCTTATCTCTGAACTGCCTTGCACTGCCTAGCACTGGCGAAAGAAAGTGAAAGAATTCAAGCAACATTTTAATTAGCCAGGAAGCCTCCCATATCTCTAGATCCGGGTTAAAGCAGGAAAAAAACAATTTTAATGAGCTTATTTGAAACTTTCCAAAGTTTCAGACCAATATTTTTAAAAGGGCAAATTAGCTGCCTATGGACAGAGAAGAAACAGACTAGCCAGATCATGTATTTTATGCTATAAAAACGGCTCCAGACAAAGAAGGCATGCTTGCAAAATCTCTGACCTCATGTAGGAGAAAGAACAAAAGAGAAAGAGTAGGATTTCAAAAGCTTCATTTGGTAAGAGAAAAATTTAAATCTCTAACATATGGGAACCCTTATTTAAACTAAATGCTATTGTTTCTAATTGGTATATTATTAGAAACGTTTTTGATTTTTATAAGAGAATGTCTCTTGTAGACATATTTAATCTCTATCACTTCTGTCACCTTAGTAACAGTAGTTATTTTGATAATCTAATTAAGCAGTAACTAATTAAGATTTAAACATGGAAATGTTTCATAGAATCATTTAGAGGTTTTAAGATTTGATATTTTCTTTTATCTGGAATAAAGAAGAATTTTACTACATACCGTCTGGTTTATTTCTCTGCATGCTGTGCTAAATTAAGTACTGGTGTATAATTCTAAAGAAAATAACTCATATCTCTGAATAAAAATAAACGTTTTGCCTACTGGCAGGAAGGGTAAAAAAAGAATGAGACAGGGTGTTTTTCCAAGCAGGATCTAGTAGTTGTGGTTAGCCCCCAGATTATTCTTTTTTCACATGGCACCCCACAGATAAGTGTATGCTTTAGAATTTTAAGGTGTTGTCTAGTGCATATTTAAATTTGGATTTATTTTCTTTATAGTGATCTTGCCTTTTAAAAATATTTTTATGAGACATGGCTGATCCTTACAGGATAAGGGCTTTGCAAGAAGCAGCTTTTCGTCAGTGAATTGATTCGAACCACATTAGGGAGGGTCAATCCTTTGTCCTCCATTTGCAAATTGAGAGTGATACCTCTCCATGTTTTCACAAGGACATGTGTCATCTGCAAGCGCTTTCTGCGCAAGGGAGACATCAGGGTTTAAATAGAAGGGGAGAGGAAGATTTTGCTCCTTTTGCCCTCCCTGATTGTCAGATGTCTTACACGCTTAGTAAGTGTTTATTTGTGGACAGTCCGGTAATTCCGGTTTCTGAAAAAAGTGGTGGATTAGCATTCACTGAACAAAAGCCCCCCCTGGATGCTATTCTGTCCTACGATGCACCACCCGTGGACCAGGTCCCGGCTGGGAAAAAGAACGTGTTCTACACTGCTGTCCTGAGCTGCTTCCAAACGCTCCGAGAACATTATGGGATTCACTCCATTTCCCCAGGGACGCCTGTGGATTTTGGAGCCCGTAGTGAGATCGATCGTAAAGCAGACAGGGTGAGACGGGCGATAGGAACACTACCTGCTGATGTTAATCTGGTACTGGAACATTTAGCTACCAGGCTTGTTGCTCTTGAAGCCGTTACGGGTCAGTGTGATGCACGCACTAGACACTATATTATTTTCAACTCTGATGCCACAGAATTTAGTCCCCCCCCCTGCTTGTGACTCGTGTGGAAGTTATTATGCACGGACGTATTGAGCTATATTTGGAAAGCCTTTAATTACAAACCTAGGTGAGGTTTTGTAGAAACCTTTGCAGAAATATGGTATCTCAGCAACATATTCTCTGGGCATGCTGGTGACGCTTGATAATTTTGATCAAGTTTGGGAGATTTTAAAAGATATTATGCCTGATACCTCTATTCACATTGATCTTAGCAACCTGGTGCCAGCTGAGAGAAATAAGAAAATTGGTTCTTACCTGCTAATTTTCGTTCCTATAGTACCAAGAATCAGTCCAGAGAAGTGGATTGTGTATCCCTACCAGCAGGTGGAATCAGAGAACAATTAGAACTTTGGGCACTGCTACATAATGAGAGTGCCACCTGCAGTCCCTCAGTATTGACCTGTACCCAAGCCAAACAACCAATACTAATGGGCGAAGGGGGCGACCTAAAACCACTGCCCCCACTTCGCCCCAAGGAAGCAACATGAGTAAATAAACCGTTGGAAAAAAACTCTGTACTTGAACTCTGTACATGGACCCTACAAACTGTTGCCTGTCAGTCAAGAAGCCATAAACCGATAAGAATATCTACTCTATAATCAAACAATGTTTAACTGTACTTTTATTTTAAAGCTCCATATATGAAGCATACCTTGCAAAATTTGACTTCAGCTTCCAGATGGTGAATGTATTGGGACTGATCATGAATGATAGGAACAAGATCTTTAAGAGCACGAAAACTGTTATCTGTCTCTTCTGAAGTTCTCTGAAACAAAGCAAACCGAGCATGATCAACATTATTCATAGTAATTTTGAACTTACTTCCTTCAACATCTATACCAGGAGTGGTCAACAATGGTCCTCAAGAGCCATAAATAGATCTGGTTTTCAGGATATACACAATGAAAACACATGAAATATATTTGCATACAATGGAAGCAGTGCATGCAAATCTTATGCATATTCATTGTGGAAATCCTGAAAACCAGGCCTGTGTGGCTCTTGAGGACCAGAGTTAGCCAATCCTGTTCTATTCCTTTAGCTCACTAATTGTGAACCAACACAATATATAGGTGTTTATCCTCATGCAACTACTGAAAAATCTAGTGCTAACGTTCAATCATGAATTCATGCTATACAAATTATTGACCACTGGCTGGCTCCATATTACTTTTCTCATATAATAATCAATAATTGCTGCAATAATATGATTTTTTTTTCAATTCTTTATTTATTGTTTTTACACATTAATACAATAAATAAAATTATACTTGGAAATACAATGACTGAATCATATGAAAAAGAAAAAAAAAAGAAAAAAATACATCAACTTTAAATCATAAGGGTAATTTATACCAATTAGGTTAAATCCTAGTGACAGTCAACTGTATTATAAGCGGACCAAATAACATAATAAAGAAAAGTGTTACTTTCTAAGGAATATTTGCATTAATATGACCCCGCATATCTAATAATCCCGAAACTATATGCCAAGAAGGCTTCTGAGGTCCTCCGGCTCTGTAAATACATAGTTTTTTCCTTCCAGTTTTACAAGACAATGACATGGATATCTTAGTATAAAGGACCCACCCTTTCCCAATAAGTCCTTCCTTAACAATAAGAATTTTTTCCTTCGCAATTGTGTGGATCTTGCACAATCTGGAAATATCCAGATCTTCTGTCCATAGAACATTTTTAAACGATTGCGGAAGAAAAATTTCATTATTGTATCTTTATCTGTAATAAAGGCACATTGAACTAATAATGTGCCTCTTAATTTAACCTCTATTTCTTCTTGTGACTTCTGTATCAAATCTGAAACGTCCAAAGAACTATCTTTATCAGTTTTTGTGTCCGAGGATGCATCAATTTTTACATCATCATCTATTAGTTCTTCCTGCTCTGAATTCTTTTTCTTTTTACCCACATAAAAAGCTCTTACAATTACTGGAAGACATTTCTCAGGGATTTCCAAGATTTGCATTAAATAATTTCTAAACAACTCTATTGGATTCAATTTCCTAATAATAGGAAAATTGTTAATTCTAAGATTTAATGATTTAATAAAGTTCTCTAATCCCTTCATCCGTTTATGTACTTCCTTTTCTACAATTATCTGGTGGTTCTGAATTTTTTCTACCTGTAGTATTCTCTTATCTAACTCCTTCATATCTTTTTCTTGTTCTACCAATTTTTCAGAATTTTGCACCGATATATTTGTATTCTTCATAACCATCTCTGTTAATTTGTTTATTGATGCATCCATCTTGACCAAAAAACTCCAAACATTATCCAATGTAACATTTGCTGGTTTAGAAATCATTATATCTGGGTTAATAACAACTTCAACTTTTTGATGAAGACTATCCTTATCATGTTTCCCAATTTTAGGAGTACTAGAACTTTTTGGGGAAGGATGTATTTTATCCAAGATACTCTGTTGACTTATTCCTTGCTTTACTTTGTCTATCAAATCTGATTTTTCTTCTTGAAATATTTATTATCCAGAGCTGAGGTTTTCAGAAGTATTCCTTCCTGCTTTTCTTCTGGGTTCTCTGGGGATAGTACTCCCTCTGACCCAGGTGGAGGTGGTACCTCGGGTACCCCAGGGTTTAAAGATGTTTCTTCGACCGGAAGGAAAATATCCCGCTCTGATATTACTCCTTCAATGGTCTGCTCATCTGGGGAATTCTGGGTCAACCATTCAGAAACAGTTCTCGGACCTGAATCTGCCATCATCACACCAGTTGGAGGCTTAATAATATGATTTTTTACACATGTATACAGAATTGTATGTGATTGGACCTAGCCAGATGGCTTCCATGTGGAAGATCTTGCTCATAATTCAGGATTACCGCTGGAGATAAAGTAGTACCAATAGTATTAAAATGTGTGCACCGTATGATGAGGTAAGCTCTCATCACTGGCAATAACTCAAAGATATACAGAGGGTGGACATCCAGAGCTATAGGTGGCATTCTGCAGGAAGAGATACAAAGGGTGGACATCCAGAGATACAAGTGGCACTCTGCGGAAAGATAATATGCAATTGTTGAGGAAGAAAGTGAAGACAGAAAGCACAAAATACTTCTAGTATTGTAGTCCCAAAAGGGTAGGGCACCGGGGGAGTATAATTTGATTAATCAGGACTTACAGGAGAAACAAAAGCCCTGGGAAAAGCTGGAACAGTGCTGATGATGAGGAAGCCACATAGAATGCTGTCAGTTAGGCATTGCCAGGGAGGTCATGAAGCTGCAGGAGTTAGGGATGGTCAGAGAGCACTGTGATGAGAACAGAGTCAACTCTCTATTATGAGGCAAGGGAGCTTGAAGGAACCTGGCCTCAGAGCAGCAAGTTATATCCTGGAAAATGCTGGCAGAGAGGTGCTGCCAGTGAGACTGTATGACTGAGGAGTAAGGGCTTGTCAAGCAGGACTGTGGTGAGGACAGAGCCACCATTAGTCAGAACCAAGTGAGCCTGAGGGAAGCTGGTAGGACCCATAACTCAAGACTTGCCACAGCACGGCAGAGAATAATCTAAGAGGTCATGTCTGATATGAGGAACAAGAGGTCTGCTTGCACCAGAATGTATGCTTAAGACGTTTCTGTTTTCTTTAGCTTATGGAAAGCCAAGCAAAACAAAGCACTCATCAATAAGTAAGACTTCAAAGGATAGCTGTCAAATACAGTTTTCTTTTATACTCAAGACACAGCTGAAGTATTGCTACAATTGATCATCATAACACCCACACGCAATTCACAAATCTGTACAGGCACGTTCTAAGTGGGTCATGCTTAATCATAGGTCCAAAAATTGTTCCTTTCTTAGTTTTGATTTTATAAATTTTTGCAAATAAAATGAAGTTATAATTTCCCTCTCTCACAATCCTTTGAAGATTTATTGATAAGTGATCTATTTTGCTTGGTATTCCATATGACTTGCATTCAATGTTTTTGACTCTTCTCTATTTCGTTCGTTAGAAGCTTAACTATGATTGGCTTGTGGCATAATAGGCTCAGAAATAAAACCTGCTGTTTCAGAGCCTTTGACTGAAGTTGTGAGTTTTTTGGACTAGCTGGCAGCAGTCCTGGACAGAGCATGAATGAACACTATGACACACAACTAGAAACAAAACAAATAAAACGTAAGGCACTATAAAGCACTGGCACTGTGCTCTCAAGAGGTACACTAGCTGTATAACAAATCTATCGTTTGTTTCAAATGACAATCTGAATTCAGTGCAGCAACCATTTCTTTTCTATTGGCACCTTCTTATTTTTAGGGACAGACAAGTCTTGGCTTTTGTTTGAAGCATGCTGTGCCCTGTTCTACTCCACAACACACTCACTGTGGTAGGAACGAGCACTGGTTTAGCATCTCAAGTGTTCCACTATACTCCAGGAACTAGGAATACTGAAATTATGTTGAAATGGTTTGTGGACCATTGGCCCGAGGTGAGAGTTGTTACCACCTGTGGGGAGGGGCCCCACAGGTCTACACAGTCAGGAGGCGAGGTCAGGCACAGCGGAGAGCTTTGGGAGAAACTGTAGAGAGGTCCCGAGGAGCAGGGTAAGAGACACAGCTAGGAGGGATCCCCACAGTTCGTAGGCAGGCTGGAGATCAGTACCTGGGCGGAGAACTCCGAAGGGGATGGCACTAGGCATGCCCGTGGAACGGGGAGCTCAACACAGGATGTGCAGGAGGTATTCCAGAGAGGCAAACCCGAGGGGCAGAGCTGCGCAGCGAAGGAGGGTACTGATGCGATGATGTAGGCCAATCTGCGGAGCGGGGAAGCACAAGTCAGATCTCCAGATGATGACGTAGGACAGCCCGAGGAGTGGGAGGTACTGGCAGTGACCAGTGGTAGAATCAAGGGTACTGCCCCGAGGAGCGGGGAAGCACAGAGATAGAATTCCCAAGTGGTGAAGGCATTCCCAGAGGCGGCCCCAAGGAGCGGGGAGCCAGCAGGATACGACTTCTGGAAGGCACAGGGCTAGCCCGAAGAGTGGGGGAAGCCAGGAGACCAAGTCACTGTAGAGCGTACATGCTGGCCTAGGAGCGGGTACCAGGCAGGGTCTAGAGTCCAAGAAGGTCCAATAGCGTCACCACAAGGTCGACGGAGACAGGAGCTCATACAATAGTAATGGAACTCGTTGCCAAGTCGGCTAGCTGAGGGCGAAGGTGGAGCTTAAGTACTCTGATGCAATGACTTCATCAATCAGGGATGTCATCAATCAGGGATGTCCCCGAGTTTCCCGCCGAAGAGGCTTTAAAAGAGGGTCCAGTGGCGCGCGCGCGCCTAGGAAGGCTTGCAGTCGGCATGGAAGGTGGTGGCGTCTCGAGTGCCATGAGGAGCCATGGGGAAAGCGGCGGCAGAGACTAGCCTGCACCGGGAAGTAGGACAGTGCAGGACGTGAGTAGATGTGATCACAGCCGTCTGCGACCGACGGTCATAATAGTACCCCCTCTTAAGAATCCCCCCCCCCCCGGGGGTTTGGGTTTGCGAGAATGTGTTGGTGTTTGAGGTAGTTGTGGGTGGATCCTTGGGCTGGTGGCAGATGACCACGCCCCCGGGGGAAGATCCCGAGAGGGACCACTGGTCAGGCTCAGAGTATGGAGACAGACACACACTAGTTCTTTTACTAAACAGTATATTGAACTACCAGAGGTGGCAGTAGTGAGCTGGAAGTGCCCAGCAGGGCTCTAGTCCCTCAGATACTGGAACAGCGATCCTGGATAACTGAGCTGTAGAGAAACTGAATACAGTGAGTAGGCAGGGTATGCAGAGTTCAGTAACAGAGCCATGATGGTAACACTCACACAATAGTCTCTAGAAGTAGACAAGGTGTTGGAATAGGTTAGGCCCTCGAGGAGCGAGTACCTAGTTCCAGGGAAAGCTCTGAGAGAGAGAAGATAACTCACTGGTGTAGTAGGCAGCGATGACTTCCAGGCAGAAAGGGTATTCAGCAACCAGTCCAGGAACATGGGCCCTCGAGGAGCGAGTGCCGGTTCCTGACTGTGACCTGAAAAACAAAGAGAGAGCGAGGCCCCCGAGGAGCGGGTACCCCTGGTAAGTCCGAGGAGGCAGAGTAGCTTGGAGAGAGCGAAACTGGTCCGTAACCAACTCCTATTCAACTCCTTGCTAACTCGATAGTTAGCGATTTCTAAGACCTTATATATCCGGTACTGATGACGTCATCTCAGGAGGACGCCCCTGAAGTTCGCGCCACTGCTGGTACATCAGTCGGGGCCGCGCCGCGCGCACACCCTTAGGCCCTTGTGAATCATGGCGGATCGCAGCATCTAGCCACTCCGGGGACGCTGGAGGAAGACGGCAGTGAGACGCCGCGGCGGCCAACCTTCCACTTGAGCAAGAGGGAGTCGCCAAAGAGGTGAGGTGGGCATAGTGGAGAAGTCGGGCAGTGACGGTCGCAACAGGATGCTTGGCATGGAACTGCTGAATGAGATCCTTGTCCAGGAAATTGGCCAGAGATTCCCAGCTGTTCTCCTCAGGCCCAAAGCCCTCCCTTGAGAGGAGATATTCCCATTTTCTTCCATGTTTTCTAATGCCCAGGACATCTTGGACTTGATAAGTGACATCTGCTTCAGAGGATAGCAGTTGGGGGTCCGGTGGTTTTTTAGAAAATCCTGAGAGAACCAAAGGCTTTAGTAGAGAAACGTGGAAGGTGTTGTGAATCTTGAGTGAGGAAGGCAGCTGGAGTTGGTAGGTAACAGGACCCAGTCGGCAGACCACAGGAAAGGGACCAATATATCTAGGGGCAAAGCGAGCTGAAGGCAGCTTGAGTTGAATGAATTTGGAACTGAGCCATACCTTATCCCCGATTTGGAACTGGGGTGCTTCGCGGTGATTTACATCAAAGACCTTCTTTGATCTCTGAGCAGCTGTTGGGTGTTATGCCACAACTGGTGCAATTCTTGAGCAGTCGCTTGAGCTGCTGGTGATGCCACAGACAATAGGAGCAGAAGTGGTGGCAAAGGCTGGCGTCCATAGACCACCTGGAAAGGAGATGAACCGTTGGAAGCGGACTGATGGGAGTTTAGTGCGAACTCTGCCCATGGAAGGAGGTCAGCCCAATCATCCTGCCGCAGGATCACATAGACTTGCAAGAATTGCTTTAGGGTTCTATTAGTCCTCTCCATTTGGCCATTGGCTTGAGGATGGTAAACAGAGGTGAAATCTAACAAAATATTGGATTTTTTGCAGAGGGATTTCCAGAAGCATGCAGTGAATTGAACTCCAAGGTCCGAGAGGATGTGCTTGGGGAGGCCATGGAGCTGGAACACATGTTGAAAGAACAGTTTGGCAAGCTGAGGCGTCGAAGGTAGGCTGGGCAGAGCCATGAAGTGGGCCATTTTAGAGAAAGCAAGTGTTGCTTACCTGTAACAGGTGTTCTCACAGGGCAGCAGGATGTTAGTCCTCACATATGGGTGACATCACAGGATGGAGCCCAATCACAGAAAACGTCTATCAAAGTTTCCAGAACTTTGACTGCCCCTTATTTATTTTATTTATTTATTTAAAATCTTTTCTATACCGTCGTTAAGCTAGTTGCCGTCACAACGGTTCACAATAAGGCACATAATTTCAAACTTAAATGTGTTGAGTTATATTAACTAAACAGGTGCCATCAAATACTGTAACATAGTTTCATATTAAATATTATTTAGTGGTTGTGATAAGTCATGTCTACTTTAAGCATATCAGCTATAAGATAAATTAACACTTAAGTCTGGTCCTCTGTTTTTGCAATCTAATAGAGTCCCCCTTCAGTCTTATTTAAAAGCTACAGGCAGTGCCGAAAAATAAAATAATAAAACATTACGAACCCAACTTTGCGGGGCGGTGGGCGGGTTTCGTGAGGACTAACATCCTGCTGTCCTGTGAGAACACCTGTTGCAGGTAAGCAACATTTGCTTTCTCACAGGACAAGCAGGATGGTAGTCCTCACATGAGGATGTCCGAACATGCACCAAATGTACCCAAAGGCGTGCAAAGGCACAACAACTGGGGTGGAATTTGGTAGAGGGCATCCTGAACCCCACCAGGCAGGCGGAAGGGTGTTGGTACGTGTCGTTGTAAATAGGTTATGAAGGACAGACTGGCCAAAGATGGAATCTTGTCTTCCGGCTGTGTCCTAGCAATAGTGGGCTGCAAACGTGTAGAGAGAACTCCAGGTGGCAGCCCTGCAAATGTCAGAAAGCGGCACTGATCTTAGGTGTGCTACTGAAGTTGCCATGGCCCTCACAGAGTGTGCTTTAACACGGTCTTGAAATGGAATGCCCGCTTGCTGATAGCAAAAGGATATGCAGTCCGCCAACCAGGAGGAGAGAGTCTGCCTACCCACAGGCTTCCCTAACTTGTTAGGGTGGAAAGAGACAAACAATTGAATGCTTTCCCTGTGGCCAGCTGTACGGTCTAGGTAGAATTCTAGAGCCCGTTAACAGTCAAGGGTATGCAGAGCCTGTTCTCCTGGATTGGAATGGGGCCTGGGAAAGAAGGTAGGTAGTATAATGGATTGATTAATGTGAAACTCCGATACTACCTTAGGCAAGAAGTTAGGGTGAGCAAGGAGTACCGCCCAGTCCTGCAGAAGTTTAGTGTAAGGGGGATAAGTAACTAGGGCCTGCAATTCACTAACTCTGCGAGCCGAAGTGATTGCCAAAAGGAAAAATCACTTTCCATGTGAGACAGCGAAGATCACAGGAGTGAAGAGGCTAGAATGGTAATTTCATGAGCCGACCCAAAACCAGGTTGAGGTCCCAAGAAGGGGCCGGAGGACGCAGTGGAGGCTTGAGGTGAAGCAAGCCTTTCAGAAAACGTGTTACAAGGGGTTGTACTGATATAGGAACATCCCCGATACCTTTATGGAAAGCGGCTACCGCACTGACATTCATTCTGATGGAAGAAGTCTTTAGACCTGACTCTGATAAATGCCAGAGATAGTCCAAAAACTTTGTGATTGGACAGGAAAAGGGGTCAAGGGACTGAGAAGAGCACCATGACGTGAACCTTTTCCATTTGTAAGAGTAAGCTTTTCTCGTGGAAGGCTTCCATGAAGCAATCAAGACACAAGAAACTGGTTCAGAAAGGTTAAGTGGCTGAAGGATTAACCTTTCAACATCCATGCCGTCAGGGACAAGGCATGAAGGTTGGGATGGCGGAGGCACCCGTCGTTTTGAGTGATCAGAAGCGGGTCCTTTCCCAAGGCAATGCACCTGTGAATGGAGAGATCCTGCAGTATTGGAAACCACACTTGGCGTGGCCAGTGAGGTGCTATCAGGATCATGGTTCCCTTGTCCTGACGTAACTTCACGAGAGTCTTCGAGAGAAGAGGAAGTGGAGGGAATGCATAGAGTAGACCGGTTGCCCACGAGAGGGAGAATGCATTTCTGAGCTGAGAGTGTTTGCTGCGAATGAGAGAGCAGAATTTCTCTACTTTGCAGTTTTGAGGAGACACAAAGAGGTCTATCTGAGGATATCCCCATTGTTGGAAGATGGAGCTTGCCACCGAGGGGTTGAGAGACCACTCGTGCGGTTGAAAGATGCGACTCAGCTTATCTGCCAACCCAATGTCCACTCCTGGCAAGTAGGTGGCCCTGAGGTACATCGAATGGGAGAGAGCTTCCGCCCAAATCTGTGCAGCTTCCTGACACAGAAGGAAGGAGCCTGTGCCTCCCTGTTTGTTGATGTACCACATGGCCACCTGGTTGTCCGTCTGGATCAGGATAACTTGATTTGAGAGGTAACCCTGAAAAGCCCTGAGAGCATATCTGATTGCTCGAAGCTCCAGGAAATGTATTTGGTGTTTGGCTTCCTCTGGAGACCAAGAGCCTTGTGTCTGCAGATCGGCCACATGGGCTCCCCATCAGAGGTTGGCAGCATCAGTGGTGAGAATTAATTGAGGGTTTTGGAGTCTGAAAGGGCAAGCCTTGGAGGAGATTGATCTGATTTTTCCACCAGGCAAGAGACTGACGAAGTGAGTTACGTGGACAATGGTCGACAGGGGCTGAATGCTTTGAGTCCATTGAGACCTTAGAGTCCACTGCATGACTCTCATGGCCAAACGGGCCATTGGTGTGACCTGAACTGAGGACGCCATGTGTCCCAGGAGGATGAGAAAGTGGCGTGCAGTCGCGGAGTGCTGAGACTGCAGCTGGCATGCAAGAGACACGAGAGTGAGAGCTCGCTGTCGAGGCAGAAAAGCCTTTGCCTGTAAGGTGTCCAAGTATGCCCCAATGAACGACAAGATTTGAGACGGGACTAAGTAGGATTTGTCATAGTTGATGAGAAATCCTAATGAAATTAGAGTGTGTAAGGTTAGATTGAGGGACGACAGAGCAGCTTGCTGAGTAGCAGCCCCGATTAACCAGTCGTCTAGATAGGGGTAGACGTGAACACCTTGGGTCCTGAGAAAGGCTGCAACTACTAGGAGGCATTTTGTGAAGGCTCGTGGCGCAGACGCTAGGCCGAATGGAAGCACTCGGTATTGATAGTGCTTGGGGCCTACTAGAAACCTCAGGTATTTGCGATGAGATGAAGTTATTGCAATATGAGTGTATGCGTCCTGGAGGTCTAGAGAGCAGAGCCAGTCTCCTCTTTGTAGAAGAGGAAGAAGCGAGCCTAAGGTTACCATCTTGAACTTCTGTCATTGGAGGTACTTGTTGAGGGCCCGTAGGTCCAGAATAGGACAAACGCCTCCCGATTTTTGGGGGATTAGAAAGTACCGGGGAATAGAACCCTACGCTGTGCTGAGAGTAGGGTAAGGGTTCTATTGCCTTGGACTGGAGAAGGAGGGAGACCTCTTGAACCAGAAGGATGGAGTGATCGGATGTTCTCCACATCGGTAGAGGTGAGGAGTCCGGTGGCATGGAGATAAAGTTCAAATGGTAACCCTGAGCAATTATTGCCAGTACCCATTGGTCTGAGGTGATTGAGTGCCATATGTTGTGGAAGTGGCATAATCGACCTCCCACTGGTATGTGAGGCAGTGGAATTTGGCTGCTGCTCTCTAGGTAGAAGTCAAAAACCTGAAGCAGGCCCTGGTTGAGGAGCTGCTTGTGGTTTTTGTTTACGTGTTTGACGAGACTGTGCTTTTTGAAAAGGTCTCGTGGCACGAGATCTGGTTGGTGGTGGGTAGGACTTCTTCGGGCGGAAGAATGACTTTTTAGAGTCCTTTCTGAAGAGCTGTTTAGAAGAATAGTCAGAAGACATTAGAGAGAGCTGTCTTAGGGTCTCATGATGGTCCTTAGGTTCTGCCACCGTCCTCCAAACAGATTATCTCCTATACAAGGCAAGTCGGATAACCTGTCTTGTACCTCAGGGCGAAGATCAGAAGACTTGAGCCAGGCCCACCTTCTCGCCGAAAAGCAGCTGCAGATACCCTAGTAGCAGTATCAAAGATATCATAAGATGATCTGATCTCATGCTTGCCTGCCCTAAAACCTCTGTTTACTAAGGTTTGGAGCTGTTCTTGAAATTGCTGAGGCTTGGAGTCCGTCAAGTCTTGTATCTGCTTAAAAATGACCCTGTTATATTGGGTCATATAGAACTGATAAGCGGCAATTCGGGAGATGAGCATTGATCCTTGGAAGACTCGGCGACCAATGGCATCTAGAAACTTCTGTTCCTTGCCAGGGGGAAAAGAAGTTTGAGGCTTTGATCCTTTGCTCTCTTCTGTGCAGATTCCACCACTACAGATTGGTGATCCAATTGTGGTTTCCTGGAAAGCCCGGAGCTGACCTGCACCAAATAGGTAGTATCAGCTTTCCTGTGGACTGGAGCAATAGAGCCAGGATGTTCCCAGTTCTTCTTCAGGAGATCCAGACGAACCTGGTAGATAGGGATGGAGGTTATTACCTTGGGAGCATCCAAGATTTGGAGCAACTCTATCATCTTGATGCTTATCATCCTGTTCAGTCTGTAATTGGAAGGGGACCAATTCAGGCATTTCCTTCACAAAATTTATAAAGGAAAGGTCCTCTAGAGGAGAACGCTTTCTGCTTTCAGTGGGTGAAGGTGGTGAAGGCAAATCATCTGTGTCTGGTGAGGAATCATCAGTCCAGGTATCATAAGGATCAGCACCTGCCCCTCTAGGATGTAGAGGGGGACGGGATGGTGGGGTACCTGAAGGTCCTGGTCTAGGCTCCGAAGGAACCTAAGGAATAATCAGAGGCACCAATGAAGGCATCGAAGGCACCAGTGCAGGCATCGAGGGCATCGATGGATGGCTCGTGCACAGACGGGCGAATCGGCGGCGATGGACGTAACAGCATCGATGGCTGAGGCAGAACTTTTGAAGGAAGAATGCAAAACGGTGTTTCTCCTCCCGATGACAGAGTGAGCGGGGAGGGCACCGGAGCCATCGGTGGAAAAGCGGCAATTAGCGCTTCCATCCTGGAGAGCAGCAGTGCCAACACTGCCGGAATCGGGTCGGTGATCGGTTACGCAATTGGTACCGGTGTCGGTGCCGGAGGAACCTGGAGTCATTGCATCACCTTGTCGATGGCATCCTGAACCATCCGGTCCAGTTCTTCTTGGAGACCTGGAGCAAGCAGCCCCGGCTCCGGAACAGAAGAAGGAGGCAGAGGCATAGCCGGAGGGATCACCGTTAAAGGCGGAGTCGAGACTCCCGATGCCCCATCGAGGGAGGTTTGCCTCTGTGATCCGGTCGCCAAAAGGTCGGTGCCTTTTCTGGACGGGGTTTCTTCGACAGTGGCTCGGACGATGGCTCGGTCGATGATTTTGCTCCCTCGATGGTCCGAGACTTTCTATGCCAGTGGCGATGTTTGTCTCTACGATCTCCTCGGTCCTGAGGGGGAGTAGAGGGTGTCGAAGGCCGAGATGTCATCGATGCCGGATGGTCACCGGTCGATGCTTGCACGAAGTTGATGGTGCCGGTTTAGACGATGTCGATGCAATGGATGGAGTCGGGGTTTGAGCACGGAAGAGAAGTTCCATCTTCTCCATTCTGGCCTTGCGACCTTTTGGTGTCATTAAGGCACATTTGGTGCAGGTCAAGACATCATGCTCTCGTCCAAGACACATTACACAGATTTTATGGGGGTCTGTGATGGACAAGGTGCAATTACAGTTCAGGCACCGACGGAACACAGACGCCATGGAAAAAATTGAGCCGCGGTACGGTCGACGGCCAGTAGGCCGCAAGAGCCAAACTCGACGGTAATCGACGGGAAAACAGGTAAAAACTTACCGGAGTACCGCAGCTTGAAAAAGTTAGAGGAGGGACCCTGTGGGGCAAATTAACTTTTAGTAATTCCGTGAGGAAAATTCCTGTCAGGAATCTCTGCAGAGCTCCTTAACCGCGAGGCTACTGCTGCGTGGAAAAAAGAAGACTGAAGGGGGACCCCTGCTGGCTGCAGGGTTAGTGCCATGCTGGGCATGCCCAGTAGGGGCCAGTCAAAGTTCTGGAAACTTTGACAGAAGTTTTCCGTGATTGGGCTCCATCCTGTGATGTCACCCATATGTGAGGACTACCATCCTGCTTGTCCTGTGAGAAATGGTCAACAGTGACCCATATGGTATTGTTACCATTGAAGACAGGCAAATCCACTATAAAGTCCACTGTAATATGGGTCCAAGGCTCGCTCAGAATGGGGAGCGATTACAAGAGTCCCCAGGGTTTTCCTGCTGGAGGTTTATGACTGGCGCACTTAGGACAGGACTCTACATAAGCTTGTGTATCCTTTCGTATAGTAGGCCACAATAGCACCACTGAAGAGTGGAGAGAGTTCTGGATTGGCCGGAATGTCCTGCGGTCAAAGAGTCGTGAGCCCGTTGCAACACCCTCCGTTGTAGCTGGCGAGGGACCACCTTCTTCCCCGGTGGTACAGGAAAGGTGGCAGACAGAATGACATTGGCAGGGTCTATTATGTGCCACGAGGTATTGGTTACATCTTCTGTGACGAAAGACCTGGAGAGCACATCAGCACGACCATTTTTATTGGCTGGGTGGTGACGCAGTATGGAATCGAATTGGGTAAAGAAGAGGGACCAACCGGCCTGGAGATGGTTTAAACATTAAGCATGATGTAGATACTCGAGATTTTATGATCCGTGTATCGGTGATCTGGTGTTGGGCTCCCGCGAGCCAAGATCGCCATTCTTCAAAGGCCAGCTTGATGGCCAGCAGTTCTTATCCCCAATGACAATTACGTTCTGCCAGCGAGAAGTGCCTGAAAAAAAGAACAAGGGTGTAGTGTTATGGGTAGTTGAGTACTGACTCAGTATAGCTTTCTACTCCAATATTGGAGGCATCGACCTCGACGACTAACAGCCATGTAGGGTCCGGATGACGGAGACAAGGTTCCTTGAGGATGGCAAACTTGAGGTCCTGAAAGGTGGTCATGGCTTCGAGTGACCACTGAGAGGGTTGGCCCCCTTGCGAGTCATAGCCTGCCCGCCCAGAAGTGGATGACTCTTCTAATACTATTCCAGAGATCCAGACTTCCAGTCATGTTCAAGACTTGCCTTGTTTACCCAGCCAAGTCTCGCCTTGTTTACCTGACCATAGCCTCCATGAAAATTGGGACCCTGGAGGAGAGGATCTTAAAAGGGTGGGGGGGGGTACTTTTAGGATTTTGCTGCTACGTAGCCTTATCCTACCTTCATGTTGCCTCCCTGCCAGCAGAGGCCTTCAGTGTGCTTCATCACTAGTCTTACCAAGCTCCTCCTCATGGCCCTTGCCATGCCCAAGTCCCAGTCCTATGTAAACCTGTCTTGCCATAATAGCCTTGTCTTCTCTTGCTGTCACTTCTGGCTCTGTAACCTGACCTTTGTCTTGTGGCCTTATGTTTCAGGTCATTGTCATGCTGGAAAGATGCTGCATTCATCCTGCCATTAATTTTAACAAAATTCCCTGTGCCGCTGTAGCTCACACCCCCCCAAAACGGCAGAGATCCACCTCCATGCTTCATGGTAGGGATGGTGTGCTTCTCATCATAGCGTTTATGGTTGTGACTATAAACTTCAATTTTGGTCTCATCACTCCAAATTATGTTGTTCTAGAAGTTTTGAGGCTTCTCTAGGTGCTGTTTGGCCTATTGTAAGTGAGTTGTTTTGTGGCATTTGTGCAGCAATGGCTTTTTTCTGGTAACTCTTCCATGCAGTCTATTTTTGTTTAAGTATCTCCTTATTGTGCATGCAGAAACACCCACACCACTTTGTTTCAGAGAAGCCTGTATTTCAGTAGAAGTTGCTTGTGGGTTTTTCTTTGTATCCTGACAAATTTTCCACTTCTTGATCAGAGTTTGAACAGCACTGATTGGTATTTTCAAATCTTTGGATATCTTTTTATATCTTTTTCTTGATTTATAAAGTTGAACCACTTTTGCTCACAGATCCTTTGACAGTTCTTTTGCTTTCCCCATGCTACAGTGACCACCAAAGTTAGTGCAGTCCTGGAGAAATACACAAGAGTTTCTCGAGAGCTAAGAAACTCGTTGACTATTTATACATAGACACTAATTACAATCAAACAAGGCAGAAGTGTGGATACCTACCATTCATTGCCATCTCAACCTGTGTGTGTCAGTCAACTTGAGTGCATATTATTATCAGCCCATTCAAGGGTATGTAAACTTTTCAACAAGACCATTTTATTATTTCCTTTATTGCTATGGTTTGTTTAATGATTGCGCTACTCTGGGATGTGCCCTCATGTTTCTTCCCTGCTAAAGAGGTTAGGACTGTTCAGACTGAATAAGTGATGGCTGAGGGGGAATATGATGGAGGAGTAGAAATCATGAGAGGCATAGAATGGGTAAATGTAAATCTGTTGTTTACGCTTTCAGATTATAGAAGGACTAGGAAGCATTCCATGAAGTTAACAAGTACCACATTTAAAACAAAATTAGAGAAAATTCTTTTTCACTCAACACATAATTGAGCTCTGGAATTCATTGCCAGAGGATGTGGTTAAGACAGTTAGCTTAGCTGGATTTAAAAAAAAGATTTGGACAAGTTCCTAGAGGAGAAGTCCATATATTGCTATTATGTTGATTTAAGGAATAGCCACTGCTTATTACCAGCATTAGTAGCATGGGATCTATTTAATGTTTTGGTACTTGTCAGGTACTTTTAACTTGGATTGGCTACTGTTGGAAACAGGATGCTGCGCTTGATGGATCTTTGTCTAACCTACTAAGGCAGCTTCTTATGTTCTTATTGTTTAAAAAACAATGTGAATGTTTTTCAAAAAAACCACTGACTTTCTTGCTTAGTCAGAGGTGTGAATCTTTATGTAAAATTATATAAATCTGCCACAGAATTTTGAAAAATCTACCATAAAATTTGCTCACCTTTGCTGCAAAATCTTGCAAAAATCTGCCACAGGAACCAGGGGCTCTGCTTATAAGACTAAAATCATACAAAACCATAAAGAAATATAAGTTGAAAATACATACCGAAGGTGACATTTTCCTTCTTCTAGGTGATGATGCTTTATTTTCTCTCTCTTCCTGCTCTCGCAACAAAGCTTTAAGCTGATTAACTGTTAATAAACAAAAATGTTTATTTGTATTACCAATACACAAAATAAACCCTCCTTCCTATATATATATATATATATATATATATATATATATATATAATGATTGAATGGGAAGCGTTCATATAAAATGGTAGGAATGATTAGTATAGTTGTATTCAAAGGTTATGAAGTAATTGGTTATGATGTGGTATTTTCGCTGTATGAATGCATGAACAGTATGGGTGTATTTTGATCCCTTTTGACTGGGTTTCCGGTTGAAAGTTGTCTTTGTTGCATGCAAATGGAGTGTGTGGAGCTAATAGGAGTATTAATAGATTTTTAGTTCGATTGGCTATAAATAGACTTTTAGCTTTATTGCACGCACATCAGGTAAGAGGAGTATTTAGGTTAAGGTGGACTCTAGAATTATTTAGGGCAGTTAGTGGCAACATCAATGTTTGGAGATACTAATTGGTAACAGGGACCACAAAAGTCTTTAGTATTGTTCATTGTGAACATGGGGATAGAAATAATTTCTATTAAAATACATATAAGTCTTTAGTATTGTTCACTGTGAACATGGGGATAGAAATAATTTCTATTTAAACATACATCGTGAATGAACTTTGGGCAGTTAGTGGTGGAATTGATAAATGAATTCTGGGCAGATAGTGGTGGAACCGGCAATTGGAGACATTGATCGGGAACAGGGACTCGTGTCTTAACAGAGACGTGGAGTGATTGGACGTTCATCAGGACGTGTTGTAGGATTGCATGTATTAGGAGGGAGGGGAGGAGTATAAATGGTTAGGTCGGCAGTGAAGGCCTCGATATGAAGCAGTACTGAGGGAGACATGCGGTTATAAGACGGAGCGAGAAGGTGAGCGTTGTTGCTTTTTTCTGCCATATAAGAAGGAAGATTGTTGTGAAATACTAGGTATGCTTTCTATCTGTTTTCAGCATTTGTGTAAAACCGGTAATGGCAGCGGACAGCTGGGATAGTTTTTGAATATAAAACTAATACGCTATAAGGTTTACCCTGTGTTGTTCACGATAGCGTAATACTGAAGCGTTAGTTGAGCGTTTGACACATGATTCCATTTTAAAGATTGGGAATTTCAACTTATAATAAGGTACGTAGAAGGTTTATTATACAAGAGAGGGTTTGGATACTAATTCGGTGGAATTCCATGAACATTCCGGATTACAAATTTTGCGGTCTTATATTTACAGGTGTGATTTTAGGGGGTTCAAAGACCCCGGAAAATATATGGTTGACACACGCTGGAGGTTGGCTTTTGATTTTACAGAAAGGTAACAAAGTTGCTATTTCAATGTGGGGAGCATCTAAAAACGATACCGGACTAAATAAATATGTTAATCTTAACAGCATCAAAATTCTAGATTTAAACAAGTTGGAGAAGGTGGTTTGAATAAATTTGTTTATGAATTATTTTATAGGTGCACACTTGTATTCGGGAGTTTTTTTGTTTATACAAAATAATGGGAGCTATTGAGCCAGAGTGAATCGAGTGCGCTTTTTCTGATCCACTCCTTTATGTTCAGGTAGGAGTGTGTTCGGTATAAAGTTTTTTATCATACACATAACATATGAATTTAAATAATGAATTATTTAATACATTTAATTCATAGTTCATAAAGATTCAATATATGTTTAATGATAAGAGGAAGATTTGATAATGTTATGTAATTTGTGGATATATTACATGTTTTCAAATATGTGGGTTGTAATATGGGGAGTGTAGCTTATCTCAACATTGTTTCATGTATTATAGAAACATGAGGTGGAAGTGATAATTTCCTGTTGATGTTTGGTCTCATCAAGTAAATTCCCCTGAAGAAGCCAGGTTTGGCGAAACAAGGTCCTTGTTGGGATAGAAGATAAAACCATCTTGAATGGAATACACTACTGATAAAAGAAGATAAGTAATGTGATTTGAGAGGTTTAAGCGTTAAAATCATACAATTACAGTGGTGTTTCCATTATAAAAGACCAACCACAACATTAACATATTTAGGATGTATGTAAAGTCCATTAGGGTAAGATTGAGGTAAGAAGTAGGACAGTGTTGAGGGCTACGATTATTGGGCTCAAAATAATATCTAGTGGGTAATTGTTATTAGGTGCAAATAAAATAATCAATGATGTATTAGGGACTGATTTCATGAAAAAACTGACAAATTTATACTTTTATTGAATTTTCAATAAAACAGTAACAATTTGAAGAAAACCACACTTTTAGAATGATTTATTGATAAATGAGAGTGCTTGTTTTTTCCCTAAGTTTTTACTTTGGGGGTTTTTTTGCATATAATAGTTATAGCACAGGTGGAGATAATATATTGCCTTTCATTTTTGATTTAGATATATATATAGATATATATATAGATACACACCAGTTTGTTTTTTTTTGGTTAACATAACAGCAATCTATGTAGACTCTATTAGAGCAAAATTTACCTGCATGACTGTGCTGAAGCTCTTGCAGGCCTGGTCCGTGTTATTCTCCTCACTGCTAGGTCATAACAGAAGACTGCTCAAGGGAAATGCCATCTCTTTTCTCCTTGGATTTTTCTGCTCTATGGCATCTTTCAGTTGCTCAATGCTTGCATTTGCACGTTCTATAAATTAGCCATAATATAGATAAATTTTTCTCTCCTTTCATCTCAACTTGCATAATCAACCCTTCTTATTAAAAAAAAGTAATTAGTTTGCCTACAAACAATATACAAACAGAGTTTTCACAAGATTAACAACATGATTACATGGAATGTTTTGATTTTAAAATGACGATTACTATATAGTGGACAATGTTTATTTTGATTTCCAAATATATTGAAAAGCTATTTGTCTAAATATCTTTACCTGGCTATATTCAGACTTATCTGGCTAAATCTAACCTGCCAATAAGTTAAGTGGCTAGAATTTAGCGGGATGTCGAGAGGCTTTCCAGGGCATAACTGGGAGGACTTGATTTAGCCGACTAAGTTAACCAGTTAGCCTGTTAACTTAGCTGGCTAAGGGCCTCATTAATAAGCATTTTTGCCCATAGACACTGAATGGAGAAAGCCTTAGTAAATCAGCCCTAAGTCTGGTCAGGTCAGGTCAAAGAACTGCCCCTAAAGTTAGCCGGCTAACTACTTAAGATAGCCGGCTATTTTCAATAGTGCGGCTGCACTTCTGAATATGCCTCTAAATTAGCTGGATAAGTTTATTCAGCTAACTTTGCTATCCGGACTTTTTCTGAATATAGACCTCCTAGTCAGTATACTGTGAAAATATTACAAAGTATTAGTATGCCTTAGATTTGAAAAGCACCTTGAAATTTACAATTTTTGTAGGATAGTGACTAGATTTAAATAAACTTTCCCAGGTTTTCCAGCACACATATGCCCATCAGGTTTGACAGTACCATAATAACAAAAGATTATATAGTACTGGTGTTTTAGAGGGTAATTTTCAAACAGCCCAAAAAAGAGTAAAGTCTAATGGTAGTATGTACACACAGACTTTACCCAGTATTTTAAAAGCAAACTTATACACACAAGTTCTCCTCTGAAAATTCTTGCTTAATTGGCTGAGTACATGCATATATTCTTTTACGTAATGCTACACCTCCTCTTTGAAGGGCACATCTGCATATACAATTAAGTGCCTACTTTTAAAATAAAAAAAATAGGCAAAGGAGTGCCGTCTACACTCCAGTTTTCACCATCCAGAAACCTATCCTCAGTGTGCAACAAAAGTACACACAAAATTGGGATACACGCAAATTTTTACGTGTGCTGAGCCCAGGTCAGTTTTAGAATAGCCAACCAAGCTGTCCCAGGAACTGGAAATCAGGCTGAGAACTAAACCTGGGTCTTCCATACAGAAGTCCACAGCACTATGCTGAGCCATCAGACCAGCCTCAGCCTAGAGCTATTTCTATTGTATAAGAAGCAGCCAAAGCAATAAGCAAGTTTGCTTACTGTAAATGGTGTTTTCCATAGATAGCAGGATGTATTTAGCCATGCTGTCTGGGTGATGTCACCCGGGTGTCAAGGTGGAGTAAATCTCTCCAAGTCACAGAGCTTTGATTGTGAGAGCCTACGCGGCTCTTCCCACGAATACCCTGCAAGTCTCCCCAGTTGATGATAAAGTTAATTCTTGTATTGAAACTTAGTTGGTTGTCCAAGGAGGAGGGTGGGTTTGCATAGCTAAATCATCTTGCTATCTACAGAAACACTGTTTACGGTAAGCAAACTTGCTTTTTTCCCATCGATAAGCAGGCTGAGTTAGCCATGCTGTCTGGGAGTCCCAAGCTAAGGGTGGCTTTGTGTGAAAAAAAAACACAGTTAATTATTATATATGTCCCTTGTTTGCATTTTTTTTTTTTTGCAACCCTTCCCCTTCATGAACAGCCCTCAAGTTCTTGTAACATGGTTTAAGACTGTTGATCCCACCATGCTGTCCACCGCTGATTGTTGGTCGAGACAGTAGTGGGATGTTAAAGTATGAATTGATGACCATGTCGCTGCCTTACAAATGTCCTGAATGGGAATATTGTATAAGTGTGCTATTTAAGCAGCTGTTGCCCTAACTTGATGCGCTTTAATGGCATTCTGTAGTTTGCCTGAATGTGAAGCATAGCAGAACTGTACACATTGAGTTATCCAATTCGCCAATGTCCTTTTTGCTACTGCTTTTCCCGGCGCATTTGAACTGAAAAAGACAAGGCTCTTTTGCAGTCTAATGTGTGAAGTGCTCTCTCCTCTATTTCCATGTAGTTTTAGAAAAAAATGGGCAGAGAAATGGTCTGATTCAAATGGAACACAGAGACCACTTTCGGTAGGAAGGGCAGATGCGTGCACAGTAATGATGGAATTGCAAGTATGGTGAATAGTTCACTAGTGCCTGAAGTTTGCTCACTCGCCTCGCAGAGGTCACTGCAATGAGGAAAACCACCTTCTATGTTAGGTGTTTTGAAGATGCTGATTCCAGAGGCTCAAATAGAGCACACACGTTTTTCCAAAACTACATTTATGTCCCATGGAACACGAGGTTTTTGCATTGGCAGGCAAAGTTGGAGAATGCCTCTCATAAAGCGGGTTACTAGTGGATGAATAGATATGGGAGGCCCCTCCCTTGTCGCATGATATGCTGCTATGGCGCTCAAATGAGCTCGTATGGATGTCACCAACCCTGATTTGGAATGTGCATGATGATACTCTAGGAAGCACTCTGGTGTGCAAGTGAATGGGTCAATGTTCTTGGCGCAACACCATTCTGAGTATCTTTTCCATTTGAAGGCATAGTTTATACTGGTCAAAGGCTTCCTTGCCAACATTAGTAGCTCTTGAATGTGTGCCAGCAGTTAGAATTGTTATAAGACCGTCCGTTCAACCTCTAGACCGTCAACTGGAGGGAGGACTGCATCGGGTGGAGCAGAATCCCCTCCTCCTGGGTTAGTAGATGTGCATTATTTCCCAAGGGTATTGGTGGATGACTGGAAAGTTGTACTAGATAGGCATACCAAGGGTGTCTTGGCCATGCTGGAGCGATAAGATTCATGTTTGCTTCGTCTTTGATACATTTCTCACTGTTCATGACATCAATGGAATGGGCGGTATACATACAGGAGGCCACACAATCAAGAAATCAGGAATGCATCCTAGGATATTCTTAACTGCTGGGGAGAATGGAGCGGAACATGTCCAGTGTCGTGTTATATTATGATGCAAATAGATCTACCCAAGAGTGCCCCAGTGGCTGAATAGATTGTCCACTGCCAATTGGTTTAGCGACCATTCGTACAGAAGAAAAATTCAGCTGGGTCTATTGGCTTCTGTATTTACCACTCCTGGCAGGTAGGCAGCTTGTCCAGAGTGATTGCTTCTTCTCTGTCCATTTCCAAATCTGTACTGTCTCCTTGCACAGGGTCCTGGAACTGGACTCTCCTTCTTTGTTTATATAAAACATGTCTACTTGATTGTATGTATCATCACGCATTTCCCTAGAAATGTTGGTGCAAAGGTAAGAATCACATTTTTTATTGCTCTCAACTCTAAGAGGCTGATCTGGAGAATACGTTCTCTTGGGGTCTATAAGGTTTGTGTTTTGAAATGAAGCAGGTGGGCACCCTAACCTTGTGTTGAGGCATCAGTCGTGAGTATTAACTGATGAGTTGGACTTCTGAAAGGAGCCCCTCCTGTCATGATTGACAGAGATAGCCACCAAGCTATGTCTCTTTTCTTGGAGGCTGTGATACAAATTCTCTTTGACATGAGTTGTCTGCACTGGTTCCACTATCATTTCAACCCCCATTGCAATTGCCTCATGTGGAGTCAGGTGAGAGGGTCCATGTGTATCACCACTGCCATATGACCAACAGAACGAGAACTCGACGCACCGTCGCCAGAGTCTGCTGTTGAAGTTGTAGGCATAGTGAACATAGTACCTGAGCCCTGTCATCAGGCAGGAATGCTTTGCAAAGGGGCGTATGTATCCTTGCTCCAATGAACTGAAGTATTTGACAAGGGATGAGATTTGACTTTTTGTAATTTTTGAGAAAGCACAGGTTCTCAAGGCATCAAATTGTCATAAGTAGATGCTCCCACAAAGTTTCTGCATTCGGGCAGACAATCAACCAGCCATCCAGATATGGGAAAATCCAGATTCCCTGTTTCTGCAAATGAGCCACAGCTAACGCAAGACATTTTGTGAAGGCTCTTGGGGCAAAAAAAGATACCAAACAGGAGAACTTTGTACTGGTATTGATGAGGGCCCACTCGGAAGCACAGGCAGCGCCAATAGGATTTGTGGATGGATATGTGAGAATAAGCATCTTTCATGTCCAGGGAACTCATCCAGTCATTGGGCTACAGGAATGGGAGAATTGATTTCAATGAAGTCATTTCGAACTTGTGCTTCTTGAGGGACCTGTTTGGCGAAAACCCCCAGTCTTTTTCAGAATGAGGAAGTATTGGGAGCAGTAACCCCTGTTACTGGCAGAAAATCACCACTGAATATAATTAATTAGCAACTGGGTCTGTCTGGCAGCGTGTAAGTATATCAAAACCTTGCAGTCCTAGCGAACAACGCTAGATTCACATTTTGGGTGTCTAAACGCAGCTAGGCAATGGGAAGGTTGGGTGGTCTGCTCCAAATTAATCGGAGGGTGCAGCGTAGGGTAGGGGTGGTGGATTCTTAATCCTTCCATCCCACCCCAACCCTTCCACATGAGGAGATGTGAAGCGGAGGGGTAGCAAGGGATCCCAGAATGAAATGCTATGGTGCCTATCAAAATTTGGCACCAGAGGCAGTTGCTATGTCTAAATCTGGGTCTGCTAATGGAAAAATGTTGGTGACTTGTTTGTATAATTGCGGTACCATTTGGTTGGATTATGAGTTGGGGAGGAGGTGCTGAATGAAGACTAAAGAAGGGAGTTTGCATGCTCAGTCACCCAGAAGGGTAGAGCACAATGGAGGAAGATAACAAAACCTAACCTGGATAAGGAATAATATCCGACAGGTGGTTCAAATCTATAGCTAGCAACATGGCTGTATTCTTGCACTGTAAACAGAGATATCTGGGAATACTGGATGGGCTAATTTGGGGGTTTTTCCTGCCATATTCTGTTTTATCTAAGAATAGAAGAGGAGCCTAGTGGCTAGTGAAATGGGCTGCAAACCAAGGAAGCCAGGGTTCACATCCCACTGCCATTTCTTGTAACCTTGGGCAAGTAACTTAACCCTCCATTGCCACAGGTACAAACTTAAAAGGGGGATTTACAAAGTAGTGATATTTCACTGTGTGAGGGGCATTCCTGTGATATTTTTCCCAACCCCAGTAACATAATGTGGCTATTTCAGTGTGATAAACACACAATAAAAAGTATATCGGCGAAATGTTAAATACACAATGGTGGCCTACTTCGCCTAAGGCCGCTATCATGTTAAAGGGCCATGTGGCCTGAAAAAAACCACCTCCACCCTCACCATTCAAAATCCCCCTGGGGTCTTACGAGACCACTGCCCACCTCCTTGTGCGAGAGCCTGTATTAGAGTGTGTGTGTGTGAGAGAGAGAGAGCCTGTATTAGAGAGTGTGTGTGTGTGTGTGTGTGAGAGAGAGAGCCAGTATTAGAGTGAGTGTGTGTGTGTGTGTGTGTGTGTGTGTGTGTAAGTGAGAGAGAGCGAGAGAGAGGGAGCCTGTATTAGAGAGAGAGTGTGGGTGTGAGAGAGAGAGAGGAAGCCTGTATTAGAGAGAGTGAGAGTGTGTGTGTGAGAGAGAGAGGGAGCCTGTATCAGAGAGAGAGAGAGAGAGAGAGAGAGAGTGTGAGAGAGAGAGAGGGAGCCTGTATTAGAGAGAGAGTGTGGTTGTGAGAGAGAGAGAGGAAGCCTGTATTAGAGAGAGTGAGAGTGTGTGTGTGAGAGAGAGAGGGAGCGTGTATCAGAGAGAGAGTGTGTGTGTGTGAGAGAGAGGAAGCCTGTATTAGAGAGAGAGAGTGTGTGTGTGTGAGAGAGGAAGCCTGTATTAGAGAGAGAGAGTGTGTGTGTGTGAGAGAGGAAGCCTGTATTAGAGAGAGAGAGAGAGAGAGAGAGAGGGAGCCTGTATCAGAGAGAGAGAGAGAGAGAGAGAGAGAGAGAGAGAGGGAGCCTGTATCAGAGAGAGAGTGTGTGAGAGAGAGAGGGAGCCTGTATTAGAGTATGTGTGTGTGTGTGTGTGTGTGTGAGAGAGAGCGAGAGAGAGGGAGCCTGTATTAGAGTGTGTGTGTGTGTGAGAGAGTGAGGAAGCCTGTATTTTGTTTTTTCTCTCAGACGCCGATCCATGCTAGCGGTCCCGGAAGCAGGCCCTCGGCCCCTCCCCTTCCTCCGCCGACATCGGGGACGCCCCAGGGGGAGGATAAAAGGGCCGCCCCGAGACCGAGGCAGGACGTACCCACTGCCGCCTGCCGCTGCCTCGCAAGAGACCCTGAGGCTTGAACCGGAATCTCTCTCCCTCTCTCCTAGCTGTAGCTGTAGCTGTCTGTATTTTTAATTTTTTTTTTCTCAGACGCCGATCCCTGCCAGCGGTCCCGGAAGCAGGCCCTCGGCCCCTCCCCTTCTGCTGACGCCGCCGACGTCCTTAACGTCAGGGACGCCCCAGGGGGAGGATAAAAGGGCTGCCCTGAGACCGGAGGTGTCCCACGCTGACGGGACGCGACAAAGGGGCATGCCCCTTTGTACGCCACTGAGAAAACCTGATGACCGAAGACACACTGAGGACAAATCCAGACGGGACAAACATGGATAAAGACTACAAAAACCAAGAACCGGTAGTACAAATGATCACAGCCTGCCTAAACAAAGGTAAATACGGGGACAATTACACAACAACACACAGGAACAGACACATAACAAACACAACAAACAGGAAAAAAACAAAACACATAGAGCCCAGCAACCGCATAAATATAAAAAGGACCAAAATCCCTACAAATCCATTATCAAATAACCTTTTAATGCTAACCTTTCTCTTAGTTAATGCACAATCCATCACAAAAAAATTCCCAATTATTACAGATCTACTCTATTACACAAAACCAAACTTCATTGCAATCACCGAATCTTGGTTAAAACAGACAGAGTCTTAAAAATTCAAATAGCACACAAAAACTATGATGTCTTTTCAATCCCCAGATTAAATAAAAGAGGGGGGGGACTAATGCTAATAATCGAAAAAAAATTTAAATGTAAACTAATACCCACAATACCGCCAAAAAAACCATAAAATTGCCCTATTTGAAATAAGTTTTCAAATCTGCCTAATATACTGCCCACCGAGCCTACTAGAATTAAATAGCTCCCCACTAATTGAGTTCTTAACAACACACTTAAATACTGACAAACCTACCATTATACTAGGAGACTTCAATCTGCACATAGACACAAAGCCCCTGTCTAACACCTGCCAAACACTATTGGACTTTATGACCGCACTAGGATTCACTCTAATTACCGATAAGCCCACGCATAGAGCAGGACACTCTCTCGATATAACATTCATCAGCCAAAGCCACTTAGAGCACATTAAAACCAATTACACACCCATCACGTAGTCCGATCACTTCCTCATACAATCTGCAATTAAATACAGTAAACCCCATACACAAGAAGGGAAAAAAGAACTAATCAAAGTTAAATATCGCCCACCGTATGACCTAGAAATCCTAAAAGAAAAGTTAGAAGAGAAACTAACAAAATTAGACTACACGAACTGCTGCTCCGCAACCACAGCATGGCTGCAAACAACAAGAGAAATAGCTGAAGAAATAAACCCAATCAAACATATTAACATTAAGGATACTAAACAAACAAACCCATGGTATAATGAAAAAATTAAGGAAATCAAGAGAAAGCTAAGAAAAAAAGAAAAAGAGTGGAGAAAAAATAAAAACAATGAAAACGTAACAAAATACAGAAAACACCTAGCATTCTATAAACAAGTCATTCTAGATACAAAAAAACAATTCTATAGCTCTAAAATAGAAAAATATGAAAACAACCCACGAACATTATTTACCATAGTAAAAAACCTCACTAATGACAAATCCGAATCTCCACAAACCCTTCCAGAAAATAGATGCAACGAAATCGCAACATTTTTTAATGACAAAATTAAGAACCTAAAAATTAAAATACCAAATACTAAGAAACAAGAAATTAGAATGAAAAAACGAGAAATCAAACAATGGTCAACATTCTATGAAGTATCAGAATTGGAAATCGAAGTTTTGTTAAAAAAACTAAATCCCGCCCACATGCATGCGACACAATAACAACCACAGATATAAAAAAAGTAGCCAACACTGTATCACCGACACTGACAAAGATAGTTAATCTATCCTTAGAGGAAGGATCCATGCCAGATGCACTGAAAGGAGCAATCGTAAAACCCATTTTAAAGAAGAAAAACAGCGACCCACTTAACCTGAGCAACTACAGACCTGTATCAAACCTACCCTTAATTGCTAAATTAATAGAAAAAACTATACAGAAGCAACTAGCGGAACACCTAGATAACAATAACATCCTATATCCCTCACAACATGGCTTTCGAAAACATTATAGCACAGAGACACTACTACTGGTTCTGACAGACAACATCATGAGAGGATTCGATAACGGTAAACATTACATTCTAGTGATGCTAGACCTCTCAGCAGCTTTTGATACTGTAAACCACAACATACTATTAAATAGACTAGAAGAAATAGGATTAGGCAACAAAACAATCAGCTGGTTCAAATCATATCTAAGTAACAGATATTTTCAAGTTCAAATCAGAGATTCTATGTCAGAAAAAATAGACCTTCAGACAGGAGTACCACAGGGATCTGCCCTATCTGCCACACTTTTCAACATATACCTACTGCCATTATGCCACCTGCTAGCTGGCCTGGGAATAACTCACTACATATATGCAGACGATATTCAATTTATATTACCCATTGACGATACAATAGAGAAAACATTAAATATAGCGAACATGTATCTAGACATCATCAAACAACTATTAAATCAAATGGAGCTAGTAATCAATATAGAGAAGACAGAATTCCTTCATCTAGAAAGAAAAAAAAACATGGAGATCTCACACAACCCAATCACACTAAATAACAACAAACAAATAA